>NW_024609837.1:69510457-70710457 GCF_016920785.2 Ixodes scapularis
CGAAAATGCCATCTGTGAATATTGCATTTGTATGGAGAATCGAGTTCTCGATCTGGTTATTCACTCTGTTATTTGTGCGCAACGCAATGAATGGCTGTATATATGTTCTGCGGGAAAGTAGACGCAAGGGCCTTGTTCATAAATAGTGTGGCTATTGCTTGAGTAAATACGGTAGAGGTGAATTTTTTGGTGTATTTTTACCAACACATTCGAATATCAGGAGCATTTGGCCGGAACGTATAGGAAGTATTCACTGGCGGCCATAGCTGTGCGCACGACTGCTGAGCGCGTGCTGATGTCGAGCTTCCACAGTTCTTTTGTAACGTGCATTCCGCACCCTCAAGATTACCGGTCTTAGCAGCCTATTAATGTGGGCTCGCTCCGAGCATGCGCTCTAGACATCACCCACAAATATGGCGCCCAGTGAATACTCCTTATAAACGCGAGAACAACCAAAAAACAAATTACTGGGTGTGGCTTTACACCCAGAGGTTTCAGCTGCCTTGCACGTGCCGGCTGTGAAGGCAGCGCTTTTGACTGCTCGGGTAATAAGGCTCGTGGAGAGCGCGGAAATATTGCGATCTCCGTATATATGATTACCTCCTCGCACCCAACCCGACAGGAAAGAGGGGCTCCAGCGCTGTATTGAAATAGCTGTTATGGATACTTCGCGCATCAATCTGGAATGTAATTTTGATATTCGTGATCCCAGAAGTACTCTTCAGTTTTTCCTTAAAGCTGCCCATGACTGTTGTAACCAAAGACGCCGAGTGTAGTTAGACGGTTCATTCCAAACAGCAGAATAGCCAGACAGCGACAACCCCAGAGTCCGATGGGCGCGCAGTTCTATGGGGGGGCACCGATAACACTCACACCGACGTCACATGGTATCAATGTGAGATTCGACACGTGGATGACAAACATAACAAGATAACAGCGCATCAATACAAGTCACCGCGACACATGAACAAGAGCACCACTTACAACGATACACCATTTCCAATAATACAACACGCCCCCCCCCCCCCCCCCCCCCCCCCCACAAAAACATTAGAGTTACACATATGTCAGCCGGTCTGGTTTGCGCTTAATGCGAGTGCTAGGCCTCGGGATTACAGGTAACAGCGCCTCCACAGTCTACGGTGATGACGCCTTTTGCGTACTGCGCGATGACGCTTGTCCTGTTCCTTGCGCAGTAGCAGACTGTCTTACGCAAGATTCGGCATAACGCGGGATTTCCATCATATCACTACCATGCGACAATTCAATGTCACCATCGATCCTCTCATTAGCTTCATCATTCATAAACGAACGTGGCATATGACCTGCGTGTACGAAACGTGTTGGACGGTCCGCGAACACCATGGTACGTCGTGGCTGACTTTACTTTAACAACTTTCCCTGGAAATCACTTGAAAAGTTAACCGAGGACCGTACGCACAAGCAGACAATCACCTACAGAAAACACGCTGTCTATTCCCCGCGCTTGTTCGCACTCGATACATCCCTTTCAGGCTTAGCCGTTATTGTTGCCTCCATGTTCGGCTTGAGCAGGGACAACCTATGTACGCAATTTCCCGCTCAAAAATACTTCAGCTGGCGTTTTTCCCGTGATGGTGTGGGGTGTCGTTCGGTATGCAAACAGAAAGTTATCCACCCTGTGTTGCAGAGAGTTCGGGCTTTTGTTCCGTTCATCCTCCAACAACTTTTTCAACAGCGACTGCTTTACAGACTGTACGGCGCGTTCGGCTGCGACATTTGATTGAGGGTGATAACGGGGGGTCAGCCTATGTTTAACTCCGTTGGCCGACTGAACGTCTTGGAAATCTGGCGCGAATTTGAGGCCCATTATTTGAAGCCACTTCAGCGGGTAAGCCATGACTTGCAAACAGTGACCACAATGTCTCAACCGTTTTTATTTTTTGAACCGTTGTGGGAAGTTATTATTTTTACCTCCAGACATTTGGAGTGAGAGACGACAGCCACCAGAAATATATTGTCTCCCTTTTCTACGCTAGTCGACCATAATGGAGTCTCAGTTCCATGGTCGGAATGTTCATCTTTACTAAATGATGTGCTTTCTCAGTCTTTTATTCCACTGTCTTTTGTTTCTTGCCCTGAATATGATCTTGAGGCCTTTCCACTTATGGATCCTGTTATAATTGATCGCATTGGTGTGCTTAGTTTAATAAAAAATTTGAAAGTTTCTTTTTCATCTGGAACTGAGGGGATTAATTCTAAATTTCTGAAGAACACTGAAATGCTTTCTTCTGTAATACTATCTAAATGTTTCTCGCAGTTCCTAGATCTTTGTTTGTTGCCCAGCGATTGAAAGGTGGATAAGGTGGTGCCTTTGTTTAAATCAGGTGATGCTCACTCTCCTCTTGATTACAGGCCTATATTTTTAACTGGCGTCCCATGTAAAATGTTGGAGCATATCATCTATTCTATTCTAGTTAACTTTCTCGAGTCCAACTAATTGTTTCATATCATCAGCATGGTTTTGGTAAATTATTCGTATGTGAAACGCAAGTGGTTTGTATCACGAACGATGTTTTTTCTGCGCTAGAGAATAATCTTTCAATCGACTGCATATTTCTTGATTTTTCGAAAGCCTTTGATTTAGTCACTCACTAACTGCTCTGCTTAAAATGAAAAAAAACAACAACAACTAAACATTCTTGCATCGATCGAAAATTTTCCCTCTAACAGAAGACAGTTTGTATTCTCTTCCCTGCCAAGTTAGTTCGGGTGTGGCGCAAGGTTCCGTCCTCGGCCCCCTTCTTTTCGTCATATAAATAAATGATCTCGTTAACAATGTCCAGTCATCCATAAGGTTGTTTGCAGATGATTGTGTCATTTATCGTGTAATCCACTCTGACACTGATACGTTTTTTCTTCAGACTCACCTTAATTTCATTAGTAACTGGTGTGACGTCTGGAAAATGCGCCTTAATGCCAATAAATGTAAAGTAATGAGAATTTCACGGAGAACTGCCTGTACTATCTTTCCTCAATATAACATTGGTTTTGTTCTTGAACAGGTAACATCGTAGAAGCAGAGGTCGGCATTTTAGGTCGCCCTCACTCACTCTCACCCTCACAGCCACACTCACCTAAGCTCCTCACTCACTCTCACCCTCACAGCTACACTCACCTTCAGCCCCTCACTCACCCTCATCCTCAAAGTCACACTCACGTTCAGCCCCTTCACTCACCCTCACTCAACCTCACTGCCCTCACGCCCCTCACGCACTCATGGCCCTCACGCCCCTCACGCACTCACCGCCCTCACGCACTCATGGCCCTCACGCCCCTCACCGCCCTCACCGCCCTCACGCCCCTCACGCACTCATGGCCCTCACGACACTCACCGCCCTCACGCCCCTCACGCACTCATGGCCCTCACGCCACCCACCGCCCTCACGGCCCTCACACCCCTTACGCACTCACCGCCCTCACGGCCCTCACGGCCCTCACACCCCTCACGCCCCTCACGCACTCATGGCCCTCACGTCACTCAGGTCAGCTTCGGATGGGGCAATTTCGTCCAGAAACTTGACGTCGCAACACCAGCAACACGGGCCGCACGCGTTCACACGCCGCAATCAATTGCTGCAATTTGCCACCATCATCATGATATTTTATTTTTCTTGCACTATTTAGACACACAATTACGCGCTATAAACGTGTTTTTATGCATTTAAATCCCGTTGAAGAACACTAACGCACCTTTCTGAAACAGTTTATTTCCAAAACCAAGTCTTTCGTTGTCATCATCACCGGCACGAGGTATGACGTGAAAATATCGCGTCCCTGATTGATGCATCCGCTTCAAACGTCTTTGAATTGCTTCGAGTTGTTCGCTTATTTCGAGCCGGACCCGATCTCAGCAATTCGTGTCGACTAGGAAAAGCTAGAGAACAACCCGCCATCGACGCCGAAATTGCTGAGAAAGTTGCTCCTTCTGAATGGGGCCTCACGCACTCACCGCCCTCACGCCCCTCGCTCACTCATGTCCGAGCTCACACCACTCATGCACCAACCGCCCTCTCGGCCCTCACAACCCTCACGCCCCTTACGCACTCATGCCACTCACCGCCCTCACGCCCCTCACGCACTCATGGCCCTCACACCCCTCACCGCCCTCACACCCCTCACGCACTCATGGCCCTCACACCACTCACCGCCCTCATGCCCCTCACGCACTCATGGCCCTCATACCCCTCACGCACTCACCGCCCTCACGCCCCTCGCTCACCTCATGGCCGAGCTCACACCAATCATGCACCAACTGCCATCTCGGCTTTCACAACCCTCACGCCCCTCACGCACTCATGCCACTCACCGCCCTCACGCCCCTCACGCACTCATGGCCCTCACAGCCCTCACCGCCCTCACACCCCTCACGCACTCATGGCCCTCACACCACTCACCGCCCTCATGCCCCTCACGCACTCATGGCCCTCACACCCCTCACGCAGTCACTGCCCTCACGGCCCTCACGCACTCATGGTCCTCACAGCCCTCACGGCCCTCACTCACCCTCACACTAATGAATTTTCCTGGTTCAGAAACTCACTCATCCTCACCTCACCTGTGAAGATGAGGGTGAGTGAGGGTAAGTGAGGGCCCTCATGAGTGAGGTTTGCCGAGGTATGCGTACAAGTACCTAGGTGTCCATATAACATCTGAACTCTCCTGGCAAACTCACATTCATTTTCTTCTAACAACGCTAATCGCATGCTAGGTTACTTACGCCGAAACTTCTCAAGGGCTCTTCACCATTAAAACTACCACTGTAAAATAACCTGGTTAGATCCAAGCTTGAGTATGCGAGTTCGCTGTGAGACCCAGGTCATGAATCTCTAATTAATCAAATTGAATCTGTACAGAATCGTGGCGCACGTTTTATTTTGACTAATTTCTCACGTTTTTCCAGTGTATCAGCCATAAAACTAATTTTACATCTTTCGAATCTTTCATTGCGTAGGAAATTATTTCGTTTGTCCTTATTTCACAAAATTTATCATTGCAACCAACATCTAATTTGAGAGCTTTTTTCTGAACCATCGTATGTACCCCATCGAAATGATCGTCGCCATAAAGTCAACGTTCCTTTCAGTCGCATGAAGTTCTTTTTTTATTCTTTTATCCCAACAACTACTAATGACTAGAACCACCTGCCCACCTCCATCGCCACTATCACAGACACTCCTGTATTCAAATCTGTCGTTGAAAACTATTATGTTAACTAATATATCTTTATTCTATTTTTGTACTTTTGTTTTCCCCCACACCGTTCTGTAACACCGTGTGCCATTGAAGGTATTGAAATAAATAATTAAATAAATAAGTCGAGTTGAACCCTTTGACAAATATTTGTGCCCCACTTCCACGGTGTCAATGGGACTGGTTGTCCCACCGATCTCACACTCCGGCAAACTGCACTGTGTTTCAGTCTGTTCAAGGCAACTGTCAGAGATGCGACCACCAAACCATCGATCTGGCTCGTGCTTTCATTTTTGTTATACGAATGTGATGTTCATGCAAAAGGGAAACTAGATTGGGATATTAGCACTCTGTTGGCCCAAACCACACAGTCGTCATCTACTGAAAGTTTGAATCGCCCCACAAAGAAAGGCTGATATTTATCGTCTACTAACTGTGGCCACCGACGCGACGTCATTTCGCGCTAACCCTCAGAATAGCTGACTAACGTGGAAGTTTGGGCTAGTTGGCATTTCATGATTAAAAATTAAAACAGCGCAAGGGCACGGACAAGAACAAGAAGGTAGACGAACAAAGTGAGAATTGCATCTTTTTTTGGTCTCCCACTCGATTACGATAATATAATCACTAGATGCGGCCATCAGAAACACTAGCAAGCAAGATGCCTGCATGAATCTCATAAAAACAAACTATTGTTTTAAAAATTCGGAGGACACCTAAGCACTTCTTATGAGTTGTGAATGCGAAAACATGAATGTCGTTCTTCCGCTGCCCTAGTTCGTCTGTGGTGTGCTGGCATAGGCGGCTGCGTTTTGCTACTGCCGAGGTTGCCGCCGCCGGCGATATAGAAGCCTCAGGCGCCGCCATGTTCTTCGGCGTTGAGAAAAGCAGAAGCGGCCAAAGCCCCCCCCCCCCCCTCCCCCCAAACACACACACACTCCCGCAACGCCTGACACGAGAGCAGCGGCCGAGCGCGCGCTCTCGTGAAGCGGCCGCCAATGACTATCTATAACCTAACCTATCAATAACCTAACCTAACCTAACCTAACCTAACGAAACGGCTCCTATATAGGACCCGTTTAGTTCAGCCAATGGGAGAATGGGCATTTCTTTCGCGTTCTTTCGTGGTTACATGCGCCGCCGGCTCCACTCCATGGGATAGCTAATACATTCGCATTATTATATAAATGCTTTCTTTTCCATTTCGTATCTACATCGGATACAGGCACAAGCGGATAGATAAAAATTGCGGATGCTGTTTCATTGTATGGCTACAAAGTATACGAACTCGGGTACGGACTCGGATATATAAATTACTCCCCCCCCACCCCCCCTGAAGCTGTACATCTTCTGCAGTTACTGACAACGTAAGAAACTCAGGGCGTGACCTTTGCTCGCGCCTATTTGCTTCGTGATTCAAGGTTTGGGCATCCTTACCGGCTAATAACGCTATCTTGTTGGTTGCTGCGATAACTGGATGTGCGGAATTTGGCACGCCTTACGTTTCTTAAGTCACTATATACACCAACTCAACTCTCTGCAGTGACATCACGGCGTTGGCGCTGCTGTCGGCACTGCGCATGCGTATGCATTTTATCTCACGCGTATCTGTATTTTGCGCACATGCATTGCCCAGACCCGTTGGGGGAAAAAAACGCGGGGTTGTTTGTAAACAGTGCGTTTTTCTAATGGCGAATTCGCGTGGTCAATCGTCGGCAACTTATTTTGCCGGAAAACCGGCAATAGTGTTCGTGTGGTCAGTTTCCGGCCGGCGCGCACCGTTCGGGTGGTGGTTCTCCGGCAAGCACCGGCAACTTTCCGGCGCTTTTTCCGCCCGAGCTCCGAACGGCCGGGCGAGTGGGCGCCAGACTGTATCCGCTGTCGTCACTTCCGAAATGAGAGAGAAGGTCAGTGAGAAAAAAAATGAACGAAAGAACGAAACTGATCTGAAGTAACTTTAGCAGCCGCTACGAAAGTCAATCCAAGTCGTTGGGACATGAGTGACGGCGGCGACAGGCTCTCGCTAGCGGTGTCGCGCGGGCAAGAGGCGAAGTAAACTGCCACCGTCTGGCGTTTCGTGTTCGGGTGGTGAGGGTCACGTGGTGTGCCGCCGGCGCGTTTCTGGTTGCCGGTTCCGCCGGCTCGTTCTCGCCGGCAACTGACCACCCGAATTCGCCATAAGAGAACAGTGGTTGTGATAAAAAAAAAACAAAAAAAAAACGATTGAAATAACTAAAGTAAAGAAAAAAGATTCAAACTTCTTCTAAAATGAATCCACGCCCCATATCGTGAGCCCAAACACTGTTTAACGAGATAAAAAAAAAAGACAGAAAAACGAGTAATGAATTTGAACAAGTTTGGCCCAAATGTGCGGTACAGTTTGGCTTCTTCCTTTGATCGTGGAAGCGAGAGATAAGACTAATGAATAAAAGCCAAGTGGATTCAGCTAAATATGATAATCTCGAAATATCTAATGGAATTCGAGCCGACGAGACCGCGTATGATTAAAACTGTTCGGCGAAGCGGAAAGAAATTGGACCTCGGGGTATGCGAAATAAAAGTTCGCGATTGTGAGCGGTGAAAATTAACAATCAAACTTAAATATAAAGAAAGAGAGAAAAAAGGGGGGTAGCAAACACAGATTTGAACACACAAGGAGCATGTATATTTAGCCTCGCGCGTATAATAAAATAAGTAAAGTAAAATTATGAGTCATAAAAATTTGTTGGCGCATTTACTTTCCAGACGTGTTTTTGGAGAGCCAATTACTGTGTTCGTTGGAGGAAGCGCAGCCTATGGTCCGTTGAATAAGAAAGCCGCAGAAATTAGAATGCTTCGTTTGGTCTCTCCCGCCCAAAACTGTGTCATCTATGCGAAATGCGCGAGCGATATGAAGGCAACTGTGGGCAGCGTGATAACGCGACGTCATGCGTGATGTCATGCGTGACACATTTGTACTGGTAAAGCGCCGACAATAAACGCATAAAGACTACTATTCCACGTGTTAATGCAAACCATGTGGCGCGGTCTAACAACACTCAAATTGAGCCAGTTTCACGACGTTTGCTGGTTGGAAATATGCACAAGTCAAATCAAGATTGGAATTTCAGAATGGTAGATAATCCTGGTTCCTTAAAGGGGGGGGAGGGGGGGGGGTGCAACGATTCAAAGATTAAAAGAATTTGCATCTCGTCATTTTTTACGTTTATCGTGTCCCAGTGGATAGAAAAAACATCTCCTTGATTAAAAAATGTCGCGATTCCGCTGCATATTCGCAAAGCAAAAGTCGAGCTTTCCCCCCCCCCCCCCCCCCCCTGCAGTCGTAGGTGGCAGCCGAAGAAACTACGACGAGAAACTACGAAGAAACTACGACCTTGCTCGGCCCTAAGCTGCACCATAACGCCCGCTAATGTCAGCAGAGAGAGGGAGATTAAGCGTCATCCGAGAGAGCACACGGGAAGCTACACGGCACCCCAAATTACGTCACTAGGAGAGGGAAAAGGTTTGACCTGAAGAGTGGGAGTGAGTTGAGGGGTGCCAGAAATGCCAATATATATATATATTATTTTTTACACAACATGCAACTAGGACACGCAGGAGAAATCGGTTTTCTGTTCTTTACTTTAGAAGTGTCAAAAGGCAACTTCCACAAATGTTGGACCGAAGTCCGGAAATCTTTGCACCCCCTCCCCCCCCCCCCCCCCCCCTTTAACTCGATGGTTTTAAAACAAGAACTTAATATACATACTTAGACATTTCTGGCATTGTTTTTGGTGTACATATGGGCAACGGTTCCAGCGTTTGATATGACTCCCAACTAGAAGCCACGGTCTTGTTCAAATAAATGCATTAAAAACGATACCATGCAGTCACAAGATTCAAGGATGCTACAGTACGGTAGAGTATGGTTGACGTCAACTGTGATTAATTTTATTAAATGGCGTTGAAAGCGTGCGTTAAATATACAAAGATTATATTTTTTGTTTATTCAGTGTGTTCGAAGTCAACTTGTAGTGTGTTTTTGATTATCTTATTTTATATATACTTATACAATATAATTAGCGCGAATTATGAATATATTTCCACGGATATACCTAAAAGAGATTTCTAGTGTACTAATAAAGCGGTTATTAATTCAAGTTTGATAGTCTTCCTTCTCGACGTTTCAACGCATTTATTTGTACACATGAAAATATGTAAAAAGATAAATCGTGCGTATATTTTTGGCATACTTTTGAGGCGTTCGTCAATGCGAAGTACACATTAAATACTTAAGAAATACATCTGGGTAAATTAGGAACGTATCACCTTTAGCTAAGGACCGATCCCTTTCCGAGATAACGACGACTTTTTAATGTCTCACAGACGGCGCCAGCTGTCGTTTGTGGCGCACCGACCAACACAACAAGACCGCTGAGGGTAGCTCGTTGTACGTTACTTTGTTTTGTAAGTGACTTCGTTTTAAGTGACTTCGTTGTAAGCTGCTCGTTTCCGCTCGCGGTTGCAGACGGCAGCTTTAAAACGCACATGCAAGGCATCTCGAAAATAACGACGCCATTAAAAGTTTATCCCCTAAACTATTTTCTCTAGCGGTAGCCATTAAAGTTTATAAGAAGGAGAGAAAAAAAAAACAGATTCAGATTACATTCAATACTGAGTG
This sequence comes from Ixodes scapularis, assembly GCF_016920785.2. Classification (NCBI taxonomy): domain Eukaryota; kingdom Metazoa; phylum Arthropoda; class Arachnida; order Ixodida; family Ixodidae; genus Ixodes; species Ixodes scapularis. Next base: position 69,520,350 of record NW_024609837.1, read on the forward strand.
CAATCTGGAAGGACCATTCAAGCTCTTTCGGCGGCTCAAAACGGAGCTCTCCTTGTGGTGAATGAGAACCCTATTTATTCTACTAACTTTGCGCACTCCTTGTGGATAAAGTGCGAGTCGCTATGCCGGAAAGCTTCCGGATTGCCAATCATCATGATTGAGAGAAACCCAGGGGCTTACGGGACAGAAGTAGCGTTTTCAGGGTCAAATGCTATTCACAATAATAAAATTTTCGCGTAAAATCTTTTTGTATACCTCTTTATTTTCCAATTTTATTACAGGGAAGGCGATGATAGGTTGCACGGGCACACGCTTTAAAAAAAGTAACCCGTGAACCTTGGTCAAAAGCAGGGCTTTAATTACTCGAGTAAATACGGCAGTAAGTTGATCAGGAATCGGGAAATTTTAGAATAAATCACCTAAAAACTTCAAGCAGACACAAAAAAGAAATGAAATAAAATGTTCCAATTTAAATCGCGATTTGGGTTTAATGCATGCAAAACAAAACCGACGTTTTTTTTGTTTTTTTTTTTTGTACGCGTAGTTTTTTTATACACAATTTTTTTGTTAAAGACCGACGACCAGTTCGCGCCTTCCCTTTTTCCCCTGCTCCCTCCTCTCCCTCTTCTACCCTGTCCACCGTAGCCTGTTCTTTCCTCCACCATGGTGAGGAGGATCTTCTGCCTTGCAGAATCTCGGGTCTGGTCGTCGGCCTTTAAAGAGTAGAGCGTTACGCAGTGGAATCTATCGAAGAAAGTAGTACCGGGTAGAGCGCCTTCCGGGGACCAGGTCCGCGGGCGCAAGGATGCGCTCCGGTGAGATACCGAAACCTAGAAACGTGTCCAAACTGAGCGTTTTTTCAGAACGCCGTAAAATGCTGCCCTTGCCTTATATATTTCTACAAAAAATTAATTTAGTGGCTTTCGACGATGCTTAGCAAGTTTCTGAATGGAGCCCTATGTTTATTTTTACTAATAGAAAATTAATTAGTACTTTTAATGAATTGTGCTGATAATTATATGTTTTAGCAATCCTAGACGTTCGTCAAGTTTTTTTCCGGGAAAACGTTGCTTCTTACCCCGAACAACGTATTTTTAGGTATTTTTTTAACTTTCGTAGAAACACCTTATAAATATATATATATATATATATATTTATATATATATATATATATATATATATATATATATATATATATATATATATATATATAAGGTGTTTCTATATATATATATATATATATTATACGTAAGGGGGGGAGGGACGAGGCAGGCCGGGTAGACGTAGATAGCGGTGTAAAAATTAACCCCTGCAAGGACATGTTTCATATTGACCTTGATATACACCGACATATAAAGCGGGGACCGTTCTTCATCAGGGTGGATCTTGTCTTCCTCTTTGTCGTGCACAAACAGATGAAGTTTACGACAGAGAGGAAGATGACAAGCCAATTGCGGTGTACAGAAACATAAAATGGCATCATTAAAGGTACAAGGTGGGTGGCAGTTCAACATTGGATGGTGAAAATAATCACTGGGCTAATCTGTTTATCCATTTAAAAATGACTAGTATAACAAAATGCGACTAGAAAAAAGAGACGAAACAAGAGAACAAAACCAAATCCAACTTTATATACTTTAATGTTTTTTTTTCTTAATTCTCTAATTACAATTTGTTATATTAGTCATTTTTAAACAAATTAGCCCTTTGATTATTTTCAGCATCTGAGATTGAACTGCCGCCCACCTCGTACCTTTAATGATGCCATTTTAGGCTTCTGTACGTCACAGTTGTCGTCTTATTGTCCTCTCTGTCGTAAATTTCATATAGTCTGTATATACAGGACAAAGAGGTAGACGAGATGTACCCTGATGAAGATCGCTGCCCGTTCGATACGTCGGTATATAGACGCTTTCAGGCAGCTCTGCATGGGCGCCGCCATAACCGACCTTCAGTTTTTGTTCCCTCTTATTCCGTTCGCTCCACTTCATCATTACCACAGTAGGTCAGGTCATTGCCATTTTAGATTCTACCGCGTCCTTCTCCTCAGCATACACTCTCAAGAAAAAAAAGTGTAAAAGGGTGTATCGTTACACCCTTTGTCCCATATAATACGCCCCAAAACTTCATTTCGACGTATAGCGTCCCACAGTCGAACAGACGGCCCCATATTTTACGAGGGGCTTGATAAGGGTGCGATATAACTTATTCAATAGCTAAAGTACGTATCAAAGACCACATAAAGAAAACACTGAGTTTTTACAGTAGGGCCAAGGAAACCCCGATTATTTATTTTTTATTTTAATTCAGTAAAACGTACTCTAGCTATTTTAATAAGTTGTACCAGACGGCTATCAAGCCCCTCGTAAGATTTCGGGCCGTCTGTTCGACTGTAGGGCGCTGTACGTCGAATTGAAGCTTCGGAGTATATTATATGGGGCAAAGGGTGTAACGATACACCCTTTTACACCCTTTTTTTCTAAGAGTGTAGGCCCTTGTGGAGACTCGTCAATGGCCGCTTCAGTGGCTCGGCATCTCGGTAAGACAAGAGAAGGTCGGCTATGGCGGCTCAATTTGGCGCGCGCTGAAAGCGCCTATACTAAGGCAAATATTAGAGATTTTTAGGGGACCGTTTTTTCACATCCGATTCTGTACGGTGGGTCCCCTGGTAAGAACTGCGCGTATGCGAGTATTCTGCGGTAGCACATGGGCAGTTCTTACCGGAGGGCCATCGTACTGTATCGGATGTGCAATAACCGTTCTCTAAAACTCTCCATTAAACATGGACTACAGCCGGTGGATCGGCCACAAAGGTTACTAAACAGCTTAAAAAAAAACAAGAAAAACTCAGGGTGTGGCGAGTTTCGTGCATCTCATTATCGCCTCGCAGCTAATGAGATTGCGGCGTTTGCAGACGAGGACACCGAAGAGCCAATCGTGAAGCAAGACGCCGAAAAATATTATGTCACACCTTGCGCTTCCTAAAAGCTTGCGGGGACTATAGATTTTCGGAGCGTGGTCAGCGAATGACAAGGCGAATAAACAAAAACAAAAATGGCCGCAAGTTTTTGGGTGTGACAACGTCTAAGTGTCGAGTCTAGTGAAATGTAACGCATGTATCTAATGTAACAGATTCATTTTGATGTGACGGAACTGATGGAATGGGACACAGTTAAGTAATGTACACATTTATTTGTTAGTCACCGAATCAATCGAGCGAAAGCAGTAGTCAAACACGAGGTCAACTTATACTACTGAATAATAGATAAGCAAGAAACCGAACGAGACAAATGTCGAGATACAGCACACGCGTTTTCAATCAGAAGTCAGGCAGGCCATCGAAACAAGTGCAGATCGAGACCAAAGTTACATTTGATCTTCGGAGACGAGACTCTCCGATGAGCAGACGCGATAGATTATAGGACGATGGCAGGAGAAATACTATATAGACCTTTTCCACAAGGGCGCCGCCATCTTGAATTGTCGTCACTTCCAGTATGGGCGAAAACATTACTTTGCCGTCACCACGCAAAGAGAAGATATTTAGGATATAAGCATAACCGTCACACATTCTCGTTTTGGCTCCCCTCTATTTTTTTACTAGTTACAGGTCGAAACGTTTTACTATTTTGTCGTCGCCCATACTGGAAGTGACGACAATTCAAGATGGCGGCACTCCTGTGGAAAATGTCTATATGTCGTGAAGTTTTAGCCGCGATGTGGCCTTGCGCCTCGCCAACCGCCGACCGACGGGTATTGCACTGCCTCCGGGATGGACTATGCAGTGCACGACTTTGCGAAGGAGGGCCGCCTCCCCGTGCACGACCATACAGTTAATATAATAATATATACATAGGCGTGCGGAAGGCTTCACTTGAGAGGGGGCCTATTCTTATATGAGAGCCCCCTCACACTCACCCCCTTTAATCTGGCCCCCTTCAAAATTTGCTCAGCATTACGGTGATACATGCAATGCTAATCATGCGAGCCTGAAGAAAAATCTTCCCAGTCCTAAACTAGCTAAATTTTGGACTTGAATCGTGAAATAAACTGGACGTTGGGTGTAAAACAGGGTTTCCCAAAGGCAAGTTTCGAAAGATCACGCTCGGTCGCCGAGAAACCGCCAACCGCGTCTCGGTGTTTGAACAGGGCCGCTCGCGAACCGCATCCACAATCGCTTCGCAAACGCAGCTGAACCACCAGTGTGAATGCGCTATCACACATCCCTATTTTTCAGAGGAAACACAAAAAGGGTACGAAGCATGAATGAGAAAAATTAGGTGGAAACTTTCAAGAGAGGCCCAAAAACTCCGAATGCAAAACCTCAAAAGACAGGTAGAGAATCGCCCAAGCCAGTTTCGCAGTCCAAGAAGGTGGCAGACAATGTCTAGTTGATAGGGGGTGCGAGAGTCGCACCAGCTGCATCATCATAAGCCAGAAGGCGTCGGCTTAGAACTGTTTTTTTTTTTTAAAGGTGTATTTGCAACACCAACCTCTATAAATGACAGGGCTGTAGTTCCAAGATGGTGGAAGATACGGGGATAGATTCTCCAGGACGTCGCGTGCGCCTGCTCGCTGACGCTGGTCAGTGCGCTAAAAATAATTTATTTGTCTACAAGTCCGAAACGGTCAGTATATGAGCATATTTCACGTGACGGAGATGTTGATGTGCGTTAGGAAAGCGAGCATGTTGAAATTTAAAACTTGCGGGAACCTCAACTTGCAAAGCTTTGTGGAGGGCGAGCGCGTTTTTGACACCGGTCACGTGATTGTTTTTGGCAAAATGTTTTTGAGGCTGCTGAAGACATCGTGGTGTTTGCACTTTGCCTGACCATTACTGCTATGAAAGTAAGCCGCGTACGATGATCCTCATGCTCCGAAGAGCAGCGTTCATATTACTGATGTCTTCACGCCAGAGGTTCACAACTCCCTGCTCACCGTCCCGGTTTGAAGCCGGCGTCACGCTGATCGTATATAACACAAAAGGACAGTCTATAAACACGAGTCAGCGCAATATCCGTGGTTGGAATGCCGCCTGCCAAGTTTCGTCTTGAACTCATTGCTATGCGGCATTCGAAGCACGGATCTCGCGGTGACTCATGTTCGAAAAAACAAATTGGGTTGTGTTTACACTCCAAGAAAGAAAAGCTGTAGTTGGGTTTATCAGGCGCACATGCACCCTTTTCCTGAAAGATGCTCCTTCCATTACCCAGCCAGTGCACTTCTACGCCGACAATGAGCGCCCTCTTCTCCCTTAAAAACCTCTAGGTGTATCAATACACCGCCTCGCTAGTCACGCGCCCCAATCAGCTTGTGCTTGGATTCCCCCTTGCGCGTCACTTTTGGGTTGAGCATATTTTTTAGAAAGTATGGAGCTGTTCTGTTCACTCGGTATCGACAGTAGATTAGACGCTATGCTTGTTTTAGGCCAATCAGGTCTCCGGGTTGGATCACGTGACCACAGTCTTCAAGCTAGAGGTAAGGCAGAGCACATCATTGCCTGAAGGCCAAGGCCACGGATAGCATCCGCTGTACCATTAACTTTCGGTCTGTTGTATACTGGCAAAGACGGTATGCCAGTAGGCGGCGATGGCGCGAGCTGGGCGCGTACCACGCTGCCAGAGCTCGCGCAGTGCTCGCGATCGGCTCGGACTGATTATTAAAAATGGAGCCTTTCATCTGGAACGACCTGGTCTCGGCTCTCTCGTTCGCGATCTAACATTGTCGGCGAGGATACTGGTTACCTGTCTTTGGAGGTCATCGGCATCTCACGAAGGAACGGGGACCTGGATCACGGCTACCACGGTGCTAAGCCAAGAACCCGCAGCGAGCAGCGGGAAGAGCCACTGCTGAAAGGACCCAAGGAAATAGTATGTGCAGCAGTTTTCTCTACTTCTCAACGTAGTGAACGTCGCAGTGTACGAAAATGCCACACCTCGGGAAGGTGCTAGAATTCGACGAGGCCTCTCAGAGTTTCGAGACTTACGTTGAGCGTTTTGAGCTTTTCGTCGCTGCGAACAGCATCAAAGAAGAGAAAAAGGCAGTAATATTCCTAACAGTCATCGGCGATCGAACATACGAAGTCCTCAAAAACCTAGCAGCTCCAGACTTGCCAGGCTCTAAGACGTACAGCGAGATAAAGACTCTGTTAGAGGAGCACTACGGCCCGCAACGGTCTGTAATAGCCGAACGCTGTAGGTTCAACCAACGGAGTCGGCTAGGACATGAATCCGTGGAGGATTTCATTTTGGCCCTGAAGAGTTTGTCTCGATTTTGCAATTTTGGAACATTTTTGCAAAGTGCTCTCAGGGACAGGCTGGTAGCTGGCCTGAGGGACGAAGAAACTCGGAAGGAACTGTTTGCGTTTGCTGAAGAAAAGCTAACTTTCGCAGTCGCTTGCAAGATAGCGCGGGAAAAAGAAGCAGCAGCAAAACAAACGGCGGACATGCACAAAGAATCCGAAAGCAGTGAACGCTATTCATAGAAAGGTGTCACCTCCTGAGAACAGAGGTCATGGGAGAAGCACGTCTCATGATCATGGGTCCAGTACTTCGCAAACAAGTTGCTATCGTTGCGGAAATCAGCATGAACCCCGCGATTGTCGTTTTAAAACGTATCGCTGCAAGATCTGCTACAAGACTGGACATCTCCGGAAGATGTGTCGCAACACGCCTGGAAAGACTCCAGAGCGCAACGTTCAAATCCTTGAAGAGTCTGATGATGAGGATGAAGACCTACTGACTGTGTACACGTGTATGAAATCTTCACCGGGATTTCAAGTTTTCGTAGAGGTGGACAAAGTTCCTCTACTCATGTTGATCGACACGGGAGCGGCGGTCTCTATCATACCAGAAGAAGTTTTTATTAAACACTTTCCCCAGAAAGAGCTCCTGGAAACCAAAGTAGCTCTTCGCACTTACTCCGGTGAGCAGCTGTCGGTAAAATGGAAGATCTCAGTCAAAGTCCAATATAACGGGCAAGAGGAAACACTCGACTTGTTTGTAGTAGCTAGCGAAGGTCGAAGTCCACCAGTGCTCCTAGGTCGCGACTGGCTCCGGAAGCTGAAGCTGGACTGGACGGCTATCTGCAGCATCACTGCTCAAGACAAAGTGGAACAGCTTCGAAAGAAGTATCCAAACGTCTTCGACAGTTCCCCTGGCATGGTACGCGATTATTAGGCACAGGTTGTCATCAAGGAAAACAGCACTCCAGTCTTTTGCAAGGCACGTCCTGTTCCTCTGCCCCTCAAGGAAGCGGTGACAGCACAACTGCGAAAGCTTGAAAAAGATGGCATATTGCGTCACGTTTCTCAAAGCGACTGGGCCACTCCTTTAGTTGTGGTACCGAAAAACGGAGGAGAAAGCCTTCGGTTGTGCGGTGAATATAAGGGGACCATCAACCCGGTTCTCAAGATGGATCACTACCCGTTGCCACATCCAGAGGACATCTTCAGCACGTTGATCGGGGGGAGAGTGTTCTGCGTTCTCGACCTGTCGTCAGCGTACCAGCAAATCAAGCTCAGCGACACGTCGAAACACCTGCTGGCCATCAATACACACCTGGGACTGTTTGAGTACCAGCGACTTCCTTTTGGAGTAGCAAGCGCACCTGCCATTTTTCAATCATTGATGGACCGTGTCCTGCAAGGAATTGCACAGACGTGTTGTTACATCGATGACATCATCATCGCTGGCAGAGATATGGCAGAGTGCAGCAAAATCCTGGACCCTGTTCTACAAAGACTGTCCGAGTCTAACTTGACCCTCAGAAAGGAGAAGTGCAAGTTTTTTGCGGACTCAGTTGTGTATTTGGCACACCGAATTTCCGCAAAAGGCATCCAACCCACACAAAGCAAGGTCAAGGCAATCACAGAAGCGCCAGAACCTACCAACGTGACGGAACTTAAGGCTTATCTCGGAATGCTGACCTTCTACGGAAAGTTTCTGCGCAATCTAGCTGGCACGGCGTCGCCATTGTACGAGCTCCTGAGGAAAGGACATCACTGGAAATGGGACAGCAGCTGCAAGAAAGCCTTCCAAGCAACAAAAGATCTGCTAGTCAACAGCTCAGCTTTGGCATATTATGACGTAGACAAACCGATCGGGGTGGTTTGCGATGCATCAGCCTACGGCCTTGGAGGTGTTCTGTTCCACAAGACGTCAGAGGGTGCGGAAGTGCCTACTGCCTTTGCGTCGAGAACATTAACACCCGCGGAAAAAAACTACGCTCAAGGAGAAAGAGAGGCCCTTGCTATCATATTTTGCCTGAAACGATTTCACCGTTATCTCTATGGAAGATTCTTTACAATATACACAGACCACCAGCCTCTCTTGGGAATTCTGTCTCACGACAAGGCCGCTCCAACCTTGGCCGCTGCTCGAATGGAACGATGGGCGTTGCTTCTGTCAGGCTACAACTACCGACTCTGTTATCGACGTGGCAAGGACAACGAAGCAGCAGACGCGCTCTCACGTCTTCCTTTGCCTAGGTTATCAGAAGACGCAGAGAAGGAGTGTTTGGCGCTCTTCGATGCCACACCCATAACTGCCATGGAAGTAAGCAAAGCAACCTCGGTGGATAACTTGCTTAGCCGAGTTCGGCACTTCACGCTGCGAGGGTGGCCAACGTCTGAACACGCGACAGAGCTGCAGCCATTTTATGTTCGTAGAAGTGAACTCTCAGTAGAGGAAGGTTGCCTGACATGGGGGCTGCGTGTCATAATACCGACAAAACTTCAAAGTACAGTCCTCTCCTTGCTACACGAAGAACACCCCGGCATATGCCGCATGAAGATGCTAGCACGAGGATTTGTCTGGTGGCCGAATCTCGACAAAGACATCGAAGAGTGTGTTCGAGGCTGCAAGGTTTGCCAAGTTGTTCAGGCAGCCGCTCCGGTCGTACCTCTACATCCATGGACGTATCCACAACAAATCTGGCAACGCATCCACATTGACTTCGCAACCAAGAATGACGTCAACTTCTTGATTATCGTGGATGCTTATTCTAAGTGGCTGGAAGTCTTTCCTATGCGTTCCACGACCACCGCCAAGACACTGGAAAAACTTCACATTGTCTTTGCAAACTTCGGACTGCCGGAGGAAATTGTAAGTGACAATGGGCCACAATTTTCATCTCACGAATTTGCGGAATTTATGAAACAAAATCTAATTAAACACATAAAAACGCCTCCTTACCATCCCGCTTCAAACGGAGCAGCCGAAAGGGTAGTCCAAACCACTAAAAAAGCGTTGCTGAAGCAAGTTCTTCATGATCAGTTCACCAAGTCCATGCGAAGCTTACAAGAGAAGCTCTCCGACTTCCTTATGGCTTACAGAAACACGCCATCAACGGTGACAAAACTATCTCCATCAGAACTCTTTCTGAAGAGGCAACCACGAATTCAACTCTCGTTGTTGAGGCCCAACTTTACTGGTGACATGCGCGACAAACAGTCGCGACAGAAACAAACAATCGACTTGGATCGTGCTCCAATGCGATCATTTACACAGGGCGACAACGTGTTTGTCAAGAAGGTACAAGGCCAGTGTTCCTGGGAGGAAGGGGTGGTGGTGAAGGTCGTCAGCCCTGTGACCTATCTTGTACAGGTGCAAGGAAAGGTACGCTTCGTGCATGTAGACCACATGAGACGTCGGCAGACGCCTCGGGAGCCACCCAGCACATCGCCGTGCGAAGCACAAAGAGACTGTCCATTCGGCGATTCGCCGGCATCTCAAGAAGGAACGGCATCGCAAGAAATGCCTGACAATCCCACGACAAGCCAGGCTAGTTCAATGGTCGATACCCCGGCTTCAAAGTCAAAGTTCAAAGTCGACCCTGCTTCAACACCCTCAGCTTCGTCATCGGAAGCATCGCCACTTTAAGGGAACCCAGAAATTCCTCTGCGACGAGGTTCTCGAGTCCGGAGGCCCCCTGCCCGGTTTACTTCGGACGACTTCTCCTGAGGGGGGAAGAATGTTGTATACTGGCAAAGACGGTATGCCAGTAGGCGGCGATGGCGCGAGCTCGGCGCGTACCACGCTGCCAGAGCTCGCGCAGTGCTCGCGATCGGCTCGGACTGATTATTAAAAATGGAGCCTTTCATCTGGAACGACCTGGTCTCGGCTCTCTCGTTCGCGATCTAACACGGTCGAACTTTCAAGAGGATGTATGCGACAAATCCTCTCGTTGTGTTCATTGTTGGGATAACCCTGAAGATAAGCCTTCGCGAGGGCACTCTCTTTTGGCCTTGAAGGAGCTGCTATTTTTTAACTTCTCTTTTTTTCTTTCTCTCCCTAAGCTGAAAGCGTGGAAGAAGGTGCAGGCTCTTTTATCCTTCGTCTCCGCCGTCTGGGCACGGGTAACGGCAGGAGCGTGATCATGTGGTAAAGGTTTCACGGATAACGTACTAGCTCTTTCCGATCCCGGAATGTTTGTTCCCCGGCCTAGTTTCTTGTGTGCTGTGCTGCAACCAGCGGGGCTGCAGTAGATTTCGTACGCGACTAGTTTATTCGAGTGTATCAAGGCTTCCAGTGTTTAAAAAGTCCTACGCGTATATCGGGCAACAAAAATTTCTTTAAAAAAAACAAAAAAAAACAAATTTATATGATACGTTTAGTGTTCGGTTTGGCAAATTACTGCACTCTGCGACATCGTGCTGAATCTTCACAGGCCACTTTCTTTTCGTTTTTTGATTGTGTGCTTGCTCTGCAGTGTTCGTGTCGACATATATCTCGGATTACATATTTCAAGTCCGGTATTTTCATCGAAGTGCGCTACTACCAACTCCTTTCCAACAATTGACCGTTCCGTTCCGGATTACCTCTCGAATTAAGCAGTGTCTGTTTCCTAGCAGTTGGGAAAATAATTCCCCGAAATTCTATCGGCAGTCGCCTGCCGCTAGCAGTCTACAATCATGTGACAACTGCAGGTAGAATACTGACTTTCTTATTCTCTCGGCGTTTTGTCAAAACACGTTTATTAGGCCCCTTTTCGTTGATACACGTTTTGTAACACTAACGTTTCATCGTCACTCGCTACGCAAAATGCACGCTGTAGGGACATTTCGTTGCGCGTGTATCTCTGAGGCGCGTGCTCACCGACCCAGTTCACCCGTTCACGCCGCTTCGTGAGGACAGTCTGAGGCGGCTCATTACAAAACTTTTACCCCACCTGTGCCACCCGTACATGTCAATTCGCGCATATAGTCTCAGGCGGCTCATTACAAGAAAAAAAAAAAAGAAGAGACGCTAATATAGGAAGGCTAATCTGAGCTGTCCATGAAACATCGCGTGTCGATGAAACGTCGTTCAATGAAGTGATTGTATCGCCAATGAGTAGCAACTGCCAGTGGAATTTCGGGTAAATAATTCTGTCCGCTGATGGGAAAATAAACACCACCTAAGAATCACCCGGTTCTTGTTTGCTCAGGAATCTTCTCAGTTGTGTAACAGCTTCGTTGAACAACTTCACATATCACGGATTGCTTCCAAGTTTGTGCTTGTTTCCGGAATAGGCTTTCTAATAAAGTTCTAGGAGATTCGAAAACAATCCCTTGTGTCTGTTTTCCTGCCTTTTTGCAACCACCTGGGCACGTAAATTTTAGAGCGCAGCTCTTAGGCTCCCGTTCCCGGCTTGCACCCGTTTCCGGCTTGAGCGGCGTCGCTGTCGGCGTCGGCGGAACCGCGCGGTGCATTATAGTAAATGCAGTGATGTGATTGGCCTCAGCCGTTCTGGAGCACCTTTTGGAGCAGCCAAAACAGTGTTTTGGAGCAGCAAAAGTGGCCTTTGGAGCAGATATTCTTAGAAAAATAAACATAATCCTTTTAAAGGGGCGATGCAAGGATTTTTGTATTTTGCGAAAATACCGCTTAGAACGAATCCCTGATGTTAATGACCTGTGAAATACCCGTTCGTTTTTCACTACACGCAATCGAAGTTGCAGAAAAAAATTAAGAAAAAACGAGCAGAATTCACCCCCTCAACTCGCAGCCAGAACAAGCGGCCACGTGATCTGGAGCCGATTATATGCCGCCAGTGTTGATCATAGCCATGCGCTGGGGTTGGCAAGGCACAGGACACGCGCTGAGTTCCAGGCATTGTTATGGTTCGGCTGTGGTCGTCATTGCAGCGATTGGACACAGGACACTGCCCGAATGCTTCTCGAGCTATCGATTATCACGAGCCCAAACCGAGTGCCCACGCAATGCTCGGGTCCAATCTATGAGCCGCATTCAAATATCGTCACTGGGCGGTACTGCTACCTCCCAGTTACGTCATCAGGTTTTGCGAAGGAGAGATTGAATGAAAACACTCGGTTTTGTCCTTGACATGACATCGCAACAAAGGAGTTTCTTGGTCAGTGGCGCTGCGTGCGAGTATCCTTGAGTCCCACTAGTGCCAGAAAGATCGTGTAAAGTGAAAAACATTCCAACTGAATATCGTTGCAACGCCCCTTTAAGTGCTGGACGAAGGAAGGACACTTCGCTCGCCGCAATAAACGAATTATGGTCAAGTTCGACCACCTGGGGGTCTTTCAAAATGTAACTGGAATGCCAATGACACGACACATTCTACAATGCTTCAGTTAAATTATACATATATATGTAACGTTATAGATAAATAAGAACCAAACTGCACATATTAAAATTTATTTGAAAATGACCAGCTTATTAGTAAATATCACAGCATTAGGTTGACTACCGTAGTTATAATAAATGGAAGCTCTCTCCGACTGAAGAAACACGTAACTACTGCAGCGCAATGTGAAATTGTACACAAGACAAAGGTGCATTAAGACTAGCGGGTGCTTTTCTTTTTGCTTTTCGAAACTTTCTACAAGGCTGCTGCAAGCCTCGCTTTACCTTTGGCTAGTAATGAATTCCCACTTTCAATGTCCCCAAAGAGACATTGAGACATCCTACAAGTGAACAGTGCTGTGGCCGCTGCCGAGCAATTCCGAAAAACCGCTTGCCACCGTTTTACTGATTCCCGACATGCCAGATTTTTGTCAAAAGTAAGCAAACGTAAAAGAATGGGTTACAAGCGTCCCGGCTGGGGCCTCTGTCGTGCAGTCATGTTCGCATACACATGAGGGCAACTTCGGCAGGCTTGCAATTGCACGTGCTTCGTCGCGCGAGCGGAGATGGCTGTTCGATCGAAACAGACACCATGCCACTCCGCTCCGTCGTCAACTGGTTCCAAAATTGTGTGCAAAATGTAATTGTACAGCATACGACAAAAAAAAAAGCAGTTCAGCAGCACGTGCTTGCCAGGCCAGCAGGCGAGGTACAAGCTAAACACGCAGAAAAAAGGAACCTGAGCGAGTCAGGTCAAAACAAGACATCGCGAGTCAGCGTCAAAAAGTACTTGGAGCGCTTTGCACGACTGGAGCACTGAAGCGTCAACACACGCCCGCGTCCATCGTTGAAATTTTTTTTTAAAAGACGCGAGAAGAGAAACATGAACCGCATGGACCACACGAAAGACGAGAGCGTGAAACGAGGGGTGGCGGGAAAAACTATGCAAGACCGGATGACCGATTGGTACAGCGTACGTTTTGTTGGGCGGCCGCTTGCGCTACCTAGCTCATGCATGCTCCATTACGGTACTGAGTTTAGTTTCGGTTTTGAAAGACGACCAAAATTGGTCTTTTGGCGCAGGCTTGGCGCAGATTACCCATATTTTGGCAAAATGTAGCAGGATGTAGCAAGGTTAGCCCCTTGGCGCAGTTTGGCGCAATTGGCGCAGCAATCACATCACTGGAAATGTCCCGTAATGCACCGCGCGGGAAGGAGGACAGGGGGCAGGGGAGGTGGGGGAGAGGAGAAGGGAAGAGAGGAGGAAGAGGGATGAGGAGGAGGGAGGGGGAGGAGGAGGGGAAGCGCTTGAAGGATGAGGGGAGGAGTACCAGGAAGGAGGAGGGGAAGCGCTTGAAGGATGAGGGAAGGAGTACCAGGAAGGACGAGGGGGAGGGTATAGCCTCCTGTCCAGCATCCTTACCTCCTCCTCCTCAAGAGCTGCGCTTTAATTCGGCCTTACAGGGTGTTGTAGTCTAATTTTTTTACGGGTTTCCTTCAGGTGAGTGCTCAAAGAGGTTTAATGGTACACCGGCGATTGATGTGTATCTATGTTCCCTCTGAGCGGGGTGGGTGGATCTCTTCCCTATGAGCCGGGTGGGGTAAACAACAGTGTAATAGTAAACCCTGTTGGTGGGTGTATCTTCACTCCCAGGAACTTGCGTGGGTGTAGAGAAGGGAATACTTGTGCACCCTAAATTGACGTGTGCCTGGACACCGAAATGACAGTGAGGGTGTAAGAAAGGAATAGTGACACACCCCAAATTGGTGTGTATCTGTGCACCTCCAAATGCTGAAGCTGTATTAAAAAATGCACATGCGCACTCTTAAAAAGGGTATAGGTACGCACCTCGTTTTGGGGGTGTACTTGTACACCTTTGTGGGCGTAGTATATGGGGCAGCACTTACGCCCCCTGGGGGCTACCCACTACACCCCTTTTTTTAGAGTGTATGTTGATACAGCCTAGAACTTGATCTGCCTCAAGGGGCGACGAGTCTTCCAGCTGTAGATGAGAAATTTAGCCATTGCAGTACAACCGCTATCCTGGAATCTTTAACGCGCACAACGCAGCTGTGATACACGACAGCACGCCGGTACGATGCTCATCAAGATCGAAACGTGCAGGGGTGGAGATTGAAACTCACGTTTGAATCTGTATGCAGTCTGACTTTTGCATGATGTACAAGCAGTGTGGCACCGGCTTGAATGTATTGCAACACGTGATGAAACTGCGCTGTGATTAATGACAGGAAGTATAGCGTGACCGCAGGTCACCGTACAATGCGGCATTATAAGCGGAAGCTCGCGCTATCGATTTGAAGAATAATTTTCAGCGCGCGCCAAGAGCGTTACCGTGCTCACCGTAGCCAGCGGTAACGACCTTCTAAAACTGTCTATTAACGCCATCGGAATTTTTAGGGTTTTATTTATTGCTCTACCAAAAATTAACTTTTTATTATACCGTACATTTTGTGTACCATGCTACTTGCAAAGTTGCAACCCACCTCGCCAAAATTACTTCTTCAATACTAACACCGACGCAATTAAAAACTTCGAGCATTTCTTTATTTGCTTTGTAATTAACTGAAAGGGAGTACGCGTATTCTGTCTTTTGAAAGTGATTGGAGCAAACAGCCATGTTCCTTGTAACGCCCTTAAAACGCGTAACCATTCCCCGATGTCTACTGCTCGACATACTGTTGCGCGAGCGGTTTTCTCCTACGTAGGGCAAAGAATTGTATTTTCGTAGTTTCTGTGCTGGAGCTCTACACTACTAGCGGGAGCGCTTGCCGTCACATGAAGCAAAAATTGAACTTGCGACCACAAGACCAGAAATCCACAGCGTATGAAACATACAAAAAGTCCCTAATGAAATTAGACACCCCGGTCCCTTCCTCTAATGTTGTTGCGAGGCGGACGACAATAATTCTTATTTTAACCCGCTCTATTTTTGCGTTAAAACGGCACCAAGGTCGACAGTCTCTGCCCCCGTCTCTGCGCTACCGCTGCCGCAGTCCCCGCTTCTCTGGTTCATCGATCATCCGCGAGAGGGCGAATGACGGGCTGGAATTGGACGGCATTGAGTGGAAGACGACGCTCTGTACACTCGGCAAGCCATTCCGATCTCCTTGTATATTTCGTTCTTGACAGGGTACAGAAAGAAAAAAAAGCGGACGGCACGAAGAGGTTGAAAACGTACGGTTTGGGGCCTCTTTCGGCTGGGTAGTTTTCAAGCCAATGCCTTCTCTGTGGGACAAGGAAATTAGAAAAATGACAAGCCATCGCCTATCAGAAGTTCACTTCAAGCAGATGTGGAGTACGCTGCAGTGCCTAAATACAACATTTGATTAGTTTGTCAATTGAGTTGTACAGCACCGCACTGATAACTCAGCCCAGTTTATGTGATTTTTTTTTTTAATGAAGAACACATTTGATGAGTTGCTTGCACACCAATCACAAACAGAGAATGCTGTGAGCAGATATGTTTGGCGTGGTTGTGTTAGCGCAATGTTAGTTCACTGAATGTGTATACTTACCATTGTCGGGATGTGAGTAGACTTGAATATAGTGGCATTTGAACGACCATAATAAATAGTAGCGTAGTAAAGAAAAGCAAACTAGTTATTTAAGATGAAGAAACTTCCTTGACTAGCTTCGTCCTGAGTGGTGCTATGCAGAGAAACAATAACATTTCTTCTAGTAGTTGTTCTTGTGTATTTTGTTTAGTGACTGCGCCGAATTATTATTAGTTGTGCCAATGCTTTTAGTGAGAGATATCGTCCACGAACTTCAAAACACTGTTTTTTCATTGACAGACTCCCGAGGAGAAGATCGAATACTCGGAACCTTAATAAGTGCAGGGGTGGTAACCGGCCAAATGATTACCTTCAATATGTAGGCTATATAAGGCTCTGGAGCAGTCAACGGGATTGTGATCCAGGTGTTCAGTGCGTCATGGTGTTTGTGTTTGTGTTCATTCCTAATGTGTAGTTATGGGATGTATGTAGTAGTACCGTCAAATACCACAGGGGCACCATTTACTAACAAAATCCCCCCAAAAAATGTGTAGCCGGTTTCTAATACACAAATGGCACCTTGAGGGCAAGGAATTATGTTTTCGGTATATCTAAAACTTATGATATATTTTGAATACCTTACGCGCGTCTTTCGAACGTAGACAAAATAATACAGAATGAGTTCAAAACGACTATGCATATTCAATATATTTCAACTGTTTCAAGTACAGCCTCTTTTTGCCAAGGACTGGATTGTTTCCCAGCAGACAGCCGGCGCCGTTTAATTCACCCTTCGCCACCGTGACGGATAAGCACGCGGAAGTCCGGAAACACACAATGTCGTCTACCGCCGCCTCGGCGCCAGCCAAAGGTATAGCTCAGAAGGGTTGACACGAGAAGGAGAGAAGTCCTTAAACGGCGCTTACCCTGAAGCGACTGACGCCAGGCAGACTGGCCAGGCCCCGAGCGTTCGGCTAAGCCTGGGCTAATTCATCCCCTAGAGTGGCCCTAACGACTGGGAAAATTGGTTCGACGAGCTTCCCACGCACTCTCAAACACAGGGAGATGGGGACGGGTCATAACAACACGCTCATGAAATGAAATAAGAAAATGGCTGCGCCATTTCTAATAAATTTTCGTGGAAGCCATATTAATTTGAGGAAATTTTAGGGTTTCCACGCCTTGTTCACACGTCGGCTGCTCTCTGTGTCAGCTGCATGTATGGTCAATCCCCATCCGACCCAAGATTACTTCCCGCAGGGGTATACTCCCTATGTTTCGTGCTGCGTCATTCGTTAAAGGTAGGTTATACAGAGCGCAGCTTTTATATAGCAGGGACCAGAGTCCGATACATATAAGCGTTTTATTTGTTTTTATGAAAACGATCTTCAGTTCGTGACTGGGATGCCATTGACGTCTCTTACGCGATCTATGCAGGTACTTGCAGCTCGGTCGGCTTCCTTGTTACCGCCCACTCCAGCGCGGCTGGAAACAGAGCAGAAGTAAAACCGTATCTTGCTATTTAAAGCGCATCTTCTGACGTAGCTGAGTACGAAGAGAATGGGTGTGCGAGGTCGTATATTTAAACGGAAGAAGTGAACTGAGTAAAGCGTACAACTCACTTTTTTGTGTGTTGCGTCTGATTATGTGGTTTACAATCGGTACCAACCTTAGCACTTCAATCGCGGAAGTAGGATGCATTTAGGTTTATTCGTCTCACTGATCTGAAAGATTGCCCTATCGCAGCATAGGAAACATACCGAGTGTCTTCAACTCCATGTTTGAAGAAACTTATGTTGGTCTCATGAATTTTTTCAAGCTCCATATTTTTTTTGTGCTGAAAGAAACCAGTCTTTCTAGTTATATTTGGCAAACGTCAAATTGCATGCTATGTGTACATCTTGAAAGAGGGCCTATTTTAGAAACCACTTTCTGTTGTGAATGTAATAATGAGTTTGTATAGAGCAACTTTTCCAAGTCCTAAAAAGGCGCTGTGCACTAAGACAAACAAAAGTACAGTTTATTAAGCAACCACTTATTTAATTATGCACACAGGCTAGGCCTGGGGGATATTAAAATTGCTTCAGTGGTCAGTTGAATGAAAATGTTGAAGGAATTTTTTGTGCATTCAGCTTGCTCTGACACGTCAGTCTTAGTACTTTCATACGTGACGGTAGAGGGCGAAGTTCACTAAACATATTTTTAAAATTTCTAAAAAAACAAAAAGTCATGCCAAATTTTCACCATTTGCCAGTAGTTAAGGGGGGGGGGGGGGGGGACATCGTCTTCTTTCGAGAACCAAAAACGGTTCGGAAACCGTTTTGCACATCCGATATGATACGACGGGTTCTCCAGTACGCACCGCGCGTGTGCGAGTCTTCTGCGGTATATAGCATACGGACATATTGTAGCGGAGGGCCCATCGTATTTTATCGGATGTGGGAAAAAAACGGTTTTTTAAAACTCTCGATTAAGTCCGACCTTGGCCGACGATACGATCCGCTGCACGCAATCAAGCAGTGCCAAAAAGTGTCTCGCCACGTCCTTCATCTTCTTAGTGACCATTTGCTATCGCCTGCTAAACTAATCACGCAGAGAATTCACCTGGATCCGGCGCTTTTTTTTTTCTTTCTACGATTGGCTGCGTTTTACACAGAGCGCGCCGAACTCAGAGGGAACCAATCCCACGCGCACAGTCACTCTGCGTCTTCCTCTCCTGCCAAAACACAGTCCACGTGTCTCGATTCTACGCGCTACGGTCGATGGCGAACCCACGGAGACATCGAACACCATGGCGATGCAATTTTAAGTGCTGCTGATGGGCTCCATCGCATCACAGCGTCGGCTGCGGTTGCAGTGCAAGAGAAACGGAGTGTAAATACGGCAAGCAAGTGTTTAAAGATGGAGGGTTTCACGCGTCGGAACGCAAGGCCGAAGGCGACATAGAGAACGAGCAGGGTGCTTGAGGTGACGAGGCAGCCAAGCACGGACTATCGTTGCTGGAGGTCCGGGGGAAAGAAAAAAGCTCCAGGGCGTATTTGGTAGGTAAACAAACTGCGCAGAAAAACGCACGAGATGAGCGAGTAGCGGATGAGCTTGCACGCCATACAGTCGCAGATGCACGTTAATTATGAGGGTGCATAAATAATAATACAAAAAAAAAAAACGATTGCCGCGCGGAGCCATAGTCAGCCAACCGGAGCCGTATGTTGGGAGAGTTTCACCAGTGGGAGGAGCAAAGGCCGCCACCAGCGCCGATGGTTACCCCCGCGGTTAGAGCGTTAACTAAAAGTGCGACGCAGCGTCGACCAATCAGCAGACCTTAAGGTCACGATATTGGAAACTACATTTAAAGTGTGAAGTAGAAGCGTTCAATCTCGCAGCAGCAATGATTGCAACTACGCAGTTTGCTTTGGTTTGGATCTCACGTCCGTTTATCCTACCTACTCTTGAATACGGACGGGACGAAAACCTCACATGCGCCAAGTTTCCAGTCACCAAAAGTTACACCTCTTAACTCTAGCGACGCTAAAACGGCTTGACTTTGTTGAGTCGCATTTTTAGAGCTCCCGGCCCCCACTAGGGGCTGTTTCGCGGCCCGTGGTTGGCCACGAGATGCTCGCCTATTCAAACCAATGAATGGCCAAACTCACCCAATACACGGCTCGGCAGCCAGCCAATCGCAGCCTGCAAACGACGACTTCACCTGGCCTGCCTAATAGAAGAAGAAAAAAAACCCCAAAAGGACATTACAAACATACAACGCAAGTGAGGCTCGCGATCGAAAGAACGCAAGAACAAAAACGGAACAAACAAAGCAGTGCCGACAGAAAATGCTCGCAGCCAACGATTTCCGAGGTGGCGCTACATTCTGTCGCAGCGGCCGCAGCGACAGTCGTGCTGCTGATTTCTCCGCGCCCGTTCGCCGAGTTCGCACTCGAGACATGTTTACGACAACTTTTACTCACTTTGTGTTCGTTCGTTCGTTCCTGGAAAAAGCTTTGGTTCGATTGTATGCCCCGCGCGGTGCTTGCCTTTGATTGCGCATATGCGGAGTTGTCTTTTTATGTGTTCGTTTCTACTTATCTTTCTTCTGTAGCTCTTTTGCTTCGATACCGGGTAGAAGCGTCGGTATCCCCGGGGGAACGCGAACAAAAATATAGATAAAAATAGCGGAGCGGAAACGTTCCTCTGGTATCGATCCGTGCTGCGCGAACGGTATCTACAGAGAAAGATGTTACGAACCGTTTACGAGATTTTCTGTTTAGACATTGCGGTTCCCTGCTCACGTTTACCCACTGTCTTTCATCTCCTCTCTTTCTCTCTTTCTTGTTTCGTGTTATTATCAATATTTCTTTTTTTGCTGTCCCTCGTCATTTCCCATTCGCCAAACGTGGATCGTTCCCTACGTCCGGAGAGTGTTTCTCTTGTTTCTTTTCTGTCTGCCCCGTTTCTCTCTCTCTTTCTCATTAATATATATATATATCGTGTGCGTGTGTTTCTCTATTACTTCTGCATATTGCCACGATCGTTGGCGCATCGTGGATTTTGCGCTTCCCCCAATAATACCCTTTGCACGTTTTTTTTTGTTTTTCTTTTTTTTTTTGCGTTGTTGTGGAAGATCTGCGCGACAGTATTTGAGGTCTCACCAGCGTCTGCTTGCCACAATAGAATCACGAATTGAATAGGATAGCAAGAAACGTCTAAAGAAATTTCTTTTAAGCGTTTCCGCGTTTTTTTTTTCTTTAACTATAAGGTTCGCTGGTTTAGTATATGTACCTTTGAGCCAGACTTGTAAGGGTGCTCGTTACATGTAATCAAATTATTTGTAATCGCGTTCACTTTGAAGTAATTTTGTAATAATTTAAATATGTTTATCGCAAAGTAATTTTATTACTTTTTAAGTTCTAAAATTACTTACAACCGTAGATATTGCCCCCTCCTCTTTCTAATGGTACCCTTTGTTTCTTCGAAGAGATCCTCGAACAAAGTCGCAGGCAGGAGGATGTTTCCCGAAAAGTTGTGAATTTAGAAGACACTCGTAATTCGGTGGTTCTAAGTCAATATCGGACCTATAAAAGACAATTTTTCGAATCAGCAAAAGGAGGACATGCTTTGAATATCCAAAGTAACCGGAAAAGCAATGGTTACTTTTTTAAAGTAACGACCATTGACTTTTCTTCTCGAGTAAGCCAGTAAGCTATATTTGAATACGTTCAGCTAAGAGTACTTGTAATTGAAGTCGGTTACTTCTTCGAGTAACGCGTACAAGACTGCTTTCAGCTCATAAATCTTCGAAGAAAAGAAAATATTCGCAGTTTTTATCCGCTACCCAACCTCTATCCGCGACCGTCTTATAGCCCTACCTGCAACACCTCCAAGACTGTATCATATACCACCGACAACTTAAGTAACCAAGGACGTGGCGTGTTCTCAGCAACTTTTTAAATCGCCCCTCAACCAATGGCCTCCTTAGTGCACTAAATGGGCCAGTAGCACCAACGTAGAAACCCGCGCCTAACGTTTTTTGTTTTTTTTTTTGTTTTTTGTTTTTTAAAGATGTTAATGACAATATTAGAGTTTTTTTTTTTTTTGTGCTTGATAGAACTGCGGCGTCGTTTCAACGTTGAGATACCGACGGTATATTATATCAGCCCCGATTTTTGAATTCTCTTACAGGATATATATTGTCTGGGAAGTTGTCGAGTAAACACAACGTACCACCGCGACGTAATCGGATAATGAATCCATGCCGTTTCCAGACTAGTACGTAGTCGGTAACATGTACGAAAATTACGTGTAATCACATATTTGACGAAGTAATTGTCAAGTAATTTTCGTTTTCATTGACAAAGAAAAAAAGCCGGTATTAAACACCGAAAAAAAAAAACATTTTATAAGAAGTTAGTTTTTGTGGGAGGAGCAGCCCTACCGGAAAAACAAACTGTCACATGCCCATAGATAACGCCAGGTGTGGTAGTCTACAGATGCTCAAAGCCTTTCATCACGTCGCCTAAAACGTCGCCTATATATATATATATTTTTTTTTTCGCGGCTTGGTTGTTTGCAATATGTTACTCGTGAGCTTGTTGGCCCACAACAAAGGGCAAAGCACACTGGTACCAAAAAAAAAAAATAGGCAAACTCTGGACAAAATGTTTACTTCTAGCGAAAAAAAATAAAAAAAAATAAAAACAGTCAAAGTGCACGCAAGCTCACGTGTAGCGAATCTGTGCAAGTCTATTGTCTTTTTCTTTTCACTCTTCCTTTGCATTCGAAGACGCGGAGGGGATCATACAGAACGATCGTCGATTCCACGCCTTCCAAAAGCTCGAGATAATAACCAATGTCTTCCTCGTTTGCAATGATTACGACAGTTTGCGTAATGTCACAACAGAAGGGGACGCTCCGTCTTCCGCTGAATCAAATTCAACACGTAAATCGACAGCAAACGAAGTGAAAATAACTGGCATGCTGCTCAAACAATATCAGAACCCGTACGTGAACGTTGAGCATCTCCTGTCCGCTTGCCCCACAGCGATCCGATCTCCCCGCTACCCCAACCCCCCTCCTCCACACTCGCGAGTGTGGCAGGCGTCGGCGGCTCACGTCATCAGCTGGCTCTGGTCCGCTTAGCGGGGCAACACCTGTCTTTATTTGACCTCCCGTCAACTCTGGGAGGCAGGAATGTTAATACGATTATGTGCTGCTTTCACCTAATCATCTAAAAACTTCAGGTTGTCTGCATCCTTGTCACCTTTATCATTTGTCAGCTTTTTGTGACTTTTTTTTTTTTAAATATAAGGACACATCATCGGTAGAATACGTATTTACAAGTTTCAGCGATGTTACGGTGTGAGAGTCGCGCTCTTAGATCCTGGAGAATCGGCTTGAGAATGAAGGTGCTTTTTGCCTACATATTCCAGACGTGGAAGTAGGAGGTAAGACTTGTACACCGCTTATATTTCAGGAAGCTAAGGCTGGTACACACATATGCGTCGACCGCGTGCGCAGCTTTGCGTCTTGCAGCAGAGCGCCTCCCCGTAACCGCGCCGTAGGCGCCGCCATAGCAACAGCTCGACGCAAGTGTTCTGAACGAGGCGGAAGTGGTTGTAGTTACAGAGTTACAGGTTGTAGTTACAGATATATCTGTGGAGGGACGCTGCCGTTGCCTCGCTTGAACTCTAGCTGAGGAACACAGTTGTGGCACGGCAGACCCGTGCTACACACGTCTTGGGCGGCATCAAGAAAGGGCAGGCATGGCATAAGTCCGTCCACATTTCCCCGTCTAAAGCAACATTCTATTTTGTTCTCGTTCTTTGAAGCATCCCCTGATGTTTTTGCTGGAGATACTGGGTGAAACAAGGAGACGGTAGGCTCTTTAAATCGACCGGAAAATTCGGTTTCTTAACCTATCGCGCTACGACTTTGTGCAGCGTTGCCCACAAATGGTGCATTTTTTTTTTTTGTTGTAAAATTTGCAAAGAGCGAACTTACCTGAGGAAAAAGTAAAGAAAGAAAAAGGCTTAGCTCCTATGGAAACTCAGCGACGCCACCGGTCTTCAAACAACACGGCGCCGTTTCGAACGGGACACAAGAGATGGCGCAACGAACGCCGGTGCCAACGAACGAGCATGCGGCGCCGAGAGCCAGCGTCTTTAGCAGACAATCTTTTCGACTCAAAAGCGACGCGCGTTGCGCAGGCGGCGACAGTCGCAGAAACAAAAACAGGCGCGGTAACAACAAGGAACTGCAGTTCCTTGTCTGCTAAATACTTTTTGAGGCAATTTTGTAATATTCGATTACATTAATTAAGAAGTAATGTTAAGACTAATCTCGTTACTCTCGGAATTACTAAAATTACTTGTAGCCGTTACCAGTTTTCCCTTTTTCTAATGGCGACCAATTATTTTTACAATTTTCCAACCTGGAATTCCTCGAGCCAACTTGCCGGTATTAGGTTAGTTTACTAAAGTTGGGGAATTAAGAAGATAAGTTGTTTAGAGTCCGGTCATCCAAATCCAATAATGAACAGTAAGAAAGACCGGTTTACAACACGGCAGAAAAACCTGCCGCTTTCAAAATCTGAAGTAATCGGAGAAGTAGCGGTTAGCTTTTTCAAATAACGTGCAATTACTTTTCTTCTCGAGTAATCGAGTGAGCAAATTAAATGCCTATTAACCGAGAGTAATTGTAATCTTAATCGATTACCTTTTTAAGTAACGTGTACGAGACTGCAGTGGATACTTCCCTTTCCAAGTAACGGCACCGACGGGCACAACAAAGCATGCATATTTCGCCGGCACAAAATCGCGTATTTTAGTTAATTCGGCTGTTGTGCGCCGGCATCCAATTCCTAAAGCCTGCAACGTCGCACGAAATGCGCTTCAAAAAATATCGACACACCAACGAGCACCACAAAGTGTATGATGACCACGGTCTGCTTAACAAACACACAGCGCTGATTATTACACTCGCGATTCTTGCTCCTTGATTCCATCTTTAGCGTTCTTATCCGCCAATCAAGCAATCTAATTGTCCGAAGAGGGGTGATAAGATGCGTGGAAACGCCACGCCGGAGTTTTTTAAACTGTCGTGACTAAAGGCATCTTAGATTCGCCTATTCAGTTCATGCGTTGGTGTTAGGCCCACCTATGCCAGACACATATCATTTTGAGGGAGGGGAAAGAACATAGGTCAATGAATTGTTTCGTGCTTAAAAATCTTGTTCTTTTTCGAAGGGAATTCGACAGATCCACCTTAAAATGCATTCGGTAATGGGTCTTCGATATTGCAGGGGGCGGGGGGGGGGGGGGGGGGGGGGGGGGTGTACCACTTGGTGCGCAGAGTAGGCTCAGACAATATCTCGCAGCTATCCGTTCCTCCCGGAACTAAAAATAAATAAAAATAAACTTCAGCGTGTTTTTCCTTCCCCGCCCCCAAAAAAGTTATTATTTTTTAGAAATAAACTATGAATGGCCGAATGCTCACCCCCGGCGTAGACCGTAGCGCTACAGGTCCGAGACAAACGCCAAAGTTTTAAAACTAACCGTTATCTCAATCAAAAGTCACAGGTGATTTTCCGAGAATTTCAATGGGCAAATGGAGCCCGTTTTTTCCAGTTTTCGGTAACTAGCGACATTCGGCTTCGTTAGGGTGTACTAGGACTGAGAGGTGTGCCGACCGCGTCGGCGTCTCCATAGGAGCTGGGTGTCGTGTGGCCCAGTTCTGCCGCAGTTGCCTGGGATGGCGCTGCCAGTCAGAGCGGGGCCAGGAGGCCGGTCGGGCAGCGATTAGCGAGGCTGGGTTAACGCGTGTTGGTGCGCGTATTTGTTTTTTTTTTTTGCGTTGTGCGTGAAGCGATACAATGTTGTACGACTGCTAGCTGTGTCGAGGAGACAAGGAATACACGACGATGTCCAATACGGCGAAGAAAAAGACGGAGCGGTGGTGTTTTGTGCCGGGTTGCAACGTGGTTTGCAACCCGGCAACGTGGGTTGCATCATGCAAAGAGAACGGAAGGCACTCACTTGATCGAATGACGTTTTAGCGAACGCCCACGTTTCACCGAATGACACTTTAGCGAATAGTCGGACGCCGCGAAGCAGCGTTTTCGGGTGGGCCAAGTGGGTTCACATTTTTGTAATGAGCCGCCGCAGACTGTCGCCGCGAAGCGGCGTAAAGCGCAGCGCGGCGGATGGGTTAACACGCGCCCCCGTTATTCGCTAAAACGTCGATTCGCTCAAATGTCGCTGTTCGCTAAAACGTCATTTGCTCATGTGATATGGACCCCAAAGAGAACCACTCCTTGCTTCAGACGCCGAGTGATGCCTCTCTGTTCGCGGAACGAGATCGTCTGATTCCAAACGGAAAAAAAAAAAAAAACTAATGCAGAAAAAAAAAAAGTGTAAGAATGTGTGACTTGTGTGACCTATCAGAGGAAACAAATTTCTACAAGGGAGATTACTCTTCAATAAAGATAGCAGCTGAAGGGGCTCCATTTTTCTTGCCAGTTTTTGTGTTTATATTTGTAGGATACTTGCTCACTAGATGAAATCAATTCAGGCGTTTCCTGATGTATAATCTCTGACTTGGCTGAGAGTGCAGAAATCAAGAAATGCGTGTTTTAAATTATCCATGCTACACAGAAAAACTGTATTAAACACCAGAACAAAAACTAGTTACTTAAAAGTGTGCAAAATGTACAGCTGCCGAAAAAATATCTAAAATAGCTTTGACACCAAAATGGACAGGAAAGCATCGCCTATCATTTTATACTCACCCTTTGCTTTCCTAATGATCGTCTACACCAACTTATGTTTACAAACAAACCGGAGCGCCCCTAGCGACATTAAACAAACCGGAGCGCCCCTAGCGGACGCCACCGGAGCGCCCCTAGCGGACGCTCCGGTGCCGCGCATGCGCGCTGGATGGTGGGCAAGAAGCCCGCCGTCGCCCATAAACAAACTATTGAATTGCGTTGTTGTCGGCGTCGGTGCTAGTCCCCGTGCTCTTTTTCGCGTTGGAATTGTTGATGCTACGTCCTCCTAACAATGTCTGACTACTTGAGCGGCTTCAGCAAAATTAACGAGGCAAAACTTTGCGTGAATAATGTGACGTGCGGCGATTCATTTCACGTGGACGCCGCAGAATGGGCGCTAAAGCATGACTCCCACGATGAGATTCTGCTCGCTGTTTTCAGACGCGACGTTGCTCGGACTGCAAAAGCGTGGACCGTAGCTGAGATGGTGGACGTCAATACTGAAAACCGCAAGTAGAATCGGGCATTACAAGTCGGTCATGACCACCGGTAACAATAATGATAAACATCTTCTTGTATCTGTTTACACCTTAGCCTACTTACCCCAACCAACCTTCAAAAGTGTTTTGAGGCCTGCACTTAGTTCTTATTGCAATTACCGGGTCACCATTTGGTGTACGGGCCGCTGTCGTTTGAACGAGCTGACGGCAAAAAGCAGCCAAGTTTGAAAGAGCAGACGACAGTTCGAACGCATGCGTAATGGGGTACGGGCAAGAAGCACCGCGTCCCGCGTCTACGAACCACTCGAATGTTACGTTGTCGGCGTCTGTGTGAGTCTGCATACTCTTTTTCGCGTTGGAATTGTCGATTCTACGTCCTCATCGCAATGTTTTACCACTTTAATCGCCTGAGCGAAATCATCAAGGCTCGTTACGCCGCTAAACTTTCCCTAAATAATTTGACGTGTGGCGATTCATTCGCGTGAACGCCGCAGAATAGACGCCAAAACCATGATGAGATTCTTCCAGCTACTCGGTAGCGATGTCGCTCGTGTTGCAAAAGTGTAGAAGGTAGCGGCGATGATCGACGTCGATACTGAAAATCGGAAGCGGGAACAGACCAAGCGTAACAAGTCGGTGATGGCCACCGGTACCAATGATCAACATCTTGTATCTACTGTTTACACCGAGCCTACTTAAGTCTTTTGAGGCCAGCAATTACTTCTTATTGCATTCACCGGGTTAAAGTTTGGTCTACGGGCCGCTTTTGTTTGAACGAGCAGACGACAAAAAGCAGACGTTTGAAAGAGCAGACGAAAGTTCGAACGATCAGGCGGCCGTGTGAATTTGAAGACGCGCTGAACCTGTGGGTGGTTCGGACAACTTGGCAGTTTTCTCTCGTTTATGTTGGAACAAAGCAAATACATCTGGCGACCACAAAGTGTTGCCCGCGCGCGCAATCGTAGTTCGACAGCGTCTGGTTTGCCCTTATCACGGCTACTATCCACGTTCTCGGACGAACGGAGGGGGCAAAAACACATGAAAACTGAACTTCAAACCTTTCCAGACTCTCTTGGTACAACCCCCGTCGCAGCATTTTGACGAGAAGGCAGGTTTTTTTGTCTCGTTTCTTCCAAGGGAACGCAGGGATGCATGTCTGGCACGGCGACTTCTGCCCACCGCCCCAGACCGGAAGTGCGTCCGGCGCGCCACCACCGCGGCGTGACGTAGGAGAGTTGAGTTCGTGCATACAAGGTGACATATTCAATTCTTCGGCTATAACAGCAAAACAAAACGAAAGATTAAAGATGCGAGACCGTGTAAGTAACGGGCCGAAAGGCATTTGCGCTTTGAATATAAGCTACTGCCGCTCTCGCAAGTCACGCTTTTTTTTTTTTTTTACGTGGGTGTGAGATAGGATGGAAGTTATTCTTCCTCACAACAGCGCAGACAAAAGCAAAGGAAGAATACGGCCATTTCGACACCGAATAAAGCATCTATGCTGCGACCGCCAAAGGTCTTTATCAGCCGTCGGATGGCCGCGCTGTAGAGTTCCTGCATAGCTACCGCGCTCGGCCCCACAGCGCCCTCACCGGCGCCCTCGAACATTGCGACACTCTCACCGGAGCCGGACGGCACACCTCCCCATTCTGTTACACCATAGCTCCGTGTGCTCGAAAGCTCCGTCAGTTGCCATTTTCGCACCGACAATTTCAGAAACTCACTATTAACTTTTGAATAAGATATCGATTAGTACTGAAACTTTGCCTTCTGTGGTTCGGACCTCTAGCACTCCTTTTGGGCGGTGAATGAGCGTTCGGCGTAGCGTAGTTTCTTTTTGCGGTGGAACAAAGAACCTTGTACATTTTCTGTGCATTAAACATTGTGATTGCACAATGTCGTACATTGAATATTTTGCTTGATTTTAATTTTATCCTTAATTTTACCGCAGGAAGAATATTCCTTAATTTTACAGGAAAAAGAATATTTTGGATAGTGCCTCGCTTTAGAAAACGCATATTAAATAAAAATTAAAGACAGATCTGCACGCAGACAAGCTAAGTATATATATATATACATTTAGTTATTTCACAACACCTGCGTTTTAAGAGGGCGCGGTACCTCTATTTATTCGTCCGTTTCAGCCACCAGATGGCGCGCGGCTCGAAACGTGGTTGAACGCGCTACTTCTAGATGGCGCCAGTATCGAGGTGTGAAAAGGCCCGCGTTATCCGCTGCGTGAAATAGATCCCGAAATGTGCCGTGTTCTCCTGGCGGAGGAAGTTTCTCCCTCCCTCGCGCGCGCTTGGTATGTACGCGCGGTGGCCGAGTCCGGCCTCTGCGCTGTGTGATGCAGTGGGTGGCGCTCGTTTCTGTTCTGAGGTAGGAATAAAAATGCCGGTCCCCTTTCTTTTCTTTTTTTTATCTCAAGTGACCTACAGTACCGCCTGTTCGAAATCGTCCTCTGCGGTGAGCGATTGAGAGTCAGGTTAGCATTTTATTTGGGTCAGCACTACACGTTCAATGAGACCTCGGGCGGCGATGTAAATATGCATTGCTCCCCAAAGTGTGTCCAAGGTGCGCAATGACAATTGGAAACGGTATTGAAGGCGCGCGACCGTCGGTTGGTAAAATACGTGCGTTAGATTCACTTATTCAGTCTAATCATTTTTGCCAACGTCTTTTATCTGTTTCGACAAATGACATGGTCGAGTCTATTGATAACCTTCATACTTCATACTTCATACTTTATTGCACTTAAAAAGAAAAGGAGTATGGAGGGCGTGCGAGTTCTGCAGAAAGGCGGAGGCCCATGCAACATGTGTGCCCGCAGAACTGACCCTACATACCCCAAAAATAAATAAACAATAACAAAACACACACACACACACACAATATTGATACACTTAGTCATTGATGCAGCTACACATATCTTGCTGCCTCACTCTGAAGCGCTCTAATGTCCTCACGGTTAGATGGCAGGGAGTGAGTCGATGAAGAGGGTAGGCCTCGCCACACTGAGGCTGCACGTAGCAGGCACGACTCGCGGTGTCGGTGCGTACGAGCGAGGACGGGTTGAACGGCACCAGTTCGCAGGTTGAAACGAGGGCGGTCTGGGATATCGGAGTAGGAGGGCTGCATAAGCAGACAAAACAGACGGATGGAGGCGAGCTCTCTCCTGTGAAGAAGACTGCACCATCTCGAGGTCTGGTACAGCGCAGCTTGGGTGGTACCCCTGTAGGTAAATTCCGTGGCAGGATCGGTACGACGCACGTATATATATGCGGCCCGACGTTGCACGGCCTCCAGGCTTGATTGCAGGGATGACTGGTGAGGATGCCAAACTGTGGAGCAGTACTCCAGAGTGGGGAGGACGAGGGCAGTGTAAAGGTGTCGAAAAGCCGCAGGGCTCATTCCACGGGTAACGCGGACAACGAAACCAAGCAGGCGACGAGCTCTAGCAGTGGTTAGTGTAATGTGCTCACCAAAGTGGAGTCGACTGTCCACAGACACTCCCAAAATGCGCAGGTTGGTAACCTGCTGAAGAGGGACACCACCAAGGCAGAGACTGTGGGACTGAGCAGATGAAGGTCGTTGTGAAGTGACAGTCATGGAGCAGCATTTGGATAGATTGAAGGGCAGGAGGTTCTCCAAGGACCACCGGTAACAGTGGTCAAGGTCGGATTGAAGGGAGGTGTATGAAACAGGCGTTTTGATAGGGTGAAGGAGGGCCAGATCATCAGCATAGAGGAAGGGTGTGGAGGATAGGCAGGTCGTGATGTCGTCTATGAATATTATGAAAAGGGTTGGACCAAGTACACTTCCTTGAGGTACACCAGATGACACAAGACAGGGATCTGATAGTGCTCCCACGAAGCGAACCGACTGAAAACGTCCAGTGACGAAGCTGGACAGCCAGCTCAAGAGGCACCCGTCCACGCCGACACGGCGGAGCTTTTGCAGAAGCAGATGGTGGTTGATCCGGTCAAATGCTTTAGAGAGATCCATTTGAACTATCTCGCATGGTGTGTGAGAGTCTTTGTCAACCGTTGACAAAGACACATGTTTGTGTTGATTCTATTGTGTGGTGTGTCGAGGAAGACGGATGGAGCAACAAAAAATATAATTTCGCAAGCGTTGTCGAGCGTTGTTCTCTCAAAGAGACTAGACCATAAAAGCGACTCAACTCGGGGACAATTGACAAACGGCTTTGTTTATTGCAAATGCTTCTCTCTTTCACTTAAGCATCCGAGGAGTCTAAAACATTGTCTCAATCTGACAGACAAAAAGAGAAAAGAATCAGAATGCTAGGAGCTCCGAAGCCATCCCTGCCGGATATTTAGTTTTTTTCGTGTCTTCGTTAGACGCTGCCGGCGATTACGGCACAAAACGGGCATATCCGCAAGACAATATAGATAGGACTTACTTCTTAACTCCGACAGATAGCTTGCATCAACGTTAGACCAGCCCAAACGTATCGCTTGAACGGCCATCCTGTCGCCGATCCCACACCCGATCTCGCTGGACCATCTGTCACGATTGAGCTCTTGCCGTTTGCACTCCGACCGACTCGACGGCAGATAAGACTTGGGACGTGACGTCAATTGTCTAGAAAGTCTTTACGGCTTTAGGGAGAATGGACTCCGGTCAACGACGATACTCATAATCGCATATTGTAATGCATCGTCATCCTCATCATTATCATATTCAATATTGCAAGAACTCGGTTATAAGGAGGTGGTGTAGTTTATTGAGATCTTGTTGATGAGAATGACGACTACATAAAACACAGAAAAAAAATACATGCATGCAGTGCAAGGCTTCATTAATCTGTATGATTTCTACAAAGTAAAGAAAACCAGGGCCAAAAATCTGCCGTTGAAGCTTCACGAGCTCCAATCTCCCTGACATACACGTTGGCGGGTCAAAGTCAAAGAATATTGACGTCCTTCCACAAACATTTGGCGCTTCCGGCACATCAACAAGCCAGACAGACTCACCCATATATATTCGCGATTCCGGTTACTAATAGGTGTCGCCACTCTCGGGCAAACATGGCGGTCTAAAACAGGTCGTGTCGTGCCATGCGCCAGCTCAATGCACAACGCTCAGCGCACAAGGCTCGGGTTTCAGCAGGTAAGCATTGGACTCAAAACGGTTTGCCCCTATTTTTATTTCGCGACTCCAGCAAAACAGACGCCACCAAGCGGGAAAACCGGGAACCAGCCGGTTTAGGTCGCTCCGCGCCCCTCCGCGTCTCTTGTGCCTTTCGCGGACACGTGTTGTCGGCGCGATGGCGAACAGTGTAATTTCACAAAGGTCCGAAAATGTCTTAAGTTTGCCTGAGTGTTCATTAGAGTGGTGAAGCCTCAGTAGATTGTTTCCTTCCATCACGTGTTTGAAAGCCCGTTTACTCCACAACACACGGTCGCGTGCTTTCGATTTCTTGGATGGGGACGAATCGCGGAAAAACGTTTTGATTTCTCTTCTGTCTCGAATCACATTCAAAGTGACGACTGCTTGGTAACTGATAAGTGGTTTCTTTATAAAGATGTAGAACAGTGGGAGGACGACAGGCGAGGCATTTCACTGAAGGGAACACCAATGTTGCAGTCAAGTGAATGGGAAGGTTCGATAGCTGCTTTTCTTGAGTTTGGTTGTGTTCGATTAGCTTCAAGTTTGAGCCACCCACGCCGGTCGGTGCGTTGGCTATTCATCTTGGCTGCTTTTCGTCGAAAAAGCCTCTGGACCACTCTGAAAGAGTTGGGCTGATTTCGCAATTACTTGATTCAGAAAAACTTGCTCGCTGCAAATGATGAATGACGGAAATGTTCTGTTTTCAAAACGTGAGGGACGCGTCTCGCAACGTTAGAAGCTGTTACGGCATTTTGATCTATCACGCCTCCAATATTTATATTATACCCCCGTCGAAGCCAGCAGGAATATATGTCTACATTGCTCAGTTTGACCGGCCACAACAAATACTTATTTTCTCCGTTCAGGATCCGAAGCAAAGTTCAATGCGGAGAAGTTCTGCGTGAACTCCAGTGAACACTCTCTTCAGTTTGTCTCCGTGCTGCCGGTTAGAACTATCTGGCTAAGTTTAAGTAGTATCTCTCTGTCTGTCAAATATACTTTTATTCAGCAGTTCACCTAATAGCTAGTCAACTAAGCTCATATTTCAACCCGGAGAATATACTAATACCGCTTTAGTGGGACCCCCATAGTACGTAATATAATACATACCCGCTCGTCAAAATGATTCCTCGATTGCTACTAAAACCTGAATTGAAATACGAGTATCAGCTATTTAGTGGGGTGCCGGCGGGTTAACATGATCCTTGGCTCAAGAAGCGCTTGCTTAATTTTCGTAATTTTCCCGCAGCCTGTGTTGTTGACCGAGCAGACGACTGGAGCTGTTTCTTAAACGCGGATACGCACAAAAGCTCGATTTCGCGGACAGATTAGTCGGATGGTCGAGGCATGCGAGTTGGCTGAAAATTACTGTCGGCGGAAGAATTCTGCGGTCATTGCCGCTTTTCTTAGATGATCAAAACTGATTAGTATATTACCGACTCTCCAGAGCCCATATGGTTTCGGTTTTGAACGAAATCTCCGAAACAACAGTTTGACATGAAAAGAATAAAAAACACCGGGAAAACAAAACTATGCTCTTCGAGTTTATGTGCACCGGCTACACTTCACCGTCTCAGTTCAAATAGCTATAAAATTGGGCATTAAACAAAAGACCTGTTCAGGCGGCCCGGCCGAGCCGACGCCACCTGGACTCAGCCGCCATGTTTGTTCGGTGGTGGCGCCCCCTATAGGTCGCTGGAGTCGCGAATAACTGTCATACACGCGATGATATACTGCCGTAAGCGACCTTCCAAAGGATTGACCTTCTTGGAGAAAGCGATGGAGAGCACCGCAGCTCTGGTGAACGCTGATAAACACACAATGTCTGCTTCACGCGATTCCGCGTTTAGAGCGACCTGGGCAGCACGCTGACAAGACAGCAACGGCGGAATCGCCGGGACAACTGTTCCCTTCCTCAAACCGCCGACAGGATGTGATCACGGAAACCGCAAGGGATGAGCAAAGACCGCAAAAGGACCTTTTCCGTCTTGTTCGGTGTTTTCCCACTACGCGCCGTCCGTTTTGCTCGAGTCGCAAATACCGCGTAAAATGGAGTCGCCTAATCTCACTAGGGCGCCAAACGACAAACATTGTTCACGGACATGTCAAATACACCTTGTTTGTATTTTTTTTTTTTTGTTTTTTGAGGTATATTTTTTTTTTTGTTTTTGCTCATAATCAAACCTGTACAAGAGGTATCGCCAAAAATTGGCGATACCTCTTTAAGCAATTAACTTGGACAAGGCGCCCCGCTCTGCGTTACTTAAGTTGACGGTGACTCTAAACTACGAACACCACGAGCCTACATATAATCTTGTATTTACATCGTTTCAGCGTAAAACCAGACGCAGATTATAACGCAAAAATGTAATGCCTCGTGGTACCGAGACGCGCCTTTTAAATAGTTTACTAGAAAACCGCCAACAAAAACAAATGCGTTGCAAATTGCCGTGCTATTTTGTTGCAACGTGAAACGGTTTTCTTTTTCCTCGCTAAATCTGTCGGGGAGACTGAATACGAGAACATGTCATGTGACGTAAAGTTTTTCGTTAAATTTAGCGGGTAAAGTGAATGTTTGTATAGGTCACGTGATATAAAGTCACGTGACATCATTTTTCCCGCTAAATTTAGCGGGGAAACTGAATTGGAGTTAGCGTCAGTTAACGTCAGTTTTCCGGCTAAATATAGCGAGGAAATTGAAGTCACATGACGTCACGGGACACGGTTGCACGAAATGAGGCTTCACGAAATCCGGAGCGAATAGCCAAAAAAACGTTTCACGTAAAAACAAAAACAAAAAAACAATAACGGCGCTTAAAACTACGCCAAACGTCTTCACGTATTCATTTTGCCCTTCATCTCGTACCGCAAATAAAGGAATAGAATGAAATCTCAGAGAAATGTCGAAGCTATTATTACGTTCTCTCTAGGGGTAGAATTCCCAACCCACGTTATCTTTGAGAGGACCCATAAAAATAAAGATATTCCAATTTATTTCTCCGAGGCTTCGATTTCTTCCCCATTCCTCCCCAATTTCCGCGGCCATCGTGAAAACTCCTCTGGGAGACAAGAAAAAAAAAAAACCTTTACCCAACGAGAAGAAAACATGGTTTCCCAATTTTATCTGCGCAAATGTAAAGGCGCCCAGTGGCACGGCCGCCACACGTGCCATCAAAGAGAAAGAGCTGAAATATTCAGCGGCAGCCGTTCTCAGAGGCGTGCAGAGGAAAGCAGCGACGAAACGCGACGCCCGTACGCCGACCCGGAATTATTTCGGGGGAATTTCGGTGGGGAGCCGCGCGCGTGGAGTATCCCTATTTAATGCCTTGCCGGGCCTACTTCACGCGAAACGAATACGAACCGATAAATCTGGGGATAGAAAGGAAGAAGGGGGCAGAAATGTAGGGAATAAGATGATAACGGTGAGCTGAGGATATACAAAAATCAAGAAAAACAAACGAGAAATAAAGAAAGGAAGGAAAAAACATTCCCGGAAATTTCCTGCCTCGTGCTGCAAACGAACGGGACGAGACGGTGCACACTAGCTGCTGCACATAGTTGCACAGTGCCGCGTTTTAAATTTAGTGGATGGCGTTCATGTGGCACTCTGGTATTTAGGGACGGTATGACGTCACATGACAGCGTGATGTCCCGTGGTACCACGCCGCCATGTAAAACTAATTTTTCCTCGAAATGTAGGCAAATATTATGCAGCAGGTTGGCAAAAAAGTATTTCGCCGACATATTTAGTGCAAACATTTCTTCGGAAAGTTTAGCGGGAAAGGAATAACATTATGTGACGAGACGTCCCCTGGCGCCAGATTGGGATAACAGTGGGACTTCCGGTCAAACGTAGCGAATACAATTTTTTCCTCTATACTTTCCCCGCCAAGTTTTAGCCGAAAATCTAGCCGCGCTAAATTTACCGGGAAAACAGTGACGTAATGGGACATGGCGTAACGTGCAGCGCAACGAGATTGCGACACCCTCCTAAACTTAGCTGACCACGACGCACGCGTACACGAAACGCACACGCGGGGTCTGTCGAAAAAACTCGCCAATAACAACTTTCCTGTAAAAAAAAAAAGAAAAAGAAAGAAAAGGACGGTATCGAAGAGAAGTTACTTTAATTGGCGCGCGTGCGTGGGCGAGCGCGTGTAAATCTGTGCTATAGTGTGCGCACGCCCGCGCTCGTAAATAGGGAGTATTCACTGGCGGCCATAGCTGTGTGCGCGACTGCTGAGCGCGTGCTGATGGCGAGCTTCTACAGTTCTTTTGCAACGTGCATTCCGCACCATCAAGAGTGCCGGTCTTAGCAACCTATTGATGTGAGCTCCTTCTGAGCATGCGCTCTAAACAACACCCACAAATATGGCGTCTAGTGAATACTCCCTATAGAGCAAGAGTGGGAACTAACCAAATGACGCCGTAAAGTAACACAGCCTAATGTAGCTCCTTCCAAGTTGATGTAAGCGAAGAAATCGACCGTACGATTGGAAAGCCATTCGCAGTTGACTCTAAAGCCGCAATCAGACTGCACGTACGTGATACAAAAAAAGACAAAAGAAGACCCGGTATTTGTTTTTCAAACACGATGACAAAATTATATGCGGGAAAACGCCTCGGGAGTGTTCGAAGCACGGCTCGGACAATTTCTGCAAAGGATATTTCGTACGATGTATTGGTGATGCGACCGCCGCTGAAAGACCGTCGGCCCTTTCGCGCTTTCCACTTTTCCCTCGCTTCCCCCTTCCACCCTGTCCATCGTTGCGTGTTTCCTTGTTCCCCATAGTGAGGAGGATCTTCTGCCTTGCAGAATCTGGAGTATGGTCGTCGGCCTTTAAAAAAAAAATACTACAGAAGTTCCGTTTTCTGCAGAACACGAAGAGAGCCTACCGTGGCGGCGAATAAAAGTATGCCAACGAATGACAAGGAATAAAATCCGAATTGGATCTGGAAAAGAAAAAAAGAAACGAAAAAAAGAAGCGATATGCACGGGAGCAACGAGCGTGGCGATTCACTCGCTCGACATATCCCTGCGAATGCAACATCTTTTTGGTTTAATATTGTTTAGAGCTTAATCGTTAACCGGGACATTTGTATCCTTTTTATATTTCTTCTATACACCTTTTCCGCGTAGTCGTCGCCATCTTGCGTGTTGCAGCGACAGCCGCGCCGTCTGGCGTACGGTTGTGCGCCCATTTTGGTATGCGGAGAGCAGCGTTGTTCCTAGCTCCCGCGTTGTCCCCATTAACCCCGTGCATCGTATCTTCGTTGTTTTCCCTTTAGTGAGTTCTTAATTTGTTTGTTATTGAAAGTGTGAATTATTCTTGTGTTCTGGCGTGTTTATTCGCCTACATGGCGCCCGTTGTTGCGCCAACAGCGCCGAGAGGTTCGTCGCCAGCGTCGCCGGTAATCGAAATCGGAGGCATGTTCACTTTTCCCGAGGACGTTTTCCAGTGTTTACTCTTCGCGTGTTGTTGTTTCTGAAGAATGACAGCCTTCTGCGAATGACAAACGGAGGGTTTCTATGCGCGAGAGAGGGCGACCCTGGGCATAGAAGTATCATCGTTTAATCGCAGAAATACTCACAATGGGAGTTGGCGACGCGGGCCGAACGGTTTATTATGGTGCACCGTCGAGGTACGATCGCTCCGGGACATCTCTACTGCGTATGACGCCCAGATGCGTCGGAACTATTCAGGAGATGGGGGTGAAAGGGGGAGGACGACGACGATTTTGCGCCCTCTTTTCGTATTGTTTCCATTAACGTATTTTAACGGGCGTCGCTACCGAGCAACACACAAGGTTATAGTGCACATTTTAGTAGGAATGAACGGAATGAAAAATGAAAAACAAAACTCGAGTAGCCAATAACAATCATTACACCCAGGGTCTTACATTTGCACCACAAGCTGCAAAATTCGTTCTACATTTGACTTGTCGAGGCCTATTACTGCACTTGTAGATGTCCGTTTCTATATACTGCCTATCTGCTTTTTTTTTTATGTGCTGATATTGCATCGCTTACCCGCTGATATAAGCGGGGAAGCGATGCAAAGTGTATACGTTACAGCCGCATTCGCTTTGAGACTTCTTGTGTTCGGTGCACGATTTGTCGCGCGCTATCTTCCGTTTTCGGAAATTGCTGCTGCAGCCAACGACTGCGCAATGGCAGCCTGATGACCAAATATGCGCGGACATGATATATCGACGTATTAACCCACCGTATTACAACTCACTTCGCTGTCACTGGGCTTCAAACCCCATTTAACGCGCACCACTTCAGCAGCTTGCCAGCCGGCTAGGCCTGCTCCCGCATACCGGAAGTGTTAGAACCGGAAGAACTATTCCCGCTGTGCGCCGAGTCGCCGACTCGAGGCTACGCACGTTACGCGCTGGGTCGAGGTTAGACGGAAAAGGTGTATTGCTCGTCGTCTAGTGGTCTGCAGAAAAAAAAAAATTCGTTCAGAACCAATTGCGTTGCTGTCTCATTATTAGTGTCATGCAGACATAATTGAAAGAGCCGCGGCATGTCACGTGTCGATTTCCCGCCACGTGACATCCGATCGAATGACGTCATTTTCCCTCCGAAATTTATCGGGGAAAATGAATTGGTGTTAAACCATGTGACATCATTTCTTTCCACGCTCAACTAAGCGGGGAAACCGAATCGGTGTTGAAATCATGTAACGTTAATTTTCCCGCTAAATATAGCAGAGAAACTGAATTTGTGCGTAGGTCACGTGATATTATGTGACGTCATTTTGCACGCTAAACCCGCTAAATTTGGAGGGGAAACTGAATTTATGTTAAGATTACCGGACGTTAATTTTTCCGCTAAATTTAGGCGGGAACTGAATTTGTCTATAGGTCATGTGACATCCCACCCGGTGACGTCATTTTTTCCGCTGAATTAAGCGGGAAAAAGAAACGGCTAGACACTCAAAGTGGTCTAAAGATCCGAAGAAATCTACTTGCTTCTTTTATACCCTAGTTACACTAGCGCTCCCAAGTGTCATTAAGCCAGCGATCGTCGGAACCTCCACACTGACATTGAGCTCAACTAAGTTGTCCGGTGTTACGTAGGCCTAAAAGCCCCAGTTGAGATGCGCGTTAAGGGACATAGTTGAAATCGAAACGAAACCAAAACTGATGTTACATTGGACGCGTTCAGTAGCGGCTCCATCAGCTCCGACCGGAGTAACTCGAGTCGGAGTTCTCAAAACGCCTATTCAACGGCAAAAAAAAAAAAAAAAAGAAAAAAAAAAAAGAAGTGCACTGTTCTGCAGTTTAGACAGAGTATTCGCTCCCTCCCCTATAGCAGATGGTTTCCGAATAAAATAGAAGCAGACGACGCCGAGCGCGATCGCTTTTATTTGACGCCGGTATTGAAGAAGTATCGATAAGGTCTTTAGAGATAAGGCGATTTGCTGTAGACATCCGCGCTGACGTTCGAAGCGATCCAAAGCAATCGAGAACTTCGCAGGCCGGTGCAAAGGATGCTTCTGTTATAGAAACCGATAAAGCGTCGTCAACACACGCAAAATATAAAGGTCGCTGAATCTATGCCACCGGTTACGATACTTTGATACGGCCATACGTTTGCTTTGCCTTTCTTCACGAACTTCCTCTAAAATGTATAAGTATACACACGGGAAGTCGGCGGAGCATGGCGGTCAAGGTTTCGTCGGCCGAAGCGAGCGCCCGACACCGTGTCATACTCGCACACACCCCGACTTAGCTATGCAAACAAAACATTTGTCGGGATCATGTTCCGCATGATTGTGCAACCGCGCACAAAAGTCACCGTTCATACACCCTGCCTTACTCTGTTCAGCACGGACAGGACTATCGTCGATAATCACCAAGTTTCCGTCTAAAGGCGATCAAAACACGGCCTCAAATGGACGGTTACGTGGTTCATTAGCGTGTCCAAAACAAACAAAATACGCTCCGCGCAATTTTCGGAAAAGAACTTGAGCTGGAAGCGAGATTTGAACGCGTTATTTGTCTTGCCTCGAGCACTTTTCATCAACAAAGGCGAGCAAACCGCAGACCCACGCCGCAACCGACGTAGTTTGTCCCGCACTTTTGTTAGTGTTTTCCCTTTCCGCACCGGAACTGCGTTTGCGATCCGGAAATATGTCATACTGCGCGCCTTTCACTCCTGGCGCACCGTCTCTGGACTCGGTGTACGCGAGCGAAACTCCTCTGCTAGGGAGTAACGCGCACCAGAAGTCGCTTTCTGGCGTCTATAGTGGAAGAAGCGCGAGCTCCTCGACTCCCAGAGTTGCTACTGAACGCGCACATTACCGTTTTTGTTATAATAAGTGATTCGAATGAATTATTTGCACACTTTTCATTTGTTATAGACGTTTAAGACAATATAAAATAACCTTGTTTTGTTTTGTTTTTAGAGTTAAGAAACGATAATCAGAAACAAACAAACAAATTAGTCGTTAGTTATTCATACAGCAGGAGTTTAGTCTGCCAGAACATTGCAGCATTGTTATTCATAGTTGATGAGCAATTTAGCCAGTGCAGTACAACCGCTAGCCTGGGGTCTTTAACGTCCACTCCGCAGTAGTGATACACGACCGCACACCGGTACGATGCTCATGCAAATCGAAATGGGCAGGGGTGGGGATTGAACCCAGCATCCTGGGTTCCGCAGCGCGAGCTTTCGCTCCACGTGCACCGAGCTGGTGTGCGCTAGCCCACACGGCCACCAATACTTTTTTTTCTTTCTTCTTGTCATTGCCGCTTATACGTGAAACAATCAATAGAGACACTGCACTTTTGGGAACAAGGTAAAACAAATTAGCCACAGACACAGACACACGCACACACTCACATGCCAACCAACGAACAGCAATGAGGTCAAAAGACTACCAGCCAATATTTTGGCAGGGAGCCGTAATGGGTGGGGTTAAAAAGGCCTCAATATTGCCAGCTCATGCAGATCTCGCTGTCACTCTATGTGGCTGTTTATTTTTATGTAGCATTCCATAAGGTATTTCACACTCTCAATGAAACATTCCCAAATACTTCGGACGTTGACATCTGCATGTCCGCACAGCCATTCTGCTTTTCCAAATACAATGGAGCCCCAAGAGCAGGATTATATCGTACGGCGGCGATTCGCTGTCTATTGATAAAAACCGTATGCCATAAGGAGACAATGGAAGCTCTTTCTTAATAGTTCGCTGTAGGACGTCCCAGTAAAAAAAGTCTTCCCAGCAATTTAAAAAGACGTGTTCGATGCATTCCGGCTTTTGATATAAAACACAGTCTACAATTCAGAACACCGGCATCCCTTTAGCATTTAGAAATATTTGACGGGCAACGTACTGTGCAGTTTAAAAAATAAGGTTTTAACCGCTTATGGCACCAGCCCCGTTTAACACGCTAAGGCACATTATGCCCTTAGGCCGCAGAATATATGGACCTATGTCGAGGTGATCGTCATCAACAGTTCGACGAGATCTCGCGTGAAGCGTTATGTTGATTTATAGGATAAGTGTTCGAAGGAAAAGCGCACAAAAAGAAAACGACATGCGGTCACAGCTCCTCTCAGAAAACGTTAGAGTGGTCCAGAACGTTCACGGCAAGAAGACACAACAAGTTCCGGCAAGACATAAAGCAAGTTTGTTTGTATTAGTGCTCGAATAAATCACTAATATTGATCACGGACGAACATAAATCGTAAAAAGAGTTGGCGAATAAATAAATGGCATAGTCCAACGCCACCCACTTTGGGTCTAAGAAAACGATTGGTTCTGATGGTTCTTTCCCATCGCGACGCCCGAATGAACACCGCAGACACGCGATGAAACCGTTGCATGTTCACTCGGGTGCAATGCAGGAATGGAAGTACTTACATACAAAAGTTTCGACTTAAAAAAACAATTGCACACAGTAGCTCGCGCGAAAATAGACATCGTTTTCTCTTTTTTTTCACCTACTTCTTTGCAGCCACCTATAGCTTTTTCTAGGGTGCCTACATGTTTCCGCCGCTCCGCTGTTTAGGGCGGCGACAACATTTGTGATACCTGTTGCCGACAAACCAGTGTTGCCTACCTCGTTACCATGGCAGCCTCCGCTGTGTCGTCGACCATTTTGTCACACTCGCCAGTCGTGTGCTCGCGGTACTCCGCTAATACTCGTTAGGGCTAGGGAGCGCCCACCGCTCTCGTTCCGACGGCGAGGTTTCGGCGTGCGATGCCGGTCCGTTGCGTTCCATTTTGTCGAGGGGACTCACGTTTCGATAAACGCAACGCATACTTCCTGCTCGCAACTTCAAAGTATGAAACGCCCGAATAAAGAGAGCGACAGCCACGACGACTGCCATCCCGCTGAGCCTCCGACTCCTCCGACTCCTCCGACTCCTCCGACTCCTCTTATGAACGGAAACGGAAGTGGCCTCACAGTGTTGCCGGTGTGTCGAAACTACGAAAGCTCAACGTTGTGTACGTTTAGCCAAATAAGAAGTGGGTCAAAATGGCGGTGGGAGAGGATCTGGGAAAGGGTAACAAGAAGTTGGCGCCACCCTAAAGCGGAGCGGAAACATGTAGGCACCCTATAGCTTTTTCGTTTCTCCTAGCCAACACTTCCCATTTTCACGATAATGTTCAGGGAAGCACCCAGGTACCTG
Organism: Ixodes scapularis; assembly: GCF_016920785.2. Classification (NCBI taxonomy): domain Eukaryota; kingdom Metazoa; phylum Arthropoda; class Arachnida; order Ixodida; family Ixodidae; genus Ixodes; species Ixodes scapularis. The sequence goes on from NW_024609837.1 coordinate 69,562,995, forward strand.
TGGGGCGCCTGCGACCACTAAGTATTTTCCCAGAAACCTGGAGCGGATATCTATTTACCGTGCCATAACCCGTAGCACCTGGACCAGTTAACCGCACACGCGGTGACATGACAAAACCCCTTTGACGCCTCAACGATCCCTGAGATGCTCTGCTTATCGGAACAAAAAATCGATATATCGTCGACGTATTTTAATAATATGACTTCGGTTTCATTTAGAGTAAACACCCTGGATGTCTTTGCATTTCTGGATGTAGCGTCAGAAAGGCTCCAGATAGCGAAAAGCAAGGGAGGCAATGGACATCCTTGCCGCGCCGAAGAAAAAAAACATTTATTGGTGTACTAACTACACTATTTACAAGCATCTTTGTAGAGAAGTCATAATACGCCATCTTCATTCCTTGAAGAATTACGAAACCAACACCAATATAGTCTAAAGCACAAGCAAGAACTTCATGGCTAACCCGGTCAAAGGTCTTTTCTAGGTCTAATTGGAACATTGCTATGTTACGATATTCGGAGTCGCATACCTCCAGCACACATCTAGTGTTGTGTCTATTAGTACAAATGCTGCGACCTTTGATTCCGCACGTCTGGTGTGGGCCAACAATTTCCAAAATAAACTTTGTAGCCTTTTCGTCAGCTCCTTTATTATGTATTTATAACCTCTATTAGCCAGTGTAATCTGCCTATAGTTTCCTGTGTGGCGTAGTTATCCAGCGTCATTAGTTTTGGGGATAAAGACTGTACGGGTATACAAAAAGGAAGCGGGTAGTGCATTGACCTAATAAGATCTGCCAATAACCCTATCCAATAAAGGCGCTAATTTGTGCTTAATTTTTTTTTTATAGAAAGCATAGAAAGCAGTGATTAACCCATCCGGTCCTGGCGACTTGCCTTTGCTGAGTTCATCAATCGCTTTTTTCTATCTCGGTTTCGCTGATTGGTTCGTCCAGGAACTGCTCGGTAAGATTAACTACTTTTGGGAGATTGGAGGAAAATTCAGTATCAAAGCCTCTTGGTGTTTTTTTTTTTTTTTTTTCATGCAATGTTTTATTGTAATTAACAAAGGCTTGTTCTTTGTTAACCGAATTGCTATTAACTGTGCCTTCATAGACTATTTTTGTAATCTGGTTATCACTCGCGGATTTCTTTTCTAGCGTTTGGTGGGCCAGTTTGGTGGGCGTTTTCCCAGCCAGCAGCTTCGTGGCTCTGGCCCACACAATCGCCCCTTTATAGCGCTCCTCATTTTTTTTTTCTAATTTTGCCTTGATATTGTTAATATCATCTTTAAAGACGCCCGACGTCTTTCCTTCCTCTGCATGAAGTTTTTGCAGATCTAGTCGAAAACCGTTTTCTACTCGAAGCTTTTTTTTTGTTTTATGCGGTTTCCTCGCTCTATTGTTATAATTTTCACTTGTTGTTTGAGTAATTCCCACTCCGTACAAATCTTCTACCTTGACACGTTTTTCATGTTTTCTAATTTACATTGGACGATTGAAATAAACTACCTACCTTCAAGGAGCTTCGCTTTCAACTTCTACAAATCCCACGAGAAACCCGCGTGTTGCTCACGTTGTCCCACGTCAAATGTTACCACTGAAATACACACAGCTGACTGCGTAGTTGCGACACATCGGTACTATGTCGACCGAAATATATCCGCTATCAAGCCTCGCAAGACTGTTCGCTTGATAGTGCGTGTTACCCGGTTACCAGTCAATACACACTGCGCCACGTCCTCAAGGTCAGCGTCTATGATGATTTGAGTAAGCCATTTACTGGACCTATCTTTCCTGCATGATTTGTTCGAACGGTCTTCAGGTGCGCATACACAACTGAAATATCCTAGTAGCAGTAGCAGTCTATCGCTTATTAGATAGCTGGAAACATTTTCGAAAGAAGAAATTCATTCACTTTCCCCGGTCGGCGCGTAAATGCAAATTACACTCAGCTTTTAATCGGAAAACGAAAAGTTGTAGAAGACGAGCCGTCCTGAGTTGCATGTTCTAACTTGTTTCTTGACGATTCCTGATGCTTGCTTTCAGATGAAACAGGATCTCCCAGATTTGCCAACGCGATGGGTCACACAGACATTACAGCGCGACGTAAACGGTTTCGCCATGAGGTCGGTATGACTTTCACTCTCTACTTTTGTTTCTTGTTTGCCTTTTGTTTAGGCTGGCACTGTCTGCGACGTGCCGAAAGGTCCCTGACCTTTAGAGTTTATATACGGAGGCCGGACGCGAGCTGTACCATTGCTCTGGTGTTGTCAATCCTGCCTCATGGTGCTTGCCTGTCGCTTCGTGACACCAAACCATGAAGCGCAGGCTAGAGGCACGCTGCGACAGTCCTCCCTCTTTGGAAAACAATGGAGACTGCTGCTCCCTTGCACAGCGTCCCTTCTTCCCGACCATCTGCCACGGCCTCTCCAGAGTTTATATACGGAGGCCGGACGCGAGCTGTATCATTGCTCTGGTGTTGTCAGTCCTGCCTCATGGTGCTTGCCTGTCGCTTCGTGACACCAAATCATGAAGCGCAGGCTAGAGGCACACTGCGACAGTCCTCCCTCTTTGGAAAACAATGGAGACTGCTGCTCGCTTGCACAGCGTCCCTTCTTCCCGACCATCTGCCACGGCCTCTCCAGAATTTATATACGGAGGCCGGACGCGAGCTGTATCATTGCTCTGGTGTTGTCAGTCCTGCCTCATGGTGCTTGCCTGTCGCTTCGTGACACCAAACCATGAAGCGCAGGCTAGAGGCACACTGCGACAGTCCTCCCTCTTTGGAAAACAATGGAGACTGCTGCTCGCTTGCACAGCGTCCCTTCTTCCCGACCATCTGCCACGGCCTCTCCAGAATTTATATACGGAGGCCGGACGCGAGCTGTATCATTGCTCTGGTGTTGTCAGTCCTGCCTCATGGTGCTTGCCTGTCGCTTCGTGACACCAAACCATGAAGCGCAGGCTAGAGGCACACTGCGACAGTCCTCCCTCTTTGGAAAACAATGGAGACTGCTGCTCGCTTGCACAGCGTCCCTTCTTCCCGACCATCTGCCACGGCCTCTCCAGAATTTATATACGGAGGCCGGACGCGAGCTGTATCATTGCTCTGGTGTTGTCAGTCCTGCCTCATGGTGCTTGCCTGTCGCTTCGTGACACCAAACCATGAAGCGCAGGCTAGAGGCACACTGCGACAGTCCTCCCTCTTTGGAAAACAATGGAGACTGCTGCTCGCTTGCACAGCGTCCCTTCTTCCCGACCATCTGCCACGGCCTCTCCAGAATTTATATACGGAGGCCGGACGCGAGCTGTATCATTGCTCTGGTGTTGTCAGTCCTGCCTCATGGTGCTTGCCTGTCGCTTCGTGACACCAAACCATGAAGCGCAGGCTAGAGGCACACTGCGACAGTCCTCCCTCTTTGGAAAACAATGGAGACTGCTGCTCGCTTGCACAGCGTCCCTTCTTCCCGACCATCTGCCACGGCCTCTCCAGAATTTATATACGGAGGCCGGACGCGAGCTGTATCATTGCTCTGGTGTTGTCAGTCCTGCCTCATGGTGCTTGCCTGTCGCTTCGTGACACCAAACCATGAAGCGCAGGCTAGAGGCACACTGCGACAGTCCTCCCTCTTTGGAAAACAATGGAGACTGCTGCTCGCTTGCACAGCGTCCCTTCTTCCCGACCATCTGCCACGGCCTCTCCAGAATTTATATACGGAGGCCGGACGCGAGCTGTATCATTGCTCTGGTGTTGTCAGTCCTGCCTCATGGTGCTTGCCTGTCGCTTCGTGACACCAAACCATGAAGCGCAGGCTAGAGGCACACTGCGACAGTCCTCCCTCTTTGGAAAACAATGGAGACTGCTGCTCCCTTGCACAGCGTCCCTTCTTCCCGACCATCTGCCACGGCCTCTCCAGAGTTTATATACGGAGGCCGGACGCGAGCTGTATCATTGCTCTGGTGTTGTCAGTCCTGCCTCATGGTGCTTGCCTGTCGCTTCGTGACACCAAATCATGAAGCGCAGGCTAGAGGCACACTGCGACAGTCCTCCCTCTTTGGAAAACAATGGAGACTGCTGCTCGCTTGCACAGCGTCCCTTCTTCCCGACCATCTGCCACGGCCTCTCCAGAATTTATATACGGAGGCCGGACGCGAGCTGTATCATTGCTCTGGTGTTGTCAGTCCTGCCTCATGGTGCTTGCCTGTCGCTTCGTGACACCAAACCATGAAGCGCAGGCTAGAGGCACACTGCGACAGTCCTCCCTCTTTGGAAAACAATGGAGACTGCTGCTCGCTTGCACAGCGTCCCTTCTTCCCGACCATCTGCCACGGCCTCTCCAGAATTTATATACGGAGGCCGGACGCGAGCTGTATCATTGCTCTGGTGTTGTCAGTCCTGCCTCATGGTGCTTGCCTGTCGCTTCGTGACACCAAACCATGAAGCGCAGGCTAGAGGCACACTGCGACAGTCCTCCCTCTTTGGAAAACAATGGAGACTGCTGCTCCCTTGCACAGCGTCCCTTCTTCCCGACCATCTGCCACGGCCTCTCCAGAATTTATATACGGAGGCCGGACGCGAGCTGTATCATTGCTCTGGTGTTGTCAGTCCTGCCTCATGGTGCTTGCCTGTCGCTTCGTGACACCAAACCATGAAGCGCAGGCTAGAGGCACACTGCGACAGTCCTCCCTCTTTGGAAAACAATGGAGACTGCTGCTCCCTTGCACAGCGTCCCTTCTTCCCGACCATCTGCCACGGCCTCTCCAGAGTTTATATACGGAGGCCGGACGCGAGCTGTATCATTGCTCTGGTGTTGTCAGTCCTGCCTCATGGTGCTTGCCTGTCGCTTCGTGACACCAAATCATGAAGCGCAGGCTAGAGGCACACTGCGACAGTCCTCCCTCTTTGGAAAACAATGGAGACTGCTGCTCGCTTGCACAGCGTCCCTTCTTCCCGACCATCTGCCACGGCCTCTCCAGAATTTATATGCGGAGGCCGGACGCGAGCTGTATCATTGCTCTGGTGTTGTCAGTCCTGCCTCATGGTGCTTGCCTGTCGCTTCGTGACAGCAAACCATGAAGCGCAGGCTAGAGGCACACTGCGACAGTCCTCCCTCTTTGGAAAACAATGGAGACTGCTGCTCGCTTGCACAGCGTCCCTTCTTCCCGACCATCTGCCACGGCCTCCCCAGAATGTCGAGACAGGCAGGAAGGCAAGTAGGCTGCTTTCTTTTGGCATCGTTCCAGTTATCTCACCAAAGGGTAAAGCACCCGCAAAACCTTCTTGAAAAGTTCTCCACTTCGTTTAGTTATTTAGCGCGCGGAAAAAGCGGCGGTTTAACGACATCAACTCCGCAGTAATATAGCCGTAGTTAATGGCTTTAGCGCGGGAAAGGCTCAGGTTATTAATTTAGCGCTCGGCAACAAACGAACAATGGTCTGTCTACCGATTTCCTGCTTCCTTTCTAGCTCTTTTTTATTTTACACTGTCTCTCCCTCTCTCTCTCTTTTTTTGTGTTTTACCATCCTCCTTACCAACACTTTCTATACGAGCAAGGCCGTTGTACTGAATTTAAATACGTCACTAACAAGGGGCCACCGCGAGCAACAAATTGGACGCAAGGGCAACGTCTGCGTTCGGCTAGAGTTTGTGTGCTCAGTGACTGGGCACAAGTTCCCGCCGAGCGCTGACATCACTCGTACTAAATCCGGGACTCCGTGCTGGCCCCTTGTAGGTGACATTGAGAATGGAGCGCCTCGGCCTCGCTTTCGAAGAGGCGTTGCTCCTACCCTCTCTCGCGCTCATTCACTCTACCTTTTACACGCTTCTTCTTATTTACCATTTTTATTTACCCCTTCGTCATCTCTGAGCCGTAGTTTCCCGGTTCCTAACTCTTTTCATTAGGTATTCGTTTTTACTCGAAATAGCTACATGATTAAGATTTCGTGAAAATAGTGTTAAAAATGTAACACAGATGTGTAACATGAAAGTATAGAGTGTAACACGCTAAAAGAAGCGCCTCCTACCCCTTTCCCCTAAGTTGAGGAGGAAGATCGAATTAGAGCATGACACACATCTTCATGTTTCTTCAATATATTTAGAGGGGATATTAGGATGGTGTATAATCATAAATTCTTAAGTTTCCCCCGCAAAATATAGCGGGGACGGAAATCTGCTACATTTAGCAAAATCGAGCGTGAATTTTGAGCAGATTACAGGCCATAAATAAACACCCAGCGCAGCTCGAAACACGCTGAACATTCGGTCTCCAAGGTTTATCATAATAGGGTCAAGATATTTTTTCTGGCTCTTAGGATTCCAATATCTTTTATCTCTCTTTTTCTTTCTCCTATTTTCCCCGTTTTCCTTTCATACTTCAACACTATCTCCTTAATTCTCATCTCACACTCAAACTCAAGCCTGGTCTTTGTTCGTCAATTAAGCACATTCTCTCTCCCTGGACTTTTCACTTTCTCTCCCTTTCTTAACCCCCACGTTCTCTATTCTTGATACAACACTCTCTCCTTAATCCCCATTTCACCCCCCACCTTTGCCTTTGTCTTTATTTTCCAATTACACGCAGACTCGCTCCTTATCTTTCCCTTTCTCTTTCCCACCCTGTTCTCTTTCCCTGTAACCACCCTTTCGTTTCATTTCTGTCTCACAATGGAACTCATTTTGTTTGTTCCCCCAAATTTAGACACACTCTTTCCCCGCCTTCCTTTTTCTCTCTCTCTCTCTCTCCCCCTTTCTTTTACCCGGTTTTTTTTTATGTTAACAGACTCTCTTTTCAATCCGCACCCTCCCCCCCTTTCCCCTCAGTCTTGTTCTTCATTCCCCTATTACACACACTCTCTCCCCATCTCCTCCTCTGTCGTCCGTTTAATTTCTCCGGACTCCATCCCCGTTGATCTCTGCCGTGGCCCCAATGTCCCCATTTTCGTGTCCTGCGCTCGGCGGCGCGGCAGGACGCGGCCCGTTAGGGAGCCAACCGCCCTTGCAAAATGAGATTCCTTCCCCTTCGCTAGAGCGGAAACAAAGTTCGCGAGCGAACCGCTCCTCCCGTATACCTGGGTTATTAAAAGGGCACCCGTATTTGCATGCAACGAAAAAATGGAAAACGCGAGGTCCGCTTCGGAATTTGGTCCAGTCCCCGCATCGCGATTTCGACTCGGACGATCGTCTGCGTGCCGGAGCGCACTTTTCCCTAAAAGGGATGTTTATAGTAGGGATGTTGCGGAACTGCCGTAGGTCGAGTTCGGCGGTATTGGACTTCATCAACGTCTCAACTCGAAATGTGTCGAAAGGTCTGCAGTATTCTACACTGCGCGGCACTTTGAGGGCGAACACGACATTAGCTTTCTTCCGCAATTTACGTAGGAAGGGCATACTGGCCGGCATCAAATTTCAACACTTCACCCACGGTCGCACCGCTAATGCTCCCCCCCCCCCCCCCCAGCACACGAAAGACAGTCTGCAGAAGCTGTCTTATATCTTAGTTACACTAGCTCTCTTAACTGTCACTAATCCAACCACAGTTGACTCAATCGCGATCGGCCGGAGTTACACGGCAGCTCCAACTGTCATTGAGCCGCTAACGATCTCTGAGTTCAACAAAGTTGGCCTACACTGTTACCAAATCCCGTGTATTTAATTAATATTTGGGATGAGAAACACGCTATTTACACAAATTACCATAAATTTACACGTTGAGTAATAGATAATTCGTCCAAAAATCATGCGAGGTTGTAAAAAACGTGTTTTGGTTCGGTCATACACGCATAACCCTGTAGCCGACATCTAAAACACGCATCACCCCCGGCGACGACCGCAGCATTGCCGACTATCGAAGCACTGGAATGCTTGGGGACACACCTAGAAAGGACCGCCGAGACAAACGCCGCGGAAAGAAACATGTCTCCGAGACAGATATGCACCAAAAGCAATTACGCCATGTCGCGGAGCGAAACTCGCGCTCACCATGGCTCTTGCCCCGCTGCCATGGTACGCCTTTGTCGGAGGTCAATACGGGGCAGAGCGAAATAGCAGAGCAGTAATTTGACGTCTGTGACGTCATGTCCGGTTTATTTTGTTACCTTTACATCTTCATCTCCACAGTGTTCACCACTTCACTTCGTGTACTCCTCCGGAGTCTGCTCCCAGCTCGTTCCTCTAAAGTCAACACAACTGTCATAGATGGTAAATAACGGACCGTGTCAGTCGTTTGCAGAGCGACGTAGATGGAAACAAATCGCCGTGGCGTTTTTCGCGGCCTCGGAGATGCAGGAGCGAGCCGACGTTTCAGCTACGAGAGTGTCAGCAAGAGCCACGTAAATACCTGTGCACACTCGGAGCGGACGCGCACGTCTGATCGAAGTGCTTCGGGACCGATCTTTTAAGAGTAACAATCGATACTGACGTGAATCTCGGCAAAGAAAGGTGGGACCGGCATTGCGTAGCTCCCACGAAGTGTTATAGCTCGTTAGTGACGTACAGTCGTGTCAGAATAAAAATGGCCCACTACTAACAAATTGTACATTCCGTGTTGCGAAAGTAAACCATACGGCGTTTATTTGAGCTCCATATCGCACAAAACAAGGAATCGACGACAGCGTTCGTCACCGCTGCCTTGGAAAAGGAGATGACAAGGGGAAGGGAAGGACCCATTAATCTAAAATTGAGGGTCGCGCGGGCGCGTATGCCATTCAGCGAGCCAGCCGGTCGGTCGTGGGCAGACGGTCTTGGCCAAGGACCGTCGGTGCAACGCCGGCAACGCTGCGACGAGTCGGAGTGCCTGCTAGGCCTCGAGCTCGCTCCGTCGGTGGCATCGTTGCCGTTGTAGCTTTTCCCGGGCGGTAGTTCCAAGATGGCGGAAGAGACGGGGATAGATTTTCCAGGGTTTCCCGTGTGCCTGCTCGCTGACGCTGGTCAGTGCGCTAAAAATTATTTATTTGTTTGCAAACGCGGAGTGGTTAGGGCAGGATGATATTACAGGTGACGGAGATGTTGATGCGCGTTAGCAAATTGAGCATGCTGATATTTAAAAGTGCGTGAGTGTTTGTGGGAGAATATTTTTGAGGGTGATGACGTTATCGTGTTTGCGCTTTGCCTGGCCATTAGTGCTCTAAGAAGTGAGCCGCGCACGGTCACCGTCAAGCTTCGGAAGAGCAGCGTTCACAGTATTGATGTCTTCGTGTCACAGACTCGCAACTCACTGCTCACCGTCTTGGTTTTAGTGTAGGCTGTGTCTACAGTGCCGTCCGACGGCACTCCACTCGCGCCTACAAGTGCTGTCCAAAAGAGAGTCGGACGGCCCGTGTATCACTGGGGAGTTCGTTAACAACCCCCCCCCCCCCCCCCCCCCCGGCGTTCACGACGCTTCGCGGCGACAGTATGCGACTGCTAATTACAAAACTATGACACCCATTTGGCACCGTCGTGCACGCCGCTTCGTGGCGTCCAGCCAGCAAACCAAGCCACGCTGTCCTTCATGCACATCCGGAAATGAAGTCCCATACCATTTTGCTCAGCGAAGTTTCGGTGACAACATTCGGTTTTTCCACTGTTAATCATAAAAAAGAAATGTAAGTATCAACAAATGCGGCGACAAAAGAAATGGTAAAAAAAAAAGAGCCCTCACTGGGAATCGAACCCGGGATCGCTTGCTTATGAGGCAGACATGACGAAAATAATCCCTGGAGAAGGGGAACAAGAGGGACAAAGGACAAACACAAATCTCCAAACACAGCTAGGTGGCTGGTGCGCGACCGAAAAAATCTGCCTGGTCCGGGTATCGAACCCGGGACCTCTCCATTACAGGTGGGAGCTCTATCAATTGAGCTAACCAGGGGTTAGACATCAGTAGAGCAAGTGGGTTTTATCAGCCGCCACCAGTATAACACCAACAAGGGTGAAGCTTGCAATTTAAGGTTATGATTATAACGCAATTAAATGCAAAGGTGCAAACGAGCTGGACAAGAATGACGAAAATAATCCCTCGAGAAGGGGAACAAAAGGGACAAAGGACAAACACCACTCTCCAGGCAGACATCTTGCCACTAAGCTACACAACAGCTTCAAAAAACTCTTTTTAAAAACGCGTATTGTACGAGACTTTCGGACGGCACTTGAACGTGTGAGTGGAGTACCGTCGGGACGGCACTTGAACGCTCCGCAAGAGTGCCGTTGGACGGTACTCTAGACACTACGTTTAGGGCTTTGTAACAAGTGATCGAACTGCTGTATGGTTATTAGACAGTTTTAGTGGACCGTACGCTATAGCTTTGCGTACGCAAGGAGATTGCGGGTCGTGAGTGCGCACGCGCAGAACGCAATAGAAGGGCTAGCGTATTGCGTACGCACGCAACGCTGGGGATTTTAAGTTGCTGGGTAGCGGGCCTTGCGGGACGCTCTCGAGAGATCTCGGACCCAACGAGAGCGCCAGTTTCAAGATGGCGGCTGCCTCGACTGGCGCAACAAGGGCGACGTGGTGTTTTCGAAGTTATGTGTTACGTGAAATTGCGTGGTGTTCAGCTCGGCGATTCTTTCTGGGACCTACCGCGGTCGAATCAGATCGCCATGCAGCTGAAGGAGTGCACAGTGGAAATGTTCACCACTCGCAGTGTGCGTCGACGCTGCGATCTGCTCAACGCTAAGCCTATTCCCACAGTTCATCGCCGACGGACGAACGACTCTAAAGAAAATCGCCGAAGTTCTCGCTATGCACTGGACATCAGGGTCATGAATTTCATGCCGCGATAGCATTGATAAAAGGTGCCGTTTCCACGGGACGACTGACGGAGGCTTCGTGATCGAATTTAGCTACGCACTCGTACTCGTAGCCTCCGTACCCCGCAGAAAAGCGCGCTTGACGAGGCAGCTGTGGCTTGGTTTAATCTGAAATAAAGTTATTGGACACTTTTTCTTTTTCAATATTTCTTTCCAGGAGCATGGTTGCGCTATAAGCACGCGGAATTCTTCGGCTCTAGCAAATTTAACCAAGATCATGCGGGGTGTTCACTCAAAAAAGTAACGCACAACTAAATTCGGGTCGAGCAGGTCATTTTTATCGTACGCTATACTATTGCGCATTGCGTACGCAAGATCCAGCAGCGCTATGCTAAAACTGTCTATTGATAGGAAGTTTGTTACCGCAGGCTACCGTGCGGTGTAGCATTAAAACTGGAGGCTTGCGCTGCGTCTTTGAAGCACAATTTTCAGCGCGTGCAAAGGGCGTTGCTGTGCTCACGGCCGCCAAAGGTAGCCTGCTTTAACGCCATGCTAAAACTGCCTATTACCATAATCGGCGTGTTTAGGGGTTCTATTTATTGCTCTACTAGAAATGCATATTTAATATACCGCAATTATTTTTTTATTTTTTTTTTGTACAGTGTTTTTTTCAACTTCGCGGTTCTTTTTGCCGAAACTGCCCGTTCTAAGCTCTCGTCACGAACGGCTGGCTAACACAGACGCGCTTAAATTGCTTCGGGCATTTCTTTATTTACTTTGTAATTACGTGAAAGCAAGTACGCGTATTCAATATTTTAAAAGTGCTTGGAATAAAATCTCATGTTCCATACGGCCTGAAAACGCAAACCCATTCCCGACGTGTATTGTTCAACATATCGTTGCGCGACCAGTTTTTTCCTACGTAGGGAAAAGAATACACTTTTCGTAGACCGTCGGCTAGAGCTCTACATTATTATCGGGAGCGTTTGCCGTCACGTTGAGCACAGATCGAGCTGGCGGTCATGCACAAGGCCAGAAATCCGTAGCGCATGCGATATACGAGAAGTCCCTAGTGAAATTAGACATCCCGGTCCTTCGTGCAACGCTGTTGCGAGGCGGAGCCCAAGAATTCCTATTTTAACGCGCTCCTTTTTGTCTTCACGCATCAAGGCCGACAGCCCCTGCCACCTTTTCCGCGCCGCCGCCGCCGCTGCCGTCACCGTTCCTCCAGTGCTCCGCTCGTCCGCGAGAGGGCGAGCGGCGGGCTGGAGTTGCGAATAAGGAACACGCTCAGCCGTGTTTCGCGGAAAGCAGACACGGTGTAGCGTGTTAAGTTTACATGGCACCTCGTGTGTAGACGAATAACACACATGGCTGCGTGTAAAACGAACACGTTTTGACGTGTCCACTATGGGACAACGGTTTACGCGTCTGGGCGTGTTATTTTTGCTAACAGTGTACTTCACTCGCTTCAGTTACACAACATGTCACTTTATGATGTACCGCAGGAAAGGCTACAAGCGCGAGCTCCTCGCTCTAGGGCACATCTCGGCGGCACAAGCCCTCGTGCATTAAGGGCAGCTGCCAACGCTTTGATCTTGCGCTTCTAGCGTTCGGTCCGGTACAACATAAGGTGGAACGGAGTATAACTGAGGGGGGTTCGCCCCAGTAGAGCTTAAAATGGCGGCGTCCGACGCATCGCCGCCCGTGGCCAGCGCCAGCGAAGCACTTACTATTACGGAAGACTGGGGGAGGCATCTAGAAAGTATCGTACCAGCAAATATTGTCCGAAGAGGACAATGATTCGAGGTCAGAGTTGCCGCTAGGACGATCCCAGCACGTCGCGGAAGCCAAAGCTTGGTGAGGGCGGTTCAACGAGGTAGAGGGTCTTAGAGTGATAAACCGGAAGTTCGGAAGTGGCACCCCCCCGGTTGCCGCCATATTTTACGCAAATGTGACCACTCGTCACATGACCTCCCAAGAGCCGTGACGTCACAGGTAAGATGGCAGCGCCCAGAGCTGGCGGATGCGAGTTTGTTCGGTGCGCGGTAACCGTGATGTGCAGCTGCTTTCCGACGACTTCGGGCTTCTTCGTGCTCGCTGACGCAGGTATAATGTGAAAATATGAAGGAATGAGGCTTTATACCCTTTTTGCGCAAGATCGCCCTGGATCATCTGGATATTAACAACTGTGAGACAGCATCAGCCGCATCGCCGTACCGGTGCTCGGATTCCGGGATGTGTCCGAGGATCGATAGAACTTTGAGTGCTTTTAACATGAGATTTTCGCATTCTCTTAGCTTTGTTTGAACGTTGAAATATCTGAGAATCTACGCGAAATGTATACGTCGCGTTAGGGCCTAAGGGAAGTTGTTTCAGCCCTCCGTCACCGAACAACCATAGCAACTTTTAGCGAGAAAGCTCCTGCGATTTTAACCTTTTGTGCTAATCCACGATTCTACATTCGATCGCTTTTCTTCCTTTTTTTTTGTGTGTGAGTGCGCAGTGCATCCTTATTTTCAGCTACGAGGATGGCGTTTTATTGAGTATGGGGAAGAATAAATCGTTGCAGGCACCTGCTTCAAAGCTATTCGACTTGCTCTAAGAACAACTGTTTTGGTGCATGCATAGATTAACTGCGCATTTTTTCTGTCTTGTAGGATTTATTGCAGCTATACTCTTTTCCATCAAGAGTGCATTGTATTAGTCGGTCAATTATTTAATTGTTCTAATTACCTGGATAAGATGATTCATATTTTTGTTCATCCCTTGCCTGGAGAGCAGTCTTGTTGAAAAATGTTGACTACCATTCCTTTCGGTCTCTTCAATAGACTCTTTTTAAAAGTGTGGGCTGCCTATACTTCGCATCACCGTAACTTGGAAAAGGCCAACCGCCACAGCCCCCTCGAGCCAATCAGAGAGACGGAGCGAAGGTGTGTGACAAATCTGTGCAGACGAGCACTCTGGTGATATGTTGTCATGTGCCTCTGTCCAATGTGTGTATTGACTCACCGAGACTGTAGCCTTTGCCGTCTGCCAAATTCTGATGAAACAAATTACAGTAGCTACTACTGTAATTACCCCAGCCTTTCATACTTTGGGCATTTGTTCGACAAGAATGTTATGTCCGCCATCCCTGTGAATTCGGCTCAGCACCTATTGGACTCGAATGCTGCATTAGCGTTCGACCTGAACTGGGGCCCATTCGTGTGCTTTACGCCGAAAAAAATGGTGACAGTTGTGTTGCTTGATAAGGTTCTGCTAAGGGTCTATTGTGTCATACACATAGGAAGTGTCATGCTATATAACAATGCATCAACACATACTATTAAACTATATGCTCAGAGTTGTGTTTGTTTTTCCAATTAACAAGTTACAGCAGTGTGCTTTAATGCTATTATCATGTGTGTAGTTTTAAGTATCCTCTCTGCAATGCCTACGAAGGCCCCTGGAAGGAATAAATTAATGAATAACATTTTTACATCACTGGAGTTGGTTTTCGGATGCACCACATGTTCAGGAAAGGTTGAACGAGTGCAGCCCCTTGCAAGAAGTCTGCCAGTCAGGTATGTCCCATTAATTAATACTAAGGGGTCAGAGATGCGAGTGTCCTCGAAAGGTCCAGCACGTGCGGTGAACGCAATTCTTTGTGTATAGACTCTGAAGGCGTAAAGGCAAGCGGAAATATGTTTATTTGGTTAGTGTATCAAATATGTTTATTTTCACTTGATTACATAATTATTTATTCTTAGTGAATGGTTCTATAACGAATTCTTTCTGCGACAGTCTTGTGTCAGGCGTTCAGTCGTAGTACCTGTGGACCTTGTGGTCGGATGACGCTCCTGGCACGTCGGTGTTCAGTTTGGTCGAGTGGCAACTTTGACCGACTGATGCTGTCTTGTAGTCATACGTCATGTGCGGCCACTGACGTCTGATGCACTGAAGCTGCAGGGCTGGCTTCTAATCCGAAAAATTTTCCTGGTAGTTTTCGGCATCAATGTAGCAAGCTCGGGCATGTATTGCTTACGTGGCTGTGCCTTTTGATGTACCGTTGACTTGAAAGCTGGCAACAATTTTTGTTTGCTATCCAAGTCTGGTGACGCTTGCAGTTCACTTTTGAGAGCAACCAACCATTCTATTCCTTGAAGTCACTCAGGGGCATTCTCCCTCAAAGTTGGAAATTGTGTGCTTCGTGGGGTGGACACAGAAAATTGGTGTCAGCAAATTTTTAGGTATTGTCCTTGGACGACAACCGACACCAAATTCACTGTCACTGCATCGCCGCTCACCTGCCTTGTCGTGCTTACCTCTTGTTGAGGTGATGGACATGAGGAGCTTTGGGGTAATCAGGGATTAAGAATCTTCGATTCAGCACCTTCGGCATCAGGGACAAAGGTCGCCGAAGGTAATCCTTAATCTCCCGTGGTCGCTCCTCGAGACGTAATCGAGGGTCGTTTGGCACGAACCCTCGCCGACCAATTCATTGGTACGGGCTGCTTTGGTAGACATGGTCGGCTTCATGCAGTGGTAGCAAAGTGGTTTTCGGTCGCACATTCGCATCACCTATGTTTTCCTCGGTGTACTTTGTTGAGCACAGACCTACACACGATGTCGGGAATGCTTCGGCGTTAGAGTGTCTCATTGAATTGGCATTGAATACTAAGGGGCAGCCGGTGGCGGTCGCCGTGCCAATGTGGCGTAAGTTGCCCTTGGTTTGTCAGATGCCGCTTCGCTCGCAGAAGTCTCGGTTGAAATACCTGTCAAACTTGTTCCGAAACAATCTCGGCAATCAAAATAAAAGCCGGGCAACTGATGGCAGGAAGTAGCTTCCTGATCTCCTCCCAGACAACGTCGTGGATGCCTGGGAGGCTGGCGTCAAAGTAGTAGCTGGACAACTCGAGTGTCGAGACGCCGGGAAGTTTTTCATAGTGGCAGGCTCGGGTATGCAGTGCACATTCCATGTTGGAAGCCTCAGTGATATGAACACTTCGACTGTTGTTGGGGGGTTGCGGACAAGGCTGCCGAAGGTGTTGTCCCTCACGTGAGGGGCATGGGATTCTTAGGTTCTTGTCTCCTGTAGCATCAAGGTCGGCGTGGGCGTGGGCGTGGGCGCTCGATCAAGCGCAAAACATCCTCCACGAGTGCAGTGGCGCTCTCATTGGGGCAGTGTCCTGGACAGAATCAAGAATGCCGCTCTCTCTCGTTGATGTTGGCTGACGAATGCGCGCTTCAGCTCGGTCTTGCAAACTTCCCGTGACGTTAAGGAGGATCCATCGTTCTCAGACCAGCGCCGGCAGTTTCTTCGACGAGAAGTATAGGTTCTGCAGGAGCTGGTTGTCTGTCCACCCAATGTGGCGGGCGACACTGTCATATTGTTCAATCCAGTCCTTGACGTCTTCATACAGCTTGCTTGAAAAAGCGTCGGAGTGTGATTTGCGACGGGCATGCAAACGATGGTGGGAGGGGACACGGTCTGCTGCTACAGGTTTGTCATTGTTGGCTTAGTCAGCTTCGGGTTTTCTGACAGGAGACCGAATTCCGGTGGTTTTTCCTGGTGGCAGCAACTGGCTCGGATTTCAGGTGCTTCGTGGTGCATTTCCGAGGTTACTCCTTGTGGTACTCGGTCGTCTTGCGGTTGTTCTGCCAGGCTTGGGTCAGGACTTTGCTTACGGCTCGACAGGGGTATAAGACGCAGCCGTGTCTTATACCCGCCGTGTCCCATTATCGGGTAACTCGGCTGAAGAGCCGCCGGGCTCACACAGAGTGAAGGGCTATGGGTAAAGTGCCCAGCACCTCCACCTGAACATACGATTACAGCTGAGCATGACTTGCAGTGTCTTAGAATAGTGAATATTGATAGAAGATAGGACTGGAACAAGGATCCGTGACAGTATAACAAAACTCGCAGAAGAGAATCTATCCTGACCACTGAAGAAGCTGCATTGCTTTAGTGGCATTCTGTCCGAATAAATTCTCTCCTTCGGGGTTTGGCGACTGCCGTGGACGAACTGAACTGAAATGGATGTGGGACCACTTTTCTTGTAATGAGCCACTGCAGACTATTGCCACAAAGTGGCGTGAGCTGGGTACGTAACACGCTCGATGAAATGTCCGGACAGCTTGCAATTCGCGTTACGAGTGTGGATGAAACGTTTGTGTTGACGAAACGTGCGACAGAACAGCGGGATCAATACCAACTGCAACACCTGTGCTCCGTGAAAGTGCACGTCTACGCCGGAACAATTTCGGACGCAGCACAGCATCACCTAAAGCATGGCACAGGAACTACCAGCTAGAAGGCAGCTCTTCGGTGCGCCGCACACCTGTGCTCCGTGAAAGTGCACTTCTACGCCGGAACAATTTGTAAGCAGCACAGCATCATTCGGCACGGCACGGGAACTACCAGCTTCAAGGCAGCCTTCCGGTGCGCCGCACAACCGAAGTAAGCCCTCGGTCATTTCATCGAAGCTGCACCGCGATTGCACACCGCCAAGCACGACTCACGCAATTTCCGTCGCTAAACTGTGTATCCAAATATATTGCACACGCTTCACTGCAAACCTCGAAGATTCCGATGGTCAAAGAGAGCACAGAAACGTCGCCTTAAATTTTATCCTAGCGGTATCCGAATCAATCCGAGGTCCGAGCAACGTAGGTCAGATTGTCTCTTCCGTGGCAATATCCCGGTCGGTCACCAGCGAAATGCACACCGTTCCTCCGTATTTTCACGTTATACCTACGTCAAACACCACGCTGAACTCTGAACTCGCTTTCGACCGGCCTCATATGACGGCCTCCGCGTCTGAAATCAACTCGCCGAGACGAACGACAACCGACAAAGCATCCGACAAGCTCCGGCCCAGCTGGGGCAGCCGCTGCATGGGCGCTGCCATCTTTCCTGTGACGTCACGTATTTGGTTTGGTCATGTGACGTGTGGTCAAATTTGCGTACAATGGCAGCCGCCTTACGGGGGTCACTTTCGAGTGCAGACCGGAACCCCGGTTTATCGCTCTAAGCCCCTCTACCTCGTTGGGGTGGTTATTGCGATGTCGGTGAAGATAAGACTTTTGTTATGTCTCTCTTCCTTGAATTCGTGTGAAACGTTCCGAGTGTAGTTTCTTTACTCTAAAAACAAAAACAAAATTCATTTTGTTTTGTTTTGAGCGTTTATTACGAATGAAAAGTGTGCACATAATTCATTTGCATCGCTATTTAAAAAAAGAAGACAATGTAACATCAGTTTTGATTTTGGTTTCGGTTTCAACTGTGTTCCTTGACGCGCATCTCAAATTGGGGTTGTTAGGCCTATGTAACACCGGACATATAAAGAATTATCGACCCTTTTAACGCAGGAGGACTTGGTTGAGCTCAATGACATATGGGAGATGTCAACGATCGGTGGAGTAATGACAGTCGAGAACGCTAGTGTCATTAGGGTATCAGAGGCGTTTCTTTCTACTATGACGGTCCTATTACAGTGGAAATATAAAAATGTATCTACAGACATGTCGAAACATACATAAGTATGAAGCAAGCGTGCTTCAAACATGCTCGAGACCTCTCCTCGGATAATTTTGTTATTATATCTGCAGGGAACACACCGTGTCCTTTCTATGATGTCTGAGCAGTGTGACTCAGGCTTTAGTGTGACTCAGGCTTTACACTCTAAGAAAAAAGGCTATCTTCTTACACCCAAACCCCGTGTATTTTCTATGAAGTTTGAGCAGTGTGACTCAGGCTTTATAGGGTGTCCTCTTACACCCACACCTTGTGTCTTTTCTGTGATGTCCGAGCAGTGTGACTCAGGCTTTACACTCTAAAAAAAGAGTGTCCTGTTATACCCTTTCGTCCTACGTAAATTTACCTTAAAACTTCAGTTCCACATACAGAGCACTGACGTCGAATAGACACCCCCAACTTTTAGGAGCCGCTTCATAAAGGTGCTATACAACTTATTAAACAGCCAAAGTACGTATCAAATACAAAAAAAAAAAAAAAGATTGGGGTTTTGCAGTTGGGCCAAGAAAACTCCGAGTGACATTTTTTTTTCCTTGTGATCAGTAACACGCACATTCTACTTTATTAAGTAATACCATTTGTCTATCAAGCCGCTGGTGAAAGCTGGTACCGTCGGTTTGACGTCGGTGCGCTGTACGTACGTCTTGCGGTGTCTTATATGGGACAAGGGGTGTAAGAATATACCCTTTTTTTACAGCGTAGGTTAATATCTCAAATCAGTTATTACTTCCACTCTAGTAGTTTTATAGAAACCGTACAACACGAACAAAACAAAACAAAAAAAAAACAGTGAAGAGGAGCGTTTGCGTCAAAGTTGCCCGTTCCAAAATCCCACCGAGCAACATTGGCGGCCTCCATTTCTTGGGCATGTAGCTTGTGCTTGAATTCGAGTCGTTGCCGAACGTTGAAGGTGCAGTATAGTTCCCGATACGAGCTTATCCGACTTGACGCCGAACGCAGGCTCAGCCTTCGCGCACAATACATGCCCTGCGGGAGGGGGTGTGCGGGAATAGGACGAGGGGAGAGGCACAAAATTTCGACAAAGCATAGTCACTGATAAGGTGTGAGCGGCAGAGAGGAGCTTCAGATGTATCGCCTCCGGCGCGAGCTTCGAGCTTTCGACAATGCGTCTCGTACACCTCGAGTCCGCGCGCGCAGCGAAAGCACGGCGGAAGGCATAGAACGCGTGTTGGAGGCCGGACGTCAGAAAAACACACCCCGCCATTCTTTTTTTTTTTTTTAATCGGTGATTACATTAATGTTATTGACAGTTTATTCGTATCTTTATTTTTATAAATAAATGTTATAAATAATATTGCTCGTAATTTCGAAAGTTTTGTCTCGTAGTGTTAGTGTATCACTGTTTAAAAAAGTCATGATGTGTCGGATTTTGCCTAAAGTTTGGCAGATTCGCCGAAACTAGTCGAAAATGAGGTTCCAGAAAACACGCGCTGCGGTGGCGCTCTTATCCGCAAGGCGCACTCGCAGAAGCTTCATCTCACACGAATCTGGTTTCCGCGCACGCGCGGTGACGGTTTATTTATTTTTATTTATTTATTTACTCAAATACCTCTATCGATTCGAGAGGAATTAGTGTATTATACGATGGGAAAATACACACAAGCTGCACATTGACCCTGTAAGTGTGATGTCACCGCTCCAAACAACCCGTTGCTAGGGGCGTTGTTATGGACGAATGCGCGGTCCTGGAGTTTGCTCCGAAAGAACGATCGGTCAAAAAACTGAACGTAGAATTTGAACATCTAGAAAAGAATAGGTATAGGAATGATATTGTAGTGAGTGCGCAGGCGAGCTGGTGGAAATTAACCATTCTGATGTTAGCCTGAGACTGAGGCAGGAAAAGAGGAAGTTTCAAAGTAGAAGAAAAAGGAACAGTCGAGGATACGTCTCTAACACAGCTAAAGACAAGTTTATTCGGTCACCCTCTTATATACACTCCACAATCTTCACCACAGAACCTTCGCGACCTCTAAAGCCAAAAGATAACAAAGAACTCATCTCTTACCACCACAATAATCAAACGACCTTGACAATCCTACAAAGCCCCCTCACCAACACAACCTAGTTCCTCTCTCCCGGAAGACAATCGACCTTCGCGTACAAAGCACACCCTCCTCCTCTCCTCCCCGGCCCACAATCCGGAAACAACTCGGCAACAAAAGATACCAATCCACCTGATCCAAACCGAAGACACAAAGGAGGAAACCACTTACACCCTTTCACAATCAACAACCACTTAACAAAACTCTCAAATCCGCAAGAAGGTTTTTGCACTGCTGCTAAGCTGTAACGACACTTGACTAATGCAGTTGCCCATTGATTTCATTCTTATTGTTTCCTTTACAACCCTTTTGATGTCGTTTACTTCCCTGTGTATTATTTCTGTTTCGGACCAGCGTGGTATACAATTATTACATTCTTGAACATTTTTCGCTATTTCCGAATCAGTCGCGTTGTTTTTGACATTTCTTTTGTGTTCAGTCAATCTATCATTTATACACCTCGACGTTTGACCCACATACTTAAAACCACATTCCAGGGGAATTTCGTATACCACTCCATTATCACACGGAATAGACTTTTCTCGATGCATTTTTGTGCATTCCCTTACACTCTTGTGCAAGGGCGTGAGCTTACTCAACTTATAGTCGGAACTAAAAACCTGATCAACATCGAACTTTTTTGCACAAGCCTTCAAGTTGTGAGAAATTTTGTGATAGTACGGAATTACAGTAGTTCTATGTTTTGGCCTTTGCTTTGGTTCTCCTCTACATTTGTCTGCGAATTTTACGGATAACTGCTTCACTACGAATTCATCCTGATAACCAGCACTGTTTAGCCTTCTCCACTGCCTTTTCACTGATTCAGCCAAGAAATGAGTACATGATCTGTCCATTGCATTTGTGATTAAAGACTTGACAATACCTGCTTTGACTGTTTTTGAATGGCAACTGTTTTTTGATAGCAGCGGTTTTGCGTTTTCTTTTCCATATTCGCAACATAGCCCTTTTTCATTGTGAATCATAAGCTCTAAAAACTGCAGTTTACCATTCATGGGTCGTTCGACTGTAAACATCAGTTCCGGGGCAGCCGATCTGATCAATGCTTCCAGAGTGTCAGATAATCCCTCCCGAAAAGAACAGATCAAAATGTCATCGACATATCTTTTCACAAAACAGGATTCCGACGTCAGTTCTTGCAACTTATCAGATACAATGCAATCCAAAGAATTTAGGTAAATTTCCGCTAACGCCGGTGCTACACTCGACCCAATGCATACTCCCTCTCTGTAGTATTTACAGAAAGAGGGAGTATGCATTGGGTCGAGTGTAGCACCGGCGTTAGCGGAAATTTACCTAAATTCTTTGGATTGCATTGTATCTGATAAGTTGCAAGAACTGACGTCGGAATCCTGTTTTGTGAAAAGATATGTCGATGACATTTTGATCTGTTCTTTTCGGGAGGGATTATCTGACACTCTGGAAGCATTGATCAGATCGGCTGCCCCGGAACTGAGGTTTACAGTCGAACGACCCATGAATGGTAAACTGCAGTTTTTAGAGCTTATGATTCACAATAAAAAAGGGCTATGTTGCGAATATGGAAACGAAAACGCAAAACCGCTGCTATCAAAAAACAGTTGCCATTCAAAAACAGTCAAAGCAGGTATTGTCAAGTCTTTAATCACAAATGCAATGGACAGATCATGTACTCATTTCTTGGCTGAATCAGTGAAAAGGCAGTGGAGAAGGCTAAACAGTGCTGGTTATCAGGATGAATTCGTAGGGAAGCAGTTATCCGTAAAATTCGCAGACAAATGTAGAGGAGAACCAAAGCAAAGGCCAAAACATAGAACTATTGTAATTCCGTACTATCACAAAATTTCTCACAACTTGAAGGCTTGTGCAAAAAAGTTCGATGTTGATCTGGTTTTTAGTTCCGACTATAAGTTGAGTAAGCTCACGCCCTTCCACAAGAGTGTAAGGGAATGCACAAAAATGCATCGAGAAAAGTCTATTCCGTGTGATAATGGAGTGGTATACGAAATTCCCCTGGAATGTGGTTTTAAGTATGTGGGTCAAACGTCGAGGTGTATAAATGATAGATTGACTGAACACAAAAGAAATGTCAAAAACAACGCGACTGATTCGGAAATAGCGAAACATGTTCAAGAATGTAATAATTGTATACCACGCTGGTCCGAAACAGAAATAATACACAGGGAAGTAAACGACATCAAAAGGGTTGTAAAGGAAACAATAAGAATGAAATCAATGGGCAACTGCATTAGTCAAGTGTCGTAACAGCTTAGCAGCAGTGCAAAAACCTTCTTGCGGATTTGAGAGTTTTGTTAAGTTGTTGTTGTTTGTGAAAGGGTGTAAGTGGTTTCCTCCTTTGTGTCTTCGGTTTGGATCAGGTGGATTGGTATCTTTTGTTGCCGGGTTGTTTCGGGATTGTGGGCCGGGGAGGAGAGGAGGAGGGTGTGCTTTGTACGCGAAGGTCAATTGTCTTCCGGGAGAGAGGAACTAGGTTGTGTTGGTGAGGGGGCTTTGTAGGATTGTCAAGGTCGTTTGATTATTGTGGTGGAAAGAGATGAGTTCTTTGTTATCTTTTGGCTTTGGAGGTCGCGAAGGTTCTGTGGTGAAGATTGTGGAGTGTATATAAGAGGGTGACCGAATAAACTTGTCTTTAGCTGTGTTAGAGACGTATCCTCGACTGTTCCTTTTTCTTCTACTTTGAAACTTCCTCTTTTCCTGCCTCAGTCTCAGGCTAACATCAGAATAGGTATAGGAAGCCTACAGATTTCAAACTTACCATGACACAAGATTTTGAGAAACGGCTGTTTCCGATATACTGGCGACGACAACTTCCGATCCTCGAGATGTCTCGAGATGTCTGTTGCAGACGAGGAACGCGTGATACACGTACAACGTAGGCCGTCTGCAACAAATTGAATCGTTCATGGAATGACGCGATTTAGATGTTGTAACTTGACAGGCCTAAAAAACTCATCGCGTTTATAAAAAAACAACTGCATTGGCCTGCGGTACCGGATAATGTCTGACGAAAATCCTCACGCTCATGGGAATCTACTCAGAATACAGCGACAAAAGCGTCTGTTTAGAACATGATATCGAAGCAGCATCGGGACCTCTTTTTTAATTTTGCAGTTAACGTGCTTTGTAATAAAGGAGCAATTATTTTTACTCTCTAGTGAACCGTTCAAGACCCCAAACTTTGTTTTTCAAGCTCTCAATGTGGATGCGTGTTCCGTACCTGTTTCTAATCATCACACTGAAAAAAAAAAATCCTTCTGATTGTTTAGTTTCAAAGGAACGGTGCAGCAACTTTTGCAGTTTGCATGAATACCGCTGAGAACGAAACCTTAATTTAAAGCCAATGAAACACGTGTTCGTTTTTCTGGGCACGAAATAACCCAAGTGAAAATGTAAACTGGTATTTCAAGTGGTACCACTTGCTTTGAAGTGGTACCATTTGCAAGTCAGGTGGTACCACTTGCAAGTCAAGTGGTGCAACTTGCAAGCCAAGTTGTAGCGCTTAGGCTTCAAGTGGTACTACTTGGGCCTCAAGTGGTACCACTTGGGGTGCAAATGATGCAACATGGGCTTCAAGTGGTACCACTTGGGTTGCTAATGGCACCAGTTGGCAAAATCACATATATCATTAATAAAATAAGTGAAAGGTGTTGCTTCAAGTTCAATCTACAAAAAGTTTCAGTTGTCTTAAATATGTTGCTTTTAGTTTAAAAAGGCAAGGTCAGAGGCAATAAATCTAAAGATTTAAAAAAAAAATAGTGAAACGTCGACACTTATTTGAGATGCACTTAAAATATGTTGACAAGATTTCACACATGTATACACCTCCTGGAGGTCTTTT
Source organism: Ixodes scapularis (assembly GCF_016920785.2). NCBI lineage: Eukaryota > Metazoa > Arthropoda > Arachnida > Ixodida > Ixodidae > Ixodes > Ixodes scapularis. The sequence goes on from NW_024609837.1 coordinate 69,587,160, forward strand.
CTTTAAATTCAAAAATTTGCATCAAGACGTTTCTTGAGCTCGAGCTCAAAAAACGCAGGGCATGGGAAGTCTTGAGCGTCTCGTCATCCCGTCACAGCCAATAAGAATGCGACATAAGCCGACACAACCGCCGGAGAACCAATCACGAACCAGGAAGATAACAAGTCACGCCCTGCGTTTGTTAAGCCGTCATTTCCCATGTGTACTGCGTGTACCCGTTGGGGGTGTTGTGTCTTCATTGTTATATTTTCTTACATTCGGATAACTTCGTCTTCTTCAATGCTATGTGTTCATTGGCTTACTTCGTCTTCATCATCATCATTTTTGAATAAAGAGCCGCAGCACAGGTGACTGGACGTTCCTTCCCGACCCGCCGAGTTCACCGAGGACTTCACATTCTTTTGACGGCGGGATGGACGGCGGATTCGGCATCAAACCTTCTCAGAACTTCTTGAGTAAACCAGGGAAGTCGGAAATTCCCTGGGAGCGATAGATTTCGCTCTTCGATTGTTTTATGGGGGCATGTGGGGCTCACGCACTGCCCTTGAAGTGTCGTCGATACCTTCCCCCCACTCCCTGGGAGTGTAGGGTCAACGGGTCTTTGCCACGTTGCTTTCCTTCCGCGCTGTCGATGGCCATCGACAGCAATGACGTCAGTGGCAGCCGCTTCTAGAACTCCGACGAGGGTACCAAGAGGCTGTCGACACACTCAGCTTTTCACACACGAACGCAAAGTGGCACGACGTAACTCATTGCGACGATTGGCTTTACGTGAAGTGTGGATTTGGTGTTGACCGCTCCCAAAGCTACGATACCCTTTTGACCCACAGTACCACGTGAATCGGGGCACCACCATCGGCTCCTATCAAGCAGAAAAACTAATGAAGCAGACGAAACCAACCGTGGTAACCAAAGACATGGCGCAAGCGATTTAGGGCCGCGTGGGACTTTCCCGAAGGATTTATGGGGCCAGGGTGGAACCAAAGGACAGACAAAAACAACATGTGGTGGTCCGGAAAAAACTGAGTCCCTTCAAAGTTGGCCTCGTCAAAGGTAAATGAGTTTGCTTGGGAGAAGAGCGTGTTGGTTTAAGTCATGGATGAAGAAAGAATAAAACAATTAAAACAAGGACAACACAACCACATCTTTCAACTAGCAACAGACGAGTAAACTTTCAAAAGCGAGCAGCCGACTATACCCAGTAGGAGTAGGGGAGAGAAGGAAAGATAAGAAACGCGAAGTGCAAGTCAGGGTGGTAGGGTTATCTCGGATTTTAAAAATTCAACCTCAGTTTTTGTCAGCAGGAAGGAAGGGTTTGACACGTTGTTTTTTGCTGTGGTCATGGCGAATGATTCTATGATTTTCCTGTCGAATCTGCTGTCATGCCCCCCCCCCCCCCCCCCCAGGATTTTTGTGTCATCAAAGAGGGGATGACAACGCAAACACCAACGGGCATGTATGACTATGGGATGATAAGAATCTGGAGAGGCCTTAGAAACTTCGTTGTGATGTTCGCGGAGTCTGTGATTGGTGCATCTGCCGGTCTGTCCTATGTATTGATAGCCGCAGCTCAAGGGGTTGGAGTAAACTTTCTTCTCTTTGCATGGAACGAATTTCTTTTCGTGTTTGACAGTGCAGCCAATCGGAATCCGGTTGTTGTTCACTTGTTGACAGAGTTGTTTAAAGGGGCGGTGCAACGATTTTATGATTAAAACAATTTGCATCTCGTCATTTTTACGTTGTTTATCGTATCCCAGAGGATAGAGAAAACACTTCCTTTATTAAAAATGTCGCGATTCCGCTGCATAATCGCAAAGCAAACGTCGAGCTTTTTCCCCCACCTGCAGCCCCAAGTGGCAGCCGAAGGAACTACGGCGGAAAGATTACGTGACCTCGCTCGGCTCTAAGCTGCAGCATAGCGCCCGCTAATGTACGCAGAGAGAGGGAGGGGAAGCGTCCTCCGAGATAGCACACGGGAAGCTACACGGCACTCCGAATGACGTCACTGGGAGTGCGACCAGGTGTGACCCTGAAGACTGGGAGTGAGTTGAGGGGTGCCCGAAATGCCAATCTTTATCTTTTTTTTGCGCAACAACTAGGACACGCAGGCGAAATCGGTTTTCTGTTCTTTACTTCAGAAGTGTCAGGGGGCAACTTCCAGAAATCTTTGACCGAAGTCCGAAAATTGTTGCACCGCCCCTTTAAGACGCATGCGGCACGAGAAGACAACATTCGTGTCGAACTTTGAGGCGATGGATTTTATCCGGTGGGCTGAATTGTGTACGTAAGGAATGACGGCGAATCGGGCTTTCTTTTTTGTGGCTGGTGACACTTGTAGTTTTTTTGTCACCAGCCACAAAAAAACTTGTAGTTTTTTGTTCAACTAGCAACTCGTCTGTTGCTAGTTGAAAGATGTGGTTGGTGTTGTCCCTGTTGTAATTGTTTTATTCTTTCTTCATCCAGGCCATAAATGAGTTTGTCAGTTCTGATTTCACGAAGTGCACACACGTATTCGTTCGACGTGACGCAGTACGAAAACCCTTGGACGGGCCGTACGATGGCCCGCACCCCGTCCTTCGACGTTACTCCAAGACATTCCAAGTCGACTTTGGTGCAAGAAAAGAAAGGCTTACCACATGAAGGGTAAGCCTTTACCCTTCATTTTATTTACATATACACATCTACCTAAGGCTACCGAGGGTCCAAGGTGAATCGATCGAAAAGGTTCTTCCACGAGCTGTGTCTCGTCAAGCTTCTGCTTTTTCTTTCTCAGTGTCCGATGTTCCTACAAATTCAATCTGTTCAATCCTATGACTGTATCCTCATGAGCTGTTATTAGATGAGTATTTTTCTGTGGTTTTTGCAGAGACAGTGCAACATTGGGGACGCTAAAACAAGGTGCCTGTTCAGCAAGTCATCACTACCATGGCAACAGCCCTGTCACAAAATATCCAGGACTCCCCAAAAACTGTGAGGTGCCTGGGTCTTGAGGATTTTTCCTCTTCAGCCCAAGTACTTCTGCTCTACAAGCACTCTCAACTGCACAATCAAAGTAAGAAAGACAAACATCTGGCTTTGTTTTTGTGCATCTATATAACAATGCTACTAAGTGGTACCACTAGCAAGCGGTACCACTAGCAAATGCTTCCTGTTCAATAAACCACTAGCAAGGGGTACCACTTCCAAGTGGTTCCTGTTCAATAAACGACTAGCAAGTGGTACCACATGCAAAAAATTTTGCTTGGGAAACGTCGCAAAAAAATTAAAAAATAACGAGGGGCGTTTACCCCCCTACACGCCGCCGGAAGAAGCGGCCAAGTGGTCTGGAGTCGATTATATGCCACCAATGTTGATCATAGCCAGGCGCTGGGGTGGGCAAGGCACAGGAGACGTGCTGAGCAGCACTCAGACATTGTCAAGGTTCGACTATTGTCGTCATTGCCGCGATTGGACACGGGTCACTACCCGAATGCTTGTCGAGCTATTGATTATCACGAGCCGAAATCGATTGCTCACACAATGCTCACGTACTATCTATGAGCCGCATTCAAATACCGTACTCCCGCTGAAGAACCCAGCATCCTGGGTTCAATCCCTATTGCTACCCGTTTCGATCTGGATAAGCATCGTACCGGCGTGCCGTCCTGTATCACTACTGCGTAGTGCACGTTAAAAACGCCAGGCTGGCGGTTGTACTGCACTGGCTAAATTTCTCATCGGCAGCTGTGAGACTCGTTTCCCGTTGAGCCACATAAAGTTCTAGGCTGTATAAAAATGTACACAACCCAATTGTTTTCAAATACCGTCAGAGGAGAATACTGCGACCCCTAGGCTACGTCATCGAGTTTTGCGAAGGAGAAATTTATAGAAAACGCTCGCTTTTATTCTTGGAATTACACCGCAACAAAGAGGTTTGTGGGTCAATGGCGTTGCGTGCGAGTATAGTTGCGTCCCACTAGTGTCAGTAAACTCGTGTGAGGGGAAAAACATTCCGATTGAATATCGTTGCATAGCCCCTTTAAGTAAGACACCAAATATGGAAGGAGCCTGATAATAGGCACTTTTAGCAAACCGTTACCGTGTTCCGCGTACCGCACTACCGGAGCCAAATTTGAAGCATGCTATCAAGCGCGCGCCCGGGGTATACCGTAGCCGTGGGGCGTGCGCTTGAAAGCATGCTTCAAAGGCTACGGTAGTGCAGTACGCGGAACACGTTAAAGGGATGCTGATCCAAACATTTCAGTGTCTATAATAAGTGGCGCATGATCTCCCCACAAGCCAGCAGCCGACGCTGTGCGCGAGCACACGCAACGAAATTTACGCCATAGTCCCGCGTTCACGCTTGAGATGACATTGAAATGTGTGCGCTACAGGGAAAAGGTGAGTAGAGACAAGATTTTCATCAGCACAGTCGGGTCTGGTGTAAGACGTAAACGATTAATTGGTCTAACAAGCACGTGGCTTTCGCTTGTGGAGATGAGAAGCCTTTCTTTATTCTCCTTTGTCCCGAAACCCATACTATTCACTGTCATTTAAGCGCGACTATGACATCATATTCGTTGCGTGTGCTCGCGGACACCGGCAGCTGCTGGCTCGTTGAAAGAACATGAGCCATTTATTATGGACTCTGAACTTTTTGCTTCAGCATCCCTGTAAATGGGTTGTGCATCGGTATTGGGTATGTTCTCATTTTAATGCGAAAGCAATAACTGCCTCATGGAGCGATGTGACGTCATCAGTTTGAAGCGCGAAACCGGCTCCTAGTTTACGCAATTTCGCCTTCGGTTCCATTGGCCGGCGCGCGTCGATGGGGCTCCCATTGGCCGCTGCGCCATGGCCTCGGAGATCCCGAAGCGCACTCGCGCTAGTACACCCATGAGCGACATGAAGGTGAACAGCACTCTCTTGTTTTTGACGCTCATGCAAGTTTTGGAACAAGCGCTGTTCCAGAAGAGGGCTAGACCGCAAAGTTTAGACCCCCAAGTCACGTACCATTTGAGACGTTGAGAAACTTAATATAGCTTTAGGGAGCCGTAAAACAGGCAAGAAATCAGGTAAGGTGTTCACCTTCATAGTGCCGGCGGGCTTCATATTGCCGGCGGGTGTACGTAGCTGACGACAAAGGGAGCGGACGAGCAGACGACGAAGGGAGCGGACGAGCGGCTTGCATGCTTTCGCATTCACAACTCACAAGGAAAGCTTAGGTGTACTTCGAGGTTTTTACACCACCTTACAGGCATGGAGATCTCAAGCACAAATGTGAAGTGCACATTTGAGCTTCAGTGCGCAAATGTGCACTGAAGAATCGTGGTGTCAGAACTCCTTGAAACTTGTGCTGGCCTGCGATTCGACCTTGATACACTTCACGTCGTCGTCGTACGTGATTCGCCTTCACAGTGTTTTCACTTTCTCGAGTATTGCGGAAGTGATCGCCATGGAAAGGCGTTCGCGCACTCGCACACCTCGAGCGTCAATCAAAGCTGTGTAGGTGCACTCTTCGCTCTCGAAATCCCACAGAAAGTTGACCCCTGAGAATACGAGTTTCGTCAGTCGTCACCAACTTCATTCATAGCAGTGGCGTACTCTTTCAGAAAGAACCACTGAGCTTGCGACGCCATCGTGTTGTCTGCTAGCAAAGTAAAACCGGTAGTGCAACTTCATATTGGGTGTTTTTCATCACTTTACGGTACTAAGACAATAAAAAAAAATCTCTATGATTGGATAGTGCAAAGACAAGGGTTACAAAAAAATACTTCACTTTTTATCAGGCGATTTGTAACCTTACGTCGAGTCGCCACGAATTTGTACACAACAACGGCCCTATATTAACGGTTTGTTTGGAGCAGGGTGCCATGTTGGGACGTCATCGCTTACGGGGTCAATTACCACCGAATACAAAATAAGAAATACCAATAGATAAAGAACCATGATGTTAGAAGCAGAAGGACTACAATATGGAAAATCAAAGTTTGTTTGTAAAGAGCATAGTCTATTTATCACACAACGTAGGCTATACGTCACACGGTAGTCGTGGAAAGGGAAATCTGTCTGCCGCATGTGAAGTTCTAGTCCTTTCCGGCCGTGTGCAAACGATTTCTGGCTCCCGAGGGCGTCAACCTTTGGGGTTCGACGAATCTTCGAACATTAGAAAATAATTCGATTCTTGAACAATGTTGCCCATTACATTAGGAAGAGGGGCAATAAACTGGCAACTGAAAGTGACCTCCGATTGGCCGCCGCCATGTTGCACATTTTTGACCACTAGACACGTGACCTTATAGTTTTACGTCTAGATTTTAACGAAGTACCGAGCAGAAGTAATTTCCTATTGATCTTTATTAACAGCACCTACGAAATAACTTATGCTTCGTTTGTTTTAAGTTCAAAATGTGCTTCTACGACAAAAGCGCGGGCAGCTTCGCAATGCCTCCGCTAGATGGCGTCAGCCGCTGTGCTGTATTTTGGGGTTTTATCGGAGCTAGACATTGATCTCTGGGCCGAACAATATTAAAAAAAAAAAAAAAAATAGTTTATTATGTTTTTTTTTTTTTTTTTACAGCGATCGCAACAAAATTATCGGCTCAGTTTTGCGTAAAATCCTCATGAGTTGGTACGGTCGTGTCTAGTCGTCAAAATGGCGGCAGCCAAGTGGGGGTCACTATTGCCTAGTAAACGGGATACCAGTTTATCGCTCGAAACCCCTCTATCTCGTTGGTAAATAGAAAGTCTAATCATATAATACAACGTCATCCCTAGCTTTAACATTGTTAAGGAAACCGGTTGTCGTGGTTTCCCCTGCGCTGCAACTGCTTTGTATGATGAAGCTCTATTCGTTTTGAGCCAGTGATCGCAAATCCCTAGACAAAACCCTTTTAATTGGGCGGTGACTCTTGCTCCCTAGCGAGTGTTTGTAAATCCTTCAGCCCACTCCACAGGCTGCGCAACCACCTTGAAGTGATGTCACAAATATGAATTCGGCCGTGTAGTTTCTTTTGCTCTGTCTTCAACCAATTACAAAATGCTACCTTCGACGTTGTCCGGGCAAAATGGTTCATACAAAAACAGTCCCCATCGTGAGTCATAGGAGTTAGAAGAAATTTTAACACTGTTTGCACTTACTGAGAATTTTGTACTTGTAGCTGGGTTTGGAAGTTCTGTTATTTTTTCTCTCTGTAGGACCGAAGGGAAAGGCACGAAAGGCTGTTGAAACTTTCGCGGTGTTGGACGGTGGTTTTTGGGCTTGCTACACGGAATCTCAATTTTCTCGTCGTCGCGCTAGCACGATGTTATTTTTCGCTGCTATACCCAAAACTGTTCAGTGGGCTAGTTTCTACAGCAAAGTTCGGTAAGGGACGTGCTTTTTTTTTTCTTTTTAAATTTTAGCCCACTATGTGCAGCACACATACCACGAAGAAAAGTTTGGAAAGAAAGGTAAGTAAAATGTTATAAAATGAGAACAATCACTCAACGAGAGCGTTAGAAAAAATGCCGAGAAAATAAACTGGGTACAGGTGTTGGTATTTTCTTTTTCTCGAAGCGGAGTGATACCGGAAAGCACACAAGCGAGCAGCGTAAAGGACACTCATTTTATAAAACAAACAAGAACATAAAGTTCGTGTTGAAAAAACAGCGCGACTGGGACGAAGACAAAAAGACGAAGAGAACACAAGAGAGCGCTGTTTTTTAACATGAACTCTTACCGATTTGCCCAGTTATCTATTTTTATCAAGAACATAGATTAACTACAGAAGAGCAAAGAACGCAAGAAGAGATTCCTTTTACCATACCGCAGCCTTGACATAAATGTTTCGACACACAGACAGTCCCTAAAACAATGAATTCAAGTTACAAAAAAGGTTAAGTAAGAAAGAACAGACATCTAAAAAGGTTATATATTGAAGCGAGTGTCGGCTTAACTACGCCGGAAGGGCCTCCAGTCACACCAGCCTGAATAACAACGACGTTTCTCCATCAACAGAACAAACAGTGAGCTTTATTTACGTATCGCGTTATCTAGGGCAGTAGTATGTTTGCGAACAGATACCAATTTGGCCAATACGTAGCACTGGAGAGTAAAAAAAAATGTGATAACAATGTAAGTTTGAAATGTATGCTGTGAGTCATGTTTCTTGTTTGTCGTCTTGGCGTGAACAAGGTCCCACGAGAGCTACAAACAGACACAAACGACAGGGACAAGCCTCTAACCAGAGTATTTCGCGTTTGTAGAGTAAAGTAGGCTATGCTCAATCACGAACATCATGCACGGGAGGGTATCTTTAACAGGCTTGCAATTACTCCTGCTTACTTCACGAGCACCGAACGACTAAACGCCTGCAAGGGGCCGTAAACTCGTCAAACACAAATCTGGAGCTGAAAGTTCTCGGAACGCGTCGATTGGAGCGTTGACGACAAAAGTGCAAAGTCATCAACTTCGGCCCCAACTTTGTGTTTGACGATTTTAAAGCCCCTGGGGTATTATCACGAGCATGCTGCATGTGTTTGAGGATTGTGGCTCTCGTTTGTTTCTGTTTGTCGCCCTTGTGAGACTCTGGCATTCACTGTAAAAAGTGTGAGTGAAATTACAAGCATTCTTAAAGACTTTTTTTGTTGTCATACAGACGATATATGTTACTGGTCTCTACCCAAAACCTGTTTAAGAAAAAAAACAGACATTTTCTGTTTTTACTCCTTTAAATAATTAAGTATTTCTCAACTTTACGAAAAGCGGTTCTGAAAACGTATTTAACGCCTTAATACTTTGTGTATTTAAAGAATAAAACAATATTTATGTGTAATTTCAGTACAAAGATTAACGCGCGCAGTGTCTTCTTCGGTCTTAATTTTTGTGCGGGGCTTATTTTTCAAGATGGATGCCGGGTAGCGGTTGCTTGTGGACGTTGGGTTTTTCGTTTGCATCATTTCTGACGTAAGCTGCACCCGTCATTGTTGTGACCTCCCGGCTGTACGTGCTTAGCCCGTTAACTTTCCAATTCAGTAGCGGGTTCCAGTTCAGAAGCAGTGTAGTAATCAGCTTTTACTAGATCGTTGCGTCGTCACGGACGCTATTTGTGCCTTTATGAGCGCCAGTCCGAGCCGGAACTCTCACCTCTTTCGCCGTTCGTGTTCTTCAGTTTCGATGCTCTGCTTTATGATTAATTGAACCTAAACCAAAACGTCCATCACCTCTGCCTCGTCTCTGGTCAGGGCACCCCATAGCCCGGCCGCTTTACCGACCCTTCCTAGATGTCTCCTGCCGCCAAGCAGCAGCCTGATCGTCGAACCACCAACATCGTCGCCTCTCCATCAGAGAATCACAACATCTTTGTGTGTCAGCTACCAACCTTTTGTTGTCAACATAAAACTGAAAGATTTAAAATAGTTTGATAGGGTGTATATGTTCTCCGAATGTAGTACATATAATACATCTCTATGAAACTTGACAGCAGCAGGACACCTTGCAGCCCATTGTCGCGCTTGCCAATGCGAGGCAACGTTGTGCAACTTAAACATCGTGGGGAGACATAAAAATTAACTTGCCCGTGAACTGCTGGAAGCCCTAGCCATCGAAGAAAAAGGCGAGGACTGTGTTAGTGCCCCATCCGTTGCACAACACAACCCAGAGAAGATTTTCGTGCGGGGTGACATGAGTTCCAGGCAAAGGTAGAAGAAGAGGAAAAAAGAAGACAGAAGAAAAGGAATGAGAACATTCCGACAGCAGAAAGGTCATCGCGTTAAAGTAAAAAAAATTCCAAATTAAGTTTTAAGGAAAAGAATACCACATCAAGTGTAAAGAATTATAATATATTAGTTGGTGTAAAGAAAAAGAAAACCGAAATCAAGGATTATCAGAAAAGGAAAAAGAGGCATCATTAAATGTTGCTAGTCCAGCGGTGCGAATTTTATATTTTTTTCTCTCTGTGTTTTTCATGTTCAGCTGGCCCCATTCACAAGCAATGACCCAACTTGCTCAGCTAAAGCCCGTAACAATATATATATATATATATATATATATATATATATATATATATATATAAACGAATATGTGCAGATGAATGAACCGTACTTAATCCAATGAATTAAAGAATCCAAGTTTTCAGGAACCCGCCGAAAGCCAAAAATTGGCGGAGCCAGGATCCTGGCTCCGCCAATTTTGGCTTTCGGCGGGTTCCTGAAAACTTGGATTCTTTAATTCATTGGATTAAGTACGGTTCATTCATCTGCACATATTCGTTTATATCCCCTCGGAGACCACGTACGATGACGTGAAGTGCCCGTGTTGTATATATATATATATAAATATATATATATATATATATATATATATATATATATATATATATATATATATATATATATATATATATATATAAGGAACAGCACCTGGGATGAAAAGAAGGTACTCTAGAGAAATATATTTCAAAATATATTTTTTTTTTTTTGGGGGGGGGGGGGGGGGCCCTTAAGAAGATGGTCGTCGCAATCAATTAGAATGTCGCCAAAAAGTTGTGTATGTGGTAACGAAGTGTTCTTTCACGGACTGACGAAGAGCCTACCAGGGTTGAAACGCTTCCATACACAACTTTTTTGGCGACCTTCTCCTTGATTTGTACGACCATCTCCTTAAGGGCAAATATTTTTTAGAATATATATCGGCTATTCTAGTTCTTTTTTAAAAAATCTAATTGTACCCCAATAAGTTTTTTTTTACATACGTGCTCGATATTTAATTTAGGGGCTTTTAAAGTGGAGCGAGTAGGGCGACTCGTCGGTCACGCGACCAACACGGGAAAGTGTGCCGACAGCGTTTGACCGCTACAATTAAGTCACCTATTTTGAAGCGCTGAATTTAAGGAGAAAAACAAATAACGAATTGAACAACACAAAACAAAGAATTATGTTAACTTTAGCCGGCTCCTGACTGGGAATGCAGATATTGTAGCTTGTGTTGCTATTACACGCGCGGAACGAGGATGGGGCCACATGGCTTAAGTAAGCTTATAATTGCGTGAGCCTGAAATCGAAACTGATCGTGAACATGCCGTGAGGTGTTACTTTAGCGGCTGAGTTTAGCCAATTACGTTCATATCATGTTGCCCTTCGAAGCGCTAGATTTAGAGAGGTGTCTAGCCTGCCAATCTAAATACACAGCGGACTTGAATACCGATAATACTTGAAAATACTCTTTTTATTCATCTAGTAAACAGCGGCACTCACTTGCCCAATAGTTCTCAGAAAATGGTAGGTCATATATACGAATCGGGTCAGTACTGTGGTTAGAGTAGGGTTGCGGAGGTGTTGTGTTGGAGTTGTATGTGCCTGTAACAGGTGTTGGTATTCGTTGGTGTTCGTACTTTGTGTGTGCTGGTGTATATGAGCAATTCACATGGTGGTTGTCCCGTAAAATCTGAAATAAAAATACACTACTACACTTCCTAGGTGGCGAAAGCTGCCACCAAAGTCAATAAGCTAAGAGTTGAGCAGCTTGCCAGCCGCAATGTTTACTTTGCGAGAACTTTTTATATTACAGAAAAAGTACGTTAAATAACAAAAAGTAAAAACAGAGAACAGAGCTTTACGGGAATTTTCTGGCAGGCCAGCTGCCAGACAATTTCTGTTTTTTTACACATATTTTTTACAGTGTGCAGTCGGGAATAACTCGATTCGAAGTTTCCTGGAAATGCAACGTGTCTTCTCCACGCTGGAATGAAACCCCAAAACGACCATCCGGTGAGTAAGGGTTAGGCACGCGTTGGAAAAACAAAACATCGGGTGCGTCTTGTCTGCTTTGTAGAGTTTGACTGTAGGTTTAGACCACCGCGTCAAGAAGTAAAAGCTCGCGGAGTCTGCGTGCACAATATTGAAATTGGCAAACGCTTCACGAACAGATCTGCGACCAGACAAACAAAACAACGAAACACGACGCAAGAAAAGAAGAGAAAAGAAAACGCGGCTTCGTAGAAGACGGCAGAACAAAATTAGCTTTTTGACGACACGAGCAATGTTACAAACTACCTCATTTTAAAAACATGCTTTCTTTGTGTGGCAAGTTGACGACACTGCAGGGTAAAACATGTTGTTAACGATGTGCGTGTTACACATTTTGAGAACGGTGTGTTGTGATTTTCGCTTTAACAGAACGAGCTCTTAGCTCTACATTTTTATTTAAGAAAAGCTAGAAAATAGCGGATCTTCCGGATGCTGTACAATAAAATATAGAGAAAAAAAAATTGGACGCGCGTTAAATATTTTTTTAGGCTTCATCCAAAATATCTCAGATACGTATACCCCACCTTGTGAACGGAGGCGGACAACCCAAAAACAGTTCGGGCTTACACATCTTATTCAAATCTTTTCCCCGCCGCGGGCACAACGGTTTTCCGTTCGGTACCGGATTTGAATAAGCCTTCTCCGCTTGTGTAGAAGGAGGAAGATCCAAACATGAAATAACGAAATAAAAGCTATACCCGAGAGCTAACCGAGCGCACAAGGTAAGACATTTTCAGAGCCCGGGAGCTTTCAGCTGCATCGTTTCCCTGGCCGGAATCTTGCCCGGTTCGTTCCCTGTTTGTCGAAACAAAAACATAGAATGCGCCGAGAAACTAAGAAAAGGAGACGAGAAGCTCGCGAGGATGTCAAAATGCTAAAGCTATGCATAGCGCAAGTTCGTCTGCTTCTTTTGCACGGGTTTCGATGACGTCAGAACACCGGGCTCTGATTGGTTCTGATTGATGAATAGTGGTTAGACCCCAAGGTAGCTTGCTTCGAGATCTATCCACTATCCTTCAATCAGAGCCAACCAGGGCTGGGAGCTCTGACGTTAACACAACCCCTGCAAAAGGAGCAGACGGAAGCAAAGGGCAGCTATAGCACAAATAAAGGCTTGATGATAATGATGATGATTATGTAGATTGATAGGTTTAGGTCCACCCATCATTGCGACCAGAGCTCTGCATTCCGACTTCCCCGCTCGCTCTCGTGTCCTCCTCTCCCCAAGTTTCTCAGCGCGTACGCTTCTTTTCTTTTTTCGTAATTAGGAAGCTATAATGCTGTTCTCAACAGTACTAGCCTCGTAAAACGTTATCCCACGATGCCGGCTGCCGAGGCGATCAATGTTTTGTGTTTCTCACGAAAGCCACCGCCGACGCCGCGCTGCTCATAAACATCACACAAAAGACAGCGTTTGACACGGACATGATGACAGACGCCAGTGCGGAGACGCCACAGCGCATGTTCAAAACATGTTTGCTTCATACATTTTTATTCTTAGAACGCGGCTGCAGACAGTTGTTGTATGACCAAATGGACACGATACAAAGGGAAGGAGCACGCCTAAGACGGTTTCTGCAAACAGCTTTTTTACAGCGGAGCAGTTAAGGGCTAGTTTTCCCAGGATTGTGTCCCCCGCAAAGAAATGAAGACACCAAACTCTGGACACGTACCGCCATCTATGAGCGACGGCGGCAAGCTCAGTATCTGGTTGCCGCCGTCGCTCATAGATGGCGGCAGCCTTTCCACTCTGGCTTGCCGACTTGCGGTCGGCCAGTATTTTCCATTGTATAGCTCCGCTGGTCTTCCTTCTTCATCAAAATGGAAAGGCTGAAAGTTCTTTTTCATTATTCTTGTATGTAATATGTTAGGCACCGCGGCGTAAAGGTTAGATCCTGCGATTTTTCGAGCCACTCGAACTAACGGGAGATTTTATTTCAAAGACCCGCGATTTACTCTTCACGGGATGGTGCTTGCTATCTACAAATTCAAAACGGCTAATGAGACAACGGCAGCAAAGGGTGATTTCACCGTCTAAATTCAAAATTTTCTCACAATTTACAGGGGCGTGACGTCATATGTCACACACTGTTCGGGATAGCAGGTAGTCTAATAAAAGAAATACACCACGAATTTATTTTTTTCGTTTTGCTGGAGTGAGTTTTTATAGCTTTCATTTCGCACCGTCCAACTTCTTTTGACCCATTAGTAACAAGTTATACTGCCCATATATTACATCATCCGTCGTCACGTTTTCTGTGGCAGTAAAGCCCTTCAGTTTGAATGAGCAGTAAGGACCAAATAAGGTAATTCAATAACTTCGCGGGGAAAAACACGCATATTTCGCCCTTTTATTTGGGTTATTAGTTCAGCCGTGTCTATTAATGTGCTGAACCAGTTAATATTTGTTTTATGGAAACCAGCAACAATAAAAACTTGGTCTTTATACTATCTCCAGGTTTCTGGCCTTGTGATTGGTTCCTTGTTTCTCTAACGGGATAACTCGGCAATCTTATTTGTTACCAAGCAATAATTTCATGCACTCAAAGAAAAAGAAGAGCGTTATATAGTCCCTCCGGGGACCAAATGCGCTGTCACCACCATTACTCCCCTTGGGACCTAACGGTGAGAGAAGCAACTTTTGCGCCTTACCCGTAGTCTCTCGAAGTAGAGCCCCCAGGGCTAACCTTTGCGCCCTTGCATTTAGGCCACTGGGACCAAATTTCGAGCCCTTGCATTTAGACTCCTGCACTCTTACAATGAAAGCTTGTAGTATTTACTTGGTAAAGGCTAGTAACCGCTAGTCACATTTGATATTAGGTATCTAGTAACCGTAGGTAGCAACGGTAAGGCTAGTAACGATTACTAGGTCAGAAAGCTAGCAAAGGTTACTAACCAACCTTGTATATTTTACAACCCTTAGCTATAGTAACTGGCACCAACCCTCACGAGGCCAGGTAGTGAACGTCAAGTTCAAAATTGACAAAAAAACTTTGATCGCTAGAATATATTTTTTCCACGCTGTTTACATTCATATATCCACAGAATTTATTTTACTATTGGACACTTGTTATACATTTAACACGGATAAACAATTTGAGCCACTGATCTCTACGAAAACTGCTGGATCGCGGATTCCCGCTTGGTCGCAGCAGTGCGAGTGCGGCCACCGGACGGCCACCTTGCATGTCGATAAAACGCGTTTTGGAGCGTTGCGGAGGCTGGCGGTAGCGTGCGAAAGACATGTTGTCTACCCGTTCGTTGTCATTCGCCGAAGAATTTCTTTAAAACCCTGTGTAAGCCGTAAGACTTGCCATTGAGAACATGTGAGAATTCTTATGGAAGCGCAGTGCCGCAGGAAAAAGGCACACTTCGTAGAATGCAAGTTTCACCGGTCTCGCGGCGTGATCCAAGCTTTCTAGGCACGCCGAAGCGCTGCGCCTCTGTGCCTTCGCACGTTTAAATAAGGACCAAAAATCGACACCGCGTGCATTTGTTTTGCGAGTGCAATATCCGTGAAGCCGTATGTGCTTTTGGAACAGCGTCTTACCTTGCTCTGACAACTGCATTTGTAAATTGCGGAACTCGCATTCCAGAAACGAGCTTGATCCAGCGTCCACTGGAGACGGAAAGGGGGGGGGGGGGGGAAGGTACGTCTTTTTTTGTCGTAAGACGGTTTACACCCCCCCCCCCCTTTTCCGTCTCCAGTGGACGCTAGATCAAGCTCGTTTCTGGACTGCGAGTTCCGCAAGTTACAAATACAGTTGTCAGAGTAAGGTAAGACGCTGTTCCAGAAGCACATACGGCTTCACGGATATTGCATTCGCAAAACACATGCACACCGTGTCGATTTTTGGTCTTTATTTAAACATGCGAAGGCACAGAGACGCAGCGCTGCGGCGTGCCGCGTGCCAAGAAAGCTTTGATCACGCCGCGAGACCGGCCAAACTTACTTTCCACGAGTTATGCTTTTACATACTTCTTCACGCACATTTAACTCGCAAAACGCATTCCCACGGCGTCAATTCTTGATCGGTATCCAGGCGTGCAAAGACACAGAGACGCAGCGTTTCGGCGTGACAAGAAAGCTTTGATCACGCTGCGAGACCGTCGAAACTCGCTTTCGACGAGTTGTAGCTTTTCCCTGCGGCACTGAGCTTTCGTAAAAAATGCCCTTATGTTCTAAACGGCAAGTCTCACCGCTTACACGAGGTTTTGAAAAACGTCTTCGGCGAATGACGGCGAGCAAGTACAAAACGTGTCTTCAGCAGGCTGCCGCCAGCCTTCACAACGCCCCACCAAGGCGATTTTTCGACCTGGAAGATGGCTGTCCGATGGCCGCACTCACGGAACGGTAATGCACGATCCAGCAATTGTCATAGAGATCAGTGATTTAAACACAGAAAGCCCACACACGCACAGCATACACGTGACGACAGGCTAACCCAATTGCTGCCCCGTTGACTACCCTTGCGTCTTTTATACACCAACTCAACTCTCCTACGTCACGCCGCGGTGGTGGCGCGCCGGACGCACTTCCGGTATGGGGCGGTGGGCAGGAGTCGCCGTGTCAGACATGCATTCCTGTGTTCCTTTGGAAGAAACGAGTCAAAAAACGTGCCTTCTCGTCAAAATGCTGCGACGGGGGCTTTACCAAGAGAGTCTGGAAAGGTTTCAAGTTCAGTTTTCATGTGTTTTTGCACCCTCCGTTCGTCCGAGAACGTGGATAGTAGCCGTGAAAACGGCAAACCAGACGCTGTCGAACTACGATTGCGTGTGCGGGCCACAATTTGTGGTCGCCAGATGTATTTGCTTTGTTCCAACATGAAGGAGAGAAAACCCCCAAGTCGTCCGGACCACCCACAGGTTAAGTGCGTCTTCTAATTCACACGGCCGCCTGATCGTTGGAACTTTCGTCTGCTCTTTCAAACAAAAGCGGCCCGTTGACCAAACTTTGACCCGGTGATTGCGATAAGAAGTAATTGCAGGCCTCTAAAGGCTTAAAGGAAAGCTACGGAGCTTCTTGGAAAAAATGAGTTAGAAGTGAATTCTAATGCATTTTTACCCCGTGAACCCGAATACCCAAACCATTTGCTGCGTAAGTACTGTTAAACGCGAGAAAAACGCGAAAGACAGTCGCTGTCCGTGACGTCATCGACGGCTCTTTTGGCTGCCCAAGGCTAGGGAGGCGGGGCTTCAGTCCTATTTTGAAATTGCTCGTATGGCTCTCCGGCGCGTCGCATTGAAATACAAATTTGATATCTGTTAATCTAAAGGCCAAATGAACGCAATTCAAGCGTTTTTTCTCAAATGTAGAAGTGCCCCATCTTCCCTTTAAGTAGGCTCGGTGTAAACAGTAGATACAAGATATTAATTATTGGTACCGGTGGCCATCACCTACTTGTTACGCTTGGTCTGTTCCCGCTTCCGATTTTCAGTATCGACGTCGATCATCGCCGCTACCATTTACACTATTGCAGCACGAGCGACGTCGCGACCAAAAATAGCTACTAGAATCTCATCATGGTTTTGGCGTCCATTCTGCAGCCTAAATGCGAATGAATCGCCGCACGTCAAATTATTTACGGAAAGTTTAGCGGCGTAACGAGCCTTGATTATTTCGCTCAGGCGATTCAAGTGGTAAGACATTGCGATGAGGACGTAGAATCGACAACTCCAACGCGAAAAAGAGTATGCAGACTCACACAGACGCCGACAACGTGACATTCGAATGGTTTGTTGAGGCGGGACGCGGTGCTTCTTGCCCGTACTCCATTGCGCGTGCGTTCGAACTGTCGTCTGCTCTTTCAAACTTGGCTGCTTTTTGTCGTCAGCTCGTTCAAACGACAGCGGCCCGTAAACTAAACGTTGACCCGGTAATTGCGATAAGAACTAAGTGCAGGCCTCGAAACACTTTTGAAGGTTGGTTGGGGTAAGTCGGATAAGTGTAAACAGATACAAGAAGTTGTTGATCATTGTTACCAGTGGCCATCACCGACTTGTAATGCCCGATTCTACTTGCGGTTTTCAGTATCGATGTCCACCATCTCAGCTACGGTCCACGCTTTTGCAGTCCGAGCGACGTCGCGACTGAATATACCGAGCAGAACCTCATCGTGGGAGTCAGGCTTCAGCGCCCATTTTGCGGCGTCCGCGTGAAATGAATCGCCGCACGTCACATTATTCACGCAAAGTTTTGCCTCGATAGTTTTGCTGAAGCCGCTCAAGTAGTCAGACATTGTTAGGAGGACGTAGAATCAACAATTCCAACGCGAAGAAGAGCATGGGGACACCCATCGACGCCGACAACAACGCAATTCAATGGTTTGTTTATGGGCGACGGCGGGCTTCTTACCCACCATCCACCGCGCATGCGCGGCGCCGGAGGCGTCCGCTAGGGGCGCTCCGGTTTGTTTGTAAACATGAGTTGGTGTATACTAATCATTTGAAAGAAGTCGGTTGGTCAGTGACCACTTCGTCCGTAAACAATATTACGAATGCGGTGCTTCGCACAAATATTGTTCTCCAATATTGGTGCTAAACATTCCAAGGAATATATCTCTTATATAGAAGTAACAGTACACAAAGAAATTATTTGCAACGGTCTACAAAACACGTTCCCCATAAGTTCCCAGCAGCAATGTACTCGCTTCTCCGCATAGATTGCCTTACTATGCGCATGCGCGTCTCTGGACATCGCATCGTCTCTACACCGTATTTCCGCTTTCTGGTTGGTTCTTTACGCTTTTACGGCCACTTTCGTGACCGAAGATGGCTCCATGAGAATCATCCAACCACCGAGCAGACAGAAACTGTGAAGAAGACATTCTCAGTGACAAGTAGGAGCAAAACAGCGAAGCTTCTGGGCGGTGAAACCCATGCCACTAAACCGGTCGAACGATCGGCGTCGAGTGGCGGATCTGGTGTCGAGCGGACGCTCGTCACCGGCTCGTTAGGCCTATCTTCAGAGCAGTAGATGTCCTCGCACACACCCGCTTAGTCGAGCGCACGAACGTTAACTTTGCACACCAACACGGGAACACGAAAACAGCACACGACAAACGGCAAAAAAGGGAGGTTACCGATCGTAGATAGGATCCTCTCGCAAACTCCAACTAGCGCCAACACCCCAACACCCTTCTTGTACAAGATTGCTCAGCCTCTCTTGCTAAAGAGAAACACATATCTTAAAGAATACAAGAATAAAAAATAAACATAATTAACTTCTGTTGTCTTTCGAAATGCCTTTTGCACGCGCTACGTATCTATTTTAATCTCAGTTAAAACCAAAAACGATAATATAAACGATTCCAAAAGAATGCATACGGGAAGGAAGGTCAAGAGCCCCGACCATGGCCATTGCATCAACGATGGCTGCGCTCGCGGTAGCGCTGGCTGCCACCGCTTTTACGACGTGCTGAAACAGAGGCTACGATCGTTATAAAGCCAGCTTCAACCCTTAAAGATGCCCCCCTCCTACAATGCTATGCTTGTGTGTCGATACCTCCACCTGTGTTTCGAAACAGTAAGTGCGTCGCTAACGCGGGCCACCGGCGATGCAGCAGACGCCGCCATCCTGTCCGCGCGTTCGGTGACCTTCGCGCAGTGTTCGCACAGCGCGCGAAAGTCATTGTACCAGTTAATGTCTGAATGATCGTTGCACATTGAAAATATTTGCCAGTTTTCTGCGCATTCGGTCAACACTTTCAGCAGTGCTGGCTGCGAAGTCGCGCCGATCCCCCATGCGAGTGATTTAGCTACCTTACTGGCAAGCGTTTTGTTTGCCTTCGGAGACTTAAACATATTACATATGTACCCTGTGTCAAGAGGACTAACCGCTGCTTTTGCTACCCCACACCCCTCGGTTAGTGTCGGTTGAGTACAGTTAGTCCCCAGCATTTGTGCACAGCATCTAGCTTGAACCAGATGGTCTCCTCGAGTAGCAAATGGACTTCAGAGGACTAAATGCTGCCATTAGTCCTTTGAGAAAAAAATATTATTGGGGTAGTGTGTATACTTATACAGAGTATATATTTGGTCAGCCATTTTAAAGAGGCGACGAGGCACTGGCTGTAGATGAGCAATTTAGCCAGTGCAGTACAACTGCTAGCCTGGGGCCTTTAAATTGAACCACGCAGTAGTGATACAGGACCGCACGCCGGTACGATACTTTTCCAGATCGAAACGGGCAGGAGTGGGGATTGAACCCAGGATCCCTAAGTTCTGCAGCGCGGGCTTTCGCTCCACGCGCTCCGAGCTGGCGTGCGCTAGCCCTCTCGGCCATCGATATTTTTTTTTTTTATTATTTATTGCATGAAAAATTGAAAGGACAAAGCGTCAAGCATACAGTTCAACAACGTTATCACATTTAGTATAACAATACAAACAATTAAACGGCTCATGATTACATCAAAGTATTGTTATCGGTTTACGCTCGGCAAACAAAGAAAGGATTCAAAACAAATTACACAGCTAAATATCAGGAAGATGGAAACATCGATCAATGAGAGCATACCAGTCTGGGCGTTCCTTAAGATAATCAAACACATTTCTCACGTGATATACAGTTACTATAAAATTAGATTTTGTAGCCCGGGGTGGATCAAGATTTCTGTCGATTGTTCTCGTCTTCCAGAGACCATGTAAACCTATCAGCATGAACAAATCATAAGGAAAACTATCGATGGGTTATAAAGGTAAAAATCGGAATTTGTAGGCATTGACGTACAAGACCTTTTTTGGTGTTCTCTGTAAGACGTCCCAGAAGAGGTAGGCGTCAATGCAGAAATCGAAACAATGTTCTATAGTTTTTGGTTGGTTACAAAGATGGCAATTCACTGACCGTGGTACGAAAATTCCTCGTTCGCGAATCCAGGGTTTCGCATTCAACGTTGAACTGTGGAGTTTAAAGAAAATTTGCTTTGCGTTAGATGAGACACGCAATTTTTGGACACGCGTAAGAACACCTTGTCCTGGTCCATGGTTGAATATGCTTCGATACAAAGGTACAGGAAACGTTATGTCAAGAAGATCGGCATAGATTTCTTTGCGTGAGGTGGTAAATACAAAGAAAAACGGGATTTTAGAAACTCTATTGCGCTTACTACTTCTCTGAAAAATCCCAAGGGACGTGTTGTGCCCGCCGATACCGATAAAAAAAAAACAAATAAGTTAATGCATTTGAGAGTTCTGCCTGTAGGTAAGTACGAAGGAAATGATGTGATCTTTTTCTGAAGAATAGAAAACGAGTTATTATTTGTTTTAAAAAGATATGTAATAGTCCCAGAACACCGACATCAACAGGGCGAAAAAGATTGTCTCGGCGCATATAGGTTTCCAAGTGGAGTTCCACACGAAAGTAGCCAAAACCCTGTGAATATTTTGAATGTGGGTTCTGGCGCAGCAAATAACCTGCAGAATATACCAGGTTTTCGCCGGAAGCAAAATATTACACGCTTTCTTTTGCTCGCCCAAAAACGGACCACTATTTTGTTTTTATAATATTAGCTTGACTTTTGATTTTTGCCACTCCTTCTGTCCAGTAGTGGCCATTGTTCCGAATACAATTGAGAGGCAATCCTAAGTACTGGGGAGCAACGCAAGTCCACGATATGCTAGCGTATTCTGAGGGTGTTGTGGCCTATTGCCCGCACCAGAAGCCAACGCATTTAGTTTTATTAATAAGAGCACTGGTAGCATCAGAGACGTTTTGAGTTAAAGTGAAGACATTGTCTATGCTTCGCTTATCAGCAAAAAAAAAAAGGCAATATCATCGGCGTATGCTAACACCCTAACCTCCGAGGAGTAGAAATGATAACCTTCCAGGGTAGGGTTTCTGAGCACGCTTAAGCACAAGGGTTCCAGATATAGAAAAAATAAAAGAGGGGATAAGGGGCATCCTTTTTTGACCGATGATTCTAGTCGAATTGGACTTGAAAGTGAACCATTGATTATAAGCCTCGTGGCACAGTTACGGTAACACATCTCAATACCCTTCGAGATTGTAGATCCTGGGTTTACGTGACGAAGAATATCGAAGAAAGCGTGGGACATCCGGTCAAATGGCTTCGCCAGGTCTACTTGCACCATGGCAACTTGTTCAGCATGCAGAACGCAGGTTTCTATTACTGCACGTGTAAACCTATCATGTATGTTGGTTTGTATGCATTGCCTCTTAATTTCAGAGGTATGGTGGTCACCAACAAGATTGGCTGTAACGTACTGAAGTCTTTTTGTCAGACTTTTAGCGAATATCTTATAGTCCACATTACATAAAGTAATTGGCCGGTAGCTTTCAGCGTGAATGAGTTTATCTGAATCGTTACTCTTTGGAATCAAGACCACGTGGCTGTTATAAAATGTAAGCGGCACTGCTCTCACTTGATAAGCCTCCAAGAAGACCTGGAGTAGAAAAGGGCACAGCTGCTCTTTGTACTTCTTGTAAAATTCGGATGGGAGTCCATCAGGTCCTGGTGTTTTAGAGTTTGGTAGCTCATCTACCGCCCATCGAACCTCTTCTAGCGTTATTGGTCCGCTAAGCAGGTCGCGTTGAAGCTGGTCAACCTGGGGCATCAAAGAGACCAAGGGCTTTGCTAATTGACAGTCCACGGATTGTTTGTGTCCAAAAAGGTTTTGATAATGAAACTCAAACGTTTTCATAATGTCGTCTTCGTCTGTAGAGAGCGTCCCCTTACAATTTAAAAGTTTCATTTTCTTCGAAAGTCCATTTCGCATCTCGTCGTCGATTGCGTGACGCAAAGGTGTCTCAGAGGATAGAAATCGTTTGCACCTAGACCGTACTAGTGCGCCATGATAGCGGTTTCGTTCTTAACGCTGTATCTGACATTTATCGCGTGTAATTTCTTGGTGAAACAAGCCGGGGGTTTCACACTCCAGCTCATGAAGAATGTGTAAATTTTTCAAAAGGGTAGATTATTCTTTCTTTGCATGAAACGATCGATGCAATGCACGCGCATTCAATTGATTCATTTTTAACCTCCTGCTTGAAAGAGTCCCATTGAGCAAAAATACCGAATTTATGATTTGTCGTCGCTTTGCTGAAACATTCGCGCACACGCTCTTCAAAATTTGTGTTCTCTAAACGTCTCGTGTTAAATTTCCACCAGCCCATTTTAATTTTGCCTTGTTGCGCGTGTGTTCCGATACGGACGCTTACAAGGCAATGATCTGAAAACGAAACTGGTTTTAAGTCATATGCAGTCACAAGTAAAAAAAAGTTAACTTGAAACTTAAATACGATCAAGTCTGGCATTACATGAAGCTTGGAGGTGGGTGTATGGGAAATAAGTACTTTGAGAAGCTGCAACATCGACTAGGTGATATTCATATGTGAGAGTGTTGAGAGTGTCAGCATTTCTGTCAGGTCGAAAAGGGGGTGTTGATATATTGTTTATATTACCCACACAATTAAAGTCGCCGAACAAAATGATTTTTTGTCGGTATCTAAAAATGGGGCAAAGTTTAAAAAGAAGAGCATTGCTGTCGAACGTCATTATGAGCAAAAATACAAATTAATCGACAGTATGTACCATGTAACGAATAATCGCAACATATATACCTTCTCTCATCATCGACAACTTGTGAGAGTGACGCATATGCTAGCCTCTTTCCTTAAAACAAAAGGCACCGTCCCGGCGACCCATCAGCATGACTAAAACATACCTCATAATTTGAGATGAAAGGATCCAGTGCACGAGCCGTGTCCTCATCATACGATATTTGTGCCTCCTGAACGGCAACGAAATCGATCTGTTCTTTTGAGATTGTCGTGCACGTGAACACAGTCCTCTGACGTTCGTGGTAGCGAAGCTGAGGGGAGGAAATGCCAGAGAGATGTTAGGGCGGCAGTGCATCGCCGTCTTTCCTCACGTGGTCAGGCTGTGGGGCCTTGCTGTGTGGGTGTTCCCACACCGTGGTCGGCTTACGCTTCACATCACCTCTCTCGTCCTTCTTGTCTTCCGAGGCATCTGTTATAAATGACTGGGACGTGGTCGTTGTTGAAGGAGCGGGTCGCTTGATGGGTGCTCCGCTGTATGGGGTAGGACGTTCTCGTCGAGGTAGCAGCTGTTGGAGAGAAAGCTCCGGATTTATATTTAAAGGAGGAAATTCGCTATTTGGCCAATCTTCCTTTGTTGCCTTGATTATGTTTCCTTGTGTTGTCGGTCCCGGCCTTGCGTTAGGTGTCGTCATCTCAGGGCTGACGGACTGCGACTGCTGTGTCAAAATTTCCAGCTCAGTTTTCGCTGTCGATGAAGTGGGAGCGATCACCTCTCCTGTGGCGTCGACAACCTCGCTGATGTCCATGACGTGTTCGTGGACAATGTCGTCAGTCGGGCTTCTTGATTGGCTAAGCCCTTCTGCGTAGGTTGTCACACACTCGCTCGTAGCGTGGCCATAACGATGGCACTCCCCGCATCGTGGGGTTCTGCACTCACGACGGATGTGACCTATGCGATTACATCGAAGGCATTGTGGGGGACGGCCCGGCGCGAGCACCAAGCGGCGGCAGGCAAGGACTGTGAGCTGGTGTGGAAGTTGGCTTGCGTTCATCCCTTCCCGAAGCGTCAAGGTCACTTTTTTGTTGAGCGTCTCCACCTGTTTCATTCCGGCACATCTCCACTTTTCCTTTACGATGGAACGCACTGTACCAAATGGTGCCAGCGCTTCCTCGATACGTTGACTTTCCATGTGGACGGGAAGCCATAATAGCTCAAGTTTTACGTCTCTGGTGTCCGGGCCGATAATGAGGCACCTGAGTCCCTTTACGCGTAATTCAGCTTTGTTGACGAGTTTGGCCTTCGCGTGTGCACTTGCGCAAGTCACCATCCATCCGTGACTCATCTGGAATAGGCCTATCCCGATGATTTCCTGGCTATCGACCACGTGTCGTAAGGCATCTCGGTAGTCCGGTGCTCTACATGGCCTCGCTGCCAGATCTCTGCGCAGAAATACCAAATAGACCTTATGCGAAATTGCTTGGTGGTCTGACAACACTGAGAGCGTCGCCATGTTCGTTGTGGCAAGCCGGCGGCAGCGAAGAGTGCGAAGCAATGCGCGAACGATGGAGTTTTCCCTCTTTTGACCACGTAATGTGGCGCAATAACCTGGAAGACTTACCACGGGTATCTGAGGGCGCGTTAGAAGCCTTGTGCGCTTCGGAAACACCATCGTCACGACAGCGGAGCAAGTCGTACGCCTTTGTCACCCAAAGCCTACATCCTACCTTCGTCAGTGATGACGAACATCTGCGACTCAAGGTACGTAAATACCGTTGCGTAACTTGCGTTACGCAACGGTATTCAGTAGATGGCGGCAGTGTAACTTAGTTGATTACTTAATTTTTTCCTGTATAAGCACTAGCCCAGAAATGATTTCACATGCGGCTCCCATGTCACATTTGTTTATGAGGGACTTCTTTGGTCACTGGCTGTGCCTTTTTCTTTGCTGCCTTTGAGGTTCTTGCAATTAGAAAAAAAAAACAACAAAAAAACAAGGCATTTAGCGCAGCTCAGATATTCTTCCTTGTTATCACAACAGGCTCGGTGTCGTTTATGCACAAGCTACATGCTTCAGGAGCCAGAAGAAGCATTTAGCGCAGCTCACATATTCTTCCTTGTTATCCCAACAGGCTCGGTGTCGTTTATGCACAAGCTACATGCTTCAGGAGCCAGAAGAAGACTGGAGTGCCATATAAAATTCAAGTCGGATTTAGCCTGACACTGGTGCATTGACAGGTGCAACGTGTGAGTGCCCTGCAGGAGCAAGCGGTGCATGCAGCCACATTCTCGCCACTCTTCGGTTGAGCGTCTCGTTGAAGACAAAAGGCTACAAGGAGACACCGCCAGAATTGTCGTGCACCGAGCTCCCACGACAGTGGCGGTGCCCTCGACGGTGTCCTCGATGAGTGTCCAAGACGTGGATAGGAGGAGTCACCGTGAAGGCGGCGTGCCCACACCAATGCCAGTGCGGTTGTCTGATGATTGCGCCAAGAAACAGGACGAGCAACGGCAGCTGGAGTTGCTGCATGAACTGGCCAGAACTCTCCAGAGGCTTGAGAACCAGGACTTTGGCGCAGTAGTACTGGCTGTACCAGGGCCGCTAACGGACACAAAACTGGGGCCTGCACCTGCTGGTTCACCGCTGTCTTATCAGCAGGCAATGTCACCCTCCGGCTACGAGACGTGGACCTCGGCCAACATTTCTGCAGGAATCGGTCTTGCAACTTCAGTACCAGAGCTCTCCCTCTTCGATGGGACTCCACAGCACACATTCCTTGGCACGTTCAGTGCGGAGGAATGACAATTATTGACGGTAAGTGCTGCTTACGGCAACCGTGGCAGACAGTACAATACGTTGTTGGGCTGGTTTGTATGATCGTAAGATATAATGCATAGCGCAAACTAGGTCACCAAGCAAGGAAGTACACAAGACGAGCGCCGGCTCACAACTGTTAATTTCAGAGATTTGCACGCACCTTATAAAGGTAAATTTGACGCATACCCGCTGGATATTGGTCAGAGTGCACCACCGTCGATTGATCGCCAGTGCGGCCAAACAGTGAAACACTGAGGCGGCTTGCATTGGCGACGCTGCTGCCGCCTATGTTTATGCGTGCGAGATGCCGCCTGGTAAGCCCGTTTCACATGATGCAATTCCTGTCTCTATTCGATTAAAATTGCAGTGGCACTGTCGCAGCGACTCTTCAACAGGGTTCCACCCAGCTGGAATCCTGTAGCAGCGTCCGCAGCGTCTGCTGTGCGCCACGTGACCAGGAGAGACAGCGTTTTATGCACATTGCAAGGCCAAAACTGAAATGCATCGTTTTGTATTAGCAATATAAAAATGTTAACTTGTCGGTTAGTTCATGTAAACGTGATATATTCATGTATATGAAGGCGTATGCATTGTATTGTTAGCAAACACGTGGCGCTGCGACAGACATTGCAACGGTGGCCAGAACATGTGAATCCAACCGTTGCGATGACTCTCACTGTGCCTGCTGTTGCACCCGTTTTACTCGTACAGTCGCTTCATGTGAAACAGTCATTACACGTCTTACGGAAATTGTCAATCCCTGAGGGTGTTGTTTCCCCCACGGCCTCGATGGTAATCTAGCTTCTCGCCTGCTAAGCCTTCAAAACTAGACGCCTTCGAGTAGCTGCCCTTCATTGAAGTCATCTGGAATTGCGCGGGACAGTCGATAGCGTTGTGACTGCTGTAACCATACGCAAACAAAGACTGCTTAAGTCAGCACCGACGGAGTGGAAGGAGAGGCACTGCACACTAACAAGAAACACGGCGAAAGGGCTACCTCAATGTTGCAGATATTTGGGGTTAGGTTGCGCCACATGTCAGGCAAAACTTGACTGCCCTGCAGGTCTATGCATTAGGCATAACATCCTGCATTATCACTTCCAGTCAAACAGAAAAGAAAAAAAACTGTTTACGCAATCACTTCTTAGCAAGACTGATAGGCCAGGAAAAAAGCGGTAATCCAGCGGCCAGCTGTCACAGATGTGTTGTGTTCTTATGCTATAACAACGTTTACCGTTTGTCGCAAGGGATCGAAGTGTCGCCGCAAAGTGCCAGGGAGCTCGAACTGAACTCCAGACAGCAAGGACGGAGTGCACACTGGCAAGACGCACGGCGCAACCGATTAACCGCGTCAAGTTTTGGTCGTGGATCCAAGCGAGAACAGTGGACAGAAACGGGCTTGCGA
The DNA here is from genome assembly GCF_016920785.2 of Ixodes scapularis. Taxonomy (NCBI): domain Eukaryota; kingdom Metazoa; phylum Arthropoda; class Arachnida; order Ixodida; family Ixodidae; genus Ixodes; species Ixodes scapularis. The sequence continues at coordinate 69,614,665 of NW_024609837.1, forward strand.
AACCTCATCAATCCAAAAGACATCTCGGATGTTCGCGTAGTTCAGTATGGCTAAGAAATGAAAGTTTGGCTGCGGACCGCTAAACAGCTGTTATGACTAACTTCAAGCACAATGTGTCGCTCCAGCACTGCGACTTGGTAGTAAACCCTGAATTCTCGTGGCTTGGTGCCACACGTGACAGGCTGGTATATGATCCAGAGGAGCTCTCGTATGGAGTCCTCGAAATCAAATGTCCGTATTCACTCGAGAACACTGAACCAGATTATGCCAGGATGCAGAACTTCAACATAACCTTCAATGAAAACGATGAGCCACATCTTGACCGGGACCACAACCACTATGCCCAGATGCTTGGCCAAATCGCTCTGACTCGATGTCGCTGGGGAGACTTCGTTGTCTGTTCAGAGAAGTGGATAGTCGTTGAGCGTATTCTCTTTAATTTTCAGGACTGAGTGCAAACGCGTCAAAAGTTTGATGATTTTTACTGTTGGCACATGTTGCCCTATGTTGCCCGCAAGTAGACTAGCTCAAACTGCAGTAGTTAGAGCTAAATAAAGGATAAAGATGTCTCTGGCTGGGTGGTTTTAATCATGTTTGTCACCCCTCCCCTCGGCACAGTAGCATTTACGGTTCATCACGCCGGCAGACATCTCTGCCTTTTCAACAAAATGCTCCCTCTCGCGAACGAGTACGAAACAAAGAGACCACACAAGCACTACACTCATGACAGGTTTCTTTCGTGAAGATCAGCACACATACAAGTCGCACAAAGCTCCGACACACATAACGCGAAGTAAAATTTAACATATCGGTAAACTACAGAGCATATGCTCATGTTGCAAACAGGCACCCTCCCCATATTTAAAGGCACACATACTAAGCAAGGTCCCTCACAACTCCGTCCTGCTTTTTCATTTCCAAACCTAGAAAGTGCCCGTCCCCCTTTCTCACGATTGCATCTGTACTTCGAGTGGGCACTCAATCAATATTTTACGGGAAAAGCAAAGTTTACGTGTGCTTTTCATAAATATGTGCGTTAGGTTTCAGTTTGTCATCATATCTGCGCTGCTTGTGCGATATATGAGACGGGACTGAAAATTCGTGAGTATAGCTGCCACAGTCCAAATCTGATTAGGTACAGGGGCCAGGGTCAGTGGTAGCGGCCGATCGAAGATATGATAAGCCTTTATTATTTGTATTCTAGTTTTCACATGAATTCTTAGAGATAAGATCTCTTTTGTTTCTTGCACTTGTCCATCCGTGAATGTGCGGCCTTTCAAGAAAGGGGGCAGATTCAGGTTTACAACTTTTCTCTCAAGCAAATTCTCAATGAGGAAACTCTTATCTACCATCACAGAATCATTATCTTCAAATGTCAACTCTAAAAAGCCGCTCAATATGACAGTTTCTCTGTCTGATGTCGATCCTGTGTAAAGCTCGGACACGAAGGCCAGAAGGCCAATAGGCAGTAACTGACAAGCCCTTTAAAGGTGTTTGCTGATTTGTACACTGAGTATGTGTTCGACTGAAGTGACGGAGAGGTCGGCACTTCAAACTGCACCTCTGTTGCATCCAGAATTATCCTTGTTGATGCACATTTCTTAACAAAATCACCTGGCATCATTGCATCTGTTGTTTCTTTCGGCGCCCACACGGGAAACGAGCTCAATTTTGCATACAGGAAATTCAACCAGGACATGCAAATTCTTGACACTGTGGACTGCGCTATTAAAAACCTGTGTGCCGAGTCTATTTCAAAGAGACCAAGACGTAGTCTCACAAGAACTAAAAAAAGTTCATTCTCTGTGGTTAGCTTTCGTTTACGGTCCCTCAAAGAATTCTCTCCGCTGCTACATTCTGTACGCAAGATATTCCAGCCGCTTTCCCAGTGTCGAGAAAACGCAGCAATGCTGCGAAGGGTTGATATCCTTAAAGACCAGTGTAAAACATGAAGTCTTCATCGCAGTCTCTGAAGCGCTCAATGCAAAAGGAAGCTGATTTTTCCTGCTCTTGCGAAACCTGGCACTCAAGGCGGATTTTTTCTGCACGAAGCTAACGTAGTGCACCCCTTGCATTTTTCATTTGCTGTCTCAGCTGTTGATATTCATCGCGAAGCCGTGCTATTTCTCTTTTCTGCTGCTCAACTACACTTGCAAGATGCCCGGCTTCTGCAGCACGTGAAGAGCAGTCGTGAACAGGTTCCACTGGGCTTGCAACACCGGCATCCACTCCATCACTGCTGCCTATCACAGCTTCTTGTTGCACGCCTTCACTTGCTGGAGCTGTCGGTGGCACTGGCTGCACTAGCTGGTCATTTTTCTTTAGCAGGGGTGGTGCACTTTGTATTGGGGGCTTCCGAACATTGCTTTGCGGTTTGAAGGCGAACACTGACGGTACTGCAGTGTCCCTAAGGAGGTCGTGCCCGCTAGCCACGCCAGGTATAAAGTAATATGTACGCTTGGAGCACACTTTCGTTGATTTCATGTATACGCGGAAGTTATCACCTTCGTTTCTTTTCATTGCGATAATTCTTTTCTTGTAGAGGATGGGATCTCTCGGAAAGCGATGGAAGGATACCTAGAACAAAAAAAAAAGAAAAAAAGGAACACTGAATGAAGAATTCAGAAGCACCTTTGTTACGCGCAGCATTTAACACGAGTTTAAATAATTTCACTGGGGCTCACTAGCAAAACGGGGATTACCAAACAAACATATTTAACAATTTTTATGAACGGTAACGAGCAGAAGACAGCGCAGTAAATGAGGCGGCGAAAGCAAGCGGGTGTTGCTACCGGCGCCCAAACGGCACAGATAGTTCAACGATTCCGTTAGTCCGCACTGCCGCCTTATCGTACGAAGTTACGGTAAGTCTCGCCAATATTTCGCGACAAAGACGAAAGCTTTTGGATTTATCTTTTATTGCAGTCACAGTCACGCTAGTTCGCGGTCACAGCACCTACCAGATACTACGCAATCGGCTCAAAATTGAAAGATCAAAACACCCCGTCAAAGGAGGTCCCCCATGCGGTACTGCTGTATACATACCTTGTTCCCGTCACTGTCGCTGATGCCGAGCTGCTTGCATTGCGGAACGCAGCAATGCACCGTCACCTTGCCGGCGTCAAAAAATCCTATTTACTGCTACACGTTACACGGAACACCGAGGGTACGCCGCACATACGAGTCAGCGCGCAATGCCTCCCGAACTCCGGCCGTTCGTCGCCATTACCAAGATGGCGAACGTGGTTCCTCTCCCGTTCACTGGATGGCGCTGACAATTTTGGATATCGCCTATTGAGGCTCAAAGTACCTGTAGGTAGACGGGGTAGGGCGGTCCGATACTCTTCAGTCATCTTTTCAGTGGTTCTCGACGAAGCCTCAGCAGTTCCCCGGCCTGTGGCCGGTGTATTTTCACTGGAGAGCATCAAAAAGCGACCGTTTCGAACGGCGTCTTCTTTTTACACTCGGCCACCGATCTCGTGGTCCTTTGAGAGTATCTTTTTCTTAGAGTGTGGTCAAAATTAATTCATCAGGCTCTGCATTTATTATTCCGTCAGTGACTCCATGAAATTGCCACCGGCGGTTTTCGTCGATTCCCGGTTTGCGCATAAAAAAAGGCAAGCTTCCCGCTATAACAAAGATATATATACGCGAATAAAACACCCCGCAAAACACGTGGAGGTAAAACAAACAAAGTTTTCTATGGCTGGGTGAAGCCTCGGTTTGTATTCCCCATAGGGACGAAAACACTGGCAACGAGGGCATGCTTAGGGAATATGCAAATGTCAGGTAAACGAACGCTCCCCTTTTCATGCTCGCGTCCCTCCGCCCTCATTTGCCCAACCTCTCTCAGCCTTGCCCGTTTTCCCGGTCTGTTATCCGTCAGTTGACGGAGTGGCTTCCGGATTGTTGACGCTCCGCGCCGAAAGCGGCGCTGGTTGTCTTTGAACTTCGAAGCTGCACTCAGTATACTCTGTTTCACCGCGCGATGAAGCGCAGCAGACTCTACGAGCCATCGGAGCCAAACCGACGCTGAGCAAGTGACCGGTAACTTCGCGCACAGCTCGCCACCACTCTCCTTTCAGAGGTCACGTGACCCTTACACTGCATTGGATTGAATAAGATGGCTTGTAGCGTCGTCTGCGGTGCATCATAATAAGGTAAAATAAAGTACGCGGTGTTCCCGTGAAAAGAGAACTTTGTTTTTCGGCCCGGAAAAATAAGCTAGGTACAAAAGAAAGCTCAAACTTCGTGACAATCTGAGGCTATAGTAGTTGGGATAGAACGAGGAATTTTGAGAGAAGATCACATTACTTCGATCAAAAGATAATTTAGTAAAAAACAAATTTTTCTATGAGCCGGCTTTCACGTATAACCCTACGTAAAAACAAGAAATTATATTGTGAATATTATAATGCAATTAAATGCAAAGGTGCAAGCGAGCTGGACAAGAATGACGAAAGTAATCCCTGGAGAAGGGGAACAAGAGGGACAAAGGACAAACATAAATCTCCAAACACAGCTAGGTGACTGGTGAGCGACCGAAAAAATCCGCCTGGTCCGGGTATCGAACCCGGGACCTCTCCATTACAAGTGGAGCGCTCTACCAACTGAGCTAACCAGGGGTTAGACGTCAGTAGAGCAAACGGGTTTTATCAGCTGCCACCAGTCGAACACCAACAAGGGTGAAGCTTGCAATTTAAAGTTAATATTATAATGCAATTAAATGCAAAGGTGCAAGCGAGCTGGACAAGAATGGCGAAAGTAATCCCTGGAGAAGGGGAACAAGAGGGACAAAGGACAAACATCTTGTTCTCTTGTTCCCCTTCTCCAGGGATTACTTTCGTCATATATTGTGAACGTTTGTGGATTTTATATCAGTGAAGAACACTTCTCATCAAGAAAGGGAATGTGGTTTTCTTTCTTGCTGACAAGTTTGTTTCACCGAAATAGATGCTAGACGAGCATGTTATTTCTTGTATTGACGACATTAGGCTGAGGTGGACGTGGGCTCATAAAGAGATTTCGTTCTTTTTAGTTATCGTTTGATCCAGGTAACGTCATGTTCTCAAACTTTCGCGTTCTCTACCAACCGCTAGCGTCACGTTCATACGAAGTTTGAGCATTCTGCGATGCATGGTTTATGTGCTACCGAAAAACACGGTTCTTTTTCATTGGAAACTCCCTGTATATTACGACAGTAGCATCGTCGAGACAACGACTCCCACGGTATACAGTTTGGAGAACACGGGAAAACTTGGCATAATTTGCATAATATCAGGAGACGATAGTGTCGAATAGCGGTCTAGCGAGTTTTACCATGAGTAAACGAGCATGCATGTTCGTCCGTCACGCAAACGTGACGCACACATATAATGAGGTTTTGGTCTCCGCACAAACCTCCTCAGGTACATGGTGCGGCCCTCAGAAGCAGTTCATTTGGTACGCCTCGCAAAATTCAAATGTGAAACGTACATACTTGACCTTGGGCACGCGAATGTCGTGTTGCAAGGACGAAGTTTGATGTCTATTTATTATAGAGCTCAACTTAGAGGAGGTCAAATCTTAAAAAAGAAAGTGCAAAAACGGCGGCCGAACATTTCCTATGCCCTATGCCGTCTTTTTCGTCGTCTGCACACTGGTTTGCCTGCTCGCTCCTTGGTGGCGCCCTGAACGCAAAACTGCTGATAATAGGCGAGGCTGGGAACACGCAGGATAAATTGCGAAAAGGAATGATGTTAATAAAACAGATGAACAGTGACAACCGGAGAGGGAGCTCAGAAACCAGTGTACAGACTGCGAACAAGCCGTATAGGACATAAGAAATGCACTGCCACCATTTCTACACCATTTCTAAGATTTCTCTTCCGTTAAATTCAGCTCTATCATATCTATATATATATAAATGAACCATTTTCCGGAACGACGTTTGCGTGCACAATCTTAGGCATGTATATCTTTGAAAGTCTAACTTTTCCAGGCGAACAAAATGTGCTGCTTTTTATGGCCACATTTTCTTTGTTAACACACCGCAGCTCGAAGCACATGGGGCAAAAACACGCTCTACAGAGCCCAGGGGTCATGGGGTTCGATCCGCACCCTTTTCGATCTGGACGAGCATCGTACCGGCGGGCGGGTCGAATTATTCCTGTCAGCGGGAACCAGTGCTGCCAATATCGAAAGTAAAACTAGTCTAGGGCTTTCTGGCCTTGCAACGTCTGACTCCTTTTGCTTTGTGACTCTAAGAAACAAAATAGATGGCATCCAATAGCCGCTGCATCAAACACAAATATCACGCCTTGGGAAAGCTCGCGCGATAAATGGCAGGCAACCGTTGAAAACGAACGAAAAATAAATAAATAAATAAATAAATAAATAAATAAATATATATATATATATATATATATATATATATATATATATATATATATATATATATATATATATATATATATATATTGTAGGGTTCGGTGCTACTGCTCACCCGCAAGAAGGACCAACGAGGCAGATCTCATAGAACACACCTTTACTGTCTGGCGGCAGCCAACCAACTCTCGAGCCCCGAGACTCGACCGTGGCTCGCGCACACGTTGCTGGCAGGGCGCGGAGCGCGAGTTCTTTTGCGCGGTGACGGGCCGCAAAGCCCACAAACTCTCCCCCCCCCCCCTCCCCCCTTCTCTGTCCTCTGGCTCCGTGGCTGTCCTCTCTGGTTGTTGGTGGTAGAGGAGGAGGGGGTTGTGACGGTGCAGGCGGCCGGATGCGGTTCGTGGAGGCCGCCTCCTGATTGGTGATGCGGTTGTTGCAGTTGCCAATGAAGTCCCGATCTGCATCATGACACAGCCGTTCTTTTTCTTTAGTGATCTTGACGACGTTGCCGTACAGGCAGAGCAGGTTAACGAGCTTCTCGGCGTTCATCTTGTTAAAGTTGAGGCCGCACACAATCAGCAGAGACCCGTGGTGTGGACCCGCCGCTTGGGGACGAGTGGGTACCCCCGGGGCCGTGGCTGGCAACGTAACGGTCAGCAGGACCTTCGTTGCGGTCCTGGTCTCCGTTGGTCTGCGCCCCGTAGCCGTCGTTGTAGCCGCAGCCGGGGCTGCTGATCTTGCGGCGTAGCTAGGGCCGGTAGAGGGTCCTCGGCCGCCCACTGCGTTGCCGTAGTCCCCGAAACCACGTGGCTCATCGAAGGGGTTGAAAGAACCTCCGGCAACGGTTGAGGCGGTAGCGAGACATGTCGAAGATTCGAAAAGAACGAAAGGAAAAAAAAAAAAGAATCAACAGTTGTCTTCTGGAGAGGCTTCTACAAGAAAGCGTCGGTACGTTGGGCGCGGCAATAGACTGGCTAAATTTGTGAGCACACTGTCGGTGTATATCGCACAGAACTAAGCGCACAATCTGTATGGTGCGGAAACTAGTTCTCGTCAAAGCCTAGTGCAACGCGCATTTTCTAAGTCTTCGTCTTCGTCTTCGTCACCAACATCAAAAAGAGTCCTCCCAGAATTAAGTTTATTTTTTAATTATAACCCGGATCGGCATCACTCTCCACCTGCGAGAGAACTTCGTCATCCGATTCATAATACCGTTTGAGGTTGGTGACATGAACGGGTCCAGCGAGTCGTCCAGACTCACAATGAACGAGCGTGTACGTGAGGCGTGAGACCTTGTCTCGCACTCGATACGGACCATCCCACCTGTTTGCCAGGGAAGCTGTGAAACCTCTGGAGACGTCACTAAGTGGGTGTGTCCGCCGGAGTACAAGATCTCCAACTTCGAATTGCACGTCCCGGTGGCCACGATTGTACTGCTCAGCCTGCTGAAGCCGTGCGGCGTCCAAGCTCTCCCGGGCATCACGAACGATGTCCCTGAGTCTGCGTCGTAGGCTTCCTGCGAACTGACCGTATGAGCGAGCAGCGCCACGGTTGTTGGTCGTGCAAGTGTTTTCCAGCGGGAAAGTCAGCTCTTTTCCGAAATTAAGGCAAGCTGGCGTAAAACCTGTAGACCGGTTAACGGTTGTGCGAGTTGCGAACGCGAGCTCTGGGAGCTTTGCGTCCCAGTCAGGGTGACGTTCGGTGTGAGCTATTAACATCGATTTCAGGTTTCGGTTCACCCGCTCTGTGATGTTTGCCTGTGGGTGATAGGGAGACGTCCGCTTGTGTTGTATGCCCAATGCGGCACATGAGTCTCGGAACACTTTGCTGGCAAAGTAAGTAGCGTTGTCGCTAATCAATTTCGCCGGAAATCCGAAGCGTGTGAACGTCTCCATCAGACACGACCAGATTCTTTTGGACGTCAGCGACCGTAATGCAAATAGCTCCACCCACTTGCTAAAGTGATCCGTGACAACCAACAAGTACTGGTTGCCACGCGGACTGCGTGGGAAAGGGCCCATGACGTCGACAGCAACGCATTCCCATGGGGATCGACTCACGACTGGCTGCATGAGACCAGGGGGCTGACCACCGCGCGGTTTGGCTTTCTGACAAACCGGGCATGAACGAGCGTACCTGAGCACGTCCTGACGAATTCCTGGCCAAGTTGCAGTACGGCTTAACTTTTCAAAAGTCTTGCAGCCACTACTGTGACCAGCCAAAGCAGAGTCATGGTAGTATCTAATGAAGGACGTGCGAAGTCGGCGAGGTATCACGGCTCGAAATGGAGTGTCTGTGGAGCCACCCTCCTCGTCGTCGATCTGAGGTATGTACCGGAGAAGCAGACCGTCTTCGGCCAGCAAGTACGAGTCAAAACCCATGTCAGCGTCTCTGTTGCCACGTCGGTCACGTGAAGATAACCACTCAGAGACCCTGCGACAAAGTCCATCGTTCTGCTGTGCAGCACGAGGCTCATCTCGGCTAATCAAAGTACCCCAGCGCGAGCCAGCATCTATCGCAGCCACAACATTGGCATCCTCGAGCACGCGCTCTTCGCCGAGCGGAGCGCGCGACAAAGCGTCTGCAACTTTGTTTTGTGAGCCTGGTTTGTGCACAATAGTGTAGTCATATTTTTGAAGCGTTAGTGCCCAGCGTGCTAATCGTCCTGCCGGATTTTCCAGCCGCTGAAGCCAAGACAAGGCGGCATTATCCGACTGGATCACAAAGCGCGCGCCATCAAGATACATGTTGAATTTCTGCAGGGCGAATATGATGGCTAGGCACTCAAGCTCGCAAACGTTGTAATTCCGCTGAGCTGCTGTCAACGTATGGCTAGCAAACGCTACGGGTCGTAAGACACCATCAAAGTCTTGAAGCAGCACAGCACCTAAACCGTAGCCGCTCGCATCGGTTTGCAGCACAAACGGACGGTTGAGGTCTGGGAGCTTCAAAGATGTTGTCTCAGCAATAGCTCTGGACAGTTGAAGGAAAGCATTTTGCTGTGCCTCCGTCCAACGCCACTTGACGCCTTTGCGCAGCAGTTCGTTCAGAGGCCGCGTTATCTCTGCACAGTGGGGAATAAACTGGCGGTAAAATCCAATCATGCCAAGAAATCTCTGCAAACTCTTTGCATCATGTGGGGGAGGAAACTCAGTTATGGCCCTCAGCTTGTCCTCATTAGGGCGAAGCGATCCATCGTCGATTACAAAACCGAGTAGGTTAATCTTAGATGTTGCCAGTTGCATTTTTCCCGGGTGAACTGTCAAACCAGCATTCTGCATGCGCTCAAGTATAGTCCGAAGGTGCACAAGATGTTCTTCAAACGTGCGTAAAAATACTACTACGTCATCCATATATGCCATGGCGTAGTTGTGCCGTGCGTCTCCAAGCACAATGTCCATAAGACGCTGGAATGTGGCAGGAGAGTTGCTCAAGCCGAAAGGCATGCGCACAAACTCGTACAACCCTCTGTAGCATGTGAATGCTGTTTTCTCAATGTCAGCGGGCTCGACCTCTATCTGGAGGAAACCGCGACTGCAGTCAAGAGTCGTGAAAAAACTCGCGTCTCCCAAGTTGTACATGATCGACTCAATCGAGGGGTACGGGTAGGCGTCACGAACGGTTACCGCATTCAGGCGCCGGTAGTCGACGCAAAGCCGAGCCGTTCCATCCTTCTTGGGGGCAAGGACGATCGGGAAGACCCAAGGGCTCTGTGACTCACGTACTGCACCCGTGTCGATCATCTCTTGGAGCGCCTTGTCCAGCAGGGCTCGCTTGTGTACGCTGATTGGTCGAAGGTTGCAGCGTAGAGGCCGTGTATTCCCGGTGTCAATTGAGTGCTTTAAGACACCGGTTCTGCCGGGGTTCTCTGTGAACATCGGCGAAAACACTTCCAGGAGTCTTTGGAGACGCCGCTTTTGCTGGTCCGTAGCAGGACACTTCTGCAAAGAATCGCTTACCGCACATGGGAGCCGCAGAGCAGGCGTTCTAACGCCAACGTTATCGACACTGACGATACAATCCTCTCGTCTGGCAAATGGAATCAGTTGCGCGTCACTACCCAGCCGGTAGCCTTTGTTCGGAAAGTCCAGAACCAGGTTCTCCCCGAAAATGAAATCTCGCCCCAAAATAATCGGTACCGTGAGACCAGGTAAGCAAACGAAACGCTGACGGCGTTTTTTCTAATTAACCCCAATCTGTAACCTCACGGCTTGACTCGCGAGCATTTCTGGTCCTGACGCTAGCTGTAAGCGCACGTTAGTCTCGCGCAGGTTGGCTTTCTGCTCTTTGCACCGTTCAATCAGGTAGTCCCCAATAAGCGACAGACTCGCACCGGTATCAATCAGCGCTGCCACAGCTATTCCGAGCACTGTAACTGTCATACGAGGCTCAATTAGCCCAAGGTCAGGCTGAATTCGACATACCGATGGAAGTTTTGCCGAGTTGTCCATGGTCATCGCGGCCGGCAGGCGTTCAGGGGTCAACGCCACCGGCCGTACTCGTTTCCCGAGGCTGCAGGGCTGTTGCGCAGTAGGTCGGGGCAGTCACGCCGGAAGTGGCCATGGCGACCGCAGCCGAAGCACCGCACCGAGTTGCGCCGGTCAGGGCCGTGCGTCGGGCTTGCTTGCGCTTGTCGTTGCGGCCCTTCTTGGTGTCCCTCGTTGTACCAGCGATCGGCGCCCCGGTTGGCATTGCGGGGGAAGGACCTTAAACGGCTTTCACCCTGCCGTAGTCTCGATCCAGCCGGCCGGGCACGTAGCCGGGGGTCCGAACCATCGAGTGGTCTCCCTCGCTCCCATTGCCCGAAGGAGTAGGAGTCCAGCGCACGGGGGGGACAGACCGCGCCATCCAGGGTTTGGCGCTGAGTCGGACCTCTTCTGGGCCCGGGAGCTCGCCAGGCACAGGACGGCTCAAGAGCTTCTTCAGGCGGTGGCGGGGGCCGATACTGCAGCTCGGCCAGGAGCGTCTCTTGTATGCCGTGAGCGTCCCGGGCCAGTTGCTCCAGGGTGGAATACGTGCGGCCATGCAGGTAGGGCCGGAATCTTGGGTGGCTCTGCTGCATCACCCGAGCAACCCTGTCCGACTCCGACGTCGTTGGGCAGGCTCTTTCATAGAGCTCCTGCATCACCCGTACATATTCGACGAGGGTCTCGTCCGGGTGCTGGGTCCGGCGCACCAGTTCTCGCTGAACTCGAGACTGGTACCCAGGTGGAAGAAACTCATCTTGAAACTTCCGCCGAAAGTCTTCCCAGGTGAGGAAAGGGGCCACGATGCGCCACCAGCGCGCGGCGCTCGCCTTGAACGCCACGGGGAGAACCCGCGCAAGGACGTACTCGTCCGAGGCTCCCGTGGCGAGCTTATAGGCCGCCAGCTCGGCCAGGAAGTCGGCCACGGACTTCCGGTCGTCGTAGCCCGTGTACAACGGGACCGGCACTTGGGGTCGTGGCCCTTGCCCTTGGAGTCCGTGGTCAGCCAGGACCAGGCGTTGCGCGACTGTGTCGCACAGGTTGGCCACCCGAGCCATCAGGTCCACGGACGTCGGGTCAGGCCCCTCTCCGGTCTCGCCTTGGTCTGCGGCGGCTCTATGGCGGGTCTGCATCGCAGTAGCAACCGCAGAAAGACAAGCAAACAGAAAAAACAGAACAAAACGAAACACAAAAGAACGGAAAAACACGCAATATACTACAATATGCACACTATTCACAACGGCCAAGCCCCGATGGCAAAGATGGCGTCCGGTGGCCGAAGCCTAGTCGAACGACCACGTAGGCCTATCGGGGATGGCGAAAGCGAGAAAACCGGGCGAACACGCCTAAAACGGGCTAAAAGCCTGCGGTCCAACCCGCGGGCGAGCAGTAGGCCTCGCGTGGAGCGCCAAATAATGTAGGGTTCGGTGCTACTGCTCACCCGCAAGAAGGACCAACGAGGCAGATCTCATAGAACACACCTTTACTGTCTGGCGGCAGCCAACCAACTCTCGAGCCCCGAGACTCGACCGTGGCTCGCGCACACGTTGCTGGCAGGGCGCGGAGCGCGAGTTCTTTTGCGCGGTGACGGGCCGCAAAGCCCACAATATATATATATATATATATATATATATATATATATATATATATATATATATATATATATATATATATCTTGAGAGTTGTGCAACTGCTGCGACTCTGAAGTGAGAATGCGCCTTATGATACAATACGATTCGATACGATACGAGCTTCATTTTTCAGCGCAAATACAAGTGGTGAATGGGGGCAGGAGAAAAAGCTGCGAAAGTGCGGCTTGTTCAGGCTCCGGGCCCCTCACCCATCCTTCAGAGTGAGTGTCCAGTCACACAATGGCGTTTGAGTGCGTTTAACTGCGAATGGTTGCGTTTATGTCGCGATCCGGCAGCGAGTTACAACGGCATCTCTGTTTTGCATGAAGCGTGACAAGCCAATAAACAACTCGCAAAAATCGCTCTACGGAACACTGCGCGCGTTGCTTATAGACAAGCTCGTTGGCCATGGAGAGGAGTGGCATGAAATAGTGCATCTCAGTAATGTGTGGAAATAAAGTCAGCGCTCACATGCATTGAAGCAATATATCTTCGCGAGAGCCCTAGTTAACACACGGGGGTCCGGAGACCCTACCACCTCACGGATAATTGAAAAAGCCTAAAACATTTAGGAGACGGTGGAACAGGATGACCCGCTGAGTATAGTTCTTCCTCCAAGTGCCATAGTCGTCGTGTATTTACCTGCGCACGCACCCCGGAACGTCGGGAGTTCAAAAAGAACGTATCCCAGCATCTTATCCGTATCGGTGGGCAACACCTACCCTTTAAGGAAAGTAGAATGTCCAAAAATGCAAGTACGTACTATATTTGGTCGCGACGGGATATCGTGAAGTGAGGGTTTGGCAAATAAAGACCAAAACTTGGTGGCCCACTAGTAGCCAAGATGCTCCACGGGCCATCGGGCCGCTAGGATCGCATCGGTTCTGGAAGAAGTTTATAGGAGTAGTTTGGCCTATGGCCAAACTACTCCTTCTATAAACTCGCGGTCGCGAGTTTATGACTTCTATGACTCGCGGTCGCAACGCAGACAAACCCTTAGACCCATACTACGTGCATGGAATGCGTCTATGAAAAATTAGGGTGTGTGTATGTTTATACAGCCTAGAACTTTGTCTGCTTCAAGGCGCGACTTATCTCCCAGCTGTAGATGAGAAATTTAGCCAGTGCAGTACAACCACTAGCCTTTAACGTGCATCACGCAGTAGTGATACACGACCACAGGCAGGAACGGTGCTCATACAGATCGGAACGGGCAGGGGTGGGGATTGAACACGGGATCCCTGGGTTGGAATGCGTCTCCGACTAGTGTGATTTCAGCGTCCTATTCCGACCATGCAGTCCAAACTGGGTGTTCTATGTGGTATTGGACTACGGGCGCAGGTTACCCCAAGGCTGCTATGGTTTAAACTGAACAGAAGTCTCGGAAGCCACCGTGATCGCAGTTGAGACCGACCATGCACATAGGCTGTGGCCGTGCGTTGCCACGTTTGCCTTAGATTTCGCCCGATCTTTGCGAGTCTCAAGCGAAGATGGCGTGATTTAATATTATGTATTTCGACTGATATTGTATCAGCCCAACTGTGTTTACAAGCCGTGAATAAACACTCATAGTTTGTACAGGCTGTGCACACCTGCCGCAACCGACCGTACATGGCGCTCTAACACAAATGTGTGTGTCGTCTTTTAAACGCCAATGTATGAATGGGGCTTGGATGCATCGGTTCGTTAGTGCCGGCTGCTCCCTGACATAAAATTAAACAAAATCTATGGGCACTGCGGCAGGTTTCTGTCAACATCACTGCGAAACACTCGAGACACAGTTTACGTGGAACAGTGAACGATTTTGAAAGAGGTCGGGACAAAAACGTATTCAAGTGGGACAGAAAACAAAAGGGTTTCTCGGTCCCTTAGCAGCGAACTTCGCTCCTGCCTCAGGTAGAGTGGCAGCTGCCCGCTTCAAGTGCTGAAAACAGAACTCCCGATGAAAGGACGCAAAGGGGGAGGCTCTAGTGCGCCAAGATTTTCGGAGTTTTTCCAACCATTCGAACGAAGTCGCGTGGTCTACGGGCCGCGTTTGCAATGCGAGTTGCGACGAGATGGGCGAAAGTGTCGATTTCCTGCAAGAATCGCCTCCACACCGCCTGCTTTTCTCCTCGCCACGCGAAAACGTAACGCATGCGCATTTTCGACAAATCTGCGCATCTATTCTCCGTTGCAGTGTACCTTGGCAAACGGCGAAGGCTACGGTCCCGGTGATCCAATCAGCGTGTCGGACGCAGGGACGTGACTATACTCATTCGCGATTCTCGCGAATCGCATGCAGTGCCGTCGAAGCCACCGGTAGGAAAGAGAGGAACGCCGCTTTTGAAAAAAAATTTTGAGGGACGAGTGGCACAGATTTTAGCTAAGCATTGGCTAAAATCTGTGATAATCTTTTGGCCATTAGCCAAAGAGTAGCAATTCATCCGCCAATGCTTCGCCGATGGCTGATACTTTGTGGCCATTGGCTAATGGCCAGAGAAAGGCCATTCATCGGAGCATGGCTTGCTATATTGTCTGACCACTGGAAAAATGACCATTCCCAGGGATTGTCCAATGATTGGCCGAATCTGTGTTGCTTGGGTAATCGTCTAGGGAGAGAAAAGCGAGGTTTTTGACTGAAAAAAGAGGATCCCGGTTACAGGGGACTTCCTCCTTCCTCTCTTCTGGAACCGCTTGGGTTGCGCGCTATACTCTGTGTACCTTACCTAAGGGTTGTCACGTGTTTCTGCTCCATCGCTCTGATTGGACCGTAGGGGCCGTGGGGTTCGCTGTTCGCAAAGTTAGGGTGAAACGAAGTATAGGCCCAGGTAGCATGCCGGAGAAATGCAAAACGTTTCACAAGCTTGACAATACTCGGGGCCTAATACTGCCTTGCTCAAACGTATTAGTGTTAGTGCCGAAGTACATTTCTATGGCGTTGTTATGAATTTTCTCTGGCTGGCCTTATAATTTTGAAAGCGCCTGAGTTGAGGCACAGATGCCATCTATGAACCGAAGAACCGGCAGAGAAGCCCTGGCATTTGTTTGGTCATTTAGGCCCAAACTTGCAAGAATAAAAGCGAATAAGAAATGAAGTCTAACTCTGGCCCTTGTTTGGTGATTTGGGCCTAAAGATGCCAGATGACAGCCAATCTTCCAATAGTGTAGCCTCACTTTGGCACTTGTTTGGTGAATTAGGGCAAATATTGGCTTTTTACCTTGGCTCCCTCGGGCTTTTTAAGGCCCTTACATGTCGGGCAGAAACCAAAATGTTTGCTCAAAGAACTGCGGTACCTGGGGGAGGCGTCCGCCATTAAATTGCAAACGCTCACCATGGTTTGATTTGCTCCCTCTCTTAGATGCAGGCTCTCTTGGGTGCCGCCAGGAACAAAGGCGCCCCCCTGTGTGCGAGATAAGCGCCGACGACAGGCCCCTCCGAGTACGGGGCCGGCTCCATTGACGGGTTAATTCTGCGTCGCGTATGCGAGCGCGAAGCCCTTGAGCGGACCGGTGAGTTCCTGCGAGCCCGAGATAAAAAGGCACTTGGGAAATTTTGCTCCTTCGGCGCCGTCTCCCCTTTTTTATATTGGAAGGGGGAGATTTTTTTTTTCTTTTTATCCGGCATATTTAAAACACCCTATGATGCAAAGTATAAAGAGAAATTTCGAAGAGCTCATTTTGTCTTGAACCGGCCTTTTGTAACCCCCCCACCCCTCCCACCTTTTCCGTCTTTCCCGCACTCACTTTCGGACTGGTGAAGCAATAATGTCTTTCAAAAAAATAAAAGAAAAACGCGGTACAGCTGGTTTGGAAAGATCACAAATTACATTCTGAGACGAAAAAGATTAAAAAAAAAGTGTCAGGCTCTTTGGAAATTCCAAATGCGTAACATTTAGAACGCCATCGCTGACGCCCGCGCGAAACCAGGGTCTGTCACACATATTACACAACGCACCAAATGAATTGTCCGTGAACTGGCGCTTGAAGTGACCGTCGGCCGCTGCGTAATAGTAGCGAATTTTAGGGAACCGTTTTTCCGCATCCGATGCGGTACGATGGGCTCTCCGGTACGCACTGCGCATGTGCCACCGCAAAAGACTCGCACATACGCAGTGCGTACCGGAAGTCCCATCGTACCGCATCGGATGTGCAATAACAGTTCCCTAAAACTCTCTCGTATATGGCGCCTAAAATACGTCTCCAACTGGTGTGTTTCACGCGTCAAAAAAAAAAAAAAAAAAAAAATGAAAAATGTGGCTTTTCGATTTTTGCCCATTGACATCACAGAAGAATCGCGGTGTCGCCGGTGGCGATCCTGGCGGCGTAACAGCATCGGGGGTGGATATGGCAGACGCTCGTACTGTTGCAGTTCACTTTAATGCTTGACAAACCACGGAAGCTCCGAGTAGTCAGGGGTTAATTTTGACTTCGCGACGACAACGACACTTCGTCTGCTCGCGCTTTTTGGTCCGAAACGTCTACGCGCAACCGCCAGGATCGCGCCATCCGAGAGCGTGACACTCAAGCTTCTGTGACGTCATTTGTTGTCAATTCGGGACCGCTTTCGATGTATGGGCGGGGGTAGGACGCTAAACACGCCAGTCGGACTCGCGTTTCGGCCGCCGTGGTAATAGCAACTGGCGACTAATAAACGCTCCCGTTTTCCAGACGCCCGCCTTGCTTCTCACCAAGAGCCATATGTTACGTGTTGTCTGCTTTGGTGCCGCCTAGCGCGGAATGGTGCAATGGTGGCTTTGGTGCCGCCTAGCACGCAGTCCCCGAAAGTCACCGACTGGAAGCGGGTGTGCAATCGGCACTTTCATCAGCTCCGCGTAGCGGAGCGAGGCGAGCTGATGTAGTGCGGGGCAAGCAGCGAGAATGTTGAACGCTCCGCACAAGGCGCTTTACCGAGGCAACATTCTAGACTCGGACATGAAAGGGCTAAGAGCTGCCCCTATAAATGTTATGCCTTTAGAATGCTGTGAAGCTTGTTCAGAAAAATCATAACTTACACTCTTAAATAAGAAAAAAAAAAAAATCACGGTTCAAAGCTTTTAACATTGTTTCATTTGTTCACCAGAGATAGTCAATTGATAAACGCTAATATGAAAACGGATAATTAGAGAAAGAAAGGGACAAGACTTTGCGATTCTCACGCTGCAGAGATGGGAAACACGCATTTGCGGATCGAACAATCCTTTTTTGTTTTACTTTGATACCTAGAAAAGGTTAACCCTGAACTCATTTCTTGTAATCTCTTCCTTTTGATATAACACGCTGGAACAATGAAAGCATAACCTGTGTAAGAGGAAAAAATGTTTCCGCCTAGCTACGACTTTGTGGCAAAATCGAATGCGATAGCATGCGCTGAACAATTTTGTTTATATAAATTTTTGTTAACTCAATGCGTTCGGCCAATGCTGTAGAAATTAGCGAGCCTAAGACGTCAGAAAAACCTCACATCACAAGACAAAAAAAGTTTTATAAAGCGGAAGCGGCGCAAAAAACATCACCATAAACGCAAATAGATAGAAAAATAAACAAAAAAAGGACAACAAACCAAACGAACAGCAGCAGTGGAGGAAAGTTAGCAGTCTAGGGCGGTTCCCTGTTTATCCGGAGAATTCATTAGCAACGCTCGCTCGCGTGGGGGGTGGTCGGCCTGCGATCCAACATAAATAAAGGAACAGAGCCCGACAAAGGCAACGGAGGAAACTGCTATACTTCACACCCCTCGCTTGTTCCGGACCCCGGACAAATGCGAGACTCGGAGCGCTCACGTACACACAAAAGCCGGAGCCGAGTTGCCGCGAATGTCCGATCTAATGCGCCTTACGCCACTCAATGAGGCGCCCATCGATTCTGAACACAGGACGGCTATGTACGCTGGCGGACAGGTGGAAATGAAATTCCCGTCCGCACGTTGACGTCGCTTCTGTACAGTGTTGGTGCGTGCAAGTGGGGCACAGAGCTTGTGCCTTGTGCGAAACTCCATTTTAGCGGCATCGTCAAGGTGCATTCCAAGCTATAGGCTGAGCGGGAAATGAAATTCGGGTTGAAAAGAATGCGGAGAAAAAGTCGTCTGCTTCTTTTGCAGGGGTTGTGGTGACGTCAGAAAGACACCGAGCTCTGAATGGCTCCGATTGAAGGATAGTGGGTAGACCTGAAGGCAGCTTGCTTTGAGGTGTACCCACTATTCTTTAATCGAAGCCAAGCAGAGTTTGGCGTTCTTATGAAATCACATCGACCCCTGCAAAAGTAGCAGACGAACTTGCGCTCCGCAATGACATCTTATGGTCCATTCTCGCAGCTCTGAGACGGTACACGCGGCTGTAATCATTTTACTGGATCTGAAGCACGGATGTCGGAGTACCCTACCGATTGCTGAACTCTTCCGCAGCGCTCATTCCGAATTGATAGACATAACCACCCGTATTCACCAGGCGCGAGTAGCGCCTGTTTGACCACTGACTAGCGACGTCATCGACTAAAATGATCACGTGGCGAGCGATAGTTGCCGCTAAGTAAGCGCTTGGTATTCACCGATCGTGTTTAGGGCCTAGTCGCCCCGTGCGACAAAGAAGTCGACTAACAAATCTTAGTCATGGGGTAGGGCTTGTTTAGCCGGTGCTTAGCGGGTCACTAGTGACTCAGCGCCATGGCCAACTCGCATAGCACCGCTGACCGCCAGCGCTAACAAAGCACTTACTGTTTCGGAACGCTGGGGGACACATCTAGAAAGAATTGGAGGAGAAAATATTGTGTAAATAGCCGTGTTCTGCGGTCAGAGATGCCGCTGAAGGGATCTCAGTAGGGGGCTGGACGACGAGCAAAAAAAGACATTTACGGGCGCTTCTATATTTTTTTATGTCGCTGGCAATGAGGCTTCCGTGTTTCTCCCTTTGCGTTTTGTTTTTATTTTTCTTTGTAAAACTCTTTCTTGAACAATTAGTCTCCCATTGCAAAGTTTTGATTTCCTGGTAAACGTTGAAATATTAGTTTTTATACGTAAAATACCCATTTACGCAGCGGCGTTTAAGTACGCGTATACGTGACCTATCTTTTTATGTCACTTCCGCTTGTTAGTTCTGACTGGAAAGTGGTTATCATTTGGGCCAGTTGTCGTTGCGACCTTCTCGTTTGGACTTTCTCAAAAGAACCATTCTCAAAACGTCCTTCCCGGTTGGGTCCACCGCTTTTGATCCGTTCATGTCACATCCTTCGCGTTTCATCCTCCAAGAAAAAAATATAGAATGGGGGCACTTCGAGGTGTCGGTGTTGTGACTGGGTCACCGCATATCCCCGAAGAAGCTTGTTCAAGTCCGCCCCTCCCTCCTCCCAACTCGCCTATACGCACGCGCTCACATACACACGCACATGTGCTAATTAGCCCCGCAGTTTGGCTACTAGTTCCTGGAATATGTCTCTTATGCTCTTGAAACATGCAGTGAAGGTCATGACCGGCTCGTTGGGTTGTTCGGAAGTGGCAGGCGCTGGGCAATAAAACACCGTACTGCTCTTTTGTGTCAAAGCGCGGCTTCGATAGGTCTCCCTTTTCCCGGGTCGCGGGAAGGTGCACTCAGAGTCAGAGTGGTCTCCCCCCCCCCCCCCCCCCCCACACACACACACACACACGCACACACGCACTTTGTACTCTATTTTTCCTTAAAGTGGACTGCAGCATACTCTACGAAGTCTCGGACCAATCCAAGGCTAAAAATGTACCACGCGCTATTCGGTCCTAGTGCGAACGGGACCAAATGCGATTAGGCCCAAATGCGAAAAGGCCGGTTCGGGTGTTTTGAGAAGGTTCGAACGAGAAGTTCTAAACGAGAATGGGGCGGAACGAGAACGGGCAAAATGCGAATGGGGCGTTTTGAGATACACCCCTGGACAAGATAGCCACCCGCTCGCATCGTGCTCGTGAATACCGCAGAACTAGTCGATCCTTAGTCGCTAATTTCTCCTCTTAGTTCGCGACTACTTATACGGGATACAAACTTTAAAACAGCGCTAGTGAGTCACGACTGATGAATACGGCTGAACATGCTCAAAATTACTTTTTATTGGCCACCAGTCGTTCTGACTAACAGCCGAGCGCGGGGCCTCGTCTTTGCTTCCCATGGGGCCATACCTACATCCGAGCTACACCCGAAGATTTTGTAGACGAATCGAAACCAAATCAGTAAGATCCATTCGACGGCGTTCCCGCAGATTGTCCCGCATACCCATGCATTGTAGCCGCGTCTGAACCGTATCAGGAAGTTTAATCTAAAGTTCTGTTCGCAGACAACCCGCATTCGTAGACTATGTAAAAATTTGCATGCTTGTTCTGGACTGTAAACATACCCGCCTCGCATCGGCGAATATTGGTAGCCGCATCCCACCCGAAATCCGAATAATTTTTTTTCTCCAGATTTTATACTTCGATAAATGCAGATTATGCATGTTAGCTAATTCTAAATGAAACCCGTCTCCTACCCATGCCTTTGGAGTCATTGTGAAACGGCGTTTACGGCGAGATTAGAAAGAATGTGTTGGCGGCGCATCCTATAAAACAAACCAATGTAAAAAAAAAAATAAACAAAAGTTTCTGCGCAGGAGTTGTCGTGCGAGGAAACAGGAGTCTACAGAAGAGAGCCATCCGGGATAAAAAGAGCCTCGATTATGAAGCCCACTGCAAAGAGCTCTGTAAACTTAACTTATGGCGACAAAATGACCGAAACAGAACTACTAAGCAGCATTAGTCTTCTGCTTTTAAAGAGATCCCGGATTTCCATTCAAGATACGTACTTAAAATATCTAATGTATTGCGCCTTCGTCAGCGGAAAACCGTGTCAGCAACCCACCCACTATCATCGGATGTTAGTAAATTTGTGCCGATTCCATCGGATTGGTAATTATTGCACTTATATTTGGATAATCCCTCGGTAGGCGGGCTCTTTGATCCCGCTCATCGCCGCAGTGAAACGTCTTTTGCGTTTCGCTCGAATTCGCTGCCACAGAACCGTTTTGCAACTGCCACCCGACTGTGAGAAACCATTGCTTAATTTGTACACGAGTAATTAAGAAGGGAGAGGGCCGTAACCAGGGGGGGGGGGGGGGGGGGGGTTAGGGGGTTCTGATTCCCCTGAAATGTTTTCTGGGTACGGCCATGGTGCGCTTCAGCTAGTCTTTCCGCTATTGACGATGCAGTCCATAGCGGAAAGTGGCGCCGGTCGGCTACCGGGTACCAAACCGGGACCGGTTCTCCGGTTTGCTATAACTCTCCATTATATGCCACCGATGCACATGATTCATAGGCCAAAATAAGACAATAGACATTTTCGAAATGGCCGCCGTTCTCCCCGAACCCCCCCCCCCCTCCCCCCCCCGAAATTTTTTTCTGGGTACGGCCCTGAGAAGGGAACATTGGGTTCATTCTATGTTTCTTATATGAAAGCGTCGTCTACTTTATCCCACGTAACTGTTTTTTCTTTATTTTTTTTTTTAATATTACCACTGTGCTCACCCCCAAATCTGTTTTGCTTTTTTTCGTAGTAAAATTACAATTCGACAAAACGAACGCACACACACACACACACACACTTGTCTAAAATATTCACTAAAAGACTCCGGCTTCTTGATTATTTTAGTAACCTTCAGGTAATGCAGTGGACAGAAAAGAAATTCCGAGGAAACCCAAGGACTTCTTATGAGTTGTGAATGCGAAAGCATTGATGTCGTTTTTTCGCTCCCTTAGTTCGTCTGCGGTGTACTGGCGTGGGCTGCCACGTTTCACTCCTGCCGAGGTGGCGGCCGCCGACGATATAGATGACTCAGGCACCGGCATGCTCCTCGGCGTCGAGAGGATCAGAAACTGACCTCAGTAAGTTGGACAGCTTTGCACAGACGATTGCAAGCAAGGCAACGTTACTAGAAGAACTTAGCTTGGAAACTGCCACAGTTACTGCTTTGAAAAAGTTCCTCTGATCTCTACTCGAGAACCGAACTAAATGCGATCGCAACGACACCATTTCTCCCGCAGCGGCCAATCCGGGAACTGCACGGCTGCACGTGTTGGTTCACGTCGAGTCTCGCGAAGGCCGGTGGCGCCATCTCGCAGCGCCATTTCGCAGTAACTATATGAATCAACTTTCGTGTTTTGACTCGTCACTAAAGGGCGGCGCTGTTATCGTATTTAGTTTGGTCTCGGTGGACGCGAGCGATCTGAGTCTCAAGGGTGAGTTTTCCAACCGAGTGTTTTAGTAAGCTTGAATCAAGGCCACTGGCCACCGCCGTTCCTCTGCCCATGCGGACCAGCCCGTGCAATTTCAAGCTTTTTAAAGCTATGTTCACGCGCAAGCTGCACGTGCTTGCACTTCTCTTACTAGCTTGTGATAACCTCAGCACAGCACGCGCATGCTTGTCATTTCGGTAAGCGAGCAAATCATGCGCCATGCGCACAAACATTCAAAATCAAACCTGCCTGAAGCCCCTTTTTTTGGAAAAGTGTATACTAATACCCCATTCACACGGCCAGCCTAAAGGTACATTTAAGGCTGCGGTCCCACGGCAGCCATCTTGAACAAGGCGTAAGTTCAACCAATAGATGGCGACACGCACCCGTGGGGTGGCCAAAACCAGTGGGATGGCTCGAGCACCATCACGTTCCCCTCGTGGCCTAGCTCGCGCCGCTGCCAGCTGTGCTCAGCTAGCTCAAGTAGCGTGGCCCAGCAAACGGATGTATGCGGGAATGTCAAGCTGGGTACAAATTGTTCTCTGATATAGGGAGATGCGGTTCGGCGGTTGTAAAGGGGTATTCACACGAGGGAGAAATCCCGGGGATTTCTCCCCGGCACGCGCGCATCACGAGATAAAAACGCGAGGCTTTTGCACTTCGCAAAGCCTGATGTTTTCGTCGTTGGATGCGCGTGCCGGGGAGAAATCCCCGGGATTTCTCCCTCGTGTGAATACCCCTTAACGGGCTTTCGCAATAAATCTTACCAAGAAGGAATCAAATGTTGATTGACGTGTTAATATTCTATCAATGGAAATTTCTTCTGCAGGAATGCACGCTCAGTAGACTCAATCTACCAAGACACCAGTGGGGGCTGACGTCAAGTAAACTGCTTCGCGATTTACGGTACTTACCTCACCATTTTAATGACGACTAAAATAACGTTACGAAATACTGTGTTTCACGGGGTCCGGAAGAAGTTGTAAAGGTTGTTACATTATAGGAAGGGGGGGGGGGGGGGGCGGGTGTTTCCAAAAAACAAACGCCGTTGCAATATTTTCTGAAGTACCGGCACAGATAATGTTGTAAGTACAACTTAGGAGGAATATGATGAAAACTATCAGAAGAAATAGGAAGACGTTTATTTGCAAAGATGACGCTATGAATGAACGGCGTTTAGCGACGGCAAGTTATCAGCGTTCGCGAATTAATAAGTTCACGTGATTGCTAACTATGGGCATGCGTTTTTATCGGGAGATGGTGTTGCGGTGATGAGCTGATATCGGACGACTCGTGGCAGACGAACAAGCAAGTTTCTTAGCGAATGGTAAGTGTCCAGTGTCAAGCACAACACGTGGCTACCGACGTTGTCGACGTTTCGAACACTTACCGCTTTCGACAAAAGTCCTGGAACCTAGGCTAACTTTCTGGAAAGACTCGAAGTCTTCCTTGAGTCCAGCGCCATCATGAACAGTAACTGCAAACGATCCATCCTTTCAATCGGTCGGTGGCGAAACGTATCCGCATCTGCGGACTCATGGGCCATGCGTACTCTAAGTGGCTGGAAGTTTACACGATGCCTGCCACGGCGTCCAAAAACGTCATTGACGTTCTACGCTCTCTTTTACCTACATTTGCCCTACCGAAATCATTTTTTTCTAAAAACGCGCCAAATCTTGCTTCAAATAAAATAAACAAGTTTTTGAAGAAAAAAACCGGCATCTGGCATCACATTAGTGCTCCATACCATCCTGCAACTAACGGGCATGAAGAACAGATGGTGTGCGAAACAAAAAAACGCCCTTTTGAAAGCTTACGGAAGAACAGTTCAGTGAAGAATCGCCAGGTTGTTCAAGCTGCACGCGACGGTCTCATCTTACACGATAAAAACACCCGCCGAAGCAATAGTCGGCGAACGAAGAGCCACACCCCTCGATCTCATGATACTATGGCTTACAAACGAAGATTGAGAGATTCCCAGATCGGGAGTAATTGCAGTTTATTCGGTCGGACAACTCGTCTACGTAAGGAATTTCAGCGGAAGGCGGGCCTTCCATGTAAAACTTGAGTAGAAAAGTCTCGATGTTGGTTGACCAGAAAGAGCCATCTCTCTGAATACGTTGGATATCAATGCCCTTCAGTGTAAATATAACTAAATCACAAAACTCTCTTGGTGTATTGTGTAACTGCCCTTGTATTTGATAGTAGAAGCTATGGTGGTGATTTGAACCTTTCACACCAGGCTCCTTTTTCTTATTTTTCGCCTCATACTCCTTTGCGGTTTAAGTATGCTTCAAGAATCTTTTGGAACGGGGACACTTTACGTCAACGATCGGGCCATTTGTTCCAAGTAGTCAATCAGGGAATGCTGCGAGAAATCCGTCCCTCATATTAACGAATGAGTGCAGTTATCCTGTTCCACGTACAGTTGTAAAGCAGCATCCTCATTTATTCTACCATTTTCTTTTGCGGTTGAAGAAAGTTTTTGGGTACACGATACTTAAAACAAGTGTGGGACTGTACGCTGTGGTTCGACACCCACTAATGTCGTCGTCCTTATAAAGCCTCATCATTTAATAATTACCTCGTCACCTCATATTGCTCTTCATCAACAGTAAGTACAATAGGCTACCGCCATATTACAATCCAAGAATTGAAAAATTGAGTCGTTCAGTCTTTCAACAAGTTTATTTTTATATAATGTTATTACGTTACATTACCTCGAAACGATCGACGTCCGTCGTCGATCTTCAAATACTTATACCTGTATATAAATTAGACGCCCGGGGGGGGGGGGGGGGGGGGGGGTCGGTTGCCGAGTGCATGGTCTAGCGCACACCAGCTCGGACCACTTGGAGCGAAAGCTCGCGCTGCAGAAGCCACCCCGCCCCTGCCCGTTTCGATCTGGAAGAGCGTCGAACCGGCGTGAGGTAGTGTATCACTACTGCGTGGTGCACGTTAAAGACCCCAGGTTTGCGGTTGAACCGCACTGGTTAAATTGCTCATTTACAGCTGAGAGTCAGACGCCCACTAAGGCGGACTAATTTCCGGCTGTATAAACATACACACAACAATCTGCAATTTGACGAATAATAACAAAGAGCACAGCGTGCCGCCCCTTTTCTTTGGATGCCTTTTTTAAACCAGCGCAAGCTCGCGCGTTCTCTCTTTTGAGACGGTTAGAACGGTCGCACATAAAACCGCCGTTCCTCCTACCCGGCCGCTTCCTCCTCTCATTATGTGTAGTTGGTTATAACTAAATAAGCTATATTAATGCTGTATATTCATACTTACTTTCAGTTTCAGTCAGCAAAAAGGAGTTTCGCCGGAACTAGAGCAAATAAATTAGGTGCGCTTAGAGTATCGGCACTCTCTTCCCCGACAGTGTTGTGAACGCCGCCATTCTGGTGCGTGTGCAGAGCAGGCGCCACTGCCGATCGTCATGATTCAAAAGTGCGACATCCTCAGCATTAGATTCGGTGTTTGGAAGCTCATGCAATGCTGCTTTGCTTTGTCGCACACTGTTTAAAGTGGAGGACGGAAAAGCGTTTCTTGTGATTTCAGATAAAGCTTCAAATAACTGGCAACCATGATTTTAAGCCACAATATGGCCAAGTGTCGCTACTCTGACGCGTAGCTTGTTTAATGACACTATTCATGCTCTTGTTCAAGAGGCTTGTAATACCTGGAGGGTCCATGACGTAAGCCCCGTGGATTCCACAAGCCACTACCTTTTGACACCTGCCTCTTCCTCATTGTTCCCGCTTGTGCCAGTAAATTAGCTACGGTTCAGAGAAACAACACTTGGCCATATTGTGGCTTAAAATCATGGTTGCCAGTTACCTGAAGCTTTATCTAAAATCAAAAGAAACGCTTTTCCGTCCCCCACAAATGCTTAAACAACCCGCGACAGAGCATTGCAATATTGTATCAGCTTCCCAGCACCGCATCTAATGCTGAGGAAGTCGTACTTTTGGATCATGACGATCGGCAGTTGCGTTTGCTCTGAACAAGACCCGAAATGGCGGCGCCCAAAACAATGGACCTTTTCCACATACCAACGGCACCAGGCGGTGGCTGCACGAACTAAAAATCGAGGAAGTGACCTACCTGCGCTACCAATCGATAATGGGAGCTACGCTACCAGTTTCTTCGCTCTCTCAGCAGCGGCGCCTGCCCAACGCGACTTTAAAGAGGGGCATCTATGGCGTCCACCCAAACGTCGTGTTTTCCTTTTCGTCGACGCTCTTTTTTTTGTGTGTAACGCAATTATGTATATGCTGCAGTTACGTGTTCTACTTGCTGATATACAGCCTCCTTCTGATTTTCCTCGATTTTTCGTTCCGACTTCCGCCGCTTGCCATCGGGCGCTCGCGCGTGCGCAGAACACTTCTTGGGAAAGGTCCATTTTGGGGAACGGAGTGCCGATACTTTAAAGCTCATTTAGTGACTCTAGGCATGAAGTGAACTCGCATGTACTTTTTTCGTCTTCGTCTTTATTGTTTATTGATCTTCGTCTTTATTGTTTATTGTTTATCGAATAATGAACACATTATATCACGCTACACGTGTGTAATTATTTGTCTTAGATTTATTAACATGACCCAGTACTTTAACCATTCATTTATCGATAGTAAATCTTCCAATATATTTTTTAAACGTGTAGGTAAAAAGACACGGAGATTGATGATGATACAGACGCCAACGCCGCCCTCGGAAATTTTTTGAACACTAGAAATCAGCAGTTTGTCTGCCATCCGCCAGGTAGCGCAACAAAACACCCAAACAGTTTTTAATTGTTCTTAAAATTAGCTAAGCTCTACACCTATTAAGAAACCAAAGCAAGATCATTGTGAAAACTTAATACATCGCAATGTATATCTATTCTGAACAATAAATGCTATTAGATGCCAATAAATCTGTTTGATGTCCAAAAAAGATATGCGTCAAAAACAGGTAAGTTTGAAGGGCTCCTGGAGCGTTATGACTTTGCAAATGAAAAAAAGCCATCGTCCACCTCTTGCGAAACCATTGAAGCACTAAATGTTATAAAAGGTTTTATCATAGTTTAATTATTTCCGCAGCGGCATTTGAAGTAAAATGACTCGAAGCACAAAAAAGTGCTACGTTTGATATAAAATATCTAAACAAACAAATTTTACACAACATCAATTCTTTTTCTGCATATTACCAATTGTAAGCACTACATCTGTAGCTAATTTCATTGTCCCAGCGCTTGTCATTAAACACATATTTGTGCTGAAAAATGCCAATTTTAGGGCAATATTTGGAGGGATGAAAAAAACAAAGTAGTGCAAATACCAAAAAAGTTAATCGTTACATTCTGCTCCGACATCATCTTAACAAAACTGCTATATTGGAACCGTGCGAATTTGAATGAATCGTTAATAAAACATGAACTAGCGGAGCAAGTGAGGGTCCGCGCCATAATATTAGCAACGCTACAAACGCGCATGAACAGTAAAAACCAACACATACATAATATCAAACGAAAGAGGATTGCATTGCCTTTCGAATGACATCAATCCCACAAAACAGTATTTAAAAGGAGATGAGTAATGACCTGCCAAAAAGTACCTAAACTGCCACATTCAGTGGGACCGTGGCCTTAATATAGGCTCCCTTAAAAGTGGCGAATCAGCTCGTGCTTCTGGGTCGCGTCACTGGTCACGCGCCGAGGATCGCGAACTGATTCGCCGCTGGCCATAAAAGTCCCCCAGCTAAAAAGTAGCTTTATGATCGTGTAAATGAGGAATGAGTATAAAACGAAGTACACTTTCAATTCACACCCCTCTCTGTTTCGATTCGGGGCCCTATAGGAAGTATTCACTGGCGGCCATAGCTGTGTGCACGACTGCTGAGCGCGTGCTGATGGCGAGCTTCCACAGTTCTTTTGTCACGTGCATTCCGCACCCTCAAGATTGCCGGTCTTGGCAGCCTATTAATGTAGGCTCGTTCTGAGCATGCGCTCTAAACAGCACCCACAAATATGGCGCCCAGTCGGCGCCATATTTGTCGTCGTCGAGATTTTTATTGACCAGAGGCTTGCATGACCTTGGCGCTGGCCAATCGCGGTGGTGAGAAGTCCCGCCGACTTTCTCGCCGAGTGCCCAGCTTTCAGCGCCTGTGTGATCGTCGTATCGGCGTGCGGTCTTGTAGACCACTACGCGTGCGCGATGCAAGGTAAAAATCCAAAGCTTTTTTCTCATCTGCCGCGGACACTCGAGGCGCCCCTTGGGGCAGATTATCTTCCCACTGTCTCAACAAACACACAACAGAACAACATTTTATTTCTTTATTTTTACGCACGTACATCTGAGTTGCGGCAGCCTCGCAAATGTAAACACTAAAGACTAGTCGACTGATTTGTTTTCTCCGCCTTTTTCCTGTCCAGTGGCGTGACTCGGTATCGTCAGGGAGTCATTACGGCTCTGTTTACGTTGCCATGGGGAACGAATCTTTGTTTCTATAGTCCGAATGCTTCGACATTATGCATTTCGGTTTTAAGTTTTGTCAGAGCAATGCGACGCAGTTTTAATCTCAGAGGGAGTCATTCGAATGGTGAATAGAAACAAAGTTTTAAAAATGCTCAAAGTCACTCGCAACTGCTCGTTTTTGAACGATGTGCAATAAATCTCAAATTCAAAGGTGCAAATAAGGTGAACATATAAAAAAGGTATATTTTAGTTGAATACGTTACTTGTTCTCACTTTTCATTAATATCCTGCGATTCACCGCGGTCCACAACGTTATCTCAAGATCGACGTTCGAATATGTAAAGAATATTTCTTGTACTATGCTAAATAATTGGTTAACCTGCCTCTCTATTTCACAGGTATTTGTTCCTTCGCGTTTCGACAGCGTTTTTTAGCAATATACCTCTTACCTAACATTTGTTTTTTAAATTTCCTTACCGTCAGCAATATATTGCGTTTTAATTTAGCCCTGCGGGGTATAGGTGGTATTCACTGCATGCCATATTTGAGGTGACTGCTCACAGCGCATGCTCGGAATTAGTTCTTATTTATGGCCTCCCAAAGAAGACAATCTCGATGGTGTGCGATGTGCGTGTTGGAAGCGCTGTAGATGCTTGCCGTCAACACGTGCTCAGCAGCAGCGAGCTCAACTACAAGCTCAACTATGGCCGCCAGTGGCCACGTATTGGAGCAGCGTTCAAAAACGGTTCTCCTCTGTTGCCGGCACGCGAGCAGGTAAGGGCGGACAGAGCCGTGTATAGAGCACGGTATAGAGAGAGTTTGGTTAATGGGAGGAGCGGGCAGAGCCAGGGCGCGCACCAGACGCAGATGGAGGGCTTGGCATGGTCCCTTGGCCAACCAGAAGCCGAAAAGGGTCTCCTAGCGGTGGTAGCGAGAAACTGTTTTAATCATAGATATATTTGGTTTTGATAAGCGGGTAGGAGTTAAATGTGGTAACCCGTCGTGGTTCAAAATAGGGTGCACGTGATGTTTCGATTATGATAATGCAGAAAGATGTAAGAAATGAATCTGCCGCTCGAACTCTGTTTTGTTCGGACAGGGTGTGACCTCTCGGACGGCAGATTCCCGGCCCTCGGCGCCTGGCGTACGCATTATGTATCGATCGTTCCGCTAGTCGCGCTCTTCCATAATGATTTTGGATGGCCGTGATTGAAACATCACGTGCACCATATTTCCAGTCACCGAGTGTTACTCCGACACGCTTATTAATTTCGTTTCTCGCGAAAACCACCAAGGTGTTATTTCCGGCTTCTGGTTGACCACTTTCGAATTTGTGAAGACGGCCTGGGACACACCCATCACGCTTCGGCCAATGGCGTCTCCTCATTTGACTCCTATACTTTTCAATGTATGGCCGAACTCTCTGTATATACGGCTCTGAGGACGAATAGCGTCCCTAGCGGCACAAGCGTCAGCGCCTCCACGGGCAACAAAGGACATTTTTTAAACGACGCTTTTTTGCTTCAAGTATTGCGCAAGCCCCATTTTTACCATAAAAGTCACAATAAAATCACTTTCATCGCAGGTAATGTGCATCCAACGTTCCACCGGTTCCGCGACGTCTGTCCATAGGGCGGGCTGATTGTGTAGCAGGCGCCACCGAGCGGACGCGCCGAAAAGAGCTGTCATGCGTTTTCCGAAGATTGTCAACTGACCTAGATCTAACAACGTGGAGTGCAAAGAAAAAGATAAATCTTTAAAAAAAAAAGAGATCTTGGCAGGTTTTATTTTCACGGTTCGTACGTGTGGCGCGTGATTTTCTCCCTTTTTTGTTTGAAGCGACGAACTTGCTCGTCCTGGGCTGAGAAGATCGCACGGTGGGCTAAGGAATAGACCGATCTCATCAACTAGTTTGAGTACGCCACCGCTGCCGCCTTGCATCGTGAGAGCCGTAGTCTTTCTGCACGCGCGACAACCCCGCTGGAGCTCTGTGCGAGCAGAGCACGAGGTGGCAAGAGCTGTCTAGTGAACTGGCGTCTGCACCCTATGAACTACAGTTATGGCGGCGTCACGCATCCGTGGAACGCTTGGTGAGATCGGTCTATTGTAAATATTGAAAGGGCGGCGAGATGTTTTGGTGGCGCCCTCCTATGGTTCCCCCTTGTGACGTCATTACCTTGCGAACAACAAGTTCGATGGTGTTTGTAAATAGCATGGTGGAAGCCTGAAATCATTGCGCTCTCAAAGGAACACTGCCAACACCGTCGAATTTAAAGTTCCTTCATTCTTCTTATTTCCGTCGATGGTATACCCTTTCCGACGTCATAGTCAGCTCTTGGGCCAATCGTGAAAGGCCGACGCTTTGTCGCCAATAGACGTTTTTAATGTTTACAAAAACTCGCAGTCCACACGTGCTAAATCACCGTCCAGCCAGCGCTTGCTCGCGGCCAGCCAGAAAGTGCGCGTGCATAACACACAAACAGAGCAATGAACGCTCCCTCAAGCGGCGAGATGTTTTGGTGGCGCCCTCCTACGGTTCCCTCTCGTGACGTCATTACATTGCGAACAACAAGTTCGATTGTGTTTGTGAATAGCATGGTGGAAGCTTGAAATCATTGCGCTCTCAAAGCAACACTGCCAACACCGTCAAAATTAAAGTTCTTACATTCCTCTTATTTCCGTCGAAGTGAAATCCTTTGCTGACGTCATAGTCAGCATTCGGCCAATCGGGGAAGGGCGACCACAGCGACGCTTTCGATTGTGCACGTTGCCACGCGCTTGGCGACCGAAATGTCATTTTGTGACGCAGCGACTGGTTGGAGGATTTTTTTTTTATTTTTTTTTTTGTTTTCTCGCGTTTAATTACATCTTCGGGGAAAACAAACGTGATATTGAGATTCACTGAATAAAGATACTCTAAAATTAACTCACAACCCGCCTTTTTTTTTTGTTCTTTCATAAAACCTCTTTAACTTTTTTTTTTTTAAGAAATTCATTTGTGCTTTTTTTAGGATCGATTCGGCACGTGCGTAAATCAAAACAGCCCCGAAATTTCCCTCGCTACGAGGTCTCCTAAGATGAAGTATAAACTTGGTATTGCTTTCCTCGCAAAATAATTTTAAGAATATCCCGGCTTGCCTCACTATACACCTTGTATTACCATTCCCCATCAAAGAGAAATGTATTTTCCGGCATATTTCTGCATATCCCCGCGCAGTGATATAGTTTCTAAAAACGTTAAATGGTTTCGCAAAGAACATACTTTTATTTTTACTTTTACATCTTCAAATATTTATTTCTGGAAGAAATTCCTTTCGTGATAATATTGCCATTATTTAGAAATAATTTGGCTTCGGCGCAGCACCTTCAACTTTGTGTAAGTTAAAGATACAGCTTAAAAAAGCAACACAAAACATGTAAGTTTTTTATTGTTCTTAATTTGTTTTTGATTTTATCTTTTGACACCCTTTATAAAAAGCCGAGTGGGCGCTTTAAGGGTATAATGAATGAAATAAAAATTATGTTTTTCAGAAAGGTAATTTGCAATACTCTGTTCACCGCTAAACGGACAGTGCTGTGGGTACTCGTTGGACCAGAAACCGGTTGGATTTGCACCACGTGATTACGCCTTGTGCGCATACTCGCGCGCATAAAGCGGAGTCAAGCGACGCAACCGGGTGATTCATTGGTTCTTTACCCTATAGCTTCCAACGCCCTGCCGCAGTGCCGAATAATCCGCCGAAGAGAACTGCTGCCCGAGCTCCAAACGCGCTTCTATAGCCTCTTATATACTAACAAGGCCTGGCAGATCGTCACGTGAAGCGGCCGCCGAAATGGAAAAGGTGAAGCGGCAGACAACGGATGAGGGGAGAGCCACGTGGCTGGCGCCCCGCCGCGGCGAAACGCCGAAACACACTTCTCCCGAGCGAAAAAGTGTTTCGGGCCCTCGCCGCTCCAAAATCTGTGCGCTGACGTCCGGGTTACCCGAGAAATGGCTCTCTGATGCTCTGTGCTACCAGATCCTCGCGCTCCAAATCTGCGACCGGGCACTCTATGGCTCCGTCGTCCAACTGCCAAGCTTTATGACTATAGATTAGGCTGTTGCGCTTCTCAGCCCAGTAGACAAACACAGCAGCGCGCGGAATGGTGATTTTTGGAATTGCCTAAAGACGTCGTCTACATAGTCCAGTGACCGTTGTGAAACGTTTTCCTGCAGCAGAGAGTACGAACCATTGTGCGCTTTCATGGCGCCTACACATGCGACCAAGTCCTCCTTCAGCCGCAGTCACTCTGCTCCCATGATACAAAAGTCACTGCTGTTCGCCGCAGGCATGTTTGCCTTATCATATCCTCATCTATACTGACAAACTAAGGCAGATCGCCACAACAAGCGGCCGCCGAAATGGAAAAGGTGGAGCGGCAGACAACGGATGAGGGGAGAGCCACGTGACTAGCGCCCCGCCGCGGCGAGACGCCGAAAAACACTTCTTCCGAGCGAACAAGTGTGTTTCGGGTCCTCGCCGCTCCAAAGGCTGTGCGCTCACGTCAAGGTTCCCCTAGAGTTCCTGTATAGGCTCCCTACGGGAGACAGAGTTGCGCGTTCATCTCCATAGCGCCGTCTTTCCTGCACGGCATGTTGATCCCGCTCCTCACGCGACTGAATTGGGCGAATAGCGGTGCCGCGCGTTTGAGGCGCGCGGCGCGCTCAGAAGCAGGGCAACCTAGGGCGGGGCGTGTGCAACGTCTACTTTCCTGCAAGGTCCTTGATCCGGCTCCCCACGTGACGGGGTCTCGGCGAATAGCGGCGCGGCGGCACGTGGAAGAGAGACGCGCAACTCTGGCTCCCGTGAGCCAGTGACAAAGTGCCCAGTGCGCATACACTATTGGCTCTCTCCTTTCCTCCCCAACCTCTGTCACAACGCTTCTCTCCTCTCTCTCTGTCTGGCTCCCGTAGGGAGCCTATAGACGCTTTACAGCAGCTGTGCATGGGCGCCGCCATAACTGACCTTCAGTTTTTGTTCCCTCTTATTCCGTTCGCTTCACTTCATCATTACCACAGTAGGACAGGTTATTGCCATTTTAGATGCTACTGTGTTCTTGTGCCCAGCATAGGCCCTAGTGAAGACCCGTCAACGCCCGCTTCAGTGGCTCGGCATCTCGGTAAGACAAGAGAAGGGCGGCTATGGCGGCTCAATCTGGCGCGTGTGTAAAGCGTCTATAGACGATTGCAAGCTGGGCGACTGGCCGCCGCCATATCTCTGCTCGAGCAGGCACGCCCGTGCGAT
The DNA here is from genome assembly GCF_016920785.2 of Ixodes scapularis. Taxonomy (NCBI): domain Eukaryota; kingdom Metazoa; phylum Arthropoda; class Arachnida; order Ixodida; family Ixodidae; genus Ixodes; species Ixodes scapularis. The sequence continues at coordinate 69,649,072 of NW_024609837.1, forward strand.
TACGAGCTTGCCAAAGCTACGTTCACCCGCGCGTTGCACGCGCTTGCACGCATGGGGCACCACTTGTGGCGCCATGCTTGCAATTGTCTATACAGGAACTCTAGGTTCCCCGAGAAATGGCTCTTTGATGGTCTGTGCTACCAGATCCTCGCGCTCCAAATCTGCGACCGGGCACTTTATGGCTCCTTCGTCGAACTGCCAGGCTTTGTGAGGATAGAGGAGGCTATGGTATTATACATCTGTACGCTTCATACATGTCTGCGGACAGTTTCTGAATTACTTCGCTCAGACCGAACTGCCATACAAAGAAGAAGCACGCATCAGATGGTGTTTGGAGACTGTCGTTTGTACGAGGTATTACAGGGTGACCGCGGATTTTAAAAGCTGCGAGCTCGTACCTGTCCGTTCGACAGAAATAGGCCTGAAATATTTCTTACATCGCTAAAATTTCGACTGTGTCCCTAGAGCGCTTCCTATCTACTCTCCATGACTAGGGGGCGCCGCCATTGGTACTTTATTTATTGCACCTGTTTCATTGGATCGATGTAGCGACGAAGACGAGTTGTTTCATGCTTACAAACTGCGAGCAAAAAGTACGCGGACAAACAGAGTAACGTCGCACGTCCTGTCCGATAGTCCTTCCTTTTGTTTTGTGTTTATTTTTATTTGCGCGCTTATACCAGTTTGTTATATTTGGTTACGACGTTGTAAACCCAGTTTCGGATGCAGACAAGCGACAGTATTGTACTGTAGCACCAGCTTGGGCTTCGGGGCCAGCGTTCGGCTATTAATGCAAGGCCACAGAAACCCTAGAGAACTTTCTCTTCTTTCAATGTGCTCTAGACCTGGACGTACGTAAAGGGGTATTCACACGAGGGAGAAATCCCGGAGATTTCTCCCCGGCACGCGCATCCCACGACGAAAACGTCAGGCTTTTCGATGTGCAAAAGCCTCGCGTTTTCCTCTCGTGATGCGCGCGTGCCGGGGAGAAATCCCCGGGATTTCTCCCTCGTGTGAATACCCCTTAACGGGTAAGTTCTTGTTATAATAATTTATATACTATTTATTTTTTTCAAATTAATAGGGGTTCGCCTGAGCAATTACTTCCTCGGGCGGACCCCCCCCCCCCCCCCCCCGGTCTGTGTAATTAATTATATAAAATGAAAAATTGCTATTATCTGCATGAGCTACCCTGCCCAAGTAAAAAAAGATATACACGTATCCAATAAACATGAAAGGAGACATAAGGTCATATATGAAGTTATTTGTTTATTTATTATGAAGTTACTGCAGGTCCACTTTTGAGGGCCAATGCATGATGTAGACAGAACAATAAAAAAAGGGCAGCATATCAAAGAAATACAGATAGATATTCATTAAAGATGTTAACAGCTTAGTCCTTGCAGTCCATTTTAACGAAGAAAAGTTTATCAATTGTAGAAGAAAATGTAACAAAACAGACAATTCCCACCACTTTGCGGGGCAACTCGTTCCACACGCAAACGGTACGCGAAAAAAAAAAGAATATTTTAAAACGTCTTTCCTTCAAACAAAACTCACGGATTAGTTTCTCATGATTCTGTCTTGTGTCACGGTTCACGTTATACTGAAAATGGACATCGAAATTTAAACAAATTTGTTATGTAGTTTGCTATGTAGAAATTTTAAGCGTTTTACTTTGTTTCGACGTCACTGCTCAGGCGGTCCAGCGGTGAAACAACGAATTATAAATGAGCCTCAGAAATCTTTTTAGACCCCCACGGTAGTCTATATTCGATTGTGAATGAAGGTCCCGTAAGCATTCCGCATATACTAGTAAAGGACGGATTAGAGATTCATACACCGTTAGCTTCGTTTCAGGGGTGCAGAGTATTATAGTCATTCGAAGAGACTACAGTTTTCGAGACGCTTTTGCAATAACCAGCTCAATGTAAACTTTAGTCAAATGTAATTGTAACACCTAGATACTTGTATTCACTGACTACTGCTAAAGCATTGGAGTTTATAGTGTAGGGGGGAAAAGAGGTAACTTCTTCAACTTTAATGTCATTTGCACGCATTCCTTAACGTTGAAGTCCATTTGCCGCTTTTGACGATGTATCAAAGTCGTGTTTGTGAGATACCCCCTGCCGGGTGGAAGTCCTCACAGCTTAACTTTTCGCTCTTTTTCCGGCATTTTTCTTCTCCGCCTTATTTTGTTAGCATCTCTGTTGTCTGTTTTTTAATGCGTGAGCATTACCTGGCTCAGTCAGCGAAAGAGCCGTCGGCAAAATTCGTCGTCAAAATCCGTGGCTTGTCGAACACAATAAAAAAAAAACACAAAAAATTGTCACGGGATATCTCTAGTCACATGATCTCCCTGGTCACGTGACCTATCTGGTCATGTGAGCACGAAACCATCCGGGTTTCAAATCTAGGCTTGGTTTCGATCCAAGGCCCTCTTGATCGTGAAACTAGCGCGCTATCCGTTGCGGCAATGCAACTCGGGTAAAGCTAGTGCTCACGCATTCTCACATCATAAGAAAAAGCTTAAGTCCCTTCGTAGTAGTAGTAGTAAACTTTATTTTGTCCAAGATGGGGTTTAGAGAGGAGGGGAGTGGGAGTGCCCGTCCTCTTCTTCCTCAGGCGACGGCCAGGCCTTGGGCTTTGGCGGCGTCTTCGGCCATCTGGACGACCCGAAGTTGGAGATCCGGGTCTGAGCTAAGCAGTGCAGTCTCCCAGTGCACTGCTTAGTGTTTTTTTCGTAGTTTTTTTTTTTCTTCTTGTTTTCTGTCTGTGCTTACTTCAAAACTCTTGCCTGTACATATTTCACACCAAGACATGAAACGAGTCAAGATATCCAATATTGAACCTCTTGACGCGTTGGAACTCTTGACACATCGAGGCACGAGTCAAGAGATCCAATATGGTTCAAGAGGTCCAACGCGTCAAGAGGTCCAACAAGTCAAGAGATCCACGGCGAGTCAAGAGGTCCAACGCGTCAGGAGGTCCAACGCGTCAAGATGTCCAATATTGGACCTCTTGGCTCGTTGGACCTCTTGACGCGTTGGACCTCTTGACTCGAAATCTACTGAGCCCTGGGGTACTCTAAATAGGACGGGTGATTCAATGGATTCTGATTTGTCCACAACTGTTCACGGTTAGTAAGGTAAGAGTCTAATCATTTCAGGAGGCAATCATTTTCTGGTACCTGCTTTAGCTTAGGCAATACCTTACGGTGTGAAACTCTGTCGAACGCTTTTGCGAAATCTAAGGAAAAAAAATATGGCATCGACTTGGCGATCATTATCAATTGCTGTACCAAAATTACAAAAACGTGAGAAGTTGTGCCACTGTCGAGCACCCCCTACAAAACCTGTGTTGTTCATATATTAGAAACACTGTAGAATCTAGAAAAGTTATGATGTGCTTGAAAATGAGATGTTTAAAAGCCTTACTTCATGTACTCAACAACGTCACTGGCCTATAATTTCCAACTCTTTTTCTCTCCACTCTTATATATAGGCGCTACTTTGGCTACTTTATAAACTTGTGGCACCTGACCTCTTTTTAAACTGCAAAGTTAAATAACTTAAAGAAACTTTGAACACCATTCGGCATATCTTTTTAGGAAAGCGTTAAGAATTTCGCTTAGTGGCCACACGGCTTTCTAATGTCTATCTGTAGAAGGCTGTTAAGGATCCATTCTATGAAGACAACTAAGTAACTGATACCGCGATTGTCATAAGCAAATGATGGAAATACAAAACAATCAATAGTGTACATAGATAAAAAGAAATGATTCAACTCTCTAGCGATGCTCTGTTCATGAACAAGCGTATGCCCGTTATGTCTAGGCTCCTTAATTGTTACCGTTTTTTGTGAAATGCGCCCAAAACGTTCTTGAATTGTCTTCGAGGACTTTGTGCATCTCGATATTGAGGTAATTATATTTAGATATTCCCACTAGAGCGCGCAATTGACGTCGGAGAGAAGGAATAATGATATTTAAACTTGGTTGGAATATTTATACTCGATTTATCATTCATTTTAGATGTACAATTTCACGCGCCACCCACGAGCTTTGTTTCCCCAGGGACCAACTTGTCGACACATGTAGGAACTTGTTTGAAACAAAGCCAAAGCTAATCAATCGACTCCCGGTTTATCTCGGAAAACACGAGACATCTGTCGAGGATCTCTTCAAAAAAATCAAGAATAGGGATATCATTTGCTCGAGTGAAATCACAAAAGCGTTTCTCTTCAGTTTTTGTGTACACATACCGCGAAGCAGAGAGGTCGCAGACAACTAGTTCAATGTCAGATCTGCCTTCTGCGATTGATGGATTAAGCACACTTTTGGAAAGGCTCTCAGTTAAGAATACAAGAGTAGCATCAATGACAAATCGCGACTGTTTGCAGTTCCTTTTGAGCATCACGCTTTCCGACTTTATAATTAAAATCATCGGCCAGTATTATACGCGAAAATGGCTTAGTTTTGGTATGAAGAAATTCGAACAGACTGAAGAACGTCAATACTAGCCCCCACCCCCCTTGGCGACATCTATAGATTCCTTCAACTAGCATTGACTGTCAACAAACGTTTATTGAAGCCAAAAGATTTTTCAATCATGGTCTTGTTCAATGAACGTGCATGAAAGGGTATCCTTAACCAGAAGAGCAACCCCACCTCCTCTCGAAACTCGACTGCATCAAAATACCTACGTAACAACCATCAGGGGAAACGTCCCTATCATATATTTGGTAGTGCAACCAAGTTTCAGTTATAATTGCATTATCAGGATCAAACATAAATTTGACACTTTCTAGCTCAACAATTTGCTGGCAGTACTCCGCGCATTGATGTTTAGCAGTCTAAATGGGCGATATATTATTCCCTTAGTTTTTTTAAATCTTCGCAGTATTGCGCTCATCGTCAAGCCTGAGCTGACCGAAGAATGCCAGGAAAAGGCAAACGGCCGGCCACACGCCAGGACACGCAATCATCTTATAGTCATCCTTAGGAACAGATACATGGAACGAGGTGTACGCATTGTAATGAGATGGTAGCTTCGTACCATAGAAATCAGGGCTCCCTAGCGCGCTTGACACAATTGTCGCGAGTTCATCGCACGAGGTACCAGAACTTAGCCGGGATACAAAAAGCCGTTTACAACTTCCTGTAACGCCGAATTGGAGCGCAGCTCTTGAGGAGGAGTGGAGGGTATATTCCTCCTCTTCCCTCGTGATCTTGCCTGCTAGTCCTCCTCCCCTCCTGCTCCCCCTTCCTCTCCTTTACCACCTTTACCGGGCGGGGGAGGAGGAGGAGCGGAGGGGGAGGAGGAGGAGGGGGAGGGGCGACGCCGACGCCGACGCAAACGCCGACGCCGACGCCGGACAGGCTGGAAACGGGTCATGTGACCCCCTCCCCCCGAGGTCACGTGACCCGCCCGGACCATACTACACGATGAGGGGAGGAGGAGGAGGAGGAGGGGGAGGAGGAGGAGGGGAGGAGGAGGGGGAGGAGGAGGAGAGGGAGGGGCGCGGTTACGCCGACGCCGACGCCGACGCCGACGGCGACGCCGACGCCGCTCAGGCTGGAAACGGGCCCCTAAGAGCTGCGCTCTAAAAAAGCTTTTTCCGTCGGAGCCTTAGCCACGACACGAAACTATATATACGACTTACATTATGTAAATTCCCATTAAACAAATTACATAAGAATGTTTTTTTTAAATAGGGAGGGACATTTTATTTATTAAGAAACCATCGTGAATTGAAAATTCGACATACTGTGGTAGGACGAAAAATGGCTGCAGAAACCACTATTTGTTGTCCATGAATTGCAATAGCATTCATCATGAGGCTCATGACGCAGCTCACTGTGAATGCTACGACGCAAATTTTGAGTAAACTCTTTGTTTTGATAATGGTTTATGAGGCAATCATTAATGGCAGTGCAACTGCATCGCGTCACTTTGAAATTGAGTTATTGCTTCATCTCTCTGCACTCGTTTAATGTTCAAGCTGTTTCCTCACCATCATTGACCATGTACTAACTAGCTCAACTCAAACCGATAATTGCTTCATAGCTTGGGTACAAATGTGAATGTTAGCGTACTGCCACACCGTGTATGCGCGGCGCGGGTTTATCTGCTTGCTAGGACGACGTCATGAACGACGTCTAGGACGACCTCTAAGACGACCTCTAGAGCGATCTCAAGGACGACCTCTAGGACGACCTTTAGGACAACCTTTAGGACAAACTCTAGAACGAACTCTAGAACGACGTCGAGGATGACGTCCAAGAGGACGGCGTCGAAGATGACGTCTAGAACGACCTCTAGGGCGATCGCAAGGACGACCTCTAGGACGACCTGAAGAAAGACGCTTAGAACGTCATTGAGGACGACGTCCTCGAGAACGGCGTCAAAGATGACGTCTAGGACGACCTGAAGGACGACCTCTAAAACGACGTCGAGGACGACGTCAATGACGTCAGGTCCTTCGAAGAGGGTTGGAATGTGAAGGAGTGCGTACTGCCGCTCCACATAGGAACGGCGCATTTGAGGCCAGATCCCGTATCGCAAAAACTGGCTGAAGTAGCTAAAGAATACTATCGCATTAAAAGTTCATATTAAAGGGGTACGGAAACCAAATTCTGGAGCTCATTTCTTTGTTTCAACACGACGCAGATAGCAGCGCAACCACAGAAACATAAATATTGCGCTAGAAAACGCAAGAAAACATATTTTAAAGTGAATTAAACGATAATCAAAAACCACCTGGTAGTTGGATATGAAGCTTCAATGGAATGTCGTAACGACAACATGCCTCTGAAAGCAGCGTCGCAGCGGTATGTCCGCTCACTTGTATAGATTGCCTAGGCCTGAACGCAATACCGAGGCGTCTTGGTGGAAAGAGCCAAAACGAAGTGAGCCACCTTGGTTTCAGCTCTCGCGCGACGTGCAAACGCGTGCTTCGGTTGTTCTCAGGTTTGGTGCGCGTGCTGGCCCCGCGATCTCTACAGCCCTTGGGTACTTCGACAAAGCGAGATTGTAACGCGTTGACGCCTCCAAGTGGCAAAACTCGTCACTACGGTACGCTTGGTCGTCCGAGGCATGATGACGTCAAGACGTCTGCCGGATCTCCCGAGATGCATCGCGCTCCTCCATGGCTGATTTTGAAGCGCTCGCCAAAATCGCGGCATTTAGAGCATAAAATATAGCCATCTGCTCAAAATACGACCGGGCGATTATTCATTACAGGCTTAGCTGATCATATTGAACTCATTTCTTGATGTTTTCTCTATATTTCAAGTTTCGATTCCGTATCCCTTTAACTCTATAGTGTCCTTGCCCCAGCGAAAACAAAGCAATAGTGAATGCGTGTAATAAACATTGAAGAGCATATTTATTACAAGCTACGAGTTACACACTCTCTACATGTTTTCTTGGGGACTCATATAGGTAAAATATATATTTAAAATAGTGTAGGACCTTACTATCCACAAATGGCCATCATCAACTCCAAAGTCGACACGCCATAGAAGGACAAAAAAGTTACTATTATTGATATCAGCCACCGTGACCAAGTGAAAAATAAATGTATGAATGCGTGTAGTTGCGTACAGGAATATCTACAGTGGCGTAAGATGGTATATATATATATATATGCGACTCATATAATATGTAAATATTTGTTGAAAGAATAGTAAAAAAAAATTGTATATGTTCAATAGGGTGGGCCCTTATCATCCACAAACGGCCGTAGTCAAATGGACAGTCGACATACCATGGAAGGAGATAAAAGTTGTAAGAAGGTCAAACTTTCTAGAATAAGAAAGAAAAAAAGAGAGAAAAAGAGAAAATGATTAAGGGACTCCCAGGTCTAACTTCCATGACCGTTGTTACAGACCGTGTTTCAGGAGGCACGACAAGATTGGCCGTGGCCCATGCAGCCCAGCCTGCCAGCGGGCGGCGGCTGCTCGGAGCTGTCCGGAACGTTGGGGCGTCGGGCACAATTTATGTCGCTAGCTTCCACCTTCCACTTCCTGACGGTTCGCGCCGCCCCGGTCCCTGTTTTATGGAGTCCCGCGAGGGTCGTGCTGCAAAATGTTACCCGGGCAATTTGCTAAGGGGACAGCCAGGCGGCCCGGCGGCTCGTTGAAGCTAGCGTCTCGTCTGCTTCGTCCGACGAGATATAACGAGACCTCGCCGGGCGTAACGCTTGCACCGAATTAAAGCATTAGTATATGAAAGTAACCAAAAAAAAAAAGCTAAAACTGTTTTTTGTTTTTTTTTTGTTTACAACAGCAACGGAGAAGTTGCTCTTTACGTAATAGCGCTTCACCTCATTGCCTAAAAGAGACAGAGGCGCGAAGATTTGGGTTCGCACATAGCGAGAAATACGCGTAAATGGTATGTGCTGCTAAGTGGATGCGAATTCGACGGAGATAGAGTGAACATGAAGCCACTGTCGCAATGGTCTCTTACATCATACAAACGACGCGGAGTTTCCCTGCGTAGACGCCTCAAGCAGGTTCGAAGTAATCGGGTTTGCTTCACGCACATATGTATGCTTCGAACATGTATGCAGACAGTATTTTGTATGTTGTAGCGTTTAAGCCCCTCGTTTGAAGAAGGCGGTCATGTGAATATTTCAGTTCGCATTGAGTGACAAATGTGCGTAGATGGCGAGGTTGGCGTATATAAATTGAGTATTAAGGCGTGTTCACACATACAGCATAGTACTAACTCAGCAGCCATGTATGTAGGCACGACGCTGACTTTGCATTATCAGCGCTGTAACGGCGCTTCCTTGCGTGACACCCGGCCCTTTTCTCATCACACTCGATACAGCATTAAAGGGGTGCTCTGGTGATTCCTTTATAATCCGCTATTTTACCTGAAAATTTGCTAAACGCAGGAATGAACATCGCTTAAATAGTATCCCAAATATTAGTCAAAATATTTTTTTGAGGAAATTGTTGAATTTACAATTCTGTTTTTCACCGCGCTTTTTAAGCTCAAAGTCTCTACTGGCCACAACAAAACACAGTGGGGCCAGCGGAAGGCAAGGTTCACTCTTTGGACCGTAGATTTTGTTCCCAACTGATTACAATCAGTTTTATGGTGTCAAATGATTGTTTTGGAAGCTTGCTCCAGTACCCTCGCACCAGCACGGAACAAATCCTTGGCTATAGTCTATTTTTTAAACTGCTCGCTCGACTGGCAAGCCTGCCTTCCACTGACGTCCCGGCACTGAAAAGTGAGGGTGTATTTGAATGTTGGTTTTTGCAACATTTTCATTTGCCAGGTTTGCAATATCGGTTGTGACTTTTCCGACACTAATTAGCCTATCGGAAAGGTTAAACGACGATGATTCAGAAAATATAGTTAGTTGGAACAGCTAAAAAAATTGCCGGAGTACCCCTTTAACCCAGGACTGATTCAGCACTGAGAGCAGCGCTAATGCGGTGCTTCTTAGTGCTGGGAACGTTGTGTGAACCTGCCTTTAAGGTTCCGCTGGCGACACAGACTTAGAGCAAGTGAACTTGGTTAGGACATTAGACGGCATAAAGCTAAGCTGCCATTAAGTGCTATAACTTCCGTCTTTTGCAGCAGAAGTGCAATGCTAACCGCCAAGAAACGCAGAATGACAGTCTCATTCAAATATCGTATTCCACCCGCCAATTACTTAAGCTGCTTCACTGTTGAGGAACAAGAACAGAACGGGAAGTTGAGCCGCCGACAGAGTACCCATCCGTACTTTCTGTACCCATGGCAACATCGTCTATAAACCAGTGTCTACTCTGTTCCATGGGCGCCTCCATGTTTGTTAAGGCTGATGCCATGACAGAGTAGAGGGGCTGCGCTTTTTGCGAGACTTCGTTCTTTATAAATCTTCGCACATACCTTAGTGCAAGAACGTTAGAAATACATATTAACAAATCTCCAAGAACAACGTCGACATCAAGAGTGCTGGAAAAAGCAAACCCCTCGTTTTATGCACAGCCCTTTTCTCTACAAGAGCCTGCGTTTGAGATTATTTTTTCCCATTTTTAGCGCGGGGGGCTACGGTTTAGGACGGTGGTCTATAAGGAGAGACGCCAAAGCAGAACCAAGAGCAGCAGTGTCACGTGGAAACCAATCGCCCTAAAGTGTGGATAATAAAGTTTGTACCGGTACTAAATTTCTCTTCTATCTCTCGAGGATCTGCCATCTTTTCATGTGCTAACGGGGCAGTGACTCGGCCTCCATAGAAAGCCACTTCTGTCCAGGCTGCCCCCCTCTTCTCAGCACGTCATAAAATAAAGGCCCTCTCCGCTGGGGTTTGACGGAAACCAGTCGCAAAAGATCAACGGTGCATCTGAAGGGACAACCGAGCCAGTGTTCTTTAGCAATTCAAATCATAAAGATTTTGAACATTATGAAGACTATCAACTTTATGAACATTATAAATATTGTTGCCATTAAAGCAAAATTTTCATAATATTGATGAAGTTCAACATTATCAATCAATCGACATTATTAATATTATAGACATCTTTAATATTATAAATAACATCATCCTCATCAAAGTTAACACGGCTAATATCATGTACAACATCAACATGATCAAGATTAACGATATGAGCCGACTCCTTAAATTGGGCTAACCGCGACGCAACCAAAATTAAAGGGCAACAATGTTTTTCCGCGTTAGTATATTACATTGCATTACATGACAAACAAGCGACCATCATTACTCGCACACAATATAGGTACACTTTTTTGTATTGCTCGTATTTACCAACTGTCTATATATATATATATATATATATATATATATATATAACGGGCACGGTGGCGGGAGGCCGAAGGCGTGGGTATAAAACTGAGAAGAAAAAAACCCTTAGTGAAAAACAGCAACAACGGACGATTTAATCTTCGACGTTTCGGCCGGAGTCCGGCCTTCATGTTTTTCCCTAAGGGTTTTTTTCTTCTCAGTTATATATATATATAACATCTTCATAATCGTGTTAATGATCAGGCGGTGCTGCGAAATATTGCTACCATCGACAGAAAAAGAGATTTAGGTTTGATAACAAGCACACGTGCAATATGTGATGAAGCGAAGGCTGACACAGGTTGGCGCAGACTTTTGAAAAGGGACTAATAAAGTATAATATTTGCAACCTATTTGTTTAAGGGATACGGCTGCTTTTCTCAAGAACCGTAGGGCTGCCATTGAAAGTATAGACGAGTTTTAGTATAGTCCCAGGACAGTGAATAGGAGGCGCCTCGATCGACCGCTAGTCTGCGCCGCTTTGTCCAAAAGGGGCAACTTTGGGACAGACATGCCACCGAGCGATTGAATACGAGCGTTGCGTCACAGTTCGGAAAGGAGGTTGGACATTCAAGCTCGAGATCGGGTCCAACATTGCGGCCGCGTGCCGTCTCAGAGTTGAGAAAATTCCCCGTAGGATGGCGCCACCTGTTAAATCAAACTTCATTGCCCGGTGGGTATAAGAAGATAGATTGGGGTCAAGACTAGCTACTTACAGCACTATTAACTGTAGAGTGGTGAGCGTGCAACTGAATGTTTCGAGAAAGTTATTTCATTTACGTATATAGAACGGGATGAAGGGTCTGTTCTTATATTTAGAGGGCAGCTACTTTAAAAAGAAAAGTGTGGGATTTTCAGGTGAATTATGACTATTAAATGTAAAGCATAAAAATATCTGTACAGTGTAGCTCGCCCCCAGTCTAATCATTTACGCATTCATTCATTCATTCATTCGCGGCTTCATGTTAAACGAACACATCACGGCAGAATAAAAAAAAAATGCCAACGTAGACGGAAATACTATAAAACCTTTTATTTTCGCGTCCATGATTTTTTTTTTTTTTGCCAACGGTTGCAGCGGGGTCATATTCGCGACAATTAAAATTCGCGGTATTTGCCTCTACAGATAATAGAAAAATTCACGTCCAATAAAATTGGGGAATTTTACAATTCACAAAATTTAGGAGCTGGCGAATATAAATTTTACAGTAATCGATGATTTACGAAATATTATTTGATATTTTTCGTGTGGGCTGAAACAATAGTGGCTCCAGTGTGCAAATAGCTCCTAACCACGTTCTGAACTAGACGGCGGGTTTCGCTGTATTTTCGAAATAAAATATACACGCTATCATCTGAAAACTTCCACTTATAGCACCGTCACACATAATTCACTCTTATGATAAAATAATGATGTGTAAAAAGGAGGAAATAAACGCGAACCAGAAGTGTGCCGTGGCTACCCAATAGATGGCGCCACTGAGTTTGTTGTCAAACAAAAAGGGGGCGAATGCTCCAAACTACGTCATGCACTTAGCGCAATTAAAAAGGCTTCAAATATTTTTTTCTGTAACTATATATATATAAACTTCAAGTAGTCAATACGCACTGAGCTAACGTTTTGACCGGAAAGTGCAACAATTTGGGATATTTATTTTTCAATTGACAAGCACAAAAACAAAACAGAAAAAGCTTTTCAATTAACACGTTGTCTTTTAAATCGGCTACTTCCATTGACCATAGACGACTCACTGTACACTCGCAAACGCTTGAAATATATAAACATAAATTTATAAGAATGTTAACATTAGACAAAACTACTCACGTTTTGTATGTTATTGTTACAACTTAATTCTTGTAGAGAACTTCATTTTTAAACTAACCCCCCTCCCCCGAATCATTGCCGACGACACGGATGAACATTATGCAATGCAGCCATTGATGGTTAAAGGAGCGATGCAACGATTTTTGTACTTCGCGCAAATACCGCCTAAAACGGATCCCTAACGTTAATGACCAATGAAACACGCGTTCGTTTTTCACCCCACGCAATACAAGTCCCAGAAAAAAATTAAAGAAAAACGAGCAGCGTTCACCCTCTCAACTCGCAGCCAGAACAAGCGGCCACGTGATCTGGAGTCGATTATATGCCACCAGTGTTGATCATAGCCACGCGCTTGGGTTGGCAAAGCGCAGGACACGCGCTGAGTTCCAGACATTGTTATGGCTCGGCTGTTGTCGTCGTTGCAGCGATTGGACACGGGCCACTGCCCGAATGCTTCTCGAGTTAGTAATTATAACGAGCTCAAATCAAGTGCGCACGCAATGATCGGGTCCAATCTATGAACCGCGTTCAAATATCGTCACTGGGGTGTACTGCGATCCCCACGTTACGGTATCAAATTTTGCAAAGGAGAGATTGAATGAAAATGATCACTTTTGTCCTTGAAATTACACCGCAACAAAGGAGTTTCTTGGCCAGTGGCGTTGCGTGTGAGTATCCTTGAGTCCTAGGAGTTCCAGTAAGTTCGTGTCAAGTGAAAAACATTCCAATCGAATATCGTTGCACCACTCCTTTCACGCGAACTTTCACATTCGGATTGTTAGACTTAGCATTTTATTGTTTGTGAGAAATTCGATCTTGTATTTGCCTCGGGGCTCATTGATTCAAAGTCCGAAAAGAAGACAAGAAAAATGCACAAACGCACACAAAAAAAAACCTACCGAATAAAAGTGAGTGCTCGAACATGTCTATTTCTGTTGATCTTGGACGATTTATTCGGGATTTTTAGTAGATCGTTTCCACAACTCCGATAACGATAGCAGATACCGACACGATGCATCCGCAAAGCAACCGGCGGAGTATCGGCTATCCTTATCGGAGTTATCGGACGGCACAGACGGGTACCAATGTGATACGCATTCCTATATAATCGTAGACTGTAAGCAAATAGTACTCACGTTTCGCGGGGATGGAGACGCGAACGAGAACGACGTCCAGTCGTGGCGATCCAAAGCAGAGCCTTCACGAAGAAGTAAATATCCAGAGAGAGCACAAAAAAAATATATATGTATTCTTACCCGCCGTCAAGCCGGCACCGAAGAGACAAGGAGAAAATAAGCGAGAGATAAAAAGAAATACAAGAAGGGCCCAACCACGGGCGATTTAGCGGGAAGATATGAAGCGCGCACTGTTGAGTGAGCACGCGCTCTTTCTGCGTTCCAAGACACGACACACTGACTGGAGCAACACTTCCCGGCGCTGTTCCGTCGCTCTATCCACGGAAAGGAAACGAGAAGATAGAGAGGAGGACGAGGAGCCGACGGGAGGAGCATCATCTGCGCCTGTGCCATCTTGAAGCGGCGCGTGTGTGCTTTGGGCTGCGCGGCGGGAGTTTCGAATCTCAAATGTGCGGGACCATCGTCGTAGCGTCTCGACACGAAATGTGTTTTATCGACCGATTTACGTTGAGTTCGGGAGCGTTTGGCTGTAACACCCGGATGTAACGAAAAATCGACACCGAAAATCCTTAAGCCCATAAATAAAACAACCATAGAAAAATACCCCAGTCCCTCCCCCCATCAGCTAAAAAGTTCTTTGTCGACTGCTTAACTATACAGGATCGTGGGAATCCGAGCATTAAAAAAAAGAAAAAAAAATTGTGAGCCATTCCACTGCGTGAAGCTGTCTGGCCAGCGCCCCACATGATTCACACAGAGACGCACAAAAGGGCTTCACCAAATGTTTCTTTACAGTGCATAGACCGACACGCTGTTTACAAACAAACCCACTTTTGCCCACACCAGATGTGGGCACTGCGCGTGCGCAGAAACCGAATTCGCGTTAAGCGAAGCGTCTGCGCATGCGCAGTGCCGTCGACAGCGCCACCGCAGCTGCGTGACGTCAGGGCCGCGTGTCGGTCTATATACACTGTAAAGTTTTTGCCCTGGGGTGGGTTGTGGCGGAGGCTGCGGACCATCGAGCAGGTTGGTGTTGCAGAGCGCCCTACGTGACCACTGATTGTAGGGTGCAGTGGGGCGCCTGCGCCGCTGGCTGGTTTTGGGGCTTCCGCGGTGTCGGCCACGACTCACTATAGGGATTTCCCAGTCCTCCTTCTTTTCCTTTATTTTTTTTTTCTCCTTTTGGTGCTGCAGGCCTCTGGCATGGACCCTCGGTCTTTCTGCTCTCACCGGCATCTCTTTCTGAGTGCAAATAAATATTATCATTATCATTATCATTATATACGTCATTTTGAAACGGTAGTTATGATTGCTTTGTGATCACTATGATATACACTAATGGACTTCATTACAACTTTGGTTAGATTGGCAGCTAAAGATAAATCTGTGCATATAAAGTTTTATAAGCTTTATATATTCAGAAACTGCTGCTCTTATATATGCAAAGCAGAGACGTCCCCCGACTCGAGCGGGAGAAGGCCCATTGTTTTCGGGAGTATATCCTTTATCACACGTTTCGACGTCTTTCTTCATGAAAATGCATATCGAGGTGACTGGGCGTATTGCATTTCCATACAATGGAGAGATTTCGGGTGCAATTTAGTTTCTGCACACGGATACCAAAAACGCATGAAACCCTAGCCATATACAGCGTCGCTGTAAAACCGAAGTAATTCGCGCGGCGCGCGAACGCGCTGTCGCGCGCTTTGCGGCCTTTCCTGTTATGCCGCGCCATCTCACGGCGTGTGTCAGATATGAGAGCGAGTCTTTGTTAGGTGGTGCCGTTCATACGCCCTTCTCTTCTTCCCTCGAAGCCCTACCACACATTTTGTGATTACCAGTGTCGACATGATAAAGCTTGTACAATTTTTTTTTTCTTTTAAGTTTGACCACAGTTGACGCTGCAGTAATCAGGCAGCACCGAAAGTGCATCGTCACGGCGCACGTTGTCTTTGTGGTTTTGCTGTCACTTGCTGAACCCAATCACGTACAGTCCTAATCACACTTGTCTATAACGCGCGAGCGAGCGGCTTTCTCCGGGGAGCGCAACACTGGTGGCGTTCGCGAAAACTAAGCTAGTCACGTGGCGCAACATAGAACGGCTCGCTCGAGGGGTGTCCTGCCCACTCTATCAGCTTGATAAGCGATAAAAGTAAAGTACTTTATGATATATTTTTGTTTTTTGATGACGACATCGTTGATACGCCTTCATGCTTTACTTTGTTCATTGTTCGAGCAATGATGTTTGTAAAAAGCGTGCGAGCCGCCTTCCGCGTTCGCCGCCAGCTGATAGAGTGGGCAGGACACCCCTCGAGCGGGCCATTCCATGTTGCGCCACGTGACTCGCTTAGTTTCCGCCAATGCCACCAGTCTGGCGCTCCCCGGAGAAAGCCGCACGCTCGCGCGTTATAGACAAGTGTGATTAGCACTGTACAGAAAACTAAAAAGCGCAGGATTGTTCGCCATATTTCATGTGCGGAACAATCTCTATACACTAAGGCGATGTTTACAAACAAGACCCATTTACTCACACCAGGGGCCCTACTCTGGACACTTGGCGAGAAACTCGGCTAGAAACCTGGTGGGCGTGATTGGCCGACGCCGCACTTGACCTTGGCGCCGGCCAATCAGAGCCCCGGGATTTCTCGTCGACGTTTTCGCCAAGTGTACAGATTAGGGCCCCAGCTGGATTTACTGCGCGTCCGGAGGCGTCCGATTCGCAGGAAGGTGAGCATCTGCGCAGAGTCACCGTATCGGTGAGGCATAAAAGTGACGCGTTGC
Source organism: Ixodes scapularis (assembly GCF_016920785.2). Classification (NCBI taxonomy): domain Eukaryota; kingdom Metazoa; phylum Arthropoda; class Arachnida; order Ixodida; family Ixodidae; genus Ixodes; species Ixodes scapularis. Next base: position 69,665,620 of record NW_024609837.1, read on the forward strand.
AATATATTTGATACTATACATGATATATGATAAGATATATAGAGTTTTCTTTTTTTTTTATATTTATAGATTTGTTTTAAAAGAGTAGTGAAACCTACATTTATACGGTTTTTGCAGGTAAGTTATAGGCCAGAGGGACAGAATTCAGGGGGATAAATGTAACAATCAGTCGGCTCTTTCGGCGTAGTAGACATTTGGTTACAATTAAAAGGCTGGTAAGTGTCAACAAACAGCACCAAGTCAACTCTTTTTTAGAAATATATATGGCAGGGGCACCATTTTACGGCGTTCTGATGAAAACGCTCAGTTCGGACGTGTTTCTAAGTTTCGGTTTCTTATCGGAGCGCATCTTTGCGCCCGCGGTTCTGCTCCCCGGTGGTCACGGCGCAAAGCCACTGCCTCGCCTCCCTTGTAGAATGCAGGGAAGTATGGCGGACGTGTGTTGCGCGTAAGTGTAGCTTTCACGACCTATTTTAAACAAATCTCTAAAGCTTAAAAAGTGAAATAAAACACCCAGTATAATAATATGTGTGCTATTCGTGCGTAGAAAAAAATATTTGCGTAAATAAATCAGTGAACAAAGCCAAGGGAAACTTTGTAAAACGGCGTTTTTAGGTGTTGCATCTATATACTAAAAGTAATGAGATGTAGATTTAAACAGAAAAATATTTAAGCCTAAGTTTTTTCTATTTTTTTACGCACAAAAAGAAAAACGGCAAAAAAAAATTTATTTGACGCCGCAAATTAGAGATGCCCCCATATACCCTCGGATCTGCCGAATATATGCTTTTCTGATGTTCATCTCAGAAGAAGCTTTCGCGCCTTTGCCTTATGTTGTGAGATACGTGATTATCAAAGTCAACAAAACGCTATTGACTGTTCATTTTCCTGGGCGTATGAACAAAGCAGGAGTTTGTTTTCGGCTTAATTGCGTTTCCTATCATCTACGCTCATAAAATTTTAGTATGATAAAGGCTCCACTTAAAGACAACGCTGTAAAACGTTTCATTGATGTTCATTGGTTTATTTATATACGGTACTCGGATACAACCCGTGGATACGACTTTGCCTGTACGCGGATTCCGTTTCAAAGTCGGTCTGTTATTTGTTCGCCGCGTGCGCGAGATTATTCACGCGAGGGAGTAGTCTCCAAAATTCGAGGGAAAAAACAACATAAAGCACTGTGCACATTGCTGTGTTAATGAGATGTTCTGTGAAGCGACAAATTGCGCCGTCCTTTCTAAAAACTTGCTCAACCGCGCTGCAAAAAAAAAAAAAAAAAAAAAAAAAGGAGATAAAAAAGACGTTTTACGTTTGCGTTAAATTACATAAAAGGGAGCTTTAAGCGACTGAGACTAAACACTCGCTTCAGTGACACTCAAGCGGCAGCAAAACGTGGTTGACACTAAAACGTAGACATTAAAAAAGAAAAACGTGACCCGTTAACAAAACGTATATACATCAAAACACTTACTCGTAAAAACAACAACCACAACAAACAAACGCATTAAAGTTGTAAGCGCCAATCAATCCTGCACTGCGAGACACCGTTAGCACAAACACGTCATCGATGATTTTTTAAAAGTTGACTTTGAAAGGCCAATGCTTTGCGTCAGATTTTACCGCTTTCATTCGTGCTCCGAATGGCCGCTTTCCACCACACTGGTAGTTTACACAACGGCCCTTCGAGTCTAAGAATACAAAAATACTTCAAAAACCTACGACCGCTCGTTCGCACTAACAGGGTCCCACTGGGCAAGCGCCGGTAAAACATACTTGTGAACAAAGCGTAGGTGCGAACAAACATGTGCGTAAACGAAGCGTGCGTTTTAAAGAAACATATGCGTCAAAAAGACTCAGGTGTCAATCGAAGATATACTACAACGAAACACGCACGACAACGAACCGTATGCGTCAACGGATAAACAAACATCTTTAGGCGGCAGGATTTGCAATACGGTTCGAACTTTATGTCGTGCTTAAAGGGCGATTTTTTGACCAACTCCAACTAACTACATTTTCGAAATCGCCGTCCTTTACTCTTTCCGGTATGCTATTTAGTATCGCGAAATTCGGAATAGTTATTGTGAAATCGGCAAATGAAAATGACGTTAAAACGAAGATTCGAATATATTCGCGCTTTTCATTGCCGTGACGTCACGGGTGGGCCAGCTTGCGGTTCGAGCGGGCAGTCTTAAAATGAACTATGCCGAGCATTTCCATAGTGCTGCTGCACGGGAGCTGGAGCGACTTTCCAAGGCATTCATTTGACACCATAAAACTGTTTGTAATCAGTTGGGAACAAAGACTACAGCCCTAAGAGTGAACCGCCGCCTACCCATGACGTCACTTTTTCAATGTTGCCAGTAGAGCTTTTCACTGTGTAAAACACGATGAGGACCAAAATTGTAAATTCTGTAACTTCGCGAAAAAAAGTTATTTTGTCCAAATATTTGGGTTACTATTTCAGCGATATTGGTTGGTGTTCTTAGCAGAAGATAGTCACGAAAAACCATCACGACAGGCCACCATGGTATTTTCGTAATGGTATGGTATCTTCATGGTATCTTCGTCATGGTGTCTTCGTAACTTTGTGTGACGTCCCCTTACGTCACTTCATGAGGTCGCATTATCTAGCACAGAAAAAAACACACGCACACAGCATGTGCCAAGCGCATTCGCAGCATACTCCGTGCTTTCCTGTCTTCGTCTGCACGATCAAAGTAAAGCAATGTATTTTTTATTTTTTTCATTTACAGTGTTATGAGATGCTACAGTTAAGCGTACGATCAACAAGCTTTGACTGCTTGTGGACGTAAGAAAAATATTTTTTGATGTTACTTTTTTTTCGCAATTCGTGCCATTCCAGGAGCACAGCCCTCTTGTTTCACTTTAAAGAAATAACGGCAAAATATAGCGATTAAAAAATATTTTAGAAGGTTATGTTGCATGAAAAAGGGAGGGAGGGGAGAACTGTCCCAGCAGAACGCACACAGTTTTTGTCTCTGTAGACACATATGTTATGCGCAAAAGTCTTTAGGTTTTATCTAATGGACATAAGGTGGAAAAAAAACGTAGCTCAATCCGAGGCTTGTATGGTCCTTGTGTGATGGCCCTGCCACATTGTTCATAAAACAAGATCTGCGAACTTGTTCGAAGCCTGCGGACATTGTATGAAGCAAAACGGTGCTTCCAACTTGCTTGAGACGTGTCCACAAGTAACTTTGTCAAGATGTCTGGAGACAAACACCGTGCCTTGTGGTACGATGCACCAGCAGGGGGATTGCCGGGACAGGTGCGAGCGTAGATACCGTTGCACGCATAGAGGCACGAAACACCTTGCTACAAATTTAACGCGCGACATCCTTAGGTAGGGATTACGAAAGTTTACGGACAAGGCAGACTTAAACGAATGTCTAAACCTGGTTTCAACTGAAGTCCAGACGCAACCGACACTAGGAGCTGACGGGGACTGATCGGACAACGTCAAAAGCGCAGCATCATGATAATCGTCGTGCTTTTTTGTACTCGTTCTACAATTGTTCAACCAGTCGTAAACAGAAAGGCTCATTTGACTTAATAATAACACCCTTTTTCCGAACAAAGAGATAGGGAAAATTTGGGGGAAAAAACAAACTGGAAAATCAGTTTGACGAGTTTCCCTCTCCTCGTATATTATACAATTTAAGATATCCAAGGCATACAGTACACTGCGTACTGCATAAAAAAAACAAAAAAAAACAAGAAAGAAACAGCGTTACTGTGCAATATATATAAACATTAAAATATATATAGAGCACTATTGCTGGATTGGCCACCTTTAGCTCGTAGCGCTAGCTACATAGGACTACACAAATGACGCGGGCACTTGAAGAAAAATAAAGCTTCTACTTTCCTCACAGAGCGCTTGGGAAATTCGATCGCTGCTATCTATGGATATAGCCCGGCGAATGGCAAGACTGAAATAAGTTTAGACCTAAAAATACGCTCTGCGTTGCGATACTCAGCGTGGTTAAGGGGGATCGGTGGCCTAGTGTGCTAGCGCTTACCAGCTCGGCGCACATGAAGCTTAAGCTCGCGCTACAGAACCCGGGGATCCTGGGTTCAATCCCCACCTCTGCCCGTTTCGATCTGGATGAGCATCGTACCGGCGTGAGGTCGTGTATCACTAATGCGTGGTGCACGTTACAAAAACCCCGGCTAGGGATTGTACTGCAGTGGCTAAATTTCGCATCTACAGCTGGGAGACTCGTCGCCCGTTGTGGCAGACCAAGGTCTAGGCTATTTAAACATACACACAGCCCAATTTCTTTTCAGCGTGGTGAACCGCCGGGCTTGCTGTCGTAGTCCATAAAGTTTCTTTGTGCCTAAACTTCACCCTCGTAATTCGCCGTAGACTGCAGCTATACACCAACTCGACTCATTAACGCCGGTACGCTGCTCATCCAAATCCAAGACGGGCGGGGGCAAAGATTGAACCCTTGTTTCTTGGGTTGTGCAGCGCGATCTTTGACTCCACGTGCTCCGAGCTGGTCACCGAACCGAACCGCGGTGGAGCTGCTCTCGGCACCGCGCATGCGCAGATGCGTCATCTCTCGCGATTCTGGTTTCTGCGCAATCGCAGTGCCCACACTGGGTGTGGGCAAAGCGGGCTTGTTTGTAAACCGTATGTTAGTCTATGCGGAGCGCAAATTCTTCTCCTTCTTGCGCAGGGGTTGTGGTGACGTCAGGAGGCCGAACTCTGATTGAGTTCGATTGGAAGGACAGTGGTTAGACCTCGAGGCAGCTAGCTTTGAGGCCTACCCACTATCGTTCTAATCGAGCCAATCAGAGCTCGGTGTTCTGACGTCATCACAAACACTGCAAAAGAAGCAGACGAACTTGCGCTCCGTATACCCTCTCCCAAGTGCTTTGCAGTAAAATGGACGCTGCACATTTCGTAGAGTATTTTCGGACCGTTTTTTTTTTTCTTCTAACGCGTAAAGTCGGACACTGTATGAGAACTATATCGAAGCGAGGAAATAAGTACAGAAATGACCACCATTACCGCTGAATGACATCAGGCGCGTGCTCGTGCATCGTCGATGCAGACGCAAATGTCCGAACAAGCCATTAAACCGACACCCTTCTAACAAAAATCTACACACCAATCAAAAATAGAGAAGAGCAAAGCACAGTCGAGGCCAACGGCACATAATGCGTCTACACCGGGCGGGACGAGGCGAGAACCGTCGGTCACGTCTGATCCGCGAAGCATGCAAAGTGCGACTGACCCGTGCCGAGTCTTCCGTCCTTTTTTTTTTTATATACTTTTACGAGTCGGGCACGAATCCGCAGACGCCTCGATCGCTCGTGAGAGAACGGAGAAAATCCCGAATCCACGTTCCTGGGTCCGCACGACACGGCGTCGAGAAAGAGGGCCACGCCCCGCGGGGAGTGCAACGCTCTCTTGGCACGCGGTCACTCGGGGGCCTCATAGCGTACACGCTCCTCTGGTCCAGAGTAGGGCAACTAAAGCCACAGCCACGCTGTTCACACATCGTAGAAAGGAAACTGTGTTGGTTACAGGCACGACAACAGAACTTTCTGCGGGCATACCTCGAGAACGTTTGAATCATGTTTCCTTCAGAGATATGTATTTTTCGAACATGTTTGCAGACAGTTTTTTTTTTATATTACCAATGTGACAAGGATTGTCTCACAAGGAAGAAGCACGCCTCAGATAGTTGTTTATAGATTGTCTTTTGTATGGTGTACTTGCAGCGCGACCGCTGTTTAACTAAACGGCAGAGCCAGATTGTGTGTTTGTGTGTGTAGGGGAGGTAGCTGGAAAAGGTTATATAGGGAATCATGGGTGTAGGCCCATAGGCCCCTCTATCGCCTTCCATTTCGCTTTCTCGACCAAATTTGTATTGACGGACATGGGGTTAAATACTCAAAATTTGTGTGTGTATGTGGGGGAGAGGGGTTCAGTGATTAGCTCGGAGCACTTGGTGCGAAAGCTCGCGCTGCACAACACAGAAATCCCAGGTTCAAACCCCGTCCCCGCCCGATTTGGATCTGGATGAGCTCGCACCGGCGTGCTGTCGCGTATCACTACTCCGCGATGCACGGTGCAGACCCGAGAGAAATATCGTCGAACAATCAGGCAATCCTATCCCTAATCATCACGCAACTTGCTCAGCTCCAAACCCGTCGGGCTTGCCCCTAAGGTGCGGCGACGCTCGTTTACAATGTAGATGAGAAATTTAGACTGTGCAGTACAACTGCTATAGCCTAGGGTTTTTATAACCTGCATCACGCAGTGTAGTAATACACGACCGCACGCCGGTACGATGCTCATCCTGATCGAAACGCGGGCAGGGGGTTGGGATTGATCGAACCAAGGATCCCCGAGCTCTGCAGCACGATCTTTGACTCTTTGTGCCCCCGAGCTGCGGATCGCTAACGCACTCGGCCACCACGAGCCCCCATGTAAACAAAACCGAAAGTTGCATAAGTGTCCGATCGTGCCCTCTGTTGTTTATTTTTCTTTTTAAATCCTTCTAATTAGTCTGAGTAATGATCTTGCTGTCGTAATGTGTAATTGAAGCGCATTGTGTAACGCCATCCTATCACTACAACTCGGCCCTTACCACTTTTCCCTCCTTCACACCCAAACTGGCCTCCGTTGGGGACGACACATTATACGGCGGTCGTGGTGTTCGTGCGTTCGCTTTCACCGGCTAAACAAATCATTCACAGTGAACCAGGCGGAATCCTAAAACTCGTTTATGTGCGTGATCGGTTCAATTGGCGCACGAAGGTGATGAAAGCCGTGACAATGCACTTTTGGCTCCCACGGTTTTTAAGACTCTTGTGGCGGTTTTCGACCGTCTGCGCATTAATGCAGCCGGAAGTAAACTCTCGAAATAGGCTTAAGAACCGGTCTTGTCTCAGTCGGTGTAAGTCAAATGGAAGTGTGTGAACGGGACATAAAACTCGGTAAAAAATGTATGAACACTCGACTTGTTTCGTTTTTTTAGTCTTGTCGTACGGGAATTACACTTCATATTAAACAACAACAACAAAAAAAAAAAGATCTCGTATTTATCTGTAGCTGAGCCGGCTATGACCAAGAAAATACGGTGACACTCTAGAGACAGACTAACTCGCTCATTCATCACGCTCCTTCATTAACGCTTCGTGGACCGTGTTCTAATATGACGGTCGACATTGAAAGATGCAGACAGCCCAGGCAACATACTTGGCGACGCGCTCGCTCGCAGTTCCGTCGCCGCTGTGTTCTTTATTAGCGGATATTAACGAGGACAATTAATATCGCCCCTTGTTTTACGTGCCAGTGCTACGAACACAAAGAAACTATCCGTGTCGGGATCCGTATGAAATAATCTCGGGATGCAGGATAGGGAGGGCGAATTGGTGGCGGCTGTCAATCAAAGTCACGGACAAGGAAGTTGCTGGAAATGCATCTCTGTTTTGTGTATTAGAATGTTTGATCCATGTCGTTACCGTAATACCGTTATTCGAAGGGAGAGTGGGGGTTGAGAAAAAAGAACGAAAGAACGAAATAAAGAAAGAAAGAAAGCAAGAAAGAAACAAAGGAAAAAAGAAAGAAAGAGAGAAAGAAAGGAAGAAATGAGGAAAGGGGTAACAGAAGAATAAGACAAATCGGTTAATTCGGGGTAATGGTCCCGGTTGGCTACTCTGTGCCGGATAAGGGGACATTAAAGGTGAGATTGAAAGGGTGGAAGAAGGAACAAATAAACTGCGTAAAATTTCATACTTGTAGGTAACGCTGTACAAGTAACGTGGTAATTGTTCCTAGTTACTTTTTTTTGTAAGAAAGCTAACGACGTAGTTACGTTTTAAATGAATGAAAGAGTAAAGTATTCTAGTTACTTCTTGATGAAGTGACGAGTGACGGCGTTTAATTACTTCCGAAGGAGAACGTGTACAACTCAAGTACCTAGTTCTCACCCCGGCTCGCGACTGCCATACACAAGCCGCGAAGACGCTAGATAGACAATAAAAAGATGCGCACAAGGTAGGCCTGTATCGCCACAGTCATCCCTGAATGACCGCGTTAAAAAGGGAGGAATAAATAGCGACGATCAACATTGGAAGCGACTATGGCTTCATAAAAACGACAGGTTCAAAAGTAACGAGAAGACAACGAGTTACTCGCAAGCTCATGTAGCGAGTTCCTTTAGAATAGCAGTAACAAGCAACGCTTTTAGTAGCCGTTCTTTAACGGGGTAATGAGTAACAACCTTCAGTTACTTAATTTCACTAACGAGTACGTCTGTAAAAAAATCACGCGTCTGCAACACTACAAAAACGTCACTGTTTAACAGTCTACGGGCACAAGTCCATCCGTGTTTGACTTTTCTGGCGGCGTGGACGAACTTCCTTTTTTGAAGAACGAAGACAGAAAAATTAGTGAGAGTGAAAGAAAGGTAAACAGAATCAAAATCGTTATGAGAGTTGGTAGATTGCTCCGATACATTCTAAATACGCGGTGGTCACCTGCTGGTGCATCATACAAAAGGCAGTCTGGAGACATGTTCGAACATGTATGAAGCAAACATGCTTGGAGAATGCTCGGATAATTATTCCACCATGTCTGCAACAGACACCAGAGCCTTTTGTATGACGGCGCAAATTTTTAAGCCTAAACATATGCGGAGTTCAAGTTCGCCTGTTTCTTTTGCAGGGCTGGTGGTGACGCCAGAACGCCGACCTCTGATTGGCTCTGATTGAAGGATAGTAGGTAGAAATCAAGGCAGCTTGCTTTGAGATCTACCCACTATCACACAGTCAAAGCCAACGTTACTAAATCACTCAGTTGGGAAACTCCCATAGAGACAGCTTTAACAAAGTGGCCCAAACTGTCTCCGAGCACCGAGCTAATGACGAACACAACGCCACCATGTTTCCCGCAGTGGCCACTCGAGGAACTGCAAGCGCCTTCTATTTTGGCTTTAAGAACGGATACAGCGGAAGAGGTTACAAGGGTCCCACCCCTGTCTCCCCGGCGGACGCGCCGCGTTGTGCTACTGAAGTTAAAATGCACCTAGGGCGGGACGTGCTACCTGAAAGGCCCGCTGAGGCATGGTTTTATAAAAACAATATTAATTGTTCCGCAAAACCTTGCGAACTAAAGATGATAAAAACATCCCGCGCCCATCATTTGGTACTAAACTCCAATAAATTTCATACAAAAAGAGTCTTTTCCGTTTGTTTTTTACGCAAAAGCAGGCTTTCAAAAAGGTCAAGGTGACCACAGTACAGACAAATGATAAAGAGTGGCGCTGTTGTCGCATTTAGCTCGGTCTCGGTGGACGCCAACGGCCCAGGTTTCGACGGCGAGTTTCCCAACCGAGTGCTTCAGTAACGTTGGTCAAAGCCAATCAGAACTTGGCGTCGTTCTGACGTCACCGTAACCCCTGCGCAAGAAGCAGACGACTTGCTCTCCGCATAGCTTCAAAATATTCGCCGAGCTTTCCCTAGGCGGAGCGAAAGTTCGTCTGCTTCTGCGATGATGTCTGCGATGATGTCAGAACGCGGAACCCTTATTGGTTGATTAAAAACAAAAAATAGTGGCTAGACCTTAAGACATCTAGCGTTGAGGTCTACCAACTATACTTTTTTCAATCAAGGCCAATCAGAACTTGGCGTCGTTGTGACGTCACAGGAATTCCTGCGCAAGGAATAGACGACTTGCTCTCCGCATAGGTTGCAAGACGCTCCGACTTTAGGGTGCCGACGTGAGCTAGTTGGTTCACGATGACAAAAGGAGCAAACAGAGCGCGGAAAACAGGGGCATAGTAAAATAAGTGCGCACAGCACAAATTGCTGTTTCGTGTGCTTGTCCTCTGTGTACTTCTTTCGCTTTGTACCCGTTTATTTTTGCGCGCTGGCTGCCCTTGTGGCTCCAGCTTTTTTTAGTGTGTAGTCGTCGCCGTCCAGAAGGTCGCTACTTTTCACATGCATGAGTCGTGCATTTTATCTGTAAACTTTACCGCTCCTTTTACAAGATCACACCCGTCGTCCCACGGCTGCGAGGGTGCAGTTTCACTTCTTGCTTCTTTTTTTTTTTTTCTTTTTTTTTTAACATTCAGGGTGCGCTGCGGTTCTTGGGTTGCGTACATACTCTATAATTCCATTAAAATGCCGAGACAAGAAAAAAAAATCTTATCCGCTACGCTGCGATGTTTTACTTCGTTTTTCTATGAATAGTCGGTGTTTTTTATTATTATTATTCGTTTACTTCTATCAAATAGCAGTCTTACTCGCTCCCTTCCGTATTGCTATCACCAGATGTTCGCCGCATCTGTGTCCGGAGGCACCCATGTACCCCTTAATAAACGGGTCCTTGACTCCTTGGAGCGTGGAAACGAAAAGTGTAGATACGGCGCCCCCTAGAAAAGGAAAAGAAAAAAGAAAAGCGCACACGACCGGGCACTTCCTGTTCAAACAAAGCTAAAACGTAACGCGTGGACACAGCAATAGGGACATCTTGTGGATGACCCTCATCTTACTCATTTTTGAACGCTTTTCCGAGTCAAGTTTGTCTCGCGTCTTGCCCCCAGGTGGAAGTACATGCCAGAAATTTAATATATGTCTCCTTTTCTTCTTTTATTTTTTTTATTTTTTTTAAGCGCGGTTGCGAAGCAGGCTTAGCTATTTCCGACTGTTTGAAATGGTTATTCATAAACTTATGAATGGGTAAATGCTAAAGTGTTAGTATTCTACCTTAAAGACTCAAATGTAACGATTAGTTATGTATTGTTACGTAATTAACTCTATCGTTATAACGATAGCGTTACGTTACTTCCGAGGCTTTTTTTGCTGCAGATTGTGTGAGTTTTGCGTCCGAAGAATCCTCAAGACAAAAACGCATAGACCGTTGGAAGTCAAGACGGTAGGGCTTGGATAAGACGGGCCGGGGAGAAGGAAGCAGACGCAGCGATAAAGAGAAAAAGAGGTCTCCCCCTCCCTTCTCCAGCGTCCCGTCTGCTTCCTCCTCCCCGGCCTGTATTACCCTCGCCCAGGGATGGGCAGTATTTAAAATACAAGTATTTGAAATACGTATTTCAAATACTTTGCGTATTTAATTACAAATTGGGTAATGTGTTTGACGCGTGTATTTAAATACTAAAACGTGGGTATTTCAAATACAATTGTAATTAAATACAATTTTGTCGGCAAAAATACATCCCTCAAATTTGTTGTCACTGTCCAGAGCAGGAAGAAAACTACGTTCTGCACCGAATGCAGTGTCTCTCAATCAAGCACAGGTGTTTAGTGACTTTGTGATTACGGTACTAGTCCAGGCAAGAATAGTGACGAAATCGACGTTCACAGGCAGACTGTCTAAATAAGTGCCTGTGACAACTTGTGATGCTTTCCAGCCTGATTTCCATCCATATTTTTGCCTAGAACATTCTAAATACGCGGGTTGTCCAGATTTTCGTAACTGGTGCGAGTTGCAACAATCAAAAATTCTCTAGCTAGTGCTGCGCGTCTTGGTCGTCCCGGTTCTTTGTTTGTGTGTACCAAAATGTAATAAAAAAAAAAAAGCTGCTTGAAGCTCTGTACCTTTTTCACCTATTACGTCCAAGCTGATTAAATTTTTTTGTGATTATATTTCTATTACGTTACTAGAGCCTCGCACACTAGCTCCCGAGTGTGCGATGCAAAAATAAAATTAGACACCCAGAAAGCCGTGGCAGGTGCCCTGAAGTTGCTGACGCAAATTTTGAGGAATGTATTTGGAAAAGTATTTGGAGGGAGACCAAATACATTTGGTTGTATTTGTATCTTGTACTTAAATGCTTTTTTTTTGTAAATGTAATTAGATTTGTACTTATATACATTTTTGACGAAGTAATTTGTATTTGTATTTCGATACATATTTGCATGTATTTTGCCCATCCTTGCCCTCGCCCTACCTTATTGACTTCCAACGGATTATAATTGTAGCCTGGTAAGGATAAACGCTCTTACTTCCAGGATCAGTGATAGGCCAAGGCAGTGACAAAATACGCGAAGCTGCACTTGAAGTCTCTCTCGTAGAGAGCGATGTTTCACAAAGCCATGTGTCATACTCTGCATAGGGAATATCATCGTCGTTTGTGTTGGGAAAAGGCAAAGAAATGAGAATTGTGTCAACCACGCGTATTGTATGACGAACGTTTTTATGCGATAGCTGTCATTCGAAAAAAAAATCTGGTTCTCTAGTTTTCTACACAAAAAAAAAATCATAAAGACGAATGAAAACTTGACCAACAAACAAGCATGCAACAAATCAATCAACCCACCATCCAACAAAAGAAGCTGCACACCGTACAATTATTTCGGTCGTGAGAAGACCAGTAGTACGTCATGATGGCAAAAGCAAAAACACTGACAATTTCAATTATAAAATGTTTTTGATACTGGGAATAGAGAATCTATCCCCGTTGAGGTTCGGGAATAAAGCAAGCTCCAATAGAAGCACTGCTAGATAAATTTAGCAGGGAACTAAATTCACCCCCTGCACGTGATGTTGCCATTCACCTTGGTACTCCCTTCTTTTCCTTCAATTTTGGCTTTCCAGTCAATAATCAATAGATACAATCGCATTTTTGAAATGAACGCATGGCATGCATTCTTTTTCTGTACACTAAATTTAGCGGACAGTGCATCCATTTAAGCATCTATTTCATAAATAGCTCAATGTACAAGATATAAAGCTTCACGGCTTGAAGGTAAGCATCTTGCTGGAATTGGTAATTACTGGAAAAGATGATACGCCGAATGTAAGCGGTTGCTGCTTGTCTGTTTGTTTTTCTTGTTTCACTTCGTTCACTGTTAATTATTTTTAAATAATAGGTTCACGTCAGTGATTTATTGTGACGCCTTTTAATGTCTCTCCTTCGTGCAACTTTTAGCGGAGGAAGCTAGGTGCTTTTGTGTGGAGTATAATTTTTTATATAACATAAATATTTTCATCAATATTTGCCGTTGGCTACTTGTTGATGTTTAAAATTAGTTTACGTACGCTTGGGTCCCGTTGAAGTTTTGGGGCTTCGGGCTAGTAAGGCTGCTTCAACAGATTTTTTCTTTTTCTTTTTCCCATGTTTCTTTTTAAATTTGTTTGTTTTCTGTTAGAAAATACCGAATAGTATTCTTAAAATCTAAGAGCTCAATGGAAACTGGTTTATCGTTGACAGGCCCGTTTGACCCAAGGTAGAAAACGCAGTTAACGTAGAGTAGGAATTCTTCGTCGGAGCGTGTGCGTGCGTGTGCCACCAATAGGACGTCACATTCTTTCGGCCATGTTTACTTCGGGGCTTCGCAGCGATGTTTATCGACTTCGGTGGCCCCCGGAAGTGCGCAGCGTGCAGTCTCGAACGAAGCTCCAAGACACGACCCAATTTAGGCCGCAGCCAACCCACCCCAACCTCCCTCAGTCCGCTATGTATGCACAGTTAACGAAAACAACGAAGAAACATAACCTAAACTGAGTTCACCCCTAAGCTGACACTGGACTGGAAGCTATACCTGCTCGCTGGACCATTCGTACATATTTCTTTAGTCAAGTTGTCACGCTCCCACCCATTCTCACACACAGAGAGTGGTGTAGCGCGGTGAAAAGGAGACGTTTAGGTGGGCAAGCGGGCGCGTAGCTTTCCCAACCGCACTGTCAGCTTACGGGTAAACGGAGTAGAGGGCGAGCGCAATAAAGTGGCTGATTAGGGCGAAGATACGTACAGCGGAATGCGAATGCGGGTCTAATTAGGGGCCAATGAGACTAAGATATGGGTAGGTGCATTTTAGTCGGGCGCGAGTAGCGTTCTGGTAAGCCCTCAAAACGCACAAGGACAGGAGCAGTCGACCCGATGAAAAACAACAAAAATATTAAAGTTAATTTCCGACCCATTGTAATGAAGACATGTTACGATGGTGAGGAGCGTCGAGAGTGTTAAGACATTCATTTGATAAATTTCAAACTACAATAGTTTTGTTAAAAAGGATATTGAAAGGCATCCCAAGGCTGTTCAATAAGTTTTACCTCCTGCGCAGTAACTTTCGCTCAGCGACGGAAGTGAAAGATGTTACTTTGTTTCAATGTTGGGAATGTCTTTTTTCTCGAGGCCACATCACTTTTCGATATGGTCCCCAGCAGCGACGATGCCCTTTCGACGCCTATTCACTAGTCTGCGCATGCCGTCGTAGAAAAATGAGGGCGGCTGTTGACGAGACAGCACCGCGCTAGGAAGAGGCGCAATTCCAAGATATATTTCGGCTCACCCGTGTTGCAACCCGGACTTCGCAAGATGAAGGAACATCAGGGCCCGTTTTCTCAAACGCGAACCGTGGTTTAAAGTTAACTATTGTTCCTAGAAGGGGGAATTCTAGGTCACGTGACTTGGAGAGCATGGGCGCCGAGGGAGGGGCAGTACCTAGAAGCTAAATGGCCGTGGCGTCGCTCAACGAGGGCTAATAATTCTGCTTGGTTCTGCTGAAAATTCATTTCGATCCGGCTGTTATATTAATGACGCACCGTCAACCTATTAGCACGTCAAGCAAAGCGGTAGTTCAGAGGGACTACTGAACTAACCCACGGCAGCATTCCGCGAACGCATCACTCTTCAGCAGTCCGGGATCCAAGACATATGACGGTACATAAGCCTTGCAAGTGTTCTTATGGTGAGTAAAAAAATGTTTTGCGAACGAGTGTTGGTATATATTTATTCTAACACGTCTAATTTGTTACACTATGCATGCCAACTCGTGAGCAGCGATTACTTTGAGGAGAAAGGGGGTTATCCACGATAAAGTCTTCGTTCCTGGTGAACAGCTGGGACATTGTACTGTTTTTTTTTTTTGTTCGCAGTGCGCCGACAGTATGCCGACAGTATCGAGGTTTCTACATATCCCCGGTGGCCAGCGATTCAACAGTGACGAGAAGCTTAGCTTCTCGTCACCGGTGGATCGGTTGGGCTAATGGAAGAGAGGGCAAACAGTTGAGATCAGGATAGCTAGGTTCGATATTGTACATGTTCCTTTTTTTAGTACACGGAAGTGACGTCATCACGTCTCATTGGTTGGAAGCAAAAGTGACGTAATTTCCCTAGAAAAATGTGGGCGGAGTCGGCAAAACTGGGCGGAGTCGGCTACCGGACGTGACAACAAAATGACGTTTCGTTTTGTACCGAGTACGTTTCAAAAGGTACTTGCTCGGAACTAGGTGTCATTGGCAGCATGTTTTCAGCGGCGAGGCGTCGCCGTCTCGTCACTTCGACTTTTTCTTTAATAGAGCTTTTTTTTTTCGCCAGAAAGGCTGTATCGGGAACACCGCGATGCATTCGAGCTTTCGGAGGAGATCTTTCGGAAGCAATACCGCCTGCCCAAGATCGTGGTGCGGTGGTTGTGCGACGAACTTCGCGAGGAACCGGAGGTGAAGAGAGTGCGTACCACGTCATGACTGTGGAGCTTCAAGTGTTGTGTGCACTGCGCTTCTACGGCACGGGGAGCTTCCAAGGCATGGTGGCGAGCGACGAACACGTAGCGCGGGACCAAAAGACAGTCAGCGTTGCGGTCCGCGCCGTGTCCGTCGCTATCGTGCGTCGTCTCGGGGTCCAGCGTGGGTGGATCCACTTCCCCGAGACGCCGAGCGAGAGGTTCGACGCGGAGAAGGGCTTCAGGCTGCTCGGCAGGATACCCGGCGTCATCGGTTGCGTGGACGGGACCATGGTCTCCATCGTCGGCCCGTCCAACGTGATGGTGGTAAGTACACTCATGTCACGTTGTCAAAACGCGCCCCAAATCTGTAGAAAAAAAAAAAAAAAACGTATTGCCGATACGGTTTAAGTATGCCGTTTTATGACTGCGGGCTGTGGGGTCTCACGACTGCGCGAGTGTGTGCTCTACGTAGCATGTGAGCCGTGAGACTCTTCTCCCAAAAATAATACTTGTCTGTTAAAACGTGCAAGCTTCCGTAAAAAAAAAAACAACACATTATTTTTGTTTCAAGGTAGTTAGTTGTACCTTGCATCCAGGAAGATGTGTTGACATGCATGTGTCAGACAAAATAACTTAAAAGGTTCTGAAATTGCGACTGCTTTGTGAACCATAAGTACAATCTACTACTTGTGGATTCAGGTAATTACATGTCAATATCTCTCTCACTTTCAGGTGTGTGACGCCGACTGCCGGATAATGTGCATCGACCCACGGTATCCCGGGTCGGTGCACGACTCCTTCGTGTGGCAATTTTCCTGGCTCCGAAACCAACTCGAGCAAGGGCAGGTGCCACGCGACGGCCGGTTCCTGCTTGGTGAGCATACCAAATTCATTCCTTACGCACACGGTGGCTCCCACAGCTTGAAAGCCACAGTACCACACATACTGTGCTTGTTGTGAGGCACACAGACACAGTTGCTGGAACTCCTTGAAATGAGACAGCAGCCAAAGTTTGGCCATTAATCTCTGTTTTTGTCCACATAACTCTCACACTCTGCAGGCTACGAAAGCCACACTACACCAATCTCACGACAGTGATAGACTATGCAAGGCATGCGACCGCAGTGCGAGTCGCTGTCCGGTTCGGCCCACTCACTGTTAGTGTCTGCCTGTACCCTCTTGCTGGTTGGTTTTTGCATGAAGTTGGAGCTCTTTCACTGATACCTGGGGGCTCGCCTGGTCGCTTTGACGGTCGTCAGTTTGTACGGAATGGGATCAATTCCTCCTTGGCCACTTGGGGCTCGCCAAATCTGTCCTCGGGTCGTCTCTGTCCCACACACTGGATTCTTTTCCCTGACCCTTCTTCTTTGGTCTGCTTATATAGCTCCTCCTATTAGACCCTCCGTGTCCCAACAGGACCTGACTCCTTTCCGATCTAACCACCCCCTCTCTTTTCCCCATCTTCAACTCCACCGAGGATTAGGAAAGAGGTTCGTCGAACTGGCGCCTTATCCCCTTGCTTGCCAAAGACAAGGCCAGCGTGTTCTGCTCTGCGCGTGCCTAAGGTCACGGCCACACTCCCAAAAGCAACAGAGCTTATTCTGTCGGATGCAAGGGCCTAATAATGCACTTGCATACAACACAGCACCCCTAAGGAATCGTGCACACATCCCATACAACCCACCAGGAAAACACATAGTTACATGAAATAACAGGGAGTTTGCAGGCAAGCTGGTGCTAATTAATCATAATGTAAACTGATACTGTACTGCAGAAATATTAACACACTTTTAAGTCCCACTTAAGTTACATTATAATTGACATAGTTGCACACAGCTGTTTTCTTGCCTTTTATTTTAAAAAGTAAAGAATGTAATATGTTCCATCCTCTACATGTGCAGGTGACAGCGGCTACTCCTTGGAGCCTTGGCTCATCACCCCTGTCCCCGGGAACCACGCGACCTCCACCGCTTGCGGCCGGTTTAATAAGGCGCATTCCTCGATCAGGTCTGTTGTGGAGCGCTGCATCGGGCTGTTGAAAAACAGATTCCGGTGTCTGCAAAGGCACCGGGCTCTGTATTACCACCCTTCAACAGCCACCGCCATTATTTCGGCATGTGCAGTGCTCCACAACATCTGCCTTGCATCGAGCGAGCCAGAACCGGAGTCAGACTCCGACCCTGAAGAGTCAGAGTTGGAGTCTGAGCCGAGCTCGGACGGTTCTGAGCCGAGCTCGGAGAGGTCAGCGTCGGCTCCCGAGAGGCTGGCTCCTGCCGGCCTTCCGGTCGGCCTTCCGGTCGGCCTCTCGGACAGGGGGAAGGCTCTGAGGCAGCGCCTTGTCGCCCGGTTCGGAACCCGCCGCAGACGTGCCCGTGCAGAGCGCCACGCGCAAGGGGTCCGCCGCCACGACGGTAGTCCCGACCACCAGGGACACCGTCGGGAAGCCCCTCAGCGCCCTCGCTGCGGTGGTGCCCAGCACGGACGCCGCCAGCGACAGGGAACCTCTCGCCACCACGACTGAGGTCCTGACCACCAAGGACCCCGTCACATCCTTGCCCTCAGTGAAGCCCTACGCGTGGAAGCCGTAAAGTGCACAATTCGCTTCCTGCTCCACAGTCATGGCCGTCCACAAGCTACATACTCTCTTCATCTCCTACACCTTGTGAAGTTCGTCGCACAGCCAGCGTGCTGCCTCCGGATAGGTGTCGAGTGCATCGCGGTGAAATCGATACAGCGTTTTTTTTATTCTTATGAGCAGAAGGCACGAGACGCAGTCGACAGTGACAGAAAAGGTTCGGAGGTTTAGTTGCCAGACCAACAAATCATCTGGATTGCCCCTGCAAAGAACTCAGAAGTAATTTAGACTACCTCTAGAAAGAAATGCTTGCTTTTGCAGAGATTGCTTTCTTAGTTGCTGATTGAACCAGGGATATTGTTGTCATGGACATTGTTTCATTTTACAAATGCTTCAAAGCGTCTTGCCTTCTGCTCCATTTTATTATCTCTTTTATGGTACTTCATCAAAGTTAGGTGATTGTGTTATCTCAAGACAGTGCACATGTAGTTTGTTTTGAAAATTGCTTTATTAAAGAAAAACCTGTGACTTCATGAATAAAAGTGTGATAACATGGAATGTAATATTTCATTCTTGGAAGTAAAACTGAGCATCGACTGGAACCATGTAAGCGATTGGGCAATCTTAAGTATATATCACAGGTTTTTCTTTAATAAAGCAATTTTCAAAACAAACTACATGTGCACTGTCTTGAGATAACACAATCACCTAACTTTGATGAAGTACCATAAAAGAGATAATAAAATGGAGCAGAAGGCAAGACGCTTTGAAGCATTTGTAAAATGAAACAATGTCCATGACAACAATATCCCTGGTTCAATCAGCAACTAAGAAAGCAATCTCTGCAAAAGCAAGCATTTCTTTCTAGAGGTAGTCTAAATTACTTCTGAGTTCTTTGCAGGGGCAATCCAGATGATTTGTTGGTCTGGCAACTAAACCTCCGAACCTTTTCTGTCACTGTCGACTGCGTCTCGTGCCTTCTGCTCATAAGAATAAAAAAAACGCTGTATCGATTTCACCGCGATGCACTCGACACCTATCCGGAGGCAGCACGCTGGCTGTGCGACGAACTTCACAAGGTGTAGGAGCTGAAGAGAGTATGTAGCTTGTGGACGGCCATGACTGTGGAGCAGGAAGCGAAGTGTGCACTTTACGGCTTCCACGCGTAGGGCTTCACTGAGGGCAAAGATGTGACGGGGTCCTTGGTGGTCAGGACCTCAGTCGTGGTGGTGAGAGGTTCCCTGTCGCTGGCGGCGTACGTGCTGGGCACCACCGCAGCGAGGGCGCTGAGGGGCTTCCCGACGGTGTCCCTGGTGGTCGGGACTACCGTCGTGGCGGCGGACCCCTTGCGTGTGGCGCTCCACACGGGCACGTCTGCGGCGGGTTCCGAACCGGGCGACAAGGCGCTGCCTCAGAGCCTTCCCCCTGTCCGAGAGGCCGACCGGAAGGCCGACCGGAGGGCCGGCAGGAGCCAGCCTCTCGGGAGCCGACGCTGACCTCTCCGAGCTCGGCTCAGAACCGTCCGAGCTCGGCTCAGACTCCAACTCTGACTCTTCAGGGTCGGAGTCTGACTCCGGTTCTGGCTCGCTCGATGCAAGGCAGATGTTGTGGAGCACTGCACATGCCGAAATAATGGCGGTGGCTGTTGAAGGGGGGTAATACAGAGCCCGGTGCCTTTGCAGACACCGGAATCTGTTTTTCAACAGCCCGATGCAGCGCTCCACAACAGACCTGATCGAGGAATGCGCCTTATTAAACCGGCCGCAAGCGGTGGAGGTCGCGTGGTTCCCGGGGACAGGGGTGATGAGCCAAGGCTCCAAGGGGTAGCCGCTGTCACCTGCACATGTAGAGGATGGAACATATTACATTCTTTACTTTTTAAAATAAAAGGCAAGAAAACAGCTGTGTGCAACTATGTCAATTATAATGTAACTTAAGTGGGACTTAAAAGTGTGTTAATATTTCTGCACTACAGTATCAGTTTACATTATGATTAATTAGCACCAGCTTGCCTGCAAACTCCCTGTTATTTTATGTAACTTTGTGTTTTCCTGGTGGGTTGTATGGGATGTGTGCACGATTCCTTAGGGGTGCTGTGTTGTATGCAAGTGCATTATTAGGCCCTTGCATCCGACAGATAAAAGCTCTGTTGCTTTTGGGAGTGTGGCCGTGACCTTAGGCACGGCAG
This sequence comes from Ixodes scapularis, assembly GCF_016920785.2. Lineage (NCBI taxonomy): Eukaryota > Metazoa > Arthropoda > Arachnida > Ixodida > Ixodidae > Ixodes > Ixodes scapularis. Next base: position 69,685,839 of record NW_024609837.1, read on the forward strand.
AGCAGAACACGCTGGCCTTGTCTTTGGCAAGCAAGGGGATAAGGCGCCAGTTCGACGAACCTCTTTCCTAATCCTCGGTGGAGTTGGAGATGGGGAAAAGAGAGGGGGTGGTTAGATTGAAAAGGAGTCAGGTCCTGTTGGGACACGGAGGGTCTAATAGGAGGAGCTATATAAGCAGACCGAAGAAGAAGGGTCAGGGAAAAGAATCCAGTGTGTGGGACAGAGACGACCCGAGGACAGATTTGGCGAGCCCCAAGTGGCCAAGGAGGAACTGATGCCATTCCGTACAAACTGACGACCGTCAAAGCGACCAGGCGAGCCCCCAGGTATCAGTGAAAGAGCTCCAACTTCATGCAAAAACCAACCAGCAAGAGGGTACAGGCAGACAGTAACAGTGAGTGGGCCGAACCGGACAGCGACTCGCACTGCGGTCGCATGCCTTGCATAGTCTATCACTGTCGTGAGATTGGTGTAGTCTGGCTTTCGTAGCCTGCAGAGTGTGAGAGTTACGTGGACATAAACAGAGATTAATGGCCAAACTTTGGGTGTTGTCTCACTTCAAGGAGTTCCAGCAACTGTGTCTGTGTGCCTCACAACAAGCACAGTATGTGTGGTACTGTGGCTTTCAAGCAGTGGGAGCCACCGTGTGAGTAAGGAATAAATTTAGTATGCTCACCAAGCAGGAACCGGCCGTCGCGTGGCACCTGCTTTTGCTCGAGTTGGTTTCGGAGCCAGGAAAATTGCCACACGAAGGAGTCGTGCACCGACCCGGGATACCGTGGGGCGATGAACATTATCCGGCAGTCGGCGTCACACACCTGAAAGTGAGAGAGATATTGACATGTAATTACCTGAATCTACAAGTAGTAGATTGTACTTATGGTTCACAAAGCAGTCGCAATTTCAGAACCTTTTAAGTTATTTTGTCTGACACATGCATGTCAACACACCTTCCTGGATGCAAGGTACAACTAACTACCTTGAAACAAAAATAATGTTGTTGTTGTTTTTTTTACGGAAGCTTGCACGTTTTAACAGACAAGTATTATTTTTGGGAGAAGAGTCTCACAGCTCACATGCTACGTAGAGCACACGCTCGCGCAGTCGTGAGACCCCACAGCCCGCAGTCATAAAACGGCATACTTAAACCGTATCGGCAATACGTTTTTTTTTTTCTACAGATTTGGGGCGCGTTTTGACAACGTAACATGAGTGTACTTACCACCATCACGTTGAGGGCGTAGAAGTACTTGCGACACCAGTACGCCGCCTTCGTGACGGTGGGGTCGTTCTTGGACGGGCCGACGATGGAGACCATGGTCCCGTCCACGCAACCGATGACGCCGGGTATCCTGCCGAGCAGCCTGAAGCCCTTCTCCGCCTCGAACCTCTCGCTCGGCGTCTCGGGGAAGTGGATCCAGCCACGCTGGACCCCGAGACGACGCACGATAGCGACGGACGCGGCGCGGACCGCAACGCTGACTGTCTTTTGGTCCCGCGCTACGTGTTCGTCGCTCGCCACCATGCCTTGGAAGCTCCCCGTGCCGTAGAAGCGCAGTGCACACAACACTTGAAGCTCCACAGTCATGACGTGGTACGCACTCTCCTCACCTCCGGTTCCTCGCGAAGTTCGTCGCACAACCACCGCACCACGATCTTGGGCAGGCGGTATTGCTTCCGAAAGATCTCCTCCGGGAGCTCGAATGCATCGCGGTGTTCCCGATACAGCCTTTCTGGCGAAAAAGAAGCTCTATTAAAGAAAAAGTCGAAGTGACGAGACGGCGACACCTCGCCGCCGAAAACCTGCTGCCAATGACACCTAGTTCCGAGCAAGTACCTTTTGAAACGTACTCGGTACAAAACGAAACGTCATTTTGTTGTCACGTCCGGTAGCCGACTCCGCCCAGTTTTGCCGACTCCGCCCACACTTTTCTAGGGAATATACGTCACTTTTGTTTCCAACCAATCAGACGTGATGACGTCACTTCCGTGTACTAAAAAAAGGTACATGTACAATGTCGAACCTAGCTATCCAGGTATCGCAGAAACGTGCGTTGCAAGGAACAAAAACGAGACTATATACAGCACCGGCGTTGCCAGACTGGAAGGAACACGGGAAAGTTATGCGTTGTTTATGGCGAAACATATTGAAGGAAATGTTTTTTAGATTTTCGAATATTCGTCGACAAACTATGGCATAGTAGCTAAAATTTCTTGGTACCATCGGAAGCAAATAAATTGGTCATTAAGTACAACATTACTATATTTTGACTTAAAGGGATACTTCAATGAAATTTGAAATATTCCCATCGTGTTCAAACATACGTTGAATATGATCCACAATATCCGTAAATGACAATCGCACGTTTGTATTTTGATCCTGATAGCTGTATTTTTCGTTATAAACGACCCACTCTGGTAAGCGCTCGGAGAAGGCCCAGCTTAGAGCACGTGACATCCAACGCAATCGTGACGTAGGTCGTCTCAAGACGAGCAAAGCTACGGCGAGGCCGACGTCGAGAGGATGGCCTAGTCGTTCCAGACACCGAAGCCGCTGCTTTTGTATGAATTTTGAGTGACGGGTTAATCTTCTATAATCTTCTAGGGGGACAATAGCGACTTCTGCGACACACAAAAGGGATTCCCGGCAGGAGGGGAGTTCCTCCTTCCCCCCTTCTCTCGTCGTGGCCGGAGACGAGACAACCTCCGTCACTAGCTGTCAAGGTTCCTAGACGAGCATTACAAACGAGGCGTTAGCGACATCCACCAGGTGCTCTTTGCTAATCGTTTAATTCGTTTTAAAATTCCTTTTCGAGACTTTTTTAACAAGACATTGGTATGTTCCATGTGATACTGCTCGTTTAAACACATATAGACCAAAAAATGAGCGCCGAAATTTCGATGTAGTATCCCTTTGAAATACCATACTAGATCGATAACAACCAGCGGAAAAAAAGGATAAACAAAATGACTGGCTTGTTTCACCGCTAGATGGCGCATCTTATTGCCCAATCAAAAATCATTATTGTTGTTCTATATCCAGCCGTTTATTACAGTACCTAGGTACTTTTTCCTTTCTAGGCACCGTGGTTTACCAAAATCAGTTTACCATCGCTTCGAGAAAACCGGCCCTGGAGGGTACGCGGTTCGCGTCCGACGAAGTGGTCGCCAATCCAGTGCGCCGCTGGTGACATCAACAGCCGCTCTCATTCTCCTGCGACAGCATGCCAAGTCTCTTGCAAAGTTGGTGGAAGTGGCTCGCCGCGGGTTGGGAGCAGATTAAAAAGTGGCGTGCTACCGGGAAAAAGGAGATTCCAGCGTTCGTTTGAATGTAACACCTTTGAATTCCGTTGCTGAATAAAAACAAAGTTAGATTCTAGGAGGCAAAACCTATTGAACACCCCTCGTACATTCTAAAAGTGATCAAGAGTTCCAATCGTCTTCTCCTTCATAAATCCTGGAGTAATTTCGCAACAAACAGTCGATTATGACAAGAAACTCGAGCCATTGTCGTGGAACGTTAATGGAGAACGAAAAGTGTACACCACCATTTGCTGGTCTGTACGAGTGCTACTGTGTCGCAATGGTGGTTTCCGTTGACTGCCGCTAGGGATGATCACCGCCGATACTACACTTATTGAGCCTGTTTTATTGATTTATAATGTAAAGTTCGGCACGAACACAGAGTTCCGTTGAACATCCACGGGAAACTTCGGCCACAAAAAATTCAATCGTAAACTGCAAACTCGCCATTCACTTAAGCATCTCCTTGTATACTGTGATCAACTCTAACTTGGATTCACTCATGCCGGAAGTTTTCCTTCTCATTGCGGTGGGAATGATAAACGATGAAATTTCGCTTCGAATTTGTGCTTGGGTGCTTAGCTACACCATTTCACTTGGTACATCCTCAGCACCAAATTTGACGCATAAATGCGAACATGTTTTAAAAGCCGAGATTCATGATTGAGTAAAGGCGAAAAGGACGTACGTTTTTCTTTTTCTAGATACTACATTGGATGCGTATGCGGAGCGCAAGTTTCGTCTGCTTGTTCCGCAGGTGTTCCGGTGACGTCAGAACGCCGAGCTCTTATTGGCTCTGATTGGAAAGGCTAGTGGGTAGACCTCAATGCTAGCTGCCTTGAGGCCTACCCACTGTCCTTTCCAATCAGAGCCAATCAGAGTTCTTCGTTCTGGCGTCACAGGAACACCTTCTCAAGAAGCAGACGAAACTTGCGCTGGGCATAGTTCGTGTTCGCGCTAACTGTGTACCGGACCGCACATGCGCACGCGTCCTCCAAGAGAAGACGGGAACAAGTCGCGGGGCCCGATGTTCCATCGGGAAGGACGCAATCAAAGAGCGACCCATCACAGGCGACCGCCAAAGCGTGACGCGCGGTGCCAGAAAACGAGACCCCCAGGTTCGCTTAATTAGCCAATCTCTTCTTGCAGACGTACGAATCTGCAGCCACTCGAACGAATCGATTGGCTCCTTCCCTCGAGCCCCCTTCATTAGGGGGAATTTTTTTTTCGTTTCTTGTTCCCTTTCAGAATTTTTCGTGTTCCGATTCAACGGCTGGCACGCATCAAAAGTATACCGCCTGTTTCTCTATTTTTCTCAGTCTTTCTTTCACTTAGTCTCGCCTCTACACTCTCTCTTTCTCTCGATCGTTCTTTCTCCATTATTCACACCTTCCAAATCAATCCTCTCTCATCTCTGACTGAGAAATGTTGAAGGAAATATACAAACCTGAAATATGCTTTATTGAAAAAAACAGCTTACCCAGCCTCAATCTGGGTTATTGCCCCAGCATACTGGTCGATCTGGTTATACTGGTCATGGAGGTTGATCTGGTCATATTGGTGATGCTGGTTATACTCGTCATGTTGGTTAATCTGTTGCCAGCTTGAAGCTGGGTCATTTCCCCAGCATGACCAGTTTGGCATGTTGGTTGAACTGGTTGACTTCCCCACCAGTTTAACCAGGTAGATGAACGCACAGGATAAACAAGCGAATTGCTCTTCAAAAAAGCCAACTCGGCATCCAATTTATTATTTTTGTACTTGCCGCCTGCTCACATGAGCTCAGATGCTGCATATCCTCGCTGACACAGTACTGACCGACGCGCAGACAGTGATTCTCGGTGCAAAACGAACAGGAATATTAAAACTAGATTGCTTATCTCTCAACATAAAAAAAACACGAAACAGACGCCGAAAACAGGCAATAACAAAAAAAAAAATACTACACGGATGAGAGAAGCGAACTTGGGTCCCGCCAGTGATGGGGCCGAAGCGGACTGTTGCGTGGGCGGCAGAGGTTGGGAAATTCGCGTGGCTTGGATGGCATTGGCGATACCCTTCGGCATTACCGTAATTCACGAGCACACACACGTTCGAAGACATGAAGCGACGCCTCAGTCGGGACCTACGATCTCTTCACGCGCTCGACGGACTGCCGCTCGCTGTCTCGTCAAAACCCGCTTTGCTCACACCGCCGTCCAAGTAGTCTCCGCACACAGCCCACTGCCGTCCAGGGAAAGCAAAGGAAGTGTTGGGCGGCCCGTGGTCGTGTATGCCACACATTGCCATCCCTTCGATATGGACCTTTTGTAGAAACATCTTTTCGAGAGTAAATGAATATAGTACCCTCTCTCTCTTTCTTCTGGCGGAGCATAGAGGGACGATGATTGCTTTGTGTCGACTTCGGGGCAGAAGATAACACACGATGGGGACAAAGACGAGTTTGGAGGAGCCGTATCTAGGTCACAGCAGCTCAATGGGCAAACAGTATGTAGGGGACGTTTTGGGTGTCGAACAGGTGGGAGGGGCCTTGCGCGCGTCTGAAGCGCTCGGTAACATGCCAAAAACGAGAGGACAAAGCACAGAAATGGCCTCATTCCAGCCCAAACCGACCTTGTCGCGCTCGCTCGCAGCAAGGTCAGTTCGACCAGCTCTAGCCGACCTTGGTGTGTGCGCACCCAGCTAGACCAGCTTCACCAGATTGTCTCCAGCTTGACCACACTGGCCCCATAGAAGACCATTTTGACCAGTTAGGCCAGGCGGCGCAGACGGGCAGCCAGGCGGCCGCAGACGGGCGGACTGGAGGCCGCCCGTCTGCGGCCGCCTGGCTCGGCGGGCAACATTGTTCACCGCACCAATAAACGCCGTTGAGCGCACGCGCTCAACGGCGTTTATTTTTTTCCAGACATCGTCCACCCTCACAACCAGGCTGCGTGTCGTCTCTTCTCGGCGGGTGCTTCGGCCCCCTTCGTCCACGTTCGAGAAAGATCGTGACACTGGCGACGAGGAACCGTGGCACCGGAGGCCACCAACGTGCACGGTTCGGCCCACGCCGCTGAGAGAGTCGCAACACTGCCCTCCGCTCCTGTCGCCATGCCGCTGTACGGGAGGCTCGAGCCGTTCGAGGGAGATGGGTCCGCCTGGCCTGTCTACGAAGAACAGGTGCACGTGTTCTTCCGGGCGAACGACACGCCCGAGGCGAAACAACGGGACATCTTCTTGGCCAGCTGCGGGACCCGAGTCTTCAGCCTCCTGCTCGACCTCCTCAAGCCGGCCACGCCGCACGTCAAAACGCTGGGTGAGCTGCTCGCCACGCTGCGCTCGCACTTCAGCCCGGCGCCGTCCACGCTTATGGAGCGGTTCCGCTTCAACAACCGGAGCCGCCAGGACGGGGAGACCCTCGGGCAGTTCGTCGCTGCGTTACGAGGGTTAGCGAGCACCTGCGCCTTCGGCGACCAGTTGGACTCGCTACTCCGGGACCGGTTCGTCTGCGGCATCAACAACCCCGCCATGCAGACGCGACTCCTGGAGCTCCCCGACCCCTCGCTGGACGACGCGGTGAAGGCAGCGCAGGCGATGGAAGCAGCAGCTAAGGACGCCAGCGAAATTGCGCGTGCGGCCGGCTCGCCGTCGACGGAAGCGGCGGTGAACAAGATGGCGGCAAGGAGCGGTGCCTGCAGCCGCTGCGGTGCTGCCCACTCCCCCTCACAGTGCCAGTTCGTCCACGCACAATGTTTCACGTGCGGGAGAACTGGGCACCTCGCACGTGTCTGCCGAGGGGGGAGGACATGCGGCGGCCAGCAGCAGCAGCCTGGTTCAAGCCCGGGTTCCAGCCAAGCCCGCGGCCAGGGTGGTCGTCGCAAGAAAACGCGGCGGGGACGAGCGGCACCAGGTCCGGGTTCGTCTTCGGCCAGGGTCCACGTCGTGGCCGAGGACCCGCAGATTTTCGACGTGTGGCACACCAACAGACTTTCATCGTCAGTGCCACCTTACTTGGTGTCAGTCGAAATCTGCGGCCACCCCATAACCATGGAGCTGGACACAGGGGCCAGCGTGTCGGTCATGCCCGGGAAACTGTTCAAGCGGACCTTCCCCGGCGTGTCCATCGAGGCGTCTGACGTCATGCTGCGCAGCTACTCCGGGCAGCTTTCCCAGGTCCAGGGTCAGGCCCAAGTCAGCGTTCGCCTTGGCGACAGGGAGGCAATCCTTCCCCTTTACTTAACCAAGGGGTCGTCGCCGACGCTGCTGGGCCGGAACTGGATTCATTCGCTGGGTGTTCGGCTGCCAGAGTACCAAGAAGCTGCGCTGCATGTGGTGCAAGACGTCCCGAGCCTCCTGACCGACTTCCAGTCCCTGTTCCAGCCGGGGGTGGGCACCTTTGCCGGCACGACGGTCGGCATCCACGTACCCGAGGGAGCCCGGCCTAGGTTCTTCAAGCCGCGTCCGCTGCCGTTCGCCCTGAAGGACGGGGTCACCCAGGAGCTGCAACGCCTGCAGCGAGATTGTATCCTGGTGCCCGTCAAGACTTCCGAGTGGGCTGCACCGATTGTTCCAGTCCTCAAGCGAGACGGCCGCGTCAGGATCTGCGGGGACTTCAAGGTCACCATCAACCCCGTCGCTACCGTCGAGAAGTACCCGCTGCCTCGGGTAGAAGATCTCTGGTCGGCTCTGTCCGGGGGAGAGAAGTTCTCCAAGCTGGACCTTCGAGATGCCTACCAGCAGCTGGTGCTCCAGGATGCCGTCCGGAAGTATGTCACCATTTCGACTACCATGGGACTCTTCCAGTACACGCGCCTACCATTCGGCGTGACCTCAGCCCCAGCCATCTTCAAGAGAGAGATGGATAACCTCTTCAGGGGCATGAGGCACGTGGCGGTGTACTTGGACGACATCCTGGTTACCTGTACCGACGACGGGGACCACCTGAAGAACCTGCGCAAAGTCCTGACACGACTACAGGACGCCGGTCTCAAGATGAGGCTGGACAAGTGCGTGTTCCTGACCCCCAGCGTGGAGTACCTGGGACACATCATCTCCCAGGCTGGCCTGGCCCCGGCACCCCGCAAGATTGAGGCCGTGCTCAAGGCGCCGAAGCCCAAGGGCAAGAAGGAGCTTCGGAGCTACCTCGCCCTCATCAACTTCTACAGGAGGTTCCTGCCCAACCTTTCGACGCATCTGGAGCCGCTGCATCGACTGCTTCGTGACGGTCAGCAGTGGGCCTGGAAGAAGGAGCAGGACTTGGCCTTCCAGCACAGCAAGGAGCTGGTCGTTAAGGCTCCAGTGCTGGTGCACTTCGACCCGGCCAAGCCTGCAGTCCTCACCGTGGATGCGTCGCCGTACGGGGTAGGAGCCGTCCTGTCGCACCGGGGTCAGGATGGTCAGGAACACCCTGTGGCGTTTGCTTCTCGTCGACTACATGCGGAAGAGCAACGCTACAGCCAGCTGGACAAAGAAGGCCTGGCGCTCATCTTCGGGGTCCAGCGCTTCCATCAGTACCTGTGGGGCCGGCAGTTCGAGGCAGTCACGGACCACAAGCCGCTGCTGGGGCTGCTGGGACCTGACAAGGCAGTCCCAGTGCAAGCATCGCCTCGTGTGGTACGCTGGGCCTTGACGCTGGCAGCCTACAGGTACAAGCTGGTCTACCGCCCTGGGAAGGACCTGGGACCTGCCGATGCCCTAAGCCGCCTGCCCCTGCCGGAGGTGCCTGCTGCCGTTCCAGAGCCAGCTGACGTGTTCCTGCTGGAGCGGGCCTACCCGGGGGTGCTTACCAGGAATGCGGTGGCGCAGGCGACCAGCAGGGACCCGGTCCTGTCTCAGGTGATCAAGGCGGTTGCCCGAGGGGAGGAGCTGCGTCACCAGGCGTACAGCCACAAGACCGCCGAGCTGAGCTTGGAGCAAGGCTGCCTGCTGTGGGGTTCCAGGGTGGTGATTCCACAAAGTCTGCGGGCCAAAGTGCTGCAGTTGCTGCACGCGGGGCACCCTGGCATCGAAAAGACCAAGATGGTGGCACGGTCGCACGTTTGGTGGCCTGGCTTGGACCAGGACATCGTGCACCAGGTGCAAGGCTGCCAAGTCTGCCAGGAGAACCAGCGAGCCTCGCGCCACGTGGAGATCACCCCCTGGCCGTTCCCACAGAGGCCGTGGTCCCGCTTGCACGTGGACTATGCGGGACCCTTCAAGGGCCACTTCTTCCTGGTGGTAGTGGACGCCTTTTCCAAGTGGTTGGAGGCACTGCCAGTCACCAGTCCCTCGGCAAGCGCGACCATTGCGGCGCTGCGGCAAGTCTTCGCGGCGCAGGGATTGCCGGACATTATTGTGTCCGACAATGGTCCCGCTTTCGCTAGCGCCGAGTACCTGGACTGGCTGCAGAGGAATGGAATCCGCCGGATGCTGGTTCCGCCGTACCACCCCGCTTCCAAAGGTGCAGCAGAGCAGGTGGTTCAGACCCTCAAGAACAAGCTGAAGAGGAGCCAGCCCGGGGATTTCCGGACGCAGGTGACCCGGGTACTGTTTCAGTACCGGACCACACCCCATGAGGTCACTGGCCGTGCCCCCTGCGAGCTTCTGCTGGGCCGGATGGTCAAGACCCCCCTCGACGTCTTGCATCCAGACCTTCGGTCCACGGCGCTCCTGAAGCAGCTGAAGCAGAAGCTGGCTGCTGACCGAGGGTGCCGTCCCGGGCCTTTGCCGGAGCCGGGAGCGTCGGTGTACGCCAGGAACTTCCGTCCTGGCCCACCCTGGTCTGCCGGACATGTGGTTTCACCAGCGAGCGCCTCATCGCTGCTCGTCCGCCTGCCCGACGGGACCACCTGGCACCGGCACGCCGACCATGTCAGGCCTCGCCTCGGGACCTGGCTTCCACCCTCGGCCGTCGCTACAGAGGACCAGCCTGCAGGGGGCCCAACACCACCAGTCGTGGCCAGCGGAGCACCACCCACCCCGGAGGCGACAAGCGTCGCCAGTCCTGTGGCACCAGTTGGACCGGTGCCACACCCAAATCCGGTCTCTGCAGCTCCACCGGGTGGAGCGCGACCAGTTCAGGCAGCGCCCGGCGTTGCCACACCTGGCCCGTCGACACCAGTGCGCAGGCGGAGTGCACGGCAGCGGAGGCCACCTGACCGCTACTCGCCGGGGTGACAGTCATCGTCGACAGGCCGGGACTTTGCATGAGCAGACGCCGAGTTGGTGTCGGCCGTGTGTGTTTTTTCATGTATTTTGTTTTAAAACAAACAAACTGGGGGGGAGGAGTGTGACGACTTGGTAGCGCCCCCCTCCAGTCCGCCCGTCTGCGGCCGCCTGGCTCGGCGGGCAACATTGTTCACCGCACCAATAAACGCCGTTGAGCGCACGCGCTCCGGCCACACATCGTCCACCCTCACAACCAGGCTGCGTGTCGTCTCTTCTCGGCGGGTGCTTCGGCCCCCTTCGTCCACGTTCGAGAAAGATCGTGACAGCTGGCTCGCACCTACACCAGGTTGAATCTAAAACCAGATTCTGGTTAGACCATGTTGGTTTTCACTTAAACCAGACTGACCAGCTCAAATTCCAGTTTGCTCAGCTTAAACCAGCTTTATTTCCAGTTAAACCAGTTTAATTACCACATTGACCAGTTTGACCAGCTGAATTACCAGCTTGACCAGTTAGATTTTCTTGCTAGTTTTTTATAGGGTGTACACTCTGAAGCAGTGTTGTGCCCGTTACCGAAAAAAAGTAACGAAATAGCGTTACTCGTTAGTTTGGTAAAAAGTAACGCACTATCGAGCAACGTTACTCTTTTACAAACGTAACGATATATCGTTACCGTTACTTTTCAAAAATAACGAACGTTACTCTTACGTTACTTTTACGTTACTTTTCTGTTCGAGTACATATCTTTGGCAGAGATGTATGATAAGCCTCATTAACAAGCTTGGATAAAGATAAAAATTTAGAGAGTGGTTCCATAGTGTTCTGATGCACGAAGCAGCTTAATTTTCGGCATGCAGATTAGGCATTCAAACTGTAAATTACCTGATTCTGTCTTCTTTAGTTGATACATTTCACTCAGACCTGCTGGCCATGGCGACGGACTTTCGTTATTCATGCCCATCTCACGCACAGAATGAGTCGGAGATGTTAGTCAATCGGCTTTTATAAACTACAGCATGCGAACGAGGACTGCTGGAACACAACCAGCCAACCGACACCCCTCATCTTCACGCCGGTTTTAGCAACAGTCCGGTTCATACTATTACCAGAGACTGATTTATTTCACTATCTGGAACAGGACACCGGTTACCAGCACACTGGCTATAATCACTTGCTGCCTCTTACGAGCAGCTCTTAATTTTTCTGTAAAAAAAAAAGTTTCGTGTTTGTAAGTTTTCTTTCCAGGTTTAAAACTTTTTTTTTATTTTTTTATCATGACCTTAGGGAATTAAAGACTAATCAAGCGAAAGATTGTTCTGTGTACAAAAGTGGGTTAGGAACTTTCAGGCAGCGAGGGGGAGAGCAAGGGTAAAAATATTCCACAAAGGGTGTTTTTTTCTGTTTTTTTTTTTTAAACTAGAGAAATTAGCAAATCGCTTCGCCACTAGCTGTCCACTGTTGTAAACGGATGTCTCTCCACGGCTCCCCCCCGACCCCCCCCCCCCCCCCCCCCCCCGCTGACCACTTCTGCTGCACAAAGCAGGGGGGGGGGGAAGAGGAGGGAGGGGAGAAGGCTGTAACGCAGTCGTTCGTTCAAGCCTTGTGTGTGGTGATACTATAAAAAAAAAGAAAAAGGAGGATGAACGGAATTAGGTGGTAGCCGGAGGTTTTTTCCGCCTTCGAGAAGTGAGTTTACAGTGATGGATGCTGGTTCCGTGCAGCGATAATGTGGTGCAGGATTTTGAGACAAGCTCGTGCAGGATTTCACCAGTTTTGGTCAAAAGTAACGAGTAACGAAATTTGACAGCCGATACCGTAAAAAAGTAACGGAAATACTTTCCTCGTTAGTCATTCAGAATACTAACGAGTACGTTACTGCGTTAGCGAAAAATGTAACGCGTTACCAGTAACGTCGTTACTAGTAACGCGTTACCTCCAACACTGCTCTGAAGTCGCACTCACCCTGTTTATACATCACTGTATTAGCTGCAGGCATGATGACGGAATCTTTTGCGGACACACCTCAACTATGTTCGAAGCCTGTTTGCTTCGCACGTATATATGATTCGAAAATTCTTTGCAGACAATTTCTATATCACCAATGCGACGATGAGACAGCAGACAAGTATAAGGAACAAGGCACAGACAGTGTTTGTAGACCGTATAGATTTAAAGAACAGTCCGCGCCGTGGCACTGAGAGTAGAGAACCGTTAAGCTGGGGTCACACTGCTTATGCATCATACAAAAGAATCTGCAAACGTATTCGAACGCGAGTCACCACGAGATCCGCGCTTGAAATGCCGCATTGCAATGAGTTCAAGGAGAGACTTGGGCACGCGGCATTCGAACCACGGATATTGCGGGAGCTCGTGTTTTCAGACCGTCTTTTGTGTAGAAAATTTCATCGAATCCTCCTGAAATCATCACCACACACCCGAGTCAGCTGCTGCACCATTTTTGGTCAAGTGCACAGCTCTCTCCTAGTACTATTTTTTTCGCTCGCTCGTCCTTTGTTTTGTCAATTCGAGGCCTTTTAAACTTTTGATGAGAACACGGCGCCGCCAGGCATGGTGCCGCCACAGCACTGCGGAGCCGATATAAATAAAGCCAACACCGCCGCTTCGCAGCTCGACAATATCTTTGTGTCCATCGCGAGCCAGGACATGGCAGTCCCCCTAGAGGCACAAGACCTACGTGGGTATTGAGTCACCACTGGAAAGCCCTACAAATCTCGTCTTCCGGCCCCCCTCAACCCCGAACTCCACGCAGTTATAGTGCATCCCCCAATCCCTCGCGCTAGCGCAGTTGAGCAACCTCTTGACATTTTGCCAGCGTTCTTGCAAGCCGCACATCTCAAAAGCTCATACATGTGGCGACGTGTCCCTTCATCTCCGTCATAACAACCGTCTCGCGGTTCTCCGCGCCCATAACGAAGCGATCGTCAGCCGGCTACTTCGCATGACCAGCATCACCTTAAAAAAATACTTTCCTTTTCGTTAACTTACACCTAACCGCATAACTCCGTAACTCCTGCCGCGGAGTTATACAAAAAATATCCCCGGGAGCCACCCCCGACGAGATCATCAATCATCTGGAGTCTTATTAAGTTTAAATCCATCACGCAAGGCGAATGAGCACAACAGACTCAGCCTTGATCACCTCCATCAAATTCGAAACCCATGTCTCTTACACAGTGTACCCGCCTCGAATTTCGCTGCCGTCCCCACAAACGTCGAGTCCACCATTGCAGCAGCTGTCTCGAGTACGGGCACCATACGCTGGCCTGCCCGTGCAACCAGCGACGCTACCCCACGTGTTCTACCACCCTGACCCACCCGAACGAACCTCATTCCTGCACACCCTGGCGTCTACACTTCCATGCTCACCACTCCCCATTTGCCGAAACTTGCCACATCCGGAAACAACACGATGACGCCTCTACTGAAGCAGCTCTCCGTCAGCGCCTCCGACACCGATGACAGATGGCTCGGGCGGACCAGCCCGTGCAATTTCAAGCCTGCCAAAGCTATGTTGACGCGCAAGCTGCACTTGCACTTATGAGCACCAGTCAAAACGCCATGCTTGCAATTGTCTTGTAGATAATTGCAAGCGGGGCGACTGGCCGCCGCCATGTCTTCGCTCGCGCCGGCAAGCCGGTGAAATCGCAAGCTTGACAAAGCTACGTCCACGCGCTCGTTGAACGTGATTTTATCCATGGGGCACCAGTAGGAGCGCCATGCTTGCAATTATCTGTAATTTAGGTTTTATTAGCACCTGATGAGCACTGCACGCGCTGTCTGAAAAAAAAGAAAAACAATAGCCGTTAACAAAATGTCGTTCTAGCATTGTTAATGCCAAGAGGTCGCGCTTGAAGACGTTGCTTCACGCGCTTTGAAACAAAAAAAAAAAAAAAAAACCGTTCTGAGCAAATGGTAAAATGTCTATTTTGTTCCGAACGTTTTGTTCACGCACCTCGCGGTGCATGAAAGCGACGCCGATGCCCAACGACTTCGTCGCGACGTGTCGCCGCTGTCGCAATGGCCGTACTGTGGATTAACACGGTACGGCTCAATTATATCTTTTCACGTGCTTTGAGCTGCCATGCGTTAACAGACCTCTTCGAACGGATGTCAATTACAATGTTAGCAAGTTTCGTTTTTTGTGCTATAGCGCTATCAACTGGTCATAAAAAATAACATTCACAACAGACGTGTTTCTGAACTAGCAGTTCCTTTTACTGACCTCGGATATCGAGGGTAACAGTTCCGAAACGGGTTTAGAAAACATGAAGCGCAGTTATCGCTCACAGGAGTGAAACATTATTTCTGAAAATATATATAAAAAATTATTATTGGAGTTTTTGTTCACAGAGCCTGAGCTGTTTGACACTGTTCATGTGTATTGGACAATATACACCTGTGGAGGATACACTAAAGTTTGAATATGCATTGTTTTGCTGTGGACCCACACCCTTGAAGAACTTACCGCTAATCCAGGCCATCTACCATTGCTTGATGAGTATTCGCTCTGATTCCCGTCGTCCATTTCGCCCCATTTAAACAAATGTACGTCACCTTGAGTGGAATGTAAATACTTAAATCCGCAGTTACACTGTTTGTATAAACATCACACAAAAGAAACGGTGTTCGATATCGATATGACGACATAGTTATTTAAGGACATACCTCGAGCATGCTTGAATCCTGTTTCCTTCAGAGATGTAAACTTCTAAGAGTCTTTGTATTACCAATGGGACATCACTGTTTCCGAAGGAAGACTCAGGTCTCAGACAGTGTCTACAGAGTGTCTTTTATACGATGTATCAACTGTGGGAGCGCGGCTTGGGACCCTGTAGTGTAGTTTGAGCGGGTTAGAGTTTTGAGCTAAAACAAACCTTAGGCAACGTACTGACTTGGAGGAATGTGTTTTATTTATTTAATACTAATTTGCATATTTTTTGGAGCTGCAGTCAAAATACAATTACAGAAGCATGCAATATACACGTACTCTCCACGGGGTATTTGGTAGGTGCGAAGAGGCTGGCCGATCAACTTCAGGGTTGCTTTCATACCAGGAAAAATATATTTCAACTGGCGAAGAGCGGTCGCTGCTGCAGACCTCGTTGAAACCCATAGGCGGAGCGCAAGTTCGTCTGCTTCTTGCGCAGGGGATTGCGATGACGTCGGAACGCCGAGCCCTGATTGGCTCCGATGGGAAGGACAGTGTGTAAACATCAAAGCTAGCTGCGTCGAGGTCTACTCCCCAAGCAGCACGAATTTTGGCCAAGCAATGGCCAATGTCTGGCGATGGTCTTTTGGCCAGTGGCCAGAGAGTGGCCATTCATTGGCCAATGCTTGACCGATGGCCAGTGGTCATTGGCCAATGGCCAGATAAAGGCCAGTCACCGACCAGTTTCTCTCCACTGTCTGGCCACTTGGCCAAGGGCCATTGCCAGCCATTGGCCGATGACTGGCCGACTCTGTGCTGCTTGGGGATCAGTATCGTTCCAATCAGAGCCAATCAGAGCTTGGCGTTCTTACGTCGCCACAAGCCCTGCAAAAGAAGCAGACGAACTTGCGTTCCGCATACGGAGGAAAACAGAGAGAGACGAAAAAATGGGAGCGCGTGGGGAGGACGGAGCGCCGAGCTCCGATTGGAAGGGTTAGTGTATAGACGTAAAGGCAAGGCGCCTTCATCTCTACACACCGTCTCCCTCCAATGAGGGCGAACAAGAGCGCCGTCTGCTCCGCGAGGAGTGTCTCGCGTTCGAACGCTGGCGTCCGGAGCTCAAACGCTCTCCAAGAAGGAGCAAAGACGAAGGGCAGCTGGGCTCTCCGTCCACCTGCTATCCACCATCACACTGTTTACAAACAAGCTCGCGTCTACTCACACGGGGTGTGGGCACTGCGCGTGTGCAGAAACCAGATTCGCCCGAGGCGAGGTATCTGCATGCGCATGCGCAGTACCGACAACAGCGCTACCGCAGAGGTTCACGTCAGAGAGCTCGACGCTCTGACGACACCATGCGTTCTCATCTCCTCCTCTCCCACAGTTTCTCTCCGCGTAGCATTAACTATGATAGCGTGGGTAGCTAGGGCTACGTTTGCTCGTTCAGCGGGGCCACTATTTGCTCGTTATTATACGAGACGCAGCGGTCGATGTCGTCCGTCGCACACACGAGCGCGCGCGTGGCTATTTATTATTTATTTATTTATTTATTATTTATTTAGTATACCCTCAGGGCCAAAGGCATTAGAGAGGGGAGTGGTTACAATCAAGAAGAAATTAAACAAACAGAGTACAGCAAAAATGGTTTATACAAATAAACAAAAAATGGCATATAATCATACAATGTTAGCTAAGGCGTTCTTGAAGTGATGGGAGTCTTCGATAGTGGCTATTGAAGCAGGAAGGCGATTCCACTCGTCAGATGTGCGTGGCAGAAATGACTGAAAGAAAGCGTTAGTTCTGGCTGATGGAATTCCAACCTTATTAGCATGATCAAACCGAGATGAGATGTACTGAGGAGGTAAAATAAGTTCGTCGTGCAGATGTGAATGGTAAAACAATTTATGAAAGAGACTGAGACGAAAAGCTTTACGGCGAGATGCGAGAGATGGCAGGCTGAGGCTAGACTTCATTGAACTTATGCTCGCGGTTCGGTTATAGTTAGAAAGTATAAAACGAACAGAATTATTTTGGACCATTTCGAGTGAGTTTATTAGGTTTTCTTGGCTGGGATCCCAAACTGACGCGGCGTATTCCAATTTAGAGCGAATTAGTGTGGTGTAAAGCAGTAGTTTTAATGACGAAGATGCTCGGGCAAAGTTACGTCGAAGGTATCCCAACATCCGGTTAGCATTATTAATCACGTATGTGGTATGGGCGGTCCAAGTCAGATCATGTGAAATATGAATGCCAAGATACTTGTATGAGGATACAGGGTCAAGGGGTATGTTATTAAGGCAGTATTTTGGCAATTGGCAAGGTTTTCTGGACACATGCATTAGTTTACACTTGTTAAAGGGCAACTCCGCTTCTTTTCCAGTAGTGCAAAACTATACAGTTCTCTTTGTTATCATCTACAAAACCCCCATGGCTAATATTACGACGGAATTCCGCCTAGAAGTTCATTAAAATCGCTGTCGAAGTTTGACAAGCACGACTCCGCTGGTTTTGGATGAGACGTGCGGGCCAGACAACACTGCCCGGCTGCATTTCCGCTTCCTCCAAATTCCTTCTCCCGGCACGTCCGCGACGTCATCAAACATGTACAACTTCTTTTTTTTAAATTTTGTTTTCTTTCCCGGGGAGAGCACGGGTGGCGCCAGCGCCGTGAAAGACGCGAGTGACACGCTCGGCCGGCCCGGCGCTCGACCATTGATACTACTGATAAGCCGATCGCCTCGTTGAGCGCGGCTTGCGTTACATCGCATACTTTTGAACACCAAGTAAAAGGAGGAGAGAGAAGCTGCTTTTGTAAGAATTTTGAGTGACAGGTTAATCTTCTATAATCTTCTGGGAGGAGAATAACGACGCCTGTGCTAATCCAGGAGGCACAAAGGATGATCCTGATAAGAGGGGAGCTCCTTCTTCCCCTTGTATATCACGTGGGTGTACATGCTTAGTGATGCCGAATATACAATGTTGTCCGGCTTTGCCACCGTTTCGGTTTCGGTTTGTGATCATGGCTAGAGTAAAATTACACGAAAAATATTTTATTTTTCGCGAACCAAAGGACTTGGGATTGTTTTTGAGTGCTTCAAAAAGCAAAATCGGCCACTATCTCAAAATTTTTGAAATTAAGCGGAGTTGCCCTTTAATATTTAATTCCATGCGCCATGCTTCGCACCAGACAGAGATAGCGTTAAGGTCAGATTGAAGGCAGATTATGTCATTATCGCAAGTTATTTCACGAAAAAGTACGCAGTCATCAGCAAACAAGTGAATGTGGGAGGAAACAGTTGACGCGAGATCATTAATGTAAATAAGAAAAAGAAGAGGACCAAGCACCGAGCCTTGCGGTACACCAGAGTGGACACTGCGCGGCTCGGATGTTAGATCGTTAGCTGAAACAAATTGTGAACGGTTAATAAGAAAGAATTCAAGCCACGTGAGAAGTTTGTGATCAAGGTTTAGTTGACGCAGTTTATAGAGCAGCAGCTTATGACAGACCTTATCGAATGCTTTGGAAAAATCTAAAAAAATGCAATCTGCTGATGATGAGTGGTCGAGGATGATATTCATTTTATACAAGACAAGGGGCCCGCGCGTCTCCTTCCGCATCTCGAGGGCGACGTTGATAGGACGTCCCTCGTTAGATGCGAGGGGACGACCTCTCGACGCTATCTCTTCTTCTTTCTTTGCGGCATCAGTTCTGAGGCAGAAACGGGACCACCCACGAGCGAGCGCGTGGCGGATCCGGTGTCCCCGTTCCCGCATCCCCGTCCGCGCTCTAACTTGGTTTCGACTTGAAACGGACCGCGGCGGACGTTACAAGCCATCACCATAGCCAATCCGGTGCTCTGAACTCCACACGTGACCTACCGGTTGGGGCGGAGCGACGCGTCGAGAGGACAGAGTCACGTGACAAGCGTCGACCGCCGGGTTGGCTGAGGCGGCGCGTATTGCTAGTTGCGGTCCATGTTATAATGATCTAGAGTGTTTTTTTTTTTTTTTGTTTTTTCTTATGAGGTTTGATGTTACGTTCTAAGACGCCCAGATTCGTGATTGAGAAGCAACAGCGCGAATATACCGGTTCATATTAAAAGGAAAATATATGTATAAACGGTATAATTACGTGCATAATGGTTCTGCCAATTAACTAGG
The DNA here is from genome assembly GCF_016920785.2 of Ixodes scapularis. Lineage (NCBI taxonomy): Eukaryota > Metazoa > Arthropoda > Arachnida > Ixodida > Ixodidae > Ixodes > Ixodes scapularis. Next base: position 69,705,100 of record NW_024609837.1, read on the forward strand.
GAAAGAAACCACAAAAAAGGAACTCTGGTGACTTTGCCGGGAGGACGCTTTAATTTGAGAGAGATTAATAGCGACTTTAATTACGGACTGGGTTCCCAGAAACTCAAGTTCAATACGGTGGATGAGCTTAAACTTTTATTTTTTCTGCTATTCAGCCTTCACCAGCCGAGCGCCAATTAGGGGCATATAGTAGAAGCGCGTTGAGTGATTTTCGGGGGTTAAAATTTCTACTCGCGGGCTATCGTCAGTTTATTCTTTTTTTTATATTCTAGAAAATGGAAGTTTATTACTGAAGCTAAGTACTAGTGCATAAGGTGCGTTCATTGTGGGTATCCAATTTGACACGATAAACTTTACCCGCTCGTGTGGGTAACTCCGAATCGAAATCGCGTGATTGCATCAACCGCAGGAACGACGGATAAATTCAAAACAAAACATTGGCGGCCAGAAATGAAAACTAGGTAGGGAAACAAAGTCAAATTTGGGCGTTTTACGTGCCAAACCAGTGACGGGCATCTGGCACGCCCTAGCGGAGGACTGAAGATTAATTTTGCCTACCTGGGGATGCTTTGACGTGCAACCGAAAACTCGGTTACACGGCGCCTTTTCCGCAATCAGCCTGCGTCAGATTGTGGGCAGCTGGGCGGGGATTTGAACCCGCCACCTGTGGATCCGTAAGGCCGGTGCTTTGCCTCGTTGCCAACCAACGCGGCTATAGACATTTTCTTTTTTTTTTCTTTATTGGGCACGTTTGTACAGTTTATTCAACACTCATTCGCTGCAAATGCATGCGACGTCAAGATTTTACCGCCCAGCCTCATGCGGGCGCGCTAAAATTCCTTCATATTTGGGAGATCATCAAACAGTGGTGCCCAAACGCGCGATGTTTCTTCAGACCGAGAGAACGCTGGTATAACCTGCGCAACCATGCACCTCGATGAAATACCCTCTTACTGTCTCGAGTTCTACATCTGCATGTGTGTGGGCCATACGGGATTTCCATATGGAATAGAGGCCTAATGCAAGGAACATGTCGTAAGGCACTTGACCGTTCTTGTCTATAGGAAGGTAGCGAATTGTATGGGACGTAACAGATAGCTCTTTCTTCAGCGTCCGCTGCATCACGTCCCAGAATAACATTGCGTCCCAGCGTAGTTTAAACACATGTTCCACTCTTTCTGGTTGCTTGCACAATACGCAGTCAACAGACCAAGGCACAAATATGCCTCTGTCTCTGAGCCATGTTTTACAGGTAACGTGTTGCTGTGAAGTTTAAAGAAAAAAACTTTTCACCGCTGGAGGAACACACAATTTCTCGACACGGCAGAGAACATCCTGCAGGATGTTCTCTGCCGTGTATAGTGACAGGCCATGGCCAGGCCTGTCACTATACAGCGAGCGATACAGCGGTGGGGGGAACAGTACTTCGATAAGGTCTTGAGACAGTTTCTTTCTAGTGACAGTACTCAGGTACTCGATGGAAAATCTGGCCTTTAAGAACAGCGTCGCATCTCGGACCTCTTTCAGAAATCCAAACAGGTGCGTGTGCTCATCGTGGTTGCTACCTACTATTACTGCCGGTAAAGAGCTTGCAAGTTTTGTTTGTATTATGGTTCGTATGAATGGGTGCGTCTGATCTCGCAGAAAAACAAACCTCGACACAAGCTGTCGAACGAAACGTTCGACTCCGCCATCCTTCACCCGTCTGAACAGATTATCTCCCTTCATTTTTTCCCAGCTTGACTTCCAGAGGAAGGTCACGAAGACCCTATGGAACTTTTGTTGGTTAGTGCATGCACAATGCATTACTTGTAAAACGTACCATATCTTTGCTACCAATAATATATTGCATACTGTTGCTCGCGCAAATATTGAGAGGTCTCGGTTCGCCCATTTCATAGCCTTTCTATTTAAATCTACTGCCTTGTGTGCCCAGCACTGTGGGCTGTTCCTAAAATGTTGGAGTGGAACGCCTTGGTACTTGCACGGCGTGCTAGTCCAAGTCATATTTTGGTATCGATCTGGTTTTGTCCCGCAATCTCCGTACCATATTCCGCTACTTCTTCCCCCATTGAAAACCGCGACTGTAATATCACAGAATTCATTAGTGGCTGCAACTGCTTCGTTGACACTTTGTTTATCCGTACAAAACATGGCGACGTCGTCGGCATACGCCAGCAGCTTGATCTCCACTTATTCTAGCGCAAAGCCGTGAATCATTTTATCCTCCTGAACGCTTAAACAAAGCGGTTTTATGTACAACGCAAAAAAACAATGGCGACAGTGGGAAGCCTTGTCTTACGAAAGATAGAACCGGTATACTTTTAGTTACTGCGTTATTTATAAAACATCGTGTTACGCAACCATTGTAGGCCATCTGCACGCCCGTCGATATTAGCGTGCCTACTTTGATTTGTCCTAGTATTTTCAGCATGACATCATGCCGCACGCGATCGAACACCTTTTCAAGATTGATCTGAATCATGGCAACTTGCCTCTCAGAGACTGAGCCGCATTCCAAAATGCTCCGCGCAACATAAACATTAGTTTGTATCGACGGGCCTTTTGTGCCACACGTTTGATGGTCCCCTATGATATTTTTATCACATTTTGAAGTAGTCTTGTAATGATTTGTGAGAGTATTTTATAGTCAGTATTACAGAGTGTTATCGGTCTGTACCCGGTCACTTGCTGTCGTATAGTTTCTTCTTCAGATTTCGGTATCAGAATTAGGTGTGTTCGCGTGCAGAAACGAGGCGCCCGCTTTTTCTGGTACGCGTCACGAAAAACCTCTAATAAAAGGGGGCCAAGGTCGTTTTTAAACGTTTGGTAAAATTCAGCACTCAGCCCGTCAGGGCTTGGTGCTTTCTGTCGTGCTAGCGTGTCCAGTGCGTGTTCTACTTCTCCTAGAGTAATATCTCCTTCGAACCAATCTTTGGTAGCGTCGTCTAACTGAGGGATACGTGAAATAAGGTTATCCAATTTTGAGTAATATCTTGGGGTTGGGCGTTCCCCAAACAAATTTCCGAAATATTCGACAAATGCTTTCCTAGCTAGCTCCTGATTGTTGCTAATCGTTGCCTTATACCCTATTTCGCTCATTTCTTTTGCCTTGGCGTATTTTCTTTCGTGCTATAAGCGTGCTTTGTGGGTTGTTCACCTGCTATAGTCGGATGCAACCTGAGAACAATCTTTTAGCTCCACCCACAAGCGCATTGCGCCCATCTGAAGTGCCTCCGCCGTCGAGAAAGTAGTTCGCTAACAACGTTGCTTTTTCTTCCTCCAGGAAACGTGTCTTAAACTACTACAATATTTATTTAATTCATTCAGGACATTTAAATAAGTTAGAATACGTTTTTGTCAACGAAATAGCTGTTTAGTAAAGAAAGAAAGTCATGTCCAATCTACCGTCTTCCCAATTCATTTTCTGTCCAAGATACTGTCTAACATACCGTCTTCTCACCTCTCAGCAGTGCTAAGCCTCGCGCCCGCTTCGAAATTTTCGTCGGCGATAGCGTCGCTGGATTCTCACGTTGTCGCGCAAAAACAGCTGCAAACGCAAGCCGATACCATTAAGACATCGTGGCGTAACCTCGGGCACGTAAAACACGGTGAAAGAAAGCAGAATAATTGTCACGAGAAACTAGCGTCGCGTTGCTAAGGCCAGCAGCCATGTTGATCTTTTTTTTTTTTTTTTTTCAAAAGGATCGCGATCGGTTTACGGAATCGTGACGTCATGAAAACGATTGGCTGGCGTTTCTCGGCGTGGGATTACATTTTCCTCTGAGAGGCATTTCCGGTTTTCTCTTAGCTTGCAAGCGACTATATATATTTTACTGACCGGGAGCGCAACACCGCGCCTTGATATAACTTATTATGCAACTTTTCTAGTTCTGATTTTAGGTATTTTATGTCCGCCGTGTGCACACCTATGTCTTCGCACTTAGCGCTACAAAGCACCTGCAATTATTTTTTTGAGCTGACGTTCGCGTGTTCGCGTATTGATCTTTAGGCTGCTCGATCTTTCTATGGCAATCTGTTTTACTCCCTCTTAAAAATTTTCCCAGTTTTCCGCAGAACAACCGTTTTTCCACGAAAGTGTTTGTAATCTTTCGGATACTTCAGAAATAAATTTGTTATCTGTGAGCAGTTTTGCGTTCATCTTCCGCAAATACCGATCGACTTTCGGGTTATTTTGTCTTTTTCCTCCCACCATGACAGCCACCAGGCAGTGGTCCGAGAAAAAAAAAACTGGTTTAACTTCATATCCGTGCAGATGATGCGTTATCTCAAGTGACACATAGATTCTATCTCAGCGCGCCCGCGACGCCCCTTGAAGATGAGTGTAACGCAGTCTAGTGCTTTGAATCTGCAAGTCACCTACATCTACTAGCCCGCCGCGCTCAATTATCTCCGTCAGTGCTGCACTGCCTTTATCGCTAACCGCGACACCGGGAATCTACCGTCTTTGTTGCAGACACAGTTAAAATCACCCAGCAGCACAGCTACTCTATCGCACTGGAGATAAATTTGCACGTTGCGAAGGAAGTCCTCTTTGTCTTTAGGATTGTTTGGGCCGTAGACACAAGCTATCCGCCACTATTGAGCATATAATGCGAAATCGCAAATAATCATCCGACCTTGACTGTCTGTTCCAACGCGAACATTTGAAAGGGGAACACTTTTCTTCGAGAACAAAAGACGTCCGTCCGACATACCCTCTGCGTGACTTACGCATACTTTGTACTGGACAAGAAAGGGTCGCAATGCAGGGGCTATAATCTCATCTTCGACCATTTTAGGCTCCTGAACTGCTAAAAAGTCCGAGTCTTTCATCATAAAGAAGCCTTTGTAACTCATGTTTCTTTCTTGAGTGAACCCCACGAACATTTCAGGTTGTAAAACATAATGTTTTTTCTCCGTGATCAAACATTCCCATCTTTCTTAAGTCTTGCACTATAGACGGTTCCCAGCTTTGCCCGTCCCCCCCCCCCCCCCCCCTACACTACTTAAAGGAGCTGTGCAACGATATTCAATTGGAATGTTTTTCTCTCTACACGAGCTTACTGGCACACCTGGGACTCAAGGATACTCACACGCAACGCCACTGGCCAAGAAACACCTTTGTTGCGGTGTAATTTCAAGGACATAAGCGATCATTTTCATTCAATCTCTCCTTTGCAAAATTTAATGACGTAACTCGGGGATCGCAGTACACCCAAGTGACGATATTTGAATGCGGTTCATAGATTGGACCCGAGCATTGCGTGGGCACTCGACTTGGGCTCGTGACAATTGCTAGCTCGAGAAGCATTCGGGTTGTGACCCGTGTCCAATCGCTGCAACGACGACAACAGCCGAGCCATAACAATGTCTGGAACTCAGCGCGTGTCCTGCGCTTTGCCAACCCTAGAGCCACTAAATAAGCTGCGCTTAGAGTATCGGCACTCCGTTCCTGGACATTGTTGTGGGCGCCGCCATTTCGGCTCGTATGCAGAACAGACGCAACGGCCGATCGTCATGATTCAAAAGTGCGACTTCCTCAGCATTAGATTCGGTGTTAGGAAGGTCACGTAATATTGCTTTGCTCTGTCGCGAACGGTTTAAACATTTGTGGAGGGCAGAAAAGCATTTCCTGTGATTTCAGATAAAGCTTTAGATAACTGGCAACCATGATTTTAAGCCACAATATGGCCAAGTGTCGTTACTCTGAAGCGTAGCTTATTTAGTGGCACTAGCCAACCCCAGTGCGTGGCTATGATCAACACTGGCGGCATATAATCGGCTCCAGATCACGTGGCCGCTTGTTCTGGCTGCGAGTTGAGGGGGTGAACGCTGCTCGTTTTTCTTTAATTTTTTTCTGGGACTTCTATTGCGTGGGGTGAAAAACGAACGCGTGTTTCATAGGTCATTAACGTTAGGGATCCGTTTTAAGCGGTATTTGTGCAAAGTACAAAAATTGTTGCATTGCTCCTTTAACGGGTTGTCATGGTGACTTGCTTTTCTACTTTTCTCGAACACGACTAGTGATCGGTCCAGCATTGTCCACCCGTTATAGTGAGTCCCTTCGCTGTCGAACAGTTGACCCGACTTGGTTCTTGGAGGCCGACCGCAGCCTCTTTGGCCTTTCCGTGCGCTTTGCTGTTGTGTCTGCCGTTTTTAGCCTCTTCGGCTCACCCTCCTTACCGTGTGCGGCAGGAAGGGATCGCTTGAGGGGTCCGTCTATACACCCCATCACCTCGTCGTTTCCGTTGCTGTCGCTCGTGCCTTATACGCCACTGGTGACTGCAGGGGAAGGAGGGAGGGGGGAGGGGGGGGGGGGCTGGGGCTCGCTTGGTGCCTTGACTTTGAGCTGGCCGGTACTTGGATGAGAGCAGGCAGTCAACTGCGACGGCGTTTCTCGTGGTTATTGAGGAGCCGCAGGTAGGCGTTCCCCCTCCCCGGTTCCTGCCGTCTCCCGCGCGGCTTCCTCGGTCTTGTACTGATCCATTTAAGCTCCATGTCTTCGTCTTTTATCGTCACATTTGCTGCAGACGCGTTTGTCTTTATGCAGTCTTCTTGGGTGTGCCCAAAATGTCTGCAACTGTCCCAACGTGGGATCCGGCACTCCTTTCGGATGGGCCCAACCCTGCGACATCGCAAAGGCAGCGGGGGCCGACAGGGGGCGACAACGAGCACCATACCCCCTGCCAGACGAACCTGGTGCGGGAGGTTTTCTTTGGTTTTGCCTTCCTTAAGAGTCAGGCGTGCCAGCCTTGTCGTCAACTGAACGCCTTAAACCCTTCCACGTGCCACTTTTTTCTCGTGACTTCCTCAACTCTCCCGTAGGGCTCAAACGCTGTCTTCACGTTGTCATCGGTCACATGGTAGGGGACCCAATGGAGTCTCAGACGTACCTCGGTCTTGTCCAGATCAATTACGAGGCAGCGCTTTCCTTTGACGAGAAGTTCCTTCGCACTTACCAGTTTGTGCTTTGCGGCCTAGGGAATGCAGGGTAACCATCCAAACATGGTTCATCTGGTACGAACCGCATGCCCCAACCTTCTTGAGAACTCCGACGGTTTCCAGGCTGTTCCTGAAGTCTTCGATGCGGTATTGCCGCCCGGAAATATCGCAGTGTAGAAACATAAAATCAAGAACGTTAACTCCCATTGCCAACTGGGGCAAGATGATTCGGTAACCTTTTTCCCGAGAGTCCGATGTAGCACCGTGGCTATCAATAGCCGTTGATAAAGCTCCGGGGGAGCTCATGATTTCCGTCCGCACGCCACGGCAGTTAGAAGAAGAATCCTATAGACGTTTTTTGTTTCCTTTCGTTCTCAGTCACGTCGGTTCCGTATGTGGTTTGTGGGAAGAAAAAAGTATAAACCATTTCATCTTGGAATATCCGAAAAAATATAGGTGAGGCAAAACAAGAATGTGTGACAATCACGCAATCTTCGTAAACACCTTCCCGCGGCGTGAAGAGATCAAAATCATGTTTTACCGCATACCAGAAGTGACGACATTCAAAATGGCTGCGCCCTTATGGAAAAGGTGTACAGGTAGAAAGAGAAAATTAGGCGATAAAGATACGAGTAGATGACACACTGAGTTATGATTTACGAAGGCTGATTTAGATAATAAGAAGTGCACAATGGAAGCAGAGAATCTGACGGCCGCAATAAATTGCTCGTAGAAGTAAACAATAAACGCGGATGTATATTCCAGGAGTGTGGCTTGTCCAGTGCTAGCTAGACAATTCTAAAATAAACACAGAATGTTTCTTAATGCTTTTATATCTTGAATAAAATATTATTGTTCAGCTCGGAAATAGGAATTGCAGGTGTTTCCAAACCGCGTTTCGAGTTTTAAAATTGTATGAAATATTATCATCTGTTTTCGAATGGCTGACTGCTCGTACCGCGTGCTTCTCGTGACAGCCAAGTGACGCGTGTACATAGTTTTTTTTTTTTATTTGTGTCCTGGCATAACCGCTTCTATACTCACAAAGCCTGGCAGTTCGACGACAGAGCCATGGAGTGCCCGGTCGCAGATTTGGAGCGCGAGGAACGGTAGCACAGAGGATCAAAGAACCATTTTTCGGAAAACCTTGGTGGGAACGCACAGCTTTTGCAGTGGTGAGGACACAAAACACACTTGCTCGCTCAGGAGAAGTGTGTTTCGGCGTCTCGCCGTAGCGGGGCGCCAGTCACGTGGCGCTCCTATCGCCCGTTGTGTGCCGCTCCACATTTTCCATTTCGGCGGCCGCTTCCTGCGGTGGTCTGCCAGGCTTTGCAAGTATATAGAAGCTATGGTCCTTTTAAGTTCTTTTTGGCATTATTTGGTACTTTGATACACCCTAGTTCATTTCCTACGATATCATCACCAAGCAAGAGCATCGTCTAGCCACTGTTTCCTAGTGTCGGTGAGAGAGTGAGAAAGGGGGGGAGTAGAGTCACTAAATAACGCTTCCAGAGTACCGCATTCCTTTTCTTTGGCACTTTGCCGACAATGCAGTCGCTCTATCCAACAATATTCTGGTTCGCTGCGGCATCATTGGACAGCGGCAGTCACGTGGGTCACTATCATCATCATCGCGTTTTCTCGACGCCACCATCTTGGTCCGCGCACGTTGAAGCGTTGAAGTCCGTTTCTCAGCACGCGCGTTTTCCGTGAGATACGAACAACACGACCTTGATTCGAGTTGATATGCGTGCTTAGTTCAGGGTTTCCTCAGTATTCCGCATGACATCCAATTCAAAGCGTAGCTTTGCCCGTGCCATACGAAGAACCGATGCCGCGGAGATTCGCGTTTGGATCTCGACGTATAAGCGCGAGACCGCTACCATGTGAAGCATCTAAAGTGTCGCAGTGTAGTTTGTGCAACAATGCCTGCTTGCTGTGGGTTCGGGTGTGCCAACAGGTCAGAGAATGGGAAAAGACTCTTCCGCATTCCGTTGGGAAAGGGCGCGACAGCGAGACGTAAAGCATGGTTAACCGTTGTAAACCGAAAAGATTTCAAGCCCGGCGCGGGAAGCAAGCTTTGTGAGGTGAGTGCGTTTAGCAGCTGTTCTGCTCCGCGTATCGCTTTGAAAGTCCTCAACCATCGCCGACTGAACGTGAGAGCGGCTACTTCAGGCTTTTATTATAATGCCTTCTAGGATCACTTCGAGCAGTCTCAGTTCGAAAACCACCGAGCCGATGACAGGAAGCTGCTTAAACAAGATGCAGTGCCTACTATTCTTGGCTCCGGGCGTAACTCAAACGAGCTAAAACGCAACAGAAAGATGCCAGTGAAGCAAGTTTCAGCCTTTCTGTCAGGTATGTGAAAAAAAATAAAAAATAGAGATTACGAGTGGCACTGACGTGCTTTTGTTGAACTGTGTTGGTAACTGACACTCCCTGAAATAACCTTTCAGACACCGTGCGGACAGACTCTCCCGCCTCTGACTGCCACAAGACCTTGAGCCCAGAAAGCGCAACAGGTTACAGTGAAAGTAAGTCTGCCTCCACAGTTTCTGTGCACATCAAATAGCTGTCATGATTTAGGGTGGCCCAACACCGCTTATGTGTAGTCCTGTTTGCTTCCCATCTTCTGTGCAACACATTAACGCGCACACTTTGCGCAGGAAACCCTGACGGAGCTTTCTCGGGCTGCACAGTTGAGACTCCGAGCAACAGTGCCACGTTGGAAGGTTGGGAAGGCACTCTGTTCTTTTGTTTGTGTTTTTTCTCTCCATGCAATAACCTTTCCAGACGCCATGCCGACAGAGTCTCACGCCTCTGACTGCCACGAGACCTTGAGCCCAGGAAGCGCAGCGGGTTACACTGAAAGTAAGTGGGCCTCCACAGTTTCTCAGCACATCAAATAACTGTCATGATTTAGGGGGGGCCTGACACTGTTTATGTGTAATCCTGTTTGCTTCCCATCTTCTGTGCAAAGCATTAACACGCACACTTTGCGCAGGGAAACCTGACAGAGCTCTCTCGGGCTGCACAATTGAGACTCCGAGCGACAGTGCCGTGTTGCAAGGTTAGGAGGGCGCTGTGCTCTTTTGTTGAGCTATGTTGGCAACTGACTCTCCCTGCAATAACCTTTCCAGATGCCATGTCGACAGACTTTCACGCCTCCGACTGCCACGAGACCTTGAGCCCAGGAAGCGCAGCGGGTTACAGTGAAAGTAAGTTTTCCTCCACAGTTTCTCCGCACATCAAATAACTGTCATGATTTAGGGGTGGCCCAACACCGCTTATGTGTAGTCCTGTTTGCTTCCCATCTTCTGTGCAAAGCATTAACACGCACACTTTGCGCAGGGAAACCTGACAGAGCTCTCTCGGGCTGCACAATTGAGACTCCGAGCGACAGTGCCGTGTTGCAAGGTTAGGAGGGCGCTGTGCTCTTTTGTTGAGCTATGTTGGCAACTGACTCTCCCTGCAATAACCTTTCCAGATGCCATGTCGACAGACTTTCACGCCTCTGACTGCCACGAGACATTGAGCCCAGGAAGCGCAGCGGGGTACAGTGAAAGTAAGTTTTCCTCCACAGTTTCTCCGCACATCAAATAACTGTCATGATTTAGGGGGGGCCTGACACCGTTTACGTGTAATCCTGTTTGCTTCCCATCTTCTGTGCAAAACATTAACACGCACACTTTGCGCAGGGAAACCTGACAGAGCTCTCTCAGGCTGCACATTTGAGACTCCGAGCGACACTGCCGTGTTGCAAGGTTAGGAAGGCGCTTTGCTCTTTTGTTGAGCTGTGTTGGCAACTGACTCTCCCTGCAATAACCTTTCCAGATGCCATGTCGACAGACTTTCAGCCCTCTGACTGCCACGAGACCTTGAGCCCAGGAAGCGCAGCGGGTTACAGTGAAAGTAAGTCTGCCTCCACAGTTTCTCCGCACATCAAATAACTGTCATGATTTAGGGGGGGCCTGACACTGTTTATGTGTAATCCTGTTTGCTTCCCATCTTCTGTGCAAAGCATTAACACGCACACTTTGCGCAGGGAAACCTGACAGAGCTCTCTCGGGCTGCACAATTGAGACTCCGAGCGACAGTGCCGTGTTGCAAGGTTAGGAGGGCGCTGTGCTCTTTTGTTGAGCTATGTTGGCAACTGACTCTCCCTGCAATAACCTTTCCAGATGCCATGTCGACAGACTTTCACGCCTCTGACTGCCACGAGACCTTGAGCCCAGGAAGCGCAGCGGGTTACAGTGAAAGTAAGTTTTCCTCCACAGTTTCTCCGCACATCAAATAACTGTCATGATTTAGGGGGGGCCTGACACCGTTTATGTGTAATCCTGTTTGCTTCCCATCTTCTGTGCAAAGCATTAACATGCACACTTTGCGCAGGGAAACCTGACAGAGCTCTCTCAGGCTGCACAATTGAGACTCCGAGCGACACTGCCGTGTTGCAAGGTTAGGAGGGCGCTGTGCTCTTTTGTTGAGCTATGTTGGCAACTGACTCTCCCTGCAATGACCTTTCCAGATGCCATGTCGACAGACTTTCACGCCTCTGACTGCCACGAGACCTTGAGCCCAGGAAGCGCAGCGGGTTACAGTGAAAGTAAGTTTTCCTCCACAGTTTCTCCGCACATCAAATAACTGTCATGATTTAGGGGGGGGCCTGACACCGTTTATGTGTAATCCTGTTTGCTTCCCATCTTCTGTGCAAAGCATTAACATGCACACTTTGCGCAGGGAAACCTGACAGAGCTCTCTCAGGCTGCACAATTGAGACTCCGAGCGACACTGCCGTGTTGCAAGGTTAGGAGGGCGCTGTGCTCTTTTGTTGAGCTATGTTGGCAACTGACTCGCCTTGCAATAACCTTTCCAGATGCCATGTCGACAGACTTTCACGCCTCTGACTGCCACGAGACCTTGAGCCCAGGAAGCGCAGCGGGTTACAGTGAAAGTAAGTTTTCCTCCACAGTTTCTCCGCACATCAAAGAACTGTCATGATTTAGGGGGGGCCTGACACCGTTTATGTGTAATCCTGTTTGCTTCCCATCTTCTGTGCAAAGCATTAACATGCACACTTTGCGCAGGGAAACCTGACAGAGCTCTCTCAGGCTGCACAATTGAGACTCCGAGCGACACTGCCGTGTTGCAAGGTTAGGAAGGCGCTTTGCCCTTTTGTTGAGCTATGTTGGCAACTGACTCTCCCTGCAATAACCTTTCCAGATGCCATGTCGACAGACTTTCACACCTCTGACTGCCACGAGACCTTGAGCCCAGGAAGCGCAGCGGGTTACAGTGAAAGTAAGTTTTCCTCCACAGTTTCTCCGCACATCAAATAACTGTCATGATTTAGGGGGGGGCTGACACCGTTTATGTGTAATCCTGTTTGCTTCCCATCTTCTGTGCAAAGCATTAACATGCACACTTTGCGCAGGGAACCCTGACAAAGCTCTCTCAGGCTGCACAATTGAGACTCCGAGCGACACTGCCGTGTTGCAAGGTTAGGAAGGCGCTTTGCTCTTTTGTTGAGCTATGTTGGCAACTGACTCTCCCTGCAATAACCTTTCCAGATGCCATGTCGGCAGACTTTCACGCCTCTGTCTGCCACGAGACCTTGAGCCCAGGAAGCGCAGCGGGTTACAGTGAAAGTAAGTTTTCCTCCACAGTTTCTCCGCACATCAAATAACTGTCATGATTTAGGGGGGGCCAGACACCGTTTATGTGTAATCCTGTTTGCTTCCCATCTTCTGTGCAAAGCATTAACATGCACACTTTGCGCAGGGAACCCTGACAAAGCTCTCTCAGGCTGCACAATTGAGACTCCGAGCGACACTGCCGTGTTGCAAGGTTAGGAAGGCGCTTTGCTCTTTTGTTGAGCTATGTTGGCAACTGACTCTCCCTGCAATAACCTTTCCAGATGCCATGTCGGCAGACTTTCACGCCTCTGACTGCCACGAGACCTTGAGCCCAGGAAGCGCAGCGGGTTACAGTGAAAGTAAGTTTTCCTCCACAGTTTCTCCGCACATCAAATAACTGTCATGATTTAGGGGGGGCCTGACACCGTTTATGTGTAATCCTGTTTGCTTCCCATCTTCTGTGCAAAGCATTAACATGCACACTTTGCGCAGGGAAACCTGACAGAGCTCTCTCAGGCTGCACAATTGAGACTCCGAGCGACACTGCCGTGTTGCAAGGTTAGGAAGGCGCTTTGCTCTTTTGTTGAGCTATGTTGGAAACTGACTCTCCCTGCAATAACCTTTCCAGATGCCATGTCGACAGACTTTCACGCCTCTGACTGCCACGAGACCTTGAGCCCAGGAAGCGCAGCGGGTTACAGTGAAAGTAAGTTTTCCTCCACAGTTTCTCCGCACATCAAATAACTGTCATGATTTAGGGGGGGCCTGACACCGTTTATGTGTAATCCTGTTTGCTTCCCATCTTCTGTGCAAAGCATTAACATGCACACTTTGCGCAGGGAACCCTGACAAAGCTCTCTCAGGCTGCACAATTGAGACTCCGAGCGACACTGCCGTGTTGCAAGGTTAGGAAGGCGCTTTGCTCTTTTGTTGAGCTATGTTGGCAACTGACTCTCCCTGCAATAACCTTTCCAGATGCCATGTCGGCAGACTTTCACGCCTCTGACTGCCACGAGACCTTGAGCCCAGGAAGCGCAGCGGGTTACAGTGAAAGTAAGTTTTCCTCCACAGTTTCTCCGCACATCAAATAACTGTCATGATTTAGGGGGGGCCTGACACCGTTTATGTGTAATCCTGTTTGCTTCCCATCTTCTGTGCAAAGCATTAACATGCACACTTTGCGCAGGGAACCCTGACAAATCTCTCTCAGGCTGCACAATTGAGACTCCGAGCCACACTGCCGTGTTGCAAGGTTAGGAAGGCGCTTTGCTCTTTTGTTGAGCTATGTTGGCAACTGACTCTCCCTGCAATAACCTTTCCGGATGCCATGTCGGCAGACTTTCACGCCTCTGACTGCCACGAGACCTTGAGCCCAGGAAACGCAGCGGGTTTCAGTGAAAGTAAGTTTTCCTCCACAGTTTCTCCGCACATCAAATAACTGTCATGATTTAGGGGGGGCCTGACACCGTTTATGTGTAATCCTGTTTGCTTCCCATCTTCTGTGCAAAGCATTAACATGCACACTTTGCGCAGGGAAACCTGACAGAGCTCTCTCAGGCTGCACAATTGAGACTCCGAGCGACAGTGCCGTGTTGCAAGGTTAGGAAGGCGCTTTGCTCTTTTGTTGAGCTATGTTGGCAACTGACTCTCCCTGCAATAACCTTTCCAGATGCCATGTCGGCAGACTTTCACGCCTCTGACTGCCACGAGACCTTGAGCCCAGGAAGCGCAGTGGGTTACAGTGAAAGTAAGTTTTCCTCCACAGTTTCTCCGCACATCAAATAACTGTCATGATTTAGGGGGGGCCTGACACCGTTTATGTGTAATCCTGTTTGCTTCCCATCTTCTGTGCAAAGCATTAACATGCACACTTTGCGCAGGGAAACCTGACAGAGCTCTCTCAGGCTGCACAATTGAGACTCCGAGCGACACTGCCGTGTTGCAAGGTTAGGAGGGCGCTGTGCTCTTTTGTTGAGCTATGTTGGCAACTGACTCTCCCTGCAATAACCTTTCCAGATGCCATGTCGGCAGACTTTCACGCCTCTGACTGCCACGAGACCTTGAGCCCAGGAAGCGCAGCGGGTTACAGTGAAAGTAAGTTTTCCTCCACAGTTTCTCCGCACATCAAATAACTGTCATGATTTAGGGGAGGCCTGACACCGTTTATGTGTAATCCTGTTTGCTTCCCATTTTCTGTGCAAAGCATTAACATGCACACTTTGCGCAGGGAAACCTGACAGAGCTCTCTCAGGCTGCACAATTGAGACTCCGAGCGACACTGCCGTGTTGCAAGGTTAGGAAGGCGCTTTGCTCTTTTGTTGCGCTATGTTGGCAACTGACTCTCCCTGCAATAACCTTTCCAGATGCCATGTCGACAGACTTTCACGCCTCTGACTGCCACGAGACCTTGAGCCCAGGAAGCGCAGCGGGTTACAGTGAAAGTAAGTTTTCCTCCACAGTTTCTCCGCACATCAAATAACTGTCATGATTTAGGGGGGGCCTGACACCGTTTATGTGTAATCCTGTTTGCTTCCCATCTTCTGTGCAAAACATTAACACGCACACTTTGCGCACGGAAACCTGACAGAGCTCTCTCAGGCTGCACAATTGAGACTCCGAGCGACACTGCCGTGTTGCAAGGTTAGGAGGGCGCTGTGCTCTTTTGTTGAGCTATGTTGGCAACTGACTCTCCCTGCAATAACCTTTCCAGATGCCATGTCGACAGACTTTCACGCCTCTGACTGCCACGAGACCTTGAGCCCAGGAAGCGCAGCGGGTTACAGTGAAAGTAAGTTTTCCTCCACAGTTTCTCCGCACATCAAATAACTGTCATGATTTAGGGGGGGCCTGACACCGTTTATGTGTAATCCTGTTTGCTTCCCATCTTCTGTGCAAAGCATTAACATGCACACTTTGCGCAGGGAACCCTGACAAAGCTCTCTCAGGCTGCACAATTGAGACTCCGAGCGACACTGCCGTGTTGCAAGGTTAGGAAGGCGCTTTGCTTTTTTGTTAAGCTATGTTGGCAACTGACTCTCCCTGCAATAACCTTTCCAGATGCCATGTCGACAGACTTTCAGCCCTCTGACTGCCACGAGACCTTGAGCCCAGGAAGCGCAGCGGGTTACAGTGAAAGTAAGTTTTCCTCCACAGTTTCTCCGCACATCAAATAACTGTCATGATTTAGGGGGGGCCTGACACCGTTTATGTGTAATCCTGTTTGCTTCCCATATTCTGTGCAAAGCATTAACATGCACACTTTGCGCAGGGAAACCTGACAGAGCTCTCTCAGGCTGCACAATTGAGACTCCGAGCGACACTGCCGTGTTGCAAGGTTAGGAGGGCGCTGTGCTCTTTTGTTGAGCTATGTTGGCAACTGACTCGCCTTGCAATAACCTTTCCAGATGCCATGTCGACAGACTTTCACGCCTCTGACTGCAACGAGACCTTGAGCCCAGGAAGCGCAGCGGGTTACAGTGAAAGTAAGTTTTCCTCCACAGTTTCTCCGCACATCAAATAACTGTCATGATTTAGGGGGGGCCTGACACCGTTTATGTGTAATCCTGTTTGCTTCCCATATTCTGTGCAAAGCATTAACATGCACACTTTGCGCAGGGAACCCTGACAAAGCTCTCTCAGGCTGCACAATTGAGACTCCGAGCGACACTGCCGTGTTGCAAGGTTAGGAAGGCGCTTTGCTCTTTTGTTGAGCTATGTTGGCAACCGACTCTCCCTGCAATAACCTTTCCAGATGCCATGTCGACAGACTTTCACGCCTCTGACTGCCACGAGACCTTGAGCCCAGGAAGCGCAGCGGGTTACAGTGAAAGTAAGTTTTCCTCCACAGTTTCTCCGCACATCAAATAACTGTCATGATTTAGGGGGGGCCTTACACCGTTTATGTGTAATCCTGTTTGCTTCCCATATTCTGTGCAAAGCATTAACATGCACACTTTGCGCAGGGAACCCTGACAAAGCTCTCTCAGGCTGCACAATTGAGACTCCGAGCGACACTGCCGTGTTGCAAGGTTAGGAAGGCGCTTTGCCCTTTTGTTGAGCTATGTTGGCAACTGACTCTCCCTGCAATAACCTTTCCAGATGCCATGTCGACAGACTTTCACACCTCTGACTGCCACGAGACCTTGAGCCCAGGAAGCGCAGCGGGTTACAGTGAAAGTAAGTTTTCCTCCACAGCTTCTCCGCACATCAAATAACTGTCATGATTTAGGGGGGGCCTGACACCGTTTATGTGTAATCCTGTTTGCTTCCCATCTTCTGTGCAAAGCATTAACATGCACACTTTGCGCAGGGAAACCTGACAGAGCTCTCTCAGGCTGCACAATTGAGACTCCGAGCGACACTGCCGTGTTGCAAGGTTAGGAAGGCGCTTTGCTCTTTTGTTCAGCTATGTTGGCAACTGACTCTCCCTGCAATAACCTTTCCAGATGCCATGTCGGCAGACTTTCACGCCTCTGACTGCCACGAGACCTTGAGCCCAGGAAGCGCAGCGGGTTACAGTGAAAGTAAGTTTTCCTCCACAGTTTCTCCGCACATCAAATAACTGTCATGATTTAGGGGGGGCCTGACACCGTTTATGTGTAATCCTGTTTGCTTCCCATCTTCTGTGCAAAGCATTAACATGCACACTTTGCGCAGGGAAACCTGACAGAGCTCTCTCAGGCTGCACAATTGAGACTCCGAGCGACACTGCCGTGTTGCAAGGTTAGGAAGGCGCTTTGCTCTTTTGTTGAGCTATGTTGGCAACTGACTCTCCCTGCAATAACCTTTCCAGATGCCATGTCGGCAGACTTTCACGCCTCTGACTGCCACGAGACCTTGAGCCCAGGAAGCGCAGCGGGTTACAGTGAAAGTAAGTTTTCCTCCACAGTTTCTCCGCACATCAAATAACTGTCATGATTTAGGGGGGGCCTTACACCGTTTATGTGTAATCCTGTTTGCTTCCCATCTTCTGTGCAAAGCATTAACATGCACACTTTGCGCAGGGAAACCTGACAGAGCTCTCTCAGGCTGCACAATTGAGACTCCGAGCGACACTGCCGTGTTGCAAGGTTAGGAAGGCGCTTTGCCCTTTTGTTGAGCTATGTTGGCAACTGACTCTCCCTGCAATAACCTTTCCAGATGCCATGTCGACAGACTTTCACACCTCTGACTGCCACGAGACCTTGAGCCCAGGAAGCGCAGCGGGTTACAGTGAAAGTAAGTTTTCCTCCACAGCTTCTCCGCACATCAAATAACTGTCATGATTTAGGGGGGGCCTGACACCGTTTATGTGTAATCCTGTTTGCTTCCCATCTTCTGTGCAAAGCATTAACATGCACACTTTGCGCAGGGAAACCTGACAAAGCTCTCTCAGGCTGCACAATTGAGACTCCGAGCGACACTGCCGTGTTGCAAGGTTAGGAAGGCGCTTTGCTCTTTTGTTGAGCTATGTTGGCAACTGACTCTCCCTGCAATAACCTTTCCAGATGCCATGTCGGCAGACTTTCACGCCTCTGACTGCCACGAGACCTTGAGCCCAGGAAGCGCAGCGGGTTACAGTGAAAGTAAGTTTTCCTCCACAGTTTCTCCGCACATCAAATAACTGTCATGATTTAGGGGGGGCCTGACACCGTTTATGTGTAATCCTGTTTGCTTCCCATCTTCTGTGCAAAGCATTAACATGCACACTTTGCGCAGGGAAACCTGACAGAGCTCTCTCAGGCTGCACAATTGAGACTCCGAGCGACACTGCCGTGTTGCAAGGTTAGGAAGGCGCTTTGCTCTTTTGTTGAGCTATGTTGGAAACTGACTCTCCCTGCAATAACCTTTCCAGATGCCATGTCGACAGACTTTCACGCCTCTGACTGCCACGAGACCTTGAGCCCAGGAAGCGCAGCGGGTTACAGTGAAAGTAAGTTTTCCTCCACAGTTTCTCCGCACATCAAATAACTGTCATGATTTAGGGGGGGCCTGACACCGTTTATGTGTAATCCTGTTTGCTTCCCATCTTCTGTGCAAAGCATTAACATGCACACTTTGCGCAGGGAACACTGACAAAGCTCTCTCAGGCTGCACAATTGAGACTCCGAGCGACACTGCCGTGTTGCAAGGTTAGGAAGGCGCTTTGCTCTTTTGTTGAGCTATGTTGGCAACTGACTCTCCCTGCAATAACCTTTCCAGATGCCATGTCGGCAGACTTTCACGCCTCTGACTGCCACGAGACCTTGAGCCCAGGAAGCGCAGCGGGTTACAGTGAAAGTAAGTTTTCCTCCACAGTTTCTCCGCACATCAAATAACTGTCATGATTTAGGGGGGGCCTGACACCGTTTATGTGTAATCCTGTTTGCTTCCCATCTTCTGTGCAAAGCATTAACATGCACACTTTGCGCAGGGAACCCTGACAAATCTCTCTCAGGCTGCACAATTGAGACTCCGAGCGACACTGCCGTGTTGCAAGGTTAGGAAGGCGCTTTGCTCTTTTGTTGAGCTTTGTTGGCAACTGACTCTCCCTGCAATAACCTTTCCAGATGCCATGTCGGCAGACTTTCACGCCTCTGACTGCCACGAGACCTTGAGCCCAGGAAGCGCAGCGGGTTACAGTGAAAGTAAGTTTTCCTCCACAGTTTCTCCGCACATCAAATAACTGTCATGATTTAGGGGGGGCCTGACACCGTTTATGTGTAATCCTGTTTGCTTCCCATCTTCTGTGCAAAGCATTAACATGCACACTTTGCGCAGGGAAACCTGACAGAGCTCTCTCAGGCTGCACAATTGAGACTCCGAGCGACACTGCCGTGTTGCAAGGTTAGGAGGGCGCTGTGCTCTTTTGTTGAGCTATGTTGGCAACTGACTTTCCCTGCAATAACCTTTCCAGATGCCATGTCGGCAGACTTTCACGCCTCTGACTGCCACGAGACCTTGAGCCCAGGAAGCGCAGCGGGTTACAGTGAAAGTAAGTTTTCCTCCACAGTTTCTCCGCACATCAAATAACTGTCATGATTTAGGGGGGGCCTGACACCGTTTATGTGTAATCCTGTTTGCTTCCCATTTTCTGTGCAAAGCATTAACATGCACACTTTGCGCAGGGAAACCTGACAGAGCTCTCTCAGGCTGCACAATTGAGACTCCGAGCGACACTGCCGTGTTGCAAGGTTAGGAAGGCGCTTTGCTCTTTTGTTGAGCTATGTTGGCAACTGACTCTCCCTGCAATAACCTTTCCAGATGCCATGTCGACAGACT
Organism: Ixodes scapularis; assembly: GCF_016920785.2. NCBI lineage: Eukaryota > Metazoa > Arthropoda > Arachnida > Ixodida > Ixodidae > Ixodes > Ixodes scapularis. Next base: position 69,724,920 of record NW_024609837.1, read on the forward strand.
TTCACGCCTCTGACTGCCACGAGACCTTGAGCCCAGGAAGCGCAGCGGGTTACAGTGAAAGTAAGTTTTCCTCCACAGTTTCTCCGCACATCAAATAACTGTCATGATTTAGGGGGGGCCTGACACCGTTTATGTGTAATCCTGTTTGCTTCCCATCTTCTGTGCAAAACATTAACACGCACACTTTTCGCACGGAAACCTGACAGAGCTCTCTCAGGCTGCACAATTGAGACTCCGAGCGACACTGCCGTGTTGCAAGGTTAGGAGGGCGCTGTGCTCTTTTGTTGAGCTATGTTGGCAACTGACTCTCCCTGCAATAACCTTTCCAGATGCTATGTCGACAGACTTTCACGCCTCTGACTGCCACGAGACCTTGAGCCCAGGAAGCGCAGCGGGTTACAGTGAAAGTAAGTTTTCCTCCACAGTTTCTCCGCACATCAAATAACTGTCATGATTTAGGGGGGGCCTGACACCGTTTATGTGTAATCCTGTTTGCTTCCCATCTTCTGTGCAAAGCATTAACATGCACACTTTGCGCAGGGAAACCTGACAGAGCTCTCTCAGGCTGCACAATTGAGACTCCGAGCGACACTGCCGTGTTGCAAGGTTAGGAGGGCGCTGTGCTCTTTTGTTGAGCTATGTTGGCAACTGACTCTCCCTGCAATAACCTTTCCAGATGCCATGTCGACAGACTTTCACGCCTCTGACTGCCACGAGACCTTGAGCCCAGGAAGCGCAGCGGGTTACAGTGAAAGTAAGTTTTCCTCCACAGTTTCTCCGCACATCAAATAACTGTCATGATTTAGGGGGGGGGGGGGGGGGGGGCCTGACACCGTTTATGTGTAATCCTGTTTGCTTCCCATCTTCTGTGCAAAGCATTAACATGCACACTTTGCGCAGGGAAACCTGACAGAGCTCTCTCAGGCTGCACAATTGAGACTCCGAGCGACACTGCCGTGTTGCAAGGTTAGGAGGGCGCTGTGCTCTTTTGTTGAGCTATGTTGGCAACTGACTCGCCTTGCAATAACCTTTCCAGATGCCATGTCGACAGACTTTCACGCCTCTGACTGCCACGAGACCTTGAGCCCAGGAAGCGCAGCGGGTTACAGTGAAAGTAAGTTTTCCTCCACAGTTTCTCCGCACATCAAATAACTGTCATGATTTAGGGGGGGCCTGACACCGTTTATGTGTAATCCTGTTTGCTTCCCATCTTCTGTGCAAAGCATTAACATGCACACTTTGCGCAGGGAACCCTGACAAAGCTCTCTCAGGCTGCACAATTGAGACTCCGAGCGACACTGCCGTGTTGCAAGGTTAGGAAGGCGCTTTGCTCTTTTGTTGAGCTATGTTGGCAACCGACTCTCCCTGCAATAACCTTTCCAGATGCCATGTCGACAGACTTTCACGCCTCTGACTGCCACGAGACCTTGAGCCCAGGAAGCGCAGCGGGTTACAGTGAAAGTAAGTTTTCCTCCACAGTTTCTCCGCACATCAAATAACTGTCATGATTTAGGGGGGGCCTGACACCGTTTATGTGTAATCCTGTTTGCTTCCCATCTTCTGTGCAAAGCATTAACATGCACACTTTGCGCAGGGAAACCTGACAGAGCTCTCTCAGGCTGCACAATTGAGACTCCGAGCGACACTGCCGTGTTGCAAGGTTAGGAAGGCGCTTTGCTCTTTTGTTGAGCTATGTGGGCAACTGACTCTCCCTGCAATAACCTTTCCAGATGCCATGTCGACAGACTTTCACGCCTCTGACTGCCACGAGACCTTGAGCCCAGGAAGCGCAGCGGGTTACAGTGAAAGTAAGTTTTCCTCCACAGTTTCTCCGCACATCAAATAACTGTCATGATTTAGGGGGGGCCTGACACCGTTTATGTGTAATCCTGTTTGCTTCCCATCTTCTGTGCAAAGCATTAACATGCACACTTTGCGCAGGGAAACCTGACAGAGCTCTCTCAGGCTGCACAATTGAGACTCCGAGCGACACTGCCGTGTTGCAAGGTTAGGAAGGCGCTTTGCTCTTTTGTTGAGCTATGTTGGCAACTGACTCTCCCTGCAATAACCTTTCCAGATGCCATGTCGACAGACTTTCACGCCTCTGACTGCCACGAGACCTTGAGCCCAGGAAGCGCAGCGGGTTACAGTGAAAGTAAGTTTTCCTCCACAGTTTCTCCGCACATCAAATAACTGTCATGATTTAGGGGGGGCCTGACACCGTTTATGTGTAATCCTGTTTGCTTCCCATCTTCTGTGCAAAGCATTAACATGCACACTTTGCGCGGGGAAACCTGACAGAGCTCTCTCAGGCTGCACAATTGAGACTCCGAGCGACACTGCCGTGTTGCAAGGTTAGGAAGGCGCTTTGCTCTTTTGTTGAGCTATGTTGGCAACTGACTCTCCCTGCAATAACCTTTCCAGATGCCATGTCGACAGACTTTCACGCCTCTGACTGCCACGAGACCTTGAGCCCAGGAAGCGCAGCGGGTTACAGTGAAAGTAAGTTTTCCTCCACAGTTTCTCCGCACATCAAATAACTGTCATGATTTAGGGGGGGCCTGACACCGTTTATGTGTAATCCTGTTTGCTTCCCATCTTCTGTGCAAAGCATTAACATGCACACTTTGCGCAGGGAAACCTGACAGAGCTCTCTCAGGCTGCACAATTGAGACTCCGAGCGACACTGCCGTGTTGCAAGGTTAGGAGGGCGCTGTGCTCTTTTGTTGAGCTATGTTGGCAACTGACTCTCCCTGCAATAACCTTTCCAGATGCCATGTCGACAGACTTTCACGCCTCTGACTGCCACGAGACCTTGAGCCCAGGAAGCGCAGCGGGTTACAGTGAAAGTAAGTTTTCCTCCACAGTTTCTCCGCACATCAAATAACTGTCATGATTTAGGGGGGGGGGGGGGGGGCCTGACACCGTTTATGTGTAATCCTGTTTGCTTCCCATCTTCTGTGCAAAGCATTAACATGCACACTTTGCGCAGGGAAACCTGACAGAGCTCTCTCAGGCTGCACAATTGAGACTCCGAGCGACACTGCCGTGTTGCAAGGTTAGGAGGGCGCTGTGCTCTTTTGTTGAGCTATGTTGGCAACTGACTCGCCTTGCAATAACCTTTCCAGATGCCATGTCGACAGACTTTCACGCCTCTGACTGCCACGAGACCTTGAGCCCAGGAAGCGCAGCGGGTTACAGTGAAAGTAAGTTTTCCTCCACAGTTTCTCCGCACATCAAATAACTGTCATGATTTAGGGGGGGCCTGACACCGTTTATGTGTAATCCTGTTTGCTTCCCATCTTCTGTGCAAAGCATTAACATGCACACTTTGCGCAGGGAACCCTGACAAAGCTCTCTCAGGCTGCACAATTGAGACTCCGAGCGACACTGCCGTGTTGCAAGGTTAGGAAGGCGCTTTGCTCTTTTGTTGAGCTATGTTGGCAACCGACTCTCCCTGCAATAACCTTTCCAGATGCCATGTCGACAGACTTTCACGCCTCTGACTGCCACGAGACCTTGAGCCCAGGAAGCGCAGCGGGTTACAGTGAAAGTAAGTTTTCCTCCACAGTTTCTCCGCACATCAAATAACTGTCATGATTTAGGGGGGGCCTGACACCGTTTATGTGTAATCCTGTTTGCTTCCCATCTTCTGTGCAAAGCATTAACATGCACACTTTGCGCAGGGAAACCTGACAGAGCTCTCTCAGGCTGCACAATTGAGACTCCGAGCGACACTGCCGTGTTGCAAGGTTAGGAAGGCGCTTTGCTCTTTTGTTGAGCTATGTGGGCAACTGACTCTCCCTGCAATAACCTTTCCAGATGCCATGTCGACAGACTTTCACGCCTCTGACTGCCACGAGACCTTGAGCACAGGAAGCGCAGCGGGTTACAGTGAAAGTAAGTTTTCCTCCACAGTTTCTCCGCACATCAAATAACTGTCATGATTTAGGGGGGGCCTGACACCGTTTATGTGTAATCCTGTTTGCTTCCCATCTTCTGTGCAAAGCATTAACATGCACACTTTGCGCAGGGAAACCTGACAGAGCTCTCTCAGGCTGCACAATTGAGACTCCGAGCGACACTGCCGTGTTGCAAGGTTAGGAAGGCGCTTTGCTCTTTTGTTGAGCTATGTTGGCAACTGACTCTCCCTGCAATAACCTTTCCAGATGCCATGTCGACAGACTTTCACGCCTCTGACTGCCACGAGACCTTGAGCCCAGGAAGCGCAGCGGGTTACAGTGAAAGTAAGTTTTCCTCCACAGTTTCTCCGCACATCAAATAACTGTCATGATTTAGGGGGGGCCTGACACCGTTTATGTGTAATCCTGTTTGCTTCCCATCTTCTGTGCAAAGCATTAACATGCACACTTTGCGCGGGGAAACCTGACAGAGCTCTCTCAGGCTGCACAATTGAGACTCCGAGCGACACTGCCGTGTTGCAAGGTTAGGAAGGCGCTTTGCTCTTTTGTTGAGCTATGTTGGCAACTGACTCTCCCTGCAATAACCTTTCCAGATGCCATGTCGACAGACTTTCACGCCTCTGACTGCCACGAGACCTTGAGCCCAGGAAGCGCAGCGGGTTACAGTGAAAGTAAGTTTTCCTCCACAGTTTCTCCGCACATCAAATAACTGTCATGATTTAGGGGGGGGCCTGACACCGTTTATGTGTAATCCTGTTTGCTTCCCATCTTCTGTGCAAAGCATTAACATGCACACTTTGCGCAGGGAAACCTGACAGAGCTCTCTCAGGCTGCACAATTGAGACTCCGAGCGACACTGCCGTGTTGCAAGGTTAGGAGGGCGCTGTGCTCTTTTGTTGAGCTATGTTGGCAACTGACTCTCCCTGCAATAACCTTTCCAGATGCCATGTCGACAGACTTTCACGCCTCTGACTGCCACGAGACCTTGAGCCCAGGAAGCGCAGCGGGTTACAGTGAAAGTAAGTTTTCCTCCACAGTTTCTCCGCACATCAAATAACTGTCATGATTTAGGGGGGGCCTGACACCGTTTATGTGTAATCCTGTTTGCTTCCCATCTTCTGTGCAAAGCATTAACATGCACACTTTGCGCAGGGAAACCTGACAGAGCTCTCTCAGGCTGCACAATTGAGACTCCGAGCGACACTGCCGTGTTGCAAGGTTAGGAAGGCGCTTTGCTCTTTTGTTGAGCTATGTTGGCAACTGACTCTCCCTTCAATAACCTTTCCAGATGCCATGTCGACAGACTTTCACGCCTCTGACTGCCACGAGACCTTGAGCCCAGGAAGCGCAGCGGGTTACAGTGAAAGTAAGTCTGCCTCCACAGTTTCTCCGCACATCAAATATCTGTCATGATTTAGGGGGGGCCTGACACTGTTTATGTGTAATCGTGTTTGCTTCCCATCTTCTGTGCAAAGCATTAACACGCACACTTTGCGCAGGGAAACCTGACAGAGCTCTCTCGGGCTGCACAATTGAGACTCCGAGCGACAGTGCCGTGTTGCAAGGTTAGGAGGGCGCTGTGCTCTTTTGTTGAGCTATGTTGGCAACTGACTCTCCCTGCAATAACCTTTCCAGATGCCATGTCGACAGACTTTCACGCCTCTGACTGCCACGAGACCTTGAGCCACGGAAGCGCAGCGGGTTACAGTGAAAGTAAGTTTTCCTCCACAGTTTCTCCGCACATCAAATAACTGTCATGATTTAGGGGGGGCCTGACACCGTTTATGTGTAATCCTATTTGCTTCCCATCTTCTGTGCAAAACATTAACACGCACACTTTGCGCAGGGAACCCTGACAGAGCTCTCTCGGGCTGCACAATTGAGACTCCGAGCGACAGTGCCGTGTTGCAAGGTTAGGAGGGCGCTGTGCTCTTTTGTTGAGCTATGTTGGCAACTGACTCTCCCTGCAATAACCTTTCCAGATGCCATGTCGACAGACTTTCACGCCTCTGACTGCCACGAGACCTTGAGCCACGGAAGCGCAGCGGGTTACAGTGAAAGTAAGTTTTCCTCCACAGTTTCTCCGCACATCAAATAACTGTCATGATTTAGGGGGGGCCTGACACCGTTTATGTGTAATCCTATTTGCTTCCCATCTTCTGTGCAAAACATTAACACGCACACTTTGCGCAGGGAACCCTGACAGAGCTCTCTCGGGCTGCACAATTGAGACTCCGAGCGACAGTGCCGTGTTGCAAGGTTAGGAGGGCGCTGTGCTCTTTTGTTGAGCTGTGTTGGCAACTGCCTCTCCCTGCAATAACCTTTCCAGATGCCATGTCGACAGACTTTCACGCCTCTGACTGCCACGAGACCTTGAGCCCAGGAAGCGCAGCGGGTTACAGTGAAAGTAAGTTTGCCTCCACAGTTTCTGGGCACATCAAATAGCTGTCATGATTTAGGGGGGGCCAACACCGTTTATGTGTAATCCTGTTTGCTTCCCATCTTCTGTGCAACACATTAACACGCACACTTTGTGCAGGAAACCCTGATGGAGCTTTGTCGGGCTGCACAGTTGAGACTTCGAGCAACACTGCCACGTTGGAAGGTTGGAAAGACTTTTGTTTGTGTTCTTACTCTCCCTGCAATAACCTTTCCAGATGCCATGCCAACAGACTATCCCGCCTCTGACTGCCACAAGAGTAATTTTCAGCTAACTCGCACACCTCGATCATTTGACTTATCTGTTTGCGAAATCAAGCTTCTTTCTGACAGACAGAATGATACTACTTAAACTCAGCCAAATGGTTCTAGCCGGCAGCACGGAGACGAATGTGGACAAACTGAAGAGAGTCTTCATTGGAGATTCACGCAGAACCTCTCTGCATTGAGCTTGACTTAAAATCGTGAACGGAGAAATTGAGTATTTTTTGTGGCCTGACAACCTGAGCAGTGTAGACCTATACGCAGGGAGCAAGAGAGAACGTCGCAACTTAAGAGGCTCAGACGCTGGTTTGGGCAAGCCGGCCCAGATGTTCAGAACACGTCATATTGCATAGAAACCAAGGGCAGCATAAACCAAGTCAAGGCTCCAACTTCATTGCAAACGGAAAAATGGAGCCGAACCGTGTGTTCACTGCCAAGGAAATGCAGGCTAGGAAGAAGTGTCGAGCGCAGGAAGAACGTCTTCGGTATGAGGCGAAGCATGGTTTCGAACGTGAGCGCATGCTGGCTCATAAACGGGAAGTGGAACAGGGTGGAGGCAGTGAGACAGCAGCGGAACAGGAGAGCGTCGTTTAGGAGTGCACAAGAGTACTTTAAAAAACATTTCGTGCAGGACGAGTTTGATTTTGTTTGCTGTGTGTGCGATAGACCCTGGGTTTTGTTAGATATAAACACAAATGTTGATGTTTCCAATAGATGTATATATAACGCATCACTAGTGTCGTCTTACACCAGTCTCTGAACGACATCAAAATCACCGTCCAAGCAGCGACAATCGCACATCAAAGAAAGCTTTGCTTTTACACCAAATCCCTCATGGGGTGGGATTCACATTATTTTTTTCATGTTGCGTTTTATTCAAATCATGTATGTTTTTGCAGATCCCATGGTGTCTAGAGATATTGCTGCAAACTGCCTTGAACAACATCACGAAGAAACAATATCTGAACTCCGTCGTAAGCTTGACCTGGCCAACAAAAAATATCTCAAGCTGTCACGAGAGCTTCAGAATCTTAAAGGTATTAAAGTATTGAGTCTCGTATATGATTGCAAAACAAAAGGCAGCCAATAAATGTTACTAAACTTTAGTACAAAAATTCTAATTGTAGCACATGGGAAGAAATAGCAGCAAAGAAACTTAGACAAGAGTAAATGAACAAACACGACAGGAGGGCACTGAACTAACAACTGTTGTTTATTATACGAAAAAGGAAAGGAAGAAAACAGGAAGCATCTTAATCAGTAAAAATAGACACACACACACGCCAACAAGCAGCATATTATGTCACGATAAACCAAACCAGTGGCTACGTAATGCCCGTTATAGTCAATCGCGGGTACTTGAATTCTTTTTCACATAACGCCACTGACGGTTCGCTGACCTGCCAAGTTCCGAGATAAAAAGACTTGGTAATTTCCGTTGTCACTCTGCCTCTATGTCTTTCCAAAACAGTGACTTAACTAAAATTAGGCTGGCACTTGCAGCCCCTGCAGTGTAAAGGTAGCGGCCCCCCAACTGTGGCCCTGTGTGAATACAAATGCTAAGTCTGTCATTTAGGCAGCAGAGTGACAAGAGAAATTTCCGAGGCCTTTTTCATCTCGGAAGTTGGCAGGAGATGCGTCAGCAAACCGTCAGTGGCGTTACCTGAAAAAAACTTTGGGTACCTGCGATTGACTATGACGGGTATTACGTAGCCACTGATTTGGCCTATCGTGACATAACATGCTGCTTGGCTGGCATTTTTGTGTGTGTCTATATATTTTTATCTGATTAAGGTGCTTCTTGTTTTTTTCCTTCCCCCTTTTGCGTAATAAACAACAGTTATTAGTTCAGCGCCATCCTGTCGTGTTTGTTCCTTTACTGCTGTCCAAGTTTCTTTGCTGCTGTTTCTTCCCAAGATGTTCACCTCAAACCAACTAGCGCAACACGTCATATTGTTGTAGAACTTCTTTTTACATCCTTCAGATGACTGTAGAGGGCATCTTGCTGACGACCAGATCCTCTGTATGCAACAAAAAGATATGAGAGGCAACAGATGGTCTGGGGAGACTACCAAACGAGCCTTGCAACTCCGTCTTGCCTGTGGACACAGAGGCTACAACTTCCTTCGAGAAGGATTCCTGCCCTTGCCAGCCGAGCGAACGCTCCAGAAAAGGATAGAAGGAGTCAAGTTTCAGACAGGTATGAACAAAAAAATTTAAATGTATTCAAACACGTTTGGCTTCATTACCAAAAATGCAGACAGGTTTTCTTTTCCTTTTACGCAGGGCTTCTTCGAGAACTTCTTCCGGCAGTGGAGTGCAAAGTTGCAACTATGGGTCCCCAAGAGCGACACTGTGTGCTGCTCATGGATGAGATGCAGCTGACACCTGGCCTGGAGTATGACTGCACAACAAAGACCGTGATTGGGCAAACAACTTTGAAAGGCTGCAAGCTGCCGAGCAATGATGGCATCGTAACCTTTGCAACGCATGGGCTGGTGTTTATGCTGGCCGGTCTATCCACAAGGTGGAAACAAGTCATTGGTTACCATTTCACAGGTAAATGTGTCAATTTACGGTAATGGATAGATTTTTATGTCTCTTTATTACCATAATCATGTCAGTTACCATTAACATAGTCATGAAAGTGTAATTTGTCAATGGGGTACCTAATAACTCTCTTCCATTTCAGGCAGTTCTGTGTCATCGGACGACCTGAAAAAGATTGTCTTTGAGATTATTGTGGAGTGCGAGAAAATTGGTCTTGTGGTAGAGGTAATCGTTTCGGACATGGGCGCCTGCAACCAGGGTTTGTGGAAACAGTGTGGAGTGTCGGCAACTCGGCACAGTGATCCCATTGTCTCCTGCCCCCATCCGTGTGCTGTTGAGGGAGAGAACAGAGACCTCTTGTTTTTTGCCGATGCCCCACATGTGCTGAAAAACGTCCGGGGTCACCTCATACGTGAACAAACAATATTTTTGCCAAGAGACATCGTCGAGAAGCACAGCCTGCCAACAAATGAGGTGTGTGTTTTTTACTATTCTTTCCTTCTTGGGCAAGTTTAAGCGTAGCACCCAAAAGGAATACCCCAAAAGCGCTTCTGGGCTAGTGGTGAATAACACATCTTGCATCATTTTCTAGACAAAATATATATTTGCCTTTTTCGAGGCAAGGTTACTTCTACTGTGCGAATAATTGCGTGACTATAGTGGAGGAAAGATGCATAAGCAATAGAAAATAACTACTGACCGGAAGTTTCAAATTGCAATCAGATAGACCAGTGGTTCTCAACCACTGATGTTTCGCGGATCCCTTGTGGATCGACGGAGGTGATGGAGGATCCCATATGTGGTGAGGGAAGGCAAATATAAGGTCAGTTATGATAATTATTTAATAAATAGATATAGGTAAGGGAGCTAATTATGATAATTATTTATTAAATGAATATAACTAAGCGCTAGTATGAAGTAGACTTCTCTCATTGACACACACGAGAAAACTCATCCAAAAATCGGAATGTTTCTTCTTAATCTAAAAAAGACAACTTTTATTGCCGGGCTTGAGTGATGAGGCAGGGCTTCGCGGGCCCTTAGAATGCCTTCGCAGACCCAAAAGGGTCCGCGGACCCTCATTTCAGAACCACTGAAATAGACGATAGACATCATCATTCAGTTCGTTTGAAAACAAAAAAGAGGGAATGTAACAGTTCATCACTAGAACTAAATCTTTTACAGGTCTCTGTCGCACACATCAAGGAGCTGGCTGCAATTGATGCCCGTCAAGACCTTAAAGTTGCACCGCATCTAAAGGAAAAGTACTTGGAAACCAACCATTTTGAGAAAATGAATGTTGCCAGTGCAGTGGCAGTTTTGAATCGTGCTGCGGCTTCAGCAATCAGGTTGTTTGTACAGATGGGGCAGCTCCCACGTGAGGCCTTGGCAACAGCTTGGTTCTTGGAGATGGTAGACCGCTGGTTTTCATTGATGACATCCAGAAGCTTCGGTGTCGCCATGAGTAATGCAAAGGAAAATGAGCATGAAGATGCAGTGACATTCCTTAGGATGTTCATGAGTATGTTTAGACGGCTGTCCATTCGAGCACCAGGTCAGAATGTTTGTTTCAAACCTGTACAGGCGGGAGTTATTATTTCGACTCAGAGTGCCTTGTTGTTGCAGGAGAAGCTCTTGTCACAGCATGGCTTTAGATTCGTGCTTCTGAGCCGCGTCAGCCAGGATGCTCTTGAGAACTTGTTTTCGTGTGTTCGAAACAAGCATCCAGTTCCTCGACCACTGGAGTTTAAGTTAACACTGCGATTGATTGCTATGTCACAGTTCTTCTCTCCTAGTCGTCATGGTAACTACACGATTGACGATAGCGTTGATCTTACAGACTTTTTACAGTCCTCACCAGTGCCCATACAGGAGGAGGAAGTCTTTGACCCTCACTTCCTGCCAGAAGTAGTATTGAGTGCAAGTGAGCAGGAGTCCATGACTTACCTTGCTGGTTACACCTCACGAGCCATTGTGAGAAAACACAAACTCAGTGAAGAGTGCACTTCATTCTTGAAAGAAGCACCCGCAACATCAAACACTAGCCTGATTAAGCTTAAATCATACACCCCAAACAAAGCCAACTCACTGTTCACACCTGCTCGCAACGTGCTTGAACTTCTGCAGCATGCAGAGAACACATTCAGAGTGAACGAAAAAAAGATCCTGAACATCAGCATTGACAAGTTGACTACTATGGTGCTTGCCACATATCTCGGGAAACCATTGCCAACCTGCCACGGCCTGGCACAAAAGCTTGTACACATGTTCCTTTTGGTGAGGCTCCGCTTTTATCTGCGGAAACTCAACCTGTCTGCGAGCAAGAAGCCAAGCGCAAAATGCGGGAGTCGCAGCGTGGCAATGAGAGTTCTAACAGATAATGTGAAGTGATCCGTGTGAGGTAGCGATGTGTTCATTTGTACGTGGCAAGATCTGATGCACAAGCGTGTACACCCGGTCATCAATATGAATGTGAACACTGAACTGTCGACCGCTCTGTGCTATTGGCGCCATGACGCGGTGGCCCTAAAGGCGTGCCAGTCTTATCGCGCACCTCACCTTGATTAAGCGCTTGGATCAAACACCATTCTCAGATCTCCTCTACTCTCTGCAGAAAGGGGGAGGATGAGCTTCCACACTTTGTGCAGGGGGTAGCACTAGACCTAAGAACAGCATCCGGTCGAAGCACTTATCTTGGCAAACCGCGTAATAAGACTTGCAAGCCACCACGGAGCGGTCCATGGTCCAGAGTACAGCTTCATGTTGATGACGGGTTCATGTATGTTTCATTTGATGAGGTTCCACTTTTAACTAAGATACCACGATTGAAATAGTTTTGTATTGCAGCATTAATTATATGTACTCCTGTTAACTTGAAACATATCAGGGGAAGCCATTGTCACCTGCCATGACCTGATGCACATGCTTCTGCACATGTTTCATTTGGTGAGATTCCACTTCGCGTGCTAAAGGGCAGGCTCGAAATTGTGGGAGTTGTGGTGTTGCAGGGAGAGCTTTGGCATAGAATGTCAGGTGCCCTTTGCAGACTACCAACATGCTTATGTGTGTCATGTCGCCTCCTTGTTGAAATGTTTTTTAGAGCGCAGCTCTTAGGGGCCCGTTCCCGGCTTAAGCGGCGTCGCCGTCGGCGTCGGCGTCGCCGTCGCCGTCGGCGTCGGCGTCGGCGTAACCAAGGTCATCCCAAGGTCACGTGGCCCCCAAGGTCATCCCAAGGTCACGTGACCCCCAAGGTCACGTGACCCCCCCCCCCCCCGAGGTCACGTGACACCCCCAGGTCACGTGACCACCCCCAGGGTCACGTGACCCCCCCCCCGAGGTCACGTGACCTGGGGGTGTCACGTGACTTCGGGGGGGCATCCGCATCGTCATCGTCATCATCACAGATGACGTCATCAGAGTCCGCATCGTCATCGTCACTGATGACTCCCCAAGGTCACGTGACCCCCCCCCAGGTCACTTCACCCCCCAGTGTATCAGCTGGCTCTCAGCTGACAAGAAAGTCAGTCCGACACTGCTGACTTCGTGAACGCAACAACATCCAAGGTTTATTTGGCATCGCTTATATAGCCGAAAACAGGGGGGCGGTACCTGCGGCATGACTCAGTGCTATAGATGACATAGCATAAGCAGAATGATAAGATTGGCATGCGGTACCATATCGGCATGATACATCCCCCTTTGTTTAGTAAGAAAGACATAAAACAACCCAGGTTAACAAACGACAAGGGGAAACAATGCTAAATAATTTGTTCGAAATGCTGCCCGTACTGCAAGCGCTTGGGTGCAACCGTAGCTCGCGTAGATCTTCTCGGCGCTGGTGGAGCCGCGTTTGGTGTTCCTTGAACAGTTCGAGGAGTTGTCTGCGCACGAGGAGTTTCGTTGGCTCTTCCTTGAGCCCCTGGATGAAGTTGTACTTCCGCTCCGGCGTCTTCAAAGTCACTGGCATCGCTGTCAGCTGACGAGTCGCGATTGAATGTTTCCGGTGTTGCCAGAAGATGCTGACGGTTCCGCCGTAGAGTTGTTCCACTTTCCGTCTCCACGTTGTACGATCTGGGCGCCGCTGTACCCGTGACCTTAGCCTTTGAAGACCAGGTCTTACTCCTCACTCGGACGACTTGTCCTTTATAGAGCGGCTGGAGTCGCTGCCCCGCGGTCTCTGGCTGGCGATGCTTCTTGACGGTGGATGCCGGCTTCTTGACGGTGGATGCCGGCTGTAAGCTGAAGTCGGGAAGTCGCGTACGCAGGCGTCTGCCTTGCAGCAGCTCTCCCGGCGCACGGCCGTCCTCTAGAGGGGAAGAACGGTAGCCGAGTAAGCCCAACCAGAAATCTTCACGCGCATCTCCAGTTTTCTTTAGGAGCCTCTTAATAATCTGTACGCCCTTCTCCGCGAGACCGTTGGAACGAGGAAACTCGGGGCTTGAGGTGATGTGCTTAAAATCATATCGGTTGGCAAACGCGGCAAAGTCCCGGCACGAAAACTGGGGTCCATTATCTGTGCAAACCTCCACCGGAATTCCGTATCTTGAAAAGATGGCACACAGTTTGCCGATAACCGTGCTTGCAGACGTGTCGCCGAGCTTTTCAACTTCTGGAAAGTTGGAGTGTGCATCAAACACTGCGAGGTACGCACTTCCGGCGTAATGAAAAAGATCTACACCGACCCTGTACCAGGGATAATCCGGAACTTGACGAAGCAAAAGTGGTTCGCTTGGTTGCTTGTATGCATAAGTTGTACATGCGGCACACTTTCTTACAAGCGACTCAATGTCTGAATTTAGGCCTGGCCAGAAAACTAGACGTCGTGCCCTAGCCTTGCACTTGTTTAAGCCCAGATGGCCTTCGTGAATCCGTCCGAGCATTTCCGGTCGTAGTTTCTTGGGAACGACAACTTTGCACCCTTTCAACAAAATTCCTTCCACTACGGAAAGGTCCGAAGCGAACGGTTTAAGTTCCCCTTCGACGGCTTTATTGCTGGATATGTTTTCGACAACCTTTTGCAACTCTGGATCCTTGCGGGTTTCTTCAGCGAAACGCAGTTTTGTTGCTTCACTTACTAAGGATGACAGAATGCCGACAGCATGTACCTGAACGTCGATAAAGCCAGCGGTGTCCCCTGACGCAGCAGGCGCCGCCCTTGAGAGCATGTCAGCCAGGACCAATTCTTTGCCTGGAATAAACTGTAGTTTGTAATCGTAAATCATCAGGCGAAAGAAAAAACGTTGCAGTCTTGGTGGCATGTCCCCTATGTCCTTCGATGAAATAGCGATAAGAGGTTTATGATCAGTTTCTATGAAAACGCGCCGTCCATAGATGAAGTGATGGAATTTTTCACAGCCGTACGTAATTCCCATGGCTTCTTTTTCAATCTGTGAGTAACGACTTTCCGCCTCTGTCATTACCCGGGAGGCATAGGCAATAGGACGCCAGCTACTACCATGACGCTGCAGTATCGCCGATCCGAGGCCATCCTTTGAGGCGTCTGACGTTATCTTTGTTTCTTTTGTGGGGTCAAAAATCGCTAGTAATGGTTCTTTGCCGAGTGCTTCGCAGAGCACAGTCCATTCTTGTGCATGGTTTTCTGTCCATTCGAAGACAGTGTGCTTACGTATTAAACTTCGTAGAAGCTTTGTTTTCTCGCTGAGCGCAGGTAAATATTTTCCAAAATAGTTTACCACTCCCAACATCCGCTGTACGCCGAGCTTATCGGTTGGTGCTGGCATCTCGCGCAGGCAACTCACCAACCTATGATTTGGGCGGATTCCGACCTCGCTTATCACGTCCCCCAGGAAGGAAATTTCCTGCACGCCGAACTTGCACTTTGCCAAGTTGAACGTCAAGCCCGCTCGTTCCGCTTCACGGAGAGTGACCTTGAGGCGCTCGTCATGCTCGTGTTTAGAGCTTCCCCACACCAAAATATCGTCTATGTAAACCCTTACTCCTGGTAATGGGTCAAATATCTCGCTCAGCGTTTTCTGGAATACCTCGGGTGCTGACGAGATTCCAAACAGAAGCCTAAGGAAACGGTAGCGACCGAACGGAGTGCCGAACGTACAGATCCTTGACGTAGCTTCGTCCATTGGAATCTGATGAAACCCCGAGTTAGCGTCAAGCCGGGAAAAAAACTTCGCCCCGTGAAGCTCAGCCTCGATATCTTCGCGCTGTGGCATCTGGTAGTGTTCACGCTTCAAGCACGCGTTAATATTTCTAGGGTCCATGCATAGCCTAAGGCTGCCATCTTTTTTCTTCACAATAACAAGAGGGCTTACCCAGTCAGTGGGTTCATCCACTTTCCGGATGATGGTGGCCTTCTCCATGCGCTGCAGTTCTTCCCGCAGGGGCTCTCGCAGTGCCAAGGGCACCCGTCGTGCAGGCTGAACCACTGGCACGGCATCGTCATGTAGTACCATTCGGTACCGTCGCTTTACGCAGCCGGTGCCTTGGAACAGGTGGGCGAATTCTTGGGTCACCGGAACGGCGCTGCCCGTGCTTACAGAGTTCACCGTTCGGGACACCAGTCCCAGGAGCTGACTTGCCTGTAGCCCGAGAATGGCCTGACTTCGTTTAACAATGAAAAAGTCGACGCGGCAGTGATGCTGGTTGATCGTAACCTCCTGTGTTGTGACGCCGCAGTGTTTGATGATATTGCCGCTGTACGAGCGCAAGACCGCGTGGCTTGGTCTTAAAAACGGCTTAGGGTGCAGTCTCTTGTACACCGACAGGGGCAACAGGTTGGCTTGGGAGCCGGTGTCTACCTTCAGCGAGACCACTTGCTCCGCTAGCTGGGCCTTGACAATCCAGTCCCGTTCCTTCTCGATGCCACAAACACCCAGGTCCAAGATGTCGAAGCCCTCGTCGTCGTGCTTCACCTCGCTGACTTGTTTGTTGCAAGAAGCTGCGAAGTGGTTGCGTCCCTGACAGGCATAGCAAGTCTTCCCAAAAGCGGGGCATTTCCTCTTTTCGTGCCTCCTGTTGCACTTGAAGCACTGTTCGGTTCTTGAAGCATCTGAGCGGCGCTGGTAGCCTTTTGTGGTTGAGTCCACCTTTTCTTCGTGGGCATACCATGCTTCATTTTGTTTAGCGGAGGCTTCTGCGGCTTTGCAGGTTTGTTCTGCTTTCTGGAGCGTCAAATCCTTTTCCCTAAGCATTTTCTCCCGTAACTTTTTGTTGTTAGTGCCGAAGACGATTTGATCGCGAATCATTGAATCTGAAAGTTGTCCGAAGTTGCAGTACCTTGCTTGTTTCCTGAGGACGCGGATAAACTGCTCCACCGGTTCCGCCTCGTCTTGCGTTCTTGTCCGAAATACGTATCTTTCGTACACCTCGTTCTGCTGGTCCGCGCAGTAGTCCTCGAACTTTGCGACAAGGGTCTTGTAATCCTCCTTGCTTTCACCCTCAGCGAAGACGAAGTTATTGAAGATCTCTAGGGCGTCATCACCGGCGATAGTCAAAAGTGTGGCCGCCTTGGTAGCTTCCGTTCTTGGTTTGTCTGGCGCCGTCGCTTGCAGGTACAGCTCGAACTTCTGTTTGAAGAGCGTCCAGTTCTTCTGAACGTTTCCCGACAGGAGCAAAGGGTCGGGCTGCTTGAGTGGTTCCATGACTGCCTCCTGTTGACGGTTCTGGTGTGGTCGCGTATCCCACTTCTGACACCATGTATCAGCTGGCTCTCAGCTGACAAGAAAGTCAGTCCGACACTGCTGACTTCGTGAACGCAACAACATCCAAGGTTTATTTGGCATCGCTTATATAGCCGAAAACAGGGGGGCGGTACCTGCGGCATGACTCAGTGCTATAGATGACATAGCATAAGCAGAATGATAAGATTGGCATGCGGTACCATATCGGCATGATACACCCAGTACCCTTCCCTCCTCCTCCTCAAGAGCTGCGCTCTAATTCGGTGTTACAGGGAGTTGTAAACGGCTTTCACTTTTTTTATTGCACCATTAATTTCTTTCCTGTTTGCTTGTAACATATACATATAGGCAAGCCATTATCATCCTGCCATGACCTGATGCACATGCTTGTACATGTTTTCTTTTGATTTGAGGCTCGGTTTTTATTTACACACCTTGAGTGCTGGAGCTATAATGCCGCAGTGGGAACATTTAGCAGAAAATGTCAAGTGACCTTTCAACTATCGATTGTTTCATCTCTACCTGACATGAGTGTTTTTGAAACAAGTTATATTATATTAAAGGATTTACTTTGAACTTGTTTGTTGAAATTCAAGTGTCCAATATGCCGAAATTGAGATCTCTAGTGCCAACTGGCTGAAACATGTAATACTTTATTTCACAATTCAGAAGGTAGGTGCGTAAAGACTAGGGGTGTCGCGAACCGGCCGCGGTTCGAGTTCGACCAGGTTCGACTTTTTCGAACTTTTAGTGGAAAGTTCGTCGAATCTTGTATTGAGGTTCGACTCGTGTGCGCATGCGCGACAGGCTGGCCAGTTGGCTTCGGATTGGATGGTAATGGCTAAGAGATGAATTAAGTGCAGCGCTGATCGGTTATTTCAGTCAATACAGTACTAAAATTTAAGTTATTAACTTCTTCAGTGAATAGAATTAGTTTCTTTTAATTGCAGTTGTTCACACAATAAAATAACCTTTTGCATAAAAAAAGAAATTCTCCAAACCTAGACATGCTTGTACCAAGGTCTGGCCACACTGTCCACAAAGTCGAACCGGTCGAAACTGGTGAAAAGTTCGAAGGTTCGTCGAACCGGTTCGACCCAGTCGAACCCCGAAAGTTCGACCAAAAAATCTGGTTCGACAAAAGTTCGCGACACCCCTAGTAAAGACTGTTTACAGCATATACCGTATACGCATGAGGTGTCACCAAAAAGTACACATACTCACAAGCAAAAAAACAAACGATGTGTGCAGATTAGAATCAAGCAGTAACATGTATTCAAATACAAATTTAAAGCTGGGGGTAACTTTTATATGGAGCATATGTACTACATTACCGATATCGTAAAATTATAATCAGGTAGATAGGGTCTATGAATATTGACTAAAAGCATGGGCTAAAGCGAGGGAAGTTCACCTCACTGCATTCTTCCCCTGGCGCATAAGTCAGAAAACAATTTAAATGTTTCGTTTATGAGAAGCCTCCTGCCCGAGTGAAGTGTGCCCATGGCACACCATACTTCCAATACGTCGACGACACAAACAAAAAGCGATGTAGATCGACGCAGTGAATTGGCATTCCAGGACAGTTGACACAGTTGGTTTGGCATGCGAGACATTCCACTCCTGAATCCGTAGAAGTGCCCCAAATTGCGGTCGCGCGCGTGAAAGCGTTCGGTATTCTGCTAGAGTGCGTTCTACTTACTTAGGAAGACTATCCAAGGTGCCACGCAACCAATTCAGTAACCCTTTCACTGTCGCTACAATGCCAGAAAAACTCGCCGGCTACCCACCGCTGCTACAGCCCTACAGCTGGCGCAGACGACGACAAGATCTCGGCTTGGCTCGGCTAGACTCGGCTAAAGTCAATTTTCCATCGCGAGTGGACCCAATATGGCGGCGCCTAACGCGCTTCAGACGCGGAGTTTGGGAGTTTCGGTACTCTGAAAGCGTAGCTTTATTTAGTGACTCTAGGGGGGAGGAGCCTCAGTTATCCCTCCTCCAGGGCGAGCTTCCTGCCTTCGACAGCGCTTCCGCGTCTCGTGTACCTCGAGCGCGCGTGCGCAGTTCAAGCACGCCGGAAGGCAACGGATCACACGATGATGGAGGCCGCGGGCGTTAAAAAGGCGCGCCCTGCCGTACGAATTCTCTCAAATGCTATTAGCGGGCCGATGTACTTGTGGCGCCCTCCTATGGTTTCCTCTCGTGACATCATTACCTTGCGAACAACAAGTTCGATGGTGTTTGTAATGAGCACAGCGGAAGCTTGAAATTATTGCGCCCTCAAAGAAACACTGCCAACACTGTCAACATTAAAATTCTACCATTTCTCTTATTTCTGTCGATGAGAAATACTTTGCCGATGTCGTAGTCATCATTCAGCCAATCGTGGCAGGACGACCACAGAGACGCTTTCCTTCGCGCACGTCGCCATTAGTGACCCAACGGTTTCGCGGCCCGCGGTACAGTTACTTATAGTACAGTGTTCTAGATGGTGTAGTGGCAAGAGCGGCGCCCGAAGCGCGTGAAGACGGTCGACGTAGATACCGCGAGTGGCGCTGGAGTTCTGAGCCCTAGGAGAATTAATGGCACCTGTGCGATGAACGAAGAAGACGACGAGGGTGACGCGGTAGGCTTCTCCGAAATGTGGAGAAGAAGAAGAAGTGCGATCGAAGCAACCTGTTCTTTCTACCATTCGGCAAGCTTTTCAGCATTTATACCCATTACTGACAGTTAATCGGTTTACCACTACCGGCCGCTGTGGCGATGACATCTGTCATCAGCCCCGCTGGCGCTGTACCGCAAGAACATGCCTCCTCAACAATTCTACGCACCTCCCAACCTGTGGTAATACCAACCGCAGTATCCCATGACTCGGTCAAGCTTTGCCCAGACAAGTGACATACCTCCGAGAAAACGGCGCGCTGATGAATATCAAGAGCCACCTGCTCAAACTATGGAACATCAGCAGTCCATCACCGATGAGGAGGCACCTTTCATTGAGGTGATTTACAAGAAGACTCGCAAGGCTGGCATTCCGATGTTGTTCAAACTCAATGATCCATCCCAGTCGTTCTGGAAGGTCAACCCTAATAGGTTGGCGCAAGAAATCGTCGCAACATCCCAAGAGAAAGTCCTGTCTCAACGCATTGACAAAAATGGAGGACTAACTGTCACTGTGGCGTCCGCCGAAGCAGCGAATAATTTGCTAAAACTAAACGCCCTCGCGGGAATCAAGGTGGATGTCGTTGTACCACAGTCGTACTCGAAAAATCTGGGGAAAATATGGGGTGTGCCACTTGACTACAGTGATGATCAACTCGGTGAATACCTACGAGACGACGGAGTCATTTCTGCACAACGACCAATGAAGTTCACACGACGGGAAGATGGTCCCGTAACAAAACATCCACTAACAACAGTAATCCTTAAATTCCGTGAAGACCTACAACTACCTGCACGAATCAAACTAGGATTCCACAGTTTCCCCGTGCAAGAACACTGCGAGGCACCAACTCAATGTTACAACTGCCAACGATATGGCCACCTGGCTCGCGACTGCCGCAGCTCACGTCGCTGCAAGATCTGCGCAGGTCCTCATCACCACAAAGAATGCCCGACACCACGTGAACCGCAATGCGGAAACTGCGGCTCGCGCCATGTACCAACCTATGCAGGCTGTATACGAAAACAGGCGGCGCATGCTGCTAAGAAAAGCGAGCTTTTCTATGGCAAACCTACTCCACGGAAAGCTCCAGCTCCTAATCCGGATGCTATCAAGGCAAGTGACAGAATGACCACGCAAAATAAAGCATCATGGCCCACCTTTTCCGACGTTCTGCAAGGAATTCCAAGCGGCAGCAACACAACACCAACAGACCAGAAGACAAGACAAGGAACTTCCCATGTCATGCCACCAAACCCAAAAGCAACTGCAGATACCGAAGAGGAAGTACCTTCCCATGTGGATAATCGACGCCGTACTAGTTCTAGAACCGCGCATCACATTGAGTTTGCCCATCCAGATCAAGAAATCAGTGCAAAAGGCATCCTTCACAAGTTCCTACCTCTCATGATGGAAGTCATAAAAGAAATGATCAAAGAATACCCGAAAATCGGTTCCAAATCATCCATCAAAACTCTGTTGGCCATGGAACCACTTCTCAACGGCATTCAATGACTCATCTAACTGAGGTATACGCCACTTCCTTTTTATTACAATGGAATGCACGTCACCTAATGCCAAAGCGCAGCGATTTCAAGGAGTTTGTTAGTCGCTACAAATTCTCGGTTTTAGCAATCTGTGAAGGCCACGTATCCGAACAATTTCGCCTGCCTGATTACGTGCTATATTCCTCAAACGCTCAGCTCCGTTCCTCAAGAGTAATGTTAGGTATAAGATCCGATCTTTCATCAGTAGAAGTTGTGAGCGACATTGATAGTTCTGGAGAATTTGTTGCTTGTAAGGTACGCATTCGTGGCCTGGTACTTAATATTGTTTGCGTATATATACCACCAGGAAGCACAACAGACTTACTACGCCTAGAAGGTCTCATTGCCTCTTTGGATGCACCTTACATACTTTACATACTGTGTGGAGACTTCATAATCATAATCATAATCATCTTTATTTGCTCAGGAGAGCCGCGGCACCGCAGAAAGGCAACAGCCCGTACCAAGGAGGCCCGCGGTGCCGCGTCTAGTGAAGAGGATTATGTGATGATGTAATATACAAGATGAAAGTTCTGATGATTAGGATATGTGTGTTAGGCCTAACAGCATTCTTCGCGGTTGTGGTCTAAGCGGTGCTGCCGTTGGCTGCTTACTTCTAGCAGGCCGGTCTCAAGCACCTGGGGTGCACATAGTCCAACCTGGGGCAGCTCTCATACATCAAAGAGAGGATCAATGTTAGACTCAATACTCATTTCAAACAACCTTTGCGTTCTAAACGACGGATCTCCGACATTCCTTAAAGGAGACGGATACACTAGTTGCTTGGACTTGACCATTTGCTCTGCAGGCTTGGTAGCTCAGGCCAATTGGTATACCGACTGCGACACCAGGGGAAGCGATCATCTACCTATCTATATGAGTCACAGAAAATTACATCCATTTGTGAAACATAGACATACAGTTTTAACTGACTGGTCCAAGTTTCGTGCACTGAACGCTGACTCAATGACAAATTTGAAGACACTAGATGACTTCGTTTCTGGGATAAAAATTAACCTTGAGAAATCATCAAAAACGTTAAAATCCTTCAAGGACATCTAGGGGTAGATCCTGAGTACCAGAAATTGCGTGCTCAACGCCGACAGGCGGAACGAAAAGCTCGAAGGAGCGGATTACTTGAAGATCAAATGAAAGCCAGACGAATTCAGACGAAAACAAAACACGAGCTCGAATATTTGGGGAAATGCCGATGGAAGAGTCTTTGGGATTCAATATTATCGAACACCCCGAAAATACAAGCATGGCGCATAGTTCGCTCATTAAAATCGCCGGTGTTACAACGCCAACAATTGCGCGCGCTGGCACTTCATCGAGGTGTTAGCGATATGAATATAGCAGAAGAATTTTGCAGAGCAGTGACGCAACACGTTTCTACAGCGATAGCAAACACGGATCAGAAAACCCCATCCCCGCGGCTATCAGCAGCTTACAACCATATCATGAATCTGCCATTTAACAAAAGTGAACTGAAAGGGGCATTGAGAAGGCTCAGGCGAAAAAGTGCCCCAGGACCTGATGGTATCACTCTGGCTACACTAACGAATATTGGGAAGCACGCAATGTCCTTTTTACTGGATATGTATAACCAATGGTGGGCTAGTGGTTGTATACCCCTTGTCTGGAAAGAAGCAATTTTATTGCCTGTTTTAAAACCTGGAAAATCCCCTCTAAGCATCTCATCTTTTCGTCCAGTGAGCCTCACCAGCGTGCTGATGAAGACGATGGAATGGAACATATGGTCTTACAGCGACTAAATTGGTGGTTAGATTCCAGTGGAATATTGCCGTTCCAAATGACCGGTTTTAGGCGGAATATGTCAGCTATGGATTCTGTACTCGATCTCGTGACCTGTGTAGAACACGAACGCAGCATTCACAAAATCACAGTAGCAGTGTTTCTAGAAATTCAGCGGGCATTTGACACTGTTAGCCACTGCCATGTTATCGAACAGCTTCAGCGACTAGAAGTACGTGACCACCTAGTGAACTGGATGAGTGATTTCCTCCATGATCGATCGGTGTACGCACGGACGCCCAACGGTTTTACATCAAAGCACTATGTTTCACAAGGAGTTCCTCAAGGAAGCGTATTAAGTCCCACATTATTTAACCTTGTATTGACAGAACTTCCTGGTCTATTACCAGATAATGTATCAATTTCCATGTATGCTGATGACATATCTATTTGGTCATCAGATGCTAATCGCAGTGTAATTCAGACTCGTCTCCAGACTTCACTTCTAGTAATTGAACAATTTCTCATTGAACGAGGTATGTCGATCTCTACTGAGAAATCTGCGGTCCTTCCATTTACACGACGAAGACTCAATAACCTTCAACTCACGCTTGGAGGGAAACCTTTGCCTTTGGTGAAGGCTCATCGTTTCCTAGGGGTGTACATAGACCAAAACCTGTCTTGGACAGCTCATGTAAAATATTTAGAAAGTAAGATAGCGCCATACATCAATATCTTACGCTGCTGCTCTGGAACCAGATGGGGTAGCTCTTCGAAAGCACTTTTAACTCTCCATTTCGTATTCACTCCCAGCATTATGTGGGCTCTCCGGGACTCTTGAAACGCGACTCAAAGATCTAATAGCCCGCAGCCTCCGAATCTGCTTGGGAGTACCAAGAGCCGCAGCAAGCTCCTTGGTTGCAGAAGCTCACGCCCTCGCAATACCGATTCTACGTGAACGGGAAACTCTCCGTCATTTCATTCGCCTTCTTACGCGACATCATGATCACCCACTCGTTGGAACTATCCGCCGTAGGACATTTTCCAGTGTACATAAGGTAATAATGGCTAATGCAGATATAATTCCCGCAAACTTCGCACTCCCATATGAACCTCCAGCTGCGCTTTGGACATTTTACTCTGCAGATATTTCTACATCAGTACCTGGAGTTGTGAAGAAATCGACTTTAAACCAAACCACGTTGAAGCAAATGACACTTTCAGTGCTTTCTGAAGCCCCAGATGACGTTACTGCGGTCTACACGGGTGGGTCAACAAGCCATTTATCATCTACAGCAGCGTTTATAATTCCCTCTTTAAATATAGAAAAAAGCTTCTTACTTTCACACAAGACAAGCTCAACTAACACAGAACTATTTGCTATTTTGCAAGCGGTTCTCTACTTTACTCAGAAAACAAGTATTGCCAGTTGGACTCTCTACGCGGATCCAATGAGCGCACTGAACATGATAAAATACATATCACAAACAAGTTCATCTATTGCCATTAATATTTGTTTCCACCTTTCGAGAGCTATTGAAACTGGACATAAAATTAATTTTCAATGGATCCCTGCACATTGTGGCATTCAAGGAAATGAAGCGGCCGATCGGGCAGCCAAAAATGCCCACAATATAAATACCAAGACTGCAATTACTTTCACAAAAGGAGACACATTAAACCTGCTCAGAAGGACATCAAGGCAAAGATCCGAGGCTACTTGTTATAAAGGCGCTCCTCAGAACTCCCGCCTCGAACGGATTGACCCTAACTTAAAATTTTGGATGCCAAGACACATTTCAAGAGCTTCTGAAACATTGATACACAGACTTCGATTAGGTGTTCCTTATGGACAACATTTCCTACATCGAATACGACAAGTTACCTCCCCTTTCTGCCCCACATGTGACGAAATAGACGACGCAGAACAGGTACTAATCAACTGCCGAAGGTACACAGATGAACGAGACCATCTTCGAGAACAAATGTCTACTATCGATAACCGCCCATTGTCCCTCACAACACTCCTTGGTCCATGGCACACTCGAAGGACCCAACAAACTGTGATCGGGTATCTTGTAGATTATCTGGAGGACACAAAATTAAGTGAGAACTATTGACAACAACAAATCTCATGTAGTGTACGCTCCTGGCATGCCGTCGCTGTGCTGCGGCCTATTTTTGAAAGGGACAGGACACCGTTCTGGAGGCTGCCGGTCCGAGGACCAG
Source organism: Ixodes scapularis (assembly GCF_016920785.2). NCBI lineage: Eukaryota > Metazoa > Arthropoda > Arachnida > Ixodida > Ixodidae > Ixodes > Ixodes scapularis. The sequence goes on from NW_024609837.1 coordinate 69,749,944, forward strand.
GTGGATACCTCCTCATAGTGAGGACGGTTGCTTAGTCCAAGGACGGTGCCTCCCACCAGGGATGGTCGGACGTATTGTGACGTCGGTTTTCGATATTGTAAATATGTAAATATGTAAATAATTAATTTATTGCATATATATATATGCATGTACATAATCTTTTTCTCTTTTTTTTGTCAAATTTATATGCTGCTTATCATTTCAATCAATGGTCTGGAGTAGCCGGCGCTGATCCTGCAGCTGCTAAAATATCCACTTTGAACGCTTTGTTTTAATAAAGATCTATTCTCTCTCTCTCCAAAATGTAGCACCGTAGAACTTCTTTCGCAGCTATTAAGCCTGCAGCCCAAGTGATAGCGTTGCTGAACGATGTGTCAGTACGGGGGGGGGGGGGGGGGGGGAAGTCGATATTAATATAATAATCTCCCTCAAAACACGCGAATATTTCAAGTAGAGGATAGCACACACTCTAGAGGCATTAGTCTAAAGCACGGTGGAAGAAATACATTTCGGTGACGACTCTCTCCCTCGCGCGCCGACCACATTATGTTCGGCGCACCGAGCGCGCTTCGCTCGCACGGGGATAGATGGCGCGCAAGTATAGAGGGGCTTGTGAAGGCTTGTTTATGAGGCTTGTGAAGGAAATTATGCATTCTTTACTCGGTCCCTGTGTACTGTGTGGTGAAATGATGGATTTATGTTGGCGCACTGGCACTGATTGCCTTTTCCCCGTGCAGTTGCTGTTTTTTTTTTTTTTTTTTTTTACGAGAACGTTCCGATGATGACTCAACGTGACAAAAATACTCGTAGAAATATAAAGCTTCCCGGCATACTCTACTGGGCCTTCAATAATTTAGAGTAATTTAGAGTAATTTAGAGTAAACACCTGGGTCTTACTTGCATGTTTTGTCAATCAACATCTTTGGTAACAGTTTCGTAACTTGTTTACACACATCGCGTGGCTTTATATGGGGTCGGGTGATTTTTCCCCCAGCTCCTGCCTTACTGAAAAAAAATATTCTAATAATGTTACATAGTGGGGGCTAAATAATTCTTTACATGCGCATAAAGGTTTTAGCGTTACAAATGGTTTATACATAAAATAAACATGGAACATACAAACCTTGTGAGCAGAAAAAAATTCGATTTATGATGACATAGTGACTGAAACGATGACAGAGTATGATGACATACTGATTGACATGATGACACAGTAACTGAAAGTCAAACAATAGTAGCGGTTATGAGACATAAATCACTTTTCATCTATACTCTCACAATATGGTGGCACTCCGTCTTACAGGTAAAAAAATACCTGACAAGTATTTTTGCTTTAAAATGTACATAAAAGCTGAATCCACTGTATACTACCAAAAAACGCCACCTCCTACATTCTGTGTTTCTCACCCATGCCCTTAAACTAAGAAGAGCGCTGCTTTGCTGATTTCTTTATTTCTTGAGCTTGTTTGTTGATACTCATCGTAATATGCTTACAGTGTTGTCGCATCCGCATGCTGAAGTAGTAGTGGAGCAGCTGGGCAGTTGTTTCTTCTTTGTGTTCAGCGCATGGAAACGTTATTGTGCATGTGTCAAGAACACTGTCGATTGTGTCCCAGTAAACACTCTGGTGGCTTTTATTTTCCACGAAGAACTGTTCCGCTTTATTCAGATGCTGGAAAAGGTTTTTGTTGGGGTGTATAAGGCTTCCTTTGTTCTTCACGTTTGTCAGGGCTGCTTCAGCAGAAGTGTTCTTGTCGATGCTGAAAGCTGATCGGCATGCAGGGCATTTTTTTATTTTCACGCTCAAAAACCCAGTTACATAAGACAGCATGCAGTCCACAGCCTTCGTTTCTTGAACCTTTTCTGTCCAGACATCTTCGCATTCCCAGTCTTCGACAGAAATTAGACTGCCAAGCTTGGTCTTCACTTGGTCAACGGGATGAGGAGACTAGGTAGTAACTTGCGATCGGCCCTCGGGATTGCACGACGCCATTGCTCTAGGCGAGCGCCATTCGATTGAGCTTTAAACAAAGACACTCGCTCTGCGCAGTTCCGGTACCGCGAATTGCAGTTGGGAACTAAGCACGTCTTTCCCATCCTTATAGCATAACCTCTTCCCCGGGTTAAGGCTCATCTTCGTGCACGATGGTGGCACCGGTGATTGACACAGCACCAAAGCAAAACATAAGGCCAGCCACTGACCGCACACCACCACCACACCGCGAAGAAGGCGAGCCAGCTACGCCCCCGACACCGTGCTCGCCGAGGAGAGACCTTATACCCACGGTGCTCACACCTCAGCGCCCTCCGCGGCGGCGTGGAACAACTACACCTTGTTTCACCTTATACTGTACCGCAGCGAAGGCTAGAAGCGCGAGCTCACAGCGTTGGCAGCTGCTCTTAAGTCACGAGAGCTTGTGCCGCCGGGATGCGCCCCAGAGCAAGAAGCTCGCGCTTGTAGCCTTTCCTGTGGTACATCATAAAATGAAACAGAGTATACTCCTTGTTCAAGGCTAGCTCCGAACACGATCTGGCCGCTCGCTCCCTGCGTGAAGAGCGGCCAGAGTCACCACCTAAATGTATTTCTTCCACCGTGGTCTAAAGGCAGAACTACAATTTACTATACTCCGTCTTACCTTATGTTGTACCGCAGCGAAGGCTAGAAGCGCGAGCTCATAGCGTTGGCAGCTGCTCTTAATTCACGAGAGCTTGTGCCGCCGAGATGTGCCCCAGAGCAAGGAGCTCGCGTTTGTAGACTTTCCTGCAGTGCATCATAAGGTGAAACAGAGTATACAGAAAAACATTAGAAGTTGTTTCGCACCGCGAAAAGCTCCAGTCAAACCACAGTAGTTAGCGCCGAACAGCGCTGATGATGGGGCTGACGGGGGCGCGCTCCTAGGGCACAGAACAGCAGCGCCATGGTGTCGTCTGCGCGCAAAATCTTCACAAAGCGGCCGCCGCTCTTGCCACTACAACCCCCTCTAGAACACTGTACTTATAGGTTCCTTTGAAGTATGCGTTCGATCCATATCGGCCCCACGCGGGGTATGTGTCACCCATACCGCGTCGGCAAAAGAATAATAAAAAAAGACGCCTGACACCGGAATCGAACGGAAACCGAAATTCTTAGACGCTAAACCCAGACAAAAGATCCCGAAACAAAAGGTAGCGAGAAGCAGCATCATCGCGAGACGTGCAGGCGGCCCGAAGACTGCGAGTCAAGTGTTGTCCCGAGGACTCCTCGCCGTAAAAAAAAGTTTTACGCGCGCCAGCACATTTCTCCGCGAACCTCGCGACAGCCGTATAGCTAGCTACCAGAAAGTGGGCAACGTACAAAAAAAAGAGCGTGAAAAAAATAACACAGAAAGCTGCGAGGGGACACAGAGGCGGGACAGGACGCGAGCGAAAAGCAGAAACAATAGAAAGGGACGCGGTGTCCGACACTACGGGAGCTTCTCTGGCGGAAGGAGAAGCTACTCTCAGATTCCCCAGGGTCTCTTCTGGACACGACCACCGCCTTCCCCTAAGGTCCCTCTACCTTCCCCAACCCCTTCCCCCTTTCCCCGCCAAACTGGATCGATCTCTTGCCGTTCTCCCGAGCCAACGACAGGTGAAAAAAAGAAAAAGGGAACAGTAAAAATAAGGATTCTATCTTCCAAAACAAAGAAAAATTATAAAAAAAAAAAGAAATAAAAGCGTGCAAAAAAGCGCGAACAGGATAAACGCGGCAAAAAGCGCGCGGAAAAGGAACAGCGAGCGAAGAAACGTGTCAAGAGAAGTGCGCCAATACAAGACTGTGCCTCCAAAAAGAAAGTAAAAATAGAAAAGGAAAGTAAATAGGCAGGAGAGTGCTTGCACGGGGCTGGTCGAACGTGCCAAATACTCCTCCTGAGTAAAAGGAGCGAGTGTTAAACGTAGCGTTGCGTTCATTAGGCAGAACGGCAGCGCTGATGAGGCCGCAAGACGAAACGAGCTGGCTCGTACATAGTCACGCGTCGGCTGGGTGCCCAGTGATATCTGTGATTCGAAGAGTTGTCCGTTCCCTGGCGTCGAGACGTTACTGATCCGCGAAAAAGAGTCATCCGGTAATCGACCAGTATCAATACCACCTCAAGGACGAGGCCTGGTCCTTAGCACCTCTAACGTCATCAGTCTACTCCGCTTCACTGTACCGCAACCGATGCTACGATCGAAAACTAAAAGAAGATTCGTTGGTGGATTTTTAGGGAAACGCCACCTAACGCTGACCCCTACAGATTTCTCTTCTGGTTTTCTCTTTGGCTTCTTCTGTTTTTCGCTGTCTCTTTTTGGCTTCGTTACGAAGTCAGTGTTGTTATTTTCCAAATGGGGACATGCGTGGCGCTTCCCCAGGGTCATGCTTACACATTCCCTAAAGTCGGAGTGACACTGCCTATTAGAGGCGAGATGTTTTGGTGGTGCCATCCTATGGTTCCCTCTCGTGACGTCATTACCTCGGGAACAAGTTCGATAATGTTTGTAATGAGCATGGTGGAAGCTTGAAATCATTGCACTCGGAAACCAACGCTGCCAACACCGCTAAAAGTGAAGTTATTCCATCCCTTTTATTTTCGTTGAAGAGAAATACTTTGCTGACATCGTAGTCACCATTTGGCCAATCGTGAAAGGCCGATCACAGCGGCGCTTTCGATCGCGCACGTCGCCTATAGATCACGCAAAAGGGCAGTGCGCATGCAGATTCAAACTCGAGTCACCGCGAGATCTGTGCTTGGAATGCCGCATGGCAACGAGTTCAAGGAGGAAACTTAGCACTCGGCATTCGAACCACGGATATTGCGGTGACTCGTGTTTGTAGACTGACTTTTTGTGTGATGTGGGACCCCGGCTTATGAATTCACCGATGAATCTCCGTCTAATTCTTTACCGCTTATTAGGACCTGCCCTATCACTTACCGCTCATTCACACTGGAAGCGGATCCGCGTTCGCAACCGCTTCGCGAACGCGGATCCGCTCCCAGTGTGAATGAGCGGTTAGTGTGACCAGTGTTGGACAAAATACTTTTGTTATAGTTAGGTTACCAAATACCTGCTTCATGAAGTATTTAAAATACTACTCAAGTTGCTTTCACTGTAAAGAACCTTGAGTAAAAAACAAATACTGAGAAACGTAATGCAATTACTTTTAAAGATTCTTCCACAGTGCGTAATTTTGTATCAACGTCAGTGACACAGTTTTACGTGCCAAACCAAGGACGGGTATCTGGCACGCCCCAGCGGAGGACTGAGGATTAATTTCAACCATCTGGGAATCTTTCGACGTGCAACCGAAAGCTCGGTTACCACGGCGCCTCCTCCGCAATAAGCCTCCGCCAGATTGCGGGCACCTCGGCCGGGATTCGAACCCGCCACTCGGTGACAAACACAATTATACACTTGAGCAAATCTGGCTTACCACAATGGTTTATTAGCACGCCACAGAAGCTGCTTTTCAAACGCCTCGTCTGATATCCGTCCTTGTTTGCGCAGGAAGACATCACCGGATACTTTGGGTTTAACCTGACAAAAGGCAATATAATCTCCAAAGGCCAACTAAACTCATTAGGTTCTTTATCTTTATTGCAGTTAGAGCGAAATGAATACACGGATGAGTTGTCTGGAATGCAAATGCTTTAATATAGCAATAACCGATTGTAGCTGCAGAGCTAAAAGCAAGATTAAAATTCAAACGTACCTTCAGGCGCTTCCGGATATTGGGATTTGAAACTTTGCCAACAGAGAGCGTCTTTTTTCTTGGAGAGGCACAGCTTGACTTTTCACTTCCAGATTGTTGCCTTTTCTTGGTACACATTAAAAATAAGGTTTCACATGTGACCACGGTAGGACAGAGCCTTCGTCTTCCATCATGATGAGTGTGACAGATAGACAGCTTTGGAGAAGGTGGCTTTTATTATATGAGAGTAGTTTTTTTGTGGGGTTACCGAGCGGATGCTGCCACCTCGAGTCTTACGGTGTTTCGTGTCAGCCAGCGGGCGGATGCGCAGCTAACTCAGATTCCAAGGCCTTATCGGATGGACTAACGATCGTTCGAGAAAGATCACAGCCTGTTGTCAGCCGCCCAGGTGTATGTACTGAAGGAAGGCGAATACAGGAGGAGGCTTTTGGGGTTCATTTCTGGTATCTGAGTGTGAATGTTTTGCCTTGTAGGCCCGTGCCGAAGCCCAACGCGACATATTTTTTATATGAAGTTATTAACGTGGGAGAGGTTAAAATGTAGCAGGGTTAAACACACAAAAAAAAAATGGTAGGGCTATTTTATGCAGTCCAGGTTGTGGGAGCCGGGGTGAAAGACGAGGCAGAGGGCACGTGACAGGCGGTCGGCGGAGAAGACACGAGCTGGCGCGAGACATTGCGTGCCGAGCGAGGCTGGTAGCTGGACAAGGAACGTCGAAGCCAAGCTGCCTGGCCTAAGCCTGGCCTGGCCCATAACAAACCCCGGAGCGGTCCACCAGCGAGGTCTGGAGCAAGACCGGTGGAAACGGCAAGCCCGGGCCATATGACCTGGGCTATGAGGATCCCGGGGTGGTTCCGCAGCGAGACTCGGGCATTGATAGCCCGGGACAGCCAGCCTACGCAGCGCTGGCGTGGGAAGGACGATCCGCAGGCCTGGACACGGATCCTGACTGTGAGCTCTGATCGACGGGCGACAACAAGGGTCGATGGGCCCGGACTACCGGCTCTCGACGACGGGCAATCGAGAGGTACAGTAAACCCAATCGCTGTCTTCTCGTTGCTGTATGTAACTCCCTGGGTGACGGGCGCAACGCATACCGATCGGGCGGCAATTATTAGTAGAGGGAGCTCCGTAAAAGAAACCCCCACATTAAAATGGTGCATCCAACGTGGGGCCCGTTCGGTATGCCTCTGCTGCTAGTCGTCCCCAGAGAGTCCCATGGATTCGTTGAGCGGGTTGTTCACTAACGCTAATGATGCCCGTTGAGACAAAGTATTTCGGAATTTCGGTGACTTGTCTCACAGCAGAGCTCAACAGGTGTCTCCTCGAATCGAGTACTTAAAGGTCTCGAAGGACGAGGTTGCGGACGTGCTTTCTCGGGTACCCCAGAATAGTGGTTGGCTGAAGGTGACGCAACCGGGGGGAACACGAGGAGCGCGGTTAAGATGTAAGAAAGTCGTCTTCGGAGGCCGAGGAGAGGCACGGCAGGTTCGCTGGAAGGCAGGATAGCGACTGGCAGGAGGGAAAACAGCCAGGACTTATTGAATATTTAGGATTTAGGCTTGGAGTGATGCGGTGAGCCAGTAAGCGCTTGTCGAGGCTCGGGGTGCAGATGGGTTTTTGTCAGTGGGTGTCGGAAAGATTGCGGGAATTGCAGTCGACACCGGGAACACTGGCGGACGAGATTGTCAGCGGGTGTTGGGTAAACTGGCGTAAATTGCAGTTGACACCGGGAACGCTGGCAGGCGAGTTAAGGAGCAGTATGATTTGTAACCACTGGGTCAAGACGGCTAGTTGCTTCGCGTCACTCCAACAATCCGACGAAGGGCAGAGGGACGAACCTCCCTTGGGGGGGTCGTTCCGCGAAAGCTACGAAATGTTTTATAGGATACTTTTTCGGCTTCACTCTGTCCGGTCGTGGCAGTGACAGCAAGACTTTTAATAAGTTATGTCGCGTCACGACCTGGCCTGGGATGAGGCAGTAGACATTCGAGTGGCTTGTAGCTGTCTAGCTTGCCTGAGTCATGAACGGTTAAAGCGGGCTTGCTCGCTAAGCTGCCGCCCCCTCCGAGGACCGAGCAGTCCCTAGAGCTCGTATACAAGTGGACGGAACGGGACACTGACGCTTACATCGAGTACCACATGGTATATGTAGCCGCTGTGAAGCACGGGTATGGAATATGGTCGTCCCGCCACAGGCTTTGGATCCCTTCGCTTGCGCAAAAGATGAACAAGGTTTACACCATCGTTACCTGTTCTGAAGGAAACTCGCGCGTTGAGCAATGCAGCTAGTGGTTTTGCCGCACCGCTTGCTCTGAGGTGAGAAGGGCACCCGAGGTACGAAGACGCGAGCGTCGTGTCTTACTTCTAGGCTTACTCAGCGAGATACAAACGAGGAGGCTTGCCCGGTTCACATCGCTGACTTGAAAGGATACTACCGTCGTCGCGATGGGGAAGACTTATAACATGTGGTTGCGGTAGGACACAAGAAAACCCCTGTTCTTGGCGACCCAGGAGCGAGCTCTGGAATGCAGACTTGCTGAGTTAGCCGCATGGTGCATGAACGCGTCGGCAAGCTATGTGGCGGTAGAGGCTATGGCCACTGCCACAATCTGCGACAGAGTATTTGTTCGCTGTGTGTTGTTTTTACAGTTTGTTCTGCGCAGAATAGCTTCTTGGAAAGACGGCCGTATACAGACGGCGTAACCCAGGAAGCCCACCGGGAGGGAAGACGGGACCATTCGTTTTCCCAAGTGCTCAGTGTGGCTGACAGTTGTTCGGCCTGACGAACGGTTCAGGCGGGCAGTTCTAAGCCCGCTGTGACCTCTAAGCGGAACGGGGCAAGTCCGTCTGCGTCGGACAGACCAGCTTAGAGCAAGCCCCCTGCTGCATCGCGGTGAGTGGGACAGCGAGCGACAGACAGGTCGGCATTGTCTGCCGGCTTCGCTAGCCACCACCACCTACGCCGCTTTCGGACGCTGCAACGTGGCCACTCCGGCAACAGCAACAGCGGCCGCCCATGAAGCCCAGTGGCTCCCTGAGGCTCATGAAGTCCCCCGAAGTCCGGGCCTTGAGGGGGGGAGAGTGTGGGAGCCGGGGTGAAAGACGAGGCAGAGGGCACGTGACAGGCGGTCGGCGGAGAAGACACTAGCTGGCGCGAGACATTGCGTGCCGAGCGAGGCTGGTAGCTGGACAAGGAACGTCGAAGCCAAGCTGCCTGGCCTAAGCCTGGCCTGGCCCGTAACAAACCCCGGAGCGGTCCACCAGCGAGGTCGGGAGCAAGACCGGTGGAAACGGCAAGCCCGGGCCATATGACCTGGGCTATGACGATCCCGGGGTGGTTCCGCAGCGAGACTCGGGCATTGATAGCCCGGGACAGCCAGCCTACGCAGCGCTGGCGTGGGAAGGACGATCCGCAGGCCTGGACACGGATCCCGACTGTGAGCTCTGATCGACGGGCGACAACAAGGGTCGACGGGCCCGGACTACCGGCCCTCGACGACGGGCAATCGAGAGGTACAGTAAACCCAATCGCTGTCTTCTCGTTGCTGTATGTAACTCCCTGGGTGACGGGCGCAACGCATACCGATCGGGCGGCAATTATTAGTAGGGGGAGCTCCGAAAAGAACCCCACAAGGTGTAAGGCGCAAGGTGTCACTGATAAACGTTACAAAATATTTTTGGGACGAGAAAAAAAAGCGGTCGCTATTGTGACATCGCTGAATATTGTCACGAATGATGAGATGACGATCCAGGAATAAATGACGAAACAAACGTTTAATGAAACGAGCTTGTGGCCAAAAAAAAGAGAAGGAAACAGAAGGTAACAACAGAGCGTCGCGGACGTCGAAGTCGGCTTAACAGCAGGATCGAACGCTGGGGCGAGACTGACCCCGGCTTGCCACGCAGAGTCCCTTTTGTACGCGTGTGGGCTTCTGGAACAATCGACGTAGAAGGTTCGCGTATAGAACATCCTAACCTTGAATCACAAACACGGTTCTCGAATCTACCAGAAGATCACATTACAGAGTCAACAAAAATGTGTATCCGCGGCCAGGAATCAAACTTTGACTAGTTGCGCGGAAGGCCAGCGCGATGACCGTTAGGCCACGAGCGCAGCTGCGCGCGCGCCAATATCACATCCTGCAGCACATCTTAGACGCATAATTTAGCTACAATCCATATTCCCCAAATGGGGAGTTCACAATAAACGAATTCGGTTACGTAAATGAGTGAATGGATAACAAATATAGCCCCCATAATAGCCACGGCACTGTTCCCATCTTCTTCAAGTAGCTTGCGTTCAGAGAGGCACTCAACATTGGGGAACGCTTTGTTGGCATATTGAGAGGTCATCCTGCACGTGTTCCTTTTCCTCTCCTGTGCTCTGCTTATCAATGTTCGCTTACAGTGATCGCTTACAGTGTTCGCGAGAGCAGTGAGTTCCGGACTAAGGACTAACAACAACGAAAACAAATTTAAAAAAAAAAAAACTAAAAAACGGGACGTTTTTTTGTAGCGAAAGCAATTATCAAGCAAACAAAAACATATTTTTGTCTTTACTTTTTATTTTCTTCAATTTCTGAATGTCTTGACACTGAAGACTGAATTGTCGTGGGTCGGTTTCCGTTTTGCGTTGCGCGTCAGTGTGTGGCATTCTTTGCTTCCGTGAAACTACCCCTTTTGTTTGAGGATTTTTCGAGAAAAACTCTGAAACAAAAGGCGCCTTTGGGAAGGCGAGAGGAACTGCTTCATTGTACGAACTTTAGGGTGAAATATGAGACACGACCGGCGCAAAACCGATGTTTTCATAAGCTCTATCCAAGTCACCGTAGCTTATCGGAGCTAGCCACAGGATTTATTTGCTTGCAAGAATGTTCACGTTTCCTAGCGCCAGGAACACGCCTCTTCATACCGAAAAACTCAGAAAATGACGGAATACCGAAAATGTATTTAAGATAAGGAGCACAAAATACTGAAAATAGTAATTAAAATATAGTATCAAATACTCTCGATCAAAAGTATCTGCAAGATGCCAAGATACTTAAAAAAGTATTTGAAATGCAGCCTCGTGAGTAGAGTATTTCAGATAGGCACAAGTCTGGCTCACACTCCATTTCGTAACACAAACAAAGTCATACGTCATCCGCACACCTGGGAGTTCAATCTCGCTCAGGCATCCGCACGCGCATTGGCTTCCGGCTCGTGACGTCACCTCCCTCTCGCCTTAGTCCTTCACTACTCTCCTCCTCTCTACGCGGCACGCTTCCCTTTCCATTGTTTTGTCCACAGAAGGATGCCGTCAGCTTTTCCGTCGTGAGGGTACAAAAACTAACGCATTATTAACCGAGCAGTGCCAAAAATGAAAGACTTTTAAAACTTCCTCTAATGCCCAATTAGAGCGCAGCAATTGAGGAAAAGGAGAGGAGGGTACGGAGGGTACGGTATGCCCCTCCTCCCCCTCCTCCCCTTTTCTCCTGCTCCACTCCCATTTAGCGGGAAAGTTTTGCTACATTTCCTGCTAAACTCAGCGGAAAAAATTATTTGATGAATTTAGTGCGGAAATTGTTCCGCTAAATATAGCGAGCAAATTTTCCCGCTAAATTTAGCAGGGAATTTTCCTCTCAATTTAGGGCGAAGTTTTTCAGCTAAATTTAGTGGGAATTTTTTTCGCTAAAATTAGCGGAGAATTTTCTCGCAAATATTAGCGCGAAATATTTTTCGCTACATTTAGCCGGGAACTTTTTCTGCTAAATTTAGCCGGAAAATTTTGCGCTACATCCAGGGGGAATTTTTTTTTTCGCTAAGTTTAGCGGGAAATTTTTTTCGCTAAATTTAGCGGGGAATTGTTTTGCTAAATCTAGCATGGAATTAGTTTCCACAAAATTTAGCGAAACAAATTTCCTCCTCCTCGTCCTCTTCCCCGCGACCCCCGTGGCGGCACTCGTGCCCCTCATGACGTCACATATGATGTTATTGTGGGAAACGTCCCAGAATGCAACGCGTGGTTACGCCGATGGCAACACCGACGGCGAAGGCGACGCCACTCAAGCGGGACACGGGCGCCTAAGAACTGCGCTCTAAAATGCATCGTCACGGTGCTTGGTGCTTGTGGGTTTGCAATCACCGATCAACTAATCACGTATAGAAAAGAAAGCAGGATCGCGGCGCGTTATAGGGGTACTCCGGCGTTTTCTTCATAGTACCCGCTTTGACTGAAAATTTGCTAAACGCAGCAACAAACATCGTTGATGTTGTAACCCAAATATTAGGGCAAAATTATTTTTTTCACGAAGGTATTGATTTTGCAATTTCGGTCATCACTGTTTTTCAAAGTGAAAGTCAGTCAGTAATGAAAAAAAATGAAAGACGTTTACAACTCCCTGTGTGGCCGAATTAGAGCGCAGCGGTTGAGGAGGCCGAGGAAATTTTTTAAGCTAAAATTAGCGGAAAAATTTCCCGCTAAATTTAGCTGAAAAATATTTCGCGCTAAATGTAGCCGAACAAATTTCCCCCTTTTCGTCCTCCTCCCCTCCTGCTCCCCTTCCATTTAGCGGGAAATTTTCGCTACATTTTCCCGCTAAACTTAGACAAAATGTTCTGCCAAATTTAGCGAGAACATTTCTCAGCTAAATTCAGCGGGATATTTTTTTGCGACAAATTTAGCGGGGAAAATTTCCCGCTAATTTTAGCGGGGAATTTTCCGCTAGATTTAGCGGGCATTGTAGAGCGCAGCTCTTAGGCGCCCGTGTCCGGCTTGAGTGGCGTCGCCGTCGCCGTCGGCGTAAGCGCGCGTAACCCTCGCGAAAGTAACCTTGGTAACCCTCGTAACCCTCACGAGGGTTACCAGGGTCATGAGGGTTAGTTACCCTGAAAGGGGTTACCCTTACGAGGGTCACGAGGGTTACCCTCGCGAGGGTCGTGAGGGTTACCCCCCTTATATCACGTGACCCCCCCCCCCCCCCCCGAGGTCCCGTCACCGCCCTAAGCTCACGGGACTCCCCTAAGCTCATGTGACCCCCCTGATGTCACGTGACCCCCCTGAGGTCACGTGACCTCAGGCAGTTACCTACCCCTCAGTACCCTTTCGTCCTCCTCCTCAAGAGCTGCTCTTTAAGGTGCAACCCCACCCTTGGTTAGTGTGATTCTGAACTAACAGATGGCGGTGGGATCGCCTTCCAGGCCTGTACATCAATCCGAGAAATCGTCTGTGGTGGCGCTTCGATACAGTGGGGTATATTTCTATATCCTGAATTTGACATCCCTGGTCCCTTGCTTGTTTTTCTCTGCACGAGCTTTCTTTGGAACGCGCACAGCTGCGCCAGCTCTCGTGCAAGGGGGCCAGTTGCCTACGCTCCGAGCCCACGTCTCTAGCAAATGTTTGCAGAACAAAACGCGAAAATCGTCCTGGGCCAAATGGCGAGACACATGCACAACCAAACCACCGACGCGTTGAAATATATAAATATGCCTGTGCGCCTTTATCGGCGATTTCAGAGGCCAATTACACATATTTCAATACGATAACATTTATGTTGTCACGAATGACGGTGACGAGAGGACGATTAGTGAACTGAAAAATAAAGGTTTAATCGGCGAACTTGTGCCAAACAAATAAAGTAAAGAAAGAGCGTCGAGGCAGCAGAAAAGCAGGCGGCGATTCGGCAGCGTAACAGAGAGCGAAAGCGAGGGTGACTCGGCAAGGTCGCTGGCAGCTGCTTATCTACAGTGCGTCACCATCTCGAAAGTTCGGCAAAGAAGGTTCGAGCGTCGCGCGCTCGGGGCGAGGATGAACTGGCACTTTCGAGAACAAGAAAGCAGCTCGAAAGTTACGTCTGGTGCAAGAATGAACGCGAATCTTCTAGAAGTCCGCGACCGAGCGTTGCTTTCTCGGCTTGGCGGGCGGCAGTATGACGGGCCGGCCCTTTTGTCGCGCACGTGTTTGGTTCTTTGTGGATTTCCAGGAAAAGGAGATGACAAAATATGGCTTGGGTTTCCAAAATTCTAGCTTGAGGAATCAACTACCTAAAAAATAAAAAAATAATAGACTATTTTTTGGGCGGTCAGGTGTCTCATTTAGGTAGCTGGGTGTTTATTTTGACCAAAACCACGAGACTGTAAAACACAAAAAATTACACTCAGGTTTAGATGTTGAGTTTGGTAAACCCAAAGTAGGGCTGGTGCGGGAGTCATAATAAAAAAATGCCGATGTTAAAAATTTAACTTACAGCAATAACTGATACTAATTAATTTTAATACGAATTCAGTGATAAATGCAATGATTGGCCAGGCAAAGATTCTTGGTCTGTGGATAGCTTTTACACAGTTTAAGGAATGTACAGGATGTCACAAAACAAAAACAAAAAAAAATACAGGGTCTTTTTTTACCGCAAGAAAAAGAATAAACTAGGCATCGCCAAACGCTCATTTTCCGCCCAAAGCCAGCGCTAGAGGTCACAACCAGATGTCAAAGTTCAGCCAGATTTAAAAGTTATAAGTGATTTTCTGAAAAGTTCATTGGGAAAATGGCGGCCGACGGAGTTTTCGAATACATGGGGCTCTATGGGCACCAGAAACCGAAAACGGGCAAAAATGGGCTTCATTTTCCCATTGAAATTTTCAGAAAATCACTTACAACTTTAGAATAAGGTGTCCGTTCGGGATGAAACTTTGGCATCTGGTAGTAACCTAGTGCTACGTTTTGGCGGAAAATGAGCGTTAAACGATGCGTAGTTTATTTTTTCGGTACAAAAAAAAACTGTATTTTTTTTTTTGTGACATCTTGTGCCAGTCTTAATTTGGTGATTCATGCGCGCAAGTAGTGGTGTGCAAAAATGGAAAAAAAAGATGCAAACGGGTAGAGTTGGACATTGTATAAAATATATTGTAAGCACTCACATGGTACTTAAGAACGAAACAACCCTACATTTTACACTAGCGTTGAGTGCATCGAAAGTTAAGGGTGCATTAAAGGCTAAAGCTTGTACACATATACTGCTCAGGCCATTATGTTTGAATGCTCATAGTACTTTATTACTCTCAGCTTTGATGTAAGTCCTCTCCTCATTGCTTACAACAGAAAGAAGGAAACATTCTAAGTTTGGGGTGATAGAGAAACTCCACCAGCTACCAATCATCTTGGCGCCAATTATGAGTATTCACTGCACGCCAACGGTCGCGTGCTTAGAGCGAGTTTTTTCACGTGGTTTGATACAATCACAGTTGTTCTTGACAAACAACAATGTTTACTCAGGCAAGCGGTCATATGTGAAGCTTAGAATATTTTGTATTGATTGTGGCACACGTGGCAAGCTGTATAGGCGTTTTTACAATCCGCGAAATAGAATGCTCTTGGGTTACCTTGGTCTCTAATGCATGTAGCACACAAAAGGACACGAACTGAATCGCTGTGGGAAGCGAAAACAATGATGATAAACAAGCGTGTAATCACGCGAAAACTGAGGGCATTGCACACATACAGAAGATAAGTTTTGTTTCGCTAAATACATTACCAGTTAAGTATTTGGTTTTACCCTGCGAGCGAAGCGGAACATACAAGTGCGAGCATACTGCCCTGAACTATACTTCCAGTGAACAAGCGCACCATCTAAAGCATCAAGTTCGTTTTTATAGCTCTTGAAACGCTCAAACCTCTGAAAACACAATTATGATCAATTCTATTATTTCATTTATTTTTATTAAGTGCGCCTATGTGTTTTATTTTTTGTCTGTTGCGTTCACGTGCCATTTTCTTAGTTATATACTATTTTTTGAAAAGTCCGACACCTATATAGTCTGGTTCATCATAAGTAAGGGCCGCATAATCAAAGATGTAGACAAAAAAACAAAGAACGCGAACAAGCGAACACACATTAAAAAAGCAATGTAACGGCACATTCAAAACTAGTCGTTAGTTTTTTAGAGAGCAGCAGTTTCGTAGGGCGACATTGTTTCCCGTTGAAGGTTATAAAAAGTGCAGTACAACTGTTAGCTCGGGGTCTTTAACGTGCATTACGCAGTATATGTGGTACACGATCGCACAACGGTAGGATGCAGATGGGCGACTGAACCCAGGGTCCTTGCCAAAGCCCCTTGATAAAGGCGTTTTTTACAAGTACCGCCAACCATTGTTGTAGAAGCGCGCAAGACACGCGCCATAAGCGGGTGCTCCGCCGCTATTCGCTTTCAAGGGCCAGTCATTCTTGTGCTCCGCCGCCATTTGCCTCCAAGGGCCGCTCGAGACACGGGCCTCGTGCACTGGCACCTTTGAGGTTATTTGTAAGACCAACGCAAACACATCGAGGGGATTTAGTCCCTACAGGTTCCGCCAACGTTGGGTTCCGCAGCGTGAGCTCTGTACTTTGAACGGAGCTCGAGCTCGAGCATTTCTCCACGTGCTTTGATCCACACTCGGCCAACGATCCCTTACCGCACTTGGTTTAGCCTGTGAGCTAAACCAAATGAGCTACGCTTAGAGTATCGGTACAGTGTACTAGAATACTTGGGTAGTGTTAGGACCGGAGCGGCTCGGCAACGGGAGCTCGTGAGGACGCGTGTATTGACAGTTCGTGGCGGCGCTGTAGTCGAGTTATCCGGCTCGCGCAGCCCGCCTTTTTTTTTTTCTTTTTTTCTTTTTCCTCTTTGACCGGTGCATGTATCGAAAGTTAGGAGCGCGAGCTCATAGCGTTGGCAGCTGCCCTTGGTGCACGGGAGCTCGTGCCGCCGAGATGTGCCCTAGAGCAAGGAGCTCGCGCTTGTAGTCTTTCCTCCGGTACATCATAAGGTGAAACAGAGTATAGGGCACGTAAAAAAAATCGGTATTTTCAAATCTTTTTTTTTTTTTTTTTAATTTTTGCGGTAGGCAAAGGGTTAATGAAATGTTTGATGGGCCATGTTGCAATTGCAGCTTTAAAGGGAGCCATCATTAAAGGCCAACTTAATTTAAAAAGTTCGCGAACAAACAACGAGCTTTAAGCGAAAGTAACAAGGCGTTCGTTTTTCTTGTGTTTGTCCGTCCATTTTCGTTTCTTCCTCAAGCTTAATTATCTCTACCAGCCCGCTCGTTCTGTCCCGAGATATTCATCGCTAAAATTTTGCCTTTCTTCCCTTAATTAACAAAACTGCGCGCTGAAAGCGCGAATGAGGTTGTGCTGATATTGATGCGTAGAAGAATGACGCAGGTTGTTTCTGTCCCCTCGTCACTAACTCGACAGCGTTTCTTCGGTGGACTCGCCGGCGCCACACATCAAGACGACTAAGTTACTATTCTACGTATTATTTTCATAACGCGGGCTCTGAATCAAGCGAAGAAAGCAAACTTTTACGATTAATTTTGCGAACCTCGTTGCCTTTTCGTGGATTGTCGAAATTGTATTTGCCTTTCATAATGACTCCTTTTAAAACTGCAATTGCACCATGGCCAATTAAGCCGTTAATAAACAAGTTAACTAACAGATCTTGGTTCATTATTAAACATTGCAACGGTTATTCACCCATTCATTGTCCACCGAGCCCTACAGATATAACGAAAGACAACATCCACATATCTGCCACATAATTTTTTTTTTTTTGTAAAATATGTAAAGTTCTGTAAAGAATAAAACAAAATCACCCTGAATGCCTGCGTGAACCAGATACGCCCCCTGTGGAACCATGGGTGTTTCCCTTCGAATACCCAGCTCAGGAGAGACTTACCTGGTTGTCAGAAAGCAGCTGTCGGTTAAATGTATTGTTGTGAGCGTGTAGGTTTCAGGTGGTTTACCCTCAAGAGGATAATGCGCTGCATATTGTAACCATGTACGCGCTGCACAATGTAGCCATTATTTCAATGCCGTGCTGTAAACTATTACAACTTTTTCCTTGCCTGATCTACGTGTGCTCATGTTTTCTGCTCAAAATGATGTAAAATAGTTTCTTGTTTTCTTTGAATCTTATAAAGCATTACTTGTTCAGCCCACATTGTCTCAGTTTTTGGACTTAAGTTAAATGTTAAAACGCGTGATAAAAATTGTCACGGCTTATAAGCCATTTCTTACAAGTGAACGTCGGGTGATTCTCGGATGGTGGTGGCAGCCACGAAGAAATAGAAGATTCTCACTTCTTTGCGACCGTCGCTATGAGTGACAAGTGAAGCGAGCTGATTAAGGTCAAGAAAAAGAAGACGGGCAGAAAAGAAGACAGAGAAGTTAACCTGGAGCATTAAAAACATACTAAAACAATCTCGAACTTTAGTATGTGCCGTTTCCTTCCGTTATAAAATAAGATAGGAAAAAAAAACACAAAAAAAACGCTTCCGAGTTTTAAATATCCCTTTCAAATATCTAATGTTCGGCATTTGCGACCAAGGAAATGGGCATTTCATTTAAAATGCTCACCATCCGACAAACCAAAACCGCTTGTTTAAAGTCGCAGTTGTTTTTATGTAAAGGAAGGGTAATGTAGCTTGTACCGTCCAATATATTGAAGCATCATGTTGCTAACGATCGTGCCGTAGCGTAATTGATGCCGCGGTACGACCGCTGGCAGGTCGTAGCTGTATCAGAAATCCTACGTGCACTCCACCAAAGCGGCACCAAAGATTCCTATTTTCGCGCGTGCAGCCGCGCATGCGCACACCTTCCGGATAAGGCGCCAGACGCGACACCTGTCGCGATCAATACCACGCGCTTCAGGCGAGCCCCTTCGGTCCCAACACTACCCAAGTATTCTAGTACACTGTAGTATCGGCACTTTTTCCCCCGATATTACTGTGGGCGCCGCCACCTTGGTGGTTAGTAAACAATCAAACGCACCTGCCCATCGTCATAATTCAAAAGTGCGACCTCCTTAGCATTAGTTTCGGTGTCAGGCAGCTCGCGTAATATTGCTTTGCTTTGTCGCGAACTGTTTAAACATTTGTGGAGGACGGAAAAGTGTTTCCTCTGATTTCAAAAGCTTCAGATAACAGACAACCATAATTTTAAGCATCAAGATGTCTATGAAGCGTAGCTTACTTAGTTGTTCTAGTTTAGCCCGACCACATGGGCACAGAAAGAGAACAAACAGCTTGACCTCGCTCTCTTGGCGGTGCTTCAGTGGCTTTATCAGCCCGTAGCGTTGGCTGCGCTCCGAATTAAGGTAAAGCAAAGCAGATATTCAGATCTTAGGGTTTCACAAGCCAAACCAACAAAAACCACTTAACGCGCCCCAATGAAAAAAACAAAAATGCGGGTTTGGGTTGACTAATTGGAGATCTTTTGACGTGCAACCGAAATCTCAGATTGGCCTCCGTCGGATTGCGGGCACCTCTGCCGATATTTAAACCCGACAAATGTGGATTCATGAGCTAGCGCGTTGGCTCAGAGACACTGAGACGATTTAATGTTTTGTGTTTTGTTTTAGTATCATTGCCACTTAAGAGCCACTGAGGTGGTTTTTAAAACAAAGCACAGTCAAACCATACCGACAAGCATAGTTTGATTGTGAAAATGGTGTTTCTCAGTGATAAAAACATTAAAATGTTTTCGCATACATGGCGGGATCTGAAATGGCAGAATGAATTTCATGGTGCCCATTTCATTTGGATCGCGTCGGGAATGTGTACCGACGCACAATATAACGCGCGCAAAAGTAGCGGTGGTGCACCCGCAGCCTCGCGCTTGTGTTTCTGACATCTCTGGCTCGCTCACTGCGGGCATCCAGGCATCTGACACCCTGACATCTGGCGCTTTTTCTGTGTTTCACGTGGCGTTCCAAGCGGCACACGACGGAAGATGGGCATCAAGCTGTTCTTGAACACGTGTCGCCATCTGTACTTTATATTAAGAAACTACAATTTGCAGTAACTGAATGGGAAAAGTTTGAGGTCTTATAACATTTTTAACGTGTAGTATATCAATGTGGAAATTCTGGAAAAACTTAATATCGAAAGATGCTTCATAATTTAATGTCTCGTTATTTTGATTAGTTGACGTGATTCCGTTTTTATAGCGCCATAAAATAGTGTCATTTTAAACTTTATTTTTTATTTTAAAATATAAATTATCTGTTTTAAAATATAAATTATTTTAATTAAATCTGCTTCTGGGTCGTGGATGCACTAATGGTGAAGTCATGCAGAGGCCTTGTCTTCTAGGCGGTGTTTCCCTTATTGAGTTTCCGACGCAGGAAGCGATAAAGGGACCATGAAACGATTTTTCTCCTTCCGCTAAATTTTAACTCAGAATTACTCCCTAACCTTAAAAGCCGAATAAATTTGCCTTAATATTTTTTAAGCACTTGCCGTCGGCAAATAAATTCGAGAAATATGAGCAACGTTCATTCCCTCAACTCGGAGCCAGAACAAGTGGCCACGCGGCCTTGCGCCTATTCCGGAATTGTTAATCATAGCCACGCCCTGGAATCGGCAAAGTAGAAAACCCGTACTGAGCTCCAGGCATTGTTAGAGTTCGGCTGTTCTCATCACCACAGTGGTTGGACACGAGCCACCACCCTAGTGTCTGCTGAGGCATTGATATCCACGAGCCGAAGTTGAGTGCTCACGCAATTCTCGTGTCCAATCCATGAGCCACGCTCGACTGTCGTCAGACGGGTGGTTTTGATCTCACAATTACGTCATCAAGTTTTGCGAAGGCAATACTAAAAAGAAAATAGTTCCCTTTTATCCTCACAAATTCATCGTGACAAAGAAGCTCTTTAATCAGTGGCGGTGCGTGCAAGTACTCTTGGGTCTGCCTAGGGCCAGTACGTCCATGTAAAGTGATGAGCATTCCAACCCGATATCGTTTCATGACCCCTGTATGCCGGGGTCACAAACCTCCTACCATTGTACAAAATACAGTCTGCAAATACGAGTCACCGCAACATCTGTGGTTCGAATGCCGCCTGCCAAGTGTTGTCCCGGAACTCACTGCCGTGCGGCATTCCATGCACGGATCTCGCGGTGACTCGCCCTCACACCTGTATGCAGACTGTCTTTTGTATCATGCATAAGATGTGTGACCCCAGTTTTAGGCTTTTTATACCCCAGTTAAAATAGCGCCCTCAACTGTCATTGAAGAGGCGGTGCAGCTATGTTCAATTGGAATGTTTTTCATTTTACACGAGCTTACTGGCACTGCACTCTAAGAAAAAGTGGAGGAAAAAGGTAGCAACGGCGCGTCTTCCTCCATTTTACTGACGCGCCCCCAAGCGGACACGAGAAGAAGGGAGCAACGAGACGTTTTCCTCCTTCTCCAGGCAGACGGGAGAAAGCTTTCGCCCTCCCGACTCATCTTCTTTCGGTTTCGTTTTTCGAGCACGTCGCGCACGTTGTTTAATAAATTAATGTTGAGTTGATTGAGCTTCAGCGGCAGCGAAGGCCGCCTGTAATTCCGTCTTCTAGGCCAAACGTGCAGAAAATTGCGGTTGAATTGACGTTTTTACCACTAATTTTATGAAACGAGCAAACGAAGCCGCTAGAAACAGCGAAGTTCCGGAGCAGTGGCAGCAGCGCTACATACACTGGGTAAGACCGCCGTCTCCGATTTGCGGGACACACGCACACACGCGGAACTACAGATGGTACAGTAGCGAAACCACGAGTAACTGTGTCGACGTTTTCGACGTTATGGAAATCGCAGGAACTGCGTCCAAGGCAGGCAGGTTTTCCTGCCGGCTGCCTGGGTGCCTTCCGTGCTGAGTTCGGTTCTGTTGTCCCGTGCCGAGTGCCAACCGGCGTTCAACGTGATTCTGTATTTCTGCGTGTCAGCAATATCGTCAACGTGGTTCTGTATTTCTGCGTGTAAGCAACATCGTGAAGGCTGTGTTGTGGGTTGTGAACAGAAGAGTGGAATTATCGCCGATGTGACCGTGTGTTCGCGTATCAGTGGTGTAACAACAAGATGAGATGACGTAAACTGTCGGGCATTGATGCCGCTGGTCGGGCCGTTATCGGAGGGGCCGGGGTGTCGCAGGATGACATTCCGCTTTACATTAAAGAGTTTAAGACCACTTGAGGGATTAGGTGCAATCGATCGACGTGGGGATAGTCATGTTGGAGCGCTGGTCTGAACGGTAAGCTCCTATCGTACAGTGGCCAATGTGACTGTCGGTCCCCGAGAGCGATTGCGTTCTGGGGAAAAGACTGAACAGTACGAAATTATGACGGAAAGTACGTATATTTATGATGGAAGTTTAGCATTAAAAAAAAACAGGTAAAATCGAAAAAAAACGCTGTTCTTTATTTTACTTTTTAAAATACTACGGTTCCTGTAGAAACTGCCCTCCAAGTGGCGCGCTGGGATAAGCGCTAGAAGGTTTCGAGCTCGCAATGGCGTAGCTCCGTACACTTAACACCTGCCGCAATTCGCGGCTTTGACTGCATTCAAGTTGATCGAAAAGCGATTTCTCTGCCCGTGAAGCATCACTTCCAGCTGAGTGAATATCCGCTCTACAAAGATTAATTCAAGATGGCAATTGCAGCCGTGCGCGAACAGCGCAAATAGAAAAACAAACACTAGAATAGAAATACTGGCTACTAAGGGCCGTGCGGGAAAACAAACTCATGGCTTGGAACCACATTGGAGCGGCTCAATTTATTGGCTTTTAAATAATTACAGCATAATCGAGCGTTTTCTTAATAAGAGATTCATCCCCTGAGCCATTAAAAATAGTGCCTGATGTATGACATTGCTGGAAAGAAATGAACATGCTTGGAATATTTTTTATTGCTTAGGGAGTCACCGAAACATTCCATAAGTTCAAAACGACCAGTATAAAAAACGGAAACGCAGAGCTCGGGAGTAGTGATCGGGTTAGTGTGTGATGCATGTGTATGCGCTCAATATATATTCACCTGATGCTTGTAGTGTGCGTAACGTGTCTGCATGTGTTAGAGGTTTTCGAAGAGAAGGAAACGCAGTTTTGGCGTAAGAAAATAAATTTTTTTTTTTTTTGTAAAACATGAATTAGGCGGTATTAAGCGCCACCTAGCCAAGCTACTTGCGATTACTCTGCTTGACCCTGCCATCTGGTGGCAAGTGATTTAACATCCCTTTACGCTACGGGGATACGCCATAATTTTGCGTTAGCGTGCTGAGGTAAGCCAAGAGTTGCTTCGGATTTGCTCTTTTTTGAGACCGGCTTTTTGTTTTGCGGGCGAATGGTTTTCACTCCTCCGTGATGTGCGGTTGACGCAACGGTTGACGAAGGAATCGTGGTTCGAGGAATAGCAAAGGTAAGACATAAAGTGCGCGAACTGGGTGCCGGTTGTCTCTGTTGAACATCGCAGTGCTGACGATGAGAAGACGGAGTGACTGCATGCTTTCGAAACGTAAGTTTCTTTACCTGCAGGGAGAAGCCGGCTTCGGAAATAAATACAGTTCGCGGAAAGCTCGTGTTACGTTTTTATTTGCTGCGGCTCTCGCTCCGCACAATAGACTTAGTGTTCTCGTTAAGCCTTATCGAGCTCGATTTGCTCGATTCGTGGCCGCCATAATGAGATGCAGTCGACGGAGGAACTTTTGCTCCCCTGCTTAAGGGACGAAAGTTTCTCCCCTTCTGAAGGAACATATGTATCAAGAGCGTTCCTCCCTTTAGGGAGGACTATACTGACCCCTTTTCCTAAGAGTGTAGTATTGACGGATACTCGCTCGCAAAGCCACCAGGCCGAGAAACTCTTTTGCTGCGGTGTAATTTCAAGGACAAAACCGAGCGGTTTCTTTCAATCTCTCCTTCGCAAAACTTGATGACGTAGCTGGGCGGTCGCAGTGCCGCCCAGTAGCAATATTTGAATGCGGCTCATAGATTGGACCCGAGCATTGCGTGAGCACTAGATTTGGATTCGTGGTAATCAATAGCACGACTAGCATTTGAGCAGTGGCCTTTGTCCATTCGTTGCAATGTCGACAATAGCCGATGATAACATTGGCTGGAACTCAGCGCGTGTCCTGTGCCTCGCCAACCCTAGTGCGTGCCTATGATCAATATTGCCGACATATAATCGGCTCCAGATCACGTGGCCGCTTGTTCTGGCTGCGAGTTGAGGGAGTGAACGCTGCTGGTTTTTCTTTAATTATTTTTCTGCGACTTTGATTTCGTGCGGTGAAAAGCGAACGGGTGTTTCACAGGTCATTAACGTCAGGGATTCGTTCTGAGCGGTATTTGCGCAAAGCACGAACATCGTTGCATTGCCCCATTAAAAGGGCACTGCAAAGCGACGAAAAAAGCTAAATGCTTCTTCAAAAAGCGTCCCTATCAGTGTCAAACACGAGCCTCCAGTGACGACATTGGTATAGAGCGTCGGATGATGACAACATAAAATTGTAGGGGTAGTACAGGGGCCCTATATTGCGCTTTTTGGACTCCCACAGCGACTAGGGAGAAGGAAGTGACGTCAACAACACAGCAAACGTAGATTGGATGTTGATTGGTGAGAGTCGCTGATGACGAATTCCCACAGAAGAAAAGAAAGCTCACTTTTTTTTTTCTTCTGTGGATATTCGTCATCAGCGACTCTCACGAATCAACATCCAATCTGCATTTACAGTGTTGTTTGCGTCACTTCATTCTCTCTAGTCGCCGTGGGAGTCCAAAAAGCGCAACATAGGGCGCCTGGCTCAATAGGCACACGTGACCCTTCTTATCCTTTCAAGCGTGTGATTCTCACTCGAATTTGTTTTAAACACCCGTAAAACGGTGGGGCCTTACATCTCCAGAACTGGGTACTAATTCCAACAATTAGGAAGATCGCTCTCGTCTTTTCGGTTATCTATTGGTCAGACCAACGACGCCATCAACAATAAGAGTTGTGCTAAAAATTCTGAACTTCTTTCACCTCTTATGTTTAAGATACAATTACAATTTCTAAGTGAGAGCTAAAAGAAAGAAAATAAACTCTTTTTCTCTACCTACACGATATTATGCTATAACAGGTTAAATCCCATTTAAGATAAACAATGGGGGCCGCAATCGGCTAAAAGTTTCTTTAGTTCTTAAAGGGGTACGGAAACCAAATTCTGGAGCTCATTTCTTTGTTTCAACACGACGCAGGTAGCAGCACAACCACAGAAACATAAATATTGCGCTAGAAAACGCAAGAAAACATATTTTAAAGTGAATTAAACGATAATAAAAAACCACCTGGTAGTTGGTTATGAAGCTTCAATGGAATGTCGTGACGACAACATGCCTCTGAAAGCAGCGCCGCAGCGGTTTGCCCGCTCACTGGTATTGGCGGCGAGATGTTTTAGTGGCGCCCTCCTATGGTTACCTTCCGTGACGTCATTACCTTGCGAACAACGAGTTCAATGGTGTTTGTAAAGAGCATGGTAAAAGCTTATAATCATTGCACTCTTAAAGCAATACTACCAACACCGTCGAAACCGAAGTTCTTCCATTCCTCTTATTTCTGTCGATGAGAAATCCTTTGCTGACGTCATAGTCAGCATTCGGCCAATCGCGGAAGGCCGACCACAGCGACGCTTTCGATCGCGCACGTCGCCAATAGATTGCCTAGGCCTGAACGCAATACCGAGGCGTCTTGGTGGAAAGAGCCAAAACAAAGTGAGCCACCTTGGTTTCAGCTCTCGCGCGACGTGCAAACGCGTGCTTCGGTTGTTCTCAGGTTTGGTGCGCGTGCTGGCCCCGCGATATCTACAGCCCTTGGGTACTTCGACAAAGCGAGATTGTAACTCGTTGACGCCTCCAAGTGGCAAAACTCGTCACTACGGTACGCTTGGTCGTCCGAGGCATGATGACGCCAAGACGTCTGCCGGATCTCCCGAGATGCATGGCGCTCCTCCATGGCTGATTTTGAAGCGCTCGCCAAAATCGCGGCATTAAGAGCATAAAATATAGCCATCTGCTCAAAATACGACCGTGCGATTATTCATTACAGGCTTAGCTGATAATATTGAACTCATTTCTTGATGTTTTCTTTATATTTCAAGTTTCGATTCCGTATCCCTTTAAAGCCAATTAAAAAGAAAAACAGAGAAGCAGCTGAACCTTGGCATTGCAAAGAACTTGGAAAAATCTTGCAGGCAATTGTGATTATTTGTATTTCGTGTTTTTCTTTGGTATTAATAATTAATTGTTTCTCCGCTTGGTCTTGCCTCTTGTCTGGTTTCTTAACGATGAGGAAGTTGTCTTGCTCTTTTCTATACTCCGTTTCACCTTACGTTGTACCGCAGCGAAGGCTAGAAGCGCGAGCTCATAGCGTTGGCAGCTGCTCTTAAGTCACGAGAGCTTGTGCCGCCGGGATGTGCCATAGAGCAAGCAGCTCGCGCTTGTAGCCTTTCCTGCGGTACAACACAAGGTGAAACAGAGTGCAGAATGTTCGTACTAGAGTATATAAAAAAATTAATTGGAACAATTTTAAAATCCTATTGTCTTTTAATGTTTGTCTTAAACTAATTACTTATATCTGCGTGTCTTTGGATTCTCATGGGTGATTTCATTTTATTTATCAATTGCCTTTCTCCTCATATCTGTGTGTTCTTTTTGGGAGGGGTTCATAATTCATTTATTGGCCATAATCTAGGGGGGAAAAGGAGAGGAAGGCCGTGGGTAACTACGCGGTCTGGACGCTGGCACGAACTAAAAGGGAGGGATTAGATGAAGATGTCCAACTTGGCCTCGTAGATAAAATCTAGGAGTCCGTTCAGGATTCTCTTTTGGTTATCCTGGGATCCAGGCGGATGGGTCCATCCATTCAGGGAGCTAATGTCTGGGGGTTGGTGCTTTGTCCTGGCTTTCATTGATTTGGGGCACTCCCATAGGATGTGGTGAGTTTCGGCGCTCTTGCCCATGATGCACCTTGAAAAGGTTCCTGACCTGATTGCTTTGCTCCATGATGCGATGCGGGCGGGCGTGCAGGTGATGTCCGTGCGTATTTTCGCGAGCAGAACGCTGGCTCGTCTGCCGAAACCCTGAGGAAGGGGATATGCGTTCGGAGGAAGTTTCTCCCACAGTGTGGTCCGGTAGTGCTCTTTAATCTGGGCCCGTTCTTCATCCGGGTCGTATCCTTGATCTGCTTGGTCAGGCGTGTCCTGATCACAGGCGGGGGCATAGCCATGGTCGTGTATGTGTGGAGAGACGTCAGCAGCGTCGCGGAGAAATGAAAGGGACGCGCGAGCTAGCTGATGAGCCTCTTCATTGTCCTCGATGCCTGCATGCGCAGGGACCCCAGAGATTTTGGTGGTCGTTCCTCTCTGCAGGAGTCGGGAGGCGAGCTTCTTGATTTCCCGAACGATGCCGCTCGAGCTTCCTGCTTTCCGGCATTCTTTAAGTGCTTCCTGCGAGACCGAGAACACTCGGAGTTCGCGAGGTAACCGGTCTTCTTACTTGAGGAATGTTTTGAGGGCGAGGTGAATCGCCGCAGGTTCAACCCCTTTGATGGAGGTGCGCATTGAAAGTGCGTTCGCGGACTTGGAGCCGAGAGCTGGAAAGTAGACTGCCGCGTGTGATAGACAGCCAGGTGGCGCCACCTGCGCACCCGGTATATAAAGAGCATGTCGCACGAGATTAGAACAGATTAACACTGGGCAAGCTTGCGTCCACTCGTCAATGCCCCGCTGTCCTGGGAACTCGCTGAACATCACAGTGGCGACGAGGAAGTGGAAGTGTTGAACTGCTGCCGTCGGACCGTGCGCCTGTTCTGGAATACCGGTGGTCGGCAGACTAGAGCCGTTTGACACTGAAACGAACTGGAGCGAGTACCGGGAGCGGTTTGAACAGTACTTCATCGCCAACGATGTCAAGGATGAGAAAAGGTGAGCCGTTTTACTTACGTGTTTTGGACCGGCCACATATTCGTCGCTTCGAAATCTGCTGGCTCCTGTCAAACCGTCGGTGGCCAGCCTAGAAACCATTTTTGAGGTGTTAGGCGAGCATTTCTCACCGAAGCCTTCGGAAGTCGTTGCAAGCTTTAAGTTCAATTCACGGATACGTCATGACGGTGAGACAGCGGCGGATTTCTTTGCTTGTCTAAACAAGCTGGCGGGCGATTGCGAATTAGGCGCGTTCCGAAATAGAATGCTGCGAGACCGCATCGTCGGAGGTATCAAGGACGAGATGATACAAAGGCGACTCCTAGAGATTCCAGATTTGACCCTCGACCTCGCAAAAAAGACGGTCGTTGCAATGGAAGCAGCGAAGAAAGATTCGCAGATGCTATCGGCGTCTATCCAGCCAAACCTCGCGTCAGCTAACGCCGTGTCACGCGATGCAATTGTGAACCCGAAGCGGAAGACTGGCACCATTTCGTGTTTTCGTTGCGGAGGTGAGCATTACGCCACACAGTGCCGTCATGCAAGTACCACTCGTCACTAGTGTCGGGGCAAGGGGCATCTGGCACGAGTGTGCAAGGGAAGACAGCGTCCGCCGGCGGCCCGACGACGTCCACTAGCATACCGACATTGGTCCACACCTTGGGCGAAGCGGGCCAATCGCAATATGTCTCAATGCTAGAAGTCAACCAGATGTGGGAAATGACATCTTCTGCAGTCGACGGCCAAACTTTGCGAGTCGAAGTTACGGTGAACGGGGCTCCATTGCTGATGGAACTTGACACGGGAGCTAGCGTGTCTGTTGTGTCTGAGGAAACATTTTGACGCGAATTTCCATCAAGGCAGCGGGACCCGTCGCCCGTCATGTTGAAAAGCTATTCAGGCGAACTTTACCCAGTTCAGGGAAGCCTTACTGCAATAGTGAGACTTGGAAGCCACGAGTGTCAGGACATCCAGTACGTCGTCCCTGGCACCTGCCCATCTCTGCTAGGACGTGGCTGGATGAAAGGCCATGGCATCAAACTTTTCAACGCGAAGGATTTCAACTTGGTGACTTCTGTTGCGAACCTCGTTGCTGAATACTCCAGTATCTTTGATGAAGGTCTAGGAACTTTCAAGGCGGTTGCCGCAAAGATAAATTTTCAGGACATCGCCAAACCAAGGTTTTTTAAGCCTTGTGCAGTTCCATTTGCGATGCTTGACAAAGTCAACGAGGAGTTGCAATGCATGGAATGGGATAGAGTCGTACGTCCATTGAAGACTTCGGAATGGGCTGCCCCTATTGTACCGGTCCTGAAAAAAAATTGGCAGATTCGCATCTGTGGAGACTTCAAAGTCACTGTGAATCTTGTGACTGTACCTGAAAAGTACCCCATCCCGCGAGTGAAGGACCTGTTTGCTAAGCTGAGTGGAAGCAAGAAATTCAGCAAGTTGGACTTAAAAGATGTAAACCTACAAGTTCAACTTGATGAGAAGTCGTCACAACTGGTTACCATCAACACTCCACGAGGTCTGTACCAGTACACTCGCTTGCCGTTCGGTGTGACCTCTGCACCATCGATCTTCCAACAAGAAATGGAAAACCTATTGCAAGGACTTAAGCACGTCTTTGTATATTTCGACGACATTCTCCTGACAAGGCGAAACAATAAAAACCGCCTGGGAAACCTGAGCCAAGTGCTGAGTCGGCTGCAGCAAGCTGAGCTGAAGCTGTGCAATTGCGATTTCTTGGTTCCCCAGGTTAAATACTTGGGCCATGTTGTTAGCTCTGCGGGATTCCAACCAAACCCAGAAAATACTGACGTAGTACTGGAAGCTCCAAGGCCGACCGATGTAAAAATGCTGTAGAGCTACCTGTGACTGGTCAATTTCTATCGTCGGTTCCTGCCTAACTTGCCCAGCATCCTACATCCCTTAAACCATCTTCTGGGGGCAAAGACGCCTTGGACTTGGGGTGCGGACCAGTAACAGGCTATTCGTAAGAGCAAGGAGTTCCTGCTATCTGCCGCGGTAATGGCGCATTATGACCCGAAGAAAGCAGTGGGGCTTATTTGCAATGCGTCGCCGTACGGAATTGGGTCTGCCCTTGCTCACTGAGGAGATTCAGGTGCTGAGAGACCGATAGACCGATCTCACCAAGCGTTCGGCGCATGCGTGACGCCGCCATAACTTTAGTTCACAGGAGGCAGACGGCAGCGAACGAGAGGGTTCGTGCCGTCTCGTGCTCTACACGCGCAGAGCTCCAGCGAGGTTCTCCCACGTGCAGAAAGACTAAAGTTCCCTCGATGCATTGCGGCAGCGGTGGCGTAGTCAAACTGGCTGGTAAGATCGGTCCATTGCGTTTGAATCTAGAGGTCTTCTGCCGGCTGAGCGCAACTACAGTCACCTTGACAAGGAAGCCCTGGCTCTGATATTTGGTGTGACTAAGTTCCAGCAATACCTGTGGGGCCGTGACTTCGAAGCGGTCACAGACCACAAGCCCTTGCTGTGGCTGCTTGCTGCGTACAAGCCTGCACCTGAGGCCTGTTCGCCCCGTGTGCTGCGTTGGGCACTGATGCTGTCGGCGTACAGCTACAAACTGAAGTACAGACCTGGTTCAAACATAGCAAATGCGGATGCCTTGAGTAGGCTGCCGCTGCCTGTTTCTGCATGTTCCATCGAGCGGCCAGCCGAGGTATTTATGCTCGAGGGGGCCTATCCTCGGGTACTACTTGCGTCTGTCGTGGCCGACGCCACTTCAAAAGACTTGACTTTGGCGAAGCTTTGAGATTATTTGTGGTCTGGAGTTGAGCTGCATGACCTAGAGTTAAAACCGTACGCTCCTCGAGCAACTCAGCTGTGCGTACAGGAGAGCTGTACCCTGTTGGGGTCAAGAGTCGTCATCCCAGGATCCTTACAACCAGAGGTTCTACGACTCTTGCACGAAGGTCATCCAGGGGTCGTTAAAATAAAGGCCGTGGCTAGAAGCCATGTATAGCTTCTAGCCACGGCTAGAAGCCATACATGGCTTCTAGCCGTGGGTGTAGCCGCAATGTATTGTAGCCGCAATGTCTTCATCATTAGATGAAGACATTGCGGCTACAGTACGGGGAGGCCGTGTGTGTCAAGAAAATCAGCGACTGGCACGACCAGCACCAATGATGCCATGGCCATTCCCAGAAAAGCCATGGTCTCGTCTTCATATCGACTTTCCTGGACCAATTAAAAACCGATATCTACTCATCGTGGTCGACGCATACTCGAAATGGATTGAGGTCGTTCCTTTGTCTACTTCGTCGAGAGAAGCCACGATCTTTTGCCTGCGGGTGATGTTTGCCTGTCACGGACTACCAGCTCTCGTCGTATCCGATAACGGGCCGGGATTTGTAAGTGGTAGCTTTAAGAACTTCCTTCGACAAATTGAAATAAGGCAGATTTTAACGCCACCGTATCACCCAGCGTCAAATGGAGCCGCTAAGCGAGCCGTTCAAACCATAAAGTTGAAGCTGAAGAAGGCAGCTGATGGAAGTTTCCAGTGTCAGATGGCCCGAATCCTGCTCAACTACAGAACTACATCTCATGAAACCACAAGGCGAACTGCGGCGGAGTTACTGATGGGTCGCAAGTTACTCTACTTCACCCGGACCTGAGGTCAAGCATATAAAAAAAATAACTCATTCAGAAGATGGCGCACGACAGGGGTGCTCGACTGATACCAACTGTCCAGCCGGGTGATGACGTTAATGCGAGAAATTTTTGACAAGGTCGACCATTTGTACCGGCAACTGCGACCGACACTCCAAGTGACCACATAACAGATGTCGCACTCCCAGATGGTCGGTGTTGGAGACGTCATGAAGGCCATCTGCGTCCTGACCTAGCCCAAGCTAGGGCATCATCGGGGCCGCGATGGCCGGTGGATCAGGCCGCTCCTCCTAATGAGACTGTGCCCGCTCTCGCTGAGGCTGTACCACTAGATGATTCTGCCCAAGCGGTGCCTCAAACCGTAACAGCTGAATACCAGCATAAACATAATCATACTGTTCCTGGCATTCCGCTACCGAATATCCCTGGTACTCCACTACAGAGGAGAAGTAATCGAGCACGAAAGCCTCCTGTGAGCTTCTCACCGTGAAACTCGGTGGGACCTTCGGCTCATTTTTGTTAGGAGGAGGGGAGGAATAGTGATAGATAGCCAGGTGGCGCCACCTGCGCAGCTGGTATATAAAGAGCATGACGCACGCGATTACAACAGATTAACACTGGGCAAGCTTGCGTGCACTCGTCAATGCCCCGCTGTCCCGGAGAATTGCTGAACATCACACCGCGGTCTTCAGCGGAACCGGGCAGTCTTCTGCAGCGGTGTCGGTATATGCGGTCATGATGAGATTGGAGTTGGTTTATGTCTCAAACCATTCTGGAGTGCGCTTTAGCGATTCGTGCTTCCTGTTGGGAGTCGCCTTTCTGAGCAGTCGGCTTGTTTTCGTCAATGTTCATATGATCCTCCCAAGGAGGGAGTTGCTCGGGAAGGTCGGGGAGGCCTTCCGTTGCGCTCCATAGAAGAGTCAGGATTTCCCGTCCTTGCTTAGAGTGCTTAAGACGTTCGCCGTGCGCAACCATGCGAGCGACGACGGTGTCATGAAGTGAATTGATCTGTGCGTGCTCCTTTAGTTTCCCAAGCGGGGAGAACCGAGGGAGGCCCGCGATGATCCTTATAGCTTGGTTGTTCAGGTACTCAAGTTTTCGCCACTGTTCCTTGGTGAGCTAGTTGTATCGGGCTTCATAGCAGACTCGGGAGATTGCCATGACCTTTACCATCCTTCTGGCGATCTCGTCCGTTGCACCGCCCTTGGCGTTACAGATTCTTCTGATGGTATTGAGAGCAGAGTTGCAGTGCTTTAGCTTGTCTTGAAGCCATATGTCCCTTTTGCCTCTCTCCTCCACAGTATTTCCGAGGATCTTGACAGACGTAGAGGGCTGGATCCACTTTCCTGCGAGCACGAGATGTAGTTGGTCGCCAATCTTTATTACCCGATGTCGTTTGGGTGCTATGGTGACATAGTTTGTCTTGACTGGGGAGGCTTAGAGGCCTACCTTGTGAAGGTGGGCTTCAATCATGTCTAGGCCGGCTTGAAGTGTGGCTTGTTGCCTCTTGATGTCTTCGCTCTTGGTCCAGATCGATACGTCGTTGGCGTACATCGTAAACCCTAGCTTGATAATAATTTCGAGTTCGTAGGGTAGGGCCGCCATCGCGATTTTGAAAAGCATCGTTTAGATGACAGAGCCTCGCGCGACGCCTACGATGTTGGCCTTGGGTTCACTGCAGTTAACTCCTCAGCGGACCGAAAAGGTTCTGCCCTCGAGGAAAGTCTTGGTGAAGTTCAAGGATCTCCCAGTGATGTCGAGGAGCTGATATTCTTCTATGATTGTTGAGTGTGGAACAGAATCGAAAGCCTTTTTGACGTGAACTGTGATGATGGTTCTGATCGTGGAGCGGCCAGGGCTGATGTTCCGGATGACAACCGCCGATATCAGAGCCAGGCTTTCTTGGGTGCCGACGCCGGGTCGAAACCCCGTCTGGGCCGGGTGGAAAGAGTTGTTGGATTTGAGAAGCCATTCTATTCTTGAAAGCACCATGGGCTCCATTCTCTTGTAGGTGCAAGAGGTAAGGGAGATTGTTCTGTAGTTTGTGAGGGTACCTTTGTCCTTGCCCGGCTTGGGAATTGGGATGACGAGGGAGTGTTTCCAGCTTTTGGGAAGCTGGCTAGTCTCCCAGATCTCATTATTCCACTCTAGAAGCTCGAATTCGGAAAAAATCTGGGAGGTTTCTCAGCATTGTCATGGTGAGCTTGTCGGGTCCGGGGGCTGTGTGGGTTTTTCTGCGTTGAAGAGCGCTTTCGAGCTCGCCCCGTGTGAAGGGCCGGTCCATGCCGTAATCCGGAGCAAGGACTTCGTGGTGGTATGGCGAAGGACAATTCGTCAAGTCGGGCTGGGGAAAGAAGAGGTCCCCTGCCATTCTGGCGAGTTGTTTCTCAATCTTGTTGAGCTTAAGGGCAAGTGTGAGTGTTGCCCCTTTGCATTTTTTTTTCCAAGATTAGCGTGATTCGTGGCCCACAGTTTCGATATCGACGTTTTCTCGGAGAGAAATGCGCTGTAGTCGAGCCAGCGGTGTTCGTCGAGTTTTTGTGCGTAGACCTTCGCTTCCACCGTAGCCCTGGTGATGTTGCGTCTGGCTTTGGTACTTTTGGGCCCTTTATTGTACTTTTGCACCGTTTGCAGTCGCTTGGCTTGGAGCTTGAGAAGGTGGAAATCGGGTGTTGAAATAACTTCATCGATGTCTTTTTTTGATGGTTGTAGCCCTCAGTGCGTTGTTGAGGCGCGATTCAAAGTCAGCGTCTTCAAGTTCCTCGCTATTAAGGGCTTCCCTAAGTTTGTCCCAGTGTACCATGTTGGCTGTGCGTTTTCTAACCTTGTCATTTACCCATCTCGTCGACGAAATTCGAAGCGGATGGGAAAGTGGTCGCTACACCATGTATCGGGTAGGCATGTCCACTTGTGGTGTTGAATGTATGGATTCGTGGTCCAAATGAGGTCGGGTGTGGTATCCGACTGCCCTGAATTTCCAGTCCTGTTTTGACTCCGTTCTTGTTGACCAGGTTTAGGCGAAAGGTATGCATCTCGCCCACTAAGTCTTTCGCTCCCGGAGATTCATAGTTGTATCCCCACATAGTGTGGTGGAGATTAAAGTCTCCTCTGCAGAGCTTTTGTTCTTTGGGGTACAGATCGTGAATATGAGAGATTCATAAGTTGGTTCTTTCTTGTGTCGCAGACGTGAGCGGTCTGTAGTAGATGGATGCTAGGACGATGTAGTGATGCTCGACATGGATCCGCACCGGCACAATTTCCTGCCCGTCGTTGGAGTACGGGGTGAGGTCGACATGGTGCTGAGGTCAGTCGTCCCTCACGTAGACAAGAGGCTTCCCCGGAGAAGTCGTTTCTCCAGAGCGTTTGGGGGTTACGGAGGGACTGGAGTATAGCAGGTATCCATAAAGATTGGCGGCTGTGGTGTTCGTTTCCTAAAGTACGAGTACGTCACGGCGTTCGTCAGGCTTATCAAGAAGGCGTACTTGGAGTTCCGCTACCCGTTTGCAGAGCCCCTGACAGTTCCACTGGAGAACTCTGATCATGTTTCGTTGAGTATTTGGGCTGCTACTGCCTTTTGCCGATTAGCAGTTTCCCTGTATTGCTTGATTTCCTCTTGTTGGGATTGGACTGTGGCTTTAAGCCTGTCGAGTTCAGCTTTGAGGTAGAAGCGCATGTTGCGAAGCTCTTGTGTTTCTGACCCTCCAGTGGAGGCCGGTGGGGGTGCTTGGATGTTCTGCTTCACCTTGTCAGCCAATAAGTTGCCGCTCTGTGTTTTCGTAGTTCTTTTTACTCTTTCTGTGTTCTCCGACAGCTGTTAGAGTCTGTGCTGCTTTTTCAATTTCTTAATGTCCTCCCGCGTCCGTTTTTTCGTTGCCGATCACGTTGGCCATTTACGATCGGTACCCAGGTGGCCTTTTTTGTTGCACCCTTGGCAGTAGGGAGTAGAGTCCGGACATCCTGGTCCCTTGGCGGGGTCAGTGTCGGCTAGGTGAGACATTTCACAGGTCGGGCACACCGCCTGATTCGGGCAGATGTCAAGTTTGTGGCCCAGCTTGTGGCAGTTATGGCACGTAACAGCCTTTGCCTTGTGTGGGAGTACCCTCATGTAGCGCTTGCCGTAGCAGATCGACCTCGGCAGTCTCTCTTCGTCGAACGCGATGACAGCCGTCTTCGCGTTCGATTTGCCTCGCCGATGGGCGGCCAGGATGTCGATTTTCTCCGATTCGAGTTCGCGGCTGAGGACTTCGTCGCGCGGGTCCAGCTCTTTAGGGTAGATATCTTAGATGATACCCTTGGTGTATGAAGTGCAAAAGGTGCAGAAGACTTGTACGGGAAGTGCTTCGCGTCCCTGCACTTGATTTCTGTAATCTCACTTCGCGTTTTTGCCAGCTCCTCCGTGTCCGTACGGACCGAAGTGGTGTTGGCTTGCTCGATGAGGTGCATTGAGAACGATGCTGTGGTGCGCAGAATGGTGCACTGCGTCTTTAGTGGTTGAAAGTAAGGCTTTATCGAGACTTGAGAGTTCGTAGGGCGAACCTTGTACTCGAACAGGCGCTGTCGGGGCCCTACCGTTCCGTGGGCTTGGAGTGAGGGGTCTACTCATACCCGCTTTCTTTTCTTGTAGGTGACTGGTTTCCATATTTCGTTGTCTGAGGGCAATGGACCTTGCCACTCGGTTGCGGCCGCGCAATGTTGCGCACAGCCAGCTGTAAATATCGTCAGCGCAGTTGCCTCGGCGTCTTGGTGCCGACTTGCTGCTGTGCTCGGCGTTTCTTGGGTTGGCGCTGTTGCTTCGGACATAGCAACGTTTGTTGAGTCCGGCGACTAATTCGTCGTTGGCGGGTTTGTCTTCTCCGATTTTTTTTTTCTTCTTGGCCTTGCTGGGTTTACATGGACTGGACCCTTCGAGAAAGTTCTTGAAGATATCAATGAGGCGTTCTCTCAGAATCGCCGCAAATAGAGCCTTCAGCGCAATTTCAGCCGAATCTACGTTATTGGTAGCTGCGGGAGATTCACCAAGAAAGGGTTCCTCCTCCGCGGTGCATTTTGCGGGTGCGATCAGCGAAGTGGGAAGCTGGTCCATCGCGGCGGCGGCAGGGCTTGCATGGCTTGCTGGGCGCGTGTCCATCTCCTCAAGGTTCCCGTCCACGGATAAGGCCGCGGTGAGTGAGGGGCTGGAAGTTGGTGGGGTATTCGAGATCCTCGGTACTAGGTACTAGGCCTAGTAGCGGAAGCTCAAGAAAACGCGTTCGAGCTCGTCGGTAGCTTCTTCTTTCTCCCTTTGGGAGGGGGGAAGCAGAGTTATTTTTATTTATTGTTATTTTAATTTTTGTAATTATTATTTTCTGAATATATTACTTTTATGGGTATATATATACTTTGGTATTTATATGTTTACATATTGAAAAACAGCGCGAATACCACACGGACAAGAAGGAGGAACACACAGGACGAGGCGCTGACTATCAACTGTCTATTCAGAACACATACATAGAAATTCACGCGAGGACGGCTTCTTCTTTTTCCTCTTCCAGTCATTCGCCATTAAGCACGCAACATTGTAAATCATATCAAATTAAAACACACGAGTACATTAAAACACACCAGCACAGGTATGGGTCATCGCGTCTTCCTCTTTTCTTCTTTCTTGGATCTTCAATCTCGATCTTCAATAGACCGATCTCACCAGTCAGTTTGACTACGCCACCGCTGCCGTAATGCATCGAGGGAACTTTAGTCTTTTTGCACGTGCGACAACCTCGCTGGAGCTCTGCGCGTGTAGAGCACGAGAAGGCACGATCCATCGCGTGCACGGCCGTCTGCCTCCTGTGAACTACAGTTATGGCGGCGTCACGCATGCGCCGAAGGTTTAGTGAGATCGGTCTATTCTCAGGTCAACCCATGTCCAAAAAAATTACCTCACTCTCCACTAGGCTAATGGATGGTTGGCTCACGCACCCGGGTTTTCGTTTCGCTATATGATAAGCTTCTACTAGCTCCCTTGATAGCTGATCTTTGTGTTTAAACAGCACTTTTGTGTCACTAAATTTTGGCCCACATCCACAATCACGGCAGTGGACAGCTAAATGGGAGTACGCGTTACCTTTTAATGAACTGTGGTGTTCGCGTAGACGAATGTTGAGGCAACGTCCCGTCTGACCTATATATGAGTGACCGCATGAGAAAGGTATTTCATAAACGGTCCCCTGTGCACAGGACACGAACTTCATGCCATGGTTGACGCGACGTCCAAACAGTTCTGGCTTACTTTTCCTGTCAGCACGCTTGTTAACCACGTTTATAATTCTGCTCAGTTTGTTACGCGCTGAAAAAATTACGTTGACCCCATACCTCGAACCGACTCCCTTTAACCCGTGTGAAAGACGATGGATGTAAGGAATAACGGCGACATTCTTTTGGTCTATCTTGGCTTTTTCTTTGTCAGTTTTACTGGAATCAATCTTGATATACCGAGTCACCTTATCGCAGGCTGAAGTAATAATTGAGTCGGGAAAAGTAGAGTCTCTGAGTCTAGCGACCTGTACTGAGAAGCTTTCTTTCATCTTATGAAAACAGGTTTTTGTCAACGCTGACTGTAAGCAGGAATACACAATACCGTTTTTTACGAGCTTTGAGTGTGCTGAACGATAGTCTAGTAATTTCTTCGTGGATCTGGGGTGGTGCATCCAACATACACGATCTTCTTTCACGTCTACTAGGATGTCTAAAAACTGGATTTTGTGCTCCTTAGGAGTCTCGGAAGTGAAGCGGAGTCCTAACCTTTCCTCCGCAAACGTCCTTAACACTTCACTTATTGTTCTACTAAAATTGTTTTTTTCTACGAAAACCAAGTAATCATCTACATATCTGACAACCTTTTTGGTGTTCTTCGCCAGCCTGTGCTCAAGAGCCCTATCAACTTTACCTAGAAAAATACTGCTCAGCATAGGGGCCACTCTTGAACCTATACATACCCCTGACTTTTGTACATAAACGTTGTCCTGCCAATCGATAAACGTGGATTTTAGATACATAGACAAAAGCTCTAGGAACCCTTCTACTGAGACTCCACTTTTGGTCCTAAACCTTGTTTCATCGTTGCGTTCAAAAATACATTCTTTTACGCTCTTCATGAGCTCATGATGGGGCATAGAGTAATATAACTCTTCCACATCTATGCTAAATGCGCTACATTTTTCTGGGTTGTTGTCTTTTAAGAATTTTATAACAGACATCGAGTTTGGAATGTTAAAAGGGTCATCAATCTGCAGTGAGTTGAGGTGGACTTGCAGATATCCTGAAACTGCCCTGAGCCAGGAATCTCGCTCCGACACTACTGTGCGGAATGGTATTTCTGGTTTATGCGTCTTTGCGGTAAAAAATACCTCTAACATAAGGTTTTTCTCTTTCTTGGCTTCAGCTAAGACCCTTTTCAGGTTTAAGCTACTTAGAAGCTGCAAGGCTTTAGCTTTAACCTTTTGTGGCTGTTCCTTGACCTGCCTAAAGTTCTTTTGTACAGCTGCGTTAGCCTTCTCATCAAAATTACCTTCCGGCAGAATAACAAAAAAGCCCTCTTTGTCGGACAACAGAATACGCAACCCATTATTTGTCAGATAACCGATAACAGGCTCTAAATTTCTGCTTCTAGGGGGCTTCCCTTCGTTTTTTGACAAAATCCCCACGCACCTACCGATGCATCTAGGCCTTTGTTTCTCCGCGACCCGCCGTGACACAGACCGTGATAAAACCAGTTTATCTACCCGGTCCAACCGTGGTTCAAAGCAAAACTTCGGTCCTTTTCTTAAGAGATCTTGGTGTACCTCTGGAACCGACTGCTCTCCAAGGATCAATATCTTGCCTTCTTTACATGGCTGCTGGGCTTGAATACGGAGTTTGGCGAGCTTGCGGACTTCTGCCCGTTGGGCAACCACCTGGGCGTCGTCGCTTCCGTCGACAACCGGTTCGTGGGGTAACATCGCGTCCAGCATTGTTGTTACCTTGCGAACATGAACCGGTTGGAAGGGTGTCACCCCGGTGGTCTCTTGCACGGCC
Organism: Ixodes scapularis; assembly: GCF_016920785.2. NCBI lineage: Eukaryota > Metazoa > Arthropoda > Arachnida > Ixodida > Ixodidae > Ixodes > Ixodes scapularis. The sequence goes on from NW_024609837.1 coordinate 69,789,076, forward strand.
GTGTTGTAGGCAAATGTGCTTTAGGGCAACACCTCGTCCCATGTGTTGTGCTCCACGTCGACGTACTTGAAGATCATGTCGGCGATGGTCTTCTTCAGTCTCTCCGTCAGCCTGTTGGTCTGCGGGGGGTACGCAGTGATGCGCCGATGGGTGGTGTGGCTGAGACGAAGGATTTCTTGTGTTAAATGGGCCATGAACGATGATCCTCGGTCTGAGATCAAAACTTCGGGAGCGCCCCGCCGGAGGACGATGGACTCGATAAAAAACTCCGCGACTTCCGCAGCAGTACCTGCAGGAAGGGCTTTCGTTTCGGCGTACCGCGTGAGATAATCCGTGGCGACGATAATCCATCCGCTTCCTTACGTCGATGTTGGAAAAGGACCAAGTAAATCCATTCCAATCTGCTGGAACGGTGCGTTCGGTGGAGCAATCGGCTGCAGGAGACCAGCCGGCTTGATCGGCGGTTTCTTGCGTCACTGGCACTCGTGGCACGACCGTGTGTAGAAGTGAACGGTCTTCGGCAGCTTGGGCCAGTAATACCTTTTACAAATTCTGGCCAGCGTACGGCTGGAACCAAGGTGTCCGGACGTCGGGTCGTCGTGGCAGGCTTGGAAGATCTCCTCTCGAAGGTCGGTAGGGATTACCAGCAGCCACGGCGTGCTGTTGTCTCCGAAGTTCTCCTTGTAAAGAACACCTTCTCGGAGGACGAAAGTCGGCAGGGCTCTCGAAAAGACATGAGGGACCGTAACCCTAGCCCTTCAAGGTGATCGATTAGCGCGCGCAGCTCAAAATCGTTTCTTTGACATCGCGCCATGTCGTCGGTGTTCACTGCGCCAAGGAAGCACTCGTCGTCATCGTCGTCGCTGCCTCCGGAAAATGTCTCGATAGGGGCTCTGGACAGGCCATCGGCGGCGCTGTGCTTGCGGCCTGACTTGTAGACCACAGTCATGTTGAACTCCTGCAGTCGGAGACTCCATCGAGCGAGACATCCTGGCGGGTGCTTAAGGTTCGCAAGCCAGCAGAGCAAATGGTGGTCCGTGACAACGCGGAAAGGGCTCCCGTACAAGTGCAGGCGAAACTTCGTGATTGCCCAGACGACCGCAAGACATTCCTTTTTAGTCGTGGAGTAATTTCTCTCCACTTTGGACTGTGTTGGACTTGCGTAGGCGATGACTCGCTCGGTGCCTTCTTGCACTTGAACCAGCACCGCGCCAGGTCCTTCATTACTTGCGTCCGTATGAATCTCGATTTCCGCGCCTTCATCGAAGTTTTCAAGAACAGGAGGAGTCTGGAGTCGTTGCTTCAGCTCGTCGAATGCGTGCTGCTGCTCCTCGGCCTATTCGAACTTCTCGGCGTCCCTCGTGAGTTTAGTAAGGGGTGCGGAAATCCTTGCGAAATTCCAAACGAAGCGTCGATAGTACACACAAAGACCAGGGAATCTCCGCACAGCCTTCGTGTCTGTGGGCGCTGGAGATGCCGCGACGGCGCGAGTCTTCTCGGGGTATGGACAGACGCCTTCGTTACTGACCACGTGACCTAGGAATTTCAGTTCGTCATAGGCGAACCGGCACTTTGGCGTCTTGAGAGTGAGTCCGGCGGTCTTTATGGTTTTCGAGAACAGCTCGGAGTTGTCGGAAGTGCTCGTCGAAGTCACTTGAAAACAGTACGACGTCGTCAAGGTAGACGAGACAGCTCTGCCACATCAGTCCTGCCAGTACAGTGTCCATGACACGCTGGAAAGTTGCTGGCGCTGTGCATAGTCCGAAGGGCATCACCTTGAACACGTACAGTCCCTCCGGCGTGACGAAAGCTGTCTTCTTTCGGTCCCGTTCGTCGACTTCGATCTGCCAGTAGGCGCTCTTCAGGTCCATCGAGGAAAAGTATCGAAAGTGGCGCAGTCGATCTAACGTGTCGTCGATGCGGGGGAGTGGGTAGACGTCTTTCTTCGACACCGCATTTAGCTGCCGGTAGTCCACGCAGAACCTAAGCGTTCCGTCCTTCTTCTTAACCAGCACGACTGGAGAGGCCCAAGGACTGCTTGAAGGCTGGATTATGTCGTCGTTCAGCATTTCTTGCACTTGCTCTTGGGTGACCTTCCTTTCTTGTGGGGAGACTCGGTGCGGCAATCAGTGCGCTGGGAGTGCGTCGTCTTTGATAACAATGCGATGTTTCGCAACGGTGGTTTGGCGCACCCTCGAAGACGTCGGGAAGCAGTCGCTGTATTCGGCGAGGAGGTTACTCAGCTGCCGTCGTTTCGAGCCTGGAAGCTTGGGGTTAGTGCCGAGCTGCGCTGGCGGTGTAATGTGTTGCTGAGGTGGGAAGGATTCTTCAGAAACCGCGGCGATTTCGGCCGAGCTCCGAATTTCCTCGACGTGGCCTACAGCGGCACCTTTCGTGAGGTGTTGCGTTTGTTGTCGAAATTTCGTCATGAGGGCCACGGTGCGCCCATCCTGAAGCTCAGCCGCTCCTCTTGCGACGCATATTCCTCTTCCCAGGAGCAATTGAAGATTGCCTTCCAGAACAACTTCGCCGCAGGAAGCTGCATCGGTCACGATGGGTACGACAACACTTGATCGCGGCGGCAGGTTCACGTGGTCGGCAACGACTCGGACGGCGGTTGATGCTGTTTGTGGTTTCTCTGAAGGCGGAACACGCTTGCGCACCGTCAATCTGTTCTCACCAAGGTCGATGACGGCGCCGTATTCACACAGAAAGTCCATGCCAAGAACGACGTCTTTGGAACAGTCTCGTACAACGACGAACTTCACGGGGCACGTCTCACCGTAGATCTAGGCGCGAGCAGTGCAGCTCCCGACTTCTGTAATGAGGTGTCCTCCGGCGGTTCGTATTTGAGGTCCATCCCACGGCGTCATGATTTTTCAAAGGCGGCGGGAGAGCCTCCCACTCAGGATGGAGTAGTCTGCTGCGGTGTCGACGCCTCGAGGCCGTCGGTAACGATGTTTAGGTTATTCTTTACGTCGTTTCGGACTCTGGTGGCGTTTGAGTGGGGGTCCTCCGACGTTCGTGGAGGATCTTGGCGTCGGTCGTCTTCGGCAACCCCACCTCCAGGGGTTGCCGCGCCTAGTTTCCCCGGCGAGGACCGAGGTGTGACAGGCTTTCACGTCGGGGTCGGTGTATCGGCGAAGCTGGACGTCGTGGCGACGGTGACCGGGACTCTCGGCGGCACGCAGGCTCGGAGGTCTGTGGTCGTCTCAAGTATTCGTCGATTTCCCGAAAGCGTTAACCATAACGGGGGCGCGGGTCGTTCGGCAGGAACCCGCGCAGCCGAAGTCGTCGGTACGGGCATCGGGGGTAGGTGTGATCTGCTTCCCCGCAGTGTAAGCACGGAGGGCGTCGGTCGGGCGTTCGCTACACGTCGGTCCTCCAGGGAGCGCGGGGCTCATGGCAAACGTACTGGACCTTGTCGTCGTGGCGTAGGTCGTGCTGCAGCGCCGGAGACTGACGTTGGGGCGGCGCGACATATGCGCGAGAAGGAGGCAGTGGCCGTTGGGCCACTGCGGCGTAAGTTAAGGGGTATTCACACGAGGGAGAAATCCCGGGGATTTCTCCCCGGCACGCGCGCGTCACGAGATGAAAACGCGAGGCTTTTGCACATCGCAAAGCCTGACGTTTTCGTCGTGCGATGCGCGTGCCGGGGAGAAATCCCCGGGATTTCTCCCTCGTGTGAATACCCCTTTAAGGGGTATTCACACGAGGGAGAAATCCCACGGATTTCTCCTTGGCACGCGCGCATCACGAGACGAAAACGCGAGGCTTTTGCACATCGCAAATCCTGACGTTTTCGTCGTGGGATGCGCGTGCCGGAGAGAAATCCCCGGGATTTCTTCCTCGTGTGAATACCCCTTTAGCGTCGGTTCTTCGGGGGCTGCTACGCTGATGGGAGCCTCTGGCTGAATGGCTCTTTGCACCTCTTCGCGCACGATCTCGGCGATGGAGAGCGAAACTGGTCGGTCAGCGGCGGATAGCAGCTTTCGGAGCTCCTCCCGGATGATGTCGCGAATCATCTCGCGAATGCCTGGGATGCTGGAGGCAAGGTCGCCGCTAGACGGCTGGAGGGCAGCGAGGCCGGGTAGTCGCTGATAGTGACTGGCTCGGACTTGCAGGGCACGCTCGATGTTTGTTGCCTCGATGACAAAATCTTGGACTGTTGTCAGAGGGCTGCGGACAAGGCCGCCGAAGATGTCGTCTCTCACGCCCCGCATGAGGATTCGCAGCTTCTTTTCTTCTGTGGCCCGAGGGTCGGCGCGGGCACACAGGCGCAGAACGTCCTCCACGAAGCCGGTGATGGTCTCATTGGGACCTTGGGTTCTGGTTCGCAGTAGATGCTCGGCTCTCTCTTGGCGGTTGTGGTTGATAAATGTGCCCTTCAGCTCGCTCTTGAAAATGTCTCACGATGCCAAAGAGGATTCATGATTTTCGTACCACTGCTTGGCGGTCCCCTCGAGCGAAAAATAGACGTTGTGCAGGCGCTGCTCATCTGTCCAGCCATTGTGGCGGGCAACGTGTCTGTACTGGTCCATCCAGGCGTCGACATCTTCGCACTGCTCGCCGTTGAACAGAACAGCCGCCCGCGGTGCGACGGGCAGGTTAACGATGGTAGAAGCGGCCGGTGCCTGCGACTGGTGGTTGTCCATCGTCAGCCTCGTTGGCTGCTTGGTCCTGGGTGGCAGAAGTCCGTGTTCCGGGTGTAGACCTAGGATGCGGCGACTTGATCGGGTCTCGATCTGCTCTTCGTCGGGTCTTCCAGAGCTTGGGTTTGGACTTGTACTGCGGGAACTTGGAGGGGTGCGCTGCACGTACATGCGGTACCCCGCACCTCCACCAAAATGTCACGAATGACGAGTGATGAGGCGGCGAATGACTGAGTAAACTGAACGTTTAATGGGGCGAACTTGTGCCTAAAAAGATAAATGAAAGGGAGAACAAGCTAACAGCAGAGCGTCGCGGGCGTCGAAGTCGGCGTAAGAGCAGAGTCGAACGCTGGGGCGAGACTGACTGCAGATCGCAACGCGGAGCCCCTTATGTACGAGCGTTTGCTTCTTGAACAATCGGCCTAGAATGTTCGACGACTAGAACATTCGGAACTCGATCAGACGAGAATGATTTCGAACTCACAAGAACGCTACGTTGAAAGAATAAATAAAAGCACATTCCACTGACTGGAATCAAACCTAGACTTTCCGCGCGACAGTCAAGCCCGGTAACCACTCGGCCACGCACGCGGTCACTCGCCGACGCGCGTGGCAGTATTCAGTCATGATCGCCTCGTCGCCAGCGCATACTTCCTTGCAAAGCCAGACTCCCCCGCACAAAAGGGCAGACACGGATATTTCGTTCATGAAAGCAAGTTCCCGCTTCCAGCTGCAGCTGTTCGAGCGACGATGCTTGTTCACGTAATCCTTCGCGTCCTTCCGACCTTCTAGGCCAGGGAGACCTCCTCTTTGTTGAAAACGATTTTTTTGTCAGGCCTATCAGGCGTCAGGATACCGTAGTCGCCGGAGAGGATTGCGAGTCACCATTGGGAGATCCTTTTGTTGGACCCGGCGTCAGCGGCGAAGTACACTTTGTTTCATCTTTTGTTAAACCAGAACAATTGTTATTTTTTTCTTCTTTCAGTAGCGTAGCACTAGCACTGCAACGAGACGCGCAGTCGTCCGGATGATCTCATCCTTGGCGTTCTCGCTTAGCGTAATCTCCAAACGTCGTGGGCATGAGGAGGGGCCATTCATTAGAACCTCAACTTGCCGAAGAAAAAATAAAGAAGGAGGAGAGTTGCGTATAAAAGAACCTCCAGCCAAGGCCAACCTCCCATCTTTAGTCATGGACACCGAAGATGCCGACACACGCTAACTCGAACCTGCACAGCCTGTTTCTGAAATTCAACGCTACCGTTCCATCGAGCGCGTCGGTAGAACGTCTTTTTAGCTTAGCTGGGGACGTCTTCACGAGGAAAAGGGGAAAACGCTCTAATAAGAACTTTGAAAGTCAATTGCTTTTGCGAGCGAATAAACTATTTTGTTGAAAACGCAAGCCATAAAATGACTGCCTTTAATTTAGTTTCACGGGGCTTTTCACGGACCAAACTGCTATTCAGGTTGCTACCACAAAAATATAAAAAAAGTAACTTCGAAAGTAACTTCAAAAGTAACTTGTTACTTTTTTACAGTAATAAGTGGTTTACTCAATTACTCTTACAAATGCGTAATTTCTACTCTACTCTAATTACTTTTGGCGTTGATATTCAGTAACTTAACTTAACTACCTTTTTCGAGTAATTAGTACATGTCTGGCCGGATGTGACGTGCTCTCTGCTGGCTGCTCTCCGAGCGCTTGCCAGAGTGGTCCGTTTATAATACAAAATATAGCCATCAGGCTGAAAATACCAACGCGCGATTGTCATTTACGGATATTATGGAGCATATTCAGACTATTACTGAACACGACGGATGTATTTCGAATTTAGTTGAAATACCCCTTCAATGTTGCCATAAATATGTTTTCTCCTGCTAGACCGCCTGTCATCGTTATGAGGTATCTTGTTTTTGTCGCAGTCTATGCTTCTCCGCATGGACTGCGGAGAAGTTCGCCTTTTGGTTTCAGAAACTAAGACATTAATTGAAAATCTACAACAGAAAGAAGGATGCAAATTCTTCCTTCAGATATACAAACAAAATCTGCCTTTAAAGGCGGTTTCTGGACGACGTTGACTACCTTCAGAGATTTGGAGCTTTAATAGCATAAATAATGCAAAAAACTAAATAAACAAACTTTTATAGTCTTAAAGTCACTTGCACTCTAAGACAAGAATATAGATAAATAATGAATTTACATTTTAAGCTGAACTGCTTTCTGAGCGGAGCTTAAAGCTGAATCTAGAAGAATCTGTCTTACTTATGACCAAAAAAAAATGCTTACGAAAGGGTACGAACACAATATACTAAACTTCGTGTGTGTCTTTTCAAATCCCCTTTCCTCGAATTTAATATTAAAAAGCTTTCAGAACATGAACTTGGGGACTTACAGGACTTTACTTGAGTCTGATTTATTTGCTCTTTTTCAGCTGAAAAAAAGCATGCTAAAAAAAAAGTCTGGCGGCCTTCGGAACGGTACTAATTTCCTCCTTTCAGTCTTGAATTGAAATGTATTAGGCGCATCCTAGATTAGCTCGACGGAATGTGATAAACACGTACACGTTTCAAAAGCCAAAAATCATAGTTTCTTCCTTCGACAACAAAATCTTATGGGAACCACTTCGCGCAGCACATATATAATGCTCAAACAGTATTTTTTTTTTTTGTTTTTAGTTCAAAACGACTATAGTTTAGGCTTTTATTCGCTTTCTGAATATAACCGTAAAAAGGGCTTCTACCGTACGCTCTCAAAAATGTCTGCGGGTTTATATATTCGCAAAATACTCAAAGAGCCAATCTCTGCGATCTACGAAATCAGCTCAGCGAATGATGAGGCGGAACATCTGTTCAGACCTAAAAATGAAGTCTGCGCTGTGGCAATTGCACACATCAAAGCATCATGCCTTGCATTGCGTAATGGAAGAGCGCAGATTTAATTTTTGAGGTCTAAACAGATGTTCCGCCTCATCATTCGCTGAGCTGATTTCGTAGATCGCAGAGATTGGCTCTTTGAGTATTTTGGGGGTAAGTAGACGCGCAGGCATTTCTTAGAGTGTAGAAAGAAATTCCCTATGACGTCCAGTGTAGTACATATATTTAAAACGTCCTCAGAGATCGCCGTAAATAATTACATATTTACAAAAAACAAAACAAGATGAGGCGTCTGCGCATGCGCAGTGACGATTGCAGCGCCACCGCAGTATAGTAACGTCAGAGAGTTGTGGCGGGACCCCGGCATTTCAATATCGCTCTTCAGCGAATGAGAGCGTAGCATCGGCCGTTAAGATCGCCGAAGAACCAGTGAGGAAGCGAGATGCGGAAAATAACATAACAAGCCACGCCCTTTAAGCAGACAGTGGCTATACAAGGTTGTTAAACTGACCAGATAGGCTAGGGAAGTATTTATAAACCTTACGCAAAAGAGATGTCAATCTAGAAAATAATAAAGAAAAGATAAGTGTACAGTGTTGGTTAACGCACAAGCAAACTACGCATCGCCAAACGCTCATTCACCGCCCAAACGTAGCCCTAACTGCCCAAACCAGATGCCAAAGTTTCGTAACTACCCGTTATTCCAGAAGAGTTGAGCGATTTTCTGAATATTTGAGCTTGAAAATGAGACGTGTTTTCGCCCGGCTTCGTTGACCGGCACCACTCAGCTCCGCCTGTTGGAGAGCTTCATCGGCCACCGTTTTTCCCCAATGGAAAATTTAAAGAAGCCACTTCTAACTTTTGAATGAAATAATGGTTAGTTCTGAAACTTTGGCATCTGGTTGGAACCAGCGCTGCATTTGGGCGGAGAATGGGCGTTCAGCGATTCGTAGTTTATTTTTTCGTCCAAAAGAACGTCGCAATTATTTATTTTGGCGGGAAACCTTGTACTTATGAGTTATCACGTTTCGCCATATTGGTTTGGGCGGGGGGGGGGGGGGGGGGGGGCATCTGCGGATCCCGGAGGAGTTCTCATGTTCAACTGGGGATCCGGAGGCGGAGCGACTCCGTTCGGATAGTGCGCTCCATCTCGGATCTGGTCTACTGACCTCGACGAGCTCCAAAACGACCAGCGGATTTCACCTTAAGTTTAAACTGTGTAAAAGTCTGCCGAGCCTCGGACGGGCGAGAGCATGATGCTATAGACTTCACGTGCTAATCCGCTCGTGCGTTAACATTGGCGGTGCTTTCATTCACGGAGTCTTTGCTGAGGTGCCGATTCTAGCAAGACGGCCCTGGTCTTCCTATATGCTTTATTATGAAAGCACGCACTTGGGGACTGTTTCTCTCCCAACTATATTTTCACCAAAGTATGCAAACCTGTAGTACCATCTGTCATCGATGACCATAGAAACACAGGCTTTTGGCTTTGCGATTTTTAATTTGGCGTTTTTGTCGGCCAATGCCTCACTCATTTGTAGCGAAACAATTATGTTAGGGTGACTTATCATGTTAAGGTGCCTTATCAGCCCCATCTACAAAAGGTTGTTATAACTTAGTAATTTGTTTTTGTATTTTCTCGAACGATTTATGCGTCACTGACAACACAGATGTATTCAAAGAATAGAAAGAAACTTGCATGAAACTTATACAATATTTGCTGTTCAGCTTCCCGCTGAAGAACATTTAATCCTATTGGCGTTGCTTTTGTTTTCTTGTGTTCCTACTGCCTACGGTAATAAGGGCAGGAGATCAGTAATAGATAGATCCCTGCGTATCCCCGGATTATCCACCGATCATCCGCGGATATCCCCAGTAAACTGGCGGATGCGGATAAAAATTAGTCAGATTTGGCGAATGGCGGATCGGACGCTGTTGCGAGTGGCTACAAATGCGGATCGGATGATGATATCCGCAGGTCCGGATCTAAATTTTAGAGCGCAGCTCTTAGGCACCCGTTTCCGGCGTAACCGCGCGGTGCATTATGGGAAACGTCCCCATAATGTACCACGTCAAAACGTCACGCGACTTTTCGGCGCGGGGCCGAAACGTCACCATGCCGAAACGCCACCGTGACGAAACGTCACCGTGACGTTTCGGTGGAAGTCGCGTGCCGAAACGTCACATGACTTCCTCAATGCGTCACGTGACGTTTCGGCACCGTGCCGAAAGGTCGCGTGACGACGCACGTTTCGAGTGTGAAAGAAGGAGTAGGGGAGGAGGAGGTACGGGTGAGGAGGAAGGGCGTATACCCTACCCTCCTCCTCAAGAGCTGCGCTCTAAATTGGCATTACAGGGAGTTGTAAACGTCTTTCATTTTTTTTGTTGAGCCGGACCGTAAACGTGTACGACGCACAGTGTAGAGCGAATAAGTGAGTGATACTATAAAGTGCATCATCGAATCTATTACGGGAGCGAACTACTTCTTTAGATAAAAAATGCTAGGTGGTGACAGAATTGGTCTTTACGTTTGTATTATTGTTAACTTCAGTGTTTGTATTGTTCGAGTTCCACAATATGTGTGTAATTCATTGCACGTTTTCCTCTTTTGTACACTTTGGCGTTTTTGTTATTGACATGGTCAATAAGTTTGTTGTTATCAAAGTTTCTCATATATGTATACGTCACGACTTCTCCATTCTTACATTCCCCCCTCATACGATGCATCAATAGATGCTTTTAAGGTCAATAAAAGGTATGAAATAATAATAATAATAATAATCTTTATTTGCTCAGGAGAGCCACGGCTCCGCAGAAAGGCAACAGCCCGTACCAAGGAGGCCCGCGGTGCCGCGTCTAGTGAAGGGGATTATGTGATGATGTAATATACAAGATGAGAGTGCTTATGATTAGGATATGTGCGTTAGGCCTAATAGCATTCTTCGCGGTTGTGGTCTTCGCGGTGCTGTCATTGGCTCCTTACTTCTAGCAGGCCGGTCTCGAACACCTGGAGTGGGCTCCTCGCGTGTCCGACTTGCATAGTAGCCGGCCGAATTACCGGCGACGCAGGGAATCCATCACCCCCGCCGACGAGCTCCAGGGGTTGGCGCCGGTGTTGGCCGAGCGGCGGTCTTTACGAAAGCGGGCCTTGGAGTCTTTCAGCCTGCGGTCCAGCTTGTAACTGAGCAGCCTGAGCACCATGTCGATCGAAGACATGGTCTGTGCCACTGGTCCGGCTGGCTTTCGGACGATCGAAAAGACACGTCTTACGCCCAGTTGGCTTCTTCTTCCACTGAAATTCTCGCCGAAAATTGTTTTAGAACGTTCCATCTCGCCAAAAAATGGTGTTACTAAAAGATGGAAAGAATGCAGGAGCATCGGTCGTCCCGGGAAAGCTTGTTATTGTTTGCCAGGAAAAGAACAAAAACGTTCTTTAAGCAAAAAAAAAAAAAAAAAAAGACCAAAGCGTATAAGCTACAAGAAAGTAGATGCCTGCAAGTGGCTTTTTCGCCTGCAAGTAGATCGAGGAGACTGAATTCGATTCTCTGCAGCGGTGGAACTTGCGCCAGCACGAGTTTCCGCACCTCATTCTTGCGTCGCAGTTTGTGCATGCAACTCCAGCATCAAGCGCACCAACGGAGAGAGACTTCTCCATTAGGGGGTTTTCATTTAATAAAAACTAATCATTCTGAATACGTCTATCTTTACGATATTTCCAAATGCGTCGCCGAGCGAGCGCTTGTGTGACCGAGTGGTTAGCGTGCTTGACTGTCGCTGAAGGATCCGGGTTCGATCCCAGGGAGCGGAATCTTCTTTTATTTATTCTTTCTACTTGGCGTTCTCGTAAGTGTTCGAGAAACTTCTCGTCGAATCCAGTTGCGAATGTTCTACGAGCCAAACGTTTTAGACCGAATGTTACAGAGACACACGCGAATACAAAATGTGCTCCGCGTGGTGAGCCGGAGTCAGTCTCGCCCCAGCGCTCGATCCTGCTGTTACGCTGGCATCGACGCCTGCGACGCTATTCTTTCTCTATTTTGTTTTTGGCATAAGCTCGCCCCATTAAACGTTTATTTTTTTCAGTTATCCGCCTCCTCATCATTTGCCGTTGGTGACAATATTCTATTTCTCCTACCAGCAACCTTGACAAGTGAAATGTTGTGTATATGTGGGTTTTCTTTTTCTCGACAATTGGCACTGAGTTGTTTCAAAGTATGGTATGAGCATGCCGTTCAGGATTCGTGCTTAAAACTGAAAGCGATAGAAAGTGTTGGTATTATTGAATATTGCGATATTTTCCCTGTGGTGTACTATCACATATACACTAGTACTTTGCTGCGGGGAGTGAGCGCTTTTCCTCTTACACTTTTTTAATATTTGGTCTAAATAGAATGGCACATTGTTATTAATGTGTCATTTGCAGTCATTTAGGTATTTACATGTTTACAAAATAAATGTCTGCTTGAAGTGGATCTTACAAACCATAAAGAGAAAATAACTATTAAAATATTCTTCCTTTTGAGCGCGTCTACTGAACAGAGTGTCAGTATCATGGAGTCAAAAGACGATCTCATAACTGCGATTACTTTTCCGGCGATGCGAAACGTATCTGGAAGGATTATCGCTTATTTTATGAATACGATAAAACAAAATATCATAAAATTGCTTCCATCGTATTTTGACAAGAAGGTAAGCAGACAAAGTTAGACGGCTTATATACCACCCAGGTGCTTCTTTATAGTTTTATTCATGCTTGATGTTATGATGTAAAATGAATGTGCGGTTTGAGGGTGGGACACCGTTCCGAAGTTTGCGGATGCTGTTCGGATGCGGATGACCAAATGGCCAAATATTTTTGCTAAATATTTTTCAGTGTTTTGCTAAATGAACTTAGTACTCTATTACTCAACAGTTAGCAATACACCTCAATAAAAAAAAATCATACATTTGTTTACCCCTGCCTTCGATCCCGGTGAATTGAAATGTACAAGATGTGCTAAAAAAATTTACAAGGTGTTTTTTTTTTTTGTAGCAGAAGTTAACCATATATCGTTGAGCGCTCCTTTTCTGCTAAAATGTAGGGCTAGCGGTCTCAACCAGATGACAAATTTTAAAACTAATTGTTATCCTATTAAAAAGTTACCACAATTTTTGAAATATCAATAGAAAAATAGGACCGCTTTTTTCCCGTCTTCGGTAACTGGTGCCATTCAGCGACTTGCATTCGAAACCTTGACGAAGATAATGAATGGTTAATCCTGAAACGTTAGCGTTTGGTTCGGACACCATGCACTACATTAGGACGGAGAATGTGCGTTAGGCAATGCGTACCGTTTTTTTTTCTAAAAAAACACCCTGTAAATGTTTTTTAAACACCATGCACACCATAAAAATCTGAAGAGCCTATAGTTTTCCACAAAACGCCTGACTGAGCCAATCGATGCGAGCTACCAATGCAGCTCGGCCAATGACGAGGCTGATGGTATGTTTAAATCTAAAATAAATCTGTCCACGCTCTGACACCGAGCATCACGTAGGTAAGTGAAACGTTAATCGGTGTCACAGCACAGGCTTTTAACGTGGAACGTTCTTTGGCTAGGTGTTCGGCATTTCGTGAAGCTCGGATAAAAGCGTGGTCGCGAAGCTTGACGCTGATTGATTGACGGATTGGAGGGAAGGATGAAGTGCTCGGCGCTGGTTGGTTAACGGGGAGGTCATGTAACCAGACGGGTAGGGCAAGAGTAAGGTAGGCGACGAGGAGCTCGAACGCGTGTACTCACTGAGGGATGGAAACTCAAGAGTGTGGAAGGCTCTGGAAGAACGCAAGGTTTATCAGCCCGACTTGAGGTAGTAACGCTTCCTTCTGGAAATAACTATCAAGTGTACAGATGGCAAGCGTTTAACTATCTGATAAAAAGCGTATTGAACGTAGGCGTCTGGCGTCTGGAAACCCAGAGTATCGCGTACGCAACAGAATTGCGTAGCTATTTGCCACAATGATTTTTTAAATGTCTAAGCATACAATAGGTTTGGTCATTTTCCCAGCGCCTTCCGTGGTTTAGGGAATTTGAATCTCCCAGGGTCGAAAAAATGAAACGCTCCAGGTTTATTAGGGTTAGCTCCTAAGCAATTCAAATCAGCTAGATATCCTTAGGCAGATAACCGAAGCCTCAATTATAAGGCGCCTTCTACACCAAGTACCCCCGTTCCGGGCTTAATGTGTAAAGAAAAGTTTAATAGCTATCCTTTGTGGGAAACGTTGAACTATATTCAGATACCGACACGTTCTCCTTCTCTTCTCGTAGTTTCACCTTTCGTATTCCTCAGACTCGGGTTGCTTTACAACGCGGAACACACTTTGTGTGTGCACGGTAACAAAATAAATCTCGGAGGATTTAAAGTATTTCCACTTTTCTTCGGTATCAAGATCTAACTTCCAACTTCTAACAACCGTTTCATTGATGTCCATAAATCGCCACAGTCATCAACTGTTCGTCACAATGGGGCCTGGCTCCAGCGTGGCTTGTACTTATGCACCACTCGACAAGTTATATTGGGCATTCCATGCCAGCACGTTGGCAGTTCGCAGCAACAAACTTCTCGCCGTGCATTTGCAGATAAGTAACAATCTATCGTAGTTATGCATACGAAACAACGATCTTTTTCTGCTCCGGCTGCCATGTCCTAGGGTTTGCATGTCCTTTGTGCAAGAGTCTTTTCGCGTCTTGTAGCGCCTGCTACTTGAAGGAGACGTGGATGTAAATCCTGGTCCCCGAGAGTGTATGTGCATTCTGTTCCCGATAGAGTAGATGCCATGAACGCATATCTTTTCCCAAAGATTAGAGTTGCTCGCGCAGACCGGTAAATAACAGCAAAGTCCTTATGAGAATTAAACTCGCGGGTTTCAGCGATGTCAGGGTTCTAAAGGTCGAAATTGCTTGCGTGAAATTGTCAATAGCTAAGGCTTGAACTGGTTTCGACCAGGTACAGGTCCATCTAGACATCTTGGAAGACCGCTCTCACCCCGCGAAAATCGTATATTTCGCGGTGTCATTGATGAACCAGACGGAACCTGGGTTTAGACAGAAAGAATGGTAATTTTTTTGTGTAGCGAAGAGCTGAGTATTAGTCTTCACCTTTTACAGATTGATGGGGGTAATCGCATTGGGATTTGATGAGGGTATGACCTCATCAAATCTCGTCCTATAATTAAGTTTGCTATGATTACAGCTAGATTACAGCGTGTTTTCGTAGATAAATAGTTTTGTTACTTGTTTGTTTTTTAAGTCTTCACTCCCTTGTGTAATGCCCCCTGGGCCTTCAAGGAATAATAAATGATGAAATGATGATGATGATGATGAGCAAGGTACGGTAGCAGAGTTTTTCTTTTAGGCTTTCACTCCCAGGCACGCACTTTTTGCTTGCAGAAGACTTTTCGGTAAATACCCGGGTTGCTCGCAGAAAAAAAAACAATTTAATATAGAAAATTACAATCATTTTCGTTCAAAATTAGCTTGAACAAATTTCTTCTGAAATAACAATGTTTTATGTATGACCAATCTTACGATGCTGTCCTCGACTATCCAAGGTGCCAACCAGAGTGCACAACTGAAGAAACACGACCATGTAGTAACTTTCCCATTTCAAACAAACTGTCTTCTCTGTATCCCAATCTCCGGAGCCTCATGCCAAAGCGTGACGACCTGAACGAACTGAGTGACGTAATTGATATTAGCACAATTGCACTCTCCGAAACCAGGCTCACGCCGAATATGCGTGATAGAGATTTTTTTTTTCATCCGTGTTATTATTTCTTGTTATAGATTTCGCATCGATCAGGTTTCGGGGACAGGCGGTGGTGCCCTGAAAGCGGTTCCTAGCTATTTTCAGGCACGGAAATTGAACGTTGAGTCGGATCTCGAACTAGTACTTGTTTTCATAAAGGTTTATACTGTACGAACCATTGTTCGGGTTTGTTATCGACCACCTTCTCGACATGCTTCCTCTGTGAACAAACTGCATGACGCATTGTGCGACGGGCGAAGCCAGTATCATTTATCAAGACTGTTTCTGGTGAAATACTTTAACTATCCAGATATTGAATGGGGTGGCGAAAAGGCGTAAACAGCATCTCGGAATGAGTCAAAACCCTTTCTCGATTAGCCCTCGCGTTGCACAGTGATAAATGATATAGCCATGATAAATTTCCTTTCAGACCATAATTAAGTGCACTGCTTTTTACTTATCAAGAATTGCACTCCCACCACACCCTGCCAAAAAAGAAATCTGACTATACAGAAGAGCGAAGTTGAAAATAAAGGAAGTGTGCAGCGACCTGGTTCAATTCTGACATGGTAACCCAGAAGCGGGGGGGAGAACGAGATCTACCATACAATGTTTTGTGTTTTCAGCCCGGTTTATCCCCCGGTCCTTGGTTACCATGTCAGCAAATGTTGATCCTTTTAATCTTGGACTCTTTTCTCTTTTGACACATAAATATCACACTTTTGTGATAGTTTCGTATGGCAGAACTGATTCCTAATAAAGAAACATTAATATCTATAATCTATCTCCACATACCATTAGTACAATTTTGGAAGAATTAGAACCTTGGTGCAATCGAGATTAAAAATCAATTTGTAATTAAAACAAGCGATTGCATCGACGTGCTAGACGCATAAAAACCGATGAACCATCGTCCAGTTTTCCAGTTGCGTTGGCGCTCGAGAAATCAGTCGTGAAAAGCAAAACAAAAATATTAAAAATAGTTTTAGTTCGATCTGGTAGCTTACATTTTAAATAATCCTCCGAAATTTTAGAGCTTAATAACCTGTAAGGTTGGCGAGCAGCACTCCTCTAACGTCATCTTCCCACAAGGCAAAGCTGATGTTTGCGAAAGCAACCAAAGACCGGCGTTCCACTGCCCCCCCCCCCCCCCTTCACATAAAAAAAAAAAAAATTAAAATTGAAGGGAAATATTATTATTGATCCCCTGAAGAAACGCGCAGTGTCCGAGCGTTCTGCAGACCGTGCGATGCACTCCACAATGAGACTGGCAGTGCTTGGTAAGCAAAGAACGTTGGAGCCAATAGCAGCCCATCATTCCGAATCCGTATGGATCGAGTGCATGGAAGGCACGGAGTGGGCTTACGAAGAGTGCGTTGGAGCTCACAGTGTGTTTCAAGTGTTTTTATTTTTAAACTAAACGCATATCAGGTTTGTTAAGTGTGTCACATTGTACTCCCACTATACGTTGTCTCATTTTGCCCTGCAGGGTGGGGGCAAAATGAGACATTGTGTTACTTTTATATATTTAAGTTTTGTTTAATGTATCGCTCCCTCTAATTAAGTAATATTTACTGAGCATGGAGGAAAGACATCTAAAGGTATTTCCATGTTGTGTAACTTATACATTGAAGCAAATGTATAAGTTACTATTGAAATTAAGACGTTTTTGTCTTATTTCTTCCCACTTTGCCCTACTTCGTTTCGCACTAAGTCTTACCACAGCAGACCCTACGTTTCAACGTAGCCAATGAAGCGGCACAAAAAGTCTATTTTAGCGGCGAACGTCGTTCTTGCACGTTATCTATCACCGACCGAACCAGTGAAAAACAGAAAGAAGCGCAGGGTCACCGCGAATTCACAATGTGCGATTGGCCTAAGGACGCGTGATAGCTAACGCCCTGAAAACTACGAGTGCCGTGACTGTGCACATTTGGGGCTGTTCGATTGGCTCCGTGTCGGCTGCGCTCGGGTATTGAGTGCGAAACAGAGTGTGCCGTTCAATAAATGCGTATCGGCACACAATCATTAGGCGATAGCAATTACTCAGCAGCTGAAGCACGGAAGCTGTTCCAGGAGTTCTAGGCACAAAGGTTCTGACATCGGAACCGTCGCCTACACACAACAAAGGTAAAGATGTAGTTGAGGGGTTCATGGCCATTGAAAGAGGCAGCAAGTAGGAGTGGGCGAATATCCGAAATTTCGAGTACGAATCGAGTATTATAGATTTATTATCCGTATTCGATTCGTAAACTAAGTCTTTGGTATTTTTAGAATATTCGTCGTAACACGAATATTCGAAATCAATTGAATATTCGTGAACGTATTCGCAAGCGTAAGTTTTGCTTTCGTCTTCGGTTTCGGTAAGTAAAGCGTCAAGCTGCATGGCGTCTTCAACCTAAACTGGTGGCTCGGTGACGGTAGCGATAATCTGCGAGTTTCTGTTCCCTTGTGACTCCCGACTTTTTAAACTGCTCCCATTTGCGTCTGCGCACCCGTGTTATGGCGGAAGGAAGTGTTTGTGGGGAACCGTCTGCGAAGCGGAGAAACGAACGGGAAACGACACCAAAACGAAGAGAGATGAGCGCTATTTGGAAATATTTTGCGAGGGTGACGGCATCGATGGTGCAATGTACGGCATGCGAGTCAACGCTTAAAACACCCAGAGGTACGACAACGCCCCTTGTCAACAATCTCAATGTACATCCAGCGTTGTTGAAAGAGTATCGTGGCATTACCGCTGGTACGCCAGGAAAAGATCATCCGACGCTGATGGACTTCGTGCGCCGCACGGAGCCCCTGCCAGAAAAGGGTGCGAGCGCTAAATAGCAAGGAGGCCGCCGTGGTGGCGCTTGATTTACAGCCTTACAGCATTGTAGAAGACTGCGGCATGAAAGAACTTTTGACAGAAGCCGTTCTCAACTATCCCCTGCCATCTGGTGCAAGACGTGGAGACGAGATGGAATAACCAGTACCTAATGTTTTTTCTCCTTCTCGGTCTCAAAAAAAAGCAGTCACTCTGGAGCTTGCTACCTCGAACTGTGGCATCGATGGACTTGGTTCATGAGAGTAGAAAGATGCTTCTGAATAAGTACAAGCATTGAATTCATTGTTTGATGCCACTGTTATTTCCAGTGCTGAGAAGTACCCGTCTTCGTCCTCCCAAGTTCCTACGATTTTCGGTATGGTCCACTGTGCAGGGGCATCACAATTTCCCGCAGAACAGATAAGATCCATCAAGGAAGGTTAACTTCATATAAAAAGGACAAGGAAGCATGCCTATATGTTCTTGGACCCACGCTTCAAGTCCACTATTTTTAAAGCTGAAAAGGAAAACTTATTGTGGCTAAAGCTCTGGTTCTGCAAGAGCTAGCCTCATGTGATGCTACTGAAGAAACCCAGCCGGAAGCTGCAACGCAGTCAAATGAAAAAGGCTCAACGCCGTGAGGAATGTTTGGCAAGCATTTGATCACTAGCCAAAAGTGCAATAGAAAGCAAAGTTGTTTCAGCTTCACAATGGGAAGTTGTAGCGTATGTGTAGGAGGCACTGCTAAAGAGAGAGAGAGTGATCTGTGCGAGTGGTGGCGAACTGTCGGTGCTTAAGATATCCGAGTCTGGCGAAGCTTTGCATCAAATACCGGGCAATACCTGTACATCAGTGCCAAATGAAAGAGTTTATTTTTCTTTTTTTCGGCTGGAGGTGTAGTTTCTGCTCGAAAAGAGCGCCTCTTACCTGACCATGTGCAGCAGTTGATTTTCCTGCGTGACAACTTGTGATTTTCCCTACAACTAGTATTTTCGTTTTTGTGTACAAAATACAAAAACGAAAATTCTAGTTGTAGGGAACATTACAAGTTGTCATGCAGAAAAATTAACTGCAAATCTACAATTCAAAAATAAAAATAATTGAAAGAAAATTCAACTGCACTTTCGACATGTGAAAATAAAAATGTGTGAATAAATGCGCCTGCCTTTGACTATTTGATATTCGATTCGATATTCGAAGCTAACTATTCGTATTCGATTCTTATTCAAAATATTAATATTTGCACAGCCCTAGTAGCAAGTCGAAATGACGGTACGTTTCAGCGAAGCAACAAAAAAAGCAGTGCCAGCATGCATCGTTCAAAAACAACGAAAGAAAACATTCTAGCAGGTGGTTTAGACACCTATGAACATGGTGTAAGATACTCGTGAGGTGAGGACACGCAGCACGGCAAAATTCGCTACGCGATCAACCAGATTGTGCCCTATATTGTCGCGCCCCGAAAAGCCTCTGCCAAACAGCCTCTCTTCCTGCCAAACGGCTCAACAAAGAAAATAAAAAAAAGATGCCTCGTTGTCATGGGATCAGGACGCGCACTTTCTGTACGGTGCCTGGAACGGGTCTCGGAACAGTTTTGTTTACCGGGTCAAAAAAAGTGGTGCCTCGATTGACGCCTGATGACGTCATTGAAATGTCATGTCGCTGGCCGCGATCCTGGTGGTGTCAGAGCAGTGGTGGTGGATGTGACAGACACCTGCTCTCCTGCAGGTCGCTCTCCAGTGTGGCAGTCCACAGAAGCTTCGGAAGCCGAGAGTTGGGACGCCGCGACGACAGCGACATGTCGCGTGCGCTGGTGCTCTTCGCCAGCATTTCTATGACCAACCCCCAGGATCACGGCATTCGACAACATGGCACTCCGGCCTCTGTGACGTCATTTATTGCCACTTGGGGTCCACTTTTGATCTAGAGGGGGGGGGGGGGGGGGGGGGAGGTGAGGGGGATAGGACGCCAAACAAACCTGCCCAAGACGCGTTGCGTGCACTGCAATTTCCGCTCGACGTGTCTGCTCTGACTTCGACGGACGCTGGCTTGAACACCGCGCAAGATATCTTCCAGTTTGAAGGCGTTCATAAAACTGTTCTGGTCGCTGGTGAGGCACATATCTTGGGTAAATGATAAAGCTGTGTTTTAGGGAGGCATTGCCTCAAAATTCAAACTTTTTTAGAAAAAAAAATGTTTTTTTTTTTAAACAATAGGTTTATGTTTATTAACTTGCAAAGAAGGGTTTCAGAAACTTTCATTCATAAACATGCAGGATGTATCTCTCACTAGATTATTGTCGGCATGCGGGCAGCCGTCCGATTTAGCAGGGAGCAAGTTTTGTGTTGTGTATTTAGGGCTTCTTCATACTTGTTTAACACAGCCAGAACATCTCACGCTCATTGAAAGGGCCATTTAGTCTAGGCTTAGCCCATAGAAGCTTTGCAAGTTTAGACGTATCAATGGCTCTGAAAACCCCATACATTTAAACAGAAACAAGAAAATGCGGAAAATATGGTATGAGCAATCTCATTGGTCAAAACCCGAAACAGAGCTTACGAGATCCTGCCCGGTGACGTGATATATTGTGTCATCTTCACTTCACTATTGCCCTATTGACAGTTGTTTCCACTTCAGATTATATTGCTGCTTTACTGCTCTTCCTTAGTATGATTTGCTTTTTAGTTTCCGCCAGCGTATCTGTCAAAGAATACCTGATAAAAACGTTTGCTCGCCTAGAAACGACACAATCTGATAGTTATCTCCAAGGAAACAACAAAGTCTCAAAGAGGAAGGTGTTGACAATGCTCTAGGTGAATTTTGTGTATCTGGTACCTACAGAAAATAAAGGAATCTAAAGTTGAAACTTCAAATGCCTTTTTCTCAGTTCAGTTTTTGAAATAAATTGTGGTATAAGAAATTGTATATTTTACATTTTGAAGTGTGAAGACTTCATGCGGCGGTGTCATAATGTCAAACACTGAATTGTCCATGATGAGAACTGAATATTTTAAAACACAAAAATATGTAAATACTTTTGGCTTTTTTTTTCCTTCTAGAATTGAGTTTCCTTCAATTATTTCTTACCTTACCTCGCACTTGGGCATCCTACCTCACAATAAAACAAATTGTTTGTGGATTGCAATTTTTATTTTTTAGTACATTTTCTAACAATGACGGTTTTTTTCTGGAGCTTGGTGAGCACAGTACGTTGTAGAATTTCTTTACAAGACTGAAGCTTTAGATAACATCACTCCTAATGGGTGTCGATTCACCTTGAAAGTTTGAATCAATCTGAGGCAACAGCTCAAAAGTTGATCCTCTCAGGCAATGTTCCCACAAAGGTGATCAGCGCCGTGATGCTGCTCTATGGAGTTGCTTGATTCCCCAAGTCGGATCGGAGTATAAAAAAGGCATTTTAGTCCGGCAAGCCGCCTTGCAACATCAATTTATTTGTTGTTTGCACTGTCTGGCGCCGTTGTTTCAGAACAACAACAACAACCAACAGCAGATAAGGAGAGGCCCGACCTGTACTCTTCAGCCATATTCTATCATGAACATTGTGGGAGCAACAACATTTTTGTCTCCAGCGATACAATCTTCGAAGAGAACAACGAAAAAAGTGTCCCTGTTAAACAAAGGCGTTAGGAATGCAGGTCACACGCCGGAACATACCCCCCGATGACAGAGTACACAACGCGGCCGACTTGACAGCCTCTGTCACCGAGATTGAGAGGAAACGGCGAGTCTGCCATCAGACTAATCAGATCCTTCCCCCATCGTGTTCGCAGTATCGTTTCTCTTTCCGCCCCACCCCCGTTCGCTTTATCACCAAACGCATCTGGAAAGTCATTCGTCAAAATGTGGACCCCCCCCCCCCCACACACACACACACTCTTTCCGATTGTAGCGAGACGGGACACAAGAAGCCAATGTTGGAAACACAGACTAGATAAGCAACTCTGGCATAAAATTAGATTTTCTTTTTCCAACGCGTAAAGATAGAACAAAACAAAAACATCGCATACCGTCATCTGGTAAAATGTCGAACGTCCTGTACTTGGTTGCACCTTGTGATGGACCGCGGCGGATGTTACGAAGGCGTCCCGGCCTGCCCGACGACGTGAACGCGTCACGCGATCGGACGCCCCGCGCGTGGCCGCGATCCTTCCAAAGGCCACGTGAAGGTCTCGTGACCTCGGATCCACGTCTTGCGCACTAATCGTCCTTTACGGTTCATCGCTGGTTAAACTGGTATATAGGAAACGGCTTTTTTTTTTTTTTTCTCTCGGTGACGCTGTTGCTGGAGCAATCAGCCTCAACGCAATCACCGAGGCGTGTAACCGTAGCGTAGAAGGTATTGGGGCCCCTGCAGCTCTATTGTTGATGGAGGTCTCGGAGTCTGCAATCGACGCCAAGTTCCGATGGAAACAATCAAGCGGCTTCAAAAATGCATCCTCGTAAAGCCCGTCTCTTCCGTGCCTTTATTATCACTGGCTAGACTAATCGCATGCAGTGAATACGGCCTGATCTCTGGGATTTGTTTGTGTGTGGGATTGGTTTAGTTGGTAATAGAAAATGCACAGGGAAGTCGAGCCCCGTAAGGATGTACACGTTCAACGCGGCTTGATTGTTTCCTTCAGATCATTGAAACTAAGTATTGTTTTTGTGCTGGTTCCGTTAACCAGGAGGACGATCGTGTATAAGCGATTTATTTTTTATTATTCTGCTTTTTTATAGTTACGAGCGGAAACCACGTCCTACCGAGAAGCTATGCGCAGCAAAAACGTGCAAGAAAGAGTTCTTCCATTTCGATGATGTCTTCCGACAGGTGCAGTCGGTTCCAGTGTGTGGGATGATCTGGCTGTCGTCATCTCATCCGTAGCTGCTGCACTTATTCTTGCTTGTTTTTTTTTTTTTTTTTTGTAGGCGTGTAGGAGCATAAGGCAGGTGCCAACGCACTCGCGTAGACTTCATCTTATCGGAAGAGTGCATAACTTTACGGTTCGTGTTCTCCGAGTCGAATTTGAATACGGTTCGAGTTTTCGAAATGATTTATATACCAACGCATCAAACAAACAAACAAAAGACACAAAAAGAACCCAAAAGCGATTTCGGTGAGAAATTGCGGAACGCATTCTACAACACAGAAAAGGCGTTATTTTTGTTTGTTGTTGTAGTTATTGTTTTTCTCAGATCTGGTTTTATGTTTACGATGGTCCTCTGCCGGCTTTGTTTTTTTATTGTATATGAGACAGCGTAAACACGTTTTTGGTTGAAGAAATATGGTGAGTGTTTGAAACAGCCGAGTGTGGGGGAAAGAAACCATTGCCGACGCCTCAAAGAATGGTTTTGAAGTTCGCTGACGATCTCCAGGACATGACAGTTTTGGAGAAAAAAAAAAGAATTGTTATGATGGGTACAATAATAGACAGCCGAATAAAATAAAACCGCTAGCTTTGAGTCGTTTCTTGCTTAAACACCGTTTAAAAATATTTTAGTAGTACTTTTTCTTTTTTTGCTGTCCCTTGCTCTTTTAAAATCAAAGGCAGTTTGGCTTACTGATCAAGCAATTTGCCTGAATCAACTCAGCATATATTTCGAAAGTGGCTATACCTAACGAGTTATTTTTGTAGATATATATTGTTTATTATGGTGAAAGGCAGATATTCAGGACAGTTTTTCTATTATCACCCGCAAAGATACCAAGATTTTTAAGAATTTTATAATTCACTAATTCAACAAAAGTATTAGAGCATAAATCCTTTATAACGGAAACCCCCTAAACTTCCAGGATTTTGTCCACCCCGTGGCAGGGATGGGCAGGTATTTCAAATACAAGTATGTGAAATACGTATTTCAAACACTTTGTGTATTTTGCATTTGTATTTAATTACAAATTGGGTAATGTATTTGACGTGTTTATTTAAATACTAAAACGTGGGTACTTCAAATACAATTGTGATTGAATACAATTTTGTGGGCGAAAATACATCCCTAAACTGTATTGTCACTGTCCAGAGCAGGAAGAAAACAACGTTCTGCACCGAATGCAGTGTCTCTCAATCAAGCACAAGCGTTTAGTGACTTTGTGATTACGGTGCTATTCCAGGGCAAGAATAGTGACGAAATCGACGTTCACAGGCAGACGGGCTAAATAGGTGCCAGTGACAACTTGTGATGCTTTACAACCTGATTTCCATCCATATTTTTGCCTGGAACATCCTAAATGCGCAGGTCGTCCAGATTTTCGTAACTGGTGCGAGTTGCAACTATAAAAAAATTCTCTAGCTAGTGCTGCGCGTCTTGGTCGTCTCTCGGTTCTTTGTTGGTCTATACCAAAATGTAATCGACAAAAAAAGCTGCTTAAAGCTGTGTACTTTTTTCACCTATTACGTCCAAGCTGATTACATGTTTTGTGATTATATTTCTATTACGTTACTATAGCCTCGCACACTCACTCCCGAGTGTGCGATGCAAAATTAAAATATACCCAGAAACCCGTTGCAGGTGACCTGAAGCCGCTGACGCAAATTTTGAGGAATGTATTTGGAAAAGTATTTAGAGGAGACCAAATACATTTGGTTGTATTTGTATCTTGTACTTAAATGCTTTTATGGAAATGTAATTTGATTTATAATTAAATACATTTTTGACGGAGTATTTTGTATTTGTATTTCGATACATATTTGCATGTATTTGCCCATCCCTGCCCCGTGGCATCTGACATCACCTGATCACCATGGCGTGGCACCCCATCGAGACCTCCCGTCACGTGACCACGTAAGGTCGCGTGACGTCACGGCTTCACGTTACACTACGACCTGCCACCAGAACCTCGAGCGACATCCAAGATCTTCGAGATCAATTGAAACGATAGTTTCTTCAATACTGTAATCCATCTACAGGGTGTCTCAAAAATAAATGTACAGAGTTTTCTTTACCGCAACAATAAACTGCGTATCACCGAACGCTCATTCCCCACATAAATGTAATCCTAGCGTTCTGAACGTGATGCGAAAGATTCAAAACTTACCGCTATCTCAGTTTAAATTTCTAGGCAATTTTTTCGAAAATTCGATGGGGAAATAAGGCCCGTTTTTGGTGCATGCATTATAAGGGGTCCATCGTCTTGCATTTCTTCATTGAAACTTACAAACAAAATCGGTTGTAACTTTTGAACAAGATAACGGTTAGTTCTAAAACTTCGGCATCTGGTTCGGACCACGAGGACTACCTTTGTGTAAAGAATAAGCGGTCATTGATGCGTCGGTTCATTTCGCAATTATAAAAAAAAACTTCTGCACATTATTAACCGTTTAATTTTATTTTATGATTTAGGAAATAAATATCGACGTCTATATTTATTTACTCTTTTTTTATGACGTATCTGTCCTATTTTATCAAATAGATCGCTCAATTCAGCACTCACAGACCATATACGTTCGTCAGGGAGAAAGCACGCGCTTGCCCAGATCGGGTCGGGGTTGATGTGCACAGAATCCAATTTTGCAGAGTTGAGACGTCTGCGAATGCGTCGTACCGTAAGTAGCGCCACCGCCGCGAACCGCAGGGGCATACCTGAATATGTTTATACCTCTTGCTTCGTCTTGAATGGTTCTTCGGGGTTCATTTGGGCTAATGACGCGATCTGATTGACCGAGGACCAATAATGAAATGCACGGGAAGTGGCCACGCCTTGCTTCATGAAGCTCTGCTTGACTAATAATTGCATTACCGTAAATATGTTTATATACATAAATATATCCATTCTACGGCCCTTGTGTACATCAGGCGTAGCTGCAAGGGCGGCAAACTGCCACAGATTTCTAGGTATAATTCTCTTTCCCAAATATAAAACACACGCACACACACAAAAAAACAGGGACTTTGCCGTTAAGAAGAGAGAAATAACTCAACGAAGGAAAAAAAGAAAAACAAGACAAACGACTGCATGAACTGGCAGCAAAGCCAGACAACGGCGGACAGTTGTGCTCAGGCAAGGCACGTCCCATCAAAGGAAAGCCATACGCGGCACACGGCCGCCTCTTCTTCGCAATCTCGAAGTAATGCGCCAGAATACATTTGCAGACCTCCTGTCGTTTCGGGGCTGCTGAGATTCCCCGGGCATAGTTCTTTTTTTTGCTTGCTCGGCTTGCGGCGGTGGCGGCAGTGCCGTCTGCCTCACTCTGAAATATGGATGCTTCGACGGCGCCTGCCGCAGTCGGAACGTGGACCGACAGCTCGACGAACGGAACCCGGATCGAGAAAGAGAGAGAGAGAAACAACGAGAAAAAGGAAAGCAAACATCGGCGAGCCGGTTGTCCTCACACCACCTAGAATAATCAAAGCATGTGCTTCGGAATTTTGACGTCATCATTGTGAGATCAAACCAAGACATATGGTTGGACACGAGGTCTGCGTCAGCATTCGGCTGGGCCTCGTGTCCAATCAAAGCGTTGGAGGACGATAGGCCTCGGGTTCGTGTCGAACAGACCCTTTTGAGGGGGATTGGTGGCCGAGGGGCTAGCGCACACCAGCTCGGAGCACGTGGAGCGAAAGCTCGCGCTGCAGAACCCAGGGATCCTGGTTTCAATCCTCACCTCTACCCGTTTCGATCTGGATGAGCATCGTACCGGCGTGCGGTCGTGGACCACTACCGCGTGGTGCACGTTAAAGATTCCAGGCTAGCGGTTGTACTGCACTGGCTAAATCTCTCCTCTACAGCAGGTGACTCGTCGCAACTTTGAAATGGCTGACCAACTACACGCTGTCTAAATATTCACACAACCCCAATTATTTATTACACCCTTTTGAAAAGTGCGCGCCATCTAGCATACCCGCTGGGAAAATTACTCGAGCTGGCCATTGTTTCATCCCAAAATAAACAACAATATCCGAGCCTGCAGTGGACACGAGGGCTGTTTCAGTGTTCGGACAGATTTCGCGGTTCCACTCATATGCTTCAAGCCCAAATTTTGCGCGACCAACAACGCGGCTCGATGAGGATTTAAAAAGGGCCTATTGATGGGGTTGCGCCATTTTACTCCGATGCCCTTCCATGGAAGAAGAATGGGATATTCGCAGGTCTTGAATAATTTATGCTCGTAGTCACCTCAAGGAACAAGGTAAGTTGTTGGTCCCCCCGGTGTTGTGGGAGGCAGGTTCCGCTCCAATGGTCTGAAGCAGGGGCCTCCAAACCCCAGCCCGCGAACCATATCCGGTCCGCGGAGTCGCTCCGCTCGGCCCCCGGACGGCCGCGGTCTTTCCAGTCTTTACGTTTTTTTTTTGCGCTGTTCCCACCAAACAGTATGTACCACCAACTAGCCCAACTACATGCCTTGCTGCTTTCCAGTGATGCCTGGCCCAAGTGAAAGAGACCTATTGCTAAATTACCCCAGCATCAAGGAGAATACAGGGAATGGTGTTCCATGTGCCACACGTGCCGGAGTCTGCAGCAGTAGCTGCTCTAAAGCAAAAGCCTAAAACAAACGAAATCTTCCACGCGCGTTCGTCAACGCTTTATTTTGGTTATTTACTTCGAATCTTTTATACAAAGAAGGCGTGCGCGTGCCTTCGCGTGGAACACCATTCCCTGTATTCTCCTTGAAGCTTGGATAATTCAGCGACTTTCGTACGTGTGACCGAAAACTCTACGCTCGCACCGCCCTCTCTTTGTCGTCGGTCCAAGCGCTTGGGTGGCTAGTTACCTTTCTTTCCGTTCTCCCCGGGGGGGGGTTGCGGTGATAGTAGTCCACGCGAATGTATCATAAATAACCAAAAAGACAAGTTGCCGTTCTCCATTCTCAATTTCACTTTTCTTCTCTCGTCGTAATGGGGAGGCGGCGTATAGGGAGTATTCACTGGACACCATATTTGTGGGTGCTCTTTAAAGCGCATGCTCAAAGCGAGGTGACATTAATAGGCTGCTAAGACCGGCCATCTTGATCCTGGGGAATGCACGCTAAAAACGAACTGTGGAAGCTCGCCGTCAGCACGCGCTCAGCAGTCGCGCACACAGCTATGGCCGCCAGTGAATACTCCCTATAGTACGGACTTCCGAAGAGCAACGCGCCTACGAAGAGCAACGGCGGGAGCGGCAACGAGAATGTAGTAGCGGTGGCGGGCGTGTGTGTGCGTACCTTTCATCACGATGACCACAAATCAAGACAGTAATTGTGTTCGTATCTTTGTTAAAAATTTTGTGTTACGTCTGTGCCATGTGCTAAACAGCTTCGCCGTTCATCCACATCCACAGAGTGGAATGACTCCTGATTTTGTCTTAGGTCTAAACAGATTTTCAGCCTCGTCATTCGCTGAGCTCGCGCTGTAGATTGCAGTGATGATTGGCTTTCCCACGTGCTTTGCAGGAAAGTAGACGCTCAAGGTGTTTTTAGAGTGTACCAGGTGAATATCGCTCAGTCGACCAAGAAGACGGCGACAGCCACTTAGAGCGTAAAATCTTGGGGCTTGTCAAGTACCAAGCGTTCTATTATCGCTCATCATTACGTCACATTCTCGTATTAGCCAATGCGAACGGTGCAAAAAGAATAAGAAAAAGAAATTGTGCGAAGAAGAAAAAACGATAGGGCTGTAGCACGTTCGCACAGTGCGGACAAAATAGTGCGGCAGCCCTGGCACTGATTACGTTGGTGGTCAGTGCCAGGGCTGCCAATCCGTGGGAAATTTCCTAGATTAAGGTAAAATTTAGGTATATGTGGGGAAAAAGAACCTTTGTAGTTTCAGAGAAATTTTGCCCACCGTATATACCTGGAAAAATTTATGGGTCAATTATGATTTTGTTTTTGACATAACATCGAATTTCGACGGCTTTGGCTGGATTTGGGTTATTCTCCATCATTTTTTGCGGTTTATTGCGCAACCATCAGGCAGCACTGAGGAGCACTCGGAGAACGTTTTTCGGGAAAATCAGTTTTCCTCGCCGCCATAAAAACTACGGAGGAAGAACTCAAAGCTTCTGAGAACGCCGCTGTGACTTCTCGGAAAAGAAGGCTTGAGTACAACAAGAAATACTGCGATGTCTGGAGATACAGACGCCATGTCCAAGATACAGACTTAGTATGGATAATAATATTTTGAGAAGTCCCGTGCACAAAATGGTGCCTACTATATATCGTGTTCCATATGATCGAGTTTGAGAACTCTAGTTGATGTCACATCTTTTGTTTTGGACTGACTATTATAAAACCCGCTAAAGAAGTTATTAAAGCAGTATCATGTTCGGATGACGTGCATAACGTCTAAAGCGAAGATGGGGTTTCATTTGTCAGTTTGAATCTTCCGGTAACACTTCAGTACGCCAGGCGTAAAGGTTACATAATATATCTCTCATCGCAAGAAGTGGAAGTGATGCAGAAAACGACGATTATTTAGTAAGCTAGAATTATTTGGGCAATCAAGGTAAATTTCGGCAGAAATATGGAAATTGCAGGCGTCCGCGGGGGAAATTCTGACTTTCCGTGTTGGCAGCCCTGGTCAGTGCGGACGCGCCGCCGGTCGCGAGCCGCCGAAGCCAGCCGTTCCCTCCGCGTTCGTTCCTGGGTCGAAGTACTGCCTATGCGCAATGGCGCCATTAGCAAAAGGCTCCGGCCAGTGTGTCGAACCGACATTTTTATCGTTTCGGGCAACGTTACTAGAGCAAGCTCAGTTTTGTAGCTCCTTATTCGGAGGCGAGTGACCCAGGTGGTGGTCACGAGAACTAGCGGTGCAGCAGTCGGATCTTACTTCTCTGTCTCGCGCGTCGTCTGCTATTAGCCCCGAGAGCGAACACAAGCGTCGCTGCGGTTGCCGCGCCCTGATTGGGTGAGGTGTACCGTGACGTCAGGGGGAGGACTCCGCTCCGCGATCTCGCATCGGCTCGCTTACCAGCGCCGGTTTCCTGGTTCGGTGGTGTGTGCCGCAAGCTCTTCGAGGAGCTGGACTTCCTTTACCCGGTGTACAAGACGTTGAATTAGGCCGATATTGACGTGCTTCCGTACATTTTATAAGTTTGCTTGTCCCTTTTACTTTTAAAATTGGGTTACAAATCCCGAAAGCAATCGGCGGATGCAATTCCGCCGATGAACCTCCTCGTCCGTCCACACGACACAAGGCAATCTTCCGAGGGGTCGGTGAAGCGGTGGCGCAAGTGTTTCAGACGCTGGAATTCTGTTCCTTGCATGTTCATAGTTTAGGACGATATTACATCCCGCTTTCAAGGCATTTGAAGCGGCATTTATATGATGAGCCTTTGGGTGGTCGGCAAATCAGCTCGCGACCCCGACTCTGCGCTGCCACCCTGCATGCGCTGGTTTGCAGTTGTTTTAGAGGCCCTGTGTCTGATTATCTTTGACGTTCTCGTGGAACAGGGTTGTTTGACATAAATGTAGTTTCTTTGTGAATTAATTATATAGCTTTATACACATATGCAGGCACATATTTGTTAGAAGATGCACCATTACTGGAAATTAGTTTGCATGGTAGCAGCAAAAACGGCCGAATTGCCCCCAGTTGCCTGTGTGATATGTATTGAACTGCCCAAAATAATGCACAGCAATAGTGGCGTAATTTGGAATGTTTATACTGTTTCCCTGACATTCTTTATTCCAGTCTTGGGTATTCGGAAAATACACCGTTTAGTCTGAATTGTCATTTCCAATTAAAAGAGACACTGCTGCAGGTCCCCTAAAGCTTCATCAGTTTCCAAACTTCCTAGAGCTGGACTCTCTGACAAAGGAGGAAAACAGGAGTAAAAACAAGCATTCAAACGTTTGTCCAGTAGTAGATACAGCACTAGAAGGATAAAATGTGGAACCTGGGAAGGGCGGCAGTCTGCGTGAGAAAAGCTTCTGGTATTTTAGCTTCAGGACATTTCGATTTAAGTAAAATCTCAATTTTAGGGCTTAAGGGACTAATAAAGCGCTAGACACCTTCGCTTACGTTTGTAATATAAAGTTGAGGATTGATATAAACAAGTCCACAGATACCACCCGTGTAGTCCATTGAAATACTATCCGAATCAAACAAAGGTCAAATGCGAGCAATGTATAAAATAAATGTTCCTTGTTTTTTTTTTACTTTGCCCCTGCACTTGGGCTGTCTTACTTCTGACTCTCTTCCCATGGCCCAGACTGTATTTAGTATGTTGCTCGAGCAGCATGCAGCTTTTCTGCTTCGGTAATCTTGTTTGAAAACAGAGACAAAAAAAAGAATAGTATACATAACTTGCCAATTCATTCAGACCATCAGCAGCATTTATTGTGCGAGATGTAAATCTATAGTGATGCTCCTGCAATTGGGGCCATACTTTATTTTCATATACCAGCTGTGATTCATGCGTTGCCTGCCCTGTCAACCATGCTTAAAATGTTGGTTGAAGTTTCGCCTGTAGCTACAGGCCATACCTCAATAAAGCCACGTATAAAAATTTACACTTCCTACGAAAAACACGCACAAAAAAATTAAATAGAAACGAGCGCGCCGACAGCTAGCGTCGTCACAGCCTCCACAAGGCGAGCGGGGCGACTAGGGGAAAAATTCTCTCCTCGCCGTGACGTCACCCCGCTTCGCCGTAAGGGGGCGCCACGCGAACTTCCCGGCGCTAATACCCCGCGGTGAGAGCTTGGCGTCTTGCGCTCCACAAGACTTTAGGCTGACGCTCCACTTTTCCTACCTACAAAGGGCAATGAAACCTGGATCTTGTTTTCACGCCCTTCGCTTTGGCTATGTCATGAATAACCCTATTTTGTTTTTCTAGTGCTTAGACCGCCATGATTCTCTTAATGTTGAATGCCAACGCACAAGCATGGCTATCAAAAATTAAAATCGGTTTATCCGAGTGCTGAGTCTGGTTTAGCTTTTTTTACCTTAACACAGCACGCGAATAAGTGCGGCTTTATAGTATTGCAGCTATGTTTGGGGTGGGCGCTGACTCCGCAAGTGAACGAACGCAGTCTATCTCTTTTTGGGATAATAATATCAACGGAGTATTAGGTACTATACGTACTATTTCTTGGATCTAGGCCAACTCGTCGACGGCCAGCTCGTCGGCGGCCCATTGGTCGAACTCGTCGAAGGCCAACTGCCGCCGCTTCTTTAAAGCCAGACATATAATTTTTTTCCTTAAATTTTGAAGCATATACTGCGCTATAATAATCTGTGCTTTGTCTTTTATGTGTAACTCTTTCGCAAAAAAAAAAATGTGTACGATAGGCGCTCTCCTTAGAAAACGGAGCTCCAGTCTGCTCTTTCTTGTCGAAGGTATACCAACTTACCGCTTTCGCCACTTTCACGGTACAGTGGGGCACGGTCACTGCGTCGCTCGTGTATCACTGGGGCGCGTGTTAACCTATCCGACCCATCAGTTGATGCCGCTTCGCGGCAGCAGTCTAAGCGGCTCATCACAAAATTGTCGACCCACCTGGCCCACCCGCTCACGCATTTCGCGGCGACAGTCTGCGGCGGTTTATTACAAAATAAGTAATAAGGAAAAGTAACAAAGGGACGATCCAGAGATTACACATTTTCCAACTTGTCTAAAGGTTCTCTCCTGTCTTTGCCCTGTTGTAATTTTTCTTTCAATCTTGTAACTTAACAAAGGCGCTGTCCCTAGTCCAAACACAAAGAAAAATTTAGGTCAAAAGATAAAAAGGAACTACGAACTTTTACCTTGGACCGTCATTCAACCCATACGAAGAATCGCCCTTCGACCGATTTCCCCTTTCGACAAATTGCCCTTCGACGAATTGCTCTATTCCATGAATGGGCTGACAACGAATCGGCCGTCGACGAGTTGCCTTTCGACGAATTGCCCGGATCCCCTATTTCTTAGTAAAAGCTCCTTAGTTGGATCCGCTGTAGCCGGAATTCTTCTTGTCATTTTCATTTCATTTCCTTTTCTTTCCTTTTCATTTCTTTTTCTTTTGCTTTTCTTTCTTTTTCTTCTTCATTCTCCTTCTCTTTTCTTTTTCCTTTCTTTTCCTTATTCCCTATCTTTTTTCTTTTTCAGTTTCCTTTTCTTCTTTTTCTTAATTCCATGTGTATAATAGCAAAAAAAGAAATAATGAAGATGAAGCAAATGATGAAGTGTGATACACCACACAGTTGAGAGTCAGCGCAGTGTGAGAGTTTTTTCTTTGAGTATTTGAAATTCATTTTGTGTGCGTCTGTTTCCTTGCGCTGTGAAGTGTTAGTATGAATGAAGAACTGGCCCAAGCTCAAGTATTGCTATTCAAACTTGGCGGGCTAGACAATCCGCAAGTAAGACTCGACTGCAGCGCTGCTAGCTTTCGTGACCGCCACTGAGCACACGTCGCAGGCGGAGCTGTGAAACTGAGTTGGCTCCAGTAACGTTGGGTTCGGGTTCGGGTTAGGGTTCACGACTTTCGGTTCAGTTGCGGTTCAGTTCCTGAAGCAAAAATAACGGTTCAAAGCCGATTCGGTGCGAACCCGTCTGAACCGCTCTCTGCATATCTCAGGAGTTGTGAGCAGCAAAGGTACAGGCGTGGGTACATGGCTTTCAGTTTTGCTTTCCTTTCGGAAGAGCTCGTGAAAAAAAAAAAAAAAAAAGCATATCTGAAAGGACACGGGCACGCGCGTGTGTGTTTGGCTCTGCTGCATGCAACTCGTGATATGAAGTATTAGTTCTCGCGTTGTGTTCTGTTAACTGTTTTTATCTTTCAATACCTTGGTTTTGTGTG
This sequence comes from Ixodes scapularis, assembly GCF_016920785.2. Taxonomy (NCBI): domain Eukaryota; kingdom Metazoa; phylum Arthropoda; class Arachnida; order Ixodida; family Ixodidae; genus Ixodes; species Ixodes scapularis. The sequence continues at coordinate 69,822,888 of NW_024609837.1, forward strand.
CTTACCCCTCTACCTTTTCTGTTTACATTTCTCTCTTATACACCAACTCATGTTTACAAACAAACCGGAGCGCCCCTAGCGGACGCCACCGGCGCCGCGCATGCGCGGTGGATGGTGGGCAAGAAGCCCGCCGTCGCCCATAAACAAACCATTGAACTGCGTTGTTGTCGGCGTCGGTGGGAGTCCCCGTGCTCTTTTTCGCGTTGGAATTGTTGATGCTACGTCCTCCTAACAATGTCTGACTACTTGAGCGGCTTCAGCAAAACTAACGAGACAAAACTTTGCGTGAATAATATGACGTGCGGCGATTCATTTCACGTGGACGCCGCAGAATGGGCGCTAAAGCCTGACTCCCACGATGAGATTCTGCTCGCTCTTTTCAGACGCGACATTCCTAGGACTGCAAAAGCGTGGACCGTAGCTGAGATGGTGGACGTCGATACTGAAAACCGCAAGTAGAATCGGGCATTACAAGTCGGTGATGGCCACCGGTAACAATAATGATAAACATCTTCTTGTATCTGTTTACACTTAACCTACTTACCCCAACCAACCTTCAAAAGTGTTTTGAGGCCTGCACTTAGTTCTTATCGCAATTACCGGGTCAACGTTTGGTTTACGGGCCGCTGTCGTTTGAACGAGCTGATGACAAAAAGCAGCCAAGTTTGAAAGAGCAGACGACAGTTCGAACGCATGCGTAATGGGGTACGGACAAGAAGCACCGCGTCCCGCGTCAACAAACCACTCGAATGTCACGTTGTCGGCGTCTGTGTGAAAGGGGTGTCCAAACAGGACACTAAAAAAGGCACGACTCCGACAAATCGTAAAAATGGAAGCGGACGCGCCCGCTTCGCGCCCGCTTCAATTTTCACGATTTGTCGGAGTCGTGCGTTTTGTAGTGTCCTGTTTGGACACCCCTTGAGACTGCATACTCTTTTTCGCGTTAGAATTGTCGATTCTACGTCCTCATTGCAATTTCTTACCACTTTAATCGCCTAAGCGAAATTATCAAGGCTCGTTACGCCGCTAAACTTTCCGTAAATAATTTGACGTGCGGCGATTCATTCGCATGAACGCCGCAGAATGGACGCGAAAACCATGATGAGATTCTTCCGGCTATTTTCGGAAGCGACATCGCTCGTGTTGCAAAAGTGTAGAAGGTAGCAGCGACGATCGACGTCGATATTGAAAATCGGAAGCGGGAACAGACCAAGCGTAACAAGTCGGTGATGGCCACCGGTACCAATGATCAACATCTTGTATATACTGCTTACACCGAGCCTACTTAAGTCTTTTGAGGCCTGCACTTACTTCTTATTGCAATCACCGGGTCAACGTTTGGTCTACGGGCCGCTTTTGTTTGAACGAGCAGACGACAAAAAGCAGACGTTTGAAAGAGCAGGCGAAAGTTCGAACGATCAGGCGGCCGTGTGAATTTGAAGACGCACTGAACCCGTAGGTGGTTCGGACAACTTGGCGGTTTTCTCTCGTTTATGTTGGAGCAAAGCAAATACATCTGGCGACCACAAAGTGTTGCTCGCGCACGCAATCGTAGTTCGACAGCGTCTGGTTTGCCCTTTTCACGGCTACTATCCACGTTCTCGGACGAACGGAGGGGGCAAAAACATATGAAAACTGATCTTCAAACCTTCCAGACTCTCTTGGTACAACCCCCGTCGCAGCATTTTGATGAGACGGCAGGTTTTTTGTCTCGTTTCTTCCAAGGGACCACAGGAATGCATGTCTGGCACGGCGACTTCTGCCCACCGCCCCAGACCGGAAGTGCGTCCGGCGCGCCACCACCGCGGCGTGACGTAGGAGAGTTGAGTTGGTGTATATTTCTATGACCTTCGCTTCATTCATTTCACAACGTACCAAATCAGCACTAGGCGCTGGTTTACATCATTCTTTAATAAACGCCTTCCTCTCTCTCTCTCGCTCTCTCTAGAAATAGGCAATATTTCCGCCGTGAAACGAGTAACTATATAGAGTTTTTTAAATCGTTCATCCTTTTTAATATTTAGGTACCAAAAATATAAGTTAATGCAATAGTAAAAGAAAATTAACAATAACATAAAAAAACGTCGAATTTACACGACTCAACGTTCATTTATTTGCCTCAGTCCATTGAGTTTACCTGAATTAAAAGTTTGTCACGAAGTTTGGTAGGTCACCTAAAATACCCGTGATTGGTACAACTTTGTGTCGCAGCATTAAAAGTTGAATCGTAGTTGTGCTCTTGAACTAAGGAATTAATTGCAGTGAACAAAATTATGAGATGTTCACCTTGTCGCCAGATATATCGCAAAATCCAGTTACCGAAATACGTTTCATTATAGACATAATTAGAACGCAATTGAGTTAAAGCCAATATTATTTTGAAAATGTCACGGAAGTTTTTTGGACAGGCTCTTTCAGACTACATTTTGTAGAAACACTGAGCGGCAATCACAACACTTGTTATCCTAACCAACATTGTTTACAGTCAGCACCCTGATTTTGGCGAACAATCACGCGAAAAGAAGTGACCAAAATTGTTCACTTTAATTCATACGCGCCATCGTGCTCAGGTCGAATCTGGCCTAAACTAGCGCGTGCCCAAGTAAAAAGTTTCTTATACGGGATAAACTGGCTTAGCCTCGCTGTTGAGGTTTCTTCTTAATAAGACGCCGGTCAATTCAATTTTCTAACAAGCATCAGCCTTGCTAATTGATTATTTATTTTTATTAAACAGAACAAAGTAGTATTTCGACAGGGCAATTACTTACTGGTCATTTTTTGACAGTCTGCGTAAAATCGTCATAGTTCCACCACGCGCCATTCTGCATTTTGCTTTTGTACAGCCCACAGACACATAGCATTGCTATTCACATCATAAACAGGCAGCAATTTACTTCATATGTTGGAGAAGCTATATATGTGTTAGGGACACGGAGTTATTTAAATCGCCGTCAAAATCAGATGTTTGTTTATGGCCCTCCCAAACCACTTTACATAAAATACCGCCGAAGCGTACACTTCGTTCAAGCGCCCACTATTAACGTGTTCAAAACTTGTGAATTCTGCAAATTATACATTAAGCGCCCGATTTCACCGCGCAGGTGCCCATGTCTAGTTCCAACCTAGTTTACAGTAAAAGTTTGATGGGCGCGTACCCGGTAGTTCGTTGTTTACGCGTGCCCATCGAGGGTAATTTGGGGAGCCTTTATTTATAATGTATATCATTAAGGTGACTGGCCCTCTTATTTATGGTGTCATATCTTTAGTCTGTAATTAAATATGTTTTATTATATTTAAATTCGACTGTATGAAGCTCACAGAACCGCTTGAGTCAGGCACGGGCGGTCGATACTTGAAAATACGTCAGTTTTCGAGCCGATTTTCGGAAACGTGCTTTTTGTTCGCTGTTTGGCAGTGGTAAACACCGGCCACCGTATAGCAGACCGGCAACGGCCAGGCGGCGCCAGTAGGGTGAGAGCGCACGGTTATACCCTGTCTCGTTGTAACTCGGCAAAGGGTAAACGATAAGCCACAAATTGCGTGCCGAAGGCTTCGAAATGCGCGACGTATACGAGCGCAACGCACACATATTGGAGCATGACGCAGCGAAAAGCCTGATACTTCTCCGGAGTTGAGGCGCGCTCCGGTGATAGGCAGTCACGTTCCGATTGCTCCGCCAGGTCCGTAGCTTCCGCTGTACTGGCACGTTACGCGATCACGGCTTCCTGGGATACCCAGTATTTCTTGCTTCAGACACTAGGCTAAGCGGCGCCACCAGAGTAAAAGCTCACGTTTGAACAATGCAGCCGCCACACCCAGGGGTACCCAATACTTCTTGTTTCAGTCACTAGATGGCGCCAAACCAAACAGCATTGCAGGTTACCTATTCACCATGCGCGAGTAGCACCTGTTTAACCACAGACTGCGACGTCATCGACTAAAATGATCACGTGGCGAGTGATAGCCGCCGCTAAGAGAGCGTTCGGTATTCACCGGTCGTGTTTAGGGCCTAGTCGCCCGCGGGACTCATAACTCGACTAACAAATCTTATTCATGGGGTAGGGCTAGTTTAGCCGGTGTTTAGTGGGTGACTAGCGGCTGAGCGCCATGGCCGTCTCGTATCACCGCTCACTGCCAGCGCTAACGAAGCGCTTACTGTCTCGGAACGCTGGGGGTCACATCTAGGAAGAAGTGGAAGAGCAAATGTTGTGTAAATAGCCATGTTCAACGGTCAGAGATACCGCTAAAGAGATCTCAGAAGGGCGCTGGACGACGAGCAAACACGCATTCACGAGCGCTTCCATATTTGTTTTTGTCGCTGGCAATGCGGTCTTCGCGTTTCTCCCTTGCGTTTTGTGTTTTAATTTTTTTTTTGCAAAACTTTCTCTTAGACCATTAGTTTCTCAGTGTAACATTTTTTTTCTGATAAACATTTAATATTAGTTTTTATACTATAAAATACCCCTTCGGCGCAGCCGCATTTAAGTACGTTTGTGCATGGCCGATCATTTTATGTCACTTCCGCTTGTTAGTTTTGACTAGATTGTCACCCGTTTGCTTCGCGCTCGTGAATACCGCAGAACTAGTGGATCTTTAGTCCCCGATTTTTTCTCTTAGTTCGCGACTACTTGGACTAGATACTAACTTTAAAACAGCGCTAGTTATTCATGATTGGTGAATACGGCTGCGAGTCATGGAATATGCCAAAAAGTAGTTTGTGCTCACAATATAAATCTGAAAGCAAATATACGAAATCTGCAGACACCAAGTTATGGTAAATGGTATTCTTTAAAAGAAATCCGATAAGTGATGCCTCACAACAAATAAAAAGTGCTTAGAGGTGTAATGATATTCCTAATAGATCGATTTTACCAGGAGTTGCGCTACGCCACCGCTGCCGCGATGCATTCCGGTACTTGTAGTTCTCCCCAGTTTTCCGACCGCGTCAATGCACGTTGCACGCCCTGCGTTTGGAAATTTTCGGGTTAGCACGATACTTTGTATTCAGGTGCTTACTCGTGGTTCTCAGTGGGTGGCATCAGTTGCCCTGTGCCTGAGTGCTACAATAACAGCACCGGGCAAAAAGGCATAGGATTTCATTTTTTTCGAAAGAAAGCAGCCCCCGAAATGCGAGTCAACGAAAGGTAAACAAAGCCAGACAGAGCGGCAGAAAAAAGAGCGTTTTTCGAGTTGTTTTCCGATTCCCTTCGTAATTCATATTTGCCCATCGCACGTTAGCTAAAGAGTGTCAGATTACAAGGCACGAGATATTGTAGAGCGTGTTCCGTACGTTGGAATCACCCTAAGAACTCGCTCCGTAGCTGCCTATCAGTTGGTCTATTTCAATCGGGAACGTCACACTGCTTTGCGGCGGCCGTTTTTAATGCACGTTTTGATTCATTGTGTTTTGGTGGCTATAATTCTAATTGCGACGACATGTTTCAAGCACAACTGTGCTTGAAAGGATCACGATAATCACAAATTACAATCACGAGTGAACAACTTGATTAACAATTTGCTCAATCGCGAATAACAGGTGAACTCGCAAGCCTGTAGGGCTGACTGTTTAGTTTCTGAGGACACCAACCTTTTTTGAACATCGCCGACTTGAAAGCCCCCTCTGTTACGAAGCATTGGATGTGTAAAAAAGAATATTGTCTTTAACTGTTCACATTAGGTATTTGATAAACGCTTCGATGGTCCATCCTAGGGCGCGTAGAAAATGTTTGTAACCATCGATCTTATATATCCATCAGCAAAATCTCAAAAGGTTGGCCTTACAAAATAAACTTTATGTATAACCCTGCATATATGTGAGCATTACCCGCAGTTTATCCGCGGACAGCCGCGGTCAACTGGTGGAGGCGGATAAAAATTAATCAAATTTGGTGGATTGCGGGTGGAACGCGAATCGGAAGCGGATATCCGCGTGTGTGGATCAACTTTTTTTCAAGGCGGCCCATAAGCAAGTGCAGCCCCAGAGTGAAGAGTGAAAAAGTGATTTATATCAAGTTGTACTATGAAGTGGATCATCGGATGTTTTGTAGGGAGCAAAAGGCTCTCTCTCAAAAAAAAAAAAGTGACAACCGGTAAAAAAAAATCATTATTTACGCCAAGATAGACCTGATTCTCACCAAACCTCGCTGTAGGGTGTTCTATCTTGCCAAAACAACGCTGTTCCTAGAAAACGTAAAGAATGCAGGGGTAGAAACCGTCCCGGGAATGCATGCCCTTCTTTGTCAAAAACAAAAAAAAAAAAACATAGCGGAAAACATTTTTTGTGCAAAAGAAAGTCGGAAACGTACAAGTGTCAATAAAGTCGCCCCCGCCCCCCCCCCCCCCCCCCCCCCCCCCCCCACCCCAATGGCCGATATGTGCGTTCTTTTCTCCCGACAGTTCGGAAGTTGCTGGCAAATATGTGTTTTAGAGCCGAGTTGCGGAGTGTCTGTGCTCACTGTATGGCCTTCGTGTGTTTTAACTGTATAAATTTCTGGGGAAGAGGGAGTTCGTCAAGTAAATTTTCTTCCTTTTTTCCCCAGACTGCCTTATCACTTTGATGGGAAATAAGGGTATTGTGTTTACAACTGATATCGATAGAAAGTGTTGATATTATTGAATACTGCGATATTTTTCCCAGCGGTGTACTCGCGTCTTACCACGTATTTAGGAGTAGTTGGTTGCGGTGATTGGCTGCCTATTCTGTCACACTTTTTTCTATCGTTTAACTTTAATAAAAGCGACACAATGCTAGTAGTATATATTTGTCCTTTGCCAATTTTTATGATTATAGAATGCGCATATGCTTAAAGTGAATGCTACAAAAAAATTAAAATTTCCTTTTTTTTTTAGAGCACCTTCTGGGCAGAATGTCGCAGATTCTCACGAAGATCTGCTAACTGTGATCACCTTTCCAGCGACGTGAAGTGTCTCTGGAGGAATGATCACGTATAAATAATATAAATAGGACAAAACATGGTACGATAAAATGACTCACGGTATTCTGACTCGAAGGGTTCCTTTTACAAAGGTAAGCAAACGGCTATATTTATAAGGCACCATCCAGATGCTTTCTTTTTTTCATTTCAACTTTAATTTAATGATGTAAAATGAATGCGCGGATATCGGGTAGGATGCGGTTCTGATTTCGGCGGATGCGGTTCAGATGCGGATACAAGGTATGCGGATGGGGATCGGATGTGAATACAATAATTTAAGATCATTTCGGGTGCGGCTACAAAGTCTCCGGATCGAATTCGGATGCTGAATCGTAATCCGCGCTGGGCTCTAACAATTTCTTATACGAACATTTCCTTACGTGTTTAAGAAATTAGATAAGTGGCATACCCGTCAAGTGAAGCCTGACATCTGTCTTCCGTAGAGTTTGCGAGATGAAATCAAAGGATGAAAGAGAAGTGACCTCCGTTAAGATTAGCAGAAGTCGAATGGCAGGCCCTACTTTATGAATCTGAGTAGACAGATTTTTATTCGTTTGAACAGATGCACTTTACTTTCAGCGGCGTCCTGTTGGGACCGAGCGGTTGTCCGGGAACTTGGTGTGCGGCAGGGAGCCGAGCCAGGGCAGGAACCCATGAGGAAGCCGGAATCGCAAAGGACCAGGGAGCGGGAGGGGTGTCTCGTATAACTCTTAATATAAACATATAGACAGGTTACATCAACTCAAGAACACATTCGAGAACACACACTAGCAGCCGGCTGCTGCTGCTTTTATAACCTCACTGTTCCCCACATCCCTAACAGGGAATCCCAGTCGTCCCTTCCTTGACCAAAACGGCATGGTCAGTCTTCGTCCCGTTCAGGTACGCCCCTTTCCTCTCCCTCACACACTGCCACACGAGTCACGCACACCGAGGCCCAGACGTCCTTGGTCGGTCACCGGTGCCGTCGAATTCCGGATGGGGCCAGGTGCAGATGCTTGGTTTTCGCGCGCTAAGGAGATAATGCCAAAAGCGCTTTCAGCAGGGAAAAAAGCGCAAAGCCCCCTCCTTTGCCCAGGGCGTCCCAAGCCCGTCGATGGCGCCGTGCATCGAGGCGAGACAAAAGCAGAGCAGCAAGGAGAGGGGCCGGAAGTAAGGAAGCGTCGGTCAACTCGCTGATCCCGTTTCACCAATGTGCGTTGGCGACCCCAAGTCGCATTTCGCTTCGTTTCCGGGCACAGCTGACCGGAGTCACGTGGCGACGATACTCAAGGCGTTCACCGGTGCCGGTCGAATTTGATGGGGAAGGTCGTTTCCTGGGGTCTTTCGCAACAATCCCCAGCCGCTGAAAGTAAATCCGGTAGCAGCAGCTAGGTAATTTCTATCAGGCGGTTTTTTTAGGCGCCACCTATAGGCTCCTTGCACTGATGTCACATCGCATACTTTTGAACACCATGTAAAAGGAGGAGAGGGAAGCTGCGTTTGTAAGAATTTTGAGCCTATTGGAAAGACCACTTTGAAAATCTAACTGGTCAGACTGGTAATTTGAACTGGTCAAACTGGTATTTGGACTGGTCTAGCAGGAAATCAAACTGGTGCAACTGGTAGCCAGACTGGTCGAACTGGTAACCATATTGATATAAGTAAACATCAGGTTGCCTTGTAACTGGTCACCAAATTGGCCTACTTCACCATGTTGGCCGAACTGATCACCAGATTGGCCGAACTGGTCAGCAGATTGGCCGAACTGGTCACCAGGCTGGCCGAACTGGTTCAACTGGTAAAGAGATTGACCAAACTGGTCACCAGATTGGCCGAACTGGTCCAACATGGTTACCAGTTTGACCCCTCTTTCTCACTTTATTTATTGGCTTTCTCATTTTGGTTTAGTGGCTTTCAAATAATTACGGCATGATCGCGCGTCTACCTTTCACTGACAGATTCATCCCTTGAGCCGTTCAAAGTACTCTCAGAGGTATGACATTGCTGGAAAAAAATCAACATTCTGGGAATATTTTTATTGCTTAGGCGGTCACCGAGAAATTCCGTACGTTCAAAACGATCAGTATAAAAGACGGAAACGCAGGGCTCGGAAGCAGTGATCGGCATACCTCGGCATTCTCACTCATGAGTGCGATCACTCACGATCACTCACGCTCACCATCAGATTTGAGGTGATCGTGAGTGAGGCCGCGAGTCTCGAAAAATTGTGATTGTGAGTGTGAGTGTGATCGTGAGGTACGTGAACTTATGAGTGTGAGTGTGAGCGTGAGTCCTGAGAACTGATAAGCGTGAGTCTGATCGCGAGTGTGATCGCGAGTTCTGAGAACTAATGAGTGTGAGTGCGAGTGTGAGCCCTGCGAACTTATGAACGTGAGTTCGACCGTGAGTGTGATTGTTAGTTCTTAAAACTCTTGAGTGTGAGTGTGAGCTTGAGCGCTAAGTGAAGTACTCATGAGTGTGATTGTGAGTTTCGAGGCTCATGAGCATGAGCCTGAATCAAGACGTGAGTCTTTGGGTGGATATGAGCCCGGTGATCGCATTAGTCTGCGTGATGGCGTGAGGCTGAGGACCATGGCCAGGATGAGTCGCGGTGAGCGCTGGTATATTCTTAGCTGGGTTGGTCACGTGAGCTCCCGGGCCGCCTTAGTGGGCGAGGAGACTCTCGCTTCGCAGGTACTACGTGGGGTTCGGGCCTTCAGAGTTGGTTTGGGTGTCGCTCGCCTGCTCCTTCGCCATGTGAACGCGCCGGTTCCTGTGGAGGGCGGAGGAGGGGGGGGGGGGGGGTGCTTGTTCTTGCAGGCTCCTCCTTGCCAGCTCCCTCCGCAATGTCTCAACCAGCTGTAGAGGGCAGAGGGGGTATGAGGAAAGGGGGGGGGGGGGGAGGGGGGGTCGCTTTCGTCTCTCCTCGGCGTTCGCTCTTCGCTTCACGGCAGACTGCGAGACGCCAACGGACTGACGGCGCCTCGAGGCGGTGCGGTAACGTCGGAGTTGGGGAAGCGCTCCAAACGGCTAGCGCTCCTCTCTCTCTAGCATAGAAAGGTTCGTGTATATTTCGGTTCCTGTTGTCAAGTTGGTGTCAGTGGGCACAGAATTTTATGATTGTGTCAACTATAACGTTCGCACAGCTGCAATAAAATCAAATGACTCGCATGATCCTCATCAGCACCCGGAATTTCATTTCTCCGCGCACCTCAACGTACCTTTCGCAAATGAGTCATCACTCAGGAAGTGCAACAAAGGCGGTGTCATGATCGATCGAAGCTTCGAGTGAGGTCTTTTACATTGTGCGATATCATGCTGTTAAGTGTTGTTTGGGGCAAGATGGCGCAAGTGCAGGACAGCCAGCCGGCAATGGCCAGGCGGCGCCACGAGAGTGCTGCATTCGGCGCCACAAGCGGAGTGGCTAGCCTGCCCTTCGGGCCGTGGCGAGCGGCGGCGAACCCGATTTCAGCAGTCCCCGTGTGCACGTGCGCGCCATGTCCCTTTTTTTTTATGCGGTTTTTTAAGACCATCGGGAGCCTTGATAGGTCCAAGTGTTGAGAGCATAATCTGAAGCTGTCATTTGGACACCTGTTTGAACTCTTTTTGTGCGCTTGCGGCGTCGCTCTATAATAATCGCCGCCCGATCGGTCTGTGATTCGCTCGTCTCCCAGGAAGTGACACAACGCAACGAGAAGGCAGCGAATGGGTTTACTGTACTTCCCGGTTGCCCGTCTTCGAGAGCCGGCAGTCCGGACCCGCCGACCCTAGTTGTCGCCCGTCGTTCATAGCTGGCAGTCGGAGTCCGTGTCTACGCCTGCGGATCGTCCTTCCCACGCACTGCGTACGCTAGCTGTTCCGGGCTATCACAGCTAGAGTTTCGCTGCAGAACCACTCCTGGACCGTCATGGACTAGGCCGATAAGGCCAGGCTCGCCGTTTCCGCCGGTCCCGATCCGAAGCTCGCTGGTGGAACGCTCCTGGGACCGACATGGGCCGGACCAGCCAGAACGGCTCTATCGTTCCTGCCCGGCCCCAGCTTCGTGCAGCACGCTCTTCCTCTTTCCTCGCCGGCTGGCCCCCGCTCGCGCCTCGCTCGACCGTCCTCTTCTTCTCCCGGCGCCCCCACGACACTAGAATAAAATGTGGGTAATTAGAACCAAACTCTCCGTGCTAGAGAACAGTGCACAAGTCTGGCGACAGGATATAAGAAGGATATTTACGCTTCGCATGAGCTTTTCCCAGAAAAAAAGTGAGCATCCTGTTTTCCGCACGCCGTCACATTTGTTACCAGACTCAGCATTAAATTTGGTAGCCGAAACAAACAAAAATTTGTTCTACGAAAATCCACTATTTAAAAACTTGCATGCTTAAAAGGTTTTGGTTGCAACCGCGCGTGCCGAACGGCGCGCGCGGTCGCAACCAAATGCACGTCTACAACTACGAGTGCCGGAACAGGTCGAAGGGCATCTCGCTTGAAGACCTGATCGCCTGATTCTCGACGTCAAAGCGAAGCAACGATCGGCCCGATTTTTCCTACTGTATTTCTCTAAATGGTTGTCTCAGAGACTCGTAAAAAAACTAGTATAAATACGTTATTTCGCAAAAGGAGTCTGTCAGACCACTTTCCAAACCTGCACATCTATTTTCGTTCACTTCAACAATTAATGTAAAATTCACTTACTTGATGCATCGCACTCCAGTAATCCACTTTGTCGCCGTGTCGCTTCCCAAGGTCTTAAAGGGAAGCGGTAAAGTCTGACACTTGGGTCACCTGCACGACCGTGGCAGTCTTTCAAGCAGCAGTAGCGGCGTTTATTTTTGGGGAAAACTCTAGGCTTAGGGGAGATGTCACAGGAACCCGGAAAGGTCATAGAGACGTGAAGTTGAGACTTAATTTTATGAAAAAACAGTTCCAAAAAGGCTCACGCCGATCTAAAATGCCGCGTTCACACGTGGTTTCTAAATGCGCCCGCCCACAGTCCTCGCGACCCAGGCCGTCCTGGACTATCCAAGTTGTTTTATTTTTCAGTCGCTAGATGGCGCAACGTGTCGTGCCAACTTCCAAGCTGCATTGCTGGTTGCCTATGGGCACACTTAGCAAACTGTGGAAGCTACGACTCAGTGGGCCAATTAGAGCGTCGCATAGAGACAGGTGGCATCTAGAATGGACGCCTGTGAGACGCTGCCATGTGTCTAACTCCAATAAATCTACTGGCTCATCGGGATTCGCAGAGTTCGCCGTGTGCCGTGTGCCTTCGCTGACGGAGGCGCGCAGTGGCCGCAACGTCGCGGCGCCTGCCCCACGGCCACGGCCGGGTTGCCGGCGCGCCGGCTGGACGCGACTCCGAGGCGCCAATTGCCCGGGCTTCTCGGGCTTCGTGCGTGACGCTGTGCTCCCCTTGGCCGTTGTTTATTCATGTTTCTTTTTTTACGTTGTTATGGTCTAATGCATAGGTGCTCAGAGTGAGGCAAGAATTTCTTGTAAAACAAAAATAATATATCTGATAACCAACTTTTTACAATTCAATTCTGAAACACTTCTTATCGTTGGAAGGGATATGACACATATCGCGATGATTCAAGCCCGTAATGAATTTTTACAATGGTGTAGCGGACGGCAAGATTGATCAGCGGTCCGTTGAAGTGCGCTACTGCGTTGAATGAACACTTGTTCACCGAGCGGCAGAGAATCTGTCTCGAACCGATGGTTACAGAAGGGCCGCGAATTTGATAATTATGCAACATAAATTATAATATATCTTGTGAATTTGCAACTAAATGTCCGGAGAAACCGTTTGTCATCATTTCCGCAAGTTATAGAAAAAAAACACTCAACTTCAATTTCCCGAATGTGCTGCTAATTTCCGGGAACTTAATGCGCGAAATAATGCTAAATATTGCATTTAAAAAACCGCCAAGTTCGATTTTGATATGGGCGGACATTGTGCCCCGGAAGACACCTTCGATATTTTATTTTACAATTAGAATAGGAGTCAGGCAATGTTGACAGAGTCATAACCTGTAGTGACGCTTGTGTGCCGAACAAGTCACTTAATACCCCGCCAGTATTCGTACCCGTGGCGACACCTCGAAAAGGCGAGGAGACCGATTTTCCGTGACGTTCAAGCGTACCATCAGAGTAGGCTCGTAAAGGCCGGTTCACACATCTGCCTTCCGAGCTACAGGAAAGACAGAAACGACACGAACGACATGACACCGGGACAACCGTGACACATGATTGCTTGACAAAGCTGCTCATTGCATTATCTGCCACGCTCTGTAATACGAACATAATCGTCCCCTTTGTCATGTCGTTCGTGTTGTTTTTGTCGTTTCTGTCGCTCGAAACGCAGATTTGTGAACCGGGCTTGGGATAATAGACCGACCTCATCGCCAGTTTCGCAATGCCTCCTCTGTCGCAATGAATTGCGGGAACTGTGATCTTTCCGCACGAGGGTAAACGCCACGGTAGTGCACGAGACGAGCCGTCTCGTGCACTACCGCTGCCTCCTGTGAAGTACAACTATGGCTGCGTCACGCACGCTCTTGACGGTTGGTGAGATCGGTCTATTGGTCAAAGCCAACGTTGGTCAAAGCGAACGGCGAGCTCTCGTTTTCTTTCTTTGTCGGGGGGTGTTTACAGATATTGCGTTTTCCTGGTTGATAACAATAAACTATTGATATGTTGGGCCTGAAATATTCGCTACAATACACACGGATGAGCACTATATAAATAGGATTACGCTTCCAACGAGAGCTCGCGCACGTAGAAGCGGTCAGCTGCCCTATGGCAAAGAAGACGACGTAGGCGATTGAGGAGTTTCAGCGACGATGTCACCGCCCTGGCGGCCGGTCGCCGAAATAGAAAGAGAGGATAGGTTAGCTGGGCGTTGGCTTTGTGTAAATGCGTTGGCCACGAACGTAGGCTTATAAACTTCAGCAGCAAGAATATTACGCGGCTCTAATGTTCCGGTACGAGCAACAGAGCTGACACGATCTGTTACGACTAGCTACGACCACCCGCCGCAGCGATGCAGACGTCGAAGGAGCGCAATCGCAGTCAGTCGCCGTCGCCCGACGCAGATCGTTTGGCATTCAGGGCTTTCCGCCCAGGATTCTTCGCTTGTACTTGGAACCGAGTTTTATTTCCTGTGCTTGTGTATGTGCTCAGTGGTTGGATATGGACCTCATAGAGCAGTTCTTCCGACTCAACAGCGACTCAAAGTTGACGGCGGAGGTGCTTGCAGCAACGCTTTCGTTTGGTGCACGGGTGTGACGACTACACGGGTAAAATTTAAGATAGCTGCTAGCATGGCGGGCCATAGTCGCTTTATGTTGACACGATTTTAAGTTTAAGTACTCCGTGCAAAGGCGAATCTATCGCGTTTCTAATCCACCTTTGTTTTTGTTGTTGTTTTTATCACGCACGACCGACTACTGAGCAAATGCTTCCGTACCGATCACGGAGTGAATGTCTTCGGCCTTACATTGCGGAACGCCCAATAAAAAGTAATGTTTGTTCGGCGAGAAAACTTCCCTTTCGAGGGTCCTTCTTTGATTGATTGATAATTTCTCCCGTATCTAGGTGCCTTAATCAACACGATCGATTAAGTTTGCTTCCCTAGTTAGGACATTTTTCTGCCACACGCGGCACTAATGCTTGGCACGATGTATGCCACTGGTGGTATTGTGAACTGGTTTACTTCCAAAGCTAAAAGTGTAACAGGTGGGACCATTCAGTTTGCTAAAAATGTGATGATATGGGAATTTCGTCTACAGCATAAGCTTTCCAGATCTAGAATGGGTGTGCTGGTGGCTACAGCCTTAAGGTTTTAATGGACCAAATGGGTGATTACACGGCGATAATGCGGCGGAAAACTGCCCATTGACTCGGTGAGTTTTGGTTGTGACCATTGGTGTGCTGTTGGCAAATTAGGTAATGGCAATCCTTTTCCCTGGCCATCTGGCTTTAAGGAACATCGTGTCTAGATGTGCTTAAATATGTTTATTTCAAGGTTCAGTTGACCCCTCTGCATCATTACAAAAAGGCAGTCTCAAGCCGCAACAAACAGTGGTGAATATACAATGCATAATAACAGGCAGTGTCGAGGCGTTTAGTCCGCAGAAGCCAATTTGAACCTAAAAATGATTTTTTTTAGATAGTTTGCATTTGGTGTCTACTCCGCAGGGCCTGGTTTCCGCGACCAGTGCATAGTCCACCAAGCTGGTGCGTTGTGTCTTCGTGCTTTTTTTCCTGGGTGGCATTTTCTTCGCAAGTTCTTCGGCGAATGCTATTGAGCCTGAAGAACTGCTCTTGAGGCCCATATCCAGCCACTGAGCACAGACACAAGCACAGAAAATAACACTTGGTTCCAAGTACAAACGAAGCACCTGGGCGGAAAGCCGTGAATGTCAAACGAGCAGCGTCTGGTGACGGCGACTGACAGCGATGCACCCAGTGTTGGCGGTAACGCGTTACAAGTAACGGCGTTACCGGTAACGCGTTACTTTTTTTGGTAACGTAGTAACGTACTCGTTACTTTTCCAAAAAAGTAACGGGTAACGTACTTACGTTACTTATTTTGAGTAACGTGTAACGAAATTACGTTACGTTACTTTACTTCATAGAACTTAAAAAATTAAATTTTAATTTTTTTGTGTGTGTTTTTAAGTGCCCAGTCATAGATTCCTTAGTCGAAAAATGCCGCTGTCCTCCACTTTTCTTTGATGTCGGTGCACGTCAGATTTGACGTCACACGCCACCTGCCACTGGTTTTCTCCCGCGGCTCGCTGACCTCGCTACCGCCGTCGCCTCGGCTGGAAGGCCAAAGAGGTCCGGCTTCGGGTGGATTTGGGAGATTCCTGCGTCGAGGCCTGCGTTTCGCTTCCCGCTGGGAAAGAGAATAGGGAGTTTTCGTAGATCGTTTTCGCCGCCCCGTAAGGCCCTCCGCAACCCGCTACGATAGCGGGAACTCCACAGTCAAGGCTATCGGCGCGCAGGCGCAGTAGCAACTTCTTCGTTGCGGAACGCTTAGCGGAGGAGGCAGCGCGGTCTACGAAAACTTCCTATTAGCGAGTTTTAGTAGACCGTGTTTCCCGCTCCGCTAAGCCCCTCCACTACCCGGAACTCTACAGCCAAGGCCATCGGCTCGCAAGCGCAGTGGCGGTTTCTTCGTAGCGGAGGGCTAGTGGAGCGAGAAACACGGTCTACTAAAACTCCCTAATGACACCTTAGTGTCATTCTCTTTCCCGTTTTCGGGACTTCAAAAACGGCGGAGGCCTTGAGCGATTGACCGACAGCCAACAGAGCGTGTGAGTGGCTCCCCGGACCCACATGATGAGCAGATCAAGGCCGCCGTGGAGGGCCCGGGCGAGATTTAACAGAAAGAACTTTCCCCCGGCAAAAAAAGAAAATAACAATACGCCCGGAAGCAGAGCACCAAACTATTCGTCGAAGTCGTGTCGCCTGACGATTCTTGTAGTGTCCTGTTTGGACAGGCAAACATTCCTGCTTTACGGAAACCCCAACGCCACGCCCATCGACCCGCTTCGGTGACGCTGTCGCGGGCAGTGGCAGGCACAATGATAGAAGTCCTCCGAGGTCAACTTCTAATCGTCCGAGGAGAGAGGGTTCAGTTTTTTCTACTATCCTAATCTAACCCTTCGTGGAACCCCAGTGGCTATTCTTTGTGCGAGAGTGAACCCGCAATCCTACTGCGCCAGAGAGACGCTTCCCGGCGATTTCTCCTGAACCGTGCTGGACGCGGATCTTCAAGGTCGCGCACCAGTTGTCAGAGCTGAAGACGATAAAAAGAAACCACGAAAGCAATTCGCAAGCAGTTGTCGACACCTGTAGGATGGCTACGGCAAGCGCAGCTTCGTCGCTTTGGCCAGGACTCAATAAATATTTCGAACTGACAGAAGCTAAAGATGACAATTTAATTTTTAAGTGCCTTCTGTGTCAGCCACAGCTGAAAGAAACTCTTAACTTGTGCGAAGTCATCAAGCTCCAACCTGAAGAAGCATGTAAAGAGAGGGTAATTAAGTTTCCGCATGGACATATTTTAGCTATGGCGCTTACGCACTTATCAGACGTCGAAACAGCAAATGTTTTAGTTCGTGAATACTAAGTAACGCAACACTAACGTGCGTTACTTTTTATCGGTAACGGTAACGGTAACGCGTTCCTTTTATTTTGAGGTAACGTAGGTCGGTAACGCGTTCCTTTTATTTGCAAGTTACGAGTAACGTATTTAGTTACTTTTTTTCGGTAACGCATACAACACTGGATGCACCCCTTCGACGCCTGCATCGCTGCGGTGTGTGGTCGTAGCTAGTCGTAACGAGATGATCTTCACTTCAAGCAAGAAATCTTGCCATACCCTAGTCATGATATGGGTGCAAGTGTTCGACGACGTGGGCTCTCTCACGTTGGTGCAGTTGTCATCAAGAAAGGTACATATCAACAATGTTTGGCGTTTGAGGCTGAAACTATGACGCATACTTTATCTAAACCTAAATTTATCGGTCTGCGGTTACAAACATTTTCGTTGACGTTGCTTAGATAATGTAACCATTCAGGCCTCGCATTAAATGGTGTTGCGAACTCTTCGGTTGTGTATGAAAACCTATTTTTTCCCTAATAAAATACATTTTCAAAAGGACACGTGCCTTCTGCTGATACATATCTTTCAATTTACAATGCAGAGGCAAAAGAAAATTAACGGTGTACACCTACCACTTAGCATACGCACCTTTTGCCATTCATTCTTGAGCACACTCAAATATCAGCTTAGGTTGCTCTTGTTTCAGAAGCTTTGCCCTCTTTTGTAAAAAAAAAAAAAAGTTAAAAAAGCTTTACCTTTGTTCTTTTTTTGGCATTTAATACAGACTTGTTTATTTTGCAGATCGCACACAGCAGATATCACCGTGGTACATACAACTCGAACGGCCGATGAGACTATTGCTATTACAATAAAGCTTTCCACAAGAGCCAAAATGAGGCTTGTAGGGGTGCACAAGCACATCGAAATGAGATTGGCGCTTCCGGGGCTTGTTTACATTATGCATAAAAACAGGACGATCGGCGACCAGCTGATCGCAATATAACACCAAGGATACCGATGTGTCCATACATAGAACGCAGGATAAAGACCTCAGTCGTCCCTTGTATGCTGTAGCTGTCATACTTTCCATCCAACCGCTTTTTAGCACTATTAACTAGAACAACCAAAGAGTTCGCAACACCGTTTAATGCGAGGCCTGAATGGTTACTTCATCTAAGCAACGTCAACGAAAATGTTTGTAGCCGCAGACCGATAAGTTTAGTTTTAGATAAAGTACGCGTCATAGTTTCAACGCGCCAACATTGTTGATGTGCACCTTTCTTCGGACCCAAGTACATTCGGTTCAACTTGATGACAGCTGCACCAGCGTGAGAGCTCACGTCGAACACTTGCACACATATCTTGACTATGGCAAGATTGCTTGCCTTCGACTGGCTTGAACACTTCATTTGTAGCATCACGGTAGGTCTTGGTTGAAGCGATGATCGTCTCGCACACGTAAACAAACAGAACAGCACGCTTTGTTTAATTTATACGCTACCGATCTACGGGCGCCGCAAATCTATCCCCCTCTTTTCCGCCATGTTGGATCGATCGGAGTGCCCCCTATATTCGCTCAAACTCCTTATGCTCCGACTCTATAACAATGCAAATACCTCGTTCATTGGACTTTTAAAGACTACCGAAACCGACAGATTAACCTCTACGTCACTACCTATTTCGGAACACTTGCAAAACGTCAGTTTTGGTATTTCGCGTGCATTACTGGGCACAAAATGAGCCTCACATGTCGCTACAAAAAATGAGCGGTATACTAAGCCACCACTGCGTCGAGAAAAACTCCTTTTAGAAAAAGTTTGGAATGATTCAGCATCTCGCGAGCGTCAAGTGTGCACGCGGCCAAGAGCACGACAGAAAGCAACAATTACGTCCGACCGTCTGGCTGCCGAGCTCCGAGCCTCAGTTTCCCCCCCCCCCCCCCCCCCCCCCCCCCCCCTATAGGGCACGCTCCTCTCGTAAACCAATATCCGCTAGACAGGCCGAGCACGCGGCCAAACGGTCATACGTGTGCAAAAGGCCGCCGCGCCGCACGCACCACTCCAGCAACGTAGGCGACGTAAGCGCACAGCCAACACCACGCACAGCACACTGCACTGCACGCGTACAAAGAGTGAGGAGCATTTGCGCTTGCGCCACCTGCGCCCTGTCCGAAGCGGACACCGTAGTGCGCGGCGAACACGTGAAGAACGCATGACGTCAAGGAGCCAACGCCGCGTCGATGAAAGAGAGAGAAAGAGAAATGTCGTTAGACGTACGAGTAAAACAAAACGAACAAAAAAAGTGTCGACGAAATGTAGTAATATGGTGGCTGAGTAATAAGCTCTGTCGAGCATCGAATGTCGAAGAAACGATCTTCGGATGACACATCGATGAAACAAATGTTGAAGAAACGATCTGCCGATGAAACATCGCAGTGTCAATGAAACAATCTGTCTATGAAACCTTGTTCGACGAACTGATTGCCCATTATAAAACTGCGTGTCAAGAATGACGCGGCTTGCCTCATGAAAAGTGGCGCGCCCTACATGATCGAGAGCGCGACAAAGAACCACATGGGGACGGCCGCAAACCCCCAAACCACTCCAAACCAAACCAAGCAAAGTCATGCCAAAATCAAACCAATCCAAACGAAATCAATTCAAGTACGGCTGCATGTATCAAGATAATGAATGCTGACAGTATTTTATAAAGGCCGAGATGACTGAAAAACAATGCCAGCCGATGATTCTCCTTAAATCGCAGCCTACTCCGGCAAGCACGGTCGATCAACAAAATCAGAAGCAACTCAAGTAAGAAGAAAACTCGGCCACCGCGGCCTCTGTTCATAGAATAGCATACGACTGACAGACACCACTGCCAACAGGGATTATGGTGAGATTTCAAACCGTCGTCACGTGCAACCACCCTACCTAATATAACCGTTCTCTCCCCCCCCCCCCCCCCCACACACACACAAAAAAAAAAAATATGGGTCGATGCCCATATGTTTACTATATATACATTCTGCATAAACTTCCGTAGAAGTACCTGTGGGTGGCACAAAAAAAGAAACGGAGGTGATATGTGTAGTAATTGTTTATCTGTGTACAAATGAGCGAGGTATGCACAGCGAGGCGATGTTCTAATCACTGCGACATTGTCTGTGTAACCTGTCGGAAGGCGCGTTTCTGTTTTCCCGCCGCCCTTGTCAGCAGGCGAAAGTTAAACGCACCCACTTTAGTCAGCTTGCATTTAGTTTCTTTCGTAATTCATCCATGTTTACGAAATTTAGTAGAAATGTGCGGAGCATAAGCATTAACATAGTGCATTTCTTTCAAATTGGATTAGTGGCTCAGAAGTTTCCCCGCCGCACGACTCACGCGAAGACATACCAAAGGCTTGAGAGAAACAAAAGAAAAGCACAAAGAAAGCAACCGGCAAGCGTGATGACCTGTGAGTGTGAGGACCTGTGAGTGTGATGAGCGTGAAGACCTGTGTGAGGACCGCAAGGACCTGCGAGTGTGAGGACCGTGAGGAGCTGTGAGTGTGAGGACCTGTGAGTGTGATGAGCATGATGACCTGTAACAGTGAGGACCGTGAGGAGCTGAGAGTGTGAGTGCCGTGAGGACCGTGATGACCTGTGAGTATGAGGACCGTGAGGATCTGTGAGTGTGATGACCTGTGAGTGTGAGGACCGTGAGGAACTGTGAGTGTGATGACCTGTGCGTCTGATGATTCGTGATGACCTGTGAGCGTGATGACCGTGATGATCTGTGAGCGTGACGACCGTGATGATGACGGCGAGTGAGTTTTGGTTTTGCGTTGAGCCGTGAGGGTGAGTCCGGGTGATGATCCTATTTTGAATAAATCGTGATCGTGAGTGGGCGTGAGTTCTGATTGAGGAAAAAATAGTGATCGTGAGTTTGAGTGAGGACAGCTTAAAATGCCTACCTATGGTGATCGGGTTAGTGTGCTGTTGTAGTGATATTTGTATGTGCCGTGTATGTGTATGCGCTCAATGTATGTTCAGCTGATGCTTGTAGTAGGCGTATTGTGTCTACATTTGTGTATAATAAAGATTTCCGAAGCACAGCATTGGCGTGAACAAATGAAAATATTTTTTGGCGAACCAGCGTGACAAGTCAATTAGTGTGACCAGTTCAAACCACCTTGACCAGTTCAATCAATATGAAACTGGTCAAACTGGAGCAATAATCAAGTTTGAAACTGGTACCAGTTTGAACTGGTCTTTCGAATAGGGGAGTGACAGGTAAATCTTCTATAATCTTCTGGGAGAAGAATAGTGACGCCTGTGCTTATCCGGGAGGCACAAAGGAGGACCCTGATAAGAGGGGAGCTCCTTCTTCCCCTGCACATGACGTCATTTCTGATGCCCTCCAGAGAAAAGGGGAAGAAGGAGCTCACCTCTTATCAGGATCTTCCTTTGTGCCTCCCGGATTCGCACAAGCGTCACTATTCTCCTCCCAGAAGATTTTAGAAGGTTAACCTGTCACTCAAAATTCTTACAAAAGCAGCTTTTCTCTCCTCCTTTTATATGGCGTTCAAAAGTATGCGATGTGACGTCAGTGCAAGGAGCCTATTGCGGTACCTCGGGTGCTCACAACCTGTCTTCACCTGAGAAGCCCTAATCTTTCTGTTTAAAGGAGCTGTGCAACGATATTCAATTGGGATGTTTTTCTCTCTACACGAGCTTACTGGCACACCTGGGACTCAAGGATACTCACACGCAACGCCATTGGCCAAGAAACTCCTTTGTCGCGGTGTAATTTCAAGGACAAAAGCGATCATTTTCATTCAATCTCTCCTTTGCAAAATTTGATGACGTAACTCGGGGATCGCAGTACACCCAAGTGACGATATTTGAATGCGGTTCATAGATTGGACCCGAGCATTGCGTGGGCACTCGACTTGGGCTCGTGACAATTGCTAGCTCGAGAAGCATTCGGGTTGTGACCCGTGTCCAATCGCTGCAACGACGACAACAGCCGAGCCATAACAATGTCTGGAACTCAGCGCGTGTCCTGCCCTTTGCCAACCCCAGCGCGTGGCTATGATCAACACTGGCGGCATATAATCGGCTCCAGATCACGTGGCCGCTTGTTCTGGCTGCGAGTTGAGGGGGTGAACGCTGCTCGTTTTTCTTAAATTTTTTTCTGGGACTTCAATTGCGTGGGGTGAAAAACGAACGCGTGTTTCATAGGTCATTAACGTTAGGGATCCGTTTTAAGCGGTATTTGTGCACAGTACAAAAATTGTTGCACAGCTCCTTTAAGTATATTAACTGAATACAATAGACAGTTTTAGTAAAGCGTTGCTGGCTCTTACGTATGTAATAGTATAGCGTACGCTGAAAATGACCTGCACGGACCGAATTTAGTTGTGCGTTACGTTTCCGAGTGAACATCCCCCATAATCTTTTCTATTCAATTTGCTAGAGCCGTAGAATTTTGCGTGCTTATAGCGCCAAACATGCTCGCGGAAAGAAATATTAAAATGAAAACGTGTCCAGTCATGTTATTTCAAATTAAAATACCAAGCCGCAGCGGCCTCGTTAAGCGCGGTTTCCTGCGGGGTACCGAGGCTACGAGTACGAGTGCGTAGCCAAATTGGATTACAGAGCCTCTGTCAGTCGTCTCGTAGGAACGGCACCTTTTTTCTATGCTATCGCTGAATGAAATTCATAACCTGCTGATGTCCAGTGCACTCAGAGAACTTCGGCGATTTCTTTTAAAGTCGTTCGTCCGTCGGCGATGTACTGTGCGAATAGGCTTAGCGTCGAGCAGATCGCAGCGTCGACGCACATTCGGAGCGGTGAACATTTTCACTGTCCACTCCTTCAGCTGCACGGCGATCTGATTCGACGGTGGTAGGTCCCAGAAAGCATTGCCGAGCTGAACACCACGTAATTTCACGTAACACAGAACTTCAAGAACACCACGTTACCCCTGCTGCGCCAGTCGAGGTAACCGCCATCTTGAAACTGGCGCTCTTGTTGGGCCCGAGATTTCTCGAGAGCATCCCGCAAAGCCTGCTAGCGCGCGACTGCAAATCCCCAGCGTTCCGTGCGTACGCAATACGCTAGTCCTTCTATTGCGTTCTGCACATGCGCACTCACGACCCGCAATTTCCTTGCGTACGCAAAGTTATAGCGTACGGTCCACTAAACCTGTCTAATAATTTAGGACAATAAAGCCTTGAGGGGACTGCGGACCTGAGACCGAACATAATATATTTTTTAATAAATTGATAAACCGATATATCAAATGTGCACAGCTCAAAAAAGATTCCCCCGTGTAACCAAATGCCACAATTGTTTATTTGTAATGAAGACAGAGCACGATGCATTCGAGAAATGCACACTGAATCCTCAAATTCACTGCATTTGTAGCGCATTAAGACCCTAAATGCCCGATCATTTATATATCTTATGTTTCTTATTGCGAATGTTTCGTCACCGCCAGTAAGAAAACCAGCGCTGCCATAAGCCATTGGCCTCTCAACCCTCATGCTCTCTTATGTTGAATTGTCTTGGTAAATTTGCAGCGATCCAAAAGCGCTGGATGCTCACTCTTGCAAGCCCAAGAAAACACAAAGTAAAAGAGCTCACTTAAACCGCTCCAAATGAATTAAGAGAATTCTTCATTAGAGTCACCTACAGCGTGTCTCCCCAGAACAGCTCAGTGTTCTTTTTTTCTACCGCAAAAATAAACTACTCATCACCGAACGCTAATTCTCCACCCTGATGTAGCGCTAGCAGTCCAAACAAGATGCGAAAGTTTCAGAACTCACCGATATCTCTCAAAAGTTTTTAACAATTTTCTGATAATTTAACTGGGAAAATATAGCTGTTTTTTCCCTTTTTTTGTAACTGGCGCCCATTCAGCTCCAGATATTCGAGAGGTCCTTCGGCCACCATTTTCCAAATAAAAATTGTAGAAAATCGTTTATAAATTTTAATTAAGATAACGGTTAGTTCTGCAAATTTGTCATCTCTTTCAGACAGGAGGGCGAGATTTGTTCGGAAAATGAGGCTTCAATAATGCGTAATTTATTTTTGTAATAAAAGAAATCTGCGCGTGTGTGTGTGTGTGTGGGGGGGGGGGGGGGGCACACTCTACATACTCAACGTGCGCCACTACTAAGGATGATTTCTGTGCCCCCTCTAGCCTCCACACACTTATATACCCCATAGGCCGGATAGAAAGAGTCGAGACATACGTGTTTTAATATCAAGTGCAGAAGTTGCGCATATAATTATGTCATGTACTACCACGGTCAATATGAGTGCGAACACCACTCCGCGTGGCCCACGCAGAGCCGTATATTGGGAGAGTTTGGCCAGTGGGTGTGGCGACGAAGGCGCCGGAGAGGAGAAAAGTAAATGAAAGGGAGGAGAGCGCCGAAGGAGCGAGAGAGAAAGAAGGGAGCAGAGAGGAGACGACCGCCATTTTTTAGCAACGCTGTCCCAGACTGGTCGGAGAAGAGCACTGCTGAGGCTACGCGTCGTCTGCTACGGGCCGACTTCTTTTTCGCCTGAATAAAAGTTTGTGGCCATACGCCGAAAAATCTTAATTTATTAGCTTTTTAACCCACCGAGGAATAAAAGAATGTCATTTTCTTGCCAGAGCCAGCGATATAAAAGGCAATGATCAAGATTTAGATGCCGATCCCACGCATTCCGCCGGGAGAATGATCGAAGATGGCGGTCCTCCCCGCTCAAGTGGGAGCAGCCGGGAGTTCACGCGCATGCGCTCATGCCTCTCGCTCTACGCCGCGTGCTGATTGGCTCACTAGGGAGGAGAGCGTTACGGCGGCGAGATCATAGACTGACCAAACTCTCCCCATATACGGCTCTGGGCCCACGGTACTATGAGTGCCCCCTGTCGACTTCTCTTTGAAGTACACGTGCACCTTGGTTTCGAGGCGTATCGTCTCTAGCGATCGCCGCGCCACTCAGCACTTCCGGTTCGTCTGCTACCGAAGAACGGTCGGCGAAACCGCGAAACTGTTCACCAGTGACGAAGAGCATTTTTCGCTAGCAATGTGCGCCCGCAAAATTATTTGTATAAATATTTTACCGTCATTCTTTTGATTAGGAAATTTTAGTAGATTATTCCCCTGACAAATGCGTTCGATGTGCAAAGTAGTGGTCTGGTTATCGCACGATAACCCGCAGCGACACTAAACTTTATGCTGTGTCATGCTGCTTTTACAGTGCTCAGGAGCGAAGGATATCACTTAAAATAATGACTATTTGGGCGAGTTGGTGGGAATTCATTATGGAAAAAAGCGCGAAAAAAACGACGAGGACGTCCCGTCTGTTTCTTAACGTCATCGTCGTATCTTTTGTGTTGTTTTTTTATGATGACAGGTATCACCCACGCTCGCACCGCGCTAACTTCTTGCCTGTGCGAGTTGGTGGTCCTTTGCTATCCCAAAACTCACGCGAAGCAAATAATAGGCAGTCTTGGTTGATTTTAAATATAGTGCAAAAAAGACGGGACAAAAAGGGCGAAGTAGCACACAGGACAAGCGCTTCTTCGTCATTTTTGTCCCGTCTTTTTTTCGATATTTTAAATATGAATGTAAGTTACAACCTTGACCAGTAGACCAAGCTTTTACCAAGCTTAGTTGATTGTTTTGAAACCTCTAATAACAATATAATGCATGTTTAAAGTCGTCAGCGAAGTATCGGGTATTGTTATCGGGGTCAGGGGAATATTTTACTAAAACTTCCTAATCAAAAGCATGGACTTAAAGATGTTTATACAAGTTATTTTTGCTGGCGCGCATTGCTGGCGAAAAATGCTCGTCCTTGGTGAAGAGTCTCGCAATTTCGCCGGCCGTTTTTCGCCGCAGACGACCCGGAAGTGCCGAGTGGTGCGGCGATCGCTAGAGACCACTGATCTCTATGACAATTGCTGGATCGCGCTTTCCCGCTCCGCGAATGCGGTCACTGGCGGCCATATTTTTGGTAGAGTTATATTACCTCTAGCCAGTGTAAGCTGCTGCAGCCATCATTATCTATCCAGGGCAGACAGCGTTGTGGTAGTTGGGGTGGCAGGGTGCCATCGAAATTGCGTGGGTGATATTTCGTGCTTGATTGAAATTGCTTGACGAAACATAGTTTTGAAACCCAGCGTGAGCCGTAGCCCGATCTTTGAGGACCCGACGAAAGTTTCACGAAATCGCAGCACCGAGGAAAACCAGCAGAGCAGGAATCGAAAGTCGCATCGAAAGAAGCATCGAAAGCAGACGCCGGTAGGGAGTGTGCTTTCAATGCGAGCTGCGCTGCTATCGTAGAACTTTCGCCGGGTCCTCAAAGACGAGGCTACCTTTCACGCCGGGTTTCAAGAATCTGCTTTGTCGAACAACTTCAGTCAAGCACGAAATATCACCCACGGTACAGTGTACTAGATCCACGACTATTTTATGGCAGCCTGCCGGCATTGCGCTGTCCGCCATATTACTAAGATGGCTAGAGATAATATAACTCTACCAAAAAGATAGCCGACCGTTGCCGCATTCCCGTCCATAGGAGGAGCTGGCCAAACGCGATCCAGCAAATATGCATAGAGATCAGTGCTAGAGACGAAATGTCTCGAAATTAAGGTGCACGTGTACTTCAAAGTACAGTCGGCAGGGGGCACTGGTAGTACAGCGGGCCCAGAGCCGTGCATTGGGAGAGTTTGGCCAATAGGCGGAGCAAAGGCCGCCGCCAGCGCCGAATATTCCCCCCGCGCTTAGAGCGTAAACTAAATTTGTGACACAACGTCGACCAATCAGGAGACCGCGACGTCACAATATTGCAAGCGACATTCAAAGCGTGAAATAGAGGCGTTCAATCTCGGCCTCTCTGCTCCATCTCACAAATGTCGGCAGTGAAGACAAAGGTACAGGCGCGTGAGCCTAGCTCAGGAAAACGCTTTTGTTTGTACAAGAACTCGTGCATAGGAGCCACTTTCCAAAGTCACTGCGCTCGTGCCCATGCCTTTCTCTGCACTGCTGATGTTGGCTTGCTAGAACAGTGTCCTGTGACTGGCGGAAAGAAAACAGTGCAAAGGGTCCCTTACAAAAATTTGTAGTTAAATTCTTTTGAATTTTTGTTGAAAATTTTCTGGAGTCGTATTGAATTTCTTTTTAAACTTTTTTGATATTTTTTAGACTTTGTTTTGACAACTTATTTAACTCCTAGTTAAAATTGGCCACTTAAATTTTTAGAATTCCTTCTTACATACATTCTTTTGAATTCCTTCTTACATAAATTTTGTTGAATTCCTTCTGACGGAACCGCAGATTAACGTTTAAAAAAACACTGAATTTTTTTAATATATTTTTGAATTTCGTTAGGAAATAGCGTCTTTTTGATACATACACATCCCACAAATAAGCAATGTAAACAAACAGAAACACCATCAAGCACTCAACACCAGAAACACGGTCCTGTTGACAGCACCAGAGCCTTATATAGCCTACATATTGAAGGTAATCATTTGGCCGGTGACCACCTCTGCACTTATTAAGGTTCAAAGTATTCTATCATCTCCAAGGGAGTCTGTCAAAGCGCAAACAGTGTTTTCAAGTTCATGAACGATATCTCTTACTAAAAAGCATTGGTACAACTAATAATAATTTCGTGTAGCCGCTAGAACAACATCCACAAAAACGGCTCATAGAACAAATGTTATCGCTTCTCTGCATAGCACCATTCGGGACGAAGCCAGTCAAGGCGGTTGCTCCACTTCAAGATAGTTATTTTGCTCTACTTTACTAGTTGAATAGGGTCAATAATGCCACGATAGTTATTTACAAAGTGAGAACGGCAGGGCGTGTTTTTCGAACGCCTGGCCTCCAGCACGCGCCCCATGCCTTCCGTCGTGCTTTGACTGCGCAGTCGAGCTCGAGGGGCGCGAGTCGTCGAAGAGTTGTCAAGGATAGAAGGCTCGCGCTGGAGGCAGGAGAACGGAAGCCCCTCCCTACGGTTCTCAACTTGTCAGAGACTATTGAGAAACTTAGTGACTTTTGACATTTAGTCAAGATGTATTATTTTCAATAAAAAGTCAACAGAAAGTCTGTAGCTTTTCTTTCGACACTAGCTACAGAAAGTCAACTGAATAATTTAAACACGAAGTAATAGAACGTCTGCAATTTTTCTGATAACACTTTCAACAGAAAGTCAACAGAAAAAGATCCAAGGGAGAGTTAATAGAAAATCAATAGCTTTTTTTTTGACTCAGGCAGAAGAAAATCATTAAAAAAGTTTCAACACAAAATCAACAAACTTTCTGTTGACCATGTCCACAAGAAGTCAGTCAAAAGAAAGTAATCAGAGTGAACAAGAAGTCAACACATTTTAATAAAAAAGTAAAAAAAAATCCGTCATATCGGACCCCGCACACGACCGCAGACCAAATAAAATAATAAAAAATGTATCTTTTTATAAAATATTATAAAGAAATAATGTCAATAAGTTTTCTTTTTATATATATAAAAAAATAACCTACAAAAAACTTTGTTACAACTTCTTTTTAATTTTTTTATAAATAAGTCTACAAAACAAAATATATTGTTTTTCCTCTTGAATTTTGTTAGAAAATAACCTACAGAAAAACGTCTTTACAAGTTCTTTTTAATTTTTTTTTATAAATAAGTCTACATAACAAAATCTATTGTTTTTCCTTTTGAATTTTTTTAGAAAATAACCTACAGAAAAACGTCTTTACAAGTTCTTTTTAATTTTTTTTATAAATAAGTCTACAAAAAAATTTAATATTTTTTTTCTTTTGAAAGTTTTTTTACAATAGTCAAAACAAAGTGCGTTTATAAAGGAATTCAGTAGGATCGCGAAAAGTCAATAAGAAGTCTAAAAAAATTAAAAAGAATGTTGAGACCCGTTTTTGTAAGGGGTGGGGCGCGCGAGCGTCTGAAGACGCGGAGTCCCGCTCGGCTCGTGCACTGGCTTTGGCAGTGCTTTCTTTCACCGTCTCAGCTGAGACGCTGTTTCTAGCAAGTTGGCCCTGGTTTGGAGCGCACGTTCGTTTATTCTACACGGCGTGACAAAAACCTCTCACGCACACACTTTTCAGTCACTGACAGTTACACCTTTTAACTCTAGCGACGCTAAAACGGCTTGAATTAGTCGTGTCACAAATTTGAAGCTCACGATCACCGCTAGGGGCTGTTTCGCGGCTTGTGGTTGGCCCCGAGATGTTCGCCTATTCAAGTTAATGTATGGCCAAACTCTCTCGATAAACGGCTCTGAGCGGGCCTAAAGCCCCTCGATGTGTTTACGTGTCTTGCAAGTAGCGTCAAATGCGCGAGCGCACGAGGACCATGTCTCGAGCGGCCCCTGGAAGCAAATGGCGGTGCAGCACTAAAATGAGAGGCCTTTGGAAGCGAATGGCGGCGGAGCACGCGCTCGCGGCACGTGTCTCGCGCGTTTCCACAACAATGGTTGGCGGTACTTGTAAAAACGGCCTTTATCAAGGGGCTTTAAGCGGGCCACGCGGGGCGGTGTTCGCACTCATATTGATCGTGATAGTACTTAGGTTGTAAACATCAGCATCGAAAGACCCTTTAAAGTGCAAGAGAAAATAAAAAGAAAACATCGCGGTGAAACTTGACGAAAAACGCAAATACAACATGTAGATGATTTTCTGCTAGTGCACCGAAAGACATTGGACAATAATGTTAGTAGTAGCATCATGGACATATTCCACAAGTGCGGTTCAGGACTTATTTTTATCTGTGAAACTCCTAAGGAAGGTGTGTTGCAATTTCTAGACCTTTCTCTATCTTTGCAAACAAACCACCTGTGCTGGTCATTTTCACCCCGTTCTAAAAAAGGTTTGCTGCACTATACGTCCTCGCACTCTAAAGTCGTAAAGAGAGGCATAGCTCTTTCCTGCCTTACTTCAGCCCTAAAGAAGTCATGCCTCCACACCACCAAAAGCAGTTTTAATGCTCAAATTGAGGCACCCTAAGAGCGTCTGGGTTTCCAGCGCAGGTGCTAATTGAAGTGGTAGGAACTCTGATAAAAAAGTAAAAGGATGCGAACAAGCTGCACGTGATATCGACAAAAAAAGAGTGTTGGTGGTTTTGTATATACACAGAATATCTCACAATCTCAAACAGGTAGCCAACAGGTACGGAGTCCCCTTAGTGATGTCAGCCCCCCAAAAAATGGGTCAAATCTGTTCTAAAGTTCGAGCAAAAATAGAAAATATTACAAAACACAGGTGCCGCACAAAACGCGTCCGCCCTTACGTGCCCTGTTCAACCAGAGTGGTTTATAGCATTCCCCTTTCCTGTGGCAGATCCTACGTAGGACAGACGGGACGGTGTATTAATGACCGGTTAAGGGAGCACAATCTTTCTCTAAATTCAACAGTGGGGGGTCACCTACCTCTGCATTGTCAAGCGTGTAAGTGTACACCTTCTTTACGAAATACCTCGATAATTGGCAGAATCACCGAAAGAAACACTCGGGAAATGTTTGAAGCTTTCAGTATACTCCGCTTAGGCGAGCGTTGTGTCAGCCATCCTTCTGTGGCTTTAACCGACAAGGAAATAGCCTTTCTACAGTCGTTTGAGTGTGGCTGATGGTGTGTGTCCTCCGCGTGCTCGGGTGCCCCCGTGCGAGTGTGGCCTCGGCTCGACCTGATACCGAGGGCTGTTCTTTTTTCTTCCATCAATACATCGAGTTGTGAGTTTGCGCTTGTCTCTTCTCTCTTCCCTCTTCTCTGTTCCTTCCTATCTGTGCGCAATTTTAACCATGTACAACATATTTGCCAAGGTGCGGAGAGGCGAGTTCAAGCTACCAATTAGGAAGACCGCGTCACGTGGTTTCAAGATGATAGTGTCACATGCAACGGAAGCTGAAAAGGTCCACAGCTCACGAGGGCAGGGTGCCACGAAGCCACTTTCGGCCATAGAAATCTTAAAATAAAGAGTACCATAAGTTTACTTTCTCTCGCGTAGAAAACCCCCCTGATTCGAGCACCATATTACATTCTATCGTTTCCAGATGGGCGCCGAACACGTCACGTCGAAACGCGGCTCGCAGATTGGACACTAGCGCAGAGGGACCGATTGGCCTGCGTTCGTTGCCAATCAGTCTGCATTTTTATGGACTCGGGTGCACATTCATGGTCAAGCAGTGTACAGTGACGGAAGTTGTCGACGACTTACGAGTAAGGCCACTTCCAAATCGGCTGCGACAGGCGTCGGAGACAAGACTGGGGAGAAGAACAACGAACAGTTTTCTGTCTGCGAATTGATGTGGTTGATGTATGAGCAAAGGGACTGGGTATAACTTACGTAAATATTACGCAAGATAACTATACGCGAAAAAAAAACAAAAAAAAACGAGGAAGGCGAGAAAGACACCGCGGACAAGTGCAATAACCTAGCAATGCCCTCAATATTTTTTATTGGCGATAACGCGCCTGTTTAGTACTCAGCAAAAATAAAGGAAACAGCGTTCCAAAATTGATTTAGTCGGTTTTTATTGCTCGTGGTAGCTTAATTGTAATCGTGGTCATTATTGTTCATCACACGTTTTATAAAAAGAAATGACAAAAAGTTACGGCTCGTGAACCAATTATCGCCAACGCGACACCATCGTTCCTTTTTGTAGGCTAGCGCGGTGGAGGTAGCGACCGACACTGAATATTATTGCCTATACGTTAGTGCCCCTTAGCACCGTATTCTGCGACGGTGGCACTTTTCGTAACAGCCTTCTTTCCTAAAAATAAAAGAAAAACGCTTTTATTTTTTGTCCGTGCTAACTCTATATCGCCGTCCGTATACCTGTCATTAGCTCTAGGAGCGTCGTCACAAAGAGTGCAACGTCCAGCGTCACCGAACTGTACACCCTGTTACCTTATATACGACGAACGGCAGCCGTCTCCGCGAGATCATCCCAGCCAATCCAGCGCTGAGAACGCGTCACTTGACCCCTTGTCCCGCGCGTCGCTGTTCCCATCCCGATTGTCACGTGAATATCACGCAGGATTGGATTGTATTGATTGGATGGCTCGTAGTGTCATCTGAAGCCGATCGTCGAGTGCAATGATGTTTATATATATATCTCTATATATATACGGCTGCAGGATGGCTGCGATGTCTTCTCTAACGAGAGCGCGTCACGAAGACGACCATGGAAGACGCGCTTGCTCCCTCCTTGCGTTGCGGTCAGGGCAATTCAACTCGGCCGCGGGGACTCGTAAAATATAATGCGGTCGTCAATCTCCCCCTCAATAACGCTAGATATATAGATATAAAAATTATACGTAACCTGGACGATGATACTCTGCCCCCTTCTTACGGATCGGACCTAAAGTATCATCCGTTAGGAACCGCCACAAGCGGCCTATCTGCTATATCTTGGGAAAGGAAAACCAATTCACTAAAAATACTATATTATGTTATGGGGTTTCGTCTGTTTGCTGTGCCTGGCCCCACAGACCAGCACTTTTTGCTTTTGTGCACCATTACGTTTTGCATCAATCTTCTTGAAACAAATATCGATTCTTAAATTAAAATTCTTAGTAATTATGCACTTATGCGGATCATAAAAATTATTGAATACACACACACACACATATATATATATATATATATATATATATATATATATATATATATATATATATATATATAAGTGCTCGTTGTATGCATTCAATGTCTTAAATGAGTAGTAATGTACTGGGAGTAACCGAGATAAGGATACTCTGGTTTTCGGCTCGGGTGTATAAAGTATACATCGCGGAAAGCTAAAAAAAGCGAGAATCTTACGCTAGCGGTTGGGATAGCAGGCGCAAAGTTTAAGAACATGATGTACTCGGGATCATGAAGATAAATGGCAGACACGAGCTTTCTCTATAAGCCGACGTCCACCTAAACATAATATTCATCAAACAAAAAAAAGGGTATTGTGAAACCTGTAACATCTATTTCAGTCAAAAAAGAAAAGAAAGGAAAAAGCTTGTAAGCAAGAAAGAAAAATACAATATCCTCATTGTCGTCGAAAGGTGTTTTTCACTGATATAAATTCCACAAGCAATAACAACGTCAGCTTTTGTTTTGATGGCTTAAGACTTAAAGAAGCTCTGGCACATCAAAATCGTTTTTTTTTTTTTTAATATCCGAAACGATTCACAACTATGCCGGGACATCACGCTCAAAATTAGGAACTTGGAAATTCAGTATTTGTGAATTAAGAAACAATTTCCAAACGCCGAATTTCAAGTTCCCGCGCGATCCGCGCCAGTGCGGTGACGTCAAATATTGCGGAGCCCTGAGAGTCGACTTTCTTTCACTCCTCCGCCTCCGCTACCACCGCGACGCGAAGCGAGGAGATGAGGAGCGGGAGAGAAGCGCGCCGGCAGACTGGGGAAAACAAGGAGATTGGGGAAAACCGGTTTTGTTTCATGAGTGCCGTGTCGCCTGCCTATCGCAGCGAGCAGACGACGCTTGACGTCTGAAAGACTGTCCCGGAGGATTCACAACCGAAGCAATGATACACAAACACGAAACCCACCTGTTTTGACCATATGAGCATTTCCTTTTCGAAGTCTGAGAGGTCGTCGGGCAACTAAAAAAGACGACTTCGCCCAAATCGCCGACTCACCGATCGTCCTCTGCTACGTGCGTCGAGCGCCGCGGTGTTTTCCAAGGGAGGATACAAATGCAGGAGTCGACATCACAACGGACTTTGATTTTTGATATTTCAAAAAGAAGGGCCGGAGTGCGTTCGCAATTGCTTTAAAAAACATGTTTTACAATTGCTATTATTTAGTATTATAGAAATGTCGCCTTCAAAGCTTCTAAATTTTATGATTTTTGAAGTCACGAATCTGAAGATGCGAGGAAATGAGGAGAGGGAGAGAAAAACGCCAAAAATCAAAAGGCGCGCGCGCGCGTGAGGAAATTTTTTTGCAATGCGGTATTTTTTTGCGTGTCTACGACTACAACTTCCATTGTTTTCGACAATAAAAAAAACGACCTTTGGGGTGTCAGGAAACGACCTTTGGGTTGTCGTTGCAAATAGATGTTACCCTCCCAAGTCGCAAAGGTCGACCTCAGATACATATCAAGGCCTTCATATGTTATCTGAGGTCGACCTTTGCGACTTGGGAGGGTAACATCTATTTGCACGGGCAAGGGGTATGTATTGGTTCTTGCATTGCCCCCGTGCTCAGCGACTTGTTTTTAGCGAGCCTTGACCGCATCATCTTTGAACGGCTCAGGGGAACAAAAGTTGCAAAGGTCTTCCGGTATGTAGATGATTTTCTTTTAATTTGTTTCATGCTGATGCCTTTTCCTTTCTTTCGTCAATGACTCAAGTTTTAGAAATATTTAGTGATTGCCTTTCGAAACTTGTTCTGACTCATGAAGTGCCTGAGGCAAGATGCATCCGTTTTTTGGATTTGAATTTAACTATTTGTCCAGGTCATGTTTGCTGGAGCTATAAACCCCGTGCTAGAAAGCCACTGTTGCCCATTCGAGTCCGCTCACTCAAAAACTGTCAAGCGGGCGATTGCAAGGACTTGCTATACACATGCAGTGCGTAGGTCTTGTTATCATAAAATAAAACATAGCTTTGACAGGCAAACTGAACGCCTCGCAGATGCTGGATTTCCCTCCCACGTGTTAACAACGGTCGCCGAGTCTTTGCTGAAAGATATCAAGAGCAGCCCTATGACTAGTGAAGAAGAGGCCAACAACAGAAAGGGAAGGAAGAAAGTTTGTGGTCATCCCCTACATACACGGCTTGTCCCACAACCTAAAACGAATTGCTGGCAGGTGTGACGTCGACGTTTTATTCTCTGCCCCGGACAAGCTGTCCAGGTTGTGCAGAGCTATTAACTCTTCATCGAGGGCGGCCACGGATTGCAGTACGAGGCATTGAGATCGTTTCGTCTCATGTTCTAAAGGGGTTGTCTATTCTCTCTCTCTAACGTGAGGCAGGCGCTACGCTGGCCAGACGGGCCGCTGTCTCAACGACAGGTTAAGAGAGCAGGCTTACAGTGACTCCACAACCGTGTCTGGTCATCTGGGCATTCATTGCCGCGACTGTGGTTGCCTACCCGACTTCCAACGGTGTGAGGTTGTTAAGCGTCATAGGGACCAGCTTACTCAGGAAATTCTAGAGGCTGTTGAGATAGCGAGGTTGGGTGCAGCATCTGTAAGCAGTCCTTCTGTGGCCCTATCAGGCAAAGAGATGAATTTTCTGGTTCCCTGACGCTCATTTTTTAGCACGTACTCTGTACGGCTGTGACATGGCGCATTTTGATATATATATATATATATATATATATATATATATATATATATATATTATCATTGTTTTATTTTTATTGATGAGGCATCACATGGGCTGAATTCTTTCTTCTCTTTTGTTCGTGACACCGCAAATATATATTGCGATTTTGCGTTCAATAAACTGAGTTTTAAGTCAGCGCTACGTCCGTGTCACTTCTTTGTCTGGTCCTCGTCTTTCCGCGCTGTTTTTAATTCCGAAGTATGTACCAACTCGCCCAAGCCTCAACTTTGACATACCCACCACCAAGCGGCGGAAAAAAACGGCGCATACTAGAAAGGGCTAGTGGGATGAGGCGCCGACGAACGGCGAGTGTAGAAAGGTCCCGGATGTACGCGGCGGCACTGCGGTCGTATACCGGCTCGAGGATCCGACCGGTTGCGAGCGTTCTGAGGGCTTTCAGCGCGGGCTTGGCTGGCGATTTTGCCATTCGGCGGTATGGCAGCGCGAAGTTGCTCCCGTTCTGAACTGATATTTACCCCGTATTTGCTGTCGTTTGTCGCCAATGAAGTGTTATGCCGAATTAGTCTTTAATCGTTCACCAAATGTAGTGCGAGCCGCCCTGGCCGCCCGCTTCATACAGCTTATCCAACACGTGCTTTAGTGGCGCCCTCTCGAGCCGTCGACACGGAGTGCGGCGGCCGTGAGCGCTCGATGAGCTCACTACCCCTCCTCTAGTTCACGGCCGCTCAAGCCAGAACCTACGACGTCATGAAGGCTGTTATTTTTTTGCTGTTTTGTATTCCTAATTTGCCTATAACTTCTATAATAAAGCGAATTTGAGAAAAAAAGAAAAAAAACTTTCATTAAGTTACCACGTTCAATGCGCTCAGGATCGGTGCCAATTAAGAAGCAGTCAAAACGTAGTTGCAGGGCCCCTTTAAATACGCAGGGTCTGGCGAATTATCTTCCCTCTCCTTGACTTGTGATTTGAAATTTGTCGTTCTTATAGACCCCCCCCCCCCCGACACGCTCTTGACAAACAAATCAGCATTTGGCCACAACAGGTGTGGGCTCTGCGCCTGAACAAAAACCATATTCGCGTGAAGTGAAACGTCTGCGCACGCGTACGGCTGACAGCAGCGCTAGCGCAGCACTCTGTACCCAACACGCCCTGCGTTTTTTAAGTTGTCAGCAAGCGTAGCGTACCTTGTGTTTTGGACGCGTTTCCACGCGTTGACTCATACCCTATTCACACGACCGTACCTTTAGCTAAAGGCCCGTTCACATGATGCATTTTTCTCGCGCATCTAGTGTCGCGAAATGTAGTTTCGCGAAATGGTTGCGCCGTTTGAACGAGTCCGAAAAGGACGCGCGCATCTAAAAAAAGTTGCGCGCACACCTCGCTTCTGGAGCGAGCTTTTGCTGAAACTTTGCCGAGTCCTGTCAATCACTCTGAGGGCGCCGCCAATGGCCGCTCAGAAACGCTCTCACGTGGCCTTTGAGGGGGGAGCGAGCTGTTTGAGAAGACCACTTCACTGCCGGTGTTGTAGCGGAGCCAAATCCGAAAAAAACCGAAACCGCGAACGATGGACACTTCCGGCGCTTCCGCAAGAACGTCAAGCACCCCTCAAGGAAAAGTGAGTAGCATATCGGAAAAAAAATCCATCGATGGACGAAGACAATTAGCGCGAGTTGGCGAGATTAGAATAGTGCTCACAGCGTTGTTGTCTCGACGATACCGCTAGATAAGAGACCATCGAGTAAACGGAAACCAAGTTTGCTTTGTTTACAAGCGAACGTGAAACCATGTGCGCTCTCTGAAACAGTTGGCACAGTAAACTCGGGGCAGACATGGGCGCCGAGAAGTAACCAGATTAGGCACGTAGCGTTTCTATGAATATCATGTGCATTGATAGGAGCTTTGGCAATGAATTGGCTGCGTACGGGCTCGGAGCCGGTACATGTCCTGCACGTACAGGTTGCCGCCCCAGTCGGCTTAGCGCACACGCGAGATCGCTCCAAGTAGTGCAGTATGTGAGAAAAAAAAAATTGAAGTGAATTGACTGCATAAAATGCGCAAAGCAGGTCCCCAGATAAATAGCGATCTGATTTGGAGCTCACTCAAAACGGTGCATCGGTGTGCACGTGAAGCGGTACGTGTGAACGAGCACATTTCGCGAAACTTGAGTGTCGCGAAACTGTTGCGCGATTAAAAGATGCATCGTGTGAACAGACCTTTCGGGACCTTATTCTCTGCGGCCAATCAATTAACGATCTTCCGAGCGTGGTGTGTGCTCGCGACCCAAGAGCACGGGCTGATTCGCCGATAGCAAAGGGACCTATGTTAAAGGTGCCTTTTTCTTGACCGTGTGAATGGGGTATTAGTCTTGCAAGTACAGTGTTAACAGTATCTTATGATAGGTGGCGCAAGTTACCTCCATCCATTCATAGCCTGCTCTGGCGTCACATCAGCCGCCATTGTCATGACAATGTTGCTGAGCGCGTCCGTTCTGCAGCGCACTTTTCGAGCCATGGAGTTTATTTTTCTGGGCAAAGGCAAGTAGGAATGGCCACCACCATAAGGTGCTGACATCATGTACGAGCCAGAGGCCTATATACAGGGAGAGTTTGGCCGATGGGCGGAGCCTGTCTCCCGCTAGAACAAGCGGACCTTATGAAAACACAAAATAGAGGAGTTTGCTTTTGGCCATTTCACTTACGTGCGTTAGTTCAAATGCTTGATTAGCTGTTTTTAAACACAATTTTTTGTACTGTGAAATTTTGTTATGCCTGCAATGGGTCACTGTTTTCAAGCACTGGCCATCGTTCATTGATCTTCATAAACATATCTTAAAGATAACCCTTTTTTTTTTGAGGGGGGGGGGGGAGAGGGGTTAAACATAGTTAGGCTTTCTCAAAAACAAAAATTAATCTGCCGATTGAGCGCCAGGGTTCGCAGCGCCTCTCCTAGATGGCGCCCGTCATGGCACTGAATTTTTGCAGCGGTGATGTTAGAGGCCTAATACTGAAAGTATTCAAAATTCACTTTTCAAAAACGAGGAATCCGTTTAAGCTCATGTAACTTTAAGAGGTGAGTAAGTTTCAACTTTTGACTACGTGTGCAGCATCGAAAAGACTCGCGTTAGCGATAAACACTTTTGTCACTATGGCTGGTCAAAGCATACCTTGTGTGCCTAATCCAGAGTGGGTTCGAAATTCGATAGCACAAAACGGTGAAGGTAAGGTACCACCTCCAGGTTGCTTTACCCCCAGCTGTGGTTCCTGAGTTGTCGGTGTCTTCAAAAGAGTGACAAACTCTCCTAGTATAAACGGCTCTGACGCGAGCCACGATACTAGGACAATCTATAAGATGCTTTACCCCCAGCTGTGGTTCCTGAGTTGTCGGTGTCTTCAAAAGAGTGACAAACTCTCCTAGTATAAACGGCTCTGACGCGAGCCACGATACTAGGACAATCTATAAGATTTTTCTTTTCTTTCTCTTTTGTGTCACATTCGCAAGTGGAGTTAGGGTAATTTACTCATATAGTCGTACGATGTACTTACACGTGTATGACACCAGGAAGAAGGCGATTAGCAGCGTTCCAGTTTTCATAAGAAAGTTAATAGTGATTCAAATAATGTATAAACTCTTTGCAGCAGCTGTGCATGGGAGCCGCAATAACGGACCTTCAATTTTTGTTTCATCTTGTTACGTTTACTTCAATTCATTAAGACCACACCAAGCCAGATATATTGCCATTTTGGATTCTACTGTGTCCTTCCCTTCGCCGTTGGCCTTTTTGGAAGCTCATCAATGCCCGCTTCACTGGGTCGGCATCTGAGTAAGCCAAGAGAAGGTCAGCAATGGAGGCTGTAATCTACTGTCACGTGTGCAAAGCGTATACAGGGTGACCTTCCGCTGTAAAACGAGCCGGAGAAATTGGAACCTGCATATAGAAAGCGCAAACATTCACCGACTGTGCACTAAGCAGGTCAGTTTTACACTGATAAAAACTCCAAGCCGCACTTCTTTTTCTGCGAGAAATTAGAGCAAAATAATTGCCAAAGTCAAGGTTAGACGCGGTCGCAGACGGCGCAGTTCGCGACGCTAATGAGTTGTAGCGACATTTCCC
This sequence comes from Ixodes scapularis, assembly GCF_016920785.2. Taxonomy (NCBI): domain Eukaryota; kingdom Metazoa; phylum Arthropoda; class Arachnida; order Ixodida; family Ixodidae; genus Ixodes; species Ixodes scapularis. The sequence goes on from NW_024609837.1 coordinate 69,862,335, forward strand.
GACAAGCGCAGCCAGCGGACATGCGTACCCTGTAGTCTGTTCGCTTGACCAATATGGCGCCGCAAGGAAATAAGGTCGCTGTCTCGGTCGACTGCCAAGGCGTCCAAACATTAACTTTAACAAATGTTTTGCTCTAATTTTTTTTTACGGGAAGAGATTTGCTTATTGAAATTTTACACGGTAAAACTGGCCTGCTTAGTGAACATTCGATGAAAGTTCGAGCTTTATCTGAGCAGCTTCTGATTTTCCGGCTCGTTTTACAGCTGAAAATCCGCTTGGGATGCCCTGTACATCTACCCAATATAAGTGCCCCTGATTGAAAATGGAGTGTCTACCTTGGTAATTAAATCAGATAATCCCATTATATTTCTTTGTAGTGTTTCTCTAGCGCCGCAAAATTACGAGGTATTGTCATTAACAGTTCACAAAACGCAGAGCGTCAATTATTATGATCAGGCCTTTTTCTTCGTGATACGATCTTGAGCGTCCTTGTCGGCTCATATCGCAAATACTGTTTGCTGCGAAGCATTAATAAGGTCTTCCGGATTCGTCATCTCCTGCGTTCCTAAGGCTGTCTGTTAATACAGATAGATAAACAAAACAAAAAAAAAAAGCGAGCGCGATCGAAATCGGTTACACGAATACGCCATCCGTCGGTTCCCATGATAGCTCCTATTGTCAATGGCTTTCACTTCCCCTGAAATAATTTTCTGTGAGCGTAATCAGAATGTAAATTAAAAAAAAAAAAAGAATGGAACTGCATTTGGTGTCTTTTATGTTCCGCCGGTAAAATTGGATGAAATGGGGTTTCCTGTCGTTCGGGGCCGGCCAGGACGTCGCATGGGGCGAAGCCTTCATTAAAATAAATGAAACAAATAAATTATCAAATCGCCAAAAAACAAAGCGGAGGAAACGAAAAAGCGGATAAAGAAAAAAGGGCCAAACGGCTGGACTTAGGGCGGGGAAAGCGGAAGAATTGAGTAGAAATATTAAAAGAAAAACATTGCTCTCGTTTTTCGAAAAGATCACCACCCAGGAAATAAAATCTGAGAGTATGGTTTTAAACACGAGATTGCAAAAGCTTTTCAGGTTAAGGTTAAAAAAAATCTCTCTATATATATATAATAATGTATTAAAATGGAACAAGAAAGAAATTGGACATTAGAGTGATCATTACTTTGAAAAGCGATAAGGGTGTTTAACTAATAAAACAAATACAATCAACGCAAATCTAGGTTGTTGACATCAAAACCCAAACAAATGTACGCACCTAACGACGCCGCTAGAGCGCGAATATCAGCGCTAGCATTTTAATCGCGCTGCGTCGTGTCGAACATAGAATTTTAGGGTTCGAATTTTTGTACCCACAAAACTGCACTGCACCACAGTAGTACACTTGGAACATCCTTAAGTGGCCGAAAAAAAAAAAAAGAAAAAAAAAGTTCGTTAACTAATACCTCTGTTAGATGGGCACCCTTGCCCGCGGTGAACTCAGCTTTTACTACTGTTACGCGGCACCACAGTTACCGCACTATACTTCCAGACAGCTATTTCAGAAGTGAGGAGCGCGCGTGCGGTGTGTGCTCAAGATGCTAAGGCGCACGTTCGCCAATAGCTTTGACTGCATAGTGCATAGTTGCAGAATGTTGTCCGCAAGTATTGTGCGCTAACTGTGGCTTAGCGTAACTGCAGTTTAGTTTGCCCATGTAACAAAGTTATAAGACTTCTTAAATCAAACCAAAAAACAAAACTAGTCACTGCATTCTAATTGTAATAATTGTTTTGTGTGTGTGTTTGTTTATGCAGTCGGAGATATACAGTGTAAGTCACTCTTAATGAGTGACTGGTAGCTCTGCAGTAGATTAGAAATTTAGCCAGTGCGGTGCAACCGCTAGCCTGGTGTCTTTATTAACATGCACCACGCGGTGGTGGTACACGACCGCACGCCGGTACGATGCTCGTCCAGATCGAAACGGGCAGTGGTCGGGATTGAACCCATGGATGCATGGGTTCTGCAGCGTGAGCCTTTGCTCCACGTGCTCCGAGCTGGTGTGTGCAAGCACATTCGGCCACCGATCCCCCATTTTTAATTGTCACTAGACAAAATTACGAGCATTTTCAGCTATACTCCTTTCACATCTAAGCTGACAGTGCGGTGGGAGCTACGGGCTCGCTGGATCAGTCAACCACTGCCCTTCCATCACGTGGTGTTGGTACCGTCAGTGAATAGGTTTCCAGAGTACAATAACTCCCAAGCACCTTGCCGTGGCGCTCAAATTTATCCATATCCGTGTCGCCATTTTGGATCCTTGCACGGCACACTGTACAATAACTGTGCGCATACAGCGTCACTGGCGTTGTTGAAGAATCTTACAGGTAAGTGTGGCGTTGTGGATAGCCACTTTAAATTATTTTTGACATAATTTACAATAGGGTCTAGCTGCACTCGTGTAATTGTTACTGCGTGGTTCACTTCAAAGGTCCCCGGGTTAGTAGTCATACCTCATAGGTGAAATATTTAATTTTGAGACGAGTCACCTACCACTCTGTACGTGTTCATAAATACCAATAATTCACTTTACGAGGGAGGTTTGTGCCGTGTTTCCACCGCAGTGGTGAACTTTATCGCTTAGAGCTTATGCGCTCATTTCTGTCATCACATTAAGCCGCTGGAAGTATTTTGTTTACACTTTTGGAGAATTTAAAGGACCATCGTACGTCGCAACCACGTAATTTCTCATTTCGCTTTTTAGTTGAAAAGGAAAGCTAAGAAGGAAAAAGTTGAAAAAATAATTTTATGGTCCTTTAGCGCATCACAGCTCAGAGCACGTGGAGCAAAAGCTCGCGAAGCAGAACCCCAGATACCAGGGTTGAATCCCCACCCCTGCACGTTTCGACGTGAATGAGTATTGCACCGGCGAGCGGTCGTTTGTTACTACTGCGTGGTGAACGTCTCTCTCTCCTTCACTGTATTTTTCACCATAACGTGCCTCTTGATGAATCGCTGCGTTTACCCCCACGGCAGATTTTCCCCCGCTTTGACCGCTCCTGTAAGTTAAAGCCTATTTTTTCGTCAACTACTTCATATAGTACTTCAACTTTACCCTTGGCCATCAACGACTGGAACAGACTACCAAACGCCATTTTTTACCGTAATTGACACATATAAACCTGCTGCCTCAGTAGCCACTTTCATTTCTGCTTTATCTGACTACTTGCCTCTCCCACTCTATTAAAACTGAGTGCGAAAATGTAAAGTTGCAAAAAAGAGTACCGCTCCCTTGTGTAATGCCCATAAGGGCCTTCAAGTATAATAGATGATGATGATGATGACAACAGCTTAGATGCCAGATCTCCATTGAGGCTGACGCACTTCTGGCTGTTCAAACATGCACTCAAGACAAATACTATTATCTACCTTTGGAAACAAAAACAAAAACAGCAGAAACACCTTATTTTGAAAAGAAAGAAACTGTGCTTTTACTCTTCACAACCTGTTCAACACCAGTAAATACAATTGAGCACTTTTGTATTTTGTGAGGGCGATTCGAAACCGTTAAGCATTATAAAGTATAGGATTGGAGCAGGTGGGCCGAACAAAAACGTTTGGGCGTATGGTTTGCTGAGGACCTATCGTGTAATTGTCATATAAAAAAACTAAAGGCTGATTTATCCCGGGTAAAAGGATGCAAATAGAAAACAAAATTTGATACCTACCTGGTTAAAACACACGTTATATTATTTCTTATTCTAGTCCGAAATTAGTTATGGTAATCTGGTCTGGGGGAAGGACGACAGTGATGAATTATAATAAAATTATCCTTTTGCGAAGAGGAAACAAGTTCTTACGAATGCGTGAAAATTATAAAGAGAACTTTAGAAATTTAAGGACACAACCATTCTTCATCAAATATAATATGCTTAGTGCAGACCAAGAATATTACTTTAGATTTTTACTATGTATAGATAATTAGACTTTACCCCACACCAGCAAACACCATAAGTGCATATCCGATTAGAAATTCAAAGCGAAGGATGCCGGCCATAAAAACCAACTATGGTAGACAAACTTTAATTTTTCAAGCAACTAAAACTATAAATAGATCGGATCTAAATATTACCTTTAACAGCACGTTTCCTGGTTTGAAAAGGGGTTGCAGAAGTTTCTTGGCTGGCAGTGAAATCGCATTCTCATATGAGTAGTGTATCTCGCCAAGAACATTCTTACTAGGTATAGCTAATTTCAAAGATACGTGTTTTCATTATATACCTTCATCTGAACTTGCTGTTGATGCTACTATGTCGGAGGTACATAAGATTGCATTCTAGATTTTTGTTTGTTGTTACTGTTTTAGGTTTTTCATGACCATTACTTACTGGTGTTTAGTGTTTTTGACCAAATTATCAAGTTTTTGTTTTTTGTTACTGTTTTCGGTTTTTCACGACAAACACGTACTGACGTTTATAGCGTTTTTTTTAACAACTGATTGTAGTCTATATCTTTCCTTATTTCTTTGACTTGTTTTTCTTGCTTCATTTTAACTGTGTAATGTTTGTAGAATCTATTATTATGTTACTATTTTGAGCTGCTGAACTTTAGGCGGCAGAGGCTTTGTCAGGCATTACGCCTTTATCTCTGCTCCCTACGCGGCGAACCCGCGAAACAAATAAAGAAGCAAAGAAAACGTTTACACGACAATGTTTTTTTGTTTTTTTTTGTATTACACGTTTATAATTCACCGGCTCGCGTACACGTGGACGCGTTTACGAGCCCTTCATTGGTATCCACGTGGCACCTCCCTCGATAAAGCATAATACAACAAGAAGGTACTCATTTTGTACTTTAGGAAACAGTTCGCAATCGATACATGCTGTACATATTTAGCTTACTAATTTTAGTTGAAACATATACTTTTAGCATGTGTACCATAATTATCGCACTCGCTAAAGGCGCATGAGCGTACCGCTAAAACACGAAGCACACTACTATTATAATAGAGTTTCCATCAGACACTGATATCGTGCTAAAAATATACAGTTTGTGTGTCTTTGTTTCGTATAAGCTCAAAATGTTTGTATACTTCTGGAGTATTGCTTTTAATAAAAGTTGTGCGAGAACTAAATGACCTTTGCTCAAATATATAAAAAAAATTACTTTTTTGTGAACCGACCATTATCTTTTGCAATAAAATTCGTAATCCTTTTTTTTTAACAATCCCAAAAATATGTGAAGCAAAACTGAGAGAGAGAAGTGTGCTTATCAAACCAGCTTTGAGCCCTGTACCGCGGGCCCCTTCACATTCGGTTGTTTTTTTTTTCGCATAGTATGACCGAGTTTAGATTAGTACATTTTGGAAACGATGGACCCCAAGACATACTTTGAATTTCAGAGGACATTCACTTGGTTTAGGCTTCTAGATCTGGCTCATTTCGAAAAGCAGTCCCCATGATTTCCTTTCTAGCAGTTTTGGTGATGTCATACTGCAAAACAACGTTGCTAGCAAGCCAGATTTGACTTGTCGGGTAGCATTGTCGGCTGGCGCTCCCTCTAGTAGCAGTAGATGTCTCGAATAAGACAATTCCCCAGGAGGATAATAATTCAAGATTCCTGCCCCTTTCTGTGTAATAATCAGTAATATTATTCTCTCGACATTTCGTTCGCGTTCCCGCACAGCGAGATAAACCTTCTCAGCTCTTTTTTTTTCTGCAGAACCATATCCGAAAGTTAGCAGGTAATCCTAACAACAGTAGTCCTTTTTCCTTGTATCCAAGCGCCTACATTGGAAAGAAAATGTTTTTTTCTTTTTTTTTTTTTGTGAGCGTGTGGATATATTTATCAGAGGAAAGTGTTTGCGTTAATTGGATTATAGTGCTATAGACTTATATGTGTTTCTGATTTCTCCTTTCGAGTTTTTATTTTACAATCACAGATTTTATAAAAGATAATCTTCTTGTTATAGAATGTCTTTTTAGGCTTTACGAATTGTTTTTAAAAGCAAGAGAAAGCAGCACTATGCAGTTTGTGCAGGTGCGTTTTATGGTCAGGGGCACTTAACATGGAAGCTAATCATCACGCTAGGCAAAAAAAATAACAAATATTTGATAATCAATTTTTTTTAATTAGTGAAGATGAATATCTAGTTTTGTGTATGAGCCTTTTTACTTTTAAATAAAAAAAACTTCTAAATTAGTCAATACCAAATATACTTGGTGCGCGTGCTCGGTGTTTTCGTTACCGTAAATACATCCAAATACAATAAACTCGCGCGTTTTTTTTTAAGGATAACATATTTTAACGCATCCTCCCAATAACAAAATTTTGTCCGTCCGTCCGTTCGTGTATCTCCCGCCAAATTTAGCGGGAAAATTGATATCGCGAGTCCTACACATGAATTCAGTTTTTCAGTTAAAAATAGCGGGAAAAATGATTTCACGTGACCTGACGTCACGGGACATACAGACCAGTTCAGTTTCCCCGCTGAATTTAGCAGAAACATTGACGTCACGTGTCCTATACACCGATTGCGTTTTCCCGCTAAATTGGGGGAATGTGGCTTCACGCGACGTCCCCTGAAGTCATACGTGACGGGAAATTGGTGGCACGTGACTTATACTTCAACTCAGTTTCCACGCTAAATTTTGTGGAAAATTAAATGTCATGTGAAGCAGCAATTTCCTTTGCCAATTCCCTCACGAAATGTTTATAATGCATTTCAGGCATTATAATACTTTGCAGGTAAAGATCGCTGCCAAAGATTTCGTTTCTTACACACGTTTTCACGCCAGCACTTGCGCGCCCGTTACAAGAGCGCTAACTTTAGTGCACACCCGCTCTTCCCGCGTGCTTCGAGCCTTTCTAATGTTGACTAATTTGGTTATGTTTGAAGATACTCAAAATATTTCTAAAGCAAACAAATGCTTATTTTCACCTGTCAAAAAGTCAATCGACAAATTCAAGTTCATCATTTGACTTAAAACGACGATTTACTCCTTATATGACCCTTTAACCACCCGCGCGGACCACATTCATGCATCTTCTGTGGTTATCTTTTTTTTTTAATATAAATCGGCTTGAATTAAAATTACTCACTTGATTTTGTACAGCCAGCGCACAGGTAAATGTTTCGCTTTATATAATTGAAATAATTTTAGCACAAATATAATTTTTTTTTTCTAAAAGAAGCACGACGAAAAATCAAGCCGTCCGTGGACTGTCTGTAGCAAAACTTTATTATACCACATGAATTACTAATATAGGTGGCGTGATGGTGATAGGGTACACCAATATTATTATTTAACCGTAAGTATTATATTTTGGTACCATAGTATGGTATATAGAATCTACTTAACAAAATAAGGCTTAGCCCAATTAGGAAGACAGAAGTTTTCCATACGATTTGTCCAAGAATCCTACCAGAAATTATATCAAGAATATAAGGCCTCTATAGGTTCTCATACGATATTAAATTTTCTTATATATGTTTACTAGATACATCACGTTTTTCACTCGTGCACTGGTAAAACGTTTCTTCTTTCATTTGTCCAATAAACAAACCGAAACTTCTCAAAAAAATGATCAAAATCGCAAAAGCTAATATTCTCTGATACAAACGTGTGTTAGTAGGTCATTTTTTGCACTCATATGATGATTGTCTTCCAAGGGAAGTGTTCGAACGTTTTGTTTATTCAGCCATGAATCTAATATATTTGTTGTTTGTTTTTGTTTGCACGAGACATGAGGGTAATCGTGAAGCCTCATTAAAATTACAGCATTAATATCCGGATCAATTTCATCACTGACATGGTAACCTAGGAGCGGAGAAAAAAGGGACGGACAACCCAAAGCTCTAAAGCTTGGTGTTCTCCATTCTGCTTTCCTTCGCCCCTGGGTTGCTATGTCAGTATTGAACTAGCTCATCTGCACACATGCTTTCGCTTCAAGTTCGTTCTTTTCATTCGCACAGGCACACCAGACATTCAATATAGATATATACGCTATTGATTCGTATACTATGCAATGCAGAAATTAGAGTTAAATGGTGGTACCGTGCCAGTCTCAATAAATGGACTAAGTCATTTTCTGGTCCTGGTAAAAATACTCAAGAGGCAATCAATACATCGTTGTTTATATGTTCTATGGTTCAACTTCAAGAATTTAGATTAAGGACAAATTAATTCACCTCACGTCGGTATTAAAACGCGTCTGATCATGCTCAATAAGACTACGCATATTTTGTTTACGCAAAAAGGAATTCATGGAGTAATAAATAAAAAAAAATATTCGAATTGTCATGCTGTCAACATTATACACATTAAACTGAAATCAAATCAATTTCCCAGTGCCTAAAAAAGAACAATTTCGTCGTACTATAATTAATCTAATTTATGTACTGCTGAAACCATTGCTGGCGGTCACGTTACTACTAACGGCGTTACCAATAACGCGGTATTTTATCAGTAACGTAGTAACGTACTCGTTACGTTTTCAAAACACAAACGGAGAGGATATCGTACTTACGTTACTTATATTGAGTGAAATGTAACTTAGTTACATTACTTGCTACATGCTGTTTTCAAATCGCATACAAATTATTTTCAATTTTGCATGCACTTTCTCACATACCTTCAAAACTTTGCCTCTCTTGTGCCCTCGCAAAAACTCCCCCTTTAGAGAGACCCCAAACGCCCACGCCATTTGTCTCAGTCTAAACAGTAAAATGGTCTAATTCCTAATTAAACATGAATGCAAAAGTTACTTCTTTATCAGTAACAGTAACGCGTTCTCTTTATTTTGATGTAATGTAGGACGGTAACGCGTTCCTCTAATTTGCCTGTAACGAGTAACGCATTTCCTTACTTTTTTCCGGTAACTCCTACAACACTGACTGAAAGCAAAAATAGTCGAAGGATATGGCTCCAAAACGTTCAGTTGGGCCAGTGCCTTCTATATAAGTTACGCTATGCCTTTCAGCTTCTCTCCAAGAGGTGTCCAGGCCCGATGCTTCACCTCACAACACGCACGTACGGCTAGGAAGCGCCACCTGGCGGACGTTCGTTTTTTCTATTTTTTTTTAGCATGTTGTATTTACAATATTATAGAAGATATATCATATATATCTTTTTTTTAACAAAGTTGATTAGAAAATATACCTTAATAAAACCACCTGACGTGGTTTTATTAAGGTATTTAAATCAGTATCGTTTCTAAAAGTACTTTCATTTGCGAGTGCGTTCCCTGTTCTCGTTGCATTCTTCACTTTGTCCCTGTCCTTCCCTGAGTAAAAAGAACCATATTTCGAACGCCTTTTAAATCCTTTTAATACACGTATTATTTCGTATTTGTTTCCTCGCATTCTAAATTCCTTTTTAATATACAGAAGTAAGTCCATTGAAATGTGAATTAAATGCATAAATCAATGTATGTTTCGATGCATATTTGAAATGTATTTTGTATGCACCAACAGTATTTTGGCATTTTAGCATTTTTGATTTTTACATTTACAATGTCCTTTTAGCTGATTTTAAGCGAATATAATTTATGTAACAAAAGTATATTTGAAGTTTGTACTGAATATACTGACCTGATATTTATGCATTCAAATATGTTTGGTGTTTTTGAGCATACTTTTATTACACACACGTTCAGCGTATTTTCGAAGATTTATTTTTAATAATAACTATAAGACATAAAAGTGTTTTGTTTCTTCAGAATACATTTAGTGTGAAAACATGGAGGTATACACTTTAAAGGCATTGGAAATGCATGTCAACATATTTCAAACGTATTAGTTTCCTCTAAAGATTTGGCGCTTCTATCTAGACGCATATTTCTCAACTATCCAAGGGATGGATACAAAAAAAAATGAATAAACATAATTCATATAATATTCAAATCAAATTGTTCTACAGTCACAGTATCCCCAACATTCTTGGACATCAATACCTCGATTGGCGCATGCAATACAATGGGAATTTGAACTGAACAACAACAATCATAATGCTCCCCGGGAAAATTTTAAATGACGGTATTAAAATATTACTTATGAACAATTAAACTTTTGAACGCGTAAACTTTTTATTCCACAACGCAACCATTTTTTTTATTGATTTTAGGGGTTACATTCACAAAATGGTAAATTTCTGCTTTTCTTCACCGGAATGATCCCGCTGACTGTTTTGTCCTGGGTATCATCGAACGCAAATGAACCATAATTTTTTATATTTCCATGAAAACCTTTTATTCCACGCGGAATGTCCCAGAAAGTTGACCATGCGGCAGCTTAAGAAATGTAGGGCGGCGAGTCTCGATCTTCGTACAATTCCGCCGCAGCTAAGTAATAAGAGGTATTAGGCAACCAGATCGCCAAAAGAAGATATCACAACGCGGAAATCGTTTCTTAGACTGTCAAGGTCTGAGCGACACACTAAAATTCAACACAATCAACATTATGCTGCAATCTAGGTTACCCATACTGTTCTGGAAATTGAATAATTCATAGTAGGCAGAGCACTCAACCCTAATAATGACGTAAAAGTAAAAAAAAAAAGAAAAAAAAGAAATAAGTAATAAAATTTTGTAGAGATAATGTCATTGTCGAAAATATATATTGGCATGTTTCTTTATTCGTGGCGCTTCGTGGAGATGTTGGCTCTGGTTTTACAATGCCGACTACTTCCCAGTAATCGTACAATGCAACTTTTATTTGAAAATGTTCACAGTAGCGATGGAATTACAGGTGGCGACAATCCAAGCATGCTCGTCCATTCGTACATCGCGCACTCCTGTTTGCTCTTGCATCTTTGAGTCGCCAATATTTCCAGAAATGCAGGGCGGGGCTCATGATGTTCATTCTCTTTTGCTTTGCGATTGTTTCTTCAGCTTTCTTATCAGCGCAAGTTCGTATGCTTCTTGCACGGGGGTTGCGATGATGTCACAACGCCGAATTCTTATTGGCTGATTGAAAAAAGAGTGGGCAGACCTCGAGGCATTTATAACATTGAGGTCTACCCATTATGCATTCGATCAAAGATAATCAGAGCTCAGTGTCCTTGTTACGACACCGCAACTCCTGCGCAAGAATCCGACGACTTGCTCTCCGCATTGCCGCCATCGCACTGGCTATGGGAGCGATCATGAAAGGATCAAGGCTTGCCGTGCCTTGCGTCATTTATAAAGCACCAGAGACCCCAGACACTGATTCACTTACCTGCTATATGGTTATACGCAGTATTATAGCGTTATGCGCAGAGCAAGTTGTCTGCTTCTTTTGCAGGGTTTGTGGCGACGTCAGAACCACGTGCTCCGATAGGTTATGAATGAAGGATAGTGGGTAGACCTCGAGGCAGCTTGCCTTGAGGTCTATGTTTTATTTAGAACCAATCCGAGATCGGCGTTCTGACGTCACCAGAACCCCTGCAAGAGAAGCAAACCAACTTGCGCTTTGCATAGCAACAGTTTTGGTCTCAGGCGCAGTCGGCGGCACTTCTTTTGCCGTACAAGTGTCAGCAAGTGAGTTACGACAGAAGAGTATCTCACGCTCTCTTCCGAAGCGCTGGAGCAATAAACCCTACAAAGCAAGAGCAGCGCCACCGACCTTAATCATTTGTGGAGCCACCGTCGCCTGTAGCTTGCGAGCGCTACGCTAGCTCGCGGTGACGGCCAAGACAGCATCTGCTGCTTTGCGGCGTCTCTTGTTGACCTTGGGCGTTATTTTGCACAGACTTGTGCCCATCACTCAAAAAAAAAAAAATTACAATTACAACAACGTAACTTAAAATGTAACTGATTACTATTACAAGTTACTCGTCACAAAAAGCAATCGATTAATTACTTCGTTAATTTACTTGATTACTTTAGCGTTACGCCAAAGAAACTCACAAAGGCATGCGATGTCTGCGGCGGGTTTTATAGGGGCGTGGCCTGTTGCCTCAGCTAATAGAAAATACGGATAAAATGCTCTCAATAGAATTTGTCGCATATGATTAGGTTAATAACTTCAAAAGGTTTTGTAGCGTTGAGGCTACATAAATATTTAATGCGTTATTTTAAAATACATACAGTTCGAACCACTAGCCCCGACGAGATCGGTTGCTCCAATCTTCTGTCTCGACTCGATCCGCGCTTCTTCTTCCTCCCTTTCGGTCTGGCCGTTCACTACAATATTCCACCCCTAGCGAGGAAGCGCAGCGACCAAGCGGTTGTCTTTTTTTTTTTTTTTTTTTTAGAGGATTAAGGCGAAGTGGGCTTGTTAGTGGTTTCTGTTAAATGAGTCAGATGGCAGAGGTCGCACTGTTGGAGTCCAAGTGGGCGGGCTTGACCCGGTCGATGGACACAACTTGTTCTTTGTTTTTGATTAGCACCGTGAAGGTTTTGATGTCACGACAAACCAGCGGAAAAGGGCCATCGTAAGGAGGTTGGAGAGGCGCTTTGAAACCGTCGTGCCGAATGAATACATGTGTACACTTTGCCAGATGAGGGCTGTCGAAGGTACTCCGTGTGGAGGGAATTCTTGTAGCAACGGGGCGTAGGTTTTGCATTAGAAGCCGCAACCGCTGAGCGTAGTCCTCGGCGCTGTCAATTGGGGGATTTAAGGCTTGTTGGAAAAATTCTCCTGGTATTCGGAGAGACGTTCCATAGACCACCTCGGCTGCACTGCAGTTCAAGTCAGTTTTAAACGCTGTGCGGATGCCGAGCATTATTAAAGGCAGGGTTTCCGTCCATGACGCAGTCTTGTCCTGTGTTTTGATGGCAGCTTTCAATTGCCGATGAAGGCGTTCTACCATTCCATTAGACATTGGGTGGTACGCGGTGGTGTCAAAAGTCAAATTGGACGTTTAGTGTTTATACAGTGTAAGGTTGGTCTGCCAGGATGAGGCGACACTGGTTTACACTGTAGATGAGCAATTTTGCCAGTGCAGTACGACTGCTAACCTGGGGTCTTTAACGTGCTCACGCAGTAGTGATACACGACCGCACGCCGGTACGATGCTCATCCAGATCGAAACGGGCAGGGGTGGGGCTCGAACCCAGGATCCCTGGGTTCTGCAGCGCGAGCTTTCGCTCCACGCGCGGCGAGCTGGGTGTGCGCTTCAGCCCACTCGGCCACCGATCCCCCCGCGGTGGTGTGAATATGCTGTGCGCCCAGTAAGTGAGAGAGGTTTTTAAACAATGAAGATTCAAATTGTCGTCCGCGGTCCGTGGTGATGGTTTGTGGCACCCCGAAACGACTCACCCACATGTCGACAAGGGTCCTAGCGACCGTCAGTGCCGTTGCATCTTTCATAGGGGCGACCTCCGGCCATCGCGTAAACCTGTCGACACATGTCAGGAGGTATCGGTAATCGCGTGATGGAGGAAGTGGGCCCACAAGGTCGACATGAACGTGAGCAAAACGAGCGTCAGGTGGATTGAAGGCGGTCACGGGGGTTACCGTGTGACGTTGAATCTTGCAGCGTTGCAGTCAATGCATGTTCTTGCCCATTCGCGCACGTCAGTGTTTATACGCGGCCACACGAACCGGGAGCTAACTAGTCGTTGGGTGGCTGGTATGCCAGGGTGGGCCAATGTGGAGATGGCCTCAAAAACTTTATGCCGAAACGAAAGAGGAACGAACGGGCGGGGTTGACCAGTTAACACGTCATATACCACGATGTCAGAAGAACCATGCCTGGGGACATCCTCAAAAACCAGTGTCTTAGATGATGTCCGTAAGCTTTGGAGTTCCGCATCGTCTTTTTGACACGCTATCAATTCGGTATAGTCCAACGAAGCACCTTCGGAGAGGCAGAGGTTGACGCCTATTCGAGAGAGAGCGTCTGCTGCAGCATTATTGGAGCCTTTGACAAAGCGAATGTCGGTAGTAAATTCAGATATGTAGAGTATTTGCCAGACCTCTCGTGGTGTGTGTGCCGCGCTGGACGACGACAAGGCGTAAGTGAGTGGTTTGTGGTCTGTAAGTACAAAAAATTGGCGGCCTTCAATGAAGTGCCGAAAGTGTCGTATGGCAAGGTAAATTGCAAGCAGCTCCCGATCAAAAGTGCTGTAACGTTTTCTGTTGTACTGAGGCCTTTAGGGAAGATTGCGATGGGATGCCATGTGTCCCCAACAAGCTGCTGCAGGACAGCTCCAACTGCCTTGTCCGACGCGTCGACGATGAGGGAGGTAGGAGCGTCACTTCTCGGATGCCTGAGCATGGTAACAGTTGCAATGGCTTCCTGGACTTTAGTGAAGGCGCCGTCTGCTGCGTGCGTCCACTGTAGTGGTGTCATTTTTGGTTTCGGGCTCTGCAGCAGATCGAACAAAGGCTGGGAAATATGAGCGCAGCGGGGAATAAACCGACGGTAAAAGTTGACGAGTCCCAAAAACTCTCGTAGCTTTGTAGCCCTTGTAGGCCGTGGAAAATTGCGAATAACGGTCACTTTGTCAGGCAGCGGTTGGATTCCCCAAGCATCTACGTGATGGCCGAGACAATCCAGTTCCTTGCCTCCAAATTCGCACTTCGCGGCATTTGCAACGAGGCCGTACGACGTCAGGCGCGTAAAAAGCTGTCGAAGGTGACTGGCATGTTCATCAGGTGTCGAGCTGAACACCAGGATATCGTCCAGATACGCGAAGCAGAAGGACAGTCGATGAAGGACTTGGTCTACGAATCTTTGAAACGTTTGAGCTGCCTTGCGCAGGCCGAATGGCATCCGCAAGAATTCATACAGCCCAAATGGCGTTGTGACTGCAGTCTTGGGAACGTCTTCGGGTTCCACTGGAATCTGATGGTAGGCTTTAACAAGATCGATTTTGCTGAAGATTGTTGCGCCTTGAAGCAACCCGCCGAAATCTTGTAGATGGGGTATGGGATAACGGTTAGGTATCGTAGACTGGGTGAGTGCTCGATAATCACCGGCAACTACGTAGTCGAACTTCGTAAGCGACGCTGTGACTCGATGCTTCCGGAAGACGGATTCGACGGTGAGAAACAAGAGCTCAGAATCTGAGGACCACCACGGCTCACCCACGGTAGGAGCCGTGGTGGCTCCTACCGTGGGTGAGGCCGAGGAAGTCGCGTCGCCTTGAACGTCCATCGTTGGAAAAAGGCAGTGGTACGTCCAGCTCACCTCAAACCCAAAGTAAGGAAGGTTGCCAATGTTACTTGCTTCGGGTCACCAATATGTAGCGTTGAGGCTACATAAATATTTAATACGTTATCTTAAAATACATCCAGTTCGAACCACTAGCCCCGACGAGATCGGTTCCTCCAATCTTCTGTCTCGAGATCCGCGCTTCTTCTTCCTCCCCTTCGGTCTGGCCGTCCACTACAGTTTAATATATAAAATATTACATTAATTAAACTGATGTTTGAGATAAACGGGTCCTGCGTTGACTCAACGAAACAGAGTTGAATTACATGAACATACGACGAATACATTTGGGCATTATAATTACCCTTACTTACGATGGTGGAGGCACACTCGCCACTCGAAATATTCCTAGATCAGCATTGGTGAACTACAAAATCTGCTTCCACATGCTCGCACTGGCTGGTTCATGCTGTAAATGGTTATTTTTGCTCATTTAAACGGTTTAGTAGTGAGGACAAAACGCTCTAATTCTTTTGGATACGTTTCGAAGGTTGCTATCCTACCCAATTACTTTTTCTCTTCTTCACCATACTGAAATATTAATGCCCGAAGTCACAGTTGAATTGAGTATGCCTTAAGAAATTATAAAAAAAAGTATCATAATCTGTAATCAGGACGCGGGCTCCTATCACATGTTTACAGCCGTACCCTCATGTCTCAACGCGAGTGCCCATATCAGACACTGCATATTCACTGCTTCTCTTTACTTTAGCTTTCGACCTAACTCCCCGCATGCACAGTCCGCTAATGAGAACCCCCACCGGCCCCAACTGGACTTTCCCCCAACACTCACATTTCTAACAATGCGGCTTGGTAGTGTGAAGCCATTTTCGCAGCGCACCCCTGCCAGCTGATTGTCTGCCATCGAAAGTAGCGAGGGTTTTTGACCGATCTCAGTTTAAATTGAGATCAGAGTTTATAATAAAATTTTGCTGAAACAGTAAGCTGCCGTTGTCCACTTCGCCGATCTATCTTCTGCTTGCACAAACCCGCTAGTCGGATAGTCACGTGGCGCTTTGGGTCACGTGACTTCCCACTATCCTTCATTCAGAACCAATCGGAGCACGCCGTTTTGACGTCACTACAACCCCTGTACAAGAAACATGCCTACCGAAAAAAAACAATATAAACTTGATTATGGAAGAGAAAATCTAACTGGATTGTTTGCTGGAAAACAGAGATCCAGTTGCAGACAATTATCTGCAAATCGAATTTCAGGTTTCAAGCAAGAAATCAGCTAGTCGTCTGCAGCGACTATCTAATTTCCTCCTCATTCTCCTCCCCTCCCCTCCTCCTCCTAGCGTTCTCTCCTTCCTCTCCTCTCCCCTCCTTCTCTCTCCTTCCTCTTCCTCCTCCTCCTCCACACCCTCCTCTTCTCCCACAGTTTCTTCGCTAAATTTAGCTGGAAAGTTGGCGCCACGTGACCTCAACACCCATTCAGTTTCCCCGCTAAATTTAGCAGAGAAAACGATTTCACATGACTTCGTGCCACGTCAGATATGAACGAATTCAGTTTCTCCGCTAGATTTCGTGGGTAAATTAACGTCACGTGATCTCAACACCAATTCAGTTTCCCACTAAATTTAGCGGGGAAACTGGATTGGTGTTGAGGTCATGTGTCGACTCTCAGGACTCCGCAAGAAAGTCGACTCTCAGGACTCCGCAATATTTGAGGTCAACGCACCGGCGTGGATCTGGCGGGAACTTCCAATTTGGCATTTGAAAATTGTTTTTTTACTTCACAAATACTGAATTCCCAAGTTTCGAATTTTGAGGTTAGTGTCCCGGCATCGTTTTCAATCGTTTCGAATAATAAGAAAAATGATTTATGATGTGTCAGTGTGAATGCGCCTTTAGGCCGACGGCGACGGCGACTTTAGGCGGACGGCGATATCTAAGACCATATTCTGTCAGTTAAAAGGCAACTGCGGTCAATATATACATTAATCGGGAATTACGACGGTTTCCGCCTAATGCAGTGTCCCTGAATTACAAGGTACTTTTTTTTTTATATTGTTCGTAGTTTCATTAATGTCACGGCTTAAAGTTTGGTCTCGGGCGTCTACGGCAAAACCGAAACTACCTGGTAGAAAGATGGCACCACTGATCCTCAGCCCTACGGCCGCGGCGTGACATCACAAGGGTGGTGCGCCAGTGTTCGTTGACTAGAAGCTATCCCGCTTGCGGCCCGCTAAAGAGCAGCTGGGGGGCTATGCAAGACGGCGACACGGAGCGGGACAAAGGGAGCGGGACATCACCGCCTGCTCCGATTGGTCAGCAGCGGGGCGCTGACCAATCGGAGCAGGCGGTGATGTTCCGGTTCCTTCGTCCCACATCTTGAAAATCGGTTTTAGTTGAGTACGCGGCTCTACTTTGCCGTAATATTTCGACTGTCATCATGTTTTGTGCCACTAAAGCGATACTAGTTATTTATTTTGGTTTCGTTTTCGACTGGAGTTGCCCTTTAATATATGTCTGAGGACTGGACAGGTCTACTATCGGAACAGAAACACTACAGCGAAGCATTTTATTATCAATCTCAACAAAACCTTCTTAAAAATTGAAATCACAAAGTAAGTTCTTCTACCAGCTTTTCTTTAAAGGAGCTGCGCAACGATTTAACGTTGAAAGAATTGGGATCTTCTGCTTTTGATAGTGTTCACCTTGTCACAAATGACAGAAGACACACCTCCTTTCATCAAAATGTTGCGATTCCGCCGCGTAATAGCGAGGCGAAAATTGGAATATTCCCCGGCCTGCAGCTTAGAGCGGCGACCTTGAGAAACACACGACATGACGTCAGTGGGGTCTTGTAGACATATAGCAAGTTGTGCGAATACCTGCTCGATAAAAGGTAACTTTTCTATAAATCTTGTCGTTCCAACATAAATATAAATGCGTCAAAAACCTCGTGTCATAGACAAAACTTTTATTATACGGAGTTTTTGTGGCGCCATCAATCCTAGGTCCACAAAACCGTCAGCTCTATCTGCTACAGCGAACAGCCGCCAGAAGCCGGAGGGGGAAGGGGACAGGGCCGGACGGGTATGGCCGGACCCCGGATGAGACTTTCCTCCTTTCACCATATTGTTCGCGCTGCGCCATCCACCACGTGGTCACGCGGTCGCGAGCGGATGAGTTCTCGCTGCTCACTGATGGCTCTAAAAAGATAACTTTTGCGGCACCCCGCGCCTACCCCATCAACGTCACTGTGCACGTGACCGGGAACACGATGCACGAGTTAAGAGGTGGAAAAAACCTGGATCTTTTTCCTTTTTTTAAATAAAAACTAGGGTATCCAGACAAAATCTGTTTTCTGTAGTTCACTTCAGAAGTGTCAGGCATCAACTTCCACAATTATTCAAGCAAAGCCCTGAAATTGCTCCACAGCTCGTTTAAATGTAATTTTATCGGCTTTCAAAGAAGATAGGGATGAAATTAAGGAAGGTATCAGAAA
Organism: Ixodes scapularis; assembly: GCF_016920785.2. NCBI lineage: Eukaryota > Metazoa > Arthropoda > Arachnida > Ixodida > Ixodidae > Ixodes > Ixodes scapularis. The sequence continues at coordinate 69,880,924 of NW_024609837.1, forward strand.
CCTTAAATTGAAATTATATACTAGGGTAGATTGTATTCCATGCTTAATAATCAAGGGTTTGGGTGACTTTTTTGCACCGATTTTGAGGCACATTTTCAACCTGTGACTCGACTCTGGTGTGTTCCAATCGTTATGAAAAAAAGTTCCCGAAAAGTGTAACGAAAGCACGTAACTAAAGTGCAAGAGGTGTAACTCAATTTCTGCGCAAAATTTAGCGGCGAAGTTGCGTTACACTTCCGCTACACCTGTTGCACTCTACGTATTGTACGTAGAGTGCAACGTACGTATTGTACGTACGTACGGCGAACTAAGAAAAAAGAAAAAAAACAACCTCATCTCTACGTGGTGAATGATGATTGGGGAAAAGCTCTGGTGGTGCTTGTCTGCGTAGACGGTGAGCCGCAGCATGCCGAGCCTTTCGTTCGTTTTCGTCCATGTCAGAAAGAGAATGTGTGGTATGGAACGTGGTTATATAGGCATTTGAGCGTTTGATCGCAGCGTGACGTGGATGGAAACGAAAGAAAGGCTCGGCATGCTGCGGCTCAGCGTCTACGCAGACATGCACCACCAGAGCTTCGCCCCAATCAACATCATTCACCACGGGGAGATGCGGTTTTTTTTTTGTTTCGTTTTTCCCTACACGAGCACGGCAGCACGTGCTGACGACCCGACGGCGGACGGACATATGGACATGGCTAGCCCCTAAGGAGCTTCGCCCCTAAAAAAGCGGTTGTCGTGCAAATTCTGAAGGAAGGCGATTCATCTGTTGTCAGTAGTTATCGGCCTGTCTCAGACATGCACAAAATTACTCAAAAAAGGTAGTTAAGTTACTGAGTATTGACGCCAATAGTAATTAGAGTAGAGGAGAAATTACGCATTTGTAATAGTAATTGAGTAAACTACTAACTACTGTAAAAAAGTAGCAAGTTACTTTGAAGCTACTTTCGAAGTTCCTTTTTATATTTTTGCGGTAGCAAAATGAACACCACTTTTCATCCGTGAAAACCCCTGCGAGCCTAAAATTAATGCAGTCATTTTATGGCTTGCTTTTTCAGCAAAATAGTTCATTCGCTCGCAGAAGCAATTGACTTTTAAAGTCCTTATCGGAGAGTTCTCCCCTTTTCCTTCTAAAGACGTTCCCATGGCCAACCTAAAAAGCTTTCCTCTTTTTTTCTTTTTTCTTAGGCAAGTTGAGATTGTTATGACTGGCCCGTCTTTATTCCCACGACGTTCGGAGAGTACACTGAGCGAGTGCACCTGTCCGTCAAGGATTCAAGTCTCGCGCCACGACGATGAGATCATCCGGACGACTGCGCGTCTCGTTGCCGTACTAGTGCTACGCTACTGAAGAAAACAAATTGTTTTGGTTTAACAAAAGATGAAACGAAGTACACTTCGCCGCTGACGCCGGGTCTAACAAAAGGATCACCCAAGGGTGACTCGCAATCCTCGCCCCCGACTACGGTATCGGATGGACGCGAAGGATTACGTGAACAAGCATCGTCGCTCGTACAGTTGCAGCTGGAAGCGGGAAGGTGCTCCCATGAATGGATTATCCGCGTCCGTGTTTGTGTGCGGGGGAGTCGGGCTTTGCAAAGGAGTATGCACTGACGACGAGGCGACCATGGGAACATGCGCCCAGCTGCGAGGTCATTCCAGTGGCGCCTACCCGTGGAACCCCCAAACCGCTTGAGTCAGAACTCACTAAAGGCAAACAACATTAAAACAACAACAACCCTCGAAGTGTCCCCATCTTTCACGGTTGCAGCTGGGGGCGCGGCGCCTGTGTGCATTACCGGATTAGGTCAATACCCGACCAAAGCTTGTTAACCATCTCTTCCGGCGTTCGTGTGCGTCGGTGTTATGTTTTTGCTCCTCGTCGTCACCTTGGCCCAAGGACACCTGTGATGCAGTTTCTACGGCTGCCGAGTATAAGTGTGTGGGACCGAAATGTGAGGAACGGAATTCTCTTGCTCGGAAATGTCACTTCACCTGCCGGCGTCTTATTTATTTCTGCGCTCAAACTTTTCTAGTGAGCAAAATTAGGACTAGATTTTGAAAGTAGTTAGTAATTTGAGTAGAAGTTACCTGAAAGATGTAGGTAAGTTAAACTTCTAATTACCTAAATAAAGTTGTAATTGAGAGTTACCAAGTTGCTCGGAAAAGCAGTTAAACTACAGTAGTTTGAGTAGAGTAGCTGAACTACGTCCAAGTCTGGCCTGTCTCTTTACTGTGCGGCTCTTCTAAGGTGTTTGAGAAAGTTGAGAAAGTTATTCATACATGTACAACTTATTACTTTCATCAAAATTAACTGTTTCGCAGAAAGGGTTTATTATGGGCGGTCCGGTGAAACCAACTTGTGGTGCTTTTTACACTTCGCTACACCAATTATTACGAATAGGGGACAGGTGGATCATGAGATATTGCTCCACCATTATAGTTATACGGTTGTGGTTCTGAAATACTTCTTTGGTCTCTAAGCTATTTGTCGTGCCGTACGAATCATGTTCGAATTTCTAGTGTCAATACTAAACTTATTTGCTTCACTTCACGAGTCCCCCAGGGGTCTATTCTTGGGCCTCTTTTGTTTTGATATTTGTTAAAGGGACCATGAAATGAACTTTTTACTTTTGCCAGATAACTTTTACATTAAACCTTCAACGTTCACTGAATGCCGAACAGGCATCCGTTTTCGTCTAAGTTTATTAACTTCTACACAAAAATTTAATGAAATATCGACTTTTTTTTCTCTCCAAATGACCGCAGAACAAGTTGCGGCGTAATTTTGACGGTTGTGACGTACCCTGGCACAGGAACCAGAAGTTCTCTCGGTGGGGGCGCGCCGGTAGGTTTTACTGCGCTGATGGCGCTGATGTCACCGACGTATTTTCTGAATCGGCGCCTGTCATCGCCGCGATAGCCATGGACACATCGCAGCTGAGCGAAATTCAGTGAGATATGTTGCGCTGCAGCGACAGCATGGGACTAGTTCCATACGCCGGTATGCCTGTTGGGAAGTGCGGCGAGTCTTCCGGTGAAGACCCCAGAAGTCAACCCAACTGTCATTGTTGGTAAAAGGCGGCCCGTGTCAGTCGTTTGCAAAGCGACGTAGGTGAAAACAAATTGCCACGGCGTTTTTTACGGCCTCGGAGATGCAGAAGCGACCCGACGTTAAAAAAAAGAAGAAAAAAAAACAATGTTTGAACTACGACAGTGTCAGCGAGAGCCACGTAAATACCTGTTCACACTCGGAGCGAACGTGCGCGTTTGATGGAAGTGCTGTATTCGCGCTGTTGGTAAGCGCTTCGGGACCAATCTTTTACGATTGCAACTCGATAGTGACGTGACACTCGGCAATGGAAGGTTGGACCGACATTGCACGTAGCTCCCACAAAATGTTATAGCTTGACAGTGACGTGCAGTCGTGTCAGAATAAAAATGGCATACTAATAACAAAGTGCACATCCCGTGTTACGAAGGTAATCCATAGGGCGTTTTTTTTTAGCTCTATATCACACAAAACAAGAAGATAGAATTGACGAGAGTTCCTTTTCGACGACAATGTTCCTCAACACTGCCTCGGAAAACAAGGGGAAGGGATTAACCTCACCCCTTAATCTAAAGTTGAGGTCAGCGATCAAACTATAATACGGGAAGGGTCCACAAGGGTCGCGCCGGCATATTCCATTCAGCACGCCAGCCGGTCGTGCGCAGACGGTCTTGGCCAAGTACCGTTGAAGCAACGCTACGCCGAGTCGGAGTGCCTGCTAGGCCTATCTGCCGAGATCGCTTGGTCAGGGTCGGTGGATTCGTCGCCGTTGTAGCTTTTCTCGGCTGTTTGTGGGTCCAGCGTTCTTGTTCGCTGTGGTCTGTTTCAAGTACTTTTTTCTTGCTGCTTGAAGTCAGGACGCGCGAGAAGAACACGTAGAAAAATAAACGTTCGTTGGTCGTCGCGGCAAAATAACTGAGCGACGCTGTCGGCCCTACTGCAGTTGCTTCGTTTACCACACGATAGATGGCGCTTGGCTCTCAGCATGACCAAATTTGGCAATTTTATTCACATCTTTAATTATGCTACAAAATATAGACCTGAATATTATTTAACAAAATGTTTAGGAAGCATTCTCCGGCTATTTATTGTTTACGATCGCGGTGCTGGTGAAGTAGGCTCTTACCCAATAGGCGACGTGGATTCGGCTAACGTTCTGCGATTCCGCGGATGCATCGCAGTGAAAAGGCAGAGAACTTTCGAAGGAAAGAAGGCGCAAAAGAGTCCAGTTTTTGTTTAAAGTTCTATAGCGAAGACGTTTTTTGGATCCCAATTTTTGTGTTTCTTTTCACGCCTTTTACGACGATCGCTGGATGAAATTCGATTTCGGAATCGTTTCATGGTCCCTTTAACGATATAGCCTCATGTATCAAAAAGATAAATTCGTACGGTTTGCTGGTGATATTAAGAGTTTTATGCGCGTTACTACTCCTCTTGATTGTAATGCTCTTCAGCACGACGTGAATAACATACTGCAATGGTCTTTGGCGAATGATTTGCTCCTAAATCCTACCAAAACTCAGGTTCTCTCTTTGCGCGGACGACACGCTGTTATGCATTTTACTCTTTCGGAAGAACTTCTATCGAACGCGCGACTGTAATGAAATATCTCGGTGTGTGTTTCGACAGCGCATTGCCATTCAATCCTCATGTTTCTTTTATATTTGGCAATGAGTTGCAAACCCTCGGAATTATATCGCGTATAACTCAAAAGTTCAGACATCCTGCTTTTTTTATTTGTTTATTTTGTGCTTTAGTTTGTTCACTGCTTGAATTTGAAGCAATGGTTTCGAATTCTCTGATGTGTACACAACCTCTAAGCATTGAATCGGTGCAAAGACGAATTATACGCATTGGATATTAGACACTTTCAGCGTTGCGTTTAATTATGAATATCCTCTTAATAACGCTTTACTTAGGTCTTGGTCAAGTAGAAGATTGGAGCGTGATTTGATTCTTTTGTACAAGGTGGTAAATGGTTGGATTGATGCTAACCTACACACTAAACTTTGCAACACCCATAATCGTGTAAAAAGGGTGTAAGAAGAGTGTAGGTTAGGAAAAGCACCCTTTTTACACGCTTTTTACAAGATTTTTTAATATCGGTGGGTGTAAAAAGGGTGTGCGGACGTTTTACACCCTTCACACGCCCTCTTTACGCCCCACTTGCAGCGACGGTGTCTGAAATCGTGTAAAAAGGGTGTATGGGCGAATTTTACGCCCTTCATCCACACGGTGTGAAAGGGGCGTAATTGCGATGCTGTCAAATACAGCCACGATTTCATAGCCGTTCATATTTACTGCTTTGTGAAACTGTTGTTGATGTACGGCGGTACAAACATCGAGTATAATTAATCGCCACACGGAGTCGCATATGATTAGGAAGCGCTAGAGAATAGTTTTTGCAACTGCTATTGAACTCTTCGTCCGACACGATCCTAAAATTACGTTTCGCGCGTGCATCAGTTATATCGGTTCAACTTTGATTTTAAAAAAATCATCTCCGCTCGCAAAAAAAAAAAACGAACGAAGACGTGTAAATATACAACCTAGGCAGCACAGTATTGCGCTGTTATGGAATTAAATCGGAAAGATTGTGCCGATATTATTTTGGTCCAGCCAATATCTGTGAAAACTGGGATGGTTCGCGCCGACGCTATCCTGACATACCGTACGTGGCGCCGTTTTTGGTTGACTGTCAAGAGTGTCCTGCGTAAATCGGCTATGCCGGCGAGGTAGTTCTATTTCTTGACTGCCTAAAATCCGACGTTAAAAAACAAAAGAAAGCAAGCTTAAGCGAAATATAATCTGCGTACTTTTAACCTGAAGAAGGTCTTTTAAACTGAAGACTTGAACAAACTGCGGCGCCCTCATTTCGGATATTACAAACTCACCAGACTGGGTTTCGCACTACTTATAGCACCTTCACTGAGACTTTATTTTGGAGTGCAGCTCTGAAGAAACAATATCGCAAGACAGTCGAAAGTGCCGGTTTAATGACACCCCCAGGGACGCGACTCTTATCTCTGCGTAATGACACCAAAATATCTAGCTTCCCGGCGCTTTTTTTTCCCCGGTTTTTCTTTGGTACACGTGAAACCGCGTCTTCGACAACGTTCAAAATTGTTTTTCGTATTTATTTTGTGATCTCGCGGTCCGCACCAGAGCACGCGCGTCTACATGAGTGGCAGTTTGAGACGCTCAATGTTGTACTACGCAAAGCAAGTCCTGACGAGTCCGATTTCGCGACCTTCCCTGGGCAGGGCCGGTGGCAATACAAAGCAGCAGAGGGAGATTAGCTGCTTCGTCCAACCCCCTTTGACCTCGTCTTCTGATAAGCCTCCAAACCTTCTTTTGTGTCTTCGTGTTGCTGTGAGCGAGTGCGAAGGCCGCTTCTAGCAAATCAGAGGGGTGGCGCGAAACACGTGCCCGCTCTCCGTAGGACAAGGACGTTTGGACGAAAATTTGTCACGTGACTCGCTCTGGCGCGCTGATGGGCTACTGGGGCCGTAGTCTTCGCCGGATGCCAAATATGGTGAGTTGTAGGGGCCACGTAGGTCCGATTTACACAAAGGGGGGCGCCCGCGCCCGTCAGTGTATTCCTGTTTTTCGTGCGTGCCAGTCGCGGCTGTGATTTTTCGTCGTGAACGGCCGGAATACATCCATGCCAACTTTTCGGAAATGGCCGTTTATTTCGTTGGATTCCATGGAATTATTGCGCTGTATTTGTTGGACGCATTTCGACAAAAAGCTGCTCATCGGCGGCCGCGAGACTTCCGTTGAATGTGATTGACCGCCTTCAACCTCGGCATTGTGTTTTCGTTGTTTTGTGTTGCCCGAATCGGATTACGCATCTGTCACGACAGAGAGGTGCTCATCGGCGACCGCGAAATTTCCGCTGACTGTGAGCGACCGCCTTCATCCTCGACATTGTGCTTGTGGATAGTTCTGTGCTGCCCGAATCGGATTACGCATCTATCACGGATTACATGAGATCGCTGTTTTATTTGTGAGTACTCTGCAAGCATGCTTCTAATAGTAGTCCAAGGGGCTATGTTCGACAAATGTTTCGTTTCTCCTGCAAAGAAACGGAAGTGAGGGAAGCGACGATATTGCGTTTGATTGGTTAGAACGTCAAATGGCAAAAATAGTTAACTTTCGTCATTTGAACCTCTAACCAATCAAACGCGATATCGTCACTTCCGTCACTTCCATTTATTTTTAGGAGTAACGAAACATTTGTCATCATAGCCTCCCTGCATCCGTTTCAATATACCATTTTACGGTTTACAAACATGAACTGCCGCTTACGTCCCAAGCAACTCCCGGTCATACCGTCTTTGCAAGCCAGCCAGTTTTGTCCACGTCACCAGTGCAAGAAGGCATAAACGTCACAAGTAAAGTACAGTTGGAGATTCAAATAGGGCCTTCGGTTGTACAATTTGAAGGGGTTATGAAGCAGTATCCGATTGAAATATTCATGAACTTACACGCACGGACCGCCACTGGTTTAGAAGCGTCTTGGTCGTGGTGGAATTGCGATGATAAAAGATAACTATTTCTTTCAGTCTTGCCTTCGCCAAGTTTGATGACGTGCGCGTGAACCAAAAAAAAATTGGGTTGTGTGTGTGTTTATACAGCCTAGAACTTGGTCTGCCTCACAGGGGCGACGAGTCTCCCAGCTGTAGATGAGAAATTTAGCCAGTGCGGTACAAACCGCTAGCCTGGGGTCTTTAACGTGCGTCACGCAGTAGTGATACACGACCGCACGCCGGTACGATGCTCATCCAGATCGAAACGGGCAGGGGTGGGGCTCGAACCCAGGATCCCTGGGTTTTGCAGCGCGAGCTTTCGCTCCACGTGCTCCGAGCTGGTGTGCGCTAGACCACTCGGCCACCGATCCCCCCCGTGAACGAAGCATTGCCCTTTGGCACGCTTTTAATTGCACGCACTTGCCTGCATAAGCAGAGACATGGCTGCGGCCGGATGACCTGCTTGCAATCGTCTATAGATAATTTTGTAGAACCTGTTAGAACCTTGATTAAAAAATAAAAAAAGTGAACCAGGCATTTGCAGTCATTTTTTCGTGCACTCTTTTGGGGTTTTTTACGCCCTACTTTATCGGTGTTGGTAATCGCGCCTTTTTTTATTTCCCTTTCTGGCGGTGATACACACAATTTAGAGGACGTACTGCGCAGACATAACGCCCTAATAAAAAGGTGTACAGTGGAATCACACCCTAATTCAAAGGTGTTCGGAATAACGCCGTCCTTTAAGGGTGTTAGGGAAAAACACCCTCTTTTAGGGGCGTTACGAATTACGCCCTTTGTTCAGGGCGTTTTGCTACACCCAAATGGGTGTTAGTTATAGGACAAGCGATGTACACCCACAAGGGTGTTACGATGTTTAGTGTGTACTTCTGAACTCTGTCGATTTTGATGTTCCTTATTGTCGCATTACCAGACATTTTACTGCCTTTTAGGTTCTGTGAATGTTAAAACTTTCTCCACTGGAAGAGTGGAGAGAAATCTGCATAAGGAACGTATGCAGATTTCATTTCATAGATTCGCATCCTCTAGCTAAGACATTTTCACGGATCCCTCTAGTTTTTCGCCGGGAATTGGAGAGTCTTGTTTAAAGGTGAAGCTGTACTAGATTTTTTGTGAATTGTGCCCATTATTTCTGGTCATCCCTGTTGGAAAATCTCGATGATGGAAAGATGACGGAAAAGGCTCATACAAGCGTAACCGTAATATGGGACATCCTATACAAGCGAAAGAGGCGGCTCCAGTATAGTGGAATAAGGCGGAATGATACAGGTGGGCGGAACCATACAAGCGTGTCGTATTATGGGACATCCTATACCAGCGTAGTGGATATAGGCGGAACCATGTAGGCGGACGGAACCATACATGCATAACGTAATATGGGACATCCTATACCAGCGAAAAGGCGATACCAGCATGGTGGAGCCATATGGCTCCAGCGTGTTGGTTTCGCCTTTTCACTGTTGTACAGGGCGATTTAGTTTTGAGCTTTACATATATGTTTAGAAAGGTCGTGAAAGCTATATTAATGCGGTTTGTGCAGGCGAGTTATACGGCCAGGCGTACGTAGTATAGGGACCTAGTCGTAACGATCAGTCAGATAATTAAATACAATTTGTTAATCAACTTTTTAATTAGTGAAAATGAAAATATGGTTTCAATTAGAAACTTGCTGAGTCATTGAAAACCACAAAACCAAGTTTTTTTAGAAGGATATAATTCAGGGGTAGCGTTTTATGCATTCTGTAAAAAGCTTTATTTGGACGAGTTTCTAGGTTTCAGTTTCTTATCAGAGCTCATCTCTGCGCCCACGGTCCTGTTCCCCAGGGGCATAGACACGCAACACACATGCGCCTTGCTTCCCTTCATCCTACAAGGGAGGCGAGGGGGCGGCTTCGCACTGCGGTCACCGGGCAGCTGGACCGCAGGTGCAAAGATGCGCTCTGGTAAGAAACCGGTCTGGAAATGCGTCCAAATTGACCATTTTTTTATAACGCCATAAAATGCTACTCGTCTTATATCTTTACAAAGAAAATTGATTTAGTGTGTTTTGATGATGCTTACCAGGTTTCTAATTGGAACCATGGGTCTATTTTCACTGATTAAAATTTCACGAACATACTATACTTAGAGAGAGGCTGAAGCAGTTTTGTATTTGAGAAAACACTTTTAAATCTTCTTCATTCGACCTCCAGAATCTCAAATATCAAAATTATTTGCTAATTTAATTAATCAAGGCTGCATAGTCATTTTTAAAGCGCTGTGAAAGCACCTCCCTAGAGAGCGACGTCACAACAGCAGCTTTCAAAATCTTTGTTCACGCATCTTCACCGCCTATCAAAGCTATGCACGCACATGCTATTTTTTAAAAGGGCAGAAAAATGTGTCACGACTGGTGCCAGTGCCGAAGAATATACCTAGAAAACTTGCGATTGGACGCGCGGCCCTTAAGCGACACACGCTTGGCGGCCGAAAGGTCTTCTTACGATGTCACTGTTGGTGGGATGTTTTTTTGTGTTTTCTCACGTTTAGTTATATCTTTGAGGAAAACGAACGGGATATTCAGATTCGCGGGATAAAACTACGCTAGAATGAACCTCCATCTAGTTTTCTGAAAGAAGTCTGGCACATCTCTGTAATAAGCCGACGGATCATTACAAATTAGCCTTTTATACTATGCCGCCCTGGCCATATAACTCACGTGCACAGACCGCGTAAATGTAGCTTTTACGGCTTTTTTAAAAAAAATCTGTAAAACATAGAAAAAAAACTCTGTAGAATGTCCCCCAATACGATACGATTGTATGGTTCCTTCCCCGCTTGCATTGTTCAAGAAAGACTTGTGGACATCCAGCGTTAACGCTGGATGTCCACAAGTCATTCTCATTGGAATGCTGGATGTCAGCGAGTCTCTACATCAGTGAGTGGTTTCAAACAAGCATGATGTTTGCACACCAGTAAGCTCTTATCCGAGGCTCACCAGGACCACTAAGAGCAGAGGCGAAATGTCGTGACCTGGTAAATTTGGTTGCAGGTATTTATTTTTACAAGAACTGCATGCAGCAAAGCTTAACTTTGCTTAAAAGAAGATTATTAAAAATTCAATACTGAACAATGGTGTCCCTTGAGCTGTCAGACCAAACTCCCACTCTTGCCACTCAGGAGTTCCTAACTTGTGCGTAGAGGATCAGCACAACCCAGATTTGTGCTGCGAGCGCACCTGCAATATAAAAGTTGAATAAACATGAGATGAAATATGAGACGTTTACAATTCTATGTAACGTGAAATTAGAGCACAGATCTTGAAGAGGAGGATGGGAAGGTGTGCCCCTCCTCCCCCTCCCCTCCTCCTCTTCTGCTCACTCCCATTTAGCAGGAAACTTCCCTGAATTTAGCGGGAAAATTTCCCCACTAAATTTAGCTGGTTAAGTTTCCCACTAAATTTAGCGCAGAAATTGATGTCACATGACCTCAACACAAATGCAGTTTTTCCGCTAAAAGTAGCAGGGAAAATGACGTCGCATGACCGTGTCACGTCAGCCATAAAAAAATTCAGTTTCTCAGCTAGACTTAGCGGAAATATTAACGTCACATGACCACAACATTAATTCAATTTCCTGCCAAGTTTAGTTGGGTGGTTACGCCGACAGCGACGCCGCGAAACGCGGAAACGGGTGCTAAGAGCTGAGCTAAAAACTAAATGCATCAGGTGAAATAAAGTGAACATTAGAGATACTGTAAGAAAAAGAAGAGAATCTAAGATACCGTTCTCAGATCCTTCCTTTTGTCCGTTCTCAAATGTTTTGATTTCAAGAAATGTTTATCTCTTTATTCATACCCAGAGAAACCCTCCCAGTTTCAGCATGAATGCAATAAATCAATGCAGACTAGACCTTGTAAACTATAATCCACATGAAAATTAATGTTTGCCACATAGTCATGTATGAGTCAGTGGCTCAGATCTCTAAATACATTTGTATTGAGGAACATTCTTGAATAAAACTTCTGGGCTTCGAATTCAACAGTTTGTACTTCCATAGGAACACTGTATGGCACTGATTTTTTTTTTTGTGACACATCAGAAACAGCACAGCACTGTCATCCTCGCATACCTAACAAGAATTTGTATTTTTTTTTAGCATGGCATGTGCTATTCTAATGCCCATACAGCATCCTTTAACGAAATTTCCTTTGTAGAGCTTTTTATTGGTTCTTATTTAGCTCGCACGACAGATTCGGTACCTTGAATTCTCACTCGGCATCAACAGTTTTATATATTAATGTAATAGCGAAAGACAAGATGTATGGACTTGAGTACGGCTCAGCAAGCACAGATGTTGAGAAAAGTACTGAAGAAAACTCAAATGTCAAAATAAAAATAAGCTGGAATGTGGAATTATGGACATGGACATGAATACAGTTAGCAGATTCAATATGAAGAATATGTGTTAGACGCACGCTCAAAGAAACCTGTTGCATCTATATTCATTCAAATTACTTCGCAGAACCCAGCGCTGCAGTCTCAGGTGGGAGTTCGCTGAATGAGTCTACTGAAAATGAGTGTAGACGGAAAAAGCAGTTTGATCTGCGATAATGAACATTACATAAGTGACATGTCATTATTACTGTTACAGTGCCGAATGTTCCAAACTGTCAGTCGCATCATTCTGTGAGTTCCCTCCGTACATTACAGGGTTTGGCTCTCTCGAATGCTTTGCGAGAAAAATGATGAACTGGAAATATCTAGAGTAGTTCTAGAAAAACTATTTCCAGAATCTTATCTCAGCATCGCAAAGAATATAAAAAGTTTCTAAAGACAAGGTTAGTGCAGGAGTTGAATAAACTAAATACTTTGTTTTTCGAAACCATCTTGCCGTAGTAAACATATGAAGTTCCCCTAGGTAGAGCTAGTCATTACGGATGATTGTGCCCATTGCGTACCATAAAAATTTATTTTGCGACCTACAATATTTACAAACTCAATTAACTCTGAATAAGTGGACCACTTGGCATTAAAGATTGGCCTCACCATGACTGTCTGCCAACATCTACATAATAATTTCCATGAACCTATGTATTTCAAGAAAATATTTGGTGCGAGCTGCTTAAAACACAATAGCACTTTTTAGCAAGTGCTGATTGTTGGGCAAGTTGGTACGGTACGTTAGAAAACATGATTGTGCTTTGAAGACGGGGACATAGGAAGGACAGACACCACAGAGTGCTAACTTTCAACTGATTTAATTCAAGAACCTCGGCGTAGAAACACACTGCGTCACCGCACCACATCTCAACCAATCCGTGGCCCTGCCACGGACCGCAAGTACGCCAACTCCTTATCCGCCAAGTCAATTGACGCCACACTGACACAACACGTGCCGGAACTATTTATAGCATCAGCCTCCATAATCTCTCTAAGAGTCATATCTTTGTGCCTAGCAAGAACAGTAGACTGAGCAAATAATGGTTTGCACTCGCAGTCATGATCTGTCGTGTCACTGTCTGACTGCGGGTGCAAACCATTATTTGTTTCGTCTATTGTTCTTGAGAGGCACAAAGATTGGACTGTTAGCGAGATTATGGAGGCTGACACTATAAATAGTTCCGGCACAAGTTGTGTCAGTGTGGCGTCAATTGACTTGGCGGATAAGGATTTGGCGTACTTGCGGTCCATGGCAGGGCCACGGATTGGTTGAGATGTGGTGCGGTGACACAGTCCGTTTCTACGCTGAGGTTCTTGAATTAAATCAGTTGAAAGTTAGCGCTCTGTTGTGTCTGTCCTTCCTATGTCCCCGTCTTCCAAGCGCAATCATATTTTCTACCGCACTTTTTAACACTAATAGAAAGCCTGTAGTGGGCCACAACTTAAGCAGTTTTCACTTCATTATAAAGAGCAATTACACATATGTGAACCATGAATATAGGCCTGCACTGAATTTTTTTCTTAAGCTGAACGTGCTATGCTCTGTTTACTATACAAATCTTTGCAGAGCTGACAATGTGCAAGTTCCTGTTTTTTTTATATTTCACATGTCCCGACTGGTGAGTGTGGTAGGGACATAAGATTGATGACACCAACGAAACACAATGATTATTTTAAGAATTTGTTTGGGTATAGCACGAGCAAGGCGATCTGCGGGAAGTTATTTCTGTGACACCGTCGAACCTACATCCGCGGGCTTTAAGTTCACATGTTAATCATGTCTGCAGAATCCTTTTTGTAATTGGAATTTCATCCAACCCAAGATTTGAATATTTTTTTTTCATTTTAGGCTTAGTAGTGCTTTTGCTGTTCTATTAATAGGTAAGAAAAATGCTTATTTCAAGTGGCATACCTAACACCTGGTGGCACGAGGACTCCCCTGTCGTGACGCAGACCGAAAGTCACAGCCAGGGAGATACTGCGATGCTCTTGTTGCTGGGATTACCTCCCCCATGGTCCTGCCCAGACCACAGAAAAAGATTGAGTCCAAGCTTGTGGCCACTAGGATCTCCAGATCTTGAGGCACCCAAGTAGCTGAAAATAAAAACAAATCACAATCAAGTACTTGGCAGAGCTACATTAGAATGGCTAGCATATTCTTTCGTGATCAGCACATAGATCCTCTTATTTTAGTCATAGTCACCCCCCAGGACAAAGCTACGTAGGCGTTAAAATGATGGGTACCGAATTTAGGTGAATGATCAAATGCATTCATTTAACCCCCTTTCGCCCCAACCTGAGACTTCTGTCAAATATTCACATTCAACTGTAAAGACTACAAATAAAACTACTACTGCAATGCAAAGCCGTATAGTGGGAGAGTTTAGCCAGCGGGTGTGGCAACGAAGGCGCCGGAGAGGAGGAAAGGGAGGAGAACGCCGAAGGAGGGAGAGAGAAGGCAGCAGAGAAACAAAGAGGAGACGACCACCATTTTGACGCAAAGCTGTCTGCACGGAGCACTGTTGAGGCTACGTGTCGTCTGCTACGGGCTTATTTATTTTTTTTGCCTAAATAAAAGTGCGTTCAAACATGGAGGAACTTCTTTCTTTAGGTTTTTAAGCCACCGAGGAATAACACTATATCATTTTATTGCCAGAGCCTGCCAAATAAAAGGAAAGAACCGAAATTTGAATATCGATCCCATGCCGGGCGAATGAATGAAAATGGCGGCCCTCCCCGCTCAGCTGGGAGCAGCCTAGAGTTCACGCGCATGCGCTCACGCCTCTTGCTCTGTGCCGCGGGCTGATCAGCTCACTCAGAAGGGAGACGTTACGGCAGCGAAATCATAGACTGCCAGACTCTCCCCATATATGGCTCTGCTGCAATGGAAAGATTTTCCTACCCTCGTGCTCAGCGAGTGTCGACTGTGGATACAACTCCGGTTCATACACTCGCTGAACATGAGGGTAGAGTGTACCAGCAGAGGGCAGGTGTCTGTATACAAAGAGTTTAGTTGGCACACCAAGAGGCTAACGAATAAGAATGGGTACCACTCTGAGCAAAATGCCAAAAAAGCGTGGATCTCGGCTTGACACTAACAGCGGCACACAGTATCTATTTTAGTGACAGGGGTACTAAATCATTATTTTCAGCTTCCTAACTAAACTAAATATTCTTCCCGGCTTGCTTTTTAGGAAAATCTCCAAATTTACAAGAACTACTAAGACAACGTCTAAAAAAAAAAAAGCAATGGCAAAACCAGCATTCGAATTCGCCTGCTCTCCAGTAGCACGACATCTATGGCAGGCAGACCTGCAGAATGAGCAAGCAGTTTAAGAAACTGCTTGCTCATTCATTTAAGAGTATGTCCTATGTATAATTTTTTTTTATGCTGCAAAGCAAGCGCTGGAAGGAGGTTTCACGACATTAACGAAATTTCTTGCAATCAGTTGAGAACAAATTAGAGCAGTGAACTTGTCTTTGCTTCTGGCATAACGTTTTAGTGTTGCCCATGGAAACTCACATAAATTTGAAAATAAAAAAAAAAGACTAACCTTCATAAAAAAATCTAACTTTGGCAAAGAAAAGTTACCTTGGAAAAAATATGTACAATATAGTTGTACAGCGTGCATTTGTGTGCTTAACCAATTTTGAGGCAAATCGGCGACAATGAAAAGAAGACGTTTGAGTACAATTAAGGGAAAGACAGAAAGGATGCATACCTACAACAAAAACATTTAGAACGACCACGGGCAGGAAATTCTGGTGAGGCTCTCGGAGTGACTCCCTCATATGGGCCTGCGCAGACCACAGAACAAGATCGGTCAGAGCTTGCAGCCATAAGGTGCTTCATACCATGAAGTTACAGAAGCGGGTGCAATTGGAAGCAAAGTGCATTTCATTTCTCTGAAAAACGAAGAGTTTAATAGGTAGCTTGCATTCATAACGTGATACAGTCATGAGTGCACAGACTTTTCAATGCAGCGCTATATCACCAACTTGTTAACCATGCCGGGCAACACTAAAAACTGAGAGCATTATTTTAAACTATCTCAGCTTAAAGTTAACCACGACAGAAGCCTCAAGCCATCCTTGCAAATTCAGTGCACAAAGCAAGCCATGTGACCTTCTAGTTGGACGCCATGGTACGTCGAGCTTATAATCATGCGTCATGCTGTTTTTGCTGCAAAGGCTTGTAGTTTCAAAAGTGGTCCAGCTTAAAGAGACTAAAAGTATAGACGTTTATGAGTGGGGCCCTCATTTAGTCTGCAGCTACATTGCGAAATAGGACGTTCCAACCGGGATGTTTGCTGCCTGTAACCACACGACCAGCTTGTGCCCAGCGATTGTTCGAGCTGAATACATGTCCTCGACAGTGCCATTATTTGACAAGCATTTCTATGACTGTTAAACATGACTGACTTACAGAGAGACTCCACCTCAACGACTAATGACTTGGGATACCTAACTGAATACTGATATATCAACTAAATGCAAAACAATTACCTGGCAAGCATTAAATTTTTCAAGAGGCTGGGTCGACTCCGCATTAAGTTGAAGGAGTCGATGCGTAATAGGACAATACAAACAAAAATATGCCTTGGAATTCCTTTTGCACCCTCAAAATGATGTGTTTTTGAAGGTAAGGTACACAATGTTCTTGATTTAGAAAGTGCCTCAGCTGTACAAATGCATATGCAATAAGGGCACTTGCCAAGCCTATTCTACTCAGCTCTGTGCAGGTTAAGCTAAGTTAGAGTATAGAAGTACATGCTCACTGACACCATCAGAAAGGCAGGGAGAAGTCTCCGTTGTTCGACCTCCAGCCCGTCTGCTACCTTCGATGACGTTTCAGCGCCTGATGAGCCTGGAGCGAGCACATCTGTCTAAAGCGGGGTGAAAAGCACAAGCATGTGCTGGAGGACGCCCAGCCATTCTCTTTTTGTCATCGGCTATACTACATATTTTTAGTAAGACATATTTTTAAGTGAGGAAAAGTACTGCAAATATGCAGTCCACCTTAAAGATAACAACAGTTGCCATTCACCATTTTCCAAATAAGTGCTCCCACGTACCGGAACATCTACACATGTGGTGCGTGAGTAGGTTCAGGACTGAGAGGCTAGAAAACGAAGCGCTCGCAAGGCTTGTCTGGCCCTTCCAACCATGCGGGTACATTCGTTGCAAGTTCCCGATTTGTAGACAAAATGATTTAGAATGAGCAAATCTTGTCTACGCCCGAGGTAGAACGTTGAATTGCGATTCCCCCATATTGTGCGAACCATCCTTCAAACTGCGGTACCACCTGCAAATAAACTATGTTGTGCTGCGGCACGCGTCCATGCTGCCTGCTTCAGAGGAAAACCACTGCTCGTGTTGAAGACGACATCCCACAGTGGACAGGCAACAATTTTTAACGAACAAAAACAAAATTGATATCATTCAATAGACACAGATAGGCTCACAAAGTGTCGGCACCATGATTGTTGTTGTTGGTTTTACTCTTGCATACAAACAAAGGTGACTTCCTCTCTCCTCCGATGGACAGTAAAACCCCCTTATCTTGGTGGCCCCTATTTCTTCTCGAATCGGTCACAGAGGACATAATCGCAGTCACTGAATTCCGCAAAATTAAAGGCCGCGAAAATTAAAGGTTCGCCAACATTAAGGGGTTTACTGTTCTTTTGAGTGTCACATGATGTTAACATTTCAAGGAGGCTGAAGGTATTGGTTTAAGAAAAAATTGACCTATGAAAAAAATGCCCTTCTCCAGGTTAGGCACGCGAGGTTCTTTTGCACCTATATATATAAGGTGGCAAGTTTATTTCGGCAGAGCTTTTGGTAAAACGGAGTCACAAAAGTAGCTATACTTGGCGTCAACTATTTTGTGCTGCATTATAAAGCCAGAGTAGATTCCACAGTGCGTGCTTCAGCAGAGCACTGTTTGTTGCGAGAGCATATGTGGTTTAGTGTTGCATCCCATTTGCATAATCTAGAGAAACTAGCGCTGACAGAGTTGGAGCACTCCAAATATTAACAGCCGACTGTAGAAGCATTGAGAGATGCACACATGCGAACTGTGCATTTCTTAAAGGTGGGTTCGAGCAAAGGTAAAAACAATATCTATACTTACGGCGGCCATACTTGCCTTTCCCAAGCACGACCACTTTTCCCTCGGTAGCACCATCCAGTAAGAAGCACCAGCAACACGCCCATGAGACGCCGCCGCCTCCTGGATTGAATGACGACCCGCCTGAGGTCTTGGAAGGAGATCCGGAACACTGCTTTAGGCCAGATGTTGTATCTGGTGGGGCAGAGACTAAAAGCAAAAATTAACAAATTTATCTGAAGCGCTACATTCCTATAGGACAGCAGTATTTTTTTTTAGGCCAGTGATTCACTTTAATTAAACACAAATGGTTGGTTTATATGATGAACCATCAGCCCCTATTTTTCTTAAGTGTAACGCAGTGTCTAACGTTACGTCCGACGGAACCCGAAATAAAAATTAAAGTTACGCCCAACGTAACTGTCAAGCATTCGAGTTACGTCCGACGTAACCCAAAATAAAAATTAAAGTTACCGTATTTACTCGAAAATAGGTCGAACTCTATTTGTTGGACCCACCGAGAATAATAAAAAAAAAAAATTCAAATATAGGTCGACTTTTTTTTTTATTTTTAAGAACAGGGGAAATTTTGGGCAAAAGAAAGAAACCTTTATTTACATCACTTCACAGCTTGGTAGACATCCTCGCAAATCCGCCACAATACTTCACTGACACCGTTGTAAAATGACGACAAGAAACGAAAGAAGGTGCGAAACGACGAAAGACAAACTACAAAGACGCAAACAAAGCCGCCGTGTCGCCATGAGCAACACGCGAGCCGAGCCGCCTCAAGCAACTAACAAAAGTAACATCTTTTTTTTTTTTTCTTTTTTTGTGCGCGTTTGCGAGGATGGAGGACAAAGTGCATGGCGCATCGCGTTCCTCTCCTTCCCCATTGCCCAGCAAGGGGAACGCTAGAGGTGCGATGGCGAAATCCAATGCCCCAAGAGGTGCGCGCGATTGCGGCATCGGCCACCGCTGTTGTTTTCGGTTGTTTAACAAAAGCTTTTGGAAACAAGAAGCGGCGCAGCTCTACGGCAACGCCGGCTCGGTGACTCGATAGCTTCATGCCTCCGGTACGGTCGCAAAATTTGGTCGCGAATGTAGGTCGAAACTCTTTAATCACGATTTCCGAAAAAAAAAAAAAAAAAGAAAAGAAAAAAAAAAAGGTCGACATATATTTGAATAAACACGGTAGTCAGCTGCGCGACGAGACACACATTATGAAAGCGATTGGTGTGAGCGATCAAGGTGATGAGCGACGTTTTCTAGAAGCCCAGGAACCGAGCGGCGCAAGCAGCGAGTGAGAAATCTTCGTCGCTCGGCGCCGGCACTCGTAGCTTCTCGTCGTCGCTCGTCTCGTTGATCGCTATATTGCTTACATGCTGTTCAGAAAGGTGCTCTAAGTGGTTACCATTGCATTGGGACCAGCCTCGCATCCAACCGTAACCATTTTGACTTTTTTTTAAGCCGCCCAGGTAGAAGTTAACATCGTACATACATCGTTTTCAAGCATGGCTCCTCGTTCATTGCTCGATTTACTTTTTCGTAAATGACAAACCGCAATGAAGCACAATTATTCTAGTTCAAAATTGTCACGAACACTTGGCACGCATGCTTACACTGTAGCGCACCTAACTTAATTTAAAAGTAGAACGAAAACGGGACGAGATTCGCTTACCGCTTCACGGAAACAGAGTCCTTCGGATCCTAGGCCTAACGGCCGAAATCGGAAGTCGCCTGCGGTCCGGCGATCGGACGAGTTGAGTCGGCCGCGCTGTGCTGACCCCGGCTGACCACGCCTGGTTGAACCATGAGAGGCGTCGTCGAGTTGAGAGCCAGAGACGCAGTAGAAACGGACCGTAAAACATGTCCCGTAAAACGCAGAAGGAGCCAGCGCCAAAACCGCTACGTCTGGCTGCGTCGCCATCTCCGCGACGACCGGAAGTGTGTAAACCGGGACTGGCCGGGAAGTTAGAAAAGGCGCGGCAGCGGAAGCCACTGGGCGGAAGCTTTACGTTTCGGTTTCGCTTTTCTCCGACATCGGCCACGGTCGCGGGCTGGTATGTTTGCGGCTGGTTGCGACGACGCGAGGGGCCACGAAAAGACGCCGAGTTGGCCGAGTACGAGTCACGGCCCACGATACGAGCAACGGGCCATTTGCCCCTGTCGACCGGCGATGCGGTATCCGCGGCTTAGTGTCACGATCGGTTTGTTGCCGTGTACGTTGACTCAAAGCTCGAAGTTATGCAGTTCCGTCAGTTCCGTTCCGGCACCAGCCGCACCACGTTTTCCGGTGCATCGCACGTGGAGGCCTTTCGACGCATTCAGTGAACGTAAAGATCGCGCCCGCTGTCTTCGGTGCTGTGGAAGAAGTTGGGAGACGGAAGAAGCATCAAAACCAAGGCGTTTAGGACTCCAGTCCGGGCCGCCGGTCCACTCTGAACGAGAGGCGACGTGTGTGTGCACGCTTTGAGGAAGCCTCCACGTTTCGCCGCGCCAGACCTCGCCGATCGCGACCAGACCCCGAGTCCGAGAGGCTCTTGCGCAGCCAGGAACGGCAGCGAGGTAGGAGCTGCTCGTTCTGCGCAACCATGCAGTGCTCTACAGTGATCGGAGCTCTCGGTGTCATGCGTGCTTGCACCGAAGCCTTTGTGACCCCTTCGGACGCGCAAGTCGTACTTCGCAAAGGTTTGGACGGGGCCGCCCTCACCGAGCAGCTCCGCTAAATTCCGCTTACTTATGATCGCAATAAAAGCTTGCGTTTGTTCTCGGGAAAAAAATTGCGGGACCGCTCTCCGCGCCGCCGACGAGGTTGGCCGCCACCATGTTCTCAGCTGTTCACTCGCTCCCGCAGCGAGCGCCTTCCGATAATCCTCCCCGTTCCAAAATGCGATGCGATCTTCGTTTACATGGGCTGAATGAATGCGCACTCGCCATCTCGATCCACCTCTGTCTAGCGACTTTAATGCGATGCGCTTTGCGCATTATGCCGTTTACATGACCGCATATTGAATGCGGCAACTGGATTCAATGCGACTAAGTCGCATTCATGTAAACGCGGCTTATGTTATTTTTTGACATGTATGATGTATGTAACGATACCGGTGGTAAACGATGGACGTTTTTGTTGGAAGATGGCGGTCGTCTTTCTGCGTGTATGGTTTAGTTATACCGGTGGTCTTGTGGTATAGGCGTTTCGTTGGAAAGATGGCGGTCGCCTACGTCATCGGACGCAAAATCATACCAGCCATACCGAGTCATATCGGCGAGCAAACCGGCTGCCAGTATAGACAGACCCGGAGCCATAGCGGTGCCGGTATCTCCAGTTATGGAGAACGCAAAACCAAACTAGCTGCATGTATAATAACAATAAATTAAGATGGTGTCATACCAGGACTGTACAAGCAGCAGGTTTGTTTCTTGTACGTTTTTCCAATAGGGATGTTAAGTTTTTTACTTGATGCTGTGCGCGTGTTGTGTTGCTTGTTTTCATCTTCTTGTGGGCGCCAATGTGAAGATTCGCGTGGTTGTTTTTGGACACATAAACTAAATAATAATAATAATAATATTATTGTTGATATTATTATTCATCCGATCATCATCACATTAATGACTGGTTTGTGTACATAAAACGTTCCACGTCCTAAAACCTATCAATGCTTTTTATTTTCTGAAGGCATATATCGAGTGCTGGAGGCGGAACTGCATTTTCTACTTGTCGCAACTCTAAAGCTTTCCAATAATCGCCTCCTTCGCGCTGCCATCTTTGTCCACAAGGCTGTGGAAGGCGTTCTGCGCGTGCGCAGTAGCTCCTTTTCACAAAATATGAGACGCCGCGCAAGCATCCACAACCCAGTGACTCAGCATTTTTCGTCTGGTTGATACGCTCTGGTAAGATCTATAGGCGACGATAAATTCGTGCTCCATCGCCAACACCTTTTTCTTTTTGCAATTCTCTTAGGTAAGTATTATCAAGAAATGTGTTTTATCAGCCTATTTTCACGGAGATGTGTAATGTTCTACGGTAACGCTTGGTTGTAACAAAAAAGCGACACCGAACAACATTGCGCCTATAGGCCGATACGCTGTTTCCAAACAAACCCGCGTTTGCCCACACCTGGTGTGGGCACTGCGCGAGCGCAGAAACCAGATTCGCCTGAGGTGAAGCTTCTGCGCATGCGCCGTGGCAACAACAGCGCCACCGCAGTGGCGTCACTTCAGGGCCGCACGCAAGTCCGTCTGCCTCTTGCGCGGGGGTTGCACTGGCGTCGGAACGCCGAGCTCTGATCGGCCATGATGGAGGGATAGTCGGTAGACCTGAATACTAGTTGCCTTGAGGTCTATCTACCCTTTATCCTTCCAATAGGAGCCAATCAGAGCTCTGCGTTTTGACGTTACCGCAACCACAGCTCAAGAAGCAGGCGAGTTTGCGTTCGGCATAGGGAAGCATAGGGGACAAGTAAAAAGGTCCACAGGAAAACAGGCCCATAGCGGGAGGGTGGAAATGCGAAGGACGAAAGGGGAAGGAGCCAAATGCTAAGGGCCAAAGTGAGAAGATCGTTTTGAGAAGGGTTGTTTCGAGGAGTACCGAGGGAGAAGGGCGAAACGAGAACTGGATAAAATGAAAACCCCCTCTTCGTCGCAGCATATGCCCGAAGAAGCTGTTCTTCGAGTCCGTCCCTGCCTCCTCCCAACTGGCCTACACGTACTCGGTAACATACACACGGACCCTTGCTTTGGTCACCCTGTTTGGCTAAAGGTCAACCCACATATAGGGCGTATTCTTGACGAATTTACACGCGTTCAAGAGGGAGTAATCACGGCATTTAGCGGGCGTTTTTTTCACCGAAGAGGCGAAGGTCGCCATACCACAGACACCTGCCCCCGTTTTGATCTGGATGATCACACTCCTGCACGATGCACGATAAACACAGTATGCTCAGCAGTTGTAACTGCACTGACTAACTTTCTCGTCTACACCAGAGATACCCGAAGACCACGAGTGTTGTGCAGAGACACACTGAATTGTATTTGGAAGTGCAAATACTGGGGTACGTGATGAAGACAGGTAAAATACTGCTACTGAGATACATCCATACAAAAGTATAGTGATACAGATGAGAAATATATGAGAAAAAATGCATTTCAAAATACAAATACAGGAATACGTTTTGCCGGGGCACTGATACTCACATTTTTCTTTTAAAAATATTGTAGTGAAGTGAACTTTTGTATTATCCGTAAGAATACTATTTTTTAAATTAATACGATACAACATTTTGCTAAATATTTTATCGTTAGATATAGAATCAATACAAAACAAAGGTAAGCATACGCCTTTAGCTGTTGCTCTTGACTAAGTGTAATAAGAATTAACTTGTCGAATAGCTCGTCAGTCAACCGCTGCAAATTTGGGCAAAAAGTCATGTTAGCAAACGACATTCAGCGTTCCAAAAGTTTCAGCAAACACGGGTTTATATTAAAACGAATGAAGACCACTTTCACAATAGAAAAACCTAAACAATTCAAATATTTTTTTTTTCGGTTTTCAATATACATGGACACCTCGCTTGGAGTTGGTAATAGGTAGGCCATACGTTGACTGGGCTTTTACTTCAAAGGGGCAAAATGAGTGCTCCAGCGAAAACAAAAAATCATTCTAACCGTGAGGCAAATATCGAAGTTGAACTTGGACGTTCTCAAGCACGAAATTATTTTTGCGTAGAAGAACCAGTTTTCTTTTATCATAAAACTGCGAGAAATAAACTAGGCCACATTAGGTTTCTAATACTTTCAATCCAGATTGCAGTGCAGTTCTCCTTTAGATTTAGTGCACGCCTTCGAAGCAAGATGGCAGGAATCCCCAAAAGGTGAGCATTATCTATAGTACTACGCTCACCCCTAAACTGACAGTGCGGTGGGAGCTACGCTCTCGTCCCACCAGTCGACCGCTTCCCGTTTTATCGCGTGACCCCATCTTTCTGCGCGTGAATATGAGCGGGAGCGTGATCACGTGGCGAAAATAAAAACGTATAGGTGGTCCAACGAACTCGTAGCTTTAACCTCACTGTCAGCTTATAGGTGTACGGAGTGTAGTCGCATGTCGGTACCTTTTGTGGAGTCACTTCAAGACGTTCAGTTCGAATGAAATAATGTTATTTTTAGAGCGCAGCTCTTAGGGGCCCGTTTCCGGCTTGAGCGGCGTCGGCGTCGCCGTCGGCGTCGCCGTCGGCGTCGGCGTAACCGCGCGGTGCATCATGGGAAATGTCCCATAATGCACCGCGCGAGCCCCCCACCGGGGTCACGTGACCTCGTGGGGGGGCACGTGACCCCCCGAGGTCACGTGACCCCGGTGCATCATGGGAAATGTCCCATAATGCACCGCGCGAGCCCCCCCCCCCGGGGTCACGTGACCTCGTGGGGGGCACGTGACCCCCCCCGAGGTCACGTGACCCCCCGAAGTCACGTGACTCCCCTGAGGTCACGTGACCCTCGCCGATGTCGCGTGACCCCCCAATGTCATCGTCACTGATGACGTCACCGGCATCCACATCGTCATCGTCATCATCACTGATGACGTCACCGGCATCCACATCGTCATCGTCATCATCACTGATGACGTCACCGGCATCCGCATCGTCATCGTCATCATCACTGATGACGTTACCGACATCCGCATCGTCATCGTCATCATCACTGATGACATCATCAGTGACGTCACTGATGTCGTCACCGGCATCCACATCGTCATCGTCATCGTCACTGATGACGTCACCGGCATCCGCATCGTCATCGTCATCATCACTGATGACGTCACCGGCATCCGCATCGTCATCGTCATCATCACTGATGACGTTACCGACATCCGCATCGTCATCGTCATCATCACTGATGACGTCATCAGCGACGTCACTGATGACGTCACCGACATTCGCATCGTCATCGTCATCATCACTGGTGAAGTCATCAGTGACGTCACTAATGACGTCATCGGTACCCGCATCGTCATCATCACTGATGACGTCATCAGTGACGTCAGTGATGACATCATCGGCATTGGGGGTCACGTGACCCCCCAAGGTCACGTGACCCCCCTGGTTAGTTTAACCCCCCCCAGTGCCCTTCCCTCCTCCTCCTCAAGAGCTGCGCTCTAATTCGGCGTTACAGGGAGTTGTAAGCAGCTTTCACTTTTTTATCTGGTTATTTAAAGAAGGAAACTTTACGCTCGCTCTAGGAACTGATGCTGGGAGCTCGATAAACAGTCGTAAAGCTCGTACCCACTGTGCCCTCTGCGTTTTGATAAAACAAAAATATACTTGTCCAACCGAAGCATCCCGGAAGACAGATATATAAGGGAGTCACCAATGTCGGGCTCATCATATTCCAAACTAAACCTTGGTCTGCTTCATAACAAAGCCTCAATGTCATACTTACTGTAGCTTCTACCCCTCTAAAGAAAGAAAGATGAAACCGTCTCTTTAGTTTTCGCTTGGGCGTCACAGATTTCTCGAACGTCGTAACGCGATACATTGGCCCGGGTTTAAATCGCAATACAAGAAATAGACAAAAAATTAGAAAAAGATTCATTGGTGAATTCATAGGGAATGCGTCAGCAGGACCCTTGGAACCGCCAGACACGTCCCCTTTTGGAAAACCCTAAAGCTGATCCCTTCACTTTTCTCTTTTGGCTTTCTCTTTTGCGTCCTCTATTTTTTATGCCTTTTTATTCCTCTTTACGGAGTTAGTGTTAGCGTTTCCCAAAAGGAGCCTTATGTTGCGTTTCCCAAGGGTCATATGCTAACGGATTTTCTAAGAATCTACCAATAAATCTTCCTGTAGTCTTTTGTTTCCCCCTTTTCCTTACTTTTCCTGTAAGATTATGTCGACGTCCTTAAATAGGGTCATCCACGTCACTCGTGGAACGAACCATATTCATACCACCCGTGGGAGGAACAGCCTTTATATTATTCGTAGAGTGAACCGGATCAATCGTTTTAACTACAAACACACACACCGCAGTTCACGCACCGCTACTACGGAAACCCAGAGCAAAGAACAAGCGCAGACGGCAGAGGCGGCAACTGAGCACGCCCGCATTCCACCGTGCCGCGGTGCAACACCTCCTAGATAACAACACAGTAGTGCTGAATGAGAGGTGTAATCGGAGTAGGCCAAAGCTTGGCACAGATCGGACACGGCGATTGCGTCAACGTTCGGCTCACACTTCAATCGAAACCAAGCGCTGACGCAGTACTCGTTTCAAATCTGTGTACCGCGTTGGCCTTCTCTGATGACGCCATCTCATTCGGCCCTACGGCTTTGCTCTCTAGGAGGTGTGGCGCGGCGTTTCCTCCTCTCTGGCTGCGCGCCAGCCGTGCGCGTCACTTTCCGAAAGCGAAAGGGCTCGTTCTGACGAAAACCCCGCGGTGTCTATAAGTTTGTCAGCGCCGGGGGGAGAGGAAGAGGTTTACGCGTACTTACGTCAGCGCTTCGGACCAATGGGAGTGTCCCACGCATCACCCTCTCCCCCTCCTTCTGCCTTTCTTCCCGGCACTGACGGACGAAAGACACCGCCGGGTTTTCGTCAAAACGAGCGTATTTTTTGTGTACCCTACACACTAAACATTTTTACGCCCTTATTGGTGTAAATGGCATGGGTCACAACTCACCCCCTTATTGGTGTACAAACACGCCCTAGAAAAATGGTGTTATTTCTCACACCCTCAAAAACCGGTGTAATTCCTTACACCCTACACAGAAAGGGGTGATTCTGCTCTACACCTATTTATTAGGGTGTGATGGCAGCAGTACACCCTACCAAAAACGTGTACTGCAGCTAGAAGAGCATGGTGGGTAAACCCCGAGACTAGTGACAAAAAAATTGGGAAAACACAATACTGTCTCAAAATGTCTTGAGACGTGTTGTGTTGTCCCGATTCTTTGTCCTAGTCTTGGGTTTTTTTCACCATGATCCTTCACCAGCTCGCCTGCGCAGTAACTCTCACTTCATTCAGCTACAAGAAGGTATACTAAATGTGTAACACAGCACTTCATCAAAAAGTATTTACGGAGAAATGATTGCTAACAAATTGAAACATGTGGAACACTTTTTTTTTGAATCCAGAAAAAAACGTGCATGGACCTCACCTTCTTCTTTCGCGAATTCGCGAGAAACCAATGTCAAACCTCAAATGCTGGCATTTGTGACCTAGTGTTAAGTTTTTGTGACAAAGCTACAAAATTCTTAGAGGCTTAAAATAAATGCACTCAAACTTTAAATAAGGCTTTCCTTCGCCTAAACCTACTTTAAAGCTTTCTAGCTCTGCTGACGTAGGCAAAACTCGACAGGCTGGCAGAGACGGAACGACCGGGAGTTGATTGAGGCGTAAGCAGCAGTTCATGCTTGTAAACAGTAAAATGGTCTATTGAGACGGAAGCAGGACTACTACCAGAAGCATGCTTGCAGAGTACTTACAAATAAAACACCGATCTCATGTAATCCGTGATAGTTGCATAATCCGGTTCGGGCACCACAGACAAATTCACAAACACAACGTCCAGGATGAAGGCGGTTGCTCACATTCAACGGAACTCTCGCCGTCACCGATGAGCAGCTCTCTGTCGTGATAGATGCACAATCCGACTAGGGCAGCACAAAACTACGCAAACACAATGTCGAGGATGAAGGCGGTCGATCACAATCAGCGGAAGTCTCACGAGCGCCTACGAGCAGTTAGTTCTTTGTCGAAACGCGTCCAACAAACACAGCACAATAATTCTATGGACTCCGACGAAATTCACAAATATTACCAAAAATTAGTATGAACGTATTCCGGCCGTTCAAGACGAAAAACCACGGCTGCGACTGCAACGCACGAAAAACAGAAGAACACTGACGCCTGACGGAAGCTTTTTAGAAACCGGACCTACGTGGCCCCTACACTCACCGTAATTTGGAATACGGCAAAGACTTTGGCCCCAGTGAGCCCATCAGCGCGTCGGAGCGAGTCACGTGACATATTATAGTCCAAGCGTCCCTGTCCCACGGAGAACGGTCACGTGTTACACACCACCCCTCTGATTTGCTAGAAGCGGCCTTCGCACTCGCTCACAGCCACACGAAGACACAAAAGAAGGTGTGGAGGCTTATCAGAAGACGAGGTCAAAGAGGGGTGGACAAAGCAGCTAATCTCCCTCTGCGGCTTTGTATAAGCCACCTGGGCTGCCCAAGGAGGGTCGCAAATTGGGACACGTCAGGACTTGCTTCGCGCAGTGGTGTGCGTGCTCTGATGCCGACCGCGAAATCACGAAATAAATAACACAAAACAAATTCGAACGCATGAAACAAGAGATGCATTTTCACCCGTACGAAAAAAGAAAAAAAAAGGAAAAAAAAAGCGTCGGGAGGCTAGATATTTTGGTGTCAACTAAGGATCGCGTACTATAGCCGGGGTGTCATAAATTCGGCACTTTCGATTGTCTTGCGGAATTGTTTCGTTAGAACTACACACAAAAATAAAATCTCAGTGAAGGTGCTATAAGTAGTGCGAGGGCCAGTCAGGTGAGTTTGTAATACACGAAATGAGGGCGCCACGGCCCATAATTTGTTCAGTGGTTCAGCGCAGGAGGTCTTTCTCTGGTTAAAAGTAAGCAGATTCCGTTTTGCTTCATCTTGTTTTCCTTTTCTTTTTTAACGTCGGATTTTAGGCGGTTAAGAAATAGACATACCTCGCCGGCATAGGCCATTTATGCGGGAATCTTGACGCTCAACCAAAAACGGCATCGCCTACGGTATGTCAGGATGGCGTCGCCGCGACCCATCCTTTTTTTCACAGATATTGGCGGGACCAAAATGGTAACGGCGCAATTTTTCATATTTGATCCTATATCGGCGCAATGCTGTGTGCTGTTTGGGTTGTATATTGACACGTCTTCGTTCATCTTTTGCGAGTGGAGATGTTTTGTTTTTAAGTCGAAGTTGAACTGATGAAACTGACGCACACGCGACACGTAATTTTCGGCTCCTCTCGGACGAAGAGTTCGATCGGAGTTGCAAAAACTATACTCCATCACTTCCTAACCATACGCGACTTCGTGTAGCGATTAATTATACTGGATGTTTATACCGCCGTACATCAGCAACAGTTTCAGCAAAGCAATAAGCATTAACGGATATGAAATCATGGGTGTATTAGACTGGCATCACCATAACGCCCCTTTCACACCGTGTTAATACAGGGCGTATAATTCGCCCATACACCCTTTTTACACGATTTCAGACGCCATCGCAATAAGCGAGGTCGTAAAAAGGGTGTGGAAGGGATGAAAAACATCAGCACACCCTTTTTACACCCACCGATATTCAAATATCGTGTAAATGAAGTGTAAGAAGGGTGTTTTTCCTAACTTACACCCTTTTTACGCGATTATGGGTGTTATAATGTTTAGTGTGTATACTGAAATACAGATACTGATTGAAAAATTTTATTCCGGTACAGAAATATAAATACTACAATTATTTCTAAAATACTATCGCGATACATCTGTATCGCGACACTTCCCAACCCTGAAGCCCACTGACGCTGACTCTACTCGGGGACAACCTTTTCTTGCTAATGCAGTCAAAGGCGCAGGCACGTGTGCCATCTCCCCTTTTGAACGCTGATAAAAGCTCCGCGCGCGGTATCCTCTTCTCCCCGGAAATGCCCAAGAAAAGTTTTCTTCTAATATACCTTTCTACTGTCTTAAAAAAAAAGAAAATAAAACACTCAACGAAATTAATTAGTGGGTCTGGGTGCGAGTACTATCACGTGCCGAACGATCGACGTACGACTACTTGTCCAACGGACACGTTGCTTCCACTGCACTGCCAGCTTAGGGGTAAACAAAATGCGGCTGTCCGAAGGCAACTGGAAGCGCGAACTTTCTCCCGCTGGGCGGTCGTTGCGATGTTTAATTGACGACGATGCAGCGTCGCATTCCAGAAACCGTACTGCGTTTCACCGTACGGGGACCGAAGCGGGTGCTGCGATCCATCACAGATAATCCAGCCCTGCGTACGTATCTCGTGACCACGCGCACAGCATCGTGGCGCCCCTTCCGTAGGTTGATCACGTGACGCGCATACGGCATAGTTCTTGGCTTCCCGGTCTGGTTTCGTTCATTCCGGTCCGCCTTAAGGCGAAACGGAGTTTTAGAGAATGCGCCTAAACGACCGAAATACTTGGCTGGAATCGCAGAGCGGAATATGACCCTCGGGAACGTCCGAAAACGTCTATGGGTCAAGTGAAACGACGTGCAAATATTAAACAATTTAGCATGCACTGCGCGGCGCTGCTAGCGCAAGCACAATGCTGCGATACATCGTGTTTTTTTTGTTTTGTTTTTTTTACGTTTTGCTATTTGAGTTTACGATCCCAAATTATTACCGCCTTGAGTGGGTTCCAAGATGGGCCTGGTACACCCCACGGCAAGTTTTAATGATATTGTTTTAGCTTAAACAAAAACAAAAATGTAAGCCAGCGTGAACAAGACATCACCACCATATTCTCATTTTATTCGTTCACTTTTGCATAGAACATAATAGTCAACAAGCTACCCTGTCATGACCATCGGAAACAAAATATATATATATATATAAATGTGTCACCATGCATAATCGTTAAATATGTGGGATTCTCACCCGCAGATATTCGCTGCGCGTCGATTATTGACGACATTTCATTTACAAAAATGGAGATGGCGGCGCTAGTGCGGTGCGGAAAGCTATCGAGCGACTGTCACCCCTAGATTCCTGATGCCGAGCTCCCTTCAGCGCTCGTGCCGATCATCGTTTCGTTGGTCTGTTGCACTCTCTATATCTGTTTGTCTTCCTTCACGCAGAGCAGCTGTCTCAACAAGAGATACTCAGGGTTCCGGTTATTCTGAATTCCGGCTATTCTGGATTCCGGTCATTCTAGATCACGGATATAGTGCGGATACTTCGTACCCTACATTTCGATCGCCCGGGATCTGGGTTATCACAAGCTTTCGCTCATTCTGAACTTCGTTTTTTTTTTTTTTTTTGTATTCCTGCTCTTTTAGTAGCTGGGTGCCGCAGCACCGAGAAACTAAAGCAGCCGGAACCCTGGCAATCTATATTCCAGCTGTACTGAATCTAATTTAATTTATCACAAAAGTGCTGCTATACTAAATCGCGGTTTTTCTGGATTCCGGCTGTACTCAATCTTGGATGCTGGCACTAGATTCCGGTTATACACCAACTCATGTTTACAAACAAACCGGAGCGCCCCTGGCGGACGCCACCGGCGCCGCGCATGCGCGGTGGACGGTAGGCAAGAAGCTCGCCGTCGCCCATAAACAAACCATTGAATTGCGTTGTTGTCGGCGTCAGTGGGAGTCCCCGTGCTCTTTTTCGCGTTGGAATTGTTGATGCTACGTCCTCCTAACAATGTCTGACTACTTGAGCGGCTTCAGCAAAATTAACGAGGCAAAACATTGCGTGAATAATGTGACCTGCGGCGATTCATTTCACGTGCACGCCGCAGAATGAGCGCTAAAGCTTGACTCCCACGATGAGATTCTGCTGGCCATTTTCACTTGCGACGTCGCTCGGGCTGCAAAAGCGTGGACCGTAGCTGAGATGGTGGACGTCGATACTGAAAACCGCAAGTAGAATCGGGCATTACAAGTCGGTGATGGCCACGATTAACAACAATCAACATTTTCTTGTATCTACTGTTTACACTGAGCCTACTTAGCCCAACCAACCTTCAAACTTAAAAGTGTTTTGAGGCCTGCACTTACTTCTTATCGCAATTACCGGGTCAATGTTTGATTTACGGGCCGCTTTCGTTTGAACAAGCAGACGACAAAAAGCAGACACGTTTGAAAGAGCAGACGACAGTCCGAACGCATGCGCAATGGAGTGTGGGTAAGAAGCACCGCGTCCCGCGTCAACAGACCATTCTAATTTCACCTTGTCGGCGTCTGTGTGAGTCTGCGTACTCTTTTTCGAGTTGGAATTGTCGATTCTACGTCCTCATAGCAATGTCTTACCATTTTTGTCGCCTGAGCGAAATTATCAATGCTCGTTAAGCCGCTAAACTTTGCGTAAATAGTTTGAGGTACGGCGATTCATTTGCGTGAACGCCGCAGAATGGACGCCAAGACTATGATGAGATTCTTCTAGCTATTGCAATCACCGGGTCAAAGTTTGGTCTACGGGCCGCTTTGTTTGGACGAGCAGACGACATAAATTAGACACGTTTGAAGGAGGAGACGAAAGTTCGAACGATCAAGCGGCCGCGTAAATTTGAAGACGCACTGAACCCGTGGGTGGTTCGGACAACTTGGAGGTTTTCTCTCGTTCATGTTGGAACAAAACAACTACATCTGGCGAGCACAAAGTGTTGCCCGCACAAGCAATCGTAGTTCGACAGCGTCTGGTTTGCCCTTTTCACGGCTACTATTCAGGTTCTCGGACGAACAGAGGGAGCAGAAACACATGAAAACTGATCTTCAAACCTTTCCAAACTCTCTCGGTACAGCCCCCGTCGCAGCATTTTGACGAGAAGGCAGATTCTTTGTCTGGTTTCTTCCAAAAGAACACGGGAATGCATGTCTCGCACGGCGACTTCTGCCCACCACCCCAGACCGGAAGTGCGCCCCACGCGCCAACACCGCGGCGTGACGTAGGAGAGTTGAGTTCGTGTATACTGAATTTGGTTATTCAGAATTCCTGATGCTATGTGCTGGGCACTAAATTCCGGTTGCACTTAAATTAATCGATTTTCTCTGATCACACAATTGCAATCATTGTGAATTTCGGTTGATCGGTCTGGATTCCTGCTGTTCTTGATTCTGGATGATGATACTAAAAGTCGTTACTCAAAATTTATGTGGCACTGAATTTCGGATCCTCTGAATTCCGGCTAATCTACATGCTGGTTGCTGGGCACAAAATCCCGGTTATACTGAATTACGTTTCTCTTGAAATTCGTCTGCTCTGGACGCTGAGTACGTGAACCCCGTTCGATTGAATTCAGGTTATTCATAATTTCAATTTTTCGTAATGCCTGCTATTATGAATTAAGGATGTTCCGGATCGGGATTCAGATCGGAATACAAGATATCAATCGGTCTTCGTCTTATGTTTAAGAGCTCCGCCGGATTTCTGAGCCACCCAAACTAAACACATTTCCCCTAATGCCAAGTGAATGCGGTTTCCGGAATTTTATTTATGACTGCTAAATTAGCTAAACGGCAAAAAAAGCCGTGCTTAAACTAAAATTCTGAGTTTCCCGCGTTCTTTAGAGTGGTTGCGGTAAATGTCGTATGAATTGAAAGTCGATCAGGCACTCCAAAAGCACAATATTTTGCGCACGTTTATTTTTTATTTTTTTGCTTTCTTGGGACGAGTTTGGCCTACATTTATTTTACACCATCAAATTTCTTAGAACCCCTCTGTAACATGGCTGCAATGCCCCATTTTACAACATATGACGTCAAATTTTCAGTGTGGTCAGTAGATCCTTTCTGCCTCTGAGACCAAATTTAAAACTACATTAACTTCGCGAAAACAAATTACTTTCACTTGTAAATTGGGTTACTAGTTAGAGGCGTCTATTGTTGTTTCGAAGAAAGTTTGAAAAAAAAAAAAAAAGCGTACACCCAGCTCGATGCGCGTGGAGCGAAAGCTCGCGCTGCAGAACCCAGAATTCCTGGGTTCGAGCCCCACCCCTGCCCGTTTCGATGTGGATGAGCATCGTACCGGCGTGCGGTCGCGTGGTGCACGTTAAAGACCCCAGGTTAGCAGTCGTACTGCACTGGCAAAATTGCTCATCTACAGTGTAAACCAGTGTCGCCCCTACTGGCAGACCAACCTTACGCTGTATAAATCACTAAAACGTCCAATTTAACTTTTTTTTGCAAGCACGTCAAAAAAAAAAAAAAAAGGAGAAAGGTTCAGAGCCAAGGGTGCAATTCCGGTAGATGCGTGGGCCTTCTCTGCATGGGCCAAGTCAGTGTTGCGGAATGGGTACTCCCACTCCATTCCAACTCCATTCCGGGAAATTCGAGTTTCCGACAATTCCATTCCGTTCAACTTCTCGGAATGGAGACATTGAGCCCATTTCCACTCCCTGGAATGGCTGAACTCAACAATTCCATTCCTCTAATTCCTAAACGTAAAAAAAGAGGCCATTGACAGCCACATTGTGTCACTCGATAAAAGCAGCGTAAAGTTGCTGACATTAACCCGGTGACGACTGAAAAAGTACGCAAAAGCTTCCTTAAAGCCCTCATCATTCTACTAAGCCAAAGGCTCATCGCACAAAGTGCTTCGTGTCATTCGGTGCCACTGCAGACATCGATTGCGCGATTAAGCGTAAAAAGCTCGCGAGTCGCAACAAACGTAAAAATCAAAACCACCGATTTTCTTCGCAAACATGGAGTATTCACTAGACGCCATATTTGTGGATGCTGTTTAGAGCGCAAGCTCAGAACAAGCTCACATTAATAGGCTGCTAAGACCGCCAACCTTGATGGTGTGCAATGCAGATTGCAAAAGAACTAAGGAAGCTCGCCCTTAGCACGCGCTCAGCAGTCGCGCACAAAGCTATGGCCGCCAGTGAATACTCCCTATACCCTCCTCAGATACACGGTTGGCATATTGTCAGTTAGAGAAGGCTTTAAAATGTCTAGTTCTTGCGTGGCGCAAAAAACTCTCTCGCTCTCTGCTTCGAGTGCTTGCACAACAGCACCCTTAGTACACTGTTAGAAGCGACGCCGCGTACATTTGCCCTAAATCTCTTGGCACTGCGGCATGAAAAGAACACCGCAGAGGAGGTGCAATCGAAATACGGAGCCACCACAAGCGACTGTAGCAGCATATTATGGAACCTGCGTTAGAACGCTAACTTTTACGTTTGCTGTAAAATCTTTGCGATTTCTTAAAGGGAAGCTGAAGAGCTTTTCGAAAAAAATGAGTTAATGGTTGATTCTGACGCGTTTGTGCCTGCTGAGTCCAAATATCACAACCATTTGACCCAAAATAATCCCCAAACGCGAAAAAAGCGAAGAAATCAGAAGCGATCGCCGCAGCGGCACGCCATTGGCTAGCCACACGTGACGCGCCACTACGTCATAAAAGGACCATCTCGATTCTCGTTTGCTCCGTCGCTTGCGGAAGTAGCCGGGCGCCGGGTCTTCTGCTCTTGTAAATCGGGTTCGGCTTCTGATTTTTCGAAATCTTTCGGTGGATCCGAAAGAGGAATGTGTCCAGACGACCCTCGACGTGACAAAGCACGCGTTCCAGCCATTGGCAAAGTGGTAAAATGACCCCCCGCCGTAATAAACGCAGAGACGAGGAACCGCTTGCGCGGACGCGAGCGACATGGCCGGCTTTGTACCTTCAGGAACGTACTGACCGCTACTTATTGCAACTTAAAACGTTGACAATAAACGGAGTGCTATTGACGGGACGCCTCAAGCCGGATTAGCGTGACCCTTCCCAAAACGGTCGTCAGAGGACAGGAATTCTGCACACATCGGCCTTCGTGCTTGCCAGCTGCTGGACGCGTGAGCGTGCAGACTGCATTGTTCATCAAGGCTGAAGTGGTTTGAAGGGATAGTATAATCGGCTTCGAGCGACGGGAGAGCTTCCCCTGAGATGAGACGGGTGATAAGATTGGGTCGCCGTTCTGCCAACGCCATGTCCTTGGGCACCATGCGTATAACCCGCTATTCGGCTAAATGATCGCGGCTTTTCTAGCACACTGCACAATTCTAATAACATAACAGTTTTTTTCTAGAACAGTCGACCTACAATTCCTAGCCAGTTACGTTTCCTCTTGGCTTGTGACTTTTAATGCGCTGAATTGCCTTTGTACTTTCAAAGATGGTCGGCAGAGCGTCGGATTCAGGCGAGCCTTCTTCAGACCCAAACCCATACGTACATAGTTTTCATATGCGCCGTCCGAAACACATTTCGAACAAAAAACGGTGTACTTGCTCAAATCCACCCACACCTTTAAAATCTCGGTGACGAAGTGGAAAAGACAGTAAGCGGGACGAGCGCTGTTCGTGAAAGTTGGCGGATACTTGTACGGCATCGTGCAACACAGCACAAGTCACTTGGTTCGGTGCCACGAGACTTCCGCAAACCCGTGAACAAACAAGAAAACAATCAACACGTCAGGCGATTGAGTCATCATGACCACTCAAGGGACAAAAGCAAGCGCTATGCAGTGGCAGAACGACGACGGCTCGAAAAGACACTAGCCGCTACGAGGAAAGCGCGGCCATCCGCGGCGGGCTCCACCAGCCGGTCCTTTTGTGACGCCGGCTGTCGGGCTTCCTCCTCTCTCCCCTTTCCCTCTGCTTCGGAGAGGCGTGGCTTCGGCGCTCCTTTGAAGGCGCTGTTCCGGTTAATCCGCGCAGAAAATGACCAAACGAATACGATATTCGTGATGGGTGAGGTCTCGTTAACTAGGTTCAGGTGTTTTTTCTCATATTTAAAACCACTTCAGCTTCCCTTTAACGTATTTATTCCAATTCTTTCTTCGTGTTCCAGGCACACACTAGAAGATCGGCTGGGTTGCAATTTAGAAGCACAGAGTCGGACCGGTCAATATTTTGGTTCAGTTCGTGTTCTGGTTCAGTACCTTGTGGGAATTTGCAATTAACCCCATTGTCCTCATTGAGGTAATTACCCACTCCGTAGTCCGCTCTCTGCGCGGCTACGGCCGGGTCCGTCCATTGACTGCATCTTTGGGGCACCGGTGGACTAGAGACAACACCAACACAGTGAGTCCGTTTTCGACGTGCTTATTGACTCAGATGCCAACACGCTTCGCTCTTAGACAAGAAAAGTCTGGGCGCTAGCTCAAGTGCAAGTATCACCCGGTCGGTTTCCCGCGCTGCCGCATTAGACAGATTCACGGGAAGTCGGAGGCCCACAAAGAAAAACCGAGCTCCGTAGAGCCAGGGCCTCCGCCGACGAGAGCCCCTGGCCCTCCTACGGGGCCAGCTTATGGAGTCACGGAGAATGGACGCGCCCGGGGAGGCCGCTAGCAGTCGCGTCCGTTATAACTCTCAAGGGTGCGCCGGTGGCAGATTCGCCCAAAGTGGGCAAGGGAGCGCCGGCCCCTTTGGGGAATTCAGCCTCGGCTCCTTGTATCCGGGAGACCACAGCCATTGGTGATGACGACTCCCACGGCCTGCTCGAAGCTAGGCCTGGATAGGGATAGAGGGAACCCCATGGTTCCCAGAAGCTTTGCATTTTGTTCCGATTCGGTTCTGCATGTTCAATAATGCTTTTGAAATAACGGTTCGTTTACCGGTTTCATCAAGCACGAACCAGGTCCCAAGCAGGTTTTTTAAAAAAAAAATCCATACCTCCCAGTCCTTAGCAAGAAACGTCGAGATAAACACGGCGTCATCTGCATTTAAAAAAAAAAGTAGGTCATCAGAAGCCGTGGTGCGCAAGTGAGGACAGCAAAACAAAGATACTATGCTTAATTTCGTTTCGTAATCTTGACGTTTTAACGTAAACACCGTTTCATGGAAATTACGTGGTTATGCAGGTACTTAGAAACTACGAAAGTACATTACTTACATGAGAAGTCACACAGCCAGCACACACGATGAC
Organism: Ixodes scapularis; assembly: GCF_016920785.2. Lineage (NCBI taxonomy): Eukaryota > Metazoa > Arthropoda > Arachnida > Ixodida > Ixodidae > Ixodes > Ixodes scapularis. The sequence continues at coordinate 69,918,706 of NW_024609837.1, forward strand.
ATTTGTTACCTAGGGTAGGTAAGAAATTTAGGCAGTGGAGTAGGACTGTTAGCCTGCTGTCTTTGCGGGCTCATGCAGTACTGATACACGACCACACGCCGGTACGATGCTCATCCAGATCGAAACGGCAAATTACCCACGCCGCACGCCCAAACGACTCGCTCGAACGACTTAGTTGAAGAGGAGAAAGACAGCGAGGGCCAGTCGAAAGACGATTAAAACAAAACAAAAAAAGAAAAAAATTACAACGGGAAACTCGCCGTCTCTATAAAACGCATACACACACAAAATGTATCGAAGTATCGGCCAAGCCACTGGACGACTGGCGACCGGGGCCGCAGTGTTCATTGCGGCCTCGTCTCTTCACGCCTCCGAATCTCGCCACAGGGGAACAAAAGCGCCGACAGCCATCAAGTTTGTGTTTTTAATTTGATATTTATATTCGCTTTATCCTTCCTGGAGTAATATTGGTCCAGCAAAAAAAGAAGTAATATTGGTCCAGCAAAAAAAGCAAATACACACACGCACGCAAAGAGTAACTCTTCCGTCAGTCATCATAGGTTGATGTATTCCGTTTCACTGGAATTAACGCCACAACCTACTCAAGCCAACCGGTAGTTCATAGCTTGTCTCGAGACTTCGCGCACTCCGCGTGGCTACGCCCAACCGGAAGGACAGGTGACGCCCTCCGAGCTATGAACTGTATCCGGTGGCTGGTAGCATCCTTTGGAATCTGTATTAAAGTAAAAAAAAAAAAGAAAAACATTGAAGTGTACGTTTTCTAACAGACGCCAATTCATGCTACACATAGACGTGAAATACACCTCTCTCTGTTTTATTATTTTCGAGCTATTTCTATGTCGTCGCTGCCGTTGGTTGAATCAAAACTGAGCCAGTGATGCCACCGTCGAGAATATTTAATCGGCTTGGCGCTGCCAACCGCAGAAGGCACTCTCACATTTTGTTGTGCCAAACCGTTTTCAATGAACCGGGAACCGCCACATGAAATTACTGTTCTGTTCTGGTCCAAGCTGAATATCAATTGTTTGATTTGGGTTAGGGTTTTGTTGCGGTTCAGTTAAAAACAACGGTTTTGCTCCGGTTAAGTTAAAAATAGCGGTTTTGCTCTGGGTTTCGGTCTGGGCTCGGTTCGACACCCTGCTTAAAAGCTCCATGCGAATAGCGCATGATTACAGCAGCCGTTTTGTCGCGTCTCGTGGCGCCAGAAAATGCATGACTTTCCTGGCGCAAAGTCATGTATTTTCTGAATCGTTCCACATACCTTCCAAATTTCACAACATTTTGAGGGCATATCCTAAGGTTTCATGTAAATACAGCAAAACGTATTAATTCACAAATAAAAAATACAGCACAAGTAACGCGCGCTACTTTTTGATCGGAATAGTAGCTCGTTCCTTTTATTTTGCGGTAACGTAAGTCGGTAACGCAATCCTCCTTTTTGCAAGTAACAATTAAGTAAGGCATTTCGTTGCCATTTTTCGGCAAACGCCTACAGCCATAGCCTCACCTATACTCACAAAGCCGGGCAGTTCGACGACGGGGCCATAGAGTGCCGGGTCGCAGGTTTGACGCGCGAGTATCTGGTAGCACAGAGCATTTCTTGGGGGAGCTGGTAGTGAGCGCACAGCTTTTGCAGCGGCGAGGAAGCGCCTCCGAGGCGAGAGCGCCGGCCTACGGATCCCCAGGTGGCGGGTTCGAATCCCGACCGAGGTGCCCGCAATATGACGGAGGCTTATTGCGGAGAAGCGCCGTGGTAACCGAGCTTTCGGTTGCACGTCAAAAGATCCCCAGGTGGTCGAAATTAATCCTCAGTCCTCCGCTGGGGCGTGCCAGATGCCCGTCGTAGGTTTGGCACGTAAAACCCCCAAATGTGACTTTTGCGAGGAAGCGCGAGGAACGCGAGGAGCACGAGCGGACATTCCATCGCTCGGGAGGAGTGTGTTTCGGCGTCTCGCCGCAGCGGGGTGCCCATTACATGACTCTCCTCTCACCCTTCTCTGCCGCTCTACCTTTTCACTTTCGGCGGCCGCGTCTCATGGCGATCTGCCAGGCTTTGTCAGTATAAAGGAGGCTTAGTTACAGCAATAGTACTAGGTTAAACCGAACAGGTGCTCCGTCTCGAGCGCGTGCTTTCGCCCTTTAATAACGCTTCGTCGCAGGCAAAACCAAAGAACAGAGGATGACAAGCACTTGGTGCCGGAGGCGGAGCATGTACCAAGTCCTTAACTTGTCGCCGACTGTAGTTATCAAGAAGGTGCTGGGAGCAAGACGCTGCGCTGATTGGGGCTCTAGCTAGGAAACCGAATTAAGATAAAGGGTAGGGTGGATATTTGTTCTGTTCGCTACGTCATCGTATCAACATATCCAGAAAAACATTAAATTTAGAGCGGCACCATTGGCTTTACTCTTCTGTACGTGAGATTCCAACCATGTTCTGTCAGTTGTGTTTCTCTTGGGGAGTATATGCAGTCTCTGCAAGCTTTTCGACGTTCAGCTTCGAGTGTTACGAAGGAGGAGCTATTTTAATCAGATGCAGAGAAAGCCGCTGACGGTGTAGCATTGCGGGAGTGTCTTCTACTTTTTCCTTCGCTCCGCACCTACAAATATCACGTGTGTGGTCTTCACGTGGGCTACTTGCAGTACGGGTCATTGATCTGTTTGTGCCAACACAGTACGACTTGAGAGTTTCTACAGGTTGCTCTGAGGCGGTACCAGGGCAATTTTTATTTTCTAAGAACCTGCCTGCGAGTAGGGTTATTTAGATTATTCGTCAGTAACACCTATATGGGGATGATGGTTCAGGGAGTTTGCCACGAAGCGTCTTGTCCCATTGTATCTGAGATTCGAAGTGAGATTTCATGCTTCTTACTAACGTGGTACTTGACGGCTGTAGCCTAAGACATCCACCTTCTCAATTCAAGATATGACGATGTGCTTCTTCAAGTATCAATCGGTCTAATTTCATATCTAAGCACATCGCTAGTCTTGTATCTGCTACTCTTGGGGCAACGAATAGGGCTCTTTGAACGCGATTAAAAAAAATGAAGTACAGCCAATGCTGAGGGCAAGTTCGTCTGCTTCTTGCATATGGTTCGCGATAATGTCCGAAACGCTGAGGTATTTTTAGCTGTTTAAAAGAAATCGTGGGTAAATATCAAGGCCTCCAGCATTTAGGTCTACCCATTACCCTTCCAACCAAAGCCAATCAGAACTCGGGATCCTTCTGAAGTCGCCACGACCTCTGCAAAAGAAGCAGACAACTTGCTCTCCGCGTAGACCAACTCACCGTTCTGACATCATGCCACTGCAGTGGCGCTGCTTTCGCCATTGCGCATGCGCAGAAGCTTCACTCCTTCCGTACTTGGTTTCCGCGGACGCGAAATGCCCCCATCTCGTGTGGGCAAATCAGGCTTGCTTGTAAACAGTGATTTGGTGAATAGGGGTTTCGGTACTATATGGCTAAAACTCTTGCTAGAATTTAGAGTGGTGAACTTAGGTCCTACGCGTTCGATTCGCGGAGGCAGTATTTTCGAGCTTAATTAATGAATTTCAGACGAGCCGGCGCACACGAGGTCGGCTTGTAAGCGGCTGAAATGGCCGCGGCAGACGCTGCCGAACAACTTTGAAAAAAAAAAAAAAAAAAAGAAAGTGGAGTAATGTTGGGTTTAAGCCTCTCAAATACGTCCCTAATCTTACCTCTTGGGTTCTCTCGTTGAGGGAGTCATATGCTCGTTTCGGCGCTTTAAAAAAAAAAAAAAAAAAAAAAAAAAAACTAAATCCAAAATAAATCCGGTGTCACGCACTGCTCATACATCATACAAAAGACAGTTTGCAAACACGAGTCACCGAAATATTGGTGGTTCGAATGCCGCCTCCCAAGTTCTCCTTGAACTTATTGCCACACGGCATTCGAAGCACGGATCTCGCGGTGCTTCGCGTCCGAGTCTGTAAGCAGACTGTCTTTTGCGTTTTGTATACGCAGTGTTAACCCGGCCTGAAACAACGCTAATGAAGAATTGCCTACGTCCAAACAAATAGTGGAAATAGCAAAAAAAAAGTTTCACCGGCAGCGAGCAGATGGTTTAGGGGCGTTAGAATTCGCAGTTTTCGAACACGCTCTGACGAAGTGACGTCAGGTGCAAAAGCCCTACAAGTATGTTCGGCGACAAGGAGAGATGTGACGATCGCACTGGCGAGTGTGGTTCACGATCCATTCAAATGAAGTACAACGTAATCGGTGACTATAGCTTTAGGTCTATCCACTAATTATTCGAACGAGAACTCTTCGTTCTAACGACTTCGTGTGCTCCCATCTCCTCCACTTCCTCACTTTCTTGGCGCATAAAGAAGGTGAAAATAAAAACTGGCAGATCGAATATTTCGCTGATCCGAAAGGAGAACACAACGACCTAAATGTCCGTATTCTTTTTTTTTTCTTTTTTATTTATGCCTCATCTTTTTTATGTAGAATTCAATATTGAAAGACTCGAGTGACGTTTGCCGTTGTGGAGCTGTGGTGAGCCTGCAGAAGGTCCCTTCACAAAAGGGACACACGAGACACGTAGTGTGCGACCGTTGTCGGCTGTTGGGAAGAACGAGCTATCGCCACACCTCCTCTCCTAGTCCACCATGCTATATAACAGTATTTGCCTCGCAAATAAAAAAAAAATTAAAATAAAATGAGAAAGGACTCTTTATTTGTTAGTCCACTTATGGAAAGCGGGCAAAACTTCTTAGTTATCCAGACACGCGACCTGATACGTGTCGATCAGTCTGCTGCCATGTTTTTTTTTTTCTTTCGTCCGCGAGTTTTACCGAAGATGATATTTTGTTGAGGCTTAAAGAGACCCCGGGCACGTTTTGAATCCATAAACACATGCTAACGCGTTTGCAATCGCTTTTGAGATCGTGAAGCCACACCGCGAGCGAAGAAAATCAGAGTTTTGGAGTTTCTCTTCGAGGGGCACGTCTCAAAAACCATCGTGCGCGCACGGATGACTTGATGCTGCATTGAAACATTGTTACTTTCGTCGGATGGACGTGACTATGCCATGCTGGCGAAGATTTTATTTGTGTGAGCACTAGCTTTCCATCAACCCGCATAAGCAACACGTTAAAGTGATATTACGAAAAATACTAGAGTCACTGCCAACTTAAAAAAAAAAAATTACAAAAAACAACCACAACAAAACAACGTCGGCTGTGGTTAGTAATAAGCATATTATCGACTGGAAGTGAAATGAGATCGCGGCGCGGGCGGATGAGAACACAAAGAAAGAAGTTTGAACATTATTAGCCACGCCCCATTTTTCTTAAGCTGCCACTTAGCCTACACATTACTGGAGGTTTTCTAGGAATTCGACATTCATGTTGGATGTTACTCGGCGTAAATTAATCGGTATTTATCGCTACGTGAATTCGAGGTGGCATCACCGGCCGCTGCATCAGTACTGTACAGTAATCCGTTCACACCTAAGCTGACAATGGCGTAGGGTTCCGTGTTTTCGGTGTTTATTTGTTTTCTCAAAGTTGTTTTTTTTTTTTTTTTTTGGGGGGGGGGGGGTTAATTTTTCCACAAATTTGATGGTTTTCTGTAAATTTGTGTAAGTCGTAACCAATTTACACATGCACGGCAAATCTATAGAAAAAAACTAACTCGTAAAAAAAAAAATACCCCCAAAGTCGAACCTCCGAAAACACGAAATTCTAGGTAAAAGCTACGCACGCACTAACCGGACCAATCAGTGGCCTCCCCTTTACCACACGCCCCCGCTCTCTACGTGGAAGTATAGACGGAAGCGTTATCGCGAGGAAAAAAGAAACCGTATGATTGGTAGCGCTAGAAAGTAGCTTCCTTTGCACTGTAAGCTTAGGGGTGAAAGAGAGTGTAGAATGTTGACCTGCAGCACGTCAAGAAGGAACCATACGCGTACAGAACTGCATCAGAAAAATAGGAAAGCGTTCGTGAAAGGGTTTTATAACTCACTTTTTGAACGAGGAAAACAATCCTTTGAGCGCCAACCTGACCTAAATTGCGAGGGTAGCAGAGAAAAGAAAAGAAGCCAAGAAAGCTTCGGGCACTTCATTCAGAGCCAAAAGCCAACACCTAAATAGCGTGGCGGTAGTGCTGAGCTTTCTTTCTACGTCACCTTTTGGAGGCAACAGCGGGGCACCGATTGAACACGAGTGCTCTCTAAGCGTTCGACTGAGACTCGTCGATGAGAACGCGACTCCCCATTGAAGGCTGACGCAGCACTCGTGTTCAGTCTGCGCCAAGCGCTGGCCTCTTCCAGATGACGTAGAAATTTCAGCACTACCCTGGGGAAAAATCTTATCTCTATGATAAATTTCTTGGCCCAATAAACGCGTATAATCAAATAAGATCGTATAAGAACACGGAAGAACCATAGAAGAATATATAAGTTATACCTTCACCTTCTTCACCATCCTATCGTCATCATTATTTCAAATGCATCCAGTCAGCATCCCCTCATCACCCGCAACACCAAGCTGCACCCTCGCACACCAGCTCAATTTCAACATCGTCATGCATCTTGTATAATATATCTGTCCATAATCACACTTACCACTTTTGATACTCTTTTTTTTTGTGCTGCAGGTTTCTGTTGTGGACCGTCGGTTTCTCTACAACGACCAGCATCTCTCTGGGTGACAAATAAATATTATCATACGAAACTGAGAAAAAGTTTCTTATAATTTCTATATAACCTTATATTGCTCTCAAATGTTCTTATTAGGCTCATATATGCTCATATATGATATTAACTCAGCATATAAGTTTACTCTCCCAAAATATTTTTATACATATAAGATTTTTCACTGGGGTACGGCCTTGCTAAAGCCCACTTTGGGGAAAGGAAGAGCGAAGGAAAGGAAACGTGGCACGTGGAAACGAGAAAAAGTGGAGATCGTTAACTGTATGGCGGCCTTTAATGACCTTCGACTTTTTGTTCTTCGAACAGGGTGCTTTGACTGTTAGGTTCTCCTCGCTATCGCCCAGCAATTTGTCATCAACGTTCACCGAAAGAAACACAAAAAAACAAGCTGCTCCCCGCAAGCAGCTTCTGCACTTTTCAATCGACCGGTATTGGTGACAAACCACCCGGAAAAATAGATCGTAAAATTGGTCCGGAAGCACCGCGCTTCTCATCATCGGGCGTTCTCAAGGGTTCCTACTCCAGCTGTCAGGATTTCAGGCCAGGAGGTACTCGCAAAAATGTTCCAAAAGCCGGGATTCATGATTAAAAGCGAATACCTTCGACTTGCATAACAATACCAACAATTTATCAGACGTTTCGTCTCCTATGCGGGAGACATCATCAGTGCGGCCTGAGAACACCCGACTAGCTACCAGCAATCCAACGCTTCTTCTTCCTTCTCCAAATGAGGTACTCGGCACGACCGAAGCAATAAGAGACTTGTGCTCTGTTTCACCCAAAGCCCAAACGCGGCCGACGCTATGACCTGATGGGACTAATCAGACAGCGTCAAACGCGCGCCAGCGTCATGTTCGTCGTGTTTCTTTGCGTGACCTGTTATCGGTGATCTAATCATGCACACAGAAGGCTCTGCGATTTGCGCTTTTGTTGCTATCGATTGGTCCCATCAGCGTCGGCTGCGTCAGGACTTAAGGTGAAAGCAAGTGTTGCTCCTCCTCTCGAGAATGTTAAGCCACATGGCAAGGTAGTTTATTCTACGGCAGAACTCCAGAATTTGACTCTCAACGTTTTGACGTCATTGTTCAACGTCTGAAATATCGAGGGATTGAAAAGTTGACTAGCCTATTTAAGATCATTGTTAACAAAAACAGAAAAAAGAAACACGCTGGTTATTTAAGACTGCTTACGTGTAGGAATGCGAAAACATTATACTCCCGCTGGTGAAATGTTCTCGAGTAATGTTTCTACACGTATTGAAGTTGTTTCTACAGGTGTTTTATTCGGTGTCTGTGTGGTTGCGGATTCGTTGGCCATGAGACCGCAAATTTTCGTACCCTCATGCTGCACTCCGATAAGGTTGACCGAGGTTGCGTTGGTGGGTAGTGTGACATAGACGTGGTTGTTGTTCAAAGTACGTTTATTTCACGCTATGAGGTCCTCGGTATCTAGCGTTAGGCCGGTTGTGATGATGTCGTCTTCTGTGGCGACAATGTCTTCGTCATGAGACGGGTATGTGTCCGGAGTGTAGTCCTCACACACGGCGCTCCGGCGATGATATTACTCTCCCCCACTGCGCATCCGCGGCGCCCCCGCCGGCCTCACGGCTTCCGGGACGATGCATCTACGTTGCTGCGCTTTTCTTTGTGTTTTATTTCTGAAGCGCGTCCACTTTGACCTTGAGCGGCGCGTGCCTGATGACGTATTTTTATGGCCATCTTCCGGGCACAACGCCGACACGGCCTTTTCGGGTAATGGGACATGTAAGGCTTTTACCTTAAAAATACTTACGACGTTAATTCTGGCGGAAATGAGAGGCTCATATATGAACCAGGGATATATTCGTGGAAGCAGGGTTAGCGCTCCACTATTAATCGAGACACTAGAGAGTTTTAGTAGACCGTTTTCGGTTTCCCGCTCCGCACTATGGAAAGCGGAGTCGCCATCGCGCATGCGCGACCCGCTCTGGGATTTGAGCGTGTAGCGTCAGCTCCGCTATCGTCGCCATTTTAAGAAGTACGTTCCACTCTCAGTAAAGGTTCACTAGATGGTGTTTTTCTGGAAAGGTGGGTGCTCGCTATTTGAAATCATGCTTGGGAGCGCGCTTGACCGTTATGAACCTCGCTGCACTAAGATGGCTGCGCAGACTTTGTTTGAAAAGGCGTCCCCCAGAAAACGTTTCACGGTGGTCAAGAACCTCTGGCTGCTTCGAGAAATCGCTGGCCGCAATCCTTTCACGGCCCCTGAACGGTGGGAACAGGTGCTGCCTTGTCTAAGCCAGCGGGCTCGATTTTTCTATGCGAGATGACGACGACGTTGAGAGGATGACACACCGGGCGACGGCGGTGTCTCAATCTGAGCCCAGTTCCTGGGCTCAGATTGAGCGCAAAGCTCAAGATTGAGCGCGAGCGAAAAAGCGCAACATAGCACCCCAGGGGGGCTATGTTGCGCTTTTTGGACTCCCAGGAGACTTGGAAGAGGGAAGTGACGTCAACGACTAGAGCAAACGCAGATTGGATGTTGACAGAAGAAAACGAACTCAACACCCAATCTGCGTTTGCTGTGTCGTTGACGTCACTTCCCTCTCCCTAGTCTCCTGGGAGTGCAAAAAACGCAACATAGCCCCCCTGCAGTGCTATGTTGCGCTTTTTCTACTTCGGCTGGACTACCTCCTTGGAGCATGATTCTTTGACCCCAGTGGACCCCAGTGAGCAATAGCGCCATCATGTTCCTGGTGCTCCTTCCTGCCCTGATCGAACGGCTTGCAAGATCCTCATAGCTCGCTGCTCACCCGCTCAACCCGCCTCCACGAAGTCTGGACTTCTGCGAATCGGACTGCCGCCCTCCCCAATACGAACAACCCACGTCGTCGTCATCTGGCACGTATATACTCATCACATTACCATGTTCCCTAGACGCGGCACCGCGGGCCTCGGTGGTACGGGCTGCTGCTTTCCGCGGTGCCGCGGCTCTCCAGAGCCAAAAATTAAAGGTTAAAGACCAAAGATTAAAGCAGTCGGCAAACGGACAGATATTTTGTTTGGTTACTTCAAGCAGCAAGACAGTGAAAATGAGCGAAAGCGAGTGCTCCATTTATATCTCTACTTTTTTTCACAATGCAATTAGTCTTTTCTTCTTCGTATGCTTCGGTTTGTGATAGGGTGCCTTGGTGTTTATGTACACTGCGCGACACTGTCAGCGGGAGTATTCAATATCCTGTTTTCATTTTTCACCTTAAATTCGAGGGGCTGACATTTGCCTATTGGTGTGGAATAAAGCGCTCGTTTGGGGCACTAATCTGAGCGACAAATTTTAAGCTTTTTCAATAGCTGTCAAAGAAATAAAGTGCAAATAAAAGCGATTTTTTTGTGTTCGTATTAACAGTGGAGCGCAGTGTATGTATCTGCCTCGGGGGGTGACATGAAACCGTTTTGCTTGACTATACACTTCTTTTTATTTCTTTTGTGTGTTCATGAAAGTGCGTTTTTCAGCTTAAGCTCCTGCATAGTTTCTGCCTCACTTGTGCTACGGTCTTTTCTTGCAATAGAAGGCCACGCAACATAGGCTACTCTTACAATGCTGAATTCAACAGTAACACTGTAATTTGGTTAGATGCAATATTCACACGCACATCTGAGAAGTAAAATGGGAGTCGTTAGTAAACGTTTTTTATTAAAATATTTCTAGATGCCTTTCAGCCCAGTTTGACAGGTATTTCGCTCAGTACAAAAGCTTGAATATGATTTACTGTGATAATTTTATGGATTCTAATATTAAACAAAAAATGCCCATGCTCTTTGTAGGTTTCGTCCAGCCGTCAAATTATACCGTCTGCGCACATCACTGCCTGGTGCTTCACGACGAGCACCCTCTTGTGGTCCTCTTCTGATTTTTTGATGGACGGCATATGGGCATGCTGTGCGGTCAACAAAACCCCAGCAGTTGTTCAGGGGTGTTCCCTTGCCCTTGACGGCCTAATAAAAAAGACAAAGAAAAACACTCTTACAACACGGCAGTATTTAAACACTACCAAAACATGTGATATGGGACTTGTTACTCCTCTAAGATAAAGCGTATTTCCATTGTAGGGTTGTAAAAAAACTGGGTATCGTAAATTAATATATATATATATATATATATATATATATATATATATATATATATATATATATATATATATATATATATATATATAGTTGTTCCTTAATTCTGCTAAGGCTTGAGGCCGTCAAACTGTGCATGCGAGGCCCGCTACGCCGGAATTCAAAACGAAACTTCTGAAAACTGTTCTAATCTACCACTATTGCTTAGAAGTCCAGGGTTGTGTTTGCTAAATTTCGCATTGTTTATGCCTGTCTGGTTTTCACCAAACAAAAAATTGACGTGGAATATTCTTTCGACCGTTATTGGTAACTCTTTTCAAAACACCACCGGGTAACATATTCGGCCGCCATATTTTGGGCATCGCTTTTAGTGCGAGACTTGTGACTAGAACCCATTTCATATTCAGTATTGACGCAGCATTCGTGTCTAATACATTTGGACTCGCATCCGCGACAAACAATGACGTAGCTCTCTTGCTCCCTAGACACTTGGCCAAAATAAGGCGGCCTCGAAGACTATCGGCACCATGGGTTGCACTTTTAAAAAGGCTGCATTCAAGTTTCTATTATTTTCTAAATCTACCAAGGAAATCCAATGCAAACATTTCTTGAGGAAAGTTAAACAATTCAAAAGTTGCGAGCGAGTGTGAATAAATAAAGGTGAGAATAATGGTTTCTTTGGTGCAGCTTGCGAGCGCTATGCTCGTGGTCAGCTTTCAGTGGCATTTTCGACAGGAGGGCGCATGCACAGATATAATCGGCCTTCAAGCACGCGCACCCGTACATCTGACTGCATAGCCATAGGACGTCCACAAAACGCGACGACTTTACCGACGCCGTGCTGGTTGCAAAGTGATACTCGTTCAATTCGTTTGATTATGTTGTTTTGTGTCACATAGGACTCAAATCGAATGGTTTACTTTTTACGCGAGGGGCGTACGCTTTACTTCTTGATTCGATTCCTTTTAAGCTGAGGTCACGGTCAAAAACATCGACGCGTATTGAGTAAGTGCAGCCATCTTGAGATCTAAGCGATCACGCTAAGGACGCTGAGGGCAGTCCGCTCTACAACTTGTGAAGCGGAGCGCACGCTCACTCCGCTAACTATACGCTCCAACTCAGAGCGGGCCACGCATGCGCGGTGGGAACGATGCTTCTCGCAGAGCGTAAAGTAGAGCAAAGAGGGCTCATAAAAGTGGCCTACTAATACTCATAGATTACGAACGCGCTCGTCGTGACTTGTCCTGACACAGCCTATGTACACCTTTGGCGTATAGAAAAAAAAAAGTAACTTTTCACCAGACAGAGCAGCTGTGCTAGAAACAATGGAAACGCGAAAATTACACAAACCATGCAGGGTCTCACCTGTGAGCACAGCTCGAGTTTCGCCAGGGTCAACCACCTATGTTTGTTCATGTCAGCGAGCAGGTGGCCGAACCTCTCGTTGATGTGACCCACGATGAGGTTCACAGAACTGAAGAACACCGACAAGTTCCGTCCAAACGCTCATCCAAGTACGAACAGACGGTTGAGATAGGCCAGTCGAGGAAGAACCATGCAAAGCGTCTCGCCAGATTGGCAACACCCTGCGCCGATCTGTCGGGTGCTGGTATTTGGAGGCCCGCATGCAGAGCAGCCAGGTCCTTCTTTAAGCAGGATAGCTTCCTAAAGGGTTTCTTTTCTACGTTGGAAATATCCAGCAAACCGCGTTCGGAAAGGAAGCTTCGGCGCTTGATGGCACGAGGGATACGAATCATAGATTCGATGTCTCGCCAGCTTAATTTCGTTAGTAGAAGTCTCTTTCCTTGAGAACAGCGGGGATTCATCGTGCAGATGCCTTGCTAGCCTTGAGCAACGCTGTACTCGTACTACGCAAAAGGATGTACTCGCAATGCGCAAACTTCGTCCTTTTCTTTTATTTTACTACTTCGAATAAGTAAATCTGTTTCAGTTTTAATTCGAGTGGAGCAGAAGCTACAAGAGCAAGTGCCGGCCTTTCAGCGTCCTTGATAAGCACGGGCGCCCGTGCAGTGCAAGTACCGTTTAGAGCAACATGCTCATGCTTATACCTTCGGCTTCACTCGCACACAAGGTGGAACGATTATATTTATATTTTATAGCTTAATATTTCTTCAGGTGTGTGCCTACTCTTTTGTGTTCCTTATTGTCGCCTTCGTTCTTACTACCTCTACAAAAAGCTCCCTTTCACTCTCTCGGTGCTAACGTTGAGGTTTTTTCGTCTTACTAGTACTATAAACGTCCACTTGTGGGGCTACGCCAGCAAATCTTTCGAACCCGCTCAAAACGCTCTTACGCTAAAGAAAAACGCTCTACTAAAACGCGTTTCTTGAGCTCCGCTTTCCATTCCGGCGAAGCAGGCCGCGCATGCGCAGTTTGGCACCCCCAGAGTGGAGCGGAAAATGAAAACGGTCTACTAAAACTCTCTAATGACAGCTGTTTTGTCGTCTTTGTGTGTAATGTCCTCGGATTGCTCGCGCTTTTTGACGCTTTAGTTGGCATAAATCAAGTAGCCCAAATTCAAACTTTAAAGCTCTTCCAGGTTAGCTTCTATATGAGCTCTGGTGCCATCTTCAGGCGTCTATCGATGCAGATGATGTCGTCTTTGATACATAATACCTACTCAAACAAAAAAAAAATTGTATGTTGTGAATTCCAACATACACTTAAGGCCTGTTCACACATGTAGCGGAGCGCTACAAGCGTAGCGCTGACCTCGCGCTAAGCGCGTGCTGACGGGAGCGTTCACCAGCTTTGTATCGCACCGTCAATACTGTTGCTCATGTCAGACAATAAGTAGCGGACGACACGTCCGCTACTTCGCTGCATCTGTGAACCGGCCTTTAATGTAATCAGCAGCGCTACTGACATACGCAGTCACGAAAAAACAGCGACGCTGATTTATGGTCCCATGAGGTGCTCTGAGGACGAAGTGTTTGAACTGAAACCTGCTGATCTGCCTGCTATCAGTCACATAACTTACGAACTTCTGCTGGAAAATCGGTTGTTGTAAAAGCTGGGGTACGGAAACGTTGTTACCAAGTGCTTAATCATCCTTTTGGTTTTTGATGTTGTGGGAACCATGGGGTTCCCTCTATCCCTATCCAGGCCTAGCTTCGAGCAGGCCGTGGGAGCCGTCGTCACCAATGGCCAGTCTTGTACACGTTACTAAAAAAAAGTAATCGATTACAATTACTATTACTCTTGGCTAAAAAGTATTCAATTAGATTACTTGATTACTCGACGGCAAAAGTAATTGGATATTACTTAAAGAAGTAATCGTTGCTTTTCCGATTACATTATTGTGTGAGGACACATCTTTACCGCTCATGACAATGAACTACTTCCAACCTATATTTCACATTTGCACAAGTATTGAAGAAGAAAAACTGGCTCCCTCTTCGTGGTCGTTGCACCTTCACAATGCGGACACAAGCATAGAATTCGTTTGAAGAAGTTTAATGGTTTGGGCGTTCGCCAGTGTGTGTGTGTGGGGGGGGGGGGGGGGAGCGGAGGGGGTTCTAGATCTTGTTAAGCTTGAGCGAGGGTTGTCGCTCAAAGTTTGTGTCGCTCATTTTATTATTCACATGTGGATGACTCGCATGTTATACAAAAGAGCAGCAGCTCCAGGATTTGAAACGGATCATGTGTAGTATCATAGCCTCCTCTATACGGAGAAAACCTGGCGCGTCGCGAGAAAAGACGGCCGCCGTAAATGGGAAAGGAGGGGCGGAGAAACGGGAGCGGAGAGAACATTGCCTGCTAGCGCCACAAAAGAGGGAACGGCCAAACGCAGAAACGATATTTTTTTTTTCTCTTGTCGTTATCGTGGAGAGGAGAAACTCCACGTCCACCCTTTCCCGTTTCTCCCTGCGCCCTTTCGAATCGCCGCGCCCGTTTCTCCCGGAGTACGAAAACGACGGTGACGAAAACACAAAAACAAGCGTGGTTCGGGGAGCGGCCGCTCATGACCCAAGCGCTCGCTGTCTAGGTCTGCCCTTTCTGCTCTGCGCTACCATATTGGTCACCGTTCGGCGCGCTCCTCCTCTCCTTTTTCCTGCGGCCGCGCGCCCTATGGCTCCGTCGTCGATGTGCCAGGCTTTCTCCGTATAGAGGAGGCTATGGTAGTATCCATTAGCGGAAGAGATCGCCCCGACCACTTCTCAACTCGAAACATTGGTTGTCACAAAGACCACGTAGGGGAAATGGGGAAATATTTCAACTGCCTTTGTTATATTTTGCATCCGCTTTAGGCATTCTTCGGTTCTGGTTCTCCAGCGGGTTGCGAGTAGCTAGCCTAAGCAGGATTTTTTTTTATTATTTTTTTATTTCTGTGTGTGTGTGCGTGAGGGGGTTAGTTTGAACGAAGGACTCACAAAGCTACATTCTGCTTCCTCAAACTTCACCCTGAATGGCCTTTGTCACGCACTGTGGCTTTCCTGGGGCTTTCCACTCCCAGTTCCAGCTCGAAAAAAAAGACAAAAAAAACCGACATTTTTTAGAAACTGTACATAGAAAGAGATTGACCTCGTTTCCTACAGCTCCGCAAAAATCTTTCTTTTTCCTTTCGAAAAAAGAAGCAAATTTTATTTTTCTCATTCATAAAAAAAAGGCGTGTGCCCGGGGGGGGGGGGGGGGGGGGGGGGTGCCGTGGACAAATTGTAACGGTTACAAGTAATTTTATTACTTCAAAAACTAATCAGGTTACTTTTGTGATTACTGCCAAATAAAAGTAATAAACTGATTACAAAATTACTCCAAAAGGTAATCGATTACAAGTAATTTGATTACTTGTAATGCGTACGGTACAAGTCTGCCAATGGCGTCGGCCTCCCGGATACAAGGAACCACGAGACCGAATTCCCCGAAAGGGCCGGCTCTCCCTTGCCCATTTTGGGTGAACGCGCCTTCGGCACACCCTTGAGAGTTATAATGGACGCGACTGCTAGTGGCCTCCCCGGGCGCGTCCTTTCTCCGAGGCTACATAAGCTGACCCCGAAAGCGGGCCAGGGGCTCTCGTCGGCGGAGGCCCTGGCTCTACGGAGCTCCGTTTTTCTTTGTGGGCCTCCGGCTTTCCGTGACTCTGTCTAATGCGGCAGCGTGGGAAACCGACCGGGTGATACTGGCAATTGAGCCAGCGCCCAGACTTTTCTTGTCTAAGAGCGAAGCGTGTTGGCATTTCAGTCAATAAACACGTCTTTATCCGAACCCAAGGAACTTTCTTTGTGTTTCTAAGTGGTTCCCCCACAAGGGTGAATCCCACAATTGGCGCCCCAACGTGCGGCTTTCCGTGGACTGCAAACACAGCAGCATCCATCTCCTTTCGCTAAGATAGCGAACCAGGTCAATTTCCGGCCTTGGACTTTGTGGACGGAGGGAGAGGCGAACGCCCGACACCCGCTGCCACTCAACGGCTTAGTGGCCACGTCAGCCACACAAAGACACAATGAACAAGTGTCTCGGCCGAACGTCTTCCCAAACGGAGGTGACTCAACGCCCGGAATACGTCCGAGGCATTCCCTTTGGGGACGACGCCAGCCTACTTCGCTGGGGAGGCGCACCTGCGCTTTTTGAGGTCAACCCCGTTCTCGAACAAAGCACGGTGACGCAACACGAAGCAAGTGCAGCTTTTTGCCTTCGAGACGGCTCGCGGGGCTCACCCAGAGTGCACACCCCGTCAGCGCACAAACTAAAAGCGTATCTCGGAGCGAGGAAATCCGCTGTGCCTGCAACACCGATCCCAGCCTAGCGAGGGTGCGGAGACCGCCGATGGTGCCCTTTGTCGCCGCGTCGACGGACCAGTAGCCATCGGGTTGACCAAGCGACCCCCGGAACAGAGGCCCTCCAGGAAAACTGAGTGAGTCAAAATGATTTGCTTTTTACTCCGTCTTTCCTTCCCGCTATCAAGGGACAGAGGACTGGCCTGAGCAAGGTTTTCGGCTACTAGAATTTAGTATGTTCCTTTTAGTCTTTTACCCGCGATCGAATCCGGCCAAAAGAGAGCAGCGTCCCGAGATGATTGCGTGTCCGATTAAGGTGATCGCCATGCGGTCACTGGACGAGATCGTGAACCACGGCACTCGAAGTGTTCGTTGGGAATCGACGGTACCACCGATGAGTTTTTGATGCTCAGCAGAATGATCCGGCGTGTAAATATGTGACTAGTTGTAAATACTTTCGCGGACTCTGCGGAGTCGGGCGCTGCGTCCGCCGGGCGGTACGCTCGCCACTAACGTCGCTAAGCGACTCGTATTGTTGCAGACGGGCTTTGGCAGCCGGGCAGGGTACTCGCCGGGTCGAGCAACTCGTGTTGTTGCCGATCGGTGCCGTAAATAGTCTTGTATTGCTATTGGCACGGGGTTTCTTTTTTATTTAGGATCGGTGTCTGTTCTTGCTAATGCGGATAAACTCGTGCTACGGCGCTTGGCCTCTACGAACATTGCAGTTCAAGGAGGCTGTCTTGCGCTGCTGGGAGGTGCATTCGGTGCTCTCCTTTGTTCGCGTTGGCCAGGGCAGCACGTGGCTCCAAGACTTTTCTAAGTTAGGTCGCTGTGCTATACCTGGCCACAGGCATTTGTATTTTAGCTCAAGGTAAAAACTAACATGTTTGAAAAGTAACAACGTTGGCGAGCCTGCCCGATTGCAGCCCTGCATCGTTTCAATACCAAAAGAAAGGACAGGGTGGCGCATTTTACATTTCATTGCGCCCGCAAATCGAAGCGATTAGGCATCGTTAGCAAAAGCAGCTACAAAGAACTTTGCCTAGTCGATCTGTCCCCAACAAATCTATTGTCCGGGGAGACGCGAGTCAGCTTGGTATGTGGACATCCGTGTTCACATTAAGCGGAGTCGTGGAACTATTTTCATAATAACTTCGCGAGCCGAGTCAGTGCGATGCACGTGACTCACGGCAGAAAAGACACCTTTGTCGCTTCCTCTTTTGTTATCTCTGGGGCATTGTGCACCCAGAGATTGGTCGAGTGTCCTCAGTTGGACGGCTCCACCTTGCTCGGAATTTCCGAAGCTTCCTTCTTGGGGAAAGAAACGGGAGAGGGGGCAGAGCGCAGGCGGCATTCCAGTTCCCAATCCCGGCGGTTCCTGGGTTGTGTGTGGTTCCATGTCGGGGTGTCATCGACGCCAGGGAGCGTCATCGTCACCGCAGCGTCGCCGGCCTGCCTGTTCAGTTCCGGCTCATCGGCTGCTGGCCAAGATGGCGGCAGCGACCCTCCTGCTGCCTGGATAGCTAGGCTCAAATGTCCAACCTAGCGATCCTGGATCGCTAGGTTGGACATTTGAGAAAAGGTACATGGAAGTGACGTAATGCAAAGGAGGAGCGTATCCTAGCAACACTCACGTGGCGGCTCTGCCCACTTTGACGCCGCTACGTCATCGCAAACTTGACACCCGTCACCCGTTTCAGCGACGTCCGGAGCCAACCACCGACGAGCGGAAGTAGCTACGCATTCCCTGAGGCGTCCCTACGCGCGGGATACGGGGTAGGATTTACTACGACGCGGGGAGCAGTTCCTGCGTTTAGCGAAGGAACGGCAACCAATCCTGTGCGTCGCTGGCCGTCGCATCTGTTCTAGTACAGGTAAAAGTATTGAAAAACAATCAAAACCTTTTGGGCGTTGTTAAAACAAACCGCTTTTTTGTACCCTTTTGCAATACATTTAAGAATTAATTGGAGAGAAAGTTGTTCCAATATTATGCGAGATGTGCGCTACGCGCCTTCTTCAAACCAAAATGTCGAACCACGAGGAGCCGGGTGTGCCGGGGGCAGCGGAGGGGTCGGCGGAACCAACGGGGAGCGCGCGAGTGACGGCTGCTTTAGTCAGAAACAATTTTTTTATCTTTCGAGAACTTGCTATTGCTGTGCTCAAATAAGAATGTTTGGCGCAACATCTGCGATAATTCTTTCAAAGTGGTCCAGTGTTTATATGGTGGTATGCTAGTCGGAGAATATATATATATTTTTTTCCTTTCGAAATCTAACTATTGTGCTCAAATAAGACCAGAGTGTTCAACAAGATATCTGTGATAAATACTTAAGATTGCCCAATTGCTTACATGGTTCCAGTCGATGCTCAGTTTTACTTCCAAGAATGAAATATTACATTCCATGTTATCACACTTTTATTCATGAAGTCACAGGTTTTTCTTTAAGAAATAAAGCAATTTTCAAAACAAACTACATGTGCACTGTCTTGAGATAACACAATCACCTAACTTTGATGAAGTACCATAAAAGAGATAATAAAATGGAGCAGAAGGCAAGACGCTTTGAAGCATTTGTAAAATGAAACAATGTCCATGACAACAATATCCCTGGTTCAATCAGCAACTAAGAAAGCAATCTCTGCAAAGGCAAGCATTTCTTTCTCGAGGTAGTCTAAATTACTTCTGAGTTCTTTGCAGGGGCAATCCAGATGATTTGTTGGTCTGGCAACTAAACCTCGGAACCTTTTCTGTCACTGTCGACTGCGTCTAGTGCCTTCTGCTCATAAGAATAAGAAAAAAAGGCTGTATCGATTTCACCGCGTTGCACTCGACACGTATCCGGAGGCAGCACGCTGGGTGTGCGACGAACTTCACAAGGTGTAGGAGCTGAAGAGAGTATGTAGCTTGTGGACGGCATGACTGTGGAGCAGGAAGCGAAGTGTGCACTTTACGGCTTCCACGCGTAGGGCTTCACTGAGGGCAAGGATGTGACGGGGTCCTTGGTGGTCAGGACCTCAGTCGTGGTGGCGAGAGGTTTCCTGTCGCTGGCGGCGTCCGTGCTGGGCACCACCGCAGCAAGGGCGCTGAGGGGCTTCCCGACGGTGTCCCTGGTGGTCGGGACTACCGTCGTGGCGGCGGACCCCTTGCGTGTGGCGCTCCGCACGGGCACGTCTGCGGCGGGTTCCGAACCGGGCGACAAGGCGCTGCCTCAGAGCCTTCCCCCTGTCCGAGAGGCCGACCGGAAGGCCGATCGGAGGGCCGGCAGGAGCCAGCCTCTCGGGAGCCGACGCTGACCCCTCCGAGCTCGGCTCAGAACCGTCCGAGCTCGGCTCAGACTCCAACTCTGACTCTTCAGGGTCGGAGTCTGACTCCGGTTCTGGCTCGCTCGATGCAAGGCAGATGTTGTGGAGCACTGCACATGCCGAAATAATGGCGGTGGCTGTTGAAGGGTGGTAATACAGAGCCCGGAATCTGTTTTTCAACAGCCCGATGCAGCGCTCCAGAACAGATCTGATCGAGGAATGCGCCTTATTAAACCGGCCGCAAGCGGTGGAGGTCGCGTGGTTCCCGTGGACAAGGGTGATGAGCCAAGGCTCCAAGGGGTAGCCGCTGTCACCTGCACATGTAGAGGATGGAACATATTACATTCTTTACTTTTTAAAATAAAAGGCAAGAAAACAGCTGTGTGCAACTATGTCAGTCATAATGTAACTTAAGTGGGACTTAAAAGTGTGTTAATATTTCTGCACTACAGTATCAGTTTACATTATGATTAATTAGCACCAGCTTGCCTGCAAACTCCCTGTTATTTCATGTAACTATGTGTTTTCCTGGGGATGTGTGCACGATTTCTTAGGGGTGCTGTGTTGTATGCAAGTGCATTATTAGGCCCTTGCATCCGACAGATAAAAGCTCTGTTGCTTTTGGGAGTGTGGCCGTGACCTTAGGCACGGGCAGAGCAGAACACGCTGGCCTTGTCTTTGGCAAGCAAGGGGATAAGGCGCCAGTTCGACGAACCTCTTTCCTAATCCTCGGTGGAGTTGGAGATGGGGAAAAGAGAGGGGGTGGTTAGATTGGAAAGGAGTCAGGTCCTGTTGGGACACGGAGGGTCTAATAGGAGGAGCTATATAAGCAGACCGAAGAAGAAGGGTCAGGGAAAAGAATCCAGTGTGTGGGACAGAGACGACCCGAGGACAGATTTGGCGAGCCCCAAGTGGCCAAGGAGGAATTGATGCCATTCCGTACAAACTGGCGACCGTCAAAGCGACCAGGCGAGCCCCCAGGTATCAGTGAAAGAGCTCCAACTTCATGCAAAAACCAACCAGCAAGAGGGTACAGGCAAACAGTAACAGTGAGTGGGCCGAACCGGACAGCGACTCGCACTGCGGTCACATGCCTTGCATAGTCTGTCACTGTCGTGAGATTGGTGTAGTGTGGCTTTCGTAGCCTGCAGAGTGTGAGAGTTATGTGGACATAAACAGAGATTAATGGCCAAACTTTGGGTGTTGTCTCACTTCAAGGAGTTCCAGCAACTGTGTCTGTGTGCCTCACAACAAGCACAGTATGTGTGGTACTGTGGCTTTCAAGCAGTGGGAGCCACCGTGTGCGTAAGGAATGAATTTAGTATGCTCACCAAGCAGGAACCGGCCGTCGCGTGGCACCTGCCCTTGCTCGAGTTGGTTTCGGAGCCAGGAAAATTGCCACACGAAGGAGTCGTGCACCGACCCGGGATACCGTGGGTCGATGCACATTATCCGGCAGTCGGCGTCACACACCTGAAAGTGAGAGAGATATTGACATGTAAGTACCTGAATCCACAAGTAGTAGATTGTACTTATGGTTCACAAAGCAGTCGCAATTTCAGAACCTTTTAAGTTATTTTGTCTGACACATGCATGTCAACACACCTTCCTGGATGCAAGGTACAACTTGAAACAACCTTGAAACAAAAATAATGTGTTTTTTTTTTTTTTTTACGGAAGCTTGCACGTTTTAACAGACAAGTATTATTTTTGGGAGAAGAGTCTCACGGCTCACATGCTACGTAGAGCACACGCTCGCGCAGTCGTGAGACCCCACAGCCCGCAGTCATAAAACGGCATACTTAAACCGTATCGGCAATACGTTTTTTTTTTCTACAGATTTGGGGCGCGTTTTGACAACGTAACATGAGTGTACTTACCACCATCACGTTGAAAGCGTAGAAGTACTTGCGGCACCAGTACGCCGCCTTCGTGACGGTGGGGTCGTTCTTGGACGGGCCGACGATGGAGACCATGGTCCCGTCCACGCAACCGATGACGCCGGGTATCCTGCCGAGCAGCCTGAAGCCCTTCTCCGCGTCGAACCTCTCGCTCGGCGTCTCGGGGAAGTGGATCCAGCCACGCTGGACCCCGAGACGACGCACGATAGCGACGGACACGGCGCGGACCGCAACGCTGACTGTCTTTTGGTCCCGCGCTACGTGTTCGTCGCTCGCCACCATGCCTTGGAAGCTCCCCGTGCCGTAGAAGCGCAGTGCACACAACACTTGAAGGTCCACAGTCATGACGTGGTACGCACTCTCCTCACCTCCGGTTCCTCGCGAAGTTCGTCGCACAACCACCGCACCACGATCTTGGGCAGGCGGTATATCTTCCGAAAGATCTCCTCCGGGAGCTCGAATGCATCGCGGTGTTCCCGATACAGCCTTTCTGGCGAAAAAAAAAGCTCTATTAAAGAAAAAGTCGAAGTGACGAGACGGCGACACCTCGCCGCCGAAAACATGCTGCCAATGACACCTAGTTCCGAGCAAGTACCTTTTGAAACGTACTCGGTACAAAACGAAACGTCATTTTGTTGTCACGTTCGGTAGCCGACTCCGCCCAGTTTTGCCGACTCCGCCCACATTTTTCTAGGGAAATTACGTCACTTTTGTTTCCAACCAATCAGACGTGATGACGTCACTTCTGTGTACTAAAAAAAGGTACATGTACAATGTCGAACCTAGCTATCCAGGACTCGTCTCCAGGCCCAGTGACACGTGGCATCCAGTCGCGAACGCAAGCTGTGGACTCTTGCTGACATGCAGCTCGCATCCCGTCACGAACCCAGTGACAGTGCCCGTGCCACAAGGTCGTCCCCAGGAATAGACACCCAGCCGCCCTACTCTCCGTGGTTCTTCGAACATTTCGTGTTGGAGTGACCAGGCCGGTCCTTCCTGCCCAAGCGAGGCCACTACTTGGACCCTTCAACGCTGCGCCCGGTAAGCCTGCCACGAAGCGTGGGCTGAAAAGTCCGACTGTACCCGAGATTCACTTCCAAGCAGCGAGCTAGCGTTTTTCAGCATCTACCGCGCTGGTCGTTTTTTTTTTTTTTTTTTATTTCTTGTGGTTTTCTTTGCGGCTTGCTCTTGTCGCTCTAGCGTTTTTATTTTGTTTTTGAGAGCCGGTAGGCCATTTTATTTTTTTGTCCTGCGTTAGCCTTGAGAAGGGGGGAGTGTGGGAACCATGGGGTTCCCTCTATCCCTATCCAGGCCTAGCTTTGAGCAGGCCGTGGGAGCCGTCGTCACCAATGGCGTCGGCCTCCCGGATACCAGGAACCACGAGGCCGAATTCCCCGAAGGGGCTGGCTCTCCCTTGCCCATTTTGGGTGAACGCGCCTTCGGCACACTCTTGAAAGTTATAATGGACGCGACTGCTAGTGGCCTCCCCGGGCGCCTCCATTCTCCGAGGCTACAGAAGCTGGCCCCGAAGGTGGGCCAGGGGCTCTCGTCGGCGGAGGCCTTGGCTCTACGGAGCTCGGTTTTTCTTTGTGGGCCTCCGACTTTCCGTGAATCTGTCTAATGCGGCAGCGCGAGAAACCGACCGGGTGATACTGACAATTGAGCCAGCGCCCAGACTTTTCTTGTCTAAGAGCGAAGCGTGTTGGCATTTCAGTCAATAAACACGTCTTTATCCGAACCCAAGGAACTTTCTTTGTCTTTCTAAGTGATTCCCCAACAAGGGGGAATCCCACAATGCTTGCGATGATATTTAGGGAATGTGACAGCGTGCGATTCTCCAGTTTCATGAGTGCTGATTTCTTTGTGGATATTTTAGATTTACCGTTTCTAAACATCGGTCCAGCGCCACATTAGGAGGGGAAGCTGTCACCGCGTGATTTTGAAGATGTTCGACAGACCTCCACGCTATGCTGGAATTGTCGACAAACAAGTCACACCACAGAGGGACCTGTACGTTCTTTTTTATGCGGCTTAGCGACCTCGAGACTCAACTATTTTGTTGATTTTGATTAAGTTTATTTTCAGACAGGGCTTTCGATATAGTGTCACGGGTGGTGACCAAAAGACAATTACTAAACAGGAAGAAATAAACGTTTAATGTGGCGAACTTGTGCCAAAAATAAAAGGGGTGCAAAATATAATAACAGAGTGTCGCGGGCGTCGAAGTCGGCGAAGCAGCAGAGTCGAACGCTGGGGCGAAACTGACTCGCCAAGGTTGCGGGTGGCCTCTTATCTGGAGTGAATCACTATCTCGAAGATTCAGCGGAGAAGGTTCGAGCGTAGCGCGCTCAGGGCGAGAATGAACGCGCACTTTCTAGAACAACAGAAGCAGGGATACACGATAGAAGGTATGTCCGCAGCAAGAATAAATAAGAATCTTCTACAAGTTCGTGACCCTGCACGCGGCATTGTCCCCCTCTTTAAAAGCGCATCGTCCCGATGCAGCGCAAACCGAAAACACTAAATCCTCAACAAGAGGACAGTCGAATCGCGAGACACAGTTCACAGTTTGACGAGAGTCCGAAGTTCTATCGTTCGTAATATGGCTTGAGGCGCACGACGTGGACTACTTCAGGTCGCGGTTGGCGTCGTCTTGATGGTCGAGTTCCGTCGGGAAGCACCTCGTAGTTTAAGTCCCCGAAACGGCGCAGCACCTTGTAGGGTCCAAAGTAGCGCTTGAGAAGCTTCTCGCTGAGACCGCGGCGCCGTATTGGTGTCCACACCCATACCCGGTCTCCGGGTTGATAGTGGGCGTCACGCCGGCGAAGATTGTATCGACCGGCGTCGACATGTTGCTGGTCTTGAATTCATAGTCTTGCTAGCTGGCTGACCTCTTCTGCCCGTTGAGCAACCACCTGGGCGTCATCGCTTCCGTCATCGACTGGATCGTGCGGCAACATAGAGTCTAGCATAGTCGTCACCTTCCGGCCGTACACCAGCTGGAAGGGCGTCATTCTTGTGGTCTCTTGAACGGCCGTAATGTGGGCAAATGTGATGTACGGCAAACCTCGTCCCATGTCTTGTGCTCCACGTCGACGTACATGGAGATCATGTCGGCGATGGTCTTGTTGAGCCGCTCCGTCAACCCGTTTGTCTGCGGATGGTATGCAGTTGTCCGACGGTGGTCCGTCTGGCTTAGACGATGGATCTCCTGGGTCAACTGCGCCATGAACGATGACTGTCGGTCTGTGATCAGGACTTCGGGGGCGCCATGCCGGAGGACGATGGACTCGATGAAGAACTTCGCGACTTCGACAGCAGTCCCCGACGGAAGGGCTTTCGTCTCGGCGTAACGCGTAAGATAATCTGTGGCGACGATTATCCAGCGGTTTCCCAGGGTCGACGGTGGAAAAGGGCCCAGCAAATCCATTCCAATTTGCTGGAACGGTTTGGTTGGAGGGGGAATCGGCTGAAGGCGACCTGCTGGCTTTGACGGCGGTTTCTTGCGTCGCTGGCACTCATGGCACGATCGCGTGTAGAGATGGACGGTCTTCGGTAGCTTGGGCCAGTAGTATTTTTCACGTATTCGGGCTAGTGTTCGGCTGTAACCGAGGTGTCCTGAAGTTGGGTCGTCGTGGCAGGCTTGAAAAATCTCTTCTCGAAGGCTGGTGGGGACTACCAGAAGCCACGGCGAATTATTGGTTCCAAAATTTTTCTTATAAAGTACACCTTTTCGAATAGCGAAGGTCGGCAGGACTCGTGAAAAGATACGAGGAACGGTACTTCCTCGTCCTTCTAGATGCTCAATCAGGGCGCGGAGCTCCGGATCGTTTCGTTGAAGTCCTGCCATGTCGTTGGTGTCCACGGCACCTAGGAAACACTCGTCGTCATCCACGTCGGTACAGTCTGACGTTTCGACGGGGGCTCTGGACAAGCAGTCGGCGTCGCTATGTTTCCGTCCTTACTTGTAGACTACGGTCATGTCAAATTCTTGCAGCCGAAGACTCCATCGAGCCAGGCGTCCTGAAGGGTCTTTGAGGTTTGCAAGCCAACAGAGCGAGTGGTGGTCTGTGACCACCCGGAACGGGTTCCCGTATATGTACGGACGAAACTTTGTGATCGCCCATACAACCGCGAGACATTCTTTTTCCGTCATGAAGTAATTTTTCTCCGCCTTTGACAGTGTCCGACTTGCGTAGGCAATGACTCGCTCCGTGCCTTCCTGTAGCTGTACCAATACCGCACCAAGTCCGGAGTTACTTGCGTCCGTGTGAATTTCGGTTTCGGCGTGCTGGTCGAAATGTCCGAGGATCGGAGGTGTCTGAAGTCTTCGTTTCAGTTCGTCGAACGCCCGTTCTTGTTCTTCTGCCCAGTGAAACTTAACGGCGTCTTTCGTAAGATGTGTGAGGGGCGCCGAAATTTTTGCGAAATCTCTAACGAAGCGTCTGTAGTACGTGCACAGCCCCAGGAATCTGCGGATGGCCTTCTTGTCCGATGGTCGAGGGAATTCGGCTACGGCGGATGTCTTCGCGGGGTCAGGGCGTACTCCTTCGCTACTAACGACATGACTAAGGAACTTAAGTTCGCCGTGGGCAAAGCGGCACTTCGTTGGGTTGAGTGTGAGCCCTGCTGTCTTGATGGCTTGGAGCACCGCCCTAAGCCGTTTCAAGCGCTCCTCGAAGTCGTGCGATAAAACGACGACATCATCCAGGTAAACGAGGCAGCTCTGCCACTTCAGTCCCGTTAGTACGGTATCCATGACCCCTCTGGAAAGTCGCCGGCGCCGTACAGAGTCCGAAGGGCATCACCTTGAACTCGTAAAGTCTATCGGGCGTGACAAAGGCAGTCTTCTCGCGGTCCCGTTCATCGACCTCAATCTGCCAGTATACACTCTTCAAGTCCATCGATGAAAAGTATCGAGTGTGGCGTAAACGATCGAGGGTGTCATCTATGCGGGGAAGCGGATAGACATCTTTCTTTGTAACAGCGTTCAGCCGCCTGTAGTCCACGCAAACCTAAGGGGTCCGTTCTTCTTCACCAGCACGACTGGAGAGGCCCACGGACTGCTTGAAGGCTGGATAATATCGTCGTCAAGCATTTCTTGAACTTGTTTCTGGATGGTTTCCCTCTCCTTCACCGAAACTCGGTACGGCGACTGATGAATAGGGGGCACGTCATCGTCAGTAACAATTCGATGCTTCGCAACCGCTGTTTGGCGTAGCCTTCACGATGTGGCGAAGCACTCACTGAACTCAGCGAGAACGTCAGTCAGCTGTCGTCGTAAGGCTGGGAGGGATGGGTCGATGTCAAGCTTTGACGGCGCGGTTCCCTTGTGGTGCATCGGAGAGGCGTCTTCTGAGATCACGGCAATGGCGGCCGAGTCCTGAATTTCCTCGACGTAGCCCACAGCTGTACCCTTTGTAAGGTGCTGCGACTCTTTGCCGGAAGTTGGTGACAAGGGCTACGGTACGCCAGCCCTGGAGCTCGGTTACGCCTCTTGCGATACCAATCCCTCGTCCAATGAGAAGTTGGACGCTTCCTTCCAACAGTGCTATCCCGCAGGTGGCTTCGTCGGTCCTGATGGGGACGAAGACACTGGACAGCGGCGGCAGGTTTACGTGGCTGATAAGGACTCGCACTGCAGCTAACATCGCTTTGAGATCTTCCGCCGAGGCAACAGGTTTCCGAAGCGTCAGCTTGTTCTCACCAAGGTCGATGATGGCGCCGTATTCACACAAAAAGTCCATTCCGAGAATGACGTCTCTCGAACGGTCTTGCAGAACGACGAACTTGACAGGGCAGGTTTCACCGTGGATCTCAACGCGAGCAGTGCACCTGCCGACGGGCGTGATGAGGTGTCCGCCGGCGGTTCGTATCTGTGGTCCATCCCACGACGTCATAACTTTCCGAAGGCGACTAGAGTCTCCCACTCAAAACGGAGTAATCCGCTTCGGTGTCGACGAGTGCTGTCGCGTCGTGACCGTCGATGATAACGTTGAGGTTATTCGACACTGGTACAGAAACGTCGTTTCGGGGCGTTGCGGCGTTAGAGTGGGAGAGCTCCGACGATCTTGGAGGATCTTGGCATCGTTCGTCTTCGGCAACACCACCTCCCGGCATTGCCGCGCCTAGTTTTCCCGACGGGACGTCATGGGTGACAGGCTGTCTCGGCGAGACCGGCGGAAGGGCGATGGCGAGCGTCGGGGAGATGGCGAACGGAATACTCGGCGGGGAGACGACTCAGGAGATGAAGAGCGGCGGAGGTAGTCCTCGATGTCCCAAGGTCGCTCTCCAAACCCTCGTAGGCCCAGCTGGCGGTAGGGGCATCGTCGGTAGATATGGTCGGCTTCCCCGCAGTGGTAG
The DNA here is from genome assembly GCF_016920785.2 of Ixodes scapularis. Taxonomy (NCBI): domain Eukaryota; kingdom Metazoa; phylum Arthropoda; class Arachnida; order Ixodida; family Ixodidae; genus Ixodes; species Ixodes scapularis. The sequence continues at coordinate 69,946,812 of NW_024609837.1, forward strand.
CACAACGGGCGTCGATCAGCCGTCCTCCACACGTCGGTCTTCCTTGGCGCAACTTGTTCTGGACGAACGTGCGCCCGATCTTCCTGGCGTCGGGAATGCTGCGGCTCTGGAAGCACACGTCGGGGAGGCGCCACGTACGGACGCGGTGCTGATGGTGCTCGGCGGAGCATTGCGACGTAGCTCACAGCGGGCTCTTCTGGCGCTGCTACGGTGGCAGGAGCCTCCGGTTGGATTGCCCACCGAACTTCTTCGCGGACAGCTTCGGCTATTGACAGCGAAGCCGGTTGGTTGGCAGCAGGCTAGAGCTTCCTGAGCTCTTCTCGTACGACGTCTCGAATTACCTCGCGAATGTCTGGGAGACTGGAGCCCAGGTCGAAGCTAGACGGCGCAAGGGCAGCGAGGCCGGGTGGTCGATGATAGTGACTGGCTCGGGCTTGCGGGGCACGCTCGATGTTAGTCGCCTCGGTGACAAAACCTTCGACAGTTGTCGGAGGGCTACGAACGAGGCCGCCGAAGTTGTTTTCTTTCACGCCCCGCATGAGAATTCTAACCTTCTTCTCTTCTGTAGCCTGAGGGTCGGCGCGGGCGCTCAGGCGCAGAACGTCTTCCACGAAGCCGGTGATGCTCTCGGTGGGGCCTTGAGTCCTGGTACGCAGTAAGTCTTCGGCTCTCTCTCGGCGGTGCTGGTTCACAAATGTCGCCTTCAGCTGGCTCTTGAAAATGTCCCAGGATGTCAATGAAGATTCGTGGTTTTCGTACCAGCACCTGGCAGTCCCCTCGAGCGAGAGATACACGTTTTGCAGCCGTTGCTCGTTGGTCCAGCCATTGTGGCAGGCGACGCGTTCGAACTGGTCGATCCAATCTTCGACGTCTTCGTGGAGTTCGCCGTGGAACGGAGCAGCCGTCCGTGGTGCGACGGGCAGGTAGATGACAGCAGAAGCGGCCTGCGTCTGCGACTGGTTGGCCATCGTCGGCTGCCTGGTCCTAGGTGGTAGAAGTCCGTATTCCGGGTGTAGCCCTTGGGTGCGGCGACTTGATCGAGTCTCGATCAAGTCTTCGTTGGGTCCTCGGGAGCTTGGGTCCGGACTTGTACTGCAGGAACTCGGAGGGCTGCGCTGCGCGGACATGCGGTACCCCGCACCTCCACCAGAATGTCACGGGTGGTGACCAAAAGACAATCACTAAACAGGAAGAAATACTTACCTAACCAGGCGGAGTTCCGCCGAAATGTTTACATTTAAGGAAGAAATAAACGTTTAATGTGGCGAACTTGTGCCAAGAATAAAAGGGGTACAAAAGATAATAACAGAGCGTCGCGAACGTCGAAGTCGGCGAAGCAGCACAGTCGAACGCTGGGGCGAAACTGACTCGACAAGGTTACGGGTGGCCTCTTATCTAGAGTGAATCACTATCTCGAAGATTCGGTGGAGAAGGTTCGAGTGTAGCGCGCTCAGGGCGAGAATGAACGCGCACTTTCTAGAACAACAGAAGCAGGGATAAACGATAGAAGGTATGTCCGCAGCAAGAATAAACAAGAATCTTCTACAAGTTCATGACCCTGCGCGCGGCAATAGCTTACTCGAACTCCGTAAACAAACTTGTAGACAGAAGCTCGGAAACTCTTTGAAGCCAACGACGGCAACAGGCGATGAAGCGAAGAGCTAACACGCGAACAGGAAGCTTGGATAAACAGTATATACTCTCATGCCGGAAAGATAATGTTGGTTCAGCAGCCCTGAGCGAAGCGGGCGTTCTCACTTGTGATGAATACGTTGTTCGGATATAATTTTCAAGAACTTTGCAGCGAGCAGCGGCTGGGGGCCTGGTCTCACTAAGCGAGCAGACAAAAGACATTACTTTCTACAGACAAAACAAAGATATGTCTCTTCACTCTCTTTATGGCTGCGTGTAAGCAACTTTCTACCGAAAGAACATATATATATATATATATATATATATATATATTTTAAATACACGTAGACTGCTTAAGACGCGTTGGGTCACGCAAAAGCTTAGATTAAAACATGGAATATTTTTAACGAAACTCCTTCATCCCGGAAATTTGCCAGGTAACGTGACGTCAGGTCAGGTGATACGCGCTAAATGAAGCGGGAAAATTGATTCGAAGTCAATTGACCGCGTCGCATGCCGTCAGGTAACGTAACGTGATGTCAAGTTGACGCGTCACCAGATATCGTGACGTCATGTGACGCAGCGACGACACGCGACGCATGTCCCGGTCGCAAAACTTCGGGTCGTGTGACGTTAATATTTTCGCTATATTTCACGTGAAAACTGAAGCAGCAATCCACATGTTACGTGACTTGACGTCTCGTGACCACGTCGCGTGACGACTTGTCAGATGACGTCAATATTTCCGCTAAATTTAAGGGGAAAAAGAACAAACACTGTTCTCTTTCACTTCCTGAAACCACTGTTAAATATCTTAAAAAGAAATTTAAACTATCGCTTCTTAGATACTCCAATGGTTGCCTCATGGAAATATTCACTGGCCGTCATATTTGAACGCGGTGCTCACAGCGCATGCTCAGTGCGGGCATCTCATCCTGAATGGAATAAGAGCTTTGGAAGTGTAGAACACACGTTGTGGAAGTGTGTCAACTCATTATAAGCTCGCGGAAATCAGCAACGTACTGAACTTTAGTTGCGAGTGAATAGTGCTTATATGACGTATAAAAATAAGGTAGTTGGAATTATTTTTATTTGTGAGAAAGCAAAAGTTGGTGATCTTTGCTTGCCGAGTCATGTGTGTCTAAAAAGAGCGAGGAAACATAGTAGCAAAATAATGGCTAAGTCACATTAACCATCTATGCCACTTCAAGTGGCACATTTTGCTTCACAACAAAGAGCCGGTTTTGACCGATCGACCAGTTACACCAAAAATATAATCTGGAGGGCACCAAAAGAAATGCGGAACCAAAACAGAGAACCTCCATTGCCGAAGAAAGTTTTCCGACGGGTTTAATTGACTGTTACGCTTCGCGATTTATTTCTCCAGACCTCCGATGTTTTTTTATCGCCGAAGGGAAAGGCACCGATTCGTACGACATCCCAGGGGAACCGTAAAAATTTCGCGGGTAATTTGCAATAGCTGCCAGGGTCCTTCGATCTGGGCCAGGCTGCCGGGAAGAAATGTTCGTCGGACAGTTCTGCAGTTCTCGTGGGATATCGCCATACACGAGACTACAGGACAAGAACCGCTACCTCCACTCGCATAAACCATTTCGACTTATGAGTCCTGAAATTTCTCGTTATAATGGTAGAATTTTATTTTTCTGGCAGAAGCGTCCGAATGGTCTTTTAGTTACAGGAGGCGCTCTTTCGACGCACGAAAATGTAGCGGTGTTGTGTGTATGCTTAAACAGTGGCAAGTTAGTCCGTTCCACTGGGCGTCTGCTGTCTCTGTCTTGATGAGACGTTTAGCCAATGCAGTACGACCGCTAGCCTGAGGTCTTTAACGTGCATCACACAGTAGGAATACACGACCGCACGCCGATACGATGCTCATTACAATTGACAAGGGCAAAAGTAGAAAGTGCACGCAGAACCCCATGTTTTGCAGTGCAAGCTTTCTCTGCCATGTCCTTGAACAAGCCACTATAGGAGGTATTCACTGGACGCCATATTTGAGGGCGATGTTTAGAGCGCATGCTCAGAACAAGCTCACATTAAAAGCCTGCTAAGACCGGCAACCTTGATGGTGCTAAATGCACGCTCCAAAGGGATTGCGGAAGCTCGCCGTCAGCACGCGCTCAGCAGCGGCGCACACGGATATGGCCGCGAGTGAATACTCCCTATAGTTCAACCACAAGGTGGCGGCACTCATCCGTGTGAGGTTGAAAACTGTGGTTCGCGGCACTGAGGTTCCTCCGCTGCTCATAATTTCTGCCTGTCCGGTGCTCGCCCGTGCATGTCCAGCCCATGCCCTCGCTCGCGTTGAACTTCTTGTTGAAAGCACGCGGTGACAGCAGTGCTCAGTTGACCTAAAGTCACTGGACCTCGAGTCTCAGGTCATGCATCTGAGCGAGGATGCCAAACTGGGTAGCTTTTGTTCTTTGATATGTGCTCCTGATACGCGCTGCAAGGGTGGTCGCGTGCTTTCACGAGAGACAGTATGAAACATTGAAAGACATTGTGAGTGTTGCCCGAATGAAAAACAAAATAGATATAAGCGTTTATATTGCTGTATCTCGGAGTTCAGCCGACATCAGAAGCGGACGAGGCGAATCAAATGACGGGTTCGAGCTGACCGAATTGTGTCATTCTCACGAATAAAACTAGTTGAACGTTGAGCTGTATACGTTTAGTTATAAATTTTGAGTTTCAGTGTTAACCATCGAGTTCTTTCTTGGATTTTAGAATACCTACGGGGTCGGCGTCAGTACAACTGTAGTAAACGGCGCAAAACCAAAAATTTCGGAAGTAACGCCAGGAATGCCACAAGGATTGGTTTTGGGATCTGTGATTTTTTAAATTTATATAAATGATATTAAGAAGAATGTTGCAACATTTATGGGAATTTTTCGTGGGTAAATCTGTATTGTATAAAAAATAAAATTCAAATTGACAACCACGTACTTTAGAATCTAGATAACATACAGATATGGTGTGAATATGTTGCGGATGAAACTAAATCAAGATAAGACTGTATACCCATGACGTTCTCGAGAAAGCGAGCGCCTATTAATTTTTTTTTTTACGTTGTAAACAGCGTTAGTCTAAAAACTGCGTTGAAATAAAAGTATTTAGGCATAAAAGTATTTAGGCGTTGTGTTGACATCGACCTGTGAACTACACTATTGCAAAAGCTAGCAGATCTTTAGGTTTTATAACCGTAACCAGTCAAAAAGTTGGTGTACCATTTTGTCACTCTAACGTTTATTACGCTTCTTTTATTCCAAGAACTTCTAACGATTGGAACCGCTTACCTGCATCTCTCACATCAATGACTGACCACGCTCTTTTTTGTAATTCTATTACCAACCTCATGTTCCCTATTGTTTGAGTTGTTTGAGATTTTGTTCATTGTTCCTTGTGTATTCTTATTGCTTTTATTCCCCACTCCCCTCTGTAATGCCTTTGTGCCCTGAGGGTAAAATAAATAAATAAATAAATAAATACATTCCTCACGACATTGAAGAACTCTTCTACAAGTCAAACGTGCGTCCTGTGCTAGAATATGCCTGTACGTTATAGGATCCACAACTAACCTTGAGGTAGAAAAAATAGAAAAAGTGCAAAACCGAGCAGTTCGGTATGTTTTAGGAAAACCAAAATACGTAAGATATTTTGTCGTAACGCTTTCTAAACAAAAGTTAAAATGGAATACGCTCGAACAACGCAGACCGAAGCTTCGTTAAAAGCTATACCAGTGGCGCGTTTATGGGCACAATAAAAAGATATGATGGTGATGATGATAGTATACATCACTCGCAAACTGGTATTCCACGTGAAACGTATATTTTATCGCCGCACTATGTCTCCACTTGTGTGGATCACATTCACAAAGTAAGCGAGTACAGATGTGAGACCGTAGCACTTAGTAGATCTTTTGTTTCCAAAAACAGTTTGATCAGTGCAATCGATTGCCTTCGCCTACAGCGTCAATTCTTTCCCATGATGCATTTTTTCCACTTAGAAGCAGACACTTTGTTTTATTGATAAACATTTAAAAAAAGTAAATATATGCCACAAAATAATAAGGTGATATATTTTGCTTTGCGTTTGCTCCGTATGTCGCGAGAGCAAACCTTATTTTTATGGCCGATGTGAATTTGATTCCTTTTAAAGTGTCATGAGGAATTTGATTTTTCTTGTTCGCATTTTTTCCCTCGTACTGTTTTGCGTATAATTTTACCTTAACTTGCTTTTAACTTTCTTTGTGTGTGAGCCCCCCCCCCCCCCCCCCTAACAAAAGCCGGGAGAAGCTGAAATAAGTCAAATAAATAAATGGTTAGTTGGTTTTATCCGTCAGGCGATCAAGCAGTGCCAAAATGCTAAGTCACAAAGCTCGTCGCTTTCTTGTGCGCATGTTGTTACCGGCTAGGCGCCAAGAAACAGTGGAAGAGGAGGAGAGGAGACCGTTCGGAAACGTCAGACCGCCGAGCTCTGATCGGGAGGGTTAGTGGGTAAAGCTAAAGCTAGCAGCCTTTTTCTCCACAGCTCTCGTCGAACGCGTTAGAACGCGAAACTCCGGCATCCAGCGTATGGCTCACGCATTCGAACGCCTTCGACAAGTGCAGTGAAGAAAAAGGCAGCCGGCTTCAGGTCTACCCACACCACTCTCAAGAGAAAAGGGTGTAAAAAGAATGTATCGTTACAATCTTTGTCCCATATAATGCACCCCAAAATTTTCTTTCGACCGTACTGAGCCCTATAGTCGAACAGACGGCTCCAAATTTTACGAGGGGCTTGATAACAGTGCGATATAACTTTTTAAATAGCTCAAGTACGTATCAAAGACCACATAAAGAAAACACCGAGTTTTTACAGTAGGGCCAAGAAAACCCCGATAATTTATTTTTATAGTCAGTAAAAGGTACATTAGCTATTTTAATAAGCTGTACCACACGGCTATCAAGCCCCTCGTAAAATTTCGGGCCGTCTGTTTGACTTTAGGGCGCTGTACGTCGAATTGAAGTTTGGGGGTGTATACTATGGGACAAAGGGTGTAAAGATACACCCTTTCTTCTAGAGAGTGTAATCGTTCGAATCAGAGCTCGCATTTGTGACGTCCCCGAGCGTTCTCGTCTTTTTCTCTCTCCACTTTCTCAGCGTAAGCAATAAAGCGCAGGTAATGCGCCCTGGCTTCGCAGTTTTAGCGCAGATGTTTGTGGTCGTGCCTCTCTAGCATTTGAGCGCGGTTAGACTGGTGACGAAAGGATGTACCCTCTCAGAAATAGAGGGTGTATGTGGGTACACCCCCTGTCCCATATGCAACACCCCAAAACAACAATTCGACGTTCAGTCCACCGATGTCGAACCGACAATACTAACTTTCACGCAGGGCTTGGTAGTCGAGTGATACAACTTATTAAAATAGCTAATGTTAACATTAAATGATACAGTAAGACAATACAGGTTTCTTTAGACCTGCTGCAAAACCTGTGTTCTTTTTTTGTTTTTTGTTTTTAGCCTTTGGGGCGCACATTAGCTATTTAGTACGTTATTTTCAACAGCTCTCAAGCCTCTCGTAAAAGTTGGTATCGCCAGCTCGACGTCGGTAAACTGAATGTCGAAATGTACTTTGGGGGTTTTACACATGGGACAAGGGGGTACCCCTATACACCCCTTACTTCTGAGTGTGCACAGCAGACTCTCTTTTTCAAAACAGCGTTTGAAATATCCGCTTCATCTTTGTTATCAAAATGAAGACAGCTCAAAAGTTACCGAATGTTACATAATAGAAGGTTTAGTGAAACATCGCTGCAAGTTGGTTACATTTGATTGACTAGATAAAAGTTGAGCTTACAAGTGAATATTACTTTAAAGCATCGACTTAGTTCAGCCCGATTCACATGGTGCGATTTTGCTTTTGATTTTGCAGTCGCGACATCGCTCGTTCGGCAGAAAATGCGTGCTGGGGGCCGCAGGGCTCCACGCCACAGCTGCGAGCTCGAGAGCAAATTCTCACCACGTAAATCAGGCTTTATTTGAAGGTTAATCGTGTTTAAGCACAACCATAAATTCCTCTATACTGAAAAAGCCTGGCAGATCGCTATGAAAAGCGGCCGCCGAAATGGAAAAGGTGGAGCGGCAGAAAATTAATGAGAGGAGAGCCACGGGACTGACGCCCCGCTGCGGCAAGACGCCGAAACACACTTCTCCCGAGCGAACAAGAGTGTTTCGGGTCCTCGCCGCTGCAAAAGTTATACGTTGACGTCCAGGTTCCCTTAAGGCCCTCTTTCTTGGGAAAAGTGGCGCCATTCTTTTAACTTTCCACCGGGCACACTATTGGCCACTCGTCACGAGACATCTGGATTTTGGTTTTGGACTTCCGGTCGCCATGAATTTCCAAAGTGTGTGGCTGGCCTCATCGAGCTCCCCACTAGTCCACCGTGGAATCCACCGGTACAACCCCTTTCGCACAAGGCAACGGAAGAGGCCGTAAAGCGCGAAACACATGTACGACGAAACCTTCCGATCCGACGTGCGGACTGCCGGAATGACCTTGGAGGGAGAGGGTTTCGTAGCATCGGAGAGCGGTGAAAACCCTCGCCTCCGACCGTCGTATTGCGCGGTCGGACGTCGGATTGGACGGTTTCGTCGTACATGTGTTTCGCGCTTAACTCCCGGACAGTGGCAGATTAGACACTCCCTCCACCCGCTAGCTCCTCAGTATTGCAATCTGGTTGGTAGTAATTCAGGATTTTAGGAGTTCAGCTTTCAATTGCCTGGTAATTGTTTTTCTTCTGTGTATTCGCTAGGTATTTTTGCATTTTGCCGCCCGCGCACCGGCAGGGTGAAATGCTGAGGCTATTTATTACTACGTTTGGGTACTTGTGAACCGCATTATATTATTTCTGTTTCTATTTAAATTATCGTTTTAATTAAACTCCCGTTATTTGAAAACTTGTGTTACGTCCTCTTTATTGGCAAGGCCTCACCGCGGTGTGGGCCGGTCGACTGATGAGCAGTTCTTTCTTTATTTTCTGTTTATCGAGAACCACGAACCTGTGCGAGTGCGACGGCTTACGGCATTATGTGGCGGCGCTGGCTGGTGCACACCAACAGCATTCTAATTGCAAATAAACATCTGCAGTTTTTTGCACTCTATGACCCTCTTCGAATTTCATAAAAATATTTTCCCAGATCGATAAGTCTCTTGCACCCTGGATCCAGTCACCGATCATGACTTCTCTTAATGCGGATGAGCCGTCGGAAGAAATCCTGTTGGAGCGACTTAAAGGAGCGCCCGAGCGCACTCTTGGCTGTTGCCTTCGACGCTGAACCGCTTACGCTACCTAAATCCCCTTTAACTCAATCTTGATTTGCACTCATTCGCCATTGTTTTTCGAGATATAAGCTGTTATCTTTCCGCCCTAGACGCGCCCGCCATCGGTCGGGGCAGAAGCTTCCGCAATGTCGCTTGTTCTAAACGATGCCTAAAAAAATAAATCAAACCATTTTGCCAGCAAGCTTTGGAGCGGTGCCCAGAAATACGGATCAAATCACTGCGTCAGCGAGGTACTTATAAAAAGTGATAACTTGAAATGGTAGCTTAATGAACATCTGACCAGCCAAGTATAACACCGTAATATGGAACGGACGTGCCGCAATGTTCAGTTTTCATTGGCAATATCAGCCACATCAGCGATGAAACTAAGTTCACATGCTATTTTTAGAGTGCTTCGTGGTGCCTGGGCGTGACTCTTGATCGGTATCCGAGCGTGCAAAGGCACAGAGACTCAGCGCTTCGGCATGCCAAAGAAGCCTTGATCACGCCGCGAGACCGGCGAAACTTGCTTTCGACGAGCTGTGCCTTTTTCCTGCGGCACTGCCCTTCCGTAAAAATTTCCAAGTGTTTTCAACGGCAAATCTCACGGCTTACACGGGGTTTTAAAAAACTTCTTTGGCGAATGGCGACGAACGAGTAGAAAATTTGTCTTCATCACGCTGCCGCCAGCCTCCACAACGCTCCAAAAACGCGATTTTTCGACATGCAAGATGGGCGTTCGGTGGCGGCACGCGCGGAGCGGGGATGCGCGATCCAACAATTATCATAGAGATCAGTGAGTTAATATGTAAAGAAGGTTCTTGTCTTTGGCAGTTTGCTTCGAGGTAGGCCACTGATGTCCACTACGGGGCTGGATGGCGCATTGAGCAAACAGGTATGAAGCCACCGGAAGTTAGCGGCTTCTCCCGGAAGTGAGCGCTTGACAGGCTTCCCACCCTTACGAGCGGTTATATAAAGAGATCCGGCTTGTTGCGCAATAACAATTCATGCAGGCCCGAAAAGTCGGTTTGGAAGCCATTTGATGTGTGAGAATTTCGAAATTCTAGTTAATTAAGTGTACATGCCCCAAGTTCAAATGCCTCATTCTCAAGATTGATTACTAAACCCAGGTAAAAGTGCAAGAAATCGTGAGCCAAAATATTAACTAAATGCACTACAAAACCTAGCAAACACTCGACTTCCGGGACAAGCATCGAACTTCCGGTAGCTTTTCTCGCACCCGACTCGGAGCGAAGCTAAGCGCCATCCAGCCCCCTATAGTAGAAATCAGTGAGGTAGGCCTACCGGGCGAATGACATCCGTGCATGCATAACGTACCGTGGGATGGCGCCACCGACGTCATTAGATGCTAGTGAGCCTCAGGTAAGAGTGCATCCAACTCAAACCATGGAGAGCATTTTCAATTTAATGGCGGCGTTAGAGATGGCGGATTATACACTTTTTTGTGTGTAAAAAAACGGTTATCCTATGGGAACAAAAAATGGTGTCTATAGAAAAGTGTTATTTCATTCTTCGCGCGAAATCATCATACATCTGTTTATAACCGTATTTAAGTTGAAAAAACAACCGTAGCCCCAGAGACTTCCAACAAACTTTTGCAATATATATCGTACCCATAAACATATGCCCCGATCTAGCAGTTGAACACACTCTTACTTGATGCTCTCCATTAGATGCTGACTGGAAACAGACGACGACATGCCGCCCGCTTTTGACGCTATGATTTATTAAATACTTTCAGCAGACATATTGTGTGCTTGATAAAAAATAGGACTAAGGTACAGAAACCACTTCCGCCCCACGATCAGCTGCCATAGACGAAAACAATTTTGTTCTTTCATGAAACTGAGGAAGCCCGAGTTACTCGCTTATATTTCTCTACGTAAAAGCGACTATTAAAATATGTGCTCGAGCAATAAGTGTCCACATTCCGAGAAGAGTGTCTGTTGTGGAGTCGCCGCACCGTTCGCGCGCAGCCCGAGATATGAAGATCCGTTCCTTCGCTTCGCGCGTAACCAGAGCATTCCGTACCAGAGGCCAGGGCCGTAACCAGGGGGGGGGGGGGGGGGGGGTTAGGGGGTTCTGACCCCCCCCCCCCCCCCGAAATTTTTTTCTGGGTACGGCCCTGGTCGGTACACTTGCAGCCAGCCGATTTAATCTCCACCTCTGGGCACGCGCAGTGGCGCCGGTCGGCTACCGGATACCAAACCGGGACCGGTTCTCCGGTTTGCTGCAACTCTCCATTATATGCCACCGATGCACATGATTCGTAGGCGAAAATAAGACAATAGAAACTCTCAAAATGGCCGCCGTTGTCCACGAAAAACCCCCCGAAATTTTTTTCTGGGTACGGCCCTGCCAGAGGCGTCTTTCTTTTATTTCGTTTTACCTATAATAAACGAGACGTCAGTCTTCCGCTTGACTCCGCAACAAAATGTTGTCTGCGTGGTCTCTTTGGCAAAGAGCGTAAAACAAAACAGTGTCCAACCCTTAGTTTCCTTTTATAGTAGCTTTCCATTGGCTGGAACGATCATTGATGCGTTGCATGGGAAGAAGGGAGGTGTCAATCATTGTTCCAATAGCATCGATTACTTGAGGAAAACTCAAATGAGTCTTCCTCCTATTATTTTCATTTCAAGAAAAAATGCATGTTGTGACATGTGTGGTTTATTCGCTATGTTAAAATAGTTTTGTTGCTTTGCAGTTGTCGAAGATGGGACTGATTTAGTAAATGCATTAAGATTTAAAGGCAATCAGGTGACAAAGTTCTATGTCTTTACTTTCTATCCCCTTTTATTACAACAGTTCCAACAACAATCTTTTTGCTGCAAAATATTGTGTGTGTTATAGTCTCAGCTAAAATAGTTTTTATGGCAATTTGAGGAACTGAGGTGTTTTCTATAGTACTTGCATCGCTTTTTACAAGGTGATGAACAAGAAGTTAGAACCACCTGATCCAAAAGCTTAAATGGGAGGGGAAGGGGGGCACGCTACCACAGCCGTGATGAAGCACTCACGCATCTTTTTGCTGCAGATTATACTTCTGAGTATCCCCAGGAATGACGGAGCCCGTGTGCTGGACGGACCACGTGACGCCACTGAACCGAGCGTTCTCAAGCCACGCGAAACAGTGGCTCCCGAGACCCATCTTGGTGGATTTCAAGTTAGAAGCATTTGGAGCCTGCCAACACTGGTCGTCAGCTACGATGCCTCTACAAAAGCTGCTATCCCACGCCAGTCATTCGAGGAACCCTACCACACCCGTGAGGGAGCGCTCGGACGTCTTTTTGCTGCAGGTTGGTTATTTGAATACTTCAGCTTGTTGTAGTTCAAGAAACTATTGTCTGCTAGTGGTATCGTGCCCCAGTGATTAGTTCTGCAGTTTTCGTTGCGCATGCTCTTGGTTTCCGGACGTTATGTTCGCAATTTCGCAGTGTGAAATAAATTAAATTGAATGTGTGCTACAAAAGCCATGTTTTTGCCACAGAAACTGCTACAAGCAGTTATTTTGTATTTTTCACCACTGATGATGTCATTTTGCCTGTTAATCCATATAAACATTAGCCACTTGTGCTTTCTCGCCTTTGAAACATTCTCAGATAATGATATGGTTTGAAGTTGGACTGCATCATTGCATCTGCATCTTTTAGAATACAAGACGCATCTCCAGTGAACTCGAGGAGCTTCCCGGAACGCCCATTTTTATCGCACTGGGTAAGCCTTTTTGCATCTTTTGAAATGCAGGATACAGCACCACTTTATTTCAATTGTAGGCTACTCCATAAGCTAAGATGTGTGCTTAGAGTGCGGTTTGGTACAAGGAAAATAGTTTTTCTCCATATGTTCACAAATCTGGTTCCGTCCATTTTCAATTATATATTAGTGGCTCAGATAAGAAAGATTATAAATAATTTAATTTTCAAAAAGTCAGCAGAAAATAGGGAAGTGACACATTATTTCTAAGTTCAGAGTTCACCATTTGCATTTGTGGTTTATTTCTATTGTACATACTACACAACAAGTGATCACCTGGTGCCACCTATCTTATGTGAATGCTGAGGGTGCTCGCTTTTGTTTATTGGTTGAAGGTGATCAAGATTCTTTTTTAAACAAAGAGGTGGAGCGGATGAGGAAGCAGTTGTCGTTGTCACGAGCCAAAATTTCATCAGCTTCCACATATCTGACGTCATGATGGCGCTTAAGACGAGGACAAACAGGAGACTAGACAACACGGAGACTAGCGCTCCGTCTTGTCTAGTCTCCCTTTTGTCCTCGTCTTAAGCGCCGTCATGACGTTAAATTCCCAGTACCAACTAGCCCATCAATCTGCATTGATTTCACATATTCTTGTGATTCTATTATGATAGCCTGTGGCTATCTGATCTTATTAAACTCTGTCATGCAACCACATCTGGTAATTGTACTGCCAAATGTTCACACGACACCAGGGGCTGTCTTTGATATAGTGGTTTCCTTGACCTGCATAGGCTATGCAAAAACGGATCATATATTGTCTCCACCACACAATGCACCTGGAGGTCTCTCCAGTTCTAACGCTTTTTTTCGCGAACCTTCTCTAGTCATTACACAAACTGATATCCATGTCGGGTAGGTATTGCCATATTATTCAAGTTGTCTTGTATGTTTTGTGTTTTATTTTTAATTCCTAGTAGCAAGGCTCCACTGCGAGTTATTCTTTTGTTTGTCGAGTCACTTCTATCCGTTCCTTAGTTTATTTATGTTTCCTTTGCAACGTATTACCACACCGAACTTCAATTTCAGTCACCACAGATTTTTGTCCTGATTATATTGACGAGTAGGATCACTTGTGGCTCTATTTTGGTTGTTGTAGCACCGTAAAAATCTACAACACGTTTCATGGGAGTTACTTCAGCTGTAGAAATTATTTTAGCCTTCAACCGGTTCTAGACTTTTCAGGAATGGAAAAAATAAAATCTAAGATAAGTATGTTAGTAAAGCCCTTTACATGTTACCATATAACTGCCAAATTTGTTTATCAATGAACGTACTAGTTTCGCACAAAATTTTTATTTAGTTCCGGGTTGCAAGCAACGGTGACGACAACTGCCTAGTCTCTTTAGTGTCCCTAGTCAAGGGGAAAGGCGGTGCCACTCGTAGAGCTCTTGTAGGCACTTCCAGGCGTGGATCAGAAGGCGTCCAGGCATCCTCCGCCCCAACGTGCTCTTTTACCACACTTTTCCCTCCCAAGTTTTGGGCAGTTAAAATATCTAGCACCGCTTGCTCCTTCCAATTCAACGTCACTTTTGGGGGGAGGCAGCAGAGGAAGAAACGGGTACAGAGCCTGAGTAACGGACAAGCGTGGCGTGGCGAACGCGGTTAGAGAACAACGAAAGAGAGAGTGTTCAACGTCTCAATCAGTGTCACGTGGTTTATGGACGAGCTGCCGTCGCCACAGAAGGAGTTGTGCCAAGGTATCCTGGTCACCAAATAAAAACAAAGAACATAAAAAAAATAATTTTGTAATTATTGGAGTTTTAAATATTCTGAACTGTTTCGTGTATGTACAATAACCTATGGTGCTGTCATGCAACAACTACTCTAACTTGTTTATTTCTATGTCCTGGCCCTTTTCAAGTTATTTCACTTAGGTTTACACCTTTCTTAAATCACACTGACACGTGCTGTGCACTTACGTGAAACTCATAGTTCGCAGATATCGGAAGGTTTAGTTCGCCATTGCACTCAGTTCAGAACCTAATCACTTTCCAGACATTTTGTTTTGTTTTCCAGGTTTTGTAGTTGTTCATATGGACGTGATTGGTCTGGAAACTAGAGATTGCCTTCCAAATGGAAACTGGACATGGCCCACTAATTATTTCTTAAGAATAAAGGTATGAGCGTGTTTTACTTCGTGCTGCATCTTATGTGCACTTGCTTGAAATTGATTACTAACACGGTGTTTAATTATCTATGGGAGGCACAGTTGGCAGTAACTTCTGAAATTAACTCGCGACAACAGGCTTGACAAAACTCATTTAACGCAGTAGTTCCCTCTTCAAAGGCATTTTCAAAACTTCCCTAGCTGAAATAGTTTCGCATCACAAGTCAGAAGTTGGTTCCACTGTCTAGTACCCGCTGCATCTTGTGTGCACTGCATCTTGTGTGCACTTCCTTGAAATTTCTTACACCGTTTTTAAGCACCTGTTAATCACTGGGATGTGCAGCTGGCGTTAACTCCTGAAAGTAACTTGGGCCAACAGCCTAATCACATTCCATGGGCCCTAGATATTTAATTTGATTTGTTCCCACATCAAATATTAGCTGGCGTGTTGTCCGTAACTTGCAACGGCAAAAAATCGTAAATCTCAATCACTGAGCTGCACGTCATGCGTGACGACGGGAATCGTTCCGACACTAAAAATTAGCTGGCATGTTGTCCGCACCTTGCAGCAACGGCCAGTGCCTGTTGAACTGCTAGCTGCAGTGATTTAACAACATAGAAATCTCAGTGAACAATAAATATAGCAGTAAAATGCTATATTTATTGTTCACTGAGGCGTCCGTTTATGTAAGTCACTGCAGCTAGCAGTTCAACAGGCTCTGGCCGTCACTGAAGGTCTGGACAACACGCCAGCTAATGTTTTATGTCGGAACGATTCCTGCCGTCGCGCATCACGTGCAACTCAGTGATAAGATTTACAGTTTTCTGGACTTGCAAGTTACGGACAACACGCCAGCTAATTTCCGATGCCGGAACGATTCCCGTATCTGTGCATCACGTGCAGTACAGTGACTGAGAGTTACGGTTTTCTGCCATGCCTTTACAGGTCAAGTTACGGGGAAAACCTTAGGGCCTCAATACTGTCATGCACGTAATACCTAGTTAATGCTGTGACCGTGATGCGAGACAACGGTAACTGTACCGGCTTCAAAAATTAGGTGGCAATTTCTAGTAATTTGACGGGATTCGTTTTTACAGTGCGAGGCGAGTCTGACTCCGGCTTTCCACGTGGAGCACCTTTTGTACCCGCGTGTATCTCTGGAACATTCGGCATAAAACGTTCGGCGCGTCGAACATTCGTAACTTGATCAGACGAGAAATTTATCGAAATTACGACGACGCCAAGTAGAAACAATAAAAAAAAAAAAAAGATTTCTCTCCCTAAAATTGAACCCGAATCCTCGGCGCGAAAGCCAAGCTCGCTAACCAGTTGGCCATGCACGCGCTCGTTCAGCGACGCGTGTGACAATATATAATGATCGTTTTACCTTCCCAACATGCGTAGTAAAGCAACTCAATAAAGTGTTACTCCTCGCTGATTGTATTGTATTATATTTAATTATTTCTTTGGCAGAAGTTTCAGACTGATGACATCCGTCCCTTCACTACACATCAGTGGACCTTATTACTTCTAAAAACGGTTTCGCTCCTCCCTAGTCACTGGGGTGCACTTTGGAAAGCTACATATATATTTATTAGATAATTCTTTACACAGATGTGGCGTAGTGTAGTGTTAAATTTTTACGTCTGCTGCGACACAGTAAGAATGAACCATTATTAACATTACAGAAATATTTTAAAAAGTATAGACCACTCCTGCTCAGTCTCTAAACCCAATAACGCTGTATTAGTTTTTCTTTTGCACTCTCCCAAAAATAAAGAGCAATCTCTAGTCAGCAGAATGAAAGGAAATTTCCGAATGATTACAAAAGAATAATGACGCCGGTAAGATCTTCCAAATAGTTATTTGACGAAATCATTTATTAAACGGAGACAGCACAAAAAAAAGAAACTTTTGTCTCACGGTTTAAATGGTAACTAATGATGCGATGCATATTCGAGATGAATAAAAATTCCCGAATAAATAAGACAATATAAAACGCGGAGCGCCAAGTCGACAGAATATTTCAAAAGAACTCACTTGAGGCACTTTAATTTGCGGAACCTCCAACGAGATAAAAAAAAAGGATTCAGTAATTATCTGCACCGTCGCGAATGCCTCACTGCACGATCATTAACGTTTAATAGCTACAAAACATTATAGATATACATATATATATAGAAACTTAAATTGACATTTAAACATGGTGATAATAAAAAAAATAAAAGCAATTTTAATTATGCGGTACCGCTAATCCGAAAATCTATTTAATCGGCCGCAATTGTCGCTCTAGTTCGGAGCAAAACACCGAAAGAGCCTGAAAAAGAAGCTTTCGATAATGTCGGTATAAAAAATGTAATTTGAAAGATCAGCAACAGAATTAGTTTCCTTTATATAAACTTGTTCTGATTAAGTAAAAACTGTATATTAATTCTGTTGGCTCGTGTTAACCACGGGCCGTGACAGCACGCTAGACACGCGTGAATGTAAAAAGACTGCTTCTAAAATTGCGCGCTTGATATTAGTCAGAGTTGTAACTGATGTCTTTTCATTATAGTGAGGCGAGACCTTCAGAACTGTCACGAGCCGCTCAAGGAAATGCCTTACTAACGAGCGTTCTGAGCATAAAAAAAGAAAAAAAAAACTGCTCACACGAAGGTTAAATGCGAGGCGTGTCTATTACACAAACAAGGCTGGTGGGAAAAGTGTGGTTTATTACTACAATATAGCCAATTAATTTGTATCCCCCTTAAGTAAGCTCCCCTCGCCCTATCTATACATTATTGCATACAAAACTTGTATTGTTGAAAGCCCAGCAGTTCATTATCTGTCATTTTGTTCAGTAGCCCTACCCGTATTTCCTTCTTTAATTCGTCCACACACCGTGCTTGCCACTGCATTTTCGGCCTTTCTCGTCCATAACTCGCCTTTTAGAGCGCAGCTCTTAGGCACCCGTTTCCGGCTTGAGCGGCCTCGCCGTCGGCGTAACCGCGCGTTGGATTATGGGACGCTTTCCATATTGACGTCACACGTGACGTCACGGGTGATATCATGAGTTACGTGAGGGTCATGAGTTACGTCCCCACGACCTTCACAAGGCGTTCACGAGTGACATCACGAGGGAGGAGGGAGGGAAGGGGAGGGGAGGATGAGGTGGAAGAGGGAGGGAGGATAAAGAGAGGAGGATGGAGGAGGGAGCAGGATGAGAGGAAGAGGGGAGGGTACGGAGGAGGAAGAGGGGGCATACCCTCCTCTCTGTACCCTCTTCTCCTACCAAAGAGCTGCGCTCTAATTCGGCATTACAGGGAATTGTAAACGTCTCTAATTTTTTTTTTCTTTTTATATTATTGTGAAAAATCCACGTCTTGTCATTTGTGATGATCTTCTCAGCGAATCAGGTTCCGCTGCGAGTCGTTTCATGAATTCAATGAAAATGTCTTCCTGGGTGTCATTGTGCTTCTGACGGAGATCTTCTGGCATGGTTTTGGCACAGATCTTGTTCAGTCAATCGCGTAAAATTTGTTGTGCAGTTTTTTTTATATATATTTGTGCACAATGTCTTTCATTTTCCGTATGCTTGATCGCAGATCGTTGCGAAAGTGTTTACTTTTATTTCTTGCGACGTTTTGTTCAATTGGAAAGAAAGGAGTCGTTCGGAAACACATATATACCGATATTAAAACCGACTCGCACCGGAACTTGACTATACTTCGTTTCAGCGTAAGTCAAGATGGAGACGATGCTGCAAGCGCGAGCAGTGGTTCTGAACAGTGCATGCACCGCACAAGCGCGCGTGCTTGGCTGGGACGCTGAAAGCTCGCAGATCGCCGTTTCGTTGCTCTTGCTACTCTCGCACTTAAGGTAGAACCAAGTATTGGCCTCGAGATTTTATCGGCACTGCTGTTGTGATGAAAATCCGAACTACGCTAATCGATTTTACACTAACCGGGCGCAAACCGAATGCTACGCACGCGAGGCTGAAGCTATGGTAGGCGCCTATGCAGCGCTCGCGCATTGGAATAAACTCCTAAGAGCTCGTGCTCTGCACAGGAGCAGATTCAGAACTCTGTTTTTCTTTTTTTTTTCTTTGTTTTATTTTTTTTTTTTGGGGGGGGGGGGGCAATTTGTAAGGTTACTATTCGCCCATTCTTTCTTGTGCACCGGGGGGTCGACTTTGTTTTTTTTTTTTGTTTTTTTTTGGGGGGGGGGGGGGGGGCCGCCCCCGTCGCCTCCCTCTTGGATCCGCCCATGGCTCTGCACCCCTGCGCGTGCTCCGTGACGTTAGTGTGGATTAGGGTGCCTTTATGTGCGCTTTGCTTTGAGTGGAGACATCTGGCCATTTCGTCCCGCACGTTTAGTTTTGTTTTTTGTTCAGAAGCACGTGAAAGAGCGTGTTCTTTCACGCGTTTGTGACGCTGACTGTGCTATAGCGACATTTTGTTTTCGTTGATTTATTTGTATTTTACCCGTGAGCGCGTGTTGTCGGCATCGGGCATCCAGCCGCATTGTGGACAGAGAAAAAAAACACCTGCCTCATAAAGAACCATGCATTAATAAGAGCACGCTTCCCCAAATTTTAATGTGGGTCTTGAGGCCAATAGCATAGGAAATTTCGGCACATAGGAAGGGAAGCAACCGTTTCTATATAAGAACGCCAAAGTGTGTGGGAGCCGAGGGTGAACGACGAGGCAGAGGGCACGTGACAGGCGGCCGACGGAGACGACACGAGCTGGCGCGAGACATTGCGAGCTGAGCGAGGCTGGTAGCTGGACAAGGAACGACGGAGCCGGGGCTGCCTGGCCTGGCCCATCGAACCCTGGCGCGGTCCACCAGCGAGGTCTGGAGCAAGACCGGTGGAAACGGCGTGCCCGGGCCATATGACCTGGGCTATGACGATCCCGGGGTGGTTCCGCAGCGAGACTCGGGCATTGATAGCCCGGGACAGACAGCCTACGCAGCGCTGGCGTGGGAAAGGCGATCCGCAGGCCTGGACACGGACCCCGACTGTGAGCTCTGATCGACGGGCGACAACAAGGGTCAACGGGCCCGGACTACCGGCTCTCGACGACGGGCAACCGAGAGGTACAGTAAACCACTTCGCTGTCTTCTCGTTGCAATGTGTGATTCTCTGGGTGACGGGCGGAACGCATACCGATCGGGCGGCGATTATTAGTATAGAGGGATCTCCCCAGTAAAGAAGCCCGCATTAAAATGGCGCAGGACAGGGCGGGCTGAGCGATGCTGGTAGCTGGACAAGGAACGTTGAAGCCAAGCTGCCTAGATTGGCCCATAACGAACCCCGGAGCGGTCCACCAGCGAAGTCTGGAGCAAGACCGGTGGAAACGGCGAGCCCGGGCCATATGACCTGGGCTATGACGATCCCGGGGTGGTTCCGCAGCGAGACTCGGGCATCGATAGCCCGGGACAGCCAGCCTACGCAGCGCTGGCGTGGGAAAGGCGATCCGCAGGCCTGGACACGGACCCCGACTGTGAGCTCTGATCGACGGGCGACAACAAGGGTCGGCGGGCCTGGACTACCGGCTCTCGACGACGGGCAACCGAGAGGTACAGTAAACCCATTCACCGTCCCTCGTTGCTGTATGCCACTCCCTGGGTGACGGGCGGAACGCATACCGATCGGGCGACGATTATTAGGATAGAGGGACCTCCTCCGTAAAAGAACCCCACATTAAAATGGCGCATCCAACGTGGGGCCCGTTCGGTATGCCTCGGCTTCTAGTCGTCCCCAGAGAGTCCCATGGATTCGTTGAGCGGGTTGTTCACTAACGCTAACGATGCCCGTTGAGACAAAGTATGTTGGAATTATGGTGACTTGTCTCAAAGCAGAGCTCAGCAGGTGTCTCCTCGAATCGAGTACTTAAAGGTCTCGAAGGACGAGGTTGCGGACGCGCGTTCTCGGGTACCCCAGAATAGTGGTTGGCAGAAGGTGACCCAACCGGGGGGAACACGAGGAGCGCGGTTAAGATGTAAGAAAGTCGTCTTCGGAGGCAGAGGAGAGCCACGGCATGTTCGCTGGAAGGCAGGATAGCGACTGGCAGGAGGGAACACAGCCAGGACTTATTCCATATTTAGGATTTAGGCTTGGAGTGATGCGGTAGGCAAGCAAGCGCTTGTCGAGGCCCGGGGTGCAGATGGGGTTTTGTCAGTGGGTGTCGGAAAGATTGCGGGAATTGCAGTCGACACCGGGAACACTGGCGGTCGAGATTGTCAGCGGGTGTTGGGTAAACTGGCGTAAATTTCAGTTGACACCGGGAACGCTGGCAGGCGAGTTAAGGAGCAGTATGATTTGTAACCGCTGGGCCAAGACGGCTAGTTGTTTCGCGTCACTCCAACAACCGACGAAAGGCAGAGGGACGACTCTCCCTTGAGGGGGTCGTTCCGAGAAAGCTGCGAAATGTTTTATATGATACTTTTTCGGCTTCACTCTGGCCGGTCGTGGCAGTGACAGCAAGACTTTTAATAAGTTATGTCGCGTCACGACCTGGCCGGGGACGAGGCGGTAGGCATTTAGGTGGCTTGTAGTTGTCCAGCTTGCCTTGAGGCGTGAACGGTTTAAGCGGGCTTGCTCGCTGAGCTACCGCCCCCTCCGAGGACCGAGCAGTCCCTAGAGCTCGTATGCACGTGGACGGAATGGGACGCTGACGCTTACATCGAGTACCACATGGTATATGTAGCCGTTTTGGAGCGCGGGTATGGTATTTGGTCATCCCGTTACAGGCTATGGATCCCTTCGCTTGCGCAAAAGATGGACTAGGTTTACGCCATCGTTACCTGTTCTGAAGGAAACTCACGCTTTGAGCAACGCAGCTAGTGGTTTTGCTATATCGCTTGCTCCGAGGTGAGAAGGGTACCCGAGGTAAAAAGACGCGAGCGTCGTGTCTTACGTTTAGGCTTACTCGGCGAGATACAAACGAGGAGGCTTGCCCGGTTCACATCGCTGACTTGAAAGGGTACTACCGTTGTCGCGATGGGGAATACGTATAACATGAGGTTTCGGTAGGACACAAGAAATCCCCTGTTCTTGGCGACCCAGGAGCGAGCTCTGGAATGCAGTCTTGCTGAGTTAGCCGCATGGTACATGAACCCGTCGGCAAGCTATGTGGCGGAAGAGGCTATGGCCACTGCCACAATCTGCGGCAGAGTATTTGTTCGCTGTGTGTTGTTTTAACAGTTTGTTCTGCGCAGAATAGCTTCTTGGAAAGACGGTCATAGACGCTGTAACCCAGGAAGCCCACCGGGAGGGAAGACGGGACCATTCGTTTTCCCAAGTGCTCAGGGTGGCTGACAGTTGTTCGGCCTGACGAACAGTTCAGGCGGGCAGTTCTAAGCCCGCTGTGACCACTAAGCGGAACGGGGCAAGTCCGTCTGCATCGGCCGGACCAGCTTAGAGCAAGCCCCCTGCTTCATCGCGGTGAGTGGGACAGCGAGCGACAGACAGGTCGGCATTGTCTGCCGGCTTCGCTAGCCACCACCACCTACGCCGCTTTCGGACGCTGCAACGTGGCCACTCCGGCAACAGCAACAGCGGCCGCCCATGAAGTCCAGCGGCTCCCTGAGGCCCATGAAGTCCCCCGAAGTCCGGGCCTTGAGGGGGGGAGAGTGTGGGAGCCGAGGGTGAACGACGAGGCAGAGGGCACGTGACAGGCGGCCGACGGAGACGACACGAGCTGGCGCGAGACATTGCGAGCTGAGCGAGGCTGGTAGCTGGACAAGGAACGACGGAGCCGGGGCTGCCTGGCCTGGCCCATCGAACCCTGGCGCGGTCCACCAGCGAGGTCTGGAGCAAGACCGGTGGAAACGGCGTGCCCGGGCCATATGACCTGGGCTATGACGATCCCGGGGTGGTTCCGCAGCGAGACTCGGGCATTGATAGCCCGGGACAGACAGCCTACGCAGCGCTGGCGTGGGAAAGGCGATCCGCAGGCCTGGACACGGACCCCGACTGTGAGCTCTGATCGACGGGCGACAACAAGGGTCAACGGGCCCGGACTACCGGCTCTCGACGACGGGCAACCGAGAGGTACAGTAAACCACTTCGCTGTCTTCTCGTTGCAATGTGTGATTCTCTGGGTGACGGGCGGAACGCATACCGATCGGGCGGCGATTATTAGTATAGAGGGATCTCCTCCGTAAAAGAACCCCACAAGTGTTAGATTTTTTTTTTTTTTTTTTTTGCGTCACCAAACTTTGTTCACTCGTAAAGGGGCGGTGCAACGATTTCCGGACTTCGGTCAAAAATTTGTGGAAGTTGCCCTCTGACACTTCTGAAGTAAAGAACAGAAAACCGATTTCGCTTGCGTGTCCTAGTTGTTGCGTAAAAAAAAAATATATATATATTGGCATTTTTGGCACCCCTCCACCAGAGCCTGAAAGGCTCTGGTGGAGGGGTGCCAGAAGTGCCAATATGCCAGCAACGCCCTCCACTCACCCTAGTCTTCAGGGCCACACCTAGCCCCCCTCCTAGTGACGTCATTCGGAGTGCCGTGTAGCTTCCCCTGTGCTCTCTCGGAGGACGCTTCCTCTCCCTCTCTATGCTGACATTAGCGGGCGTTCTGCTGCAGCTTAGAGCCGAGCGAAGTTACGTAATCTTCTCGCCGTAGTTCCTTCGGCTGCCACTTGCGGCTGCAGGTGGGGTGAAAAAGCTCGACTTTTGCTTTGCGATTATGAAGCGGAATAGCGACATTTTTTATGAAGGAAATGTTTTCTCAATTCTCCGGGACACGATAAACAAGGTAAAAATGACGAGATGCAAATTCTTTTAATCTTAAAATCATGGCATCCCCCCCCCCCCCCCCCCCCCCCCCTTAAAGGGACCATAAAATGACCTGTCTACTTTTGCCCCAAATATTATTTTCATTAAAACTTCAATGTTCACTGAATGCCGAACAGGCATCCATTCCCGTTTCGGTTTATTAACTTCTACAAAAAAAAAAATATCGACTTTTTTTCTGCCTTTAATTCACCGAAAAACAAGCTGCGGCGTAATTTTGACGGTATCGGAACGGGAAGTTCTCTCGGCAGTAGTAAAATGGGCGCATTAGCGGCGGTGAGTTGACGGTGTGCAGGGAGGTTTTACTGCGCTGGTGGCGCTGATGCCATCCGACATATTTTCTGAATCGGCGCCTCTCATCGCCGCGATAGCCATAGACACATTGCAGCTGAGCGAAATTCAATGAGATATGTTGCGCTACAGCGGCAGCATGGAACTAGTCCAATACGCCGGTATGCCTGTTGGCAAGTGCGGCGAGTCTTCCGACGAAGTCTCCAGTTCTTCTTCGGAATCGGCGGAGGGCTTTTGGAACCTGCCCGCACTCGCGGTGAACACTGTGAATGGGACTGTAATCACGCTTAGTGTCAAAATGCTCCGAGCATACACGAATGATTTTAGACCCGGGGTCCCTCAAACCGATGAGCCTGCACCAAAAGCTTCGACGTGGTTCATCGAGTGGCAGGCGCTAAAACTGCAACTGTTTTCTTTTTAACCACCGGACCGCACAAACTGTAATTCGGGCACTTCGTTACACCGCAGCATTTTCGGCATAGCGACCGAGCAATCAATCACAAACAATGTAAACACTACCCGAGCAGCCAGAAAAGGAAAGTCTTCTCTGGGAAGAAAGCGCGACCAGGAGCAAACCCGTTCAGTAGACGACGCTCGTGGGTTCGCAGGCGCAGTCGGGTCTTTCTCTTGATTCGTATACCACACGATAGATGGCGCTTGACTCCGAGCATTATCTAATTCGGAAATTTTCGTGAGATTTCTAATTATGCTACAAAGTGTGGATCTGAATATTATTTAACAAAACGTTTAGGAAACATCCGCCGGCTATTTATTGTTTATGATCGCGGTGCTGGTGAGGTAGGCTCTTACCCAATACACGAACTCATCTCTGTGACGTCACGGCGCGGTGGTGGCGCGTCGGTCGCACTTCCGGTCTAGGGCTGTGGGCAGAAGTCACCATGCCAGACGCGTATTCCTGCGTTGTATTGAAAGGAACCAGACAAAAACCTGCCTTCTCGTCAAAACGCCGGGACTGGGGCCGTACCAAAAGTGTCGAGAAAGGTTTGAAGGTCAGTTTTCAAGTGCTTGGTTCGCACGAGAATCTGGATATGTGCCGTGAAAAGGGAAAAGCAGACGCCGTCGGACAACGATTGCTTGGGCGAGAAGCATTTTGGGTTGAATTCACGGATACTTGTGGTCATCAGATTTATTTGTTTTGTTTCAACATGAACGCCAGAAAACTGTCAAGTTGTGCGTCTGTGGACTACGTTCAGTGCGTCTTCAAGTTCAAACGGCCGCCTGATCGTTCGAACTGTCGTCTGCTCTTTGCAACGTTTCTGCTTGTCGTCTGCTCTCTTAGACGACGCCGGTCCGTAGACCAAATGTTGGCCCGGTACTTGCGGTAAGAAGTGAGTGCAGGCCTCAAAAGACTTAAATTTGAAGTTTGGTGAGCAGGCCCGATGTAAACAGTAGATACAAAGAGATGTTGGTCATTGTTACGAGTGACCAACACCGACTTGTTATGCCTAATTTAGTTGGTCCGATTCTGCTTGCGATTTTCAGTATCGTCGTCGACCATCTCAGCTACGGTTCACGCTTTTGCAGCCCGAGCGGCGTCGCGACTGAAAATTCCGAGCGAAATCTCATCATGCGAATCATGCTTCAGCGTACAATCTGCGGCGTCCACGCGGAATGAATCGCCACATGTCACATTATTCAAGCGAAGGTTTGCGGTGTAACGAGCCTCGGTAATTTCGCTGACGCCGCTCGAGATAGTCAGAAATCGACAGGAAGACGTAGAAGCAACATTTCGAAGGCGAAAAAGGGCAGAGGGACTCACACCGACGCCGACAACATTGCATTTCAATGGTTTGTTTATGGGCGACGGCGAGCTTTTTGCCCACACCCCCATCGCGCATGCGCGGTGCCGGTGGCGTCCGCTAGGGGCGCTCCGGGCGCTCCGGTTTGTTTGTAAACATGAGTTGGTGTATAGGTGACGTGGATTCGGCTGACGTGCTGCGGTTCCGCTGATGCATCGCTGTCAAAAGGCAGAGAGCTTTCGAAGGAAAGAAGGTGTAAAGAGTCCGGTTTCCTTTTAGAAGCTCTAAAGCGAAGAATCTTTTTTTTTTTACTCTCTACTTTTGTGTTTTGGGGTTTCTTTTCACACCTTGGTCATTCCATGTCAAACGTCCCAGACGTTGCGTTTGACCCTTCCGATGTCTAAAAAAAATTCATTGCCTTTTGCAGCAATATCCGTAGCCGTGCCCTGAAATAGGTTTTGCGAAAAAATATTTTTGATAACGTGAGCGAGCTTTTAGCTTTTAGAAACAGCGTGAAACTAGGCATCACTCAATGATTAATGAAAAATCAGCTTTTTAGTGAAACACCCAACAATGTTTTTTCTTAAATTTGCACGGCTTTCGACTTACAATTTTGCTGGGCTGCTGAAGTTTTGTTTAATTTAAATAATTAAAAAAAATTGAAAATTTTAACCTATTTGTTATTTTATCAACAAAAATATCTAATTGCTCCAGGGACTTAATATAACCTTTTATCGGCTGCCACAGCAGGTATATAATCTATAAAAAAATGTTTAAACTCGCTCAATTAAATACCTCGTAGTAAACAGAGATCCTGAAGTTGTAAAAAAGTGCGTTTTGACGCATAAACAGCCGTTTCTTTCACTCTGGGGTGGTCCAAGTAAAAATACAAAATATGGTGTGTTTGGAAGAACAATCGATAATCTTTTGATTATGAAAGTTTAATCGAAGTAATTTTTGTTTAAAGCGAGAAAACAATTTTTGAAGTTGAACTCTCGCACCACTACCCGGCGTCGCTTCTTAACGCCTCTTCGCCGCACAGCACGCCACATGGGACGATAGCTGACACGATTAGGTCCAAAGAAAGAACGGAGTTTTCTGCCGCTTCCCCTTGTCCGTCTTTCCGACTGCAAGGGAAGAAACGGCGGGTCTCGTGTAATAATCGGAGGTGCCGCCAGCGCGTAGCAATAGCAGGCCCGTTGTGCCTTTTGTTCCCGAGGACGGCTCGAAACGCGATGCCAAATACGGGCAGCATCAGCTGAGGTGGACCTCTCCTAAAAGGGAAACGCGATAATATAGCCGCGATATCTAGCTGTCACGCATACGGCGGTGAAAAGCGGAACTATTCAGCGAAGCAAGAATTTGCCTTTTCGAAGCCGATTTAAACACAAACGAAGCGTGAGCCTCCAAATGCGCGCATTCGTTAACACCACATCGTTTCGTCGTTTGAGATTTCCCGTTCACGGGGCTTTTGTGTTCCTGTCTACATCTGTCCTGACCTCGAGAATAGATAGTGATTGCGATGTTCACGTAAGAAACAGCTAGCTTACTAGTGGATGTTCTAACCTGACAGAGCTAAGCATTAGCTGATATCGAGACAGTGGAAGACAACGGAGGACACGGCCGCGCAAAACAATCAAAATAGGAAAAGCCATAAAACAACAAGAGTAGAAAAAAGCCCTTTCCTACCAAGATGTACCCAAGAACTCGAGGTCTACCTGCGTGCGCACACCGTGACACCGTCGCACGCTTTGCCGGGCTCGACAGTGGCGTGCAGTGCAGAGAAGAGGCGTAAGGAACGACGCCAGGTTGTGGCGCGAAAGAACAACTTCAAATTGTTTTTTTCTCTTTAGAACAAAATTATTTTAATTAAGCTTTCAAGAAAAAAAGGAAATAAATTCGTTTGTATAAGTCACCCTATTACGTATTTTGCTTTGGGCCACCTCACGGCAGAATTGACGGCTCTTTAAACGGCAAAACCCAATTTTGCACAGATTTAGTTTCTTTTTTTTCCAAGATATTTAGTTGCATGGCCTGAAACCTTTTTTTGTGTACAGTATACCTGCAGGGTTGTCAATAAGAGTATTTACAGTCGCATGCAGCAAAACCATAGTTTGTAACAAAACTAAAAATATGCTAAAATGCTCATATATTCTTTATTTTTAAAACTGCTTCGAACATACCAAATTCCATGACCATGATCGTTTTTACATAGCAATCCAAATACCGTATAATTTTCAGGCGAAAATATTCCAGTGTTCCGTAAAAAGTCATATTTTTCTTGAATTATTGAATGGCTCCTAGTTGTACCCCCCTTTTACTAGTTCAAACCGCCATCACATCATGAAATTTTTTTTTTCGTAAAACAAAATATGTTAGAGAGGCACCACAAACGTTACGGTAAAGAGCCATTAATTTTATTTTAGGAATCGGAGGTGACCTTGGGACCTTCGGCATGGCATGGAAAAATCATGAACTCTTGATGCCGCCCATCGTTTAGGCATCGCGTTTCGAGCCGCCCTCGGGTACAAAGGGCACAACGGGCCTGCTATTGCTACGCGCTGGCGGCACCCCAGATTATTGTACGATACCTGCCGTTTCTTTCCTTGCAGCCGGAAAGATGGACAAAGGGAAGCGGCAGAAAACTCCGTTATTTCTTTGGACCTAATCGTGTCAGCTATCGTCGCAGGTAGCGTGCTGTGCGGCGAAGAGGCCTTAAGAAGTCACGCCGGGTTGTGGTGCGAGAGTTTAAATTCAAAAATTGTTTTCTCGCCTTAAAAAAACAATAACTTCGATTAAACTTTCAGAATCCAAAGATTATCGATTGTTCTTTCAAACCCATCATATTTTGTATTTTTACTTGGACCACCTCAGGGTGAAATCAACAGCTGTTATGCGACAAAACGCACTTTATTGCAACTTCAGGATTTTTGTTTACTGCGAGATAGTTATTTGAGCGGTTTTAAACAATTTTTATAGAATATATACGTGCAGGGCAGCCGGTAAAACGTTCTATGAAGTCCCGGAAGCACATAGATATTTTTAAATAAAAAAAACAAGTATGTTTAATTTTTCAAAAAAATGTTCGTTCTTGTTTAAATATTTAAATCATACAAACCTTCACAAGCCCAACCACATTATAAGTAGAAAGCAGTACACATTTAAGGAAAAATATTTTTAGGTGTTTCACTAAAAAGCTGATTTTTCATCAGTTATTGAATGACGCCAAGTTTCACGCTGTTTTTAAAAGTTAAAACCACTGATCTCTATGACAATTGCTGGATCGCGCTTCCCCGCTTGTTCTCTGCAGCGCAAGTGAAGCCACCGGACTTCACTCGCTTGGGATACGATTTGCCGTTTTTGCTAGCCTTTGCTGCGGTTTTCCAGCGTGCTGTAGACACGTTTTCTACTCGTTCCTCGTCATTCGCCGAAGAAGTTTTTTGAAGACTCTGTGTATCGTTGAGACTTGCCGTTGTGAACACGTGGAAAATTTTACGAAAGTGCAGTGTCGCAGGAAAAAGGCACAACGCGTCGAAAGGAATGGCTGGCGGCGTGTTCAAAGCTTCCTTGGCACGCCGAAGTGCCGTGTCTCTGTGCCTTCGCACGCTTGGATACCGAACAAGAACCGACGCCGTGTGTATGTGTTTAGCGAGTGCAATGTGCGTGAAGCTGTTCGTGCCTCTTGATCAGCGTCTTTTCCCCTCGCGGTTTAGGAACGAGCTTAACCCAGCGTCCACTAGCGACGGAAGATGGGGGGAAGGTACGTTTTTTTTTTTTCGTCCTTAGACGATTTACACAATACCGTGCACAACAGCTCCTCATCACTGATCAGTGCTGGCTTATTATCAACCTACTTAATTGCACTTGACGTTTGAGCGCGGCTCGCCTAATTGTAATTGGTCAACAGATTGCACACGACCATATCGGCCGCGCTTCAAAGATTTTCATTCTCGCCGTCTTGTACTTTTGCTTTCGAAAACCCCCCTGGCTCCACAACGTTGCCCTATTCGTGCTCCCACGGAATCTATTAGAGTAGATTTGAGACATAGCCATGGTTAATATAGTACATAAGAACACGTACAGATCTCCCCCTTTTATTGATAGCAACTCACCGGAACAGCTGGACGATCCAGAACTCCGTGGCCGATATATATAAATATCTCCGCGCGACACACGTTCAGAACTTTGGCGCGGCGTCAATTCTTGACCGGTATCCAAGCGTGCGAAGGCACAAAGATGCATCACTCGGCGTGCCAAGGAAGCTTTGATCACGCCGCGACACCGGCGACACGTTTTCGACGAGTTGTACCTTTTGATACGGCTTCACGCACATTGCACTCGCTAAACACATTCACACGGCGTCGGTTCTTGGTCGGCATCCAAGCGCACGAAGGCACAGAGACACGGCACTTCGGCGTGCCAAGGAAGCTTTGAACACGCTGCCAGCCCTTCCTTTCGACGCGTTGTGCCTTTTTCCTGCGACACTGCACTTTCGTAAAATTTTCCACGTGTTCTCAACGGCAAGTCTCAACTATACACAGAGTCTCAAAAAACTTCCTCGGCGAATGACGACGAACGAGTAGAAAACGTGTTACAGCACGCTGGAAAACCGCAGCAAAAGGCTAGCAAAACGGGAAATTGTATCCCAGCGGGGTTGCGTCCGGTGGCTTCACTTGCGGGAGCGGCAAGCGCGATCCAGCAATTGTCATTGAGATCAGTGGTTAAAACCGCGCTCACGTCATCAAAAAAATTTTTTCGCCAAAACTATTTCAGGGCATGGCTACGGACGTTGCGGCAAAAGGCCATGAATTTTTTTTTAGAAATCCCAAGGGGTCGAGTGCAATGTCTGGAACGTTTGACATGGAATGAATGACCCACAAGCTTCTACGACGTGCGGTGGATGAAGTTCGGTTTCAAAATTGTTTCATGGTCCCTTTAAGCTAAGACTAGTAGCTCCACCTTCAGCGCGAGCTCGCTGGCTTCCGCAATGCTTTGGTTGCGCGTGCCTGCGCTTTCACACTTGTGTTAGCGATTGCAGAAAACTAGTGTTGAAGGCGGAGCTTCTAGTCTCAGCTTAAAGGCCGGTTCTCACATTCAGCGAAGCGCTGATGTAGCGCTCCTCACGTGTCGTCTGCTACTTATCGTCTGACATGAGCAACAGTTTTGGCGGTGCAATACAAAGCAGGTGAACGCTGCCGTCAGCACGCGCTTAGCGCGAGGAGAGCGCTATGCTTGTAGCGCTCCGCTGCATGTGTGAACAGGCCTTTAAGGTGAACGGAGAATATCCGCATTTTGCAAAGCGGTTACGATGCGGTTCCTTAAAGGAGCTGTGCAACGATAATCAATTGGAATGTTTTTCTCTCTACACGAGCTTACTGGCACACCTGGGACTCAAGGATACTCACACGCAACGCCATTGGCCAAGAAACTCCTTTGTTGCGGTGTAATTTCAAGGACAAAAGCGGTCATTTTCATTCAATCTCTCCTTTGCAAAATTTGATGACGTAACTCGGGGATCGCAGTACACCCAAGTGACGATATTTGAATGCGGTTCATAGATTGGACCCGAGCATTGCGTGGGCACTCGACTTGGGCTCGTGACAATTGCTAGCTCGAGAAGCATTCGGGTTGTGACCCGTGTCCAATCGCTGCAACGACGACAACAGCCGAGCCATAACAATGTCTGGAACTCAGCGCGTGTCCTGTGCTTTGCCAACCCCAGCGCGTGGCTATGATCAACACTGGCGGCATATAATCGGGTCCAGATCACGTGGCCGCTTGTTCTGGCTGCGAGTTGAGGGGGTGAAGGCTGCTCGTTTTTATTCAATTTTTTTTTCTGGGACTTCTATTGCGTGGGGTGAAAAACGAACGCGTGTTTCATAGGTCATTAACGTTAGGGATCCGTTTTAAGCGGTATTTGTGCACAGTACAAATATTGTTGCACAGCTCCTTTAAAGATACAACACAATTTTGCGCGCATTTGTTGATGGAAATGAGCGGATCCGCTTCGCGGTTTAGATTTGAGCGCTTCTGAATGCACCTTAAATGATGCAACCGAAGGCAGAAATTGGACACAACAGCGGCGTCAGCTCAAAGACATCGCACAGATGTCTTCAAAAGACAAAAACTTGAACTTAAACTTGAACTTGAACTTGATTGTATACACGAGTTTCAGCTGAACGCTGACAGAGCACTGGTTTCCAATCAGAACCCTCTGGTTGCATTCTTTAGTGACGTAGGAACATTAGGAACTAGGGCCTTCTTATCCAGCGGGTGTTCAGAAAAGTGGGCTTTTCAAGCACAATCTCGAAACATCCTGTATGGAAACCTGTCTGTCAGTTATTAAAAACCTGCGGAGTTCCCAGACACATTTTTGGCCCGCGCCATTTTCGAGTTGTGCAGCCCTGGGGATCCTGGGGCTGCACAACGTGGCCAACCTGGGGATCCAAAGTGTTGTACCAAGTGAACCGCTTGCCGAATCGCCCAAGGTCATTTCCACCGTGAGGGGGCCAAGTAGATCTGGCCTCACGAGCGGCACCCTATACCAATGATACAAGGCCGTCACGGGGGTGACGGGGGCTCTTTGGATGGCGGCGCGGGCGATGACGGGGAATGAATGTCCACGTGTTGTTGAACCAGTGCGTCGTGTCGTTCTCCGGGACGGTGAGTAGCAAGGGAATTCCTACAACATGCACTGGACGTGTACCACGGCACCGAGTTGTGAACAAGAAAAGAAAAAAACGGCAGCGCTGCTGAAAGGGATGACACAACATGCCCTGCTGCATTTTTTTTTTTTTCAGAAATAAAAAATGTGTACGCAACTCTGTCAAGACAGAGGAGGGCGATACGTTGAAGTAGATAGCAGTTAATGTGTGATACTCTAGAAATAAACCACACTTTTGCCACCAGTTTTGTTATTTAGTAGACACACTTCCGCATGACTAGCAACGTTTTCTTTTTTTGGTTTTTTAACGATAAACGGTCGCCGAGTGTTTACAAACCAAGATATTTGTGAATGAGTGAAACTAACAAGTGTCAGTTGCTATGCTATTAAAAAAGAAAACTCTAATCTGTTTGATGGACGCATCTACATAGGTGCTTTTTGTTCAATAAAAATACGATGACATATAGCACGCGCAAACGCAGCTTGGTGATTAAAAATACCGTAGCACCGTTTGGTTTAAACTTGATCTAATGGAGTTACATGAAATCCCAGGAGGCAACGTTCGTTCGACGTGGAAGAACTACAGACGGCACAAGAAAGAGAGAGCTCAAGTGCTCGAGCCATTGATTTTGCCGAAGCGATGGAGCATGTCTCTGAATTCCCAAGTGGTCTGGACGACACCGCGACGTATCGATTATCTCACGTAGAACCAAAACAACAAGAACGCGCCAAAACCTCCACAATAAACGCAGGAAAAAAATCAAGGATAAACGCGCCAATTGCACTTAGACGGAGCAAAGCCTCTACGTAATTTTGTGCTCATATCCATTAGGAGCATTTCTCCCAAGAAAACGTCGATAGAATCTCAGGCACTTCTGAGAAAACAGCACTGTACACGACACCCTTCCATAGCCGTTGAAAGGTGAACAACCGCACAGCTCGGTGAGTTACGATCACCTTGTTATCGCTTAGCGGCAATTGAGAGTGCGGCAATGGCCGATATTAAGTCCGAATAACAAAGTTACGGAGCATAAAGCGTGAAGATAATTTAACACGACCTACGTTTCTTCAGATGTCGCTGAGTGTACGAGCCACCGACATCTTCGGTCAATTTATATGTAAGTGAGATTTACTTGACTTGATTCAAGTTTAATAAAATTTCTTTGATTTTAAATCTGATTAATTTTATTTAAATCAGTGTTGCTGTATAATAATGCTTCTTAATCATTACATGCATCTTTAAGCAAGACAGACTGATTGATAAATTCATCCAATCACTAAAAACAATGTCGCAAAAATACTGTAAATTTAAAGTACAGCTAAATTTAATTTAACTGTACTTTAAAATGCAAAGTTCGCAACCCTAGCGAAAGTTAATGGTAAAGTTGCACAGAATATAGAGCAGTCTCGCAAGGATATGCAGCAAATATATTGTTAGAGCATGACTTATAGAGCATAGAGGTGGAAAGTGAGGGCCCAAAACATGTCCACTTAAAACCGATCACAGCATTAGCCTGCCGTGGCGGTATTTCCCGACGTTTTGAGTTCGTGCACGCTGATGCCCAAATGTGCTTGATGTTAGGAATATAAAAATGTCGTCTCCCTTTCGCGCTATTTATGTGTAATAGACCGATATCACCAACAGAACTGCGCCAGCGCGCCCGTTCCGGCTTCCCGACTTCATTGAGCCGTGGTGCGCGGACATCATCGTGCATCATTGGTTAGGACGCCCCGGCATCAGGTTGGATTCTTCTGCATGTCTGTACTCCATAAGATTGTGTTGTTTGTGATGCCTCAGTTTCTCAGCAAGCGCAGAAAAGCAGCTCCAGTCGTCTTATTGCTTTAGAATCGCTTTGTTGTCTGCCTCGTCGTCGTCTGCTTTGTCGTCTGCTTCTACGTCTTCGTGAACGCGTGAATCCACTGCGTTCACGCGGCGGTAGCACTGCGGCCAGAATTAAAACAACGACACCACAACTCGAGCGCTCCGGCTATGGTTTCTAGGAAGACTGGCTAGTCTTCCGTCCACTGCAACTGGCCGCAACTGCTGCGGAATGAAAGCGCGTGGCGGCACTGCGAACAATCGCAGTGTCCAGATTTGGCAGTTACCACGCCATAGAAGGCGTTTTAAGAAAATACGACAGGCAGAGGCAAATTAGCCCTTCCCAGATAAATTATTTACACCTCCTAGCCTTCAGAAGCCTCAGCCGTTCTCGTCTGCATGCACTCTCGTTGTCCATTGCTTTGGTGCAAAGGCGGAAAAGGAGGAGGATGAAGAACTTGAGTAGGCTTGCTGTTATTGTCAGTGCATGGACCTCACAGCCTAACAAAGGTAAATCTGACCTTGCTAAAGATACAGGGAAATCAACAGTTTTTTGCATTAAGCTGGTTGAGACTTAAGAAGGTGGTGACTGAGAAAGGCCAGCCGGAACAGCACGCCGATTGTGCGCAGTGCCCCCTGCAATTTCATCCCCGGCGCTGCCATCACGCTGCGTGTAAGGTCCGCGGAGAGGCGTTCGAACGTGAGACTAGCCAGTCTGTCTAGGAACCATACTTCGGCTGCTCGAACGGCTCAATGAACTTAGAAACAAGTGAACATTTAGTTTAATGGCATTGAAAACGAAAATTCTACGGACCATCGGCTCGGTGTTGCACCGCATAACGGCATTAAATATGTCGGTAGAAAACTGAGCTTGGTAGTGCATACCGTTTAATCAACAGTGAAGTAAGAGGAGCTAAAAATTTGTTTTCTATGTGCCATAATTTCAAAAAGTCGTTTCATTCTGATTGACAACCTATGCGGCTGGGTTCAGATGAACTGCGAGGAGAAGCCTGCCCTCACAGAAGACACGTTCTGCAGAAAGACCATGGCTGACCCGCAGTAATAACTACCATTTGTCGAAAAGAAGCAACCGTGCCAAATACCTGAAATCTTTGTGTGGAGATGAGTTTTCATGTACAGTTTCTATTCAGTTTTATTTCATTGGCGCAAGCTCCGAACGCCAACAGTCACCTGACGGTGCAAGCTTTTTATTCCATGGTCTCAATAGACCTCTAGCTATATTACCCAAGCGTCAAGAAGAATGCAGGGATTGGTGTTCCACGCGCCGCACGTGCTGGTCTCAGCAGTAGTGACTTTTCTAAAGCAAATACCTAAAACAAATTATATCTTGCCCGCGCGCTCGCCAACGCTTTATTTTGGTTATTTACTTCGAATCTTTTATACGGGGAAGGCGTGCACGTGTGGCGCGTGGAACACCAATCCCTGCATTCTCCTTGATGCTTGGGTAATATAGCAAATGGTCTATTGATACTAATGTAGAAGGGATAAGTAACGCCAGCCGAAATCAAGTTGTGTCATAATAGACCACCACAAGGTGAGTGAGCACCGTTTGCTCTCTTTTTAGCGGTAAGTTCTGCACTTCTACGTTGCATTATGTGGTGTTTTCACGTTTTGTTTGAAAAACAAAAAGAAAGTGAAAACTGCTTTCGAAGGAGTCATTTTATTTCAAGTGACGCATATCGAGAATTCTACTATTTTTTTGTGATCGTCCTAATCTTTTCAAGCACAGTTGTGCATGAAACATGTCGTCCCAAAAACGGTTATAACCACCAAAATACATCGAGTAAAAAGTGTGTTAAAAACGGCTACCGCAAAGCAGTGTGATAGATAAACGGATAAACCACTATGGGGCGGGTGCTCCGCAGGGAGATTTCAACGTACGCAACACTTCGGCACGCCCACCTATGTATCATGGCCTGTAATCTTACTCTTTAGCTAACGAGCAATGGTGTAGATATAAATTATGAAACAATTCACGAAACAGATAAAAAAACGCTCTTTTTCCAGCTGCTCTGTCTGGCTCTGTTCACCTTCCTTAGCCACTCTTCTCGGGGGCAGATTTTTTTCGGAAAGACATAAAATCCTATGCCTGTTTGCTTGATGCTGTTGTTGTAGCACCCAGGCACACAACAGGTGAATCCACCCATTGAAAACCGCGAGTAAGCACTCGATTAAAAGTCTCGTGCTAACCCCGAAATGTCCAAACACTGTGCGTACAACATGCATTGACGCGGCCGGAAAATTGGGGAGAACTACAGGTACCGAAATGCACCGCTGCAGAGTTGGCGTAGCGCAACTCCTGGTGAGATCGGTATAATATAGTATATTCGGCTGGTCAATTTCTAGGTTCTTGAAGAACTTTGCAAAGCCAATGCCCGTTCGGTTGGTCGAAGTCGGACGCTCTAAGTATACCATGTCGAATAACCTGAGACTGGGGCAGAAGCATGTTAGGTATGCTTCTTTCATGGCGCTTTCAGATTTTCGGATCGCGCCGTCCTGTGACTCGTAGTGCTGTGAGGCGCTCTTAGATCAAAGTGGGAGTGGTAAGAGCACGTGCCAGGGTTTCGGTCACGTGACTCCAGCCACCTTCGCGGTTGCGTTGAAAAAGAAACATGCCAATGCGGCCGAGAGACTCCACCGCCTTTGGATAACGCGCAGATCCCGCTGTGCTGTGGGTTTAAAATGTGCTCGACGCTTGACGGGGGACCTGACTGCAGCGAAAACCAGCGTCCGCAATAAAGGCTGCCATATTTCGTGCGTGCAAGCGGTCATGCGGCGTGGCCGCTGGATTGATGAATGGTATTGGCTAAACCCTTCGCATCGGGCAATAGCTTGCGCCATGGCAGTGGTGCGGTCGCGGACGTTGCCCTCGGTATACGGTTCCATGTAAGCGATCGGAGGCTGGGGTCGCTCGGAAAAGTAGCCGAGCATTCGGCTGCTGCGCTGTTCCTCTAGCTCGGATTTGGAGGCACTACCTTATCTCCCACATTCGATTCAGAGGATTGGAGCGCCAAAAAACGAGCAAACAAACCATTAGGAATATTGTTACATCTCTAGGTACATTTTCTTTACAGTATCGGATTTTTTCAAAAGGAATACCTATTACTATCTTTTTCTTTCTGCTCATTTTGTGTATTGGCCTTCGGATCTACCATGTGAGCCCGAAGTACGTTTGGGCATACCCCGCGACCCGGTGTTTTACACTGCCAAACTGCGAACAAGATGCACGTTTTCGCAGATCGGTTCAACAACTGACGTGTTTTCGAGTATCGTCCTCCCGTGTCTGTCTCAAGAGGTTGTTTGACCCTTACACCGCCGAAATTAAAAATGATAAAACATATTTAATTATCGAATAAATAAATGACACCATAAATAAAAGGGCCAATCACCTTAAAGGCATAAATCGTAAAGAAAGGCTCCCCAAATTATCTGAAAGATGCTCTGCAAATCTATTCCGGCGTTTTTACCCTCGATAGGCACGCTTATACAGCGAAATACCGGAGCAGTGCCCATCGCACTTTCACTGGAAACAAGATTGAACTAGACATGGGCGTTTGCCCCGTTAAATCGGGTGCTTAATGTATACTTTGCAGAATTCCCGTTAGGAACACGTTCGTTAATAGTGGGCGCTTGAATGAAGTGGGCTCTTTTGCGGTATTTTACCGTAAGTGATTGAGGAGGGGCATAAACAAACTCCTGAATTTGAAAGTGATTTAGATAACCATGTGTTCCTAACACATATATATCCTCCCAAATATATAGAAGTCTATCATTGCCCCTTTTATGTTATTAATTGCCACTTTATGTCTGTGGCCTGGACAAAAACAAAGCAGACAGGGGAGCGTGGTGGAAATTTTACGATTACGCAGGCAGGCCGTCAGAAAGAGACCACTTAAGTAGTTGGCTCGTTTAATTTCAAATCGAACACACTGTTCGCGGTGGGGTTTTGGATTTTTCTTCTTTAAATATATGCAATAGACCCATGTCTAGCGAAAACAAAACTGCTTAAAAAAATGTTTTCGTTCTCCGAAAAAATATTGTCACGCATGACGAGGTGACGAAACAAAGAACAACTGAGGAAACTAAAACTTTAATCGGGTGAACTTGTGGTCAAAACAGAAAGGAAGCAGAAGATAACAACTGAGCGTCGCGGGCGTCGAAGTCGGCGTAACAACAGGATAGAACGCTGGGGCGAGACTGACTAAAGTCATGATGAATCCCTTGTGTACCCGCGTGGGTTTCTGAAACATTCGACGCAGAACGTTCGGCGCGTAGAACATTCGGAACTCGATCCGGTGACAATGGTCTCGAACTTACGAGAACGCCACGTTGAAAGAATAAATGAAAGAACATTCAACTGACTGGGATCGAGCCACGGTGTAGATGGAGCCTTCACCTTCCGCGCGACAGTCAAGCGCGGTAACCATTCGGCCCAGCACGCGCTCGCTCAGCGACGCGCGTGGCAATATTAGGTGGAGCAAGTTGAAAATCAAATTGTTTGTTTGATTTTTCTTTGAAGTTCTGTTGCTTGTTATGCATACTCAGAAAGATTATTATATTTATTAAATTCTTCCGTGTAAATGTATTGTATGCCGAGTATTTGTTTGTTTTAAACTTTACAAATAAACCAAATTTCATTACCAAGATAAAAAATGGCAAATATTGTACCTTTGAAGTTCGGGTGATAAATTTGGAGCTTTGTATCTCCGTATTTGTGTTAATTAGCGCTTACCAAATACTACTCTCCACTAGTTATATTTGTGGCGTATAGGCTGATAGTACTTTTATCATATTGAATTATATTTTAATATTTTCAAACTTGATGAACACCTCAATTTGATAAAATTTTGCGGCTGATTTATTAAAAAAATTCTTGTCTTTTTTATTTTGTTAAGTAATTCCCAATCGTATTGCTTTTCTAGTGGTATGATCCGAATCCCCCTTTTTTGTTGTATGTTCGCTAGAAGACGTCAAAGTCAGAGCCTTGCACCGGAATCGGCAAAAAGCTGTTTTCCTCAAGTTGGCTTCGTTTCAATCTTTATATCATGTATACTGGGGTTCAACTTTCTGTGGCAATAGAGCACCATGCAATAGTGAAAGAAGAACGAGTGCGTGCGCTCGCGTTCTTTGAGTGCCAATCGAACCTGTGCATGAGCGTGTATCGAGGAGCGCGCGTGCTCCGCTTCAATCGGCGCTCAAATTGCACGAGCGCAAGCACTCCTACTTTTGACTGCATTGCCACAGAAAGTTTACCCCGAGTCAGCGAGGTGGAGGTGCAGCCCCTTTATGTTTCAAAAGTGGCGCAAGGTGCGTCGATGCACGAGGCACGTGCAACGTGCAGCCCTTGAGAAAAACATGGAGGCTGTTAAGGAGTGGAACCACTGACCTGCGCTGCAGACCACAGCACCCGGGCACTTACCATCCGCAAGCATTCCACGGTGCGATTCTTCTTCTTCATCAACTACCGTTGAAAGACTCGAGCCCTCTTGAACAACTGGCTGCAGCCAGATTGCTGTCGCCACCACCTCCCGCTCTACCCATCAACGGGGGCGAAAACAGCGCAAGCCGTGACGTGCATCAACGAACTGGATATGATATTGGAAGCACGGGACCAGGGGAGCGCGCGACCAGGGGGGCTATGTTGCGCTTTTTGCACTCCCAGGAGACTAGGGAGAGGTATATGATGTCAACGACACAGCAAACGCGGATTGGGTGTTGATTTCGTTTTCTTCTGTCAACATCCAATCTGCATTTGCTGTGTCGTTGACGTCACTTCCCACTTCCAAGTCTCCCGGGAGTGCAAAAAGCGCAACATAGCACCCCAGAGGAACGCTCGGTCTGGTTGAGCCGAGAGCGACCATTCAACCCCTCATCTTTTTAATTATATCATCTAAAGCCCTACCCTGGCTCGACGTTCCTGCGTTCTCGCCCCTTCCTACGGAACCTAACAAGTGGTGGCAGCGGTGGGACCTTCTCGGCGGCACCTTTTCGGTCAGATCCAGGGCTTCAAGCTCTTGCTGGGGACATCGAGGCTAAGCAACAACCCAGAGGCTGTTAGCGCGGCTTGCCCCACAACTGGTCCTGGCGTGTTGAGCCGAAGTGTCAGCCCCACGGGCACAAGCGTCACAGACGGTGGAGGTGCTTGGCCCAGGCTGGACACTACACTCTAAAAAAAAAGGTAGTCATTGGTGACTACCTTTTGGGTGGTAAAAAGTTGTCCCAAATATAACGACCCCTAGGGTAGAAATGACGACACCACATGTAGCGAAAAAGTAGGTAGTGAAATTTGACTACCCCCAAAAGCAACATGGCTGACGGTTAGCCAGGCTCGGATTCCCCGGTAAGGCCTAGCGAACAGCACGGCTTTTCGGCCGAGTTAGAGAATAGGGCGCATACGCCTATTCGACGTCTTCCAGGCGCCACCAGACACTCTAAACATCCGTCCTTAGACACCGGTACCGTACCTATTAGCGGGGAGGACGGCAGCGTGTTTGCCGGAATCGTCGCGATTGCACCCGACGGCATCTCGCTAGATTGACTGTATTTTTACCGCCGGCGGAGAACGCTGAAAAAAGAAATCGTAACGCGAGGAATGGGTATGCTGACTTTATTGAAGACAACGTATGCTTGTCGTTTGCGGCGATGAATCGCTGGGCACCTTCGTTGACACGAGGGGAGGCGTTCAACTCGCACCAACGCCCCACATTCTTTCTTTTTTTCCCTATCTCTTCTTGTTTGGGCCTACCTCAACCGACGTGGTTATCCATTGCTGCCTGCACTTCGCAGCTCTTCGACACAGAACAATAATTTAGGTGGCCGAGTGAAACAATTATTACGATTGTTTTCAATCTGAGAGGCACGTAGGGAGCCCAGTGGACCGCAGAGCCTGGACGGCTGGACCGTAGCCAGCTGTTTGTAGTCAATAGCTACAGGACTTCACAACACTTAGCTTATTGAATCAGGCGGCAGCTTGCGCCACCTAGGAGGTGTAGTAGTAACCGTTAAATGCACTAAAAAAAAAAAGCTCTTAGGCTCTTGAACTACGCACGTACTGCACCTATCACAACTCATGCGCCAACACACCAACCACGATACCGAACACTCTTACGGGCACATACATATGATCAGTACAACAAGGCACAAGCAACTGCAACACAACACCACCGCGACTCTCTACTGTGACCACCCATCCGACCCGATTCGTATATATGCCCTACCCGGTTCTGACAAGGATTAGGCAGGTGACTGCCGCTGTTTAGTTGATGAATGCAAAAAGTATCTGCAAGTATTATTAGTATACAGTTGTTCTGAGTATTTAGATTGGCCGGCTAGACACCTCTCTTAATCTAACGCTTTGAAAGGCAACCTGATATGAAAGTAATCGGCTAAAGTAACACCACATGGCATGTTCCCGATCAGTTTCGGTTTCAGATTCACGCAGGGATAAGCTTACTAATGCCATGTTGCCCCATGCTCGTTCCGGGCGTGTAATAGCAGTAAAGGTTACAATAATATCTGCATTCCTAGTCAGTAATCGGCTAGAGGTAACATAATTCTTAGTCTTGTGTTGTTAAATACCCCACAAAGCCCAGCGTATCATATTTGCTACGTGGAGTTTGATAACTCAAAAAGTGACAATAAATTGCGTGAAGCTGAGACCATAGCGTTATTATTGTAATAACTCTATGGCTAAGACTAAAGCCTGCAGTATCGGTTTTGATACGCTGACAGAGTTTTCCGATTTGGGTAGTTCAGCAAGGCCCCGCCAGGCTGCC
This sequence comes from Ixodes scapularis, assembly GCF_016920785.2. Taxonomy (NCBI): domain Eukaryota; kingdom Metazoa; phylum Arthropoda; class Arachnida; order Ixodida; family Ixodidae; genus Ixodes; species Ixodes scapularis. Next base: position 69,988,774 of record NW_024609837.1, read on the forward strand.
GCTGGCAGCTAGAGCAAGATGGCCGCACGCAGCAGCTCGCTCGAAGGCATACCGTCGGCGTCATTTTACTCGAAAAACCGTAAGCCGTCCTAAATTCGGCACTTTCTTTTTTTTTTTTTTTTTTTTCTTTGCTCAGAAAGTGTTGGGCAACCACATTATTCCGTTCGCTGTTGTTTTTGAGTCCCGTCCGCTTAGTAACGTTGCTTCAAATTTCTGCGTATCATTTTCGATACAGTGGGTCGTAATTGATGGCACAATTTTTGTACCAATTCTGATACGTTTTCTTGGTAAAGCTTTGAATGGTACACGTTTTAACCGTTTTTTTTTATTGATTTTTTCCTTCTAATTTTAGGTTCCTAAGTTAGGAACATATTGAACAACATCGTCGCTGGCGAAGATGTCAGCCATTTTAGTGATCTGTCGGAAAGTGACGAAAATTAGTCCCCCCGCCGCGGCTGAGCCCTCTGAGACAAGTGATGATGAAGAAACCGTAGAAAATTCCTTCGGATCATCTGTAGCTTCGTCTTCTCGTCCATACAACAAATGGCGAAAGGAATTGCTCCAAAACAGTCATGCTGAATTTTCCAAAGTATTCTTTGAGCCGGATGCCATAGATTCACCATTGTTCCTTTTCCGCCAGTTTCTAAGGACTGATATGCTCACTATGCTAGTGGAGCAAATAATAATTGGGTTGTGTGTGTGTTTATACAGCCTAGAACTTGGTTTGCCTCACAGGGGCGACGAGTCTCCCAGCTGTAGATGAGAAATTCAGCCAGTGCGGTACAGCCGCTAGCCTGGGGTCTTTAACGTGCAACACGCAGTAGTGATACACGACCGCACGCCGGTACGATGCTCATCCAGATCGAAACGGGCAGGGGTGGGGCTCGAGCCCAGGATCCCTGGGTTCTGCAGCGCGAGCTTTCGCTCCACGTGCTCCGAGCTGGTGTGCGCTAGACCACTCGGCCACCGATCCCCCTAGTGGAGCAAACAAATGTGTACAGTACGCAGAAATACGGCAACTCCGTGACACAACTCTGCAAGAGCTGGAGCAGTATATTAGAATATACCTGAAAATGGGGCTTACAAAATGCCGAACGTCATATGCTACTGCGAGAATGGGACAAGTTATTCTCCTATCGCTGACAAGAGGTCGAGAAATCGTGTCTTGAAGCTGATTCAATGCATGCATGTTGTAAACAATATGGAAACCACCAAAGAAGCGAAGGAGGACAAGTTGTGGAAGATTCGTCCTTGGATTTTATTATTCCAGCACAACCTCTAGAGCATTGAACAAGAAGAGTTCAATGCGCTGGATGTGATAATGGTGTTATTTACAGGAAGGAGCTCGCTAAAACAGTACATCCCAAACAAACCGACGCCGTGGGGTTTCACGCTTTGGGGACGGGCAGGCACAACCGGTGTCCTTTACCAGTTCGAGGTATACCAAGGCCACTCCAAAGAAAACTACATTTTTTGGACTTGGGGTGATACTGTCCTGAGCATCTGCTCTGAAATACGTTCAAATGAAGACTTCAAGGTTGCAGCTGACAATTTTTTTAGCTTTTTGAACCTTGTTGAAGGGCTAACGAGTTCCAACAGTACGTTGGAACTCTGGGGCAAAATCAGCTGAGAGACTGCAAACTCCAGGATGAGAAGACTGACAAAAGTTGGCCAAGGCTCACATGATTACAGAGTTGACAATGACAAAGGAATTGTGGTAGTTCGCTGGTTTGACAGGAAAGCTGTCACCCTAGTGTCAAACTTCGTCTCTGTTGAGTCAATTCAGCAAGTCAAACGGTATGACCGGAAGACCAAACTCCACATTGACATCACACGCCCGGCAATTGTTGGTATGTACAACAGTTTTGGGGAAGGGGGGGGGGGGGGATCGACCAGCATAATTATCAGGTGTCGCTGTACAAATACACCATTCGATCGAGGCGCTGGTACACGTACCTCATATATCATGCTACCTCCATCTGTGTCGTGAATGCCTGCAATATTCACAGGCGCCAAAGCCATCAACTGAAGGAGCGGCCACTCAAGCTGAGAACCTTCATTGCCAGTTTATCAGAAAGCCCAATCTCTACTGGAAATGCGCCAAGAGGACGGCCGGTCAGTCTGCCTTCGCCTCCGATGAAGAAGAGGAAGTTCACGCCAAGTCATCCCCAAGATGACGTTAGAAAAGACGGGGTTGGGCATCTTCCAACTATGGCGAGCAACCGACTTCGATACAGGAACTGTGTGCCCAGCGTGAACACATTTAGCACGGTTGTGTGCGCGAAATGCATTGTAACTCCGAGTCTGAGCAAGCGACGCAACTGTTTCTTTGAATACCACAAGCCACGAGACTGCAGCTGGCAAGGACGTAGCAGAAAAGCCCAGTGTAGCATATTTGATATGTTCAATAATTTTTTACTGGTTTGAAATTTCATTGTTCTTTTTTGTATGAATGTATGAACCTTAGCCATAAATAAAGGCACACAAGTTTCTAAAATTTTAATTTGCCTAGAAATATGTTTGGGCTTAAATTTCTCAAGCACTTAAATTTGATTATAATGCAATTAAATGCAAATGTGCAAGCGAGCTGGACAAGAATGACGGATTTAATTGCATTTAATTGCAGTATAATCATAACCTTAAAATTGCAAGCTTCATCTTTGTTGGTGTTAGACTGGTGGCGGCTAATAAAAACCGTTTGCTCTACTGATGTCTAACCCCTGGTTAGCTCAATTGGTAGAGCGCTCCACCTGTATTGGAGAGGTCCCGGGTTCGATACCCGGACCAGGCGGATCTTTTCGGTCGCGCACCAGTCACCTAGCTGTGTTTGGAGATTTGTGTTTGTCTTTTGTCCCTCTTGTTCCCCTTCTCCAGGGATTATTTTCGTCACTTAAATTTAGTGCTTGAGAATAGGTGACAATTGTAGCGGGCAAACGCTGGCGGCACACTTTCCCGTGTTGATCGTGTGACCGATGAGTCACTCTAATCGCTCCACTTTAGAATCCCCTAAATTATACTCGTGTGAAAAAAAAAGGATTGGGGTACCTATAAAAGAAACAAAAACAACTAGCATAGCCAAAGTTTCTTTTTTTTTTTTTGTGCTGCTTTTGGGGAACATGTACACCGATATCAAATTATATTAAATCTTTCAGTTTTCTGTTGACAACAAAAGGTTGGCACTTTTCAAGTATGGGGAAACTTGATATAAACAGTGTATTAAGCTCAAAACATTAGGACATTACAACCAAAACTATACTGTGTATATATATATATATAAAATGGCTATAATGAAGACAAAGTGCTCAGGTGGCAATTGTTTGTATTCTTTTATTTTCCAAACCTGATTATACAATTTTATATTGAAAATATTTTCCTCTAAAAAATAAATAAAACTCATAAAACAAGCTTGTAGGTACTTTTGACACATTGTGGAAATAGAAATCTGAAAAGGAGTCTTTTTCCAGCACCGGACTATCAAACTATAATAGTTATAGTAATGATACTTTCAAAAGCCAGAAACAACCCTTTGAATATTAAACAAACCAGAAAACTTACATGGAAACAGGGAACGTTTAACCAAAAAACAATGTTATGTATGCATTACAAACATATTAAGTCATCAAAATATGCAACATCACAGTCACTTCACTATTTTAAAAAAAGAATACCTGAAAATATGTATAACACAAAAAGGGATATGGTTTACACCAAGCAAGATACTGGGCCATAAAACCAAAGTTTCAACAATAAAAGAAAGTATGAGTGGGTACCAAAAAATAACCGGAATGAATTTCAGGAGGCCGGGCATTCGTAGTACCAGCATCCACCTCTTGCAGCTCCCTTCCCAAGTTAGTTTGCCGACCGGCGGCGTCTGCTAAGGATCTAGCGGCATGTTGTGAATTTCCCCAAGCGCTTCAAAATCATTCCTTGTTTTTTGCAGTGTCTGACTTGAAGGACCTTCCACATCCATAAAATGATTTCCTTTCAAGACTTTTCATTCGGGTGAACAGAAAAAAAGTCACACGGGGCGAGGTCCTGAGAATATAGGAGGTTGAGAAGCAGTGTCATGCCAGGACAGTGTCTGCTGGGGCATTGTTGTGATGGAACTATCATTCCCCCTTTCCCTCCTATCGGGGCATTTCTGCCTTACTGAGTTTCGCAAGTGTCGCAAAATTCTCCGGTAAAACACCTGGTTAACAGATTCACCAAGAGGAACAAACTCTGAGTGATCAGTGCCCAAATATTTTTGTGTTCTTCTTCAGTTGAGGAGGTTAAAGGTCGCCCAAAACGAGGTTGCTCATCGATCGAAAAATCAGCAGTCTTAAAGCGAGAAAACCACTCGCAATTTCTTATTAGCATCTTCCTTGTAAGCTCTCTGAAGCATTACAAGAGTTTCTGGCACAGTTTTACCTAAAGCAATAATTCACAGTCCCATGTTGTTCTTTCATATCAGACATTGAAAAAAAAAAAAAGATTTTGAAGTGCTTGGAAAAAATATTTGCAGCAGACAATGCCAGTCGGCAAACTCGCTCGGAAGAGGTGCTGCAAAGCGCTGCTAGCGGCGGAAGCTGGTACTACAAACAGCCCGCCTTTCAGAAATTCATTCCGGTTACTTTTGGATCCAACCTGGAACGAATCACTGCACCAAAAGCTTTCGATATATGCCATGTTTAAAAAAAAGATGGCAACCAGTCAAAGAGGCTCAATAGACCTTATGAAAAATTGTTTGGTGATCTGACAACACTGAGAGCGTCGCCATTTTAATGTTGGCAAGCGTCGTCGGTACCAAAGCACGGTGGAGGCATCAGAGAGAGCCGTACGGGCAGTGTACGATGGCGCAGCAGCTGTTTTCCGCCTTCTGACCATGAAATGTGGACAAACAGTTTAAGCAACCTACCGCAACTGTCTGATGAAGCTCTAGGAGGCCTGTGCACGCTGGCAACAACCTCGTCGAAGCAGCGGAGCAAGTCCTTCGCCTTTGCTGTACAAGCTTACACACTGCGGGTTGTCGCCAGCGTGTGCACAGGCCTCCGAAAGTTTCATCAGACAGTTGCGGTAGGTTGTTTAAACTGTTCGTCCCCGTTCCATGGTCAGAAGGCGGAAAACACAGCTGCCTCGCCATCACACACTGCCCTCCACCGTGCTTCAGTACCGACAACGCTTGCTAACACTAAACAGTGACGCTCTCAGTGTTGTCAGACTACCAAGCAATTTCGCATAAGCTTAATTGAGATGAGGCAATTTTCTCTGTAACAACAAGCAACATCAGCCACAGAGTGTGCCCAAATAATGGCTGACTTCGATAATTGGTGCTGCAGCTACCATACTCCATTCACCTCTAAGCTGAGACTGGTGGAAGCTACGTCCTCGTTAGATTAGTCATACGCCTCTCTTTTGCCACATCATCACGCTCCCGGCCATACCCACGCGCAAAGAGTTGGGTCAGGTGATAAAAGCAGTGATGTGATTGGTCATAGCCATTTTGGAGCCGCTGTTTGAGCAGCCAAAAGTTCATTTTGGAGAAGCAAAAAGAGCTCTTGGAGCACAACCGCACACTTTATTTTCATTTATATCACTGCAAATGTGAGGAGAGATGGCAAATATTAGGAGAACAAACACCAGCTGTTTAGTTGCTTGTGGAAGCACCAGACACGGCAACAAGACAACGACTGATGAAGAACAGCGCAAACGGCTGTGGATGATGATTTTAGGTACGAAATCCCACTGAAAAACTGTTAAAATACAATCATTTTGAGCACCTAGATTTATGGGTCCTTCAAGTTCTAAGGGGGGTTGTAACAAAACTGCAACTCTTAATTCAGACAAAAAAAAAAAACCATAAAAAATAAACCTACGAGAGTCCATATATACCTTCTTGCACCCCGTCTCGCTCTGGAGGAGTACCTTTCCCCTTAGTATGCAGGTGTGCTGCGGCGAAGCAAGACACGCAACATAGCGACGCCTAATTTGCAATTGTTGCTTCACTGCATTACACCACGCGGTGAGAAGCGCACTCAACAAAGCTAACTAACCCACCAGAACAGACCACGAACACGAGACTTGTTGTGAAACTTCTAAGCACTTTCAGTGCTTGGTGCGAAATCAAATCGAATAGTATGTTATTTGAGACGATTATCGAAAGTCCTGAAAACCCGCACGAGCCTACACTAACGATTCGCCCCGGCAGCGAGGCCTGCAGCTGTTATATTTTCAGTATTACTTAATTGAACTTAAGTTCTGGTGCAATGCTGGTGCAAATTCCTCACATTTTGATCAAATGTAGCAAGTGTAGCAGAATAAGCACTTAGGCACAGTTTGGCACAATTGGCGCAGCAATCACATCACTGGGTGATAAGAGGGAGGCGGCCGATTGGTCCGGCAGGGTAAACATAGTATAGCTGGTGCACACTTTTGAAAAGGGTCTATTCAAGGGTAGCTGACAAGCTGTTGTTGGCTGCAATACAAATAGCAGAAGCGCATACTGCAATGTTCACTCGTCTCCTATGATTTTGATATAGCCTTTGTTCTTCTTATGGGCAACACTGGATCCCACCGCTGCCGGCATGTCGTGGTCGAGACAGTTTAACGACGACAACTGATTCATTGCATACAATACGTGGTCCTGTGGGTTGTCGGGCTGGTGGCATCTATTACATGGTGGGCCTTATCTGCTAACCCTCTTTCGCATCTTTTTGCTGGTGCTTGCCACATGAGGTGCTGTGCTCGGCGGTGGGCACTGGTGTTTCCCACTACAGTTCTAAATCACTATAAAAAAACAAAACAAAAAAACAGGGTGACAAACCTGTAACAATGTAGCAAACAGATTTGTTTTAGGCTGGCTTCACACGAAAAATCTTTTTCAACATTTTGACATTGCAAGGCGAACAGAATTCTGGAAGTTTCACAATCTAAACCAACAAGCACGCCCCCCAAAGGATTGAGGATCCATTCCACCACCTGGCCATGGTCTGACGAGCAGCTGAAATCTCGTTACATCTTGAAGTAGCAATAGCTGCAATTCCAGTCTCCTGAGTTCACGAGCAGCAACCGCTGAAATAGCTACATGCTATTTCTGGTATGATCACTATCCGAAAATACAATTAGTTCATGCTGCATAGACCCAAACTTTCGGAGTGATCACTTGCAACTATGCCTATGTCTTTTGCTGATGCACCTAGAACCATAAATTACAAAACTAGAAAAAAATAAAGCAATCAAATTTTGTTGTCAATTAACCTTCTGATCCTGCAGTGATAATGAAATTAAACTACAAGCATATACAGGTTCATTAAAAAAATATGTTTAATATCTATCTTGAGTGAATCGCTATATTTTTATTGTGAATGTCCCATTCTTGCAAGCACATCTAATGCAGTCATTGAAATGTGACAGAGACATCTTGGGACATTTGGGATACGAGTCACCTTACCACGGCCATTGCTAGCCTGGCTGCAAGCATGCCAGTTGACAGTGTCACCAAATGCTTCATCAGGAAAAATACATTTGTCTCCACTCATTTACGCCGGCGCACCCACACTGCCAAATGTTGCTCTCCTAACGGTGTAGACACCACCACGCATCTGAGAGAATGCATGAGGATCACACCGTCCACACTGTACAGCAGTCATGCCGCACCAAGGGAGAGGGCTGCCATGGGCACGCCGAGATACTGGGTTTGACGAGACAGCAGAGGCAGCTGTCTCGACTAGTGCTCCAGGTGTCCACAACCATAGACGGGAACAGTCATCTATTGTTGCCATCAACTGTCCCAATAGGCAGATCTCACTAAGCATTCCACGCATGCGTGATGCCACCATAACTTTAGTTCACAGGAGGCAGTGCACGAGACGGCTCGTGTCGTCTCGTCACATGCAAAGCTCCAGCGGGGTTCTCCCACATGCAGATTAAGTTTCTTTGATGCATTGTGGCAGCGGCGGCTTAATGAAACTGGCTGGTGAGATTGGTCTATTCAAAGGCAAAAACCCTGAGGCTGCTGCACATCCAGTCGTTCCAACCATGCAAAGCCTCTTTGTGTCCAGGCCATTGGATTCTCATGGGGTGAGATATTTTCATAGTAAAGTATCTGGTGTCGTCATGTCGCACCCTGGTGGTTTTCAACACCCATGGGCTATATAATTCCTCTTCACTTTCAAAGAATTCTGTTACATGAGAAAGATGAGAGGTTTAAAACAGGGATGGAGACGAACGTCAGAGGAAAGGAGTGGTGAAGCAAAGCGACTGACCGAATCGTCCTAGGCGAGCCAACGCAGGACACCTGTTTGTGCAGGGCGTGGGCTGGGGTGGTGTGTTGCCTAACCTGGGTGGCCTTCGAAGGAAACTTAGCCCGGGCTTGGCTCAACTGCCAAGACCCCAGTTTCATCAGACACGGGGACACCTAGCACAGCCAGGCTTGCAGGGGGTCTGAACCCATGCTGGGCTCGGGGCTCATGGTGATTGGTGACACCACTCACCGAACACCCACAAGCACACAAGTCTCCTGTGGCAACGCAACCCTGTAAAAAGGCATTCAGTACATGAAGTAGATACTGATCAAGCCAAGCGAGAGATACACTTCAGCTGAAAAAAAAATGAAGGCTCAGCTCAGACATATGATAGATGCCCAAGTGCAGTTGTCTGTCAAAACCAATGTGTTTTACATGCTTTAAGTGAACTAATAGTTATCATAGATAAACTCAAAGCTACAAAGCAAAATGTACCCAAAATACTGAAAGATGAACTAAAGTATGCACAGCTTTCTTAACCAAAATACCTAAGAATGCTTTTATTTCACTTGTCTTTCTAATTAAGTGACATCTCTTTTTCAGCTACAAATGGAATGTGCTCAAATACCTAAGAATGCTTTTATTTCACTTGTCTTTCTAATTAAGTGAAATCTCTTTTTCAGCTACAAATGGAATGTGCTCATGTGAAACCTATAACTCCATGCTAAATCTGGGTCATTCCTCCTCTGCAGTGTGCTGGCTTGCTCAAAATAAAATCAGGTGGCCTTATCTTGGTCTCAACAAAAAAAAAATTGTCAGGGCTAGTGCTGCCTTAGCAAAGCTTTTTCTTGAGGCTTCCTTAGATAGACCGACTGAGTTACTTTCGAACAAACCAGCCAATAAATAGATTATGGACAAACAGAATCAAGATTACACATTCCACTGAAACGAGTAGCCAAGTGAAATCACCAATTAGCTGAATGCTCAGACGGTTGTAACCCGCCAACTCAGTAGCCTTCAACAAAAACTCTTTTCATTGCATCAGTTGGCAAAGTAGATGTGAAACACGTGCACGACAAAAACAGGCATTGTATGATGGTTCCCACATCAATCGTAGCTGGCGTCCTATGACACTGTGACATGGCACGTCCCGATGTCGCATTGTGGGGAGCTGGCCGACGCAAGCAGAAATTGCAACCTCATATTTTGGTAATTTCACTGCAGTGTCAGGTGTATGCAGTTTGAATGTTTTTGTGTTCTGCGAAGCTACTGCAAGCACCATGAGTGACAAGGAAGGTGTTGTGATATCACCATCTCAACTACAAACAAACAAAGCATTGCAACAACGACAATGATGCCGAGAAGCGGTGCTAAAATGCTGAAAGGTAGTGCATGCTTTGGTTTTGCTGCATAATTGGTTTTGTTTTAAAGTTCAGAAGGTGAAGAGAAATTGCAACACTCAGGGTCCTCTGGGGTAACAACCGCTACGAAGTCACATAAGCACTGTGGAAGGTGTTAGCTGTGCCAGGGCTCACGTTTCATAATGACGCACTGTGCCTGTTGTCAGGCGCCCGTCACTATATACCTCAAGCAGTGCGAGAAAGATGTGCGTAGGTAAACAGTAACAGCCAGTCAAGCAGCACCAAAACAGGACCTGGAAGGGTACATGGGCTCATCCAGCTTTGACACCAGAGAAGCCTGAGCCAAGCTGGCCTTCGAGTGGAACCTCAGCAGAATCCACGAAGGGGGACCAGACAAGCCTTCCTTCGTGTACGTCACAAAAAGGTGCCTACCACACACTATTAAGTATATAGGAGGTTGAATTTGGGACGCAGTCTTCCCTCAAAATAAGCTTTAGTCACTTTCCATGATCCCGAGTGTTGCTTGGGGTCTCGTGAAATGACAGCCCCGGCAAGTTCTTGCCCACAGGTACCACGACAAATGCCAAAAACAGCACCAAGAATACAAGAACGCACGAGAGGCTTATTTTCATTCACATTTTCTGCCTTGTATAGGAAGGCGACACACCCTTGTAGTGATAGCTGGCAACTGGCAATTGAGCAGGCATTATCAGTATACAGGAGGCTATGCTCCATGACGCCTATCCTGGGGCCCTATGTTGCGCTTTTCGGACTCCCACGGCGACTAGGGAGAGGGAAGTGACGTCAAACACGCAGCAAACGCAGATTGGATGTTGATTGGTGAGAGCTGCTGATGACAAATTTCCGCAGAAGAAAACAAAGAAAAAGTGAGCTTTGTTTTCTTCTGCGGAAATTCGTCATCAGCGACTTTCACCAATCAACACTTAATCTGTGCTTGCTGCGTTGTTTACGTCACTTCCTTGTTCCTAGCCGCCGTGGGAGTCCACAAAGTGCGACATTGGGCCCCAGGCAGGTCAGTCATAAAGAGCTTGGCACAAACAATCTTCTGGAACCCCGGTGTTGACAAAGACATTTAAGACCATGTAAGAAAGAAGGTGCGAAACATGTGCCCAGTCCTGTTAAATGCCCCTGGTGCAGGTTAGGGTCAGCTGATTGGATACCAAGCAACGCTGAACATGGCTTATATTATGCCGTACAGCTGGAGAGTTACATGATACTGATCGACACAAAGCAGATAGAAGCATCGGCCGAGACCACAGTGGAAGCCCAGTGCGACATCTTTGATCGATTTGGACAGCCAAGGACACTTGTGTTTGACGACAACACACCCAGATTAATAGTACTGTTTTCAAACAGTTTTTACAACAGTCATGTACATCACCCCACCACCCCTTTGTATCACCCGCAGTTCATCAGGTTATCCGAGCATGCAATATGTGGAGACAAGGGGGAATTTATGAGGTTCAACCTCAAAGTCTTGGAACCAGGCTTGCAAGCACTTCCCCGCTGTTGTTGAAGTTCCACTGCTGCAGAACCTCAGCTAAAGATAGGAAGTATTCTTCTTAACTGTAATTTGGCTACCACATCAGATCCTTGATTGATTTTTGTCTATATGCATTTGGACTCGTCCCCGCACACGGGAGGCAACCATCCTTTTCGTGTGGGACAGACTGTGTGGGCGCGCAGTTTAGGCCTATGGTGGATTCCTGAAATTGTCTGCTCACTTGATGGTATACGAATGACAACAGTAGGCACCTCGAGAGGACAGCACCAACACCAGGCAGATCAGCTCTGGACACAGCTTCCCCACAAGTGGGCCAGCCTAACTGCAGTAGTTTTTTGTTGGAGAGGAAACAATGTTGGAGGTTCGGTGGTTCAATCATCAGGCTGCTCCTTGGCAGCAGGAGACATCCAAAAAGCGCTGGTAGAGCGGCCAGGTGATGTGGTACCCTGATGGGAGACGAGTAGTGGCGGGGTTCACAGTCAGCGCGAACCCTGCCAACGACAAAGCAGAGGTGATTGACTTTTAGGTTTAGATTTCATTAATTATAGAGCAGAACATCAGAACTGAAGAACAAGAATGGCAAAGAGGTGCAAGCTTGGACTCGAAATTGCACTCGTAATAGTGCAAATAGTGTCTGTGACGATGTAACAAACTAGTAAAAGCCAATTATTAGATTCTCCTTTCCTTATTTTTTTTTTAAACAAAACCCCAAGAAAGACATTAAGGGGGTACAGAATCAAAACTTGGACTATTTCCAGAACACTTCGAAATAAGTGAAATATGATCCACGATATCTGTAAATGACAATGGCACGCTTGTATTTTTAGCAGATGGCTATATTTTTTGTTCCAACCGACAGATTCTGGCGAGCGCTTCAAAAACAGCCATCGAGTCGGCACGCAAATCTCGGGATATTTACCCGTAACGTCATGCTCGCAACGTCACTGGCCCATACGAGGCCAAGGGTATAGTAATTACGATCGCCGTCACTAGGTGGCGCCAGCTTTATTGTCAGCGCGTTACAATTCTGACAAGTCAGAATGCCCGAGGTACGGTGTATTAGACCTGATACGTGCGCCAAGCGTCGCTTGCTCCCGCACGCCTCCATCGGACACGCCACACCGTGGTGTAGCTCCTGATGGGCCCGTGACGTGAGACATTCCAACAAAGCTCAGACCTCAACTACCAGGTGGTATTAGGACATTTTTTTATTTGTTTTAAAATTGCTTTTCTTGCATTTATAGACGAAAGACTGCTGTTTGTGAGCTGCTGTCATGAAGCAGACCATGTCTACACAAAGAAGTCGCTAAAATGTTGCTTCCGTACCTCATTAAAGCAGAACGAAAAACTACTGCTCTCCCATTCTTAATATTTTTTTTAACAGTAGCTATAGGAAGACTACAATAATAAAAATACCAGAACACAACACTTATCTTCTAATACACACAAGTGATCAATGAGAAATTATATTGGAAAAACTTTATATCCGAGGAAAGTTTGTCATAATTGAGATAGTCGCAATCAGAAAAAAATGTTGACTTAATGGCGGCTGTTGTGGTCACAGGCATTTATGATAAAAACGTTTTCTTAGAAGAAAAATCGAAAGAGAAACAATTAATTTCACAGCACTGCGATTCACCGAAAGCGCCCGTCTAGAACGGAGGAGATGCTAGCTCGTCCGCGTACGGGCAGCCATCGATAAAGCTTCGTGTCGCATGCTGGTGCACGCTCGTTCTTCAGCATATGGTTTAGAGCGAAGAGGCCAATGAAGACAGTGGCCGTATTGTAAACACCAACTTCTTGGGAGGCCGGAGCTGGGTGGCCATCCTGCGCGCTGACTATATTCCATTCATCCCTAAGCTGAAACTGTGGTGAAAGCTACAACTTCAATGGACCAGTTATACATCCCTCTTTCGCCACGTGATCACGCTCCCGCTCATATCCATAGACCGAGGACTGGGTCAGGTGATGAAAGGGAGGCGGCTGATTAGTTCGGCGGGCAAGCAGTTCCCACTGCAGTCTCAGCTCAGAGCCGTGTTTAGAGAGTGTTTGGTCAGTGCTAGGCGCAGGCAGAGCCTGGGCATGCACCAGAAGCAGAAAGTGGGCTTGACATTCTCTCTTGACCAACCAGAAGCCTAAAAGAATCCCTAGCGGTAGTAGCGAGAAACTGTTTTAACCATAGGTATATATTGGTGTATGGTTTTAATAAGCACGTAAGTGTGAAATGTAGTGACCCTTCATGGTTTAAAATAGGGTTTACAGGATGTTACAATCATGATCATGCAGAAAGATGTAAGAAACAAATGTGCCGCTCAACTCTGTTTTGCTCGGGGAGAGTGTGACCGCTCAGACGGTAGATTGCCGGCCTTCGGCGCACGAATTATGTCGATCATTCCGCCAGTCGCACTCTTTCACCATAATTTTGGATGACCGTGATTGAAACATCACATGTACCCCATTTTCAGTCACCGAGAGTTACTCCGACGCACTTATGAATTTTGTTTCTCGCAACCACCGCCAGGGTATTATTTCCGGCTTCTGATTGGCCACATTCGAATTTTTGAAGACGCCCTGGAACACGCCCAGCCTGCTTTCGGCCAATGGCACTTCCTCATTTGTCTCCTATACTTCCCAACGAATGGCCAAACTTTCTACATATATGGGTCTGTCTCAGCTTAAAGGTGAACGGAATATAGGGCACCGTGTCTCAATGCAATGAAATTTCGTAAAGTCCAAAACCGGGTACAGCAGAGCGACCGGCCAAGGAGAAAAGATAAGAAGGTTTGAAAGGCCCCGTCTTGCAAGGCAGACTGGTAATACTGAACAATCACGGGCGTTGGAACACTGTGAAGAACATCAGGGGCTTATTTACTGTCCTAAAAGAACTGAAGGAACACAAATGTTGGAACACTGCAAAGAACCTCGAAAACTTATATATTGCCCTTAAAAAAAAAAAAAAAAAACTGAACGAGCATGAGCGCAAGAACGTTGTGAAAAACCGCGGGGGCTCTTTTTGTGCCCAGAAAAGAGTTAAACAGTCGAAAAAACGGGACGGGCCGACAGGCTCGGCCAACGCACCAAAATATAGCGGTAGCTGTCGCGCCGAAATATAGTGGTAGCTGACGCACCAAAATGTAGTGATCCTCTGGTGGAGAGGCGACGATGATGGAGGTTCGACGATCCGGCTGTTACTTGGCAGCAGGAGACATCCAGGAAGGGCCGGTAGAGCGGCAGCGCTATGGGGTGTCCTGATGGGTGACGAGGCAGAGGCGATTGACCTTTAGATTTAGGTTTAATAAATCATAGAGCAAAACATCAAACCAGAAGAACGCAAACGGTGAAAGAGGCGCAAGTTCGGGCTCGCGCTGGCGCTTGTAAAAGCACAAATAGCGCTCGTGACGACACAACAATCTAGTAAAAGCCAATTACTACGCTGCCACTGAATCTCAACCTGCTACTGAATTGGAAGGTTCGCGCACCACGTACGTACAGCCAGGAGATACAACCACGACGGGTGCAGCTCAGACATTCAACCAGTCCGAGATTGATGAAAACAGTACGAGCGACACAGTCACATACCTCTGAGCATGTTTACCCTGCCGATCCTCGGTCCCAGCGTTCAATGGTTCAACACGATCAGATATACAACTAATCATTTTTTTTTAATATTCTTTGCAATAAAATAGGTCAGAAATATATCCTCACATCAGTTCAGCAAACACCCACGCCGCTTGTTGTTGTTATGGTGCCACAGCTACACGCTACACCCCCCCACGGTCCACGGCTGTCGAGACCAGTGTTGCTGCGCGCGCTGACAAAATGTTTATTCCACCAATTTACGCGAATTGCACAACATATGTGATCTTGGCGGATCTTAAAAGATCACGAAAGCTAAGGAAGCATATCATTTATAGTCTTCCAGTAGTTATCCAAGTTACTAATATCATTTACGACTGCCTGCACGTGAATATCGGATTCGAAAGTCACTACACCCTCGTCGTCACCTGCAGAAAGGCGGTCATTCCACAGCGGTTTGGGGTCGTAACTCGCCTTTTGGGGTAGTCAAAGCCTCCAAAGCGCCATTTGACCACACAGGGTAGTCATTTTTTCTTAGAGTGTAGATCGCGGTGGAGATCAAAGTGGGCTGGGACGGACAGCGGTAGATTGGTCAGCGGGGTGAGCGTAGGATTAAGCATTTTGGGCGCCAACGTCTCTTTGTGTGCGAATTAAGGTTAGTTTAAAAAAATACTACTGGTCAGGTTTTATGAGCCTTCACAGGGCTACGTCCGACGCGCTTATTTACGTTATCGTGGCGCCCTGGATTTTTTCGAGCCATTTTTAATGGAAGCTCGGGTTTGTTGCAAAGGAAGGGTTGTTGTTGTTGGTCACGTTTTGTTTTTATTGATGCCCTCACCACCTTGATCTCAGATCATTTGTGGGAGGAGATGAGCGATGGGGATGATGTCGCAACACATTGCAAAGAGTGCAATTGCAATCCACTATTCGGGGAAACAAGAATCTTAGAGAGGCACAAAGATAAATTGACCCGCGAGGTTATGGAAGTCTACCACATCATATCCGCCACTAATAAATGCATAAGTGTTGAATCGGTAGCCGAACAAGCAAGGAAATAGACTTTTTAACACGGACAATGAGGAACCCGCATGAGTCACGGTTGCCACGAGACATCAGGCACGATGACAAAGCGACAGCCGACCACGGATGAAGTGTTCGACTTCCTCTCTGACAATGGTGACCCCGCACGAGCCACGGCTGATGCAAATACACCCCGCACCACGGCAACGTAACGGCCAACAACGGATTTGGTGTTTAAACAAAGAACTAGTGTCTCAAGCATGTGCCCCCGAGAGAACATCCTACTATGTGTTTTATATTTCTGTTTTTTTTCTTTCTCTTGTCATCTTTATGGGGATCTTGGCGATGTTCTTCCTGCTCTTCATACTTGTAAATATAGTTGTGAGTAGCGCTCTTTCCTGTCTCTTCTCTCTTCTCTATACGTGTACGCTAATACCGTTCAAATGTTTAATTACCAACTAGCCCAGTTATCAACCCTTTTACAGTTTTCGTATACTTAGTGGAAGGAGGAACCGACGAATAGATTCTGAGACGCCTTTTCCATAAGGGATAGTCACCACGCCGGATTTTTAATTATTAGTCGCTTTTGTTCTTCCCTGCTGAATTTGTTTACGTGTGTTTTTAATAAAATCGTGTGAATACCCGCGCCTCAAAAGGGATCCGATAACCGTCTGAACTTCCGATGCTTGTAAATCTGAATTTGAAGGGAAATGTTCTGGTCGGTTAATTAAAGTTTTTACAACAGCTCGCTTATGTTATACTGGGTGGTGAGAATTGAAACTAAAAAAAATTACCGGTATCACAAGGTATACGATACACGGTGGTTTCAATATGACCGGTGTCACTTCGGCAAACAGTTACGTCCAGAAAAGGTAACGTGTTATTTTGTTCTACTTCTCGCGTGAACTGTATGGAGGATTCAATGCTGTTTAGGGTCGCATGGAAGTTGTCGACGTGTTTCTCATTTAAAATAACGAAAGTGTCATCAACGTAACGTCGATCGAATTTGACAGGGCATGCTTTTACTTCTAACGCGGTTTGCTCTATGTGTTCCATTACCAGATTAGCCAAGGTCACAGATACCGAATTACCCATTGGGCAACCTTCAATCTGACGATAGAATTGTCCGCGGAAGGTGAAATGCGACTGATTTAGACACTGCAAGAGTTTTCAGTGCATTAGTGAATAAAGATATGACATCAAACGAGACTATTACATCTCCCTTGTCCAGAACATGACCTCAAATCAGGTCAACAAATTCTCGAGAGTTTATAACTGTAAAGTTGTTATTTCCTGTTATGAGAGAAAGCAGCTCTACTAGATACTTTGATTGGTTGTACGGGAAGGGAACCAACAAAGGACACAATCGGTCGTAGAGGACAATCGGGTTTGTGAATTTTGGAAAGGCCGTGAAGTTTTAGAGTACAACCATCGGAAGAAAAAAGGTGGCGGTAAAGTGTGTCATTTAAGCGGTTCTTCTTTTTTAGATCACGTAGATGGTACCAGAGCCCTTTAAAAATTTTTAATCGGATCCTACGCTAACTTTACAAAATGAGCGGTGTATTGGAGGATGGCATCCATTTTTTGAAAATAAGCCTCTTTGTCAATGACAACCGTGCCCCTTCATTATCTGCAGAAAGAACAAAGATTGATTGGTCGGATTTAAGGTCCAGTAGTGCCGCGTGTTCGTGCTTATTCAGATTCGACAGGGTGGTTTTTGCGTTATTTAAAGTAGTCATTATACGGCTGCGTGCTAGGTTAATCCCCGAGCTATCATGGAGATGACGCAGCTTCTCTTCTATTTCCACGATAATGTCTCGTTTAAGGACAACGCGCGGGGCCAAAGCAAGATCTAGTCCTTTTGACAGAAGGCTTACATCACCGTCCGAGAGATGTTTCGACGCCAGGTTATAGATGGAAGTTGAAGTTGGTCTGGTGAAGGGCTTGGGTATACGTTGTGATAATTTCTTGTCGTGAATGTTCGTGAGCTTGATTTTCTCCAAGTCTTCAGCTTGCTTACGCGCGCCAAAAACGTGGTGCATGTCTTCGGGTTGAAGATTCCTCTGCAGGAATTTCTCATCTGCAGCGAGACGGTGCCGACAGTCGTTGATCCTCTGCTTGTTGTCCAAGATCCGGGCCTTTAGGCAGTTTCGGTTGAATTCTTACGCCAGTTTTCTGCCGTAGTGGGTGTCAACACGAAGCCGGCAACGAAGAGCTAGAGGCATCACATTGTGATTCAGGCACTCACGATTGAAGTGTTGATGACGTTCCAAGCGGATTAGAAAGTAAGGGCGACAAAGTCAACGAAGTAGAAGGTGATCGAGTCTCCCCGCAAACAAATGGACAAGTTTTATTAGACGCCAATCGTAAAGAGGGAATCTTAACATTCAAGGCGGATAGTCTGAAAGTGCTATTGACCCTAAACCGCGCACAGCTAATTCGATAATAGGAAACAGACGACTCTCTGAGCCATTGCCGGCACGCTGTCGCCCTGGGAATCACTAAAAAAAAGACAGCATTCTTTAAAAAAATGGTATTTTGTATCGACGGTACAGTGATCGTAGCGAGGTCACATTCGAACAAGTTGAACTGCCGCATAAGTTTCGTGCAGACTTATTGGCTGTATGTCACGGCAACACATGGGCAGGGCATTTAGGTATCACTAAGACTAAGAAAAGGCTTCTCCAGGACTACTAATGGCCAAATTGGTTTTAAAACGCTGAAAACTTTGTAAGATCTTGTGATATTTGCCAAAGAGTTGGCAAACCGAATGAGAGGTGGAAGGCTCCTCTGAAACTGGTTCCGATAATCAGAGAGCCATTTCGAAGGCTTGTCATAGATATTGTGGGGCTGTTACCTCCTGTTCTATCGCAGCGTCGCAGGCAGACAGGCTCTCCGGGTAGCTGGAACGTACTGAACTTTTATTACGGCCAGACAGTCTGTTTTATAGACGTAAGCAAGAGTGACGTAATAACGTTGGGCGAATCACATGCGACCTTTACAGATATAACATTCCTTCCGCCTTTAAAACCGCCATACATGTCATTACGGTCGAGTCTACTTGGCTTGACGACGAAACTCGTACGATTGGTAGCGGTCCGGTGCTTTCCGGGTCCGGCTTCCTCTTCGAAGCGTTGGTGCTGTGGAAGACGCAGAGGCAGATCCGTCGCCTTGATCTTGCTGAGCAGCTGCAGGAGGCTCGGAGGCAGAAGCGTTGTGTTGAGTGGGCTGTCGATCATCGGGCTCAGGTACCTCTAGGGGCTGCTCTGGGTGTGGAACCGAGCCGGTGCCTTGACTCGGGAGCTCAGCGGCGTGGAACCTCGGAGCAGGAGATTCCGCCTTGGGTAGTTGACCAGCGCGGCTGCCCTCCGGGACTGCTTCCGTTGTGGCGCTCGGTGTTGGAGCTGGGATCTCAGGAAAAACAGACCCAGTCGAAGAAGCCCAACTTGCACGGAGATGGTCCATATGGATGAACCGTGTTCGATTATTCACATTCACCAAATATGTAGTGGGGCTCACAACTTGAGTTACCAGCCCTTCTTCCCAGGACACTTCCTCGCCTCTAGTCGTTTTTACAAGTACTTTGTCACCTGCTATAAACGACTCTCCCCGACCTCTCCGGCCGTTTCGTAGTGCAGTTTCGCGTTCTTGCTTAGTCCTCATGTCTCCTGCAAAGTTTGGTCGTAACAGTGAAAGCAGTGTTCGAGGTTGACGCTTCAAAAACAGTTCTGCTGGGGTCTTCCCAGTAACGGAGTTTGGTGTATTCCTGTACGCCAACAAAAAATCGTTTACTCGTTCCAGAATAGTCCTTTTCCCCCCGGTGATTTGATCATGTCTTATACCCCATTCACACGACCAGCATAAAGGTACCTTTAACATAGGTCCCTTTGCAGCCAGCGAATCAGCCCGCGCTAGTAGATCGCGAGCATATACCACGCGCGGAGGATCGCGAACTGATTCGCCTTTCGCCATAAAGGTCCCTTAGCTAAAGGGACCTTTATGCTCGTGTGAATAGGGTATTACTTGTTTCAACAGGGTAGTCTTCGTAGTTTGTACCAGGCGCTCAGCGGCTCCATTCGAGGCTGCGTGATACGGTGGTATCCGGGTATGTTTTATGCCATGCCGCTGCAGGTAGACCCCAAAGTCCTCTGCGGTGAATTGTGGGCCGTTGTCGCTCACCAACTCTTCTGGGTAACCGTAGGCTGCAAAAACAGAGCTGAGGCACCGCACAGTTTTTTCAGTGGTCGTGCTTGACACTACAAACACTTCAATCCACTTTGAAAAAGCATCCACCAACACAAGAAAGTTCAAGCCCTCCTTCGTTGCGTAGTCGACGTGTATCCGTTGCCATACGCGACTTGGATACGCCCAGGGCTGCAGGGGTCCTGGCGATTTTGCTGGCAGAACACTTTGGCATACCTTACAGTGACGAACTCTCGTTTCAATGTCGCCGTCCAAAGTTGGCCACCAAACGAACGACCTAGCAAGCATCTTCATCCGCGTCATTCCGGGATGTTCTTCATGCAAGAGTGTCAATACTTGCTCTTGGAGGGTTAAAGGGACGATAACCCGCTGGCCCCATGACAGACAGCCCTGTTCCAGGGAAAGTTCGTTGCGGCGGACGTAGAAAGGCCTCAGTTCCTCGGAGACGGACGATGGCCAGCCGTTTAAAGTGAAGTCAGCAACCGCTGATAAAACGCGGTCGCGCTGTGTAGCAAGTGCCACCTCTTTCGCAGTTAACGGCGTAGCCGCAAATAAAGCAAAGCATTCTTCCTGTTCTTCCGCAGCTGGAACAGGGAGCGGGAAGCGCGATAAAGCGTCGGCCACTTCCATGTTTTTGCCTTTGCGATACTTTAAGCTATACTGATAAGCAGATAGCGTTACTGCCCAACGCTGCATCCTAGCAGCCGCTAGTGACGGGATAGGCATGTCTGGAGCCAAGATTCCAAGAAGCGGTTGATGGTCCGTGAATAAGCAAAACTTCCTGCCATACAGGTATCTGTGAAACCGTCGCAATGCGAAAATTATGGCAAGGGTTTCTTTCTCTCCTTGCGCGTAGTTTCGTTCGGCAGTGCTCAATGTGCGCGAAGCAAAAGCTATTGGTTGCTCGCTTCCATCTGGCAAAATGTGAAAGATAACGGCCCCCAGGCCGTACGCTGACGCATCAGAACTCACTCCTATCGGTCTATTGACGTCGTAGTACGTCAATACCCGACTGTTCAAAAGAAGCTGCTTCGTTGTTTCAAAGGCTTTTGCACATGCCTTTGTCCATTTCCAATGACGGTCTTTTTTGAGGAGCTCGTACAAGGGTGCAGCTGCCGTTGCAAAGTTCTCAAGAAATTTCCCGTAAAAGGTCAACAACCCCAAGTAGGCTCTTAGCTCTGTAACATTTGTCGACTCTGGGGCAGAAATGATAGCCTTTACCTTGGTGTCGGTTGGGTAGATCCCTTCTGCCGAAACCTTGTGTCCGAGGTAAACCACGGAGTCCTGGAAGAACCTGCATTTGTCTTCCTTCAGGGTAATGTTATACTTCTGTAAGCGTTGCAGCACTTTCTCCACGCTAGCTTGGCAAGTTTTCATGTCGGTTCCTGTAACGATAACATCGTCAATATAGCATCCGACTCCCGGAATGCCCTGGAAGACCTGGTCCATCATAGACTGAAAAATCGCCGGTGCGCTGGCGATTCCGAAAGGCAAACGCTGATACTCAAAGAGCCCTAGGTGAGTGTTGACCGTCAGCAGGCGTTTGGATTCCTCGCTCAGGGGCACTTGCTGATATGCAGACGAAAGGTCCAGCACACAAAAGACTTTTCCCCCAGCCAGTGTCGCAAACAAGTCTTCGGGCCGCGGCAGGGGGTAAACATCCATCTTGAGCACGGGGTTAACTGTTACTTTATAGTCACCACAAAGTCTAATGCCCCCTCCTGCTTTCTTCGGCACAACCACCAAGGGTGTAGCCCAGTCGCTTTTAGTGACGTGCTTCAATATTCCACGCTCTTCGAGCCTGTTCAGCTCTTTTGCTACCTCGTCCTTAAGAGCAAAGGGAATAGGTCTCGCTTTGCAGAAAACCGGCTGACTGTTTTCCTTAACCGCTATGTGGGCTTCATAATTTTTGACAATGCCCGGCGAATCCCTGAAGGGCTCAGGGAACTTCTTCCGCAACGCAGCTACCTTGTCGGCCGCCGTGACAAGGCACACTGCATTCCAGTTAATTTTAAGGTGCTCGAGCCAACTCCTACCCATCAACACTTGCATTTTCTTATCATCGTTCTGCACAACAAAAAGCGGTAGAGTCAGGCTTTGTCCCTCGTAGTCAACCGTGGCGGAAAGCAATGGCGTCACAGCCGAGTTGCGAGGCCACTTGCTTCCAGGAACTCTAGAAGAGCTCGAAAATTGTGTTCTGCGAGGCGCTTGCCCCCGTTCGGGAACATCAGTTGGTGGGGCGTTGTCACCGACGTGCGGGATGTTTGCAGGGCAGTGTGAAGCACAGTTCGAGCTCTACGGTATTTTGGACACGACCATAGCACGTGTTCGGTGTCCTCCAGGGTCCCGCAGCTGTCGCAATTCGGAGTATTTTTGCGTGAAATCTTGTGCAACAGTTTTGCCCTAAACGGGCAGCCCGCTCTCAGGCGATGCTGAAGGCTAGACTCCTTTCGGCTGAGTTTCGACTCCGGTAGGGGAGGAGGAGCATTGCCAGAGGCGACACCGTCATGAGGATGCCCCATTCGTGTGATCAGATGGACAAGACGCTTGGCCTCACTTAATCGGGGGATGAAGTATTCTGGGGTCTCCTGGCCATGAGCCTCAGCCGCCAGAGAGTCCACCTGCTCGTTGCCTTTAATGCCATAGTGAGATGGAATCCATTGAAATGCCAGTCTCCATCCCTTGGCTTCAACTTTGCGGGCTACATGGGCGGCTTCCTGTGCGAGTGGTGGGGCATCTTCCAGGTTTTCAAGATGACAAAGGGCGCTTCTGGAATCTGTTAGTATAACTGCCGCTTGAGGCTCAAGTACAAGCAGCGCCTCAAAAGCCTTACAGATAGCTACTAGTTTCACAGTTGTTGACGTTGTATGAAAATTAAGCCTACCAGCTTGCTGCTCCGCCATGGACGGGATCAGAAATGCCGCTGTAGATGCTGTTTCGGGCTTAGTCGACCCATTAGTGAAGACATGTAGCCAGCCTTTATACCATCTATCTAGGTGATCCATAGCGAGGGAACGAGCTACTATGGGAGCGACAGATGACTTTCGTTGGAAGAACGGTAGAGTACCGGTCACATTCAACGGTGGTAAGATTGTGTGGGGTGGTGTCGGTGGGAATCGCCTTTTGGGTGGTCCGATCTGGTACTCGAATTCTATTGTGACAGTTCCGAGGCAGGAGAGCGGCCGTGAGCGGAGTTTGGATAGAAGAGATGTCGTCGACAAGGCGTCTTGGAGTCGCACTAGATGGCGCATTGCGCGTTTTCTTTTGTGAAGCGAGATCGGGTTTTCTCTTGCCTCAACTAGCGTCGCTACATTTTCAGAGAATCGTGGAAGCCCAAGGCACAGTCGCAGCGCGCATCGATGAAATTGCTCCAACTGCTGTATCTGGGGTCTGCCAAGGTTAAGTAGTGGTACAGCGTAAAGTATTCTTGAGAGGATGAGTCCACGGTAGAGAGCTAGAAGTCCCTGTGGAGAGAGGCCCGAGTTCCTTTGTCGGAAGCAGCGAAGAACGCCCATCAGCTGACGACACTGGATGAGTAGTCGCCTTGCTTCAGGGGCGCCAGGTCACGTGGTTGTCGACCAGGACGCCCAGGTATCGTTGAGTCGTAACATGCTGAAGAGGGATGTTACCTATCTTCGGAGCATTAGCTACGGGTCGGCAGGGTGTTCCGTCGGGACGGTAGCAAAGAAACGCGTTTTTTGTGACAGAATAAGTGAGCCCGAGGTCTTCTGTGGTCTTCACAACCACGTCAAGTGCTCTTTGCAGCTGTGAGCCGATACTTTTTGAAGCCCTTAAAGGACCGACGCACCAGAGTGCTGCATCGTCAGCGTATATGGCGATGTGCAGAGCTGCAGGAGATTTGGGCAATTTTTTCAGAGAAAACGGAGGGCGGCCATAGCAAGGTTAAAGAGGAAAGGATTTAAAACACTGCCCTGAGGAACACCTTGTGTCACCGAACGACGGCTGCTTACGGCGCCAGGAACTCGTACGAAAAAGGATCTTCCTGTAAGAAAGGCGCACACGTAGCTGTACAATCTTCCTGTAATGCCGAAATGTCGTAGGCGCTGACGAATTATTGCATGTAGTAAAGCGTCAACTGCCTTTTGTATATCTAGGAACACACAATACACTGTCTGGTGAGATGCTCGTGCCTCCTCTAAAGTGGGCGCTAGGTCGCCAATTGCATCGGCAGTGCAGCGTTTAGCGCGAAATCCACGAAGTTCGTCAGGCCGCGCACCTATAGTCTCCATATACCAGGTTAGCCTACGTAACACAAGTCGCTTCATGAGCTTTCCTACGCAGCTTGTTAGCCAGATGGGACGGTACGAGTCAAGTGATTGTGCTGGTTTTCCTGGTTTGCGTATAGGAACAAAAGTAGATGTTAACCAGGCCTCAGGAATCTTAGCTGTGCGCCATATAGCATTAAATGCCTCTAGTATGGCAGAGTACTGTGATCTGTCAAGATTTCGTAGTGCCTGATAAGTTACCCCATCAGGTCCTGGAACACTTTTCCGTTGACACCGACGCAATGCGAATTCAAGCTCTGAGATTGTGAAGTCTGAATCGAGAGCAAGGGGAGGCCAGCTTCTACTATTCGCACTGGATTCCTTACCACTCTGGTAACCTGGAGGTAGTGCAATGGGTGTCGCGAAGGCGTCAGCAAGTAGCTCAGCCGTCTCCCGCATTGTATGGCCAATAGCAATTGCTAGACCTGCGATTGGATGAGTTGGCATTTTTCTCGATGATAGTGTCTGGGCCATCTTCCATGCACGTGAGATACTTGACGCTAATCAAGAGGAAGAGCGAAGTTGGTCCCATTGGTGCCGTTGGAGCCGGGATATGTGCCGGCGAGAAGCCGCATCAAGTTGTCGGTGCCTTATCCAATCTGCGGGATCGTTCGTTCTGCGAGCTCGCCTCTGGGCTCTCCTCCGGGCCGCCCGCAGTTTGAGGTACGTGAGGTCGGGACTAGGACGGGAGATAGAAACTCGGATCGTTTTCGTAGCCAGGGATACAGCGTGAGCGATTGCAGAGGATGGTCTCCCGCAAGCTAAACCACATGTCCTTCCATGCGAGCCCTAAATGCATCCCAATTGGTGACGCGTACCTCTTTGTACATTGGCGTCGGAGGTCTCGGTGAAGTGATTATTATGGGAACATGGTCGCTTCCCCATGTGTCGGGTTCAGCATTCCACTCTGCTGTTATATTCGGTGAAACAAAAGTGAGATCCAAGACACTCTGTTTAACTCCTGGTCTTACAAAGGTTTCAGTTCCGTCATTCAGCGCTTGAAGGTGTAAGTACGATGCTACAATCTCCAGCTGAATTCCTCGTCGAGTAGTCTGCCTGTCTCCCCATAGCTCGTTATGGGCATTAAAATCTCCACAGATAACAAGGTGCTCCGTAGAGGCATTTTTTATCTCTCGTAGCTCTTCGGGATCTCAGCAGACGTTTGGAGGAACGTAGACACTAATGATAGAGAAAAGTTCTCCTCTAGAGCGAACTGTCACACCGACGTACTCCGCTGCTCCTTTTGCGATTGAGGATAGGTCTAGGGGTTCTTGATGAATCCTTGCCCGGACAAATAGTGCCGCCCGAGACTGGCCGTCGTTTCGTTTTGATGCACTTATGTATATCACATATGGCCCAAGTCTGCAGTCTTCAAGAAGAATACGTGGCTCTTGAAGTGCCAGAATGTCTATTTTGTTTGTCAGAAGGTGCTGGCGTAGGTCAGGAAGGCGAGATCTAAGGCAGCGTACGTTCCATTGGAGCACAATGGGTAGTTTAGGTTTCCTACTTTGGGGCTTTCGACATCGTCCGTCGTGGCTCACTGTCGTTTGGTAAAATAGCGGTCCAACTGGTCTATGACGAATTGGACCACCATTGTAGACCACATGCCCATGGTGTTTGTAGTGGTGTGAGGAAAGAGCATGCCATATGTGCAGCAGTTTTGATAATGGACAGCCAGTCCACATCTGGAGTCGGTAACGAAGATGGCTTTAGATTTGTGACATTCGTTGTAGGAGGCTTGAGATTGCAAATGTTCTCCTGAGAAGGCGGATTTGCTTGGTGAGTATCGCAGTCCATTTTCTCCTTTATGGGGTCGTTGCTGGGTGTAACAGCTTGCTTTTGTGGAGGGGACTTCGGTAGAGTGCGGGACGACTGTTGAATCCCTTTTGCTATCATTGAATATGTAGTGCCGGTGACGGATGCTGATGCGGATGTTGAAGCGCATGATGCTGGAACAACTCCTTTAGCTTCCGGAACAGCAATTTTCTCGGGCGCGATGTGTTTCTTTGTGGTCACCGTCACCAGAGCTCTTTGGCAAAAGGTCGAAGCGCCGTCCTCCGTGGGATTACTTTGGGGGTTCTGTATTGCTGCTCGAGCAGTCCGGAGATCGACAGAGTTCACCTTCGAGTAGCAAAGAATGTCTCGTTCATTCTTCCCTTTCTAGCATTTTAAGGATGTTGCATAATGCTGTCCTCCGCAGTTCACGGATTTGATAGACGTGGAGGTGCATTTCTGTTTTTATTTTTCTGTCAATTGTTGGATGCTTCTCACCGCATCGGCTGCAAGCAACGGAACGCTTGCACGTGACAGTGTAGTGTCCGAAGCCTCCACACCGGTAGCATTGAGTCGGACGGTGGTGGAATTCCATCACTGGATACCGGACTCGCCCAAGAAGAACATAGCTTGGAAGCTTGCTTCCACGAAAGGTCATCCATACGCACTCAGAGGAGCCGAAACGACGTACTCGACCGATCTCCGTATCAGACTGCAGTCGTCCAGCAATTTTTGTTTCAGAAAGTGCTACGTCGACGTTCTTGATCACACCTTCGACTGTGCGACCTGCAAGGCCCTTGTACGCCTTCACTGGAAGTCCGCAGAGCCGTGTGCATTTGAGCAGCGCTCTTGTGATGAATCCATTTCTCACATCCACGGCAATTAAGTTCAGACGCTCATTTGGCCTGATTTGGACAATGCACTCGGGGCACAGAAGTTCTAAACCGTCTGACAGCTTTAGGCTGCTCAGACTGCTGATACGGTCACCTTCTTTTGTTGGCACAAATATCACGGTGAGGCTTTCGGTCCGAGGGGCGTCCTTTTCCGAGTCTTGACTGGATGTTTCCTTGTACCGACGTTTTCGGGGAGCACGGGCTGGATACCATTCACCACCGTCGTCAAGAGCAGCATCCGAGTTCAGAATCTCGCCGTCCGGAGAATCCTGGGCGTCCACTATGATTGGGTCATTGTCCGTAGTTGGAGAAATCGTATTAATGGTGGCTTCGATGTTAGGGCTCAAGTTGCTGTTCTGATTTGTGTTCTGGTCAGCGTCGTCTTGGGTGGCGTTAGGCATGATCGGCCGCCGGCCGTAGTGGTTACCCACTCCGGAACGAGGCGGAAGACGTTGTAGAGGCCTCTTGGTTAGTTGGGGATGCAGGGATGACGATGATTGAGTGAGAAACAACCAAAATTGCGGAGGTCTGAAAAAGCTGGACTGCTGTCAAGGTCGTTTTCTTTTTCCCTTCGAGTTTTGTGACCCTAAGGAGCTTTGTCCTTAATAAAGACAGATCGTTCTTCCAGGAGAGAGAGGGTCTGTCTGTTTCCTCCGGCAGCCGTTCCGTCGTCGAACCGCCGGAAACGTAACAGCTGGTGGCTGCGGTGGCGGCGGTATGGAGCGCACGTCGGCGGCGGCCTGGTGCCCGATTTGGTGAGCGCACGCTTTCCTTGCTATCAATGGGAGCCTTAGCTGGTTGAAATTAGTGGTAGTGGGTAGTGGGATCTTTGACATTTCAAAGAGTAGGCAGTCATGAATGTCACGTCGCTAACGAAACCCAAGCTCATTATTCTGGCTCACGAGCTAGGCATAACCGTCCAGAAGGCAATGCCCAAGCAGGAAATTGTTGACGCAATATACAAATGCGGGGCAGCAGACGGCGGAATCGAGGAATGCTGGAAGGCGGCCTCTTTTCAGTTAGAAAGCGTGAAGTTGATTTAGAGTTGAAATAGTTTCAACTGCACAAATTTGAAGAAGGTGCAGCCGCATCTCAGGTAGCCACACGCAGTGAAAATTTCGATATGCGCGGTTTCATGCAGCCATTTTCTGTTGGCAACGACATCAGCTTGCACCTCGTGAACTTCGAGAAAACATGTACAAATTCAGGGTTTGGGAAGAACACTTGGTCGCAACGGCTCCAGACGTTGCTCCCAAACGAGGCTGCAGACGTAATCGCACGAATGACTGTCGAAGAGGCGCGTGACTACGACAAGGTGAAACTTCAGCTTAGGCAAAGATATAGTTGGTCCACGGAAGCCTTGAGACTGAAGTTTCGTAAAACAAGGCGTCAGCAAGGGGAGTCCTACTCCGAGTTTGCGTACAAAGCCATGAGCTTCCTGAAGGAATGGCTCAAAGGCGCGAGCGCGTATGAGGACAAACAGAGTGTTATTCAGCTGATTGCACTTGAACAGTTCTACGGCTCCTTTGTAACCGATGCGCCTGTGGATTCAGGATAAGCCAAATATAACTACTTTGCAAACGGCAGCTTATCTAGCTGATGAGTACTGCTCCCGCAGGCTGGATAGCTCGGAGGTACAGCAAAAAAAAAAAAAGCAAACCTTCGGGACCGCACAGAAAGTTTCAAAAAGGTTCAAAGGAAACGGGCTCGGCGAACACGTCCGAGAAGGCAGAGCTGCCCCAAACGGCCAAGAAAGAGCTAATAAAAAGTTTAAAATTCAAAGAAAAGCGGCCGTTAACTTGCTATAAGTGCCAACAGCCAGGACATATCGCCGCGGGCTGCCGGCGGTCAAGTGCGTCTGTTAATCTGCTAACGGAAGAGAGTGACTTGCTTCTGCCTTACACATGCATGACTGTAAACGGCGTCAGCTGCAAAGTATTGCGAGACACGGGTGCAACTTTCGATGTCGTTCACCCGTCATTCGTTCAGCCAGAACATTTCACAAGTGCATGTGTATGGGTAAGGCAGGCACTCGAACCAGACACAAAGTGCTTGCCGGTAGCAAAAGTCGTAATGAAAGGCGCCTTCGGCTATTACATATCAATAAGCAATTATCTGCGCGCGGTACTTTGTTAAAATCTTGACGTAAAACTATAAAGTCACATGTATAGTGGTCAAAAACGTTCATCATGGAGGAGGCCAGGTGGGGATCACTTTCAGCTGCCAGTTTGTAGCTTTAACTTCCAGCCTCGTTGCCCCGAATATAGTTTTCAGCCTGAAGAGTTAAATATTTGTGTCATATGAATGAGAAGAGTAGTGTCATGATGAATAATGCCATTCGACTAAATTAAAGATGTGCACCTTATTGGTCACACTAAAATATCCACCCCATTATCGCGATCAGATTATTTTTCAAACAAACACACTCTAACTAGGGTTGAAGGCCCTTTGAACTAGATTGAACGCACAGCTTCAAGGCAAAAAGTTTTTATGTACTTTCGATTGAAGGAGATCAACACTACTTAGTATTCTTTGTCCAGCTGGCAGAGGCAAGCAGCATGCCAATGTGACCAATTTGGTGACAATGACCCGCGAAAACTGCATCCCCTTTTCCCTAGCGCCATTAGCCCGTTATGACTTAGGGGCGGTTCCTTTAATCATTCCCTTTCTGTCTGCCACATAGTGCTGCCACTACGTCGGCTTGCGCTGTTGCAATAGACAAGCTGCTTATACACATCGCGTGTGGTCGGCAGTTAAAAACCTTTACCGCCTCTGTTTAGTTTCTTGTCGTGTTCTTATCTTAAGGAGGAATATACCAAATTGATAACCACAACAGTTAAAGACGACACTAACGAGAATATCTACAAGGACCAGAGTTGTCCTGGTGTAACAGCGACGCAGCTAGCATGACGTTTCCTACTCCAGGCTTTTAAAATCGCAGTTGTTCCTGTCCGGTTTGGTCAATGGCCAATTTTCGAACTTCTAGTCGAGTATCCTGCGCCGACTACGATGGCTGCAATAAAAAAAAGATATATTGGAATCAACATTTTCGCTCTGTAAAGGACCTGGACATTGATCTTCTGAGGTCAACCATGCCCCACCACAACTTTCAAGCATTGAGGGATACCGACATGTTGTTCCAGCATGGCTTCGCAAGTCTGGGTGAGACACTTTTTGTGTCCCGTGCTTGTGAATCAAGCTGAAGTTGATGCCCAAGGGCTGTCTTCCGAGCATGAGTTACTGAGAGACATGAATGAAGATATTTCTGGCGGCGGACTGGAAACTCCACTGAGAGTGCTGTCGGCAATCAATCCGAAATACCGAAAATCTGATGTGAAAAGAAAGCAAGACAAAATAGACGTGGCTTTCAGTAGATATCTCTAAAACTAACTGCATACTGCCCATGGCACAGAACCAAGCAGCTGGAATCTTCCGATAGATCGTTCTTGCTTCACTTGCGGCGACTGGTGGCTGAATATCCACCTAGTTTCTCTCAAGGCGCTGAAAAATCGGGAGCGGTGCCAGCTTTTAACACTTACTGCTGTCAGTGCTACATTTTCTGGAGCAAGACAATTAATTTCAGAAGCATAAAAATACCTGCTTGGTAAGTGCAGACAACTGCAGACTGACTGCGGTGCAGATCGACGGAGTGGCCACAAAATCAGCGATGATATACTACGCGTGGCGACTGAGCATTATACCAACAATTATCTTGATTGTTTCATTCAAAGTCCGAAAAGAAACGATGCTGTAAACGTCATTATGGATGGGAAGAAAGAAGTAGTCATCAGAAGATTTATGACAAGGTCTGTTCGAGAGACGTACTTAACGTTCAAGAAAGCCAACCCACAGATTAAATAGGGCATAACAAAAATTTTACTCGCTCCTTCTGAAGTGAGTGAAGGTGAATCCGAAACAAACATTATGCGCCTGTGTGTGCTGCACTAATTTTGAACTTTGTTTTCCCGCCCTGAACTCTTTGCGCGAAGAAGCAATCACGAATCTGGAGAGATGAAGGCTGGTTCAGACAGTCCCGTTTTCTTACGTTACGTTACGTTGCGTTATGAAAAGTCACCGGGAAATCTGTGCTTCGTATTAAGCGTGGCTACCAATTCAAGGAGATAGCCTGGCACGTGACATTCGAGACACAAATATTTTGGTGACGACGAGCTGGGACGGTCAGTTACCGTGGCAACCAAGGACACAAGGCTCGTCGTAACGTAACGTAAGGAGTTGAACTCGGTTCAACTTTTCACACAGCATCGTTTTCTTACGTTACGTCTAAGTCACCAAAACCTTCGTGTCTCGAATATCGCGTGCTATGCTATCCCTTGAATTGGTAGTCACGCTTAATACGAAGCACAGATTTCCCGGTGACTTTTCGTAACGTAACGTAAGAAAACGGGTCTGTGTGAACGAGCCTTGAAGTCTATGTGCATTTGTTCGCATCCGACACGCGCTTGTTCGGAATCCAAATGCAAGGAATGCCCAAACAACCGTAATCTTAGGTTTGAACTTTTAGAAAATGTTGAAGAGAAGCAAGTAACGTTCTGCGTGTGGGAGAAAAGAGAAATATTCGAGAAGACAACTCAAGCACCTG
The DNA here is from genome assembly GCF_016920785.2 of Ixodes scapularis. Taxonomy (NCBI): domain Eukaryota; kingdom Metazoa; phylum Arthropoda; class Arachnida; order Ixodida; family Ixodidae; genus Ixodes; species Ixodes scapularis. The sequence continues at coordinate 70,020,233 of NW_024609837.1, forward strand.
CCTTTCTTAAAAAAATTCAAAATTGAACCATTCGGTTCAATACGCAAGACTAGATTCGAAACTTCAAAGAAAGAGAATTCGACTCGTGAAAAGCGAAATAACTAAGAAGCGCGTTGTGCTTTATTTAGATTTTGCCGAGAATTGAACCGTTTCCCTACTGAGTGAAGTTCAAGAGTACCATTGACACAAACACCAGCTTTCGATTTCCACGTGCGTCGCATCAACAGCTAAACGTCCCCGGAGATTCGGCGTCGTGTCTGAAGACCCCTGCCACGATTCATCACACGCACTGCTGGCAATTCAAAGTATTAAAGAATGACTGCAAAACACGGTTTATTCAAGCGTTACCTATACTTTGATGGAGCTGCATGTCACTTTAAAAACCGATATCAGTCCTCGAGTTCACGCACAGTGGCTCTGATAAAGCAAAGCGGTTGTTCTCGGCATCCGGCCATGGCAAGAACTCACGCGACGGTGTTGATGGCTTATACCCCTGTCAGACGGGCTAGTTTAGTGAGACTACAAGCGAGTGCACTTCAGCCCGTCGAAACACACTCCAAGTGCGTTGGTGCTACACGGGAAAACTTAGTGTCACTCCAAAATGATGGCAATAACGATGGGTAAGTAATGGGCACGCAACATATTACAGTGCATACGCATTTTTTTCATAAATAACTTCGTCGCCTTGAAACACGTCACCACACATTGTTGCGCTAAGTCACGAGTTTTAATCCAAATTTAAATCCAATTTGATCATTACGATCAGCCATTGCAAGCCAGTGATACACGTCCGCACGCCGGTACGATACTCTGTTTCACCTTATGATGTACCCCAGAAAAGGCTACAAGCGCGAGCTCCTTGCTCTAGGGCACATCAAGGCGGCACAAGCTCTCGTGCGTTAAGAGTAGCTCCCAACCAACTCCCAACGCTATGAGCTCGCGCATCTATCCTTGTCTGCGGTACAACATAAGGTGAAACGGAGTACAGATCGCAACGAGCAGAAGTGGGGATTGAACCCAGGATTCCTGGGTTCTGCAGTGCGAGCTTTCGCTCCGCGTGCTACGAGCTGGTGTGCGCGAGCCCACTTGGCCACTCGCCACTCGCCACAATGAAACATCATGGAGTGTGTGGAGGACGAGCTGGAGGGCGATATCCGCGATGTTGGACAGTGGAAGCGCGTGGTTGGGGCACATTTCTCTGTAAGAGTCCAACGCCTTTCAGATGAGAGGCTGCTGGACCTGGATGCCGAAGCACAGGCAAGAATTTCAAGCGACATCGATCAGCAGCTGCAGGGCAATGCCTTCACCATAGCCGCTCTTATGACCGACAACCTACCCGTGATCAGTCTAGAACGGTGGACTTTCCAGAGGAACGAACGGTGGTTCGAAGACACCTTGCCCCATTTGGGCGAGTTCCATTTCAAGCAAGCCTTTCGCGTCTCTCCTGCCACCTTCAGATTCCTGGAGGAGTCGTGCAGGTGCCTCCTGGCCGTCGCTGGCCGTCGCGCAGGGGCCAAGGCTAGAAAACTAGATTAGCCGCTTGTTTTTCTACAATGCACTACTTTCCTGCCAACAGGAAACGAGTGCGCATCTAATATTACTCCTATCAAAATAATACTAATTTTAAGCAGCGTTAATTTCTTCTATTATTTTAACTCCTTGAACACTGCTATCGAGATTACGCACTTGGTCAACCAGAGCGAGCGTAGTGTGCTCCCCGAACTCACTTCATTGGAAGTGTGTTCTTCGGGCAGGGCTGGGGATTGAGCTCAGGATCACTGGGTTGTCCTTCTCCAGCGCGAGCTTTCTCTCCAGGTACTCCGATCACTCACTCGGCTTTGATACCCACCCACTCGGCTTCGATACCCCTTAATAAAGACACGTTAAAAAAATTGACGTTTACAATTCTCTGTAATGCCGAATTGGAGTGCAGCTCTTGAGGAGGAGGGAGGAAGGGTACGAAGGGGACCCAGATAACACCCGACATCCTCAGGACGTCCTCAAAACGTACTACGTCCTCACGGTTTTCAAGTCGTCCTCAGGACATCCTGAGAACGTCAGTCTCTGGATCATCCTAGAAACGTCCTTCTGAGGACTTTTTGAGGACGAAGGATACAAAGTTAGAGGTAATATACACGTCCTCAATTTGCTTGCGTTTAAAAAAAAAATGAATGAAATGGCGGTAGTATACAAAGTTCACGTTTACTGCTAAACTAAATTTCACATACAAATTATTACATGTAGTTTTGTAAGTTTAGAACATCTTTTAACTATAGGTTTGATCAAACAATTCTTTAATAAAACCGGGACAAACTACAATTATTATTAGTTTTGTACTTGCGCAGTATTTCGGAATTCAGTTCGATCGGCAACATTCAATCTAGGTGGCGCAAGCTACCGCCTACTACAAGGCATACCGTTATTGCAATTATCCACCCAGCCGAGAGACCCAAGCAAGCTAAGCCAAGCCAGGGCAGAAACCGTAATAGCCTCAACGAGGTTGAATAGCCTCGAGGTTGATGATGGCTTGATAATGTTGATGCTTGGGCTAGTTGGTAATTCATGTTTGGATGCGGATACAGTCACACTCACAGGCACACAAGAAGGAAACAGACTCCCAGCGCTGACTAACAACTCAGTGATATATTTCTTCTTCCTCAAATCGTCATCTCTTCTCCTTCGCCGTTAATGAGAACATTTAAAATTTTAAACACCAGAAAACCAACAGCCAAGAAACATTATTAAGTAAAAAATAAATAAATAAATAAATGACAACTAAGAATAAATAAAATAAAAAAAGTTTAAAAATAAAAGTTTTAAGGTTAATTTTTTTATTAGAATTTATTTTAAAAATTTAATTTTAATCTTATTTTTTTATTTTTTTTATTTTTTTACGTTTATTTATTTTTAGTTGACATTTATTTATTTATTATTTACTACTTAACGTTTCTTGGCTCTGTGGTTTCTAGTGTTTAAAAATTTTAAATGTTCTCATTAACGGCGAAGGAGAAGAAGATGACGATTTGAGGAAGAAGAAATATATCACTGAGTTGTTAGCCGGCGCTGCGAGTTTGTATCCACGCTGTTCCATCCAAATTGATGATGGCAGCAATGCAAGGCAGTGACAAAGGTTAGTATATTTTATATAGTACTTCTTCGAAATGGCGTTAAAGCAGTGAACGGCAATTTCGGTGGGAAAGATGCCGGCGCGTAATCGAATACTTTGAGCTTATCAACCGTGCGAAAGTAGACTCGGTAGCAAGGGCATCTTCCTCGCACGTACATTAATTGAACTTTTTTTCTATACCATCTAGTTTTCTGCTGTGACTGTCATCACAAATCAATGTTTTAGGGGCAGTGAAAGCAAATGTTGAGTGTGCAAACAAAGCTGACGTGGAGACCATCATCAAAGTGTGGCTGCAGCACTTTGGAGAGAAACTGAGAAAGCTGCAGTCAAAAGCCGGAGGTGTTCGACTTGATGGTAAGTTTCTCACATTACCTGTTTTTATTATTAATGCTTATGCAATTGACTTTTTTTTTTTAGATCCCGCTGACTATTTGGACTAGTGCTGGCCAAGACGCGAAGCCAGACTGCATGTCTGGTGCAGACATTGAAAAAAGTCATGTATAACATTTGCCCTTCAATAAAGTATTTTTGAACAGTTACCTTTGTTTGCAATAATGAATGGCATGATCATGCTCATAGTTACAGGCTAAGAACATAGGGCAAGGAAAGACGCAGAGGAGAAAGCAGACGGGATGCTGGAGGGGTAAGGTTTTCTTCTCTCCTCTTCAGCATACCCTCAGCTTTCTTCCCCCTTTCCTTTGCCCTATGTTCTTAGCCTCTCACTGACTAGTAATCGAGAATTTGGGTGTGAATTTAAAATAGTACACAACAATGAATTTCTTTCTGCAGGCAGCTCTTGCAGGCACGTTCAGGTTCAAAATCCAGTTGGAGAAAACCTAAAAACAAAAATGAAGATGGCAATTTGGGCCAGTTGGTTCATGATCGAATATAGGCGCCAAAAAAACAAGGACAAGAAGAGACGTAAACACTGGCGCCACGGTCTGCCAGTGGTCTCTTCTTGTCCTTGTTTTTTTTTTTTCGCCTATCTTCGAATACAAATGAAAGCATCCTAACAGCTCAGTGAACAGCTGCACCTGCTGTGCATTGTCCTAAAAATGTACTAGAAAAATCCTTGGCTGCCCTCCTGAGGACGTTCTGAGGATGTCCTGAGGCCGGACAATAGGACGTTTTTAGGATGTTTCCAGGATCGTTTGAGGACATCCTCAGGACATCATAATGTCCTCAAAAGGTTGTCCTGAGGACATCCTGGGGATGTCCAAGTGTTTTCTGGGGAGGGTATGCCAGCTGCTCCCCCTCCGTACCCTCCCATCCTCCTCTCCGGTTCCCATCCCACTTAGCGTAAAAATTTCGCTAAATTTCCCGCTAAATTTAGTCGAGAAATTTTCCCGCTGAATTGACGTGTGACGTCACATGACGCGTCATCTGAAAATTTAAGTGTGACGTCACGTGACGTCACACTTTTAAAATGTTTCCTCTAAATTTAGCGGAAAAATTTTCCGCCAAACTTAGCAAAAACTTTTACCGCAAAATTTAGCAAGAAAATTTTACCCTCGTGACGTCACACGTGACGACACACGTGACGACACACGTGACGCCACGTGTGACGCAGCCCTTAATGCAACGCCACTCAACCCAGAAACGGGTGCCTAGGAGCTGTGCTCTAAAACAACGTTACATTAATGAACGATTTTTATGCAAATTGGATGATTCTGATCCGTCATCGCAAGCCAAGATAAAGAACGAAGCATATCCATCTTTGGCGTTCCGCTTCGTTCCACGGAAGTCTACGAGGAGGCCCTTAAACTGCCTAATCATATCATAATTATCGTGTTGTCTCAAATAGTTACATGCTGAAACAAAATTAGGCTCTATCATTCTCTGCTAACTAAGATGGCCATGAATGACTGACTTTGTCGTCGTCTTTTATCAATTCACCGCTGCGCTAATCTTGATTCAGATCGGCCTAAACTCCAAGTCCACCCCATTATTTCTTTTGCAATGCCACTCTTCCACATGGTATCGCTTTCACGAATTTCTTTTTCTTTATAAATAAAACTTACGCCACGGTTTTGGTTTTTGTGTTGTTATGTTTTACTGCTGAAACACTCCTATTGATGCCACGCACTCGATCGAGCGAAGTGAGTTCGTCAAACTCACTCCAAGCGACGTGTGTTCCTCAGGAAGGAGCCGTGTGGCACACTACAGAAATGACACTAAGGCCGAAGTGCACTCGCTTGTAGTGGCACTAAACTAGCCCGTCTGACGGGGGTATTACTCAAGCACCTCGCCACAGCGCACACTTTTATTACCGAGATAAGGTCTTAATAAGGACGTCGCAGGGATTCGTCGAAGAAACCCAGAAACAAACAAAAAACGTCGTTCTTTTGAACTTACCAAAACACGACGCTGAGAGAACTTGAGATTGGGCGAGTTGGTTGTTCATGTTTGTCGACGTTTAGCGCACTCAAAAAACTGCCATTCAAGCATTCACACACCCAAAGAACACTCCTGTTCTTTGGGTGTGTGCTTGAAAGACAGTTTTCTGAGTGCGCTAAACGTCGACAAACGACGCTGAGATATCCAGGCAGCAGAAGAAAGAATACAGGTCATCTGTAGCTGCTCACGAAGGGATACGCTCTTCGCATGCTTGGTCCAAAATTCAATTCCCTGGTCAGGAACCTGTGGTGATATTGGCTGGAAGTGTTTTTTCTCGATCCTCAGCCCAGCGTGACGATGTGTAAAGGAAAAAAGAAAGGTGAGTGAATAAGTGACTGCTACCGTTGTCTGGTAAATAATCCCTTGTTCGTGAACTGGACGAACCAATATGCACACCTGACTGTGCTTCATGTGGTCAGTAAGAAGTGTGTTCTGAAATGTGTGCAACCAGCATATTTCATTATATTTATTAATTTTTTTTCAAATACACAGCGCGTACCTTGTTATATAGTGTGCTTCTCAAATATAAATACTCATTATAATAAGCATTTATGAGATATCTCATTTATAATTTTCAGTTCTTACTGACAAATTATTGTTTCTAACGCTCATTATAAACCATTCTTGTTTCCTATCCTAGATTTAATATGGGGACCCACAAGCGTACAAAAGCAGAACAAGCTTTTGATATCTCTTTATTCCGGGTTATTCATTCAATTGGCTTTTACTCTTTTTATAAGTAGGGTTCTGCGTTTTCGGATAAATCCGATGGCCTCGGACAAACACTCGCCGGTAAAAAATTCGGCGGTTCAGATTTATTCGAAAAATTCAAAATTTCGAGACTGCCAGTTCTTTAACTTCGACGTTTTTGTTTTGTTTTTTTATATTTCCGCAACAATTTTTGCGCTTTTCTTCTTTCTTGTTGTTCTAAGTTTTGTGCGGAGGCTCCACAAAAACGTTATTTTGGCTTCCTGTCAACGAAACGCGCCATCAAATCTTAAAGGCAATACTCGGATGTGGTGTAATAAAACGATAAAACTCCTGGACAAAATTTTCAAACTGATTTATTCTGACTTTCATTCGCTGCAGAAAAAATGAGAAAACTTTCGTGTACCATAAAAGAAAGCTGAGAGAAACTCCGAATTCGTTTGAAAAAATAAACCCATATAAACACAATCCAAATTCGCTCAAAGAAAAAAAAACGAAAATGCAAAATCATATTTATAATCCACGGCTTTGCGTTTTGGTTCTAGTGTTTTAAACAAATTTTTAGTTTATATGTGGTTTATTACAATAATATACATGTTTAATAGAGTGAAATAATATTATATTTCTCAAAACGTCTTCTCTAACTGAAGTGGTACGAACCTATAGTCTTTAGGCTAAAAACTAAAATATATAAAACTTGAAGCTAAACCAATTTTCGGAAACTCCGGTTTTCCCGATTCGCGCATGTTGATCTGTCTTTGACGTCTTTTAGCGAAAAAAAAAAGTCTTTTAGCGAAAAAAAAAGAACAATTAAGAAACGGGGGAATTCGGATCATGCCACTAGAAAGGCAATATGACAAGGAACTGTAAGAAAAATTACAAACATTTTTTTTCCCGATAAAACAGCTTCAAAATATTTTTGAATTTAGATTATTCTGAAGTTTGACACCTAATATGAAATATGTGTGAATATAAATCAAACAAAAGTAGTATCTGCCTATAGGCCAGTGATAGTACTACACAAGGACAATATTTGGTAACCTCTAATTAAAACTAATATGGAGATACCAGGCACAAAATATGTTACGCAAACGTCAACTGTGCAATGTTTGGCATTTTAACGCAGTAGTCGTGTTTGGTTTATTTGTCAAGCGTATAACAAAAAAAAATACTCCTCATACAATAGGTTTACACAAAAATTTTTATAAATATTTTACTATTTTCAGCATACATAACAAATAACAAAACTTCGTACAAAAATGGAACAGACAAAATTTTGTTTTCACTTTGTTTTACCAATATTTTTTCGCCAATCGAATTTTTTTAAGGCGGTTTTGTTCTAATTATACCTGGGTTTGTTTTATATACTTCATCGACAAGCATCTAAAAAAACTAACCCGACCAGTGTGTTCAATTTTAAATTAAACGATCCAGGTGCTTTACGATAACAAAAGAGAGACATGGAAGACTGACAACACAGGCTTTCAACTTGCAACAAAACGTTTATTGGTTTCAGTTCGCCCCCCGAAGCTCGACGGGGGAGCGTCAAGGAGGGAGGGGGGGGGGGGTGTGTTGTGGGTAAGAGAATCGGAGGCCATGTGGCCCTGCCAGCAGCTATGCACACACGATAAAGGGTGGGGTTCTGCTGTGTACGTAATCGCAAGTAATATGGTTGTGCTTCTCAAAAAAAAAAAATGTGGACACGTAGGCATACGCGACGTTTCGGGCGGACGCCCTTGTTCAAGTAATAGACGCGAAAGACGGCAAGAAACAGGCAGCGGTCGGACACGTCACAAAATTAGGAGTAGGTACATTGGCCGAGAGGGAGGGGAAGGCGAAACCGTTACGAGACGGAGTACAACTTCTCCGCTTGTCATCTAACGCAGCTAAAAAAAAAAAAAAAAAAAAAAAAAAACGATGCAAAGGAATAGTCGGGGAGCGCAAGTGCCGGGGGTCTCGAACTTGCCTTACGGCGTCTCCCGCGAGAACACGACACCCAGAATGGTCCTCGAAGGTCCCCGGGCTTCACGACCACGACCACAGCGGTTACGACGGGCGGACGCGCGGTTCGGATCGGCCATCCAACTAACGCAACGCGGAAGTTCGTTGCAAGTGTTTTTGCTATATCGAACTGATCGTAGCGTTTTCTGGTGTTCGTTATAAACGGGTTTGACTGTATATACACATGATACAGGTTAAAGAAGCCGGAATGGCGAACTGACGTAATTAAAGATTATACAACCGAGAATTCGGGACGTCACCGTTACATGGAGCCCTGAGTGCCGGCGGTGCCTTCTTGGGGAAGAGAGGGAAGAGAGGGGTAAAGACGCGAGGAAGAGAAGGAGGAGAAGATACTTAAATTTTGTCTTTTTTATGTCTTTGGAGAAACTCTCTCGCCTCTCAGGAACCAAATCTCTCGATCCGAAAGAGAAAGGGTAAGGCTGACAGGTTTGAGAAGGAAAATTTAATCTGTAGGAACTCGAGAATTTTCGAGAATCGAGATTTGTGCTCCCCGAATATTTTGGTTTGCGAGAACTCAGGGGTGCACGAAGGGGGGGGGGGGGGGGGGGGTGGAGGGGAGGGGGCACTTGTTGGCGTGAGCCAAGACTAGATGGAAGGAGTCCGGGGAAGGAGACGAAATCCCCTTGTCGTGCTCACGGAGACGATAAATCACGCAGAGCCCCGTCGAACCGATGTACTCAGCTCCGCACGCAGGAGGAATAATGTGCCCCCTCTCCCTCGTGCAGTGCCGAAAGCGCTGCGCGTGTTTGCTTGTGTGGGTGGTGGTTCTGGGTTGGTGACTCGCGTGCACATTCCTCCGAATATAAATTTACATGTGAAAATAACTCTGGTGCCGAATCGATGTGCAAGCACGCGCAGTCGGTGTGCCGTATTGTGGGAGTAAGTGATCCACGTAGGGCGGGAAGACGGGGGCCCGTAGGGGGCCTTCTGTGAACGGCTGCAGAATGAGTTTCTTGCTGATGTTATATGGGAGGTCCACTGGGTAGCCCGCCCTCCGGAGCCTGGCGGCTTGCAGCGACAGGCTTCCTCTGATCATGTGACAGCAGTACATTTTGCAAGAGGAGGAAAGGAGAGACCGAACAATTCCGAACAACGATTTTTGAGTGAAGGCTAGAGAAGGGGAGGGCAGGTTTCTGGGAGTACTGTTGAAAATACTAGCGTAGACCGTAAGAGAAGTGGGATAATCGAAGATCAAGAAATTGAAGACCCTCCTGAATGGAGGCCTCAGTTTTGAAGATGGGACTGCTGGGGTTAGTTTTGAATGCCTGAAGGATGGAAGCATTTGAGATGGAGACAGAACAAAGAACGAGGTAGTCGTCAATGTACCGGAAGATCCCCGAGCAAGGAAGATGCTCCTGCACCGCGCAACCCCCAGAAAAGAAATAAATCTTGCTGAGGATTGGCGCGAGGCAGGAACCGATACAAACACCCGACCTCTGAATGAAGAAGCCTCCCTTGTGCTCAACGAGGGTGGAGCCCAGGTAGAACCGTAGGGGATCGAGAAAGCCTCCGACCGTGGTTCCGGACGCGTTCTGGAACCTCGTCATTCGATGCAGATCAATTGCCTCAAACACAGAGGTCAGAATAATTTTGAGGTCAAGATGTGGTACATGTCCTCGACTTCCGGTGAGAACATGTTGTGGTCCTGATTGGAGTGCAAGGGGCGAAGAGAATTAATCGTCTCAAAAGAGCCCTTATCGCGCAAGGAGTTGAGGAAATCGATAGAGGAAAGGTGCTGATGTAGGTAGAGAGCGAGAGGTTTCTACCAGGCATTCCGCTTCAGACTTTATGTTTCAAAGGGGAATGTCTGCTTTGTGCGTTTTCGCTGTGAAGAAGATAGAAAGGTTCTGTCCAGACGGGGCAGAAAGTCGCATTTTTAAAGAAGGGAGGTTGAGGGAATCGGGCAAAGAAATTTAACTTCGGAGCGGAGTGCTCCCGATGGGCGTTTTTCTAGTGGACCAAAGTTCTTTTTAGTGCCTCATTCACTTTCTCTCAGAATCTGTATCTTTTCATTATGACGAATCTGCCCACCTTCTTCGCCTCCAAGAGCACCGGATCGGATTGGCGGAGCTCCTCCACGACGCATGTCACCTCAGAGCGTACCGGTGGAGTCGCGCCTCTGTGGTGGCAAATTACGCCGGCCGCCCGCCGCCGCCCCGACAAAGTCCTGTCGTTCAGGCACCGGGACCCTCGCCGCAATCTTATAGACGGAGGCCAGCTCGTCCAATCTTGATGAAGGCGCAGGCGGCGCGAACTTGAGGCCTTTTGACAGAAGGGCAGTTGCCTCTGCCGACAGCTCGGTGTCGTACAGATTGATGGGGTATTTAGGCCTGCTTTGCGACAGGAGGCAGAACCCGCAAAAATACCCTAAAGCACGGGTCTCCACGATGTCTTCAGGAGGTGGTCCGAAGATTCCCGAAGAAACGTGAAGGCGGAGTGTGTGTTAAAGCAGGGGTTGATGCATCCGGTCATCAGAGGGCGTAGCCCACACCTCATCACAAGGAATTCCGGGGAAATCTCCTTCCTTGTTATTTGCATAGCTCTGTAACTATAAGGCAAACTTGAGGGTTCGAAGCCGAGAAGACGTACGGTGAACTAAAAAATGGACCATGTTCTTTTGAAGGTAGAATCCCAGGGCCTGGAAGTGTAGCCGAAGGAGACTCATCTTTGACAGAAAGATGGAGGCTCGGAAGAACGAAAATTAGCCAAACTCCAGGTGGTTCAGTTGCTTACCTGCAGGACAGCACATTACATGAAGCTCACGAAAGTTTAATTTAGGTGGTTGAGCGTGTTGGTTTCTAATTTATAAGTATTTGCTTAACAAAAAATCATCAATTAGAAAGAGTGTTGCTTGTTTCCAAATTTAATTGGCAGGCGTCTTGTCAAGAACAAACCTCAGCAGCCAGGCTATGCCAGATTACCCCGTATAAGAAAATGTTTACTTGGCTACGCACTACTTGAGGCCGGATTCAATCGGAGTACAATGGTGCATATAGATTAGAGTGAAGAATTTTGATCACTCCTTTCTGCATGATTCTTCGCCACATCATGGTGCTCAGTGTAAAGAATGGTGGTTAGGAAAACAAGTGTTATGACTGCCGCTCAGTGTTTCTTTAAAAGGTAAACTGAATACCTTGTTCGAAAACTGCCGTGCCATTTGGGAAGTATTATTGCTCTTAGCTCATTTGCCGTCCTCATAATATATATTGTAAAACGTATTTTGTAAACTATATTTCGCGATATATGTGGAGAAGAGGTGCACATTGCATCATTTTATTCACTGCAATTAATCCTATGGATCAGAAGCACGACTACTATTCAACTTTTAGTTCTGCGACGCAAACCAATACCAATCACGGATATATTAAGCGACCCACCACAATTGGTGGCAACATTTAAATTCTGCGTGATTGAGGTAAATAAGTGAACGTAGCGTCGTATAAATACGACGTTTTGTAGGTTAATCAAGACTTGCCATTTTTGTTGCTTCGAAAATAAATAACGCAATTTCCTATATTTGGCACGTGAATATAGAAGTGAATGGAGAAAAAAAAAGAACACATACAGTTACTCGTTTCACGGCGGAAATGCTGCCCACTGCAAAACAACGCGACAATTATACACTTCATCTCATGAGTTTCATGCAGCAAAGGCAAACACACAGGCGCGTGCCCGTCTTTTTTCAGATTTGCTTTTCTTTCACGAGCACTCGCGAAAGGAAAGCAAATCTGAAAGTCATGTGCCCACGTCTATACCTTTGCCTTTGCTGCACACAAACCCTGAGACAGAGTATATGTTCCCCATTTAGCGGCTCAAACCGGTTTGAACCGTTATTTTTGCCACCCGGAACTGAACCCTAACCGTAACCGTCAACCCGAACCCGAACCCGAACCAAGAAACTTTTTGGCTCGACACTCTGGTATAAAGTGAAAGAGGGAGTGATGTGCCCTGAACGAATGTCGCGTAACCGGAAGTCAGGTAGGAGAAAAGGAGTACAAAAAATGGCCAATGGCTTTTTTTACCTTTAAAGTTCCACAATTCGCGAAATGCCTTACAGATTGTTGGTGAGGAGAATCAGTGTGCCACGTTACGTATATTTTCCCGCTAAATTTAGTGGGCAAACTGAATAGCTGTATAGGCCACGCGATGTTCGGTCACGTGACGTGACGTCAATTTTCCCCTGCTAAATTTATCCGGGCAACTGGATTGCTGTCTGTGTCACATAACATGAATTTTCCAGCTTAATTTAGCAGGTAACTTAATTGGTGTATATGTCACGTGATGTCAATTTTCCGCTAAATTCAGCGAGGAAACTGAATTGATGTCTTGGCCGCAAGACGTGAATTTTGCCGCTAAATTTAGAGGGGAAACTGACTTGACGTTTATGTCACGTGCCGTCAATTTCCCCAAGGTGTATGCATGGGTCACGTGATGTCAGGTGACGTCAAGGGACGCACTTTCTCCGATAAGTTTAGCGAAAACTGCACGGACGAACGGGCCGACGCACAGACAAAATTTTGGGATTAGTGTTAGCGTTAAAAAGCTTTAATAATATATATATTGTCCTACGGAATCGGTTTTTAAGGTAATAGGCATTAATATATCAAATCGCGTAAATAAATAAATGACAAATTTGGGCATTCAAGAAATAGGCTTGCTTAATTCTTGTGAAGAAATATTCCAGAAGTAATATGAGAGGACGAAACAACGTTTCGTTCTGTAATGAAAGAAAGAACCTCGAAAGCTCCATGAGACCATCACGAAAACACACCACTCAACTTCGGCGTGACAAACATTCGAGGCGCCGGGTAGAAAGTGGCCTTTTTATAAAAAAAAAAAGTAATGTTTATCTAATGCAGTATCCTATAGCTCAAGCAAGCCCTAACTCTAACTATTGTAAAACCAACTAATAATGAACCCATAAATGAGGTTGGCCCGAGTCGGCAATAAAAGTAATATACAGAAAGACAGATCCCAAGCTAACGTTGTTTAAATGCGTGTTATGACTCTGCTGACACCAAATTCTGGGTACCAGGGATCGATTGAAGATCTCTCGTCTGTGCAGTTGTTGCGTGTCTTTTTTTAAATATAATATTTCGTTAGCACTTCGAAACGTACTCGCGAGGTTGGACAGGCGTCTATTTCATATATTTTTTCTTCTGCGCCCTAACTTCAACATTCGCAAACGAAGTTCTGTGATTTCGAACTATCCCGAGGTTAAGGATCAAGCCAATGAACTAAATTTAAGATAGTAACTACAGCACAGCTTTTTTGTGCAAGAAAAAAAAAGAATTGTGAATTTTCCGGCAAAAACTGTTTAGAGTAGTGTAGTCTTCGTCTGTTTTCTTGCTCATACGGGTAATGCTAAAGTGCAGTATTCAAAAAGGGGTTAGACCGTGCATACAAACACTCATACAAACACACACACACGCAAATTCCTTATGAAACAAGGGTTATAACTACCCGGTGTCTGAAATAGCGGCCAGGCTCATTAAATCGACCGAAAAATTCGGTTTCTTCACTTATCGTGCTACGAATTTCTGCAGCGTAGCCCACAGGTTGCGCATTTTCTTCTATAAAATTAGCAAAAAGCGAACTTACCTGAGAAAAAGTTAAAAAAAAGAAACAGGCTAGACTCCTATGGGAACGCAGCAAAGCCACCAGTCTTAAAACAATAGAGCGCCCTATTATTTCAAAACCGATGGCTTCGCTCTGTTTCCATAGGAGTTAAGCCCTCTGCTTTTCTTACTTTTTCCTAAGGTAAGTTCGCTCTTTGCTAATTTTATAGAAAAAAAAAGCACCACCTGTGGGCAACCCTGCACAAAATCGTAGCACGATAGGTTACGAAACCGAATCTTGCTGTCGATTTAAAGAGCCCGGCTGCTATTTCAGACACCCGGTACACTCGGCGTCAACTATGTTGTGCTGTATTGTCAACTTCAGCGTAGCCTTCACACTGCTGCAAAACCGCACCGCACTGGACCAAAAGCAAGCGACTCCGTTTTACGTCTGATTGACATGTGCTCCCGCAACTAGCTTTGACAGAGTTGAACCACTGCAGGAGCTACGCTAGCCTAGCCAACGTACCACAAAAAAGTTGTCGCCGAATATAGGATCCATGCTTTTGCTGTACATTGATAAACACCGAAAAGTCAACCCCGAACCGGTTTATTTAGGACCGGGAAAAAAAAAACCAAGAAACTTTTTTTTTTGCAAACTGTCCTTAAAAAAGAATTAAAGGAAAATCCACGCGTCATCGGAAATAGTTTTTATCTAGAACATTGTATTTTCTTGACTGGTAACACAGTCCACACTTAACTGGCTTCAAGGATATATTTTTTGTTACTTTATAGCAACATACGGCCAGCCGTGAGGCCACGGCAGGTTGGTAGGCACTTTAAAAGTGCAAGCGGCACCTAAGTATTAAAAATGTTATCAAGAATACCCCGCCCCTTGCTTCATTTATTTATCTTATAGTTAGCGGAACGTTTTTTTAAACGATTCGAGTCACGCGTACATCCCTTCAGGCAGGAAATAGCGCCGCAGGTTTTTAAATTTTTCTTTTTCAAGGGAAACAAACCCCTGCAAACTTGAAGTTCAAGCAAGTAGGCAGGCGAGCTGGTTAAGGATAGACATAGTAACCCTGGAGCGAGGGAACAAAAAAAAAAAAGCACGGACACACACCAAACTACGAGTTTCCTGTCTGCCCGTCCTTTTTTTTCGCTTTAGGGCTCCTGCGTTTGTAAACATTGATTTCTTGCTGACTCCAAATACCCCCTCCCTTTCCCCATAAAAAAAGATAATTTTGGGTAGAAACCTTACCACGAAATAACAACCCAAATACAAAATAAGCACAAAAGCACAAAATCCTATAGTCACAATTAGGATTGTTTATTTTCAGCCATTTCGTTTTCATTCGGTTTTTCGCAGTATTTTATTCCCGCAATTTTTGTGTTTGTTTGTGTACTTAAGAGGTTCCATACTTCATGTTGCGTCTAGACATGAATGCACTAAGGCACACAAGAAACCGATCATTTCAACTCAGCAACCAGTTCATTGCACAAACTCGTCCTTAAATATATACAACGATGCCCTTTCGTCATTTTCAACCACTTCATCGAGGCGGTTTTATAGGTTATTGCGCTTGGCAAATGGTAATCCAAGGTTTAAATTTCTGGTTGAAAGAAGGCGGAGGCAGGCTTACGCACGCCAGTGGAGCTTACAGCCTCGATGAGAGGCACGTAGCCTCGAGGAAACCAAGCCATTGAGATTGCAGCCTTAGCCGACAAGAAGGCCGAATAACCGATCATGAAGAAATAAACTTGAACCTAATGACTTACGCCTTGCGTTTTTTAGGCCGTCGTAGACTACAACTCCATCGGGAAAATAACGGGGAGGCACTCACTTGATCGAATGACGTTTTAGCGAACGCCCACGTTTCACCGAATGACACTTTAGCGAATAGTCGGACGCCGCGAAGCGGCGTTTTCGGGTGGGCCAAATGAGTTCATATTTTTGTAATGAGTTGCCGCAGACTGTCGCCGCGAAGCGGCGTAAAGCGCAGCGCGACGGATGGGTTAACGCGCGCCCCCGTTATTCGCTAAAACGACCATTCGCTCAAATGTCGCCGTTCGCTAAAATGTCATTCGCTCTTGTGATATGGACCCAAAATAACGGATGGAATATTTCTGCAGCTGAGGTCAAAGCCCGCAATTGGTTCCGAACCCGTGTTTATAATATATGCGTACTCCAGGTTACTAGAGTGTGCCGCATGATAGGAAAATAAATTATCGATTGCAGTTCCATCATTTCTATGCCTCATCTGCGATCAACGAACTTCTTAAAAATACTATTTAAAAATGCATGTCAAATGGTCAGAGAAGGCAACAATATATTTACCGTACACATTAAGAAACCCCGCATGTCGTAAACTATTGTTTGAATGTTGTTAACTGACGTTTTTTTTTAATTTGTTATTGCCTTGTTTTTTCTTTTCTTCGTCAGATTTTGTGAATTAATAATTTATGTGCATACACCGCTGTCAGTTTTTGTAGGAGGCAAGTACTACTTGTCAAGCCACACTTTATAGTGTTTTCTTTCCTGTCTCATTTTTAACGACCATGAAGTCAAAAGATTAAAATTTAATCAGATCTCCTGCATCCTTTGGATCAGCATGCTCTGGTCATATCTTAAACCACGTGGCCTAAAATTGACGATTTATCGAGGCACAATTGCGGAACGAGTAACGATTCATAAATAATTGCATGGTACCTTTAACAAACGCATCTTCTAATAGGTCCTTTATTGCTTTTAGCGCCTCACATCATCGCCGACACTAGGTCTCCCTCTGGTGCGAGGATTGTCAACTATCGAGCATGAAGTGCTGAGACTGCTACCATCTATCCGCTGGTGTCCGAATCACTCTGATTTCGATTTAAATCTGCCTCCCAGACTGGTGCTCAACTTACCTTCATGAACTTACATTCATGAAATTACCATTTCATGAATGTTGATGGGAAGATACACTACCTTAATGCCTTTGCAAGAAACTCAGCGTTTTACTAATTATTTTCAAACCGTGTATATTTACTGCACTAAGGGCCACTGACACACAACACTGTTTTATTGATGTAATTGCCCAGAAATTATTCCCTTGCCGTTTCGTTCAAATAGGATTTGAATAAACTCGGTATTTGAAATGGTAAAAGCAACTGAATTTGAAAATCTTGCGCGAGTAAATACAGCTCGGTAATTATAAACCCCCAGGGATTATAAATTAAAGCTAATAGCCATTGACCATCAAGGTAGCCAATCGGTGAATATCTATATTTGTTTCAGCTTGTTGCAAGATTTTTATGAAGAAAAAGTCCCCATTAAAAGCAAAATAAAATTCGAAATCTTTTTTTTTTACTCATTCCGTTTATTTTTTTTAACTTCTTTGACTTCGCTCGGTTAGGTATGTAGAACCTGCCTTGTATGGTGACAAAAAAACAAAACAAAAGAAGTTTCTTTTCTAAAATAACAGTTTTAAAAAACAACATATTATCGATGCCTGGATCCGTAGTAAGAAATAAAATGAATGGTCTGGTTACGACGAGCGTCGCATTACTTTTTGTAATGATATTTAGATCCAAGAGCATCCCACAGCACAGCCGGGACTAGGGCTCCATCTATCACCAGGAAGCCGAACTATCCAGTACCCAGCCCGAATGCTGCTGCCATCTACGTGTTGGTGGCGCAATTACACTCGGGTATTGATTTCACTTTAGCGACGTCGCATGGGCGCTAATATTCGCATGTGCTATATGTTCTATACCTGCCAGGTGTACAGTGCAGAGATGAACGGAATTAATTGACGCCTCTTGCTCAGATTTAAATTACCAAAGGGCTGTACTGAATGACTACAATATACAAAAATAAAATGGAAACGTGAGCTGATCACCCCCCGCAGAAAACGCTCTTTCTTCTGTCAGAAAAAGTTTCAAACAAGAATAGGAGATTGTATGTACCTATATTTATGGAGTGTGACGATGAACTGAAAGCAAAAGCAAGGGCATCGATTCCAGAAAGAGTGGTGAATACTTTTACAGCCAGCAGTAATGTGTTTTGAAGCTTTTCATTCACTGTTGTACAGACATGTCCGAAAGTAAATTTAATGTGAACGGATGAGTACAATTTTGAAGGTATTCGTATTTAATGTGGTTAGTGATTATGTGCAAGCCGTGGCAAACAATAAGCCTATGAAGACGTTTGTGCGTAATCACATTTACTTCAATTATATCTAGGGCTGTGCGTCGATTAAAAATTTTAACACGTTTAATCGGCACCCTTTAATCAATGAATTAATCAATTAATCGTTTTTGTTCATTACCATGTATCATAGTTTAAAAAAGTAAAACTGAAACGTTTGCCTCTGCTGAGTGTGATAAACGGCGCAACGTACAATTTCGGATTTTAGATCAACCTTGATAAAAAGACAACGACACTAACAAATTTCTTCAGCCGCAGAGGCAAAGAGGTTCGTTGATATCTTCCCCTGCTCAGTTAAACGGACACTCGCACTTTGCTGGATTGGCGGGGACACGTGTAACCTCCGCATATTTAAAGTTACAAATCTCGCCCCCTACATTTGACTTTAGGTCAAACTTTCACGTAAAGCCTTCCTTCATGCAGGGATCCTACAGGTCCACGTCTGCGTGGTAAAAGCGTTGATTTTTGTTTTTTTGTCTTTCAAAATTTAACCGATTATCGGTTAAAAAATTGATCGCGATTAAACCTCAATCGATTAATCGGTAGATTAATCGATCAAATGCCACAACTTAATTATCTTTATTTGTTATGGAATTAATACAATACCTATAAATATCAAGCAAAGAGAAAACTAAACCCAACGTCCGTGACTTTTAGTGGTTTTTGTTATGATACCGATTGAGTTGTTTGGGAATGCTTTTCATTGTGCTTAATAAATGGTTATCTACATATAGCATAAAATGGTAATGCGGTAGCAGTGCAAAACATTTGTATAGGGTTATTATTAAGTTAGGTTATATACAATTGGTCAGTGTATGACGACATTGTTACGCGTTGTACGTGATAAATATAATCAGATAAATATGACTGCTATTCTGGGTTTTCTGAAGTGCAAACGCAGTAGTGAAACACGACGGCACGCTGGTCATAGAAAGATGGAAACAGATACGGGTGGGGATTGAGTTCGGAATTCCAGGGTTCTGCAGCGTGAGGTTTCGCTTCGCGTTCTCCGTGCTGGTGCACATCAAAGGGGCCGTGCTGCGATGTTGGGACAATATGTTTTCTTTTTTATACATGCTTACTGACACTTGTGTAGCCCATGCATACCCACATTCAGCGCTGCTGACCCAAGAGGTTTGTAGCGTTAGCTACACTGGCCGAGCTTGAGCAGTTTCGCGTGGCCCTAATAATGAGCCGCGCTCATTATGCGGAGCGCGCGGCGGCGGCGGCGGCGGAGCTCCGCATAATGAGCAGGCTCGCATAATGAGCACGGCTCATTATGAGAGCCACGCGAAGCCGCCGCCGCGCGCTCCGCCGCAACCGCGGGCGCCTCACCCGCCTCGCCGGTCTGCGCGTTCCAGAGGAGTGAAATCATAGCCGCACCAGACGCACTGGCGCCGCCGCGTGCTCAGCTGTGCGCCTCCGTTGCGCAGTAGCCCAGTCTGATGCTGCACCGGAGCCGCTTGATAGCACCTCTCATTTTGTGCGCATAAGCTCACGCTACGTATATCCTGGCATAGCCGAGCTAAGCCACCGCAATTTTTTTGGGCGCTGTTCAACTTCAAAGACAAAAGCAAAGCTTGTTGACGCAGTGATGAGGACCACACTGTTGCTGCAGGTGGAGGAATTACACCATGATGACAATCAAATTCAAGACCAGGTCACGCGACAAATGGTTCTGTCTGGGAGTTAAGAGTGAGGTGGTGAACGCTGCCTTTATAATATTTTTTCTTATTTGCTTATGATTGTCGTTGCGGGGGAGAAAATTCTAAGGAGTGTTTCCTAGTTTAGGAAACTAAAGCAATTAATTATAAGCCGCATTTACTGAAAGCTCGCAAAACTTTCAACGAAAGATTGCGCCAGTAAAAATACGTATTTCATTCAATCATTCATGTTGTTTTTTTTCGTGTCCCTGAAGAGCTAATGCCTTTGTAATGGTGCGCAAGCAGAGAGATAACATGTTAGTCAGTAGCAACGTAAAAGGTTATGCCCAGGGACACATCACACAATTGTCTGAAGTTGAAAAAACTTTTTTTGGCGCTTCATTTACCGACGTTTCGAAGGAAGTTTAGAAGCATAACTATTTTAAAAAGCACCATGATATGTTTAGCATGGAAACGGGATGAGTCAAAACAAACATCCGTCAACAAATGGGAAGGATTTAAAACAACGTTCTAAAATAACATTATAAGTGTTCATACGCATATCAAGCAGACGTTAAGCCCATTTCTAATATATATCAAGCAAACGTTAGGCCGTTTCTAGAATGAGTTGGCAAACTCCCAACGCATATTAAGCATACGTTAAGCCAATTCTAGAATATGTTTGCCTTATGTGGAATTCGGTTTGTCATATATATGTCACCGGACGTGAGGGCATCCACTATGTCGCTGCTCGGTTAGTCCCTGCGGAGGATCGATCGTTTTTTAAGCGCATAAAAAATGAAGCAAGAGTTAAGCAAGGTCTCTTTCGTTCAAATTTCTTTTACTTTATTTACCATAAACAAAGGAACTTCTGCTTTGACACACTTGTGATCAGTCTACCGCAGCATGGACGGGTCCAAAGACGTGTGTGGGGTGTGCTCTGAACCGTCTCTCGGCCGGATACAATTCCCTCTCTGCTCTGAGACCTGTGGTACTCGTTATCGCTCCAAGCGCATAAAAGACATCGGTGATGAATACGAATACTTTATGCAGAGTGGTTCCAGTACGTAGCGCAAGTGGAAATCTTTGTCGAAACGCAAGGGCTCTAACGAATTCAGGGCTATTGCTGAAATACGTCCCCCTGAGAGTGGTGACTGGACATCGCCGGTGGCTACTAATAGCCCGTGCGGCTGTGCCAGCAAACCTCAATCTTATAAGACTACGTCATTCGATATGAATGATTCACTCGTCAAGGAAGTGGCCTCGATTAAGGCGGACAGCGCGCCCCTATAGTGTCTAGATAAGAGCTTCCTACATGTAGCTACATCGCTTGATGCGCCGACTGCGTGACGGTGCTGGTTTTAGAAAGCGAATGGCCGCGATTCTGTTCCAGCGGACTTTCCTTTGTCATTTGTATTGGTTGTCGTTAATTGTAAGAGGCGTATCAAGGGACTTTACACGTCCCTACATCCTTCCATAAACACGACACCTGCAGAGTCCTTTTAACACAAACAACGTCGTGCCATCGCGAGCTCCGACATGGCTGTCACAACCCGACACTTGTTTCGCAACCTTCGGCGCAGACCTCGAAAAATATTGATCTTTCCGAGCGACGGGCAGTAAGAGGATGTCCGGAAGTAATCGCACGTCTGTACCGCCGGCTGCGGCAGGACGTCTACCATCGTTACCAGTGAGAGGTGGTGAGGCACCAAAAAATGCCGACGTTTACAAGTTCGTCAAACGGAAGAATAAAGTCAAGTTATCATCAGGAATCTTAGCAGCTAGTAAGCGGTCAACAGTCTCTAGAGACCCGAGGCTCAAGGCAGTTTTTGTTTCACGCCTCCAACCGGCCACTTTATGTGGCAAGGTTGGGGAAGTGCTTGACACCGTTTTAGAAAAGAAACTATTTACGTGCTCCAAGCTAAAACGAAACACGAAGGTTATTTTTTGTCTCGCATTGATTTAATGAGAAGACGTCTAAAAGGTAAACGTTGTGGGGTCGCTCTATTAATAATCGCCGCCCCGTCGGTATGTGCTTCGCTCGTCTCCCAGGCATAGACACACTGCGACGAGAAGACAGCGAATGGGCTTACTGTTCTTTCCGGTTGCCCGTCCTCGAGAGCCGGTAGTCGGGGCCCGCCGATCCTGTGTGTCGCCCGTTGCTCAGAGCTCGCAGTCGGAGTCCGTGTCCAGGTCTGCGGATCGTCCTTCCCACGACAGCGCTGCGTAGGCTTGCTGTCCCCGGCCTATCACACCCCGAATCTCGCTGGGGAACCACCCCAGGATTGTGATAGCCCAGGCCGGTATGGCCAGGGCTCACCGTTCTCTCCGGTCCTGATCAGAACCTCCCTGGTGGACCGCTCCGCGGATCGCCATGGACCAGACCAGCCAGAACGGCTCCATCGTTCCTGCCCAGCCCTAGCCTCGCGCAGAACGCTCTGTCTGGGGCGAGCTCGTGTCTCTTCTGCCAGCCACCTGTCCCGTGCCCTCCGCCCCATTGTCTTCCACCTCGTCTCCCACTTCGTTAAGGATGTTTGACCAATGGGTCCCCTTTTCAAGAAATGCTTAGTGCTGCACGAATTAACGAAGATTACGAAACATTTGTGCCCAACTAGCTCACCTAAATTAATTGTACAGCGTTTCACCAAAACGTTCATGATTTGAGTACAAAGGCTAGCTTTTTTAGCAATGTCGTTTTATCAATAATATTTCGTTTAGTGATTCATTAAAGGCACGTTCGATAGCACATTTTACGCACCTGCGGTTCTGCTGTGGTTAGTAAACAAGAACTGGGAGGGGGGGGGGAAGAGACGCTGCCTCTGTTTTTATTGCAATGACACTTCGGAGACGGTGGCGCTGCACCTCTTGGTGGTGTCTCAGGTCATAGACGTGAACACGGTACTCTTGCGCTTCAAGTCTTGAATCCGAGCGCCGATCGTTGGAGCTGCCGGGTCCTGGAGGAAGTCGAGCAGCTACTCTCAGGGCTCCATGGCCGCCGTTGAGGTGGTGGTGTATCCCGGACTGGCCCACGCGTAAAACGAGGTGGGCCTGATGCCTCGTTGAAGTGTGGTAAGGGTTTGGATCTGTAGTTCGGAGTACTGCGGGATATAATACCAAAGCAGGTGCTCCAGGTTCGCACTGACGTGGCACAGACCGCACGTGCCGGAGGTAGGATCTGGTGCCCTTCGGGTGCTACTGTGGCAGCTGTTGCCATCACTGCTGTTGTGGTGGAACACTCTCAGAAATAGGGGGTGTACGGGGGCATACTCCTTGTCCCATATGTAACACCCCAAAACAGCAATTCGACGTTCAGTCCACCGACGTCGAACCGACAATACCAGCTTTCATGAGCGGCTTGATAGTCGAGGGATGCAACTTATTAAAATAGCTAATGTACGCATTAAGGGCTACAGTAGAACAATCAAGGTTTTTCTGGCCCTGCTGCAAATGTATTAATTGTCGTTACTTGGACAGAAGCATCCGTTGTATCGGTTATGATGTATTTACCCACTTGACATGTTTCTTTACAAGTGGTCTCCGTCATTGAGAATAAGGAATTCAGTCTCGATGTCTTCCGATTGAGCCGCAGTTTTGCCCCTCCTGATATTGTCTCTACTCATTATTCGACTTTCTACCAGGCTATATTTGTTTTTGTTTGTTTTTCGTAGTCCTTGATGTGCACATCAGCTATTTAGTACGTTATATCCAACAGCCATTAAGCTGCCCATAAAAGTTGGTATCGCCAGCTCGATGACAGTGAACTGAACTTCAAAATATAGTTCTTGGGTGTTACATGTGGGAGAAAAAGTCTACCCCCATACACCCCCTATTTTTCAGAGTGAAGTGTTGCAACAAATAGGGGGTGAGCAAGGTTCCGGTTTGGATTTGCCGGAGGGTAACGCTCTGTCCGCCGATAAATGATCAAGAAGGGGGAGAGGGGATGTAGATTGGTTTGCCGTGTAGGAGAGGTAAGCTTGGCGGTATTGCTTAGCTTGAGCTTTGCCTTCTGCTAGATCTAGAATAAGGGGTTCAGTCTCGATGCCTTCTGATTAAAAGTTAAATCGGTGGTGAACGGAGGATCAAAATTGCATGGTGGATAAATTTTCTCGTGCAAGGCGATGAGCCTTCTCGTGACCAGGGGTGCCACTGTGTCCGAAAACCTACTGTATGGTGAAGTCCTGTCCTAGCGTTTGGAGTTGATGAACGTACAGACGGAGCTGGCTGACTGCAATGGATGCGTGTTTTGCGTTAGCACAGGCTGTGATTGCCGTCTTTGGATATGTAACGACGTGGTAGTGCAGAGGCTGGCCGGTATGACACGTCTCGTTTGCATGCTTGGCGTATTCGAGGGCGGTTATGGTGTCTTTCTGCATGCAACGGATGAGACTGTCCATTGCGTAGAACTGCCTAACCTGTTGATCATCATTGGTGCTACAGCATGCCGCAGCAAGATCCGAGCCATCTGTGGGGCATGGGGCGTTTGTATGGATTATCCGGTGGTCATTATCGGTTATGATGGAGTTTACCCATTTGACATGTTTCTTGATATGTGGCCTCCGTCTTGCAGCCTGCTCGAAGTTTGTCTGCTTTAATAACGTCCTGAATTCGGTTAATGGGGTGTATTCCCAAGGCAGAGGGCGTCGTGGCAGCAATGGTAGTTTGTCAGCGGCGTGGCCCTGCTTGACTAGGGTATGCCTGCTTGTGATGGTGGAACGCAGACGGACTTTTTTAGTGCGCTACTGAGTTTCGATGAGTTCATCTTTTGAACATGTGAAGGCGGGTGTAGCGTGGAAGACCCACTACTATTCATAGAGTTTCATGGTTAAGTCGTTCCAGTGTTTTCATTTGTGTATGGCTGATTGAATGGTAGGTGAGGCCGCACACCACTCTTGAGACGATGAAAGATTGAGCAGGTTGGCGCATCTCGCGCTTACGTACTCCCTAGGTACTATATGACATACGCCGCAGTACGTGAAGTATATGTTTGATAGTCGTGACGGTGCGATTAAATCAAGTATTGGCTGGACAGTGCTCATTGATGTACAGTGTGCATCGAACCTAACGCCGCCAGGGCATTTGCCGTTTATGACAGTTCCTGCAGCAACCGATTGAAGAATCGGTTGCTGCAGGAGACTGACTAAAATAATCCCTGGTGGCAGCTGATAAAGCCCGTTTGCTCTACTGACGTCTGACCCCTGGTTAGCTCAGTTGGATGTTTTCGGTCGCTCACCAGTCACCTAGCTGTGTCTGGAATTTATGTTTGTCCTTTGTCCCTCTTGTTCCCCTTCTCCAGGGATTATTTTCGTCATTCTTGTCCAGCTCGCTTGCACCATTGCATTTAGTTGCATAATAATCATATCTGGAGAATGTTTGGGTTTCCGTTTTCTATCACATCCTGAGAAGTCATTCCGAACGTTTTGGTAAAAAAAATTAACAGTAAGTAGCCGACACGAGCTCAATGATTGGGAATCCAGCGGCGGCGTTAAGTTTGGGGTGCACTGTTCATGCACATACACAAGAGAATGCGGATTGTCAGCTTCCGTGTGATAAGACGGCGGCCAATCTGGAGTCGAATGCTGTCTTCTTTTTCGTTCGACTTTCTGTGTCTGCCACCGTGTACAATGACGTACTCTGTATTGTCAACACCTACTAGAAAGTATAGCATGGCGCTTTGTTTTGTTACTTCAGTTACGTCACTGCTCCTAGACCAACCGAGGAAAGCCAGCAAAGAGTTTTCGCCGCCGAGCATCTGCGACGATGCTGAGAAAGCTCTCCGTATGGCCCGGGGAAACACTTCTTTTTGTTTTTTGTTTTAACGTGATGGCGTTAAGGAGCTCGTGTCGCAAAAAACCGCCCTCTGTGGCGTGGCAAAAAAGCTGGCACCGGCGGCGTGACGCGAAAATCCTTATTGGTCGATAGGGTCATGGCGTCACAGCCACATGGCCTCGCGCGAAAAACCCACAACGCTCACGAGAAACGTGACGTCATGCGTGAAATGAAAGGTATAAATAAATATGATATGTAACGCGAAAAAAAAAGGTTCGCATGTCTCAAATGATTTCATTTTATAAGGTAATTCATTCGGGTTAAAGAAAATTTCGAAGACTTTCATGGGGCAGTCGAACCCACGAACCTTCGGTTGATGGCCAGACACGCTCCCACGCGAAGCGGCCTAGGCCATGTCCGCCGCACTTCCTGCTCACAAAGCATGAGAAGCGAAGGAGAAGGCGATGCGAACGAGGACTGATAACGCTATCCCGTTCCACTCTTGAAGGCGAACCTTGAGTGTCCTCTAAGTTTTTAATGCTCTGTTATTAAGTGGAAACCCTTATATGGCTCATCGTTCAGTCGATTTTCAGAAAACACGTCGCCGATAGGAAAGGTACCAAAACGAAAGAAACCAATGAAACGGCGCCTAAAGTGCGTCGTCAGAAAACGCGCTGCCATCGGAGGTTCGCTTTCACCGGGACCACAGCCGACGCCACGATCCGAGTGAGCCAATGAAACGGCGCTAGAAGTGCGTCGTCAGAGAGCGCTCTGTCTTCGGAGATTCGCTATCAGGTTTGCCTGACAACTCAGGGGAATTTGAAGCAATGAAATTAAGAAGTACTACAAGGAATTAAGAGGAATCCGAGTGAATTAAGTAAATCATGAGTCTCTTTAATGCATCGGCGCTTGGGCATTCGTCTTGAAGTCGTCTTAGGGATAACATGAGAGACGATATGAATTTTTTACGTCGCGTTCGGTCTAAGTGTCAAAGATGGAATTGTTTTATAGGTTGTACTTATACCAGCTAAATCTAACAGAACGTAATAATAAAAAGAAGATAACGCGACGTGACGACGCAATTTTATAGACGGCAGACGACTCGCAAGCGACGAAAAGTCAGACAGTAGAAAGTTTTCGTGGACCGCGTTTCTTCTTACGCTAAGTCCTCCGCAACGAAGTATGCGCTACTGCGCCTGCGCGCCGATGGCCTTGACTGTAGAGTTCCGGGTATCATAGCGGGTTGCGGAGTGCATTGCGGGACGGCAAAAACGATCCACGGAAACTCTTTTTTAGGTGCGCCATTAGGCAACGTAGAGAACCGTTGGAAATGCGCAGACAAGACGCCTGCGGATTCACTGTGTCCGTCAGCGACCAGAAGCACTAGTGTTTTAACGCGGTAGCGTTAATAGGAAGTCTTCGTAGATCGTTTTCGACGTCCCGCAACGCCCTCCGCAACCCGCTACAATAACGCAACTCTACAGTAAAGGCTATTGGCGCGCAGGCGCAGTAGCAACTTGGTTACGGGGGGCTTAGCGGAGGGAGAAACGCGGTCTACGAAAACTCCCTAATGAGACCGTGTTGCAGAAAAGCCGGTGTTGGAGTCGGCGGGACGGGAAAATCCTGATTGGGCGATAGGGTCATGACATCACCGCCATATGACCGTGCGCGAAAATTTAAAACAATTTCACGTGACGTCACGCGTGGAATGAAAGTGATAAACATTCAATGCAGATTGTTGGGCTAGTTGGTACTGGGAATTTGACGTCATGGTGGCGCTTAAGACTAGGACAAAAGAGAGACAGACATCACGGAGCGCTCCGTGTTGTCTCTCTCCCTTTTGTCCTCGTCTTAAGCGCCATCTTGACTTCAAATAAAAAATTACATGTAATGCGAATTAAAGATAGCCGCATTTTTCAAATTATAAACTAATTCATTTGCCGCAATGAAATAGTTTTAAGAATTTTAGGCGGGATTCGAACCCACGACCCTTCGGTTGCGAGCCAAACACGCTTACACGGCTTGGGAACGAGCGGGAGTTTATATGTTTAGTTATTGCGCTCCACTCTTAAAGGCGAAGCGTAAGCGTCCTCTTGTAAGTTTCGTGTGTGCGAATGTGAGCAACAATGCTTTATATATGTTGCCTGCCGTGGTGTCGGGAAACCTTTGTTGGAGAATCAAAGGGTCACATGTTTTCCTCCTTCCCAACCGACTAGCAATGGGGTATTCAATTAATTAAGGCATTGCCTGAGGAAGAAGTTCAAGTTGCGAGCTCTTCGAAGGTATGTTGGTTTGGCAAAATTTTGCTTTATCCTTTCACTCTTCTACTTTCGAATTGTGTACTTGCCCAGAAAGACGATAGTATGGTAAACAACTCCTCTATTTTTTTGTAATCTCAGGGAGGCATAGTAGTTATTTTTAAAGCGAGTTAACACTTCCAAATTGTATGGAAATGTATTGTTCATTTCAGCATGTGAGTCACCGGCACAGATACATTTCTGCGTGTTCTAGCATTTGAATTTGAAATCGCTGACTGATTTAACAGCGCTGTGTCCAATAGTCTTGTTTTGACCTAGATAGCTGAATACTTCACCTGTGTTACTGTGGAAACATTCAAAAGCTAATACTGCAGAGAACATTTGATTGTGAACTGGATGCTTTCTCACAATGCATCCAGTCGTTCATCATCTGACAAGTGCTTTAAATTGAGGGGGGCTGCACCTTCCAACAAAACTGGTCGTCAATGGGGTAATGCATGCTGAAGTTGTGAACAAGCAGATTCGTCCCGGCGACCTTTCGGTTGCGAAGGGTCGCTGGGACGACATAAGCTTGTTCTGCTACTACCACCAAGGTCTGCATCAGAGGCGACACCAGGCGGGCTCACGCCCAACACCTGCAGCACTCAACTTGCTGTACTTGCTGCTGTTGAGGGGGCGCTAAGTTGCATTCAACTAGCTGCAACTTACCACCCCCGTGTATGCGTGCGTCTGCCGGCAGCGTCCGGAGATAGGCTCGACACTACAGCGCTACCCATTTTCAGGGATAGTTAGTTTGGCAGGTGCGTTGTTACGCACTCCTTAGCAGAATCCGACTTCCATGTCCACCGTTCTGCATCGCTCAATTCTGCTACATCACTCAGTTTTTGCAGTCACGTGATCAACGAGAAATTGTCAGGTACCTAACACTAGCTACGCCGCCAGAGTTTGAAGGGTTGGACACTTGTGCAAAGGAGTCGGCAAACATTCTTCTCAACAGTGTCTGCAAATATAAACATTATGCCTTAAGCAGGATGCAAGGTCTTCTCCAGCCAAAAAGCAAATGTGTTTTTTTCCCAAAAACTTCGCGTTGTTGTAAAAATAAAGATTAAAGTAACCTCGACGTCTCTGTAGACAGACATACCAAAACTAAGGAAGTTGTCTTGCGACGCGGTGGGACTTGGTATAACTACACATTCTGTTGAGCTATTTCAACGTACTGACCAATCAGTGGAAAGATTATTTGTTGATGCATGATCACAAGGTATATTCGAAAAAACAAGTTGCAGAATTACAGAGATTGGGGTATTTGCTTTTTTGACTGATTCCATTAATTTCCACAGTGACATCAGGCCCGAGAAGCATCCAGGAAGGTACTGTTTAAATCTTTGCCGGTGCAAAATCATTGGGAAAGTGGGCTCTCATTTGGGCCAGAGTTTTCGAATAGCTTGAGCGTTGAAGTTCAAGGTCAATATTAAAACGAGGGTGACTAGCATGTTTTGTAATGTGCCTCTTACTGTTTCCAGCATAAGTAAAACATCTACCGGTGTAGCGTGAGCTCCTGCAATTGTGCCCATGGTCAAAGTACAAGTCGGAAGGCCAAGACATGCACGAAGGGCGCTTCCTTGTACACTTTTGACTGTGTTCAAATTTGTTCGATGTATGCCATATATTGCGGCAGACTGTATCGCAGCAAGCCTACAAAAAGAGCTCGATTTAGACAGAGGAGAGCCGGTACTCTCGCGCCCCACTTAGTGCCACTAATTAAACGAGACAGATCAACAAATCTTGTGAGCTTCTTTGTTAAATAAGCGACACGCGTCGTTCATGTCAATCGCTTGTCGAGGTACATTTAAAGGAGCATAAGTATAGCTACGTATAGAATTGTTTGGTTACAGATACGTAGAGATATTGACCCTTGTTATGCCTTGTAGAAGCAATGGCAGCTGATTTGGCGGCAAAGAGTTCAAGGCCACAAAGGTGAAGATATCTTTAAAGTTTTCTTAAAGCAACCCATATTCTTGCCTTAGCTTGCACCCGAGTAGAACCAGAGGCCCATATACAGATATCATCTGCACACATTGGCGCGTTAACGTTTGTTGGCAGCACTTGGTCCAGTCGAATCAGTGTAAGGTTAAATAGCGTAGGGCTCAAAAAGCCTCCTCGAGGAATGCCTCGGTAGAGTAGTGATCGGCTGTATCGCCCCCTTGCGTCGTCATGAAAATTGAGCGTCTTGTGAGGTAAGTTTTTTATTATGCATACAGGCGCCCCCCTAACCAACCTCTTAAAGTGCTTGGAGGACAGCCTCATGTATGACCCGATCAAACGCTCTCTTCACGCCGAGAAAAGCCGCAACAGTGATTTTGCGCTTTGCTATATCTTGTTCTCAGTTATTAGCATGGTCGATAGCGGAGTCTATTGTGCTCCGACTTCTACGAAAGCCCTGCATTACTAATGCGAAAGCAGTAACAGTCCCATGAAGCGAACCGACATCATTAGCTTTGAAAACATGTGAAACGTTGGCCAAACGGCACCTAAAATCCCCTTTCCGAATGGAGCGAAGTAAAGCCGATTTCTGATGGATTATGCTCCCATTGACTGGCACAGGTCATCGAGGAACGGAGCTCCCATTGGCTCCCGTGCGGCGCAGTTAAACAAAAAAAAAAAAAAAAAAAAGCCACCAGAGAAGCCCTTTCTATGGTGGCGCAGCGCACGCAGCCGCCCGGCCGCCGGTAAAGGCCCATACGCACATTCGCGTTTGAGCGCGGTGCGTTCCGTAGCGGCATGCGGACGCGTTGCGTTGCGAAGACCGCTTGCGCCAAACTTGTACGCACAGTTGTGTTGAACTTGACACGCAGTCAACCGCAGTCAAGAGCCAATAAGAACGCGCTATCGTCGCTAGTGGCTCACCAATAGTAAGCGAAATCCAAGGCAACATGGCGGCGCACAGCGACAGCGTCGAAGTTTTCGATCTTGGGACAATCTCGCCGGCTTCCCCCACGTTTTGTCAAGCTTGAAGCATCGCAGCCTTGAAAAATACAGTCCCCACCGCTCCCCAAAACGAAAAAGCAACCACTACGACCGGCGAACCGGATACGTCTCGCCGAGTCGGCCGGGTGAGGCGAGCGAACACGTCACCCCCCCTCCCCTTTCGGCTTCTGATTGGTCGAACGCACCCGAACGCACCGCAACGCTTCGGAAAGTTGAACAAGTCTCTACTCGCTTGCGTCGCGCTACCGAGCGTTGCGGGGAGGCGCGCGTCGCTCCGCAAGCGTCCGCGCCTGGCCGCAAGGACTCCGCAACGCACTCAAACGCGCTCAAACGCGAATGAGCGTATGGGCCTTAAGAGCGGTGAGGCGGTGCGGGCCTGGCGGCAGAGCTCGCTCGGGCAATCTCCGGTGAGGGTGCACGACCGAGCTCAGCGAGGAGTGGCCACTTCAAGAGAGCGCGCACTCGGCCGTCGGCCGGAGAAATATGGCCGTCCACGCCAGTACACCGCAGACGAACTAAGGGAGCGGAAGAATAAGATTCATGCTTTCGCATTCACAACTCATACAAAGTGCTTTTGGTTTCCTCTGACTTTTTTTAGATACGTATTTCGTTGCTCAAGACATTATTCTAAGCGCCTTTTGATCATTTTCACCACCAGTTTTCCTACGTAACTTGCAAGTGTTACAGGACAATACGACGAGCGAAGCAGTGGCGACATTCCAGGTTTTAGCAAAGAAACAATTCTTGCTCGTCTCCATGAGTCAGGTACATACCTCTTCATATGTCCATGATTGATTAAACAAGTTTAGTAGCCAGTTTTTAACATCTGCGGACATATGGGTTAAAAAGGCATATTTGATACCGTCCGAACCAGGACACGATTTGAGTTTTAAAGACGCTAGCGCTGCGTCAAGTTTCCTTAAGGTGAACAAATCGTCAAGACAATTTTCAAACTTAGCGGGCGCGCCACCTTTATATAGTATGATACCCTATACAATCGAGTATTCGCTGGTTGGGTCGTGCTTGCTGTGAGCAAAACGAAGAATGCTTTTGCTATTGTTTTTTAGGGCACTCCATTGATAATAAAAGTGACCCGAAATGGGTGACATCGTTGGGGAGGTGTTTCGAGTTCCCTCTATATTTTTCATATTGTACTAAGTGCTTTTGGAGAATCAATGTTGGCACAAAACCTTCGGTATCGGCGTTGACCAAGTTTATCTAAATGACGACTTATTTTATTTTTTTGTAATCTTCTTTCCGCTCGAAGGTCCTCCTTAAGTTTAGGTCGCCTAGCGCGACCTAAACTAGACGCACCGTCGTATCGCGCGGAGATGTTCATACCCGGTATCGATGACTGTTCGATGAGTTGGAAGTTTTTAACGTTGCGCTGATGATTTTTCAGAACACATAATTGCACTCTCAAATTCGCGGAGGCTAGTCATTGTTTTGTTGTTCATTTCCTCTTCAAATTCCCACCAATTCACTCGCTGGATTATGTTGGCTTTTTGTTTCTTGACACATTCGGGAAATATTGTGTGGGTTGGGATATGATCACTCTCGCACGTTTTTACATCAGTGAACCAGGCAGCAAATGATGCCAAACTCGATGACACGAATGTCAAGTCAAGGCAACTGCTTCCACTTCTTTCATGTAAATATGTGGGACTTTCATCATTCAGAATAAGTAAGTTACGGACGTCAGCTATATCAGCAAGGCATCTTCCGCGAGAAGTCGTTCGAACACTGCCCCATAGATGGTGATGCGTATTAAAATCTCCAGTTTTAATATGAGGTAGGGGTACCATATTTAGAATGTTTTGCAGGCGTTGTCTCATATTTTGCTTTGGACGACATATACGTTGCAATTATTGTGAAAGAGAGCTGATCGTCAGAGATTGTTTCACAGGCGTACTTGTTGTCCTCATGAGGTGAGATCACACGCCGCATGTACGTGATGTCCCGGTGGATGAATAGCGTGACTCCGCTTTCCCCAGCAGTGCGTAATGAATCAAATCTTTCTTAGCCTGACAGTCGTAGATTCTGGGGTAACTTTGATTCGCATATCACTATGAGGGTGTATCAGTATATGAATGCCAACTGACGAAAGCAAGATAGTCGTAATCTTAAACCTCTTGCATTCCATTAACATATTCGTGCTCCCTTATATATATCTTCCATTGCGTGGGAGCTTGTTTTCTATACATTTAAAGACAATTTTACGACACTATGTGTCCAAAGCAAGAAACGTCTTCACTTCAGGGAGCTTGTTGGATCTTGTGACGTTTTGCAGGGTGGCTTTAAGAGCTACAAAAAAATATGTTGTGGTTCGAGGTTTGGTCATATCACCTTGTTGATGCGATTGAAATCGTAGCAGATGTAAAGCTTAAGGAGTTTTTGATGGCCTGTTATTTTTAGATGACTGAATATTTCCCGATGCACGTCGTGCTGTCGAGCTCGGTGCTGACATAGACGGCCCTTAGTTTGGTTCTTTGGGGGTCTATTCTCGAGTCTCCTTGATAATACACGGCTTGCAAACTTTCGTTGGACGTTTTAGAACACTGGAGTATGTGGCCAGCTTTGTCATGTCATGTTGAGATTTAGGTGGCTCATGTACTCAAACAACTTAAGGGATTGGTGACGGTGCACGGCTCGTTGGATGTCTACCGTTCAGCCTATTTGAACGAAATGCTGCAGAAGCTGCTTGTTTACGTAAACACTCTGATAATGTTGCCGGATGATGTCCGTCACAATTAGCGCATTTAGTATCGTTCTTGTTGGTTCAGTCCGTGTAAAGATGTGGCTCAGCGCATACCTTGCAGTGTTGGGGACCCCTGCAGTGCTTTGCAACACGGCCGTATTTTTGGCATTTGAAGCACTGTACGAGTGATCCGGAGTATTCCTCGACTGGTTGGCTGGTGAATCCAAGAAACACTCGTTGTTGCATTGGCCGATTTGTGGGAAAGACGAGTAAGACACCTTCAGATGGTTGCTCTTCGATGATCCAGTCCTCCTTCCAATATTATGCAATTTGCGTTGAACGGATGTTACGCCGTTGTCAAGTAGGTATTTTAACAGTGCAGAATTGGAGCGTTCAAGTGGAACGTTCTTGATTTTCCCTAGAGTCCGAATACATCTCGGCCACGCGGGCGATGACTTCAACGCTGCCTAAAAAATATATATTGCTTTGTGTGTATGTTTATACAGCCTAGAACTCGGTCTGCCTCAACGGGCGACGAGTCTCCCAGCTGTAGATGAGAATTTTAGCCAGTGCAGTAGAACCGCTAGCCTTGGGTCCTTAACGTGCATCACGCAGTAGGGATACATGACCGCACGCCGGTACGATGCTCATCCAGATCGAAACGGGCAGGGACGGGAATTGAGCCCAGGATCCTGTATTCTACAGAGCGAGCTTTTCAACGCTGCCTATGGAGTGTAGAGCCAGTAATGTTTTTGCCGAGCGAAGTGATACCACTTGTACCAACAGGCTACTGTCCTTGTTAATTCTGTGCGATAAAATTTTATCCTTTGTTACCGCAAGAATGTCATTTGCTTTTGAGTTGGGTTTACTTTCCAAAATGACTTGGTTCGTGTTGGTTTCAAGATGACTGGGATGCCAGATGGGCAGGTGTTTCGGTAATTGTTACAACGATGAAAGGCGATGAGTCCTCGTCGTCGCCGTCCTCCTTGAGCAAGTCGGATGACGACCCGTTATCATTCTTTGCAGTTTTCATTTTTGCGCATACTTGTTCGTGGGTTGGGATGCTGATGTTGGCCTTCTTAGGGTAGTCATTTCCAGCCGAGTGGTCCATTGTATTGTTGTTTCTTGGCTGGTGCCAAGATTGTTACCGGGGACCTGGTAGTCGATTGTCGTGGTGAGCGGGACCTGTCAGCCGGTGGCTGTATTTTGTAACTCACGGCGGTGCGTCGTTTATCATTCTCGGCCAGCGAGGAGTCGGAATGCACTCTCGCCAATAGTGACGGATTCAAATAGGAAAGGGTAAATAAGAAATAATATGATCGCTTACTAGTGGAGCGAGCATATCGGGCTTCCTATTGCAGGCATTTCTTCTATCCCTTATATATATATATATATATATATATATATATATGGGCTTCCTATTGCAGGCATTTCTTCTATCCCTTATATATATATATATATATATATGGGCTTCCTATTGCAGGCATTTCTTCTATCCCTTATATATATATATATATATATATATATCATCTTTAAGTGCGAATTTAGTCACGTAGATGTTGTTTTTGTTTTTGTTCGGTGTATTAACTTATACACGAAGGAAATCTTTGTATAGCATTCCAACTTGCACAGGAAGCTTTCATATTTTGTATCTGAACATAAAAAAAAGACCTCTACGATCCAAAACTAGGTACAAAAATATGAGCAAAACCAAAAGGAAGCAATCAAAGAGGGTCGAAAGAAACAAAATATTTAAAGCGCAAAAAAAAAAAACGAAACGAAACAAAGCATGCTATAAAAAAAAAACATTTTTACCTGAATTGCGGCTTGCCTCACCGCTAAAATTAAGCTCTTGTCCCCGTTTCATAAACTCTCAAAAACATAAATGCGAGACAAGCCAAAACTTCACTTAAAAAAATGGTTCAACTCAGCTAAAAGCATCTCGAAAACGTTATGCAAACTCCAAACAATCCGCAAAAGTCCCCCAAAAGCGCGCCAATAAAAAAGAAAGCAAAGAGGGGAGTAGACGATCTTGTTCCAAAAGTCGGTTTTAAATCGTTCTACGCCTGCATGTGATTTGCATAATTGACTCGCCACGGACCTAACATCGCCGCCTCGATTTGCGGGCGGCGACGGATGTAGGCCCGCGAGAAGCACAACGACTCTTTCGAACACACGTCGCCAACTCCCAATACCAATTACGCACTCGTTCCCGCGAAAACACGCGGGCCAAACTAAAACGGGTATTGCGGGGGCTACAGACCGTAAGATTCCAAACTACGAAAACACGGACATGAAACAAAGTGTCAAGAACGATTAAAAGGCGGTTCACGCACCTGCATTTGGCTGCAGCCCGTTTCGTAAACATTACTCCCCGAAAAGGTAATGCGTTGCAATTACTACTAGTGTTACTTAAAATGTATTTATTTAGATTACGTGATCACTCGAAAGAAAAGTAATTGGCCGCTACTTAAGAAAGTAACCGCTACTTTTCCGATTACTTGAGGTTTTCAAAACGGCATAGAGTTGGTTCAAGGATTATTTAGTATAAAGGTTGTGGATACAAAGGGCCCCATTAGGAAAGGGAGAGAAAAATAGTAGCAGTTAAAAGTAAACGTATATTACTTTCAAAGGTAATCAAATTATTCTTAATAATTCACAACATAGGTAATCAAATGACTACAAAATTGACCCAAAAAGTAATGATTACAAAAATGAAAGACGTTTACAAATCTCTGTAATGCAAAATTAGAGCGCAGCTCTTGAGGAGGAGGAGGAGGAGGGGAGGGTACGGAGGATAGGGTATGCCCCTCCTCCTCCTGTCTACCCTTCCCTCCTCCTCCTCCGTAACCTCTTCTCCTTTCACAGTTTCCACGCAAAACTTAGCTGGAAAATTGATGCCACGTGACATCAACACCCATTCAGTGGGGAAAATGGCGTCCCATGACTTCGTGTCGCGTCACCCATGAACAAGTCCAGTTTCTCCACTAAATTTAGTGGGAAAATTGACGTCACATGACCTCAGCACCAATTCAAATTCCCGCTAAATTTAGCGCGGAAACTGAATAGGTGTTGTCGTCATCTGACCTCAGTTTGAACGATAAATGTAGCGCGGTTATAGGCCGACGGCGACGGCGCTATACGCGGAAACGGGCGCGTAAGAGCTGCGCTTTAAAATAATTTTGAACACAAGTAATTTGGTTGGTTGTAACGAATACCGTACAAGTCTGGTAGCAACCGAGTGCGTATACCGTTCGTCTGATTTATTTTGTTAAGTTGTACAAGTATTCCAGGCAGCAGCGCTGCCCGAGCAGAAGGGGATTACAACAAGTGTGATAACAGAAAGTTTTCAAATGTGCGAACATTTAGGCGCCCAACAAGTAATGGCAGCGAGCATATCCACCGTTCGATAGTAGTAGGGGAAAAAAATGCAATAACTCAGTTCTGACAAAACGTTCGGGCTTATAACTTTGGAGTGCCTTAATCTAGATTATCTATGTGGTGCGAAATAACACACTGAAGCTGGCCATCCGATAGCTTTGAAACGCTTGTCATTTGCTTTTATTTCAACCTTTTTTTCCCCCTCATCATTCCGTCTCAAAGTTCTCGAGTTATTGACGACGCTATAAACGTGCATTCATCGTTCACAGTGCGTACAATATATCTCTCGGATACAGCAGAACCTTCTCCCAAGTTAAGTACAATTACGGGGCTACATCGTGAATGACGGCAGCGTGACTCGACCTAACTGATCGCATGGCTGCCCAAGGTGCGCACAACGACCTCGACTGAAACTAAACCAAAATGTGTGAAGCAGTCTTCAGTGTCAAGCGCCTCATTGAAACATACGCCAGAAAATATGATAAGATAGCAACGCATGATACGATTAGTTTTGCCTTCCATACAATAAACGCAGCGTTGAAATAAGATTCGCAGGTAATAGCTGTCGAGAGAAAAAAACGTCGCGGCCAATGCTGATCCCAAGATTGCCTGCTTCTTTGTGGGGGTTGTGGTGAAGTCGGAACGCTAAGCCCTGATTGGCTCTGACTGAAGGATAGTGGGTAGACCCCAAGGCAAGCTGCCTTAAGGTCTACCCACTGTCCTTCAATCAGAGCCAATCTGAGCTCGGCGTTCTTACGTCACCATACCCCCGCAAAAGAAGCAGGCAAACTTGCGCTTCGCATTGGAAGCGTGTGACAGTAGAATGTAGTCACGGTGCGGCACATAGACGAAGCATTTCGCGTACACAGCTTGTGTAGCAGCCGACCCTAGCTTTTAATTGACGCCAGCTTACCTAAGCACAGCACTGTACACAAATACATTCGACGCCAGAGTCAACGCTGATGTTTACCTGGAAATGGAGAGCCCAGATCTTCTCCGTACGCTGGCGCAAGTAGTCGCGATCATCCCAGTTCTAATACGTGTATACTCAATCCGAGAGCGAGCGAAGAGAAATCTGTTATTTAAGAAGAGCAACAAACACTTCTTATATGAATATCATAAATTACTGACGCTGGTGGATGTTTTCTTGTAGTTATTTCCGAACCGTGTAACACTAGCGTTCTTCGTAGAAGCGTATATCAGCCCAAAATAAATGAAGCACAAGGTGGAGCGCTACCATCGTTGCCACTTACGGTCACGATTGAACCCGAGTTGCGAACATCTGCAACGGGGTCGATTGGCGTGAAAACCGACAGAGAGCAATGCATGAACATGGACACGTTTTCGAATTTCTAGGTGTCAGACCTCCACTCTGGAGCGCGGGCATAATAGAATAAGTCGGAGCACGCAGATATTTACTACCTGTCGGATAAGCGGAGGCCATCACAAAATAGGCGTTTCATTCTGCCATTTTAGCAAATATTTTAAATGGTTTATCCCTATTGTTTCGAATGAATGGAGTTACCTACCTGGATCACTTTATAAATTGCTAATTTTGCTCACTTTTTTTTTCTTCAAATGTTCCAAACTATGTATTTCCCCGTTGATTAGCTATTTTGTATGTCCCACTGTTATTTCGTTTGTTATTTCACCACTCCCCTCTGTAGTTCCTCTGGTCCTCAGGATAAAATTAATAAAAACAAATGTCATAGGTGGTGCTGCCAACTAACACCCAAGATAGAGCGGCGAGTA
Source organism: Ixodes scapularis (assembly GCF_016920785.2). Classification (NCBI taxonomy): domain Eukaryota; kingdom Metazoa; phylum Arthropoda; class Arachnida; order Ixodida; family Ixodidae; genus Ixodes; species Ixodes scapularis. The sequence goes on from NW_024609837.1 coordinate 70,058,723, forward strand.
ACCACACCTGCGCCGGTGGTGTCACACGATGATTCCCGTGATGTCAAAACTAAATGAACCCCGACATCCTGCACAGGGCAAAAAATAATTGTGATATTTGTTAAATATAATAAACCAGGCCTATATTATTTAAATAAGAGTGATTTTATTTATATCAAATTTATTTGATTTAGATCAGGCTTACTCGTTTTAAATCAGCCCAATTTGGTTTAAATCACTGCAGCTACAAAGAAAGCAATTATGTCAACCTTTGTGTATTTTTAAACATCGCAGATTGATTGACCAATCCATCGGGTCATCGAAAACAATGGGAACGGAAATACTACTGTACATTTCAAGTGACACTCAATTCTCAATTTTTTATTGGTGTAAATCTCGCCATATTAAAGTACACGCAACTTGTTCTTTTTTTTTAGTAAAAAAGCTTAGACAGCATTGCTTCACACTTTGACTTTCTCGCAATATGGCAGTACTTTATTTGTTTTCGTCGTTTTTTTTTCCTTCACGTCGTTATTTGCTCGCAATAATACTCGACGTATGTGACAAACGATCTGCAAGATAGAAAGAAGGCTAAATGTTCTGATCTCCTCAGAAAAGCACTGCTTTTTTGCTGCGGTCTTTAATGATGTTATGATTGAGGTACAAAAAAAAAAAGTCACACAAAAAGCATCGAATGGGACCCACTGTAAGTAGAATAAGTATTTCAGGAATTATCAGAGATGGGAAAGGCTTGCTTTGAATCATGACTGCAAGAATGACGTAATTTCAATCGCGATTAAAATCTTGATTCATCTCGATTTAGATCATATCGGTTTTTATCCTTCACGCCCCGCTCCTAGATAACAAAGCCGCAGTAAAAAAAAAAAAAAAAAAGCTTCGAACTCACTTGAAGAAGGCCAACGAGTACGCATATTGATCACGTGTCGCGTGAGCGTTTGGCTCACACTCGTGTTGCATCAGTGATAAGACGATTCCCATCTGAACGCTGACGTCACAATCGTGCCCAATCCCCGCCCTATACGGGTAGAAACTGAGGGAGAGGAGGAAACTAGAGCGCGCGAGAAGGCCAGGGTGGCGACCTTTGACTGGAATGGTTATACTCTATCATTGCCTCCTATATACTGACAAAGCCTGGTAAATCGCCACGAGAAGCGGCCGCCAAAATGGGAAAGGTGGAGCCGCAGGTAACGGACGAGAAGAGAGCCACGTGAATGGCGCCTCAATGCGGCGAGACGCCGAAACACACTTTGTGGGCAACCTGGCGATTCCAAGCGGTTGGCCCAGGCCGCCCCTCCGACAATCATAAGTGGTCATCTTGACCACGAGGGGGCCAAGGGCAACTGGCCACGCGAGCGGCGCTCCGCCGCTGATAAAAGGCCGTCGCAGCGGATGCGCGGGGGCTGTTGGGATCGCGGCGCAGGCGATAGCGGTCATTAAATGTTTACCTGTTGTTGAACTGGTGTGCTGTGTCATTCTCCGAGACGGGTAGCAGCAAGGGAAATCCCACACTGGCGCCCAGACGTGATATGCTGCTCGTCTGGGAGGATGACAGCAAACTGGGTTCGTTCTTACGTTTTACATAGTCAATTTTGCGTTCCTGAGTTTGCCCAAAGTTGAGGGGGCGTTTCTTCGCAAGCCCACGTTCATCGACCTGCGCAAGTCTCCACTACAACACGATGCCGTCTACAGAGGACGCCGACAGAAACGTGAGTGAGGACGACCTTTTGACGCTCGGTGCACTCGCGGATAACGCCACCAGTGACATAAAACCAGACGCTAAGCCTGCAGTCTCAGTCCCGGTAGACGCATCATTAGAGGGTGGTCTAGCAGAACTAAGAGTGGCCATGACCATGCTTCTTAACATACAACGAGAGCAGATGATGCGCTCAAGACCCACTCCTGCTGGAAGTACGTCCCCCAGGGACTTCCTAAGGCTCTCGCTTAGCGTTCCGGTTTTTTCGGGGTACGCAGATAGAAAGTCAGTTGCGATGTTCGTCTCGGAACTGCGGGACTACCAAGCTGCGTCGGGAATTGACGACGAAACCGTCCTCACCCGCCTTTTGCCGGTTGCACTGACAGACAGTGCAGCACTGTGGAGGCAAAGACAAACTAAATTCACAAGTATGTCAGATTTTGAAGCACGATTTAGGACGGAGTTCCTGCCTCCGGATTACAGCGTGCGTATTAAGGACGAGCTGCGCGCGCGCACACAGCACCCGGAAGAGTCACTTATTGAGTTTGTAAGGGCTCTCCAGGGCCTGTACGATATCGCCGACGCCGCGGCACCGGACGCGGAGAAAGTACAACGCGCCATCCGCCAAAGCCACCCGCGTTTCCATCCCCATCTCAGGGGACGTACCTTTACGAATTTAGACGAGATGGCACGGGGGGTGATCACCATCCAGGCCGACATCCTCGCGGAATTAAGATACCGACCCCCTCCACCGCAGAACATGACTCTGGAACCATCATTTGCGTGGTCTGGAAACGCACGTACACATAGAGTCGAGAGAGAACAAGACAATTCCAATCAGGCGTCCGTCCCCCGAACCCCAGATTCTTCTGCATACGAATCACGAACCCTAGATCCTCGTGCATACGAATCACGGAGGTGCAGCGGTTACGAAGGCACGCAATCACAACGCTACAGCCCCTCCATTGGTCAAGATGAGTTCTTGTCCTCTGGACCGGTAACGCGGAGCTTGGGAGAGGCAAAAGAGAGCGGGACACCGCACGAAGCCGACGGGCGGGTCACGCCCCGTTGTTTTCAATGCGACCAGCCAGGACACATACACCGGGACTGCAGCGAACGGCAGCGGCCGCCTCAGACACACGGAAACGGCTACGGCCGGCGGTGGTAAGAAATTTCTACTCTCCGCCGGCCGCGTCAAAAACACAATCCACGAGATCGAGTCGCCGCAGCCGCCTCCGGGCCTCCCGGAGGCTCACACAGGCTCTGGGGACTGACGCTTTTCTATCGACCCTCGGTGGCCCTCCATCACTTTTTCTTCCTCATAACACTCCTCGTTGTGAGACTCCCGGCGTGTCCGATTTTCCATGGACATCCGGGCGCCCAGCTCACACCGTTCGCGGTGTTGAGACTCCCGGCGTGTCTGCTCGTGCATCGACAACCGGGCGGCCAGCTCACAACACTTTCCGTCATGAGACTCCCGGCGTGTCCGCGTTCGCGTCGACAACCGGGCGCCCAGCTCACACCGTTCGCGGTCTTGAGACTCCCGGCGTGTCTGCTCGTGCATCGACAACCGGGCGGCCAGCTCATAACACTTCCACTCTTTGTCGTGAGACTCCCGGCGTGTCGGCTTTCACACCGACACCCGGGCGCCCAGCTCACACCGTTCGCGGTCTTGAGACTCCCGGCGTGCCTGCTGTTGCAGTGACACCCGGGCGGCCAGCTCACAACACTCTCCGTCATGAGACTCCCGGCGTGTCGGCTTTCACACCGACACCCGGGCGCCCAGCTCACACCGTTCGCGGTCTTGAGACTCCCGGCGTGTCTACTTTTGCACAGACACCCGGGCGGCTAGCTCATAACACTCTTCGCCGTGAGACTCCCGGGGTGTCGGCTTTCACACCGACACCCGGGCGCCCAGCTCACACCGTTCGCGGTCTTGAGACTCCCGGCGTGCCTGCTGTTGCAGTGACACCCGGGCGGCCAGCTCACAACACACTCCGTCATGAGACTCCCGGCGTGTCGGCATTCACACCGACACCCGGGCGCCCAGCTCACACCGTTCGCGGTCTTGAGACTCCCGGCGTGTCTCCTTTTGCACAGACACCCGGGCGGCTAGCTCATAACACTCTTCGCCGTGAGACTCCCGGCGTGTCGGCTTTCACACCGACACCCGGGCGCCCAGCTCACACCGTTCGCGGTCTTGAGACTCCGGGCGTGCCTGCTGTTGCAGTGACAGCCGGGCGGCCAGCTCACAACACTCTCCGTCATGAGACTCCCGGCGTGTCGGCTTTCACACCGACACCCGAGCGCCCAGCTCACACCGTTCGCGGTCTTGAGACTCCCGGCGTGCCTGCTGTTGCAGTGACAGCCGGGCGGCCAGCTCACAATACTCCCCGTCATGAGACTCCCGGCGTGTCGGCTTTCACACCGACACCCGAGCGCCCAGCTCACACCGTTCGCGGTCTTGAGACTCCCGGCGTGCCTGCTGTTGCAGTGACAGCCGGGCGGCCAGCTCACAACACTCTCCGTCATGAGACTCCCGGCGTGTCGGCTTTCACACCGACACCCGGGCGCCCAGCTCACACCGTTCGCGGTCTTGAGACTCCCGGCGTGCCTGCTGTTGCAGTGACAGCCGGGCGGCCAGCTCACAATACTCCCCGTCATGAGACTCCCGGCGTGTCGGCTTTCACACCGACACCCGAGCGCCCAGCTCACACCGTTCGCGGTCTTGAGACTCCCGGCGTGCCTGCTGTTGCAGTGACACCCGGGCGGCCAGCTAACAACATTCTCGGTCATGAGACTCCCGGCGCGTCTGCCTTTGCACTGATCCCCGGGCGAACAGCTTCCACTGTTCCCGGTCCTACGCTACCCGAAGCAACTGCATTTGAGTTGGACCCTAATGCGATTCCCTTTCAGTCAAAGGCCGGCCCGATCCCCAGCGTCAGAGCCGCTTTGAAGCTCTCAACACCAAGGATGGTCGCTCTGGATGGCCGGCCGCTAATGGACTCGCACCAGCCGACGGGGGTAGGAACAACCTCACTAAACGAGGAACCGACAGTGCTCATCCCAGCTGTGAGTAGAATCGAATCTACACCCAAGTCTCTTGAACCTCGTATGACTGTGAATGTACTAGGTATACCAGTAGCCGCTCTTTTAGATACTGGAGCAAACATATCGCTTATTGGGGATGCTGTATTTGCGGAATGTAACAAGAGAAAGATACATCTTCGGTCAGCAAACGTTAAATTGCAAGTAGCATCGGGGTCCGTACTGCCTGCTGCCGGCGCAGTCAGGTTACGAATTTCCTTTCATGGTAGAAAACGAAGACAACGGTTCGTATACCTCCCAGAACTGCCGGTGCCCATGATCCTGGGTAGAGATTTTATTGCAGCGGAGCGGGTTTTGCTCGACTTTGCCCAGGCTGGATATTGGTTGGGTGGCGAAATGAACTTAACGCCGTTTACCAGACGGCAAGATTGTATTCGCGGCCAAGCGTTCCCGTTAAACTTTGCCGGGCAGATGCCTTTACTTCCAGACAGCGTGCTCAAAGCCGTGCAAAAGTGTTCCGGTGAAGACAAACAGAAGCAGCTCCAGCAACTGCTCGAACCCTTCTCGCCGATGTTCACGGAAAGACCTGGGAAAACCGATCTCCTACAGCACCGCATCGAAACCAAGGATGCACCTCCCCGGAGGTGCAATCCGAGACCCATAAGTGCTCACAAGCGCGAACTTCTTGATGCGGCGCTATTGGAAATGATCGACACAGGCGCAGTACGTCAGTCAAAAAGCCCGTGGGCTTCCCCGGTGGTCCTTGCTCCAAAGAAGGACGGCACAGCAAGGCTTTGTGTTGATTACAGGCGCCTAAATGAAGTGTCAGTCAGAGACAGTTACCCGTTTCCTAGTATTTCCTCAGTAATGCATGCCCTTGGAAACGCGACTGTTTTCACAACCCTCGATTGCAGCCGCGGATTTCTTCAAATCGAAGTTCATCCGGCTGATGTAAAGAAGACCGCATTCATTTGCCACAGGGGGTTGTTCGAATTCACTCGCCTTCCCTTTGGTTTGTCCGACTCTCCAGCCAGCTTTCAACGCCTAATGGACGTTGTCCTCGGTGACGCGAAGTACGAGTTTGCGATGGCGTACATGGATGACGTAGTGGTCTTTTCACGAACATTCGAGGAGCATCTCGTGCACCTTCAGATCATACTCGAACGAATGCGTCAAGCCGGCCTTATGATTCATCCAGATAAAGTCCAGTTGGCATCGCCTGTAATCAACCTTCTCGGATTTGTTGTGGATAACGGAACGCTGCGACCGAATGAAGATAAGCTGCGCGCAATAACGGAGTACCCACCCCCTTATGACGTCAAAAGCCTACAGAGATATCTCGGGATGATTGCGTTTTATAGAGATTTTATTCCGCAATGCGCTGAGATAACTGAACCTCTGAACCGATTGCTCCGCAAAAAAACGAAATGGTGCTGGGGGCAAGAGCAGAAAACCGCATTCGCGTGTCTTTCAAGGGCTGTGACTGAAAACGCGTGTTTAAACCTGCCCGACTTGAATCGTCCGTTCGTCTTGCAGACCGACGCAAGCGATTACGGATTAGGAGCCGTCCTTCTGCAGGAACATGACAGCGTTCTTCGTCCCGTAGCTTTCGCCAGTCATACGTTAACCGGAGCGGAGCGAAACTACTCAACAACCGAAAAAGAGTGCCTGGCAATTATTTTTGCGCTTAAGAAGTTTGACATGTACCTTGACGGCGCTTCGTTTAGCATTCAAACTGACCACATGGCTCTCTCGTGGCTCAAAGGGCTTCAAAACCCTGCAGGACGACTCGCTCGATGGGCCCTTTCGCTCCAGCGCTACAAATACACGATCGAGTACAAGCGTGGAGTGGCTAACCACGTTGCAGATGCGTTGTCCCGTGCTCCACTTCTCGGGCAGGAAATGCAGGTGGATCCCGACTTGGTGGCACTGGCCAATGCGGCGCCCATCACACCAGAGTCGCGGTGGGGAACCCTGGTGAGCAGAGAGGAGCTCCGAGCGGCCCAGCTGTCCGATGGACTTTGTCAGAAGGTGATGCACCAGCTGGCAGAAGAAAACTCAGCCGACGCTGGGAATCCCAGAGACTTGGACTCATACCTGCTCAGCAGCGACGGCATCCTGCTGCGATACATCCCCCAGGCGGACGATGGGTCCAGCGGCCCGCCATTCCGGTCTGTAATACCACGTAAACTGCGTAAGTCATTTATAAGATATATGCATGATCCCGCCTTGGCAGGCCACAGCAGTGGGAGCAAAACTTACGAAAAGTTGTCCCAAATTGCAACGTGGCCAGGTATGAGGCAGGATGTGATGAGGTACGCACGTAGCTGCCCGGTTTGTCAGAAGGCAAAACCCCGAGGTGGCCAACCACCAGGTTTAATGCAGTCGGTCGAAAGCAAGTACCCCTGGGAGTGTGTTGCCTGCGACGTTGTCGGTCCCTTTCCCCGTAGTCCACGCGGCAATCAGTATTTGCTAGTAGTGACCGACCATTTCACAAAATGGGTCGAAATGTTTCCTTTGCGCAAACTAGACTCTAAGAAAATCTGGGACTGTCTTCTCAAGACGTTCGCGCGCTTTGGCTTTGCCGCAACGCTTATTACAGACAACGCTTCTTATTTTGTTAGCAAGGTGTTCGTGGATGCGTGTAAGGCGCTAGGCATACGGCACAAACGGACTTCGCCATACCATCCAGAGGCGAATATCACGGAAAGAGTGAACCGTAACCTGAAGCAGATGCTTGTATCGCATACAGAACGACACAAAGACTGGGACGCGAAATTAGCAGAAATGGCATTCGCTACCCGCACAACAATCAACCGGTCCACGGGTTTTACTCCGGCCCAACTTAACTTTGGAAAAGAGCTCGTGTTTCCCCTGGGAAACGGCCTCCTTTGCACAGATCCTGCAAGCATGCAGCGCACAACCACGCAGTTCGCAGAAGATCTCCGGAAGCGTTTCACGGAGAACCTGCGTGAAGCTCGAGAGAGCCTTGACGTCTCGAGACTGCAACAGGCAAACCAATACAACAAGGGGAGGCGAAATCTGCAGTTCAAGGTAGGAGATCTGGTACTGAGGCGAACTCATCCGCTGAGTGATGCTGCTAGAGGCTTCACGGCCTCTTTAGCAAAGAGGTGGGATGGCCCCTACCGTGTTAGTAGCAAGCTCTCCAACCTGTCTTATGAGCTGGTGCATTGTGAATCTGGTGAAGTGTGCGGGTCTATTCATGTCGCCGACCTAAAAGCTTTCTATGAACCCGAGGAGGTAGATGTGTCGCAGGTTCCAGATGACGACTATCCGGACCACCTCTCGGAAGATTCCACACCGTCTCTACCGCGGTACAACTTGAGACGGCGGTGAAGACGACCGGGAGTAGCACGAGTTCTAAGTGTATTATCTTCATGCCCTCTTCGGTGTTTTGGGGGGGAGAAGAGAAATGGTCCGCGCTCCCGCATGCACAGTGGGACAGGCATCTTTCGTGTGCGCGGCTACTTTTTCCTACCGCGCCGTGGCCTCATGTTGTTTTTAATTTCTAGTTCCTCGTGCCAGACAGCGGCGACGCAGCTCCCATCATCAGACCACCACCCATGGCTGCATCGGTACTGTCCGGAAGTACTGACGTCGGACCCGTGCTCGCTCATCTGAGAAGACCCTTGCTGACCCAGAAGGAAGGCCCCCCCCCGAAGACCATCAAAGACCTCCTCTGTTTTCGTTTTTGGAAGGGGGGAGATGTGTGAGCAACCTGGCGATTCCAAGCGGTTGGCCCAGGCCGCCCCTCCGACAATCATAAGTGGTCATCTTGACCACGAGGGGGCCAAGGGCAACTGGCCACGCGAGCGGCGCTCCGCCGCTGATAAAAGGCCGTCGCAGCGGACGCGCGGGGGCTGTTGGGATCGCGGCGCAGGCGATAGCGGTCATTAAATGTTTACGTGTTGTTGAACTGGTGTGCTGTGTCATTCTCCGAGACGGGTAGCAGCAAGGGAAATCCCACAACGTTTCCCTAGCGAACAAGTGTGTTTCGGGTCCTCGCCGCTGCAAAAGCTGTGCGCGGACGTCCAAGTTCACCGAAAAGTGGCTCTTTAATGCGTTATGCTACGAGATCCATGCGTTCCGAATCTGCGGCAGGGCAATCTATGGCTCAGTCGTCAAACTTCCAGGCTTTGTGAGTATAGAGGAGGCTGTGCTACATCTCACAAACGTCTGCAGTCAAGACAAATGCAGAGGCGCGTGAGCCTAGCTCAGCAGTATAATTTTGTTTGTACAGGGACTCACGCATTAGAAGCACTTTTTGAAGCCACACGTTCGTGCTCTTGTCCTTGTCTTCACTGCAGATGTTTGTGAGTTGGAGCGTAAACTCTTTGTACGCGCGCCAGATTACAGCCTCCATTGCTGACTTTCTCTTGTCTTACCTCAAGTTACTAAATCCGGGGAAAGTAGTGCCATCGACTCCCTTGCCTGCTAGCCGAACACAAACATATACTAACATAGAGACGACCAAAACGCCACGACATCGCCAACCACGCAATGCACTCACCCCTACCTCTACTACAGGTGCTGCCGCTCGCCGGCAGCCCCACTGAGCCCACTGAATACGATCGCGCATGCCAACGATGGACACCGCAAGATCTGCACGGAAACCAACAAGCCCGGCCGCCTGCTCCATCACAAACTTGGCCAAAAGCGGAGCCACCCTTCCAACACGGATGGCAACCTGGATCGTCGACGCTTTTCGGCGGGAACACACTGTGCGCGCTATATAAACGACCAGTATACGCCCACTCGTCGGGGCACGACATCACCAACGACGCAATGCACTCACCTCTACTTCTATTACAGATTAGTTACCTCGACTGTACAAAAGATTATAGTAGTAGCGATTATTGTTTACTTGCGATGTCGTGCCCCTACGACTTGAGAGGGCGTAGTTTTTTGTGTGCGTGCCTAAATTCGTATGCCAAAGTTTTTTTTTATTGCACATGATCTTGTTACTGTCCGGTAACATAGAACCGAACCCTGGTCCTACAGAACTAGAAGAAACTGTTCTTGCCATTGTACAACGGATCGAGCAGGGACAAGCAAGCAGCCCTACTTGCAGAAATTAAGATAGTGAAAAAGCGACAAGAAACTACAGATAAAACCGTACAGGAATTTAAGCAAAGAGTTGCGCTGCTGGAAAACAACTCTGCAGATGAAATGACGGAGGAACTTAAGCAAAGACTTACGGTGCTGGAAAACACCTCAGCAGATTCAGAGGGCACAGAACCAATAGTAAACACTCACGCAATCTCGGAGGATATTGCCGTCCTCCAAGCGGCTAACGAGGACTTAAATAAAAAAACTGCGTAGGAATAATGTTCTGTTCGTGGGAATTGCTGACTCGCAGTCTGAATCTTGGCAGCAATCAAAAGAAACTCGGATTGCTTTTTGTGCGCAATTTTTAGATTTCAATCTTGACTCAAACAACATCGAACGAGCACACCGCATAGGGAAGTTCACTGCAAATAAAAATCGCCCAATCATGATTAGACTAAATCAATTCAAGGACAAGAAATCCATCTTAGCATGCGGACGAAAACTCAAAGGAACAGACTTTGCAATCCGCGAAGACTTTGCACCAGTGACGCGATTAGCCCGCAGCCAAACTGCTCGAATTTATCAAACCTCAGAAATGTTTGTTTCAACTACGGCTCGATAAACTATTTGTCGGTAATGTCCGCTATGTGTACGACGCTAAATCAGGAAAAGTTATTGAAACTCGCAGCTAACTATAGGTCATTGCTTGCCTGTCACAATCCTCATAGTCTCTGTAAATAAACCTGAAACGTCTCTACAACGTTCTGTAATCTTTACTAACATACGCAGTGTCATGTCCAAACGAGATGGCCTACATAGTATTATTTATGATAGCACAGCCGACATTATCATTCTAACAGAAACTTGGTTAACGAATGACGTGCATGATATTGAAATATTCCCTCCTCACATGAACTATAATGTATATCGTCATGATCGTTGCTCAAGAAGGGGAGGCGGCGTCCTCATTGCCATAAAAAACGACATCGCATGGCTTTGTATCCGTCGGAACAGCAATCTGAACTAATCTGGGTTCGCATCAGCTCCCCTCACTCAAACATTATAATCCGAGTATGTTACAGGGCGCTCGAGAGCGATATTACGTTTGTTGAAAAGATGCGGGATGCTCTTCACGAGCTTCAAACCAGTCACCCCAGAGCAGTCTTTTTTTCTATTCGGTGATTTTAACTTTCCAAGCATCAACTGATCTTCACTCACGGTGACGAACAAAAGTGCCATAAATTAATCAAAAAAATTTCTTGATCTCACGCTCGACTTCACACTCACTCAAGTAGTTAGTCATCCAACAAGACTAGAAAATACGCTTGACCTCGTCTTTTTCACTACTCCCGCGTATATTCAAAACATTATTCATTCACCAGGATTAAGCGACCATCAACTCTTAAGCATTACTATGTCATTACCTTTTATTCGGGAAATGCCAACTCAAAAATTCATTAATTCAAAAATTTATTTATTAAATGAGATTTTGAATCCATCAAAATGAACTACAAACTTTTTGCACAAACTTCAGCAGGAACTTTTATTCGAGATCTTTTTTGAAGAAAACTCGACGCTATGGAAATCGCGGAAACTGCGTCCAAGACAAGCAAGTTTAGCTGCCGCCTGCGTGAGTGCCTTCCGTGCTGAGTTTGGTTCTGTTTTTCGATTCCGAGTGCCAACCGGCAATCAACGTGGTTCTGTATTTCTGCGTGTCAGCAACATAGCAGCAACATCGTGATGGCAGTGTTGTGCGTTGTGAACAGAAGACTGGAATTATCGCCGATATGACCGTGTGTTCGCGTATCAGTGGTGTAACAACAAGATGAGAGGACGCAAACTGTCGGGCATTGATGCCGCTGGTCGGGCCGTGATCTCAGGGTGCGAGGTGTCGCAGGTTGACATTCCGCTTTACATTAAAGCGCTTAAGACCACTTGAGGGATTAGGTGCAATCGATCGACGTGTGGATAGTCATGTTGGAACGCTGGTTTGAACAGTAGGCTCCTATCGTGCACTGGCCATTGCAGTTGTCGGTTGCCTCCTCCCCGGGAGCAATTGCGTTCTTGGCAAAGGACTGAACAGTACGAATATATGACGGAAAATACGTATATCTACAGTGTGGACTTTTAGCATCAAAATAAATGGTAAGTCTATATTGAAAATAACTCATCAGCCTTGATGTGTTATGGGACCCTCTTAGCCCTTCAAACCCTTTAGACCCGTCAACCCTTTAGACCCGTCAACCCTTTAGACCCAAAAACCCTTTAAACCCACAAACCCTTTAGACCCATAAACCCTTTAGGTCCATCAACCCTTTAGACCTATCAACCCTTTAGACCCATTAGCCCCTCAGAAATTGAATTATCTATACAAACAGACTCACTTTCCTATACACACTGATAAACGATGGCTTTAGAATAGACAGGTCACGCTATGTCACTCTAAAATCTGCGAGAAGCACACGTAGCTACCATGCCTTATCACTTACAGACTATCAATGCCATACCGACTGCTTCAAGTTTTCTTTTTTTCCTAAAACCATTACTGAATGGAATGAGCTGCCTTTTGACATCGTAAACACGACTTCCATCCAATCATTTAAAGCCTCGCTCTTTTCATTATTTAAATAACCTCGAGGCTACTTATTGCTTTGATTTTGTTGTGACTGCTGTCTGTTAGCCAATCTTTCAATGCACTGCTCCTGAAATAGTTTGGTAGCTATATATCTCGAACTATGTTGTGTTGGTCGTTTGTGTATATAACATCGTTCAATGTCTTGTTCGCTTTCTAGCGTAAACGGTAAAATGTAAATGGCAAAGTGTTATGATGCTCACTGTTTTGTTTCATTGTTGTGCAGTATTTCGGTTGTGGGTTTCACGGTTTCTGCTCTTTACTATGTTCGTTGCACTGGCCTTGTTCCATATTGTACGTTTCAGTCATTGTTTAGAAGCCCGTCCTACAACGCCCTCCTTGAGAAGGCAGTAGTATCTGTAAATAAATGAATAAATTAGTGTAAAACACTGTCAAGGCTACTAACACGTGCATGTGGCTTCATCAAGTGCAAAGGCGTGCACAAAGCTCATTATATAGTTACATGCTCGTGCCAGTAGCCTTGACAGCATTGCGTACCAAGTATTAAATGGAGAATAGGTGTTCACAAACCTCTCTAGCCAGGGATACAGCTTTAAAAAAGCTGCATGGCAGGCCCAGATGAATTCAAACAATTGACCAAGACAAGATTTTAACGTAGGATGAAAGCAAAATTTTATTTGAATGTTATTCACAGAACAAACATTTGTACTTAAGTTGTAGGTCACACAACATAAAACGTGATCATATTCTAACGATTTGTTACAGCAAGTCGAGATAAACACAGAGATTTAGTGGCAGATGCTGCACGACGATGACCTAGCTAATTATAATGCAGGTAAGAACTCGGAACTCCTGCACTTTACGTTTCTGTTTCGGTTCAGTGCCACATGTTCAGAAACACACTATTTTCAGCATATTCACTACTATGCTGCAATGAGAAGGCATCATTCAGCACTGATTTACTAAAATAATGGATATAACACTTTATGATGGCACCATCTCTTTAAAAAACTATAAAAGCCTAGTTTGTCATTCTGGAATCTCACTAAAAAACAAGTTGACATGCAAGGTACAAAACACTAAATTATCTTCAATCAATTATCACGACCTGCACATTGGTTACCAAGCTCTTAAAATATTCATGACTGCTGTATCACATAAATTAATTACCATTAAAGGGACATTGAAGTGATTATCACAGAAGTTTGGGCTCTTTGGTATACAAACATAATTAAAAACAAAACAGTGCAAAGACAAGGACAAAGTGCGAATTCACCGACAGGACACAACACTGACTCTCATCTAAAGATTTATGTTAGCATTCAATATAAATAACACACATGCCATACCAAATAAATGAAGGAAAAAAATTAATACATATCACGTGTTCAATACAAGATTGTCACTGATTTGCCCTCCTCGCTTTAAGTAATGCCGCTCTTTATCAAAGAGCACAACTAATTACAAATGTACAGTTGCAATAAAGAGGTTCATTTCACAATCAGTCCCGTTGACGGTAGGTTTGAATTTGACCTCAGCCTTCAGGCTCTTGGTCGATATTCGAAGTTCGTCACTTCCGCACCTGGTCAGTTCACTGTCGAAGTCCGTCGCTTTGGGAATTGGTCAGCTCACCGTCGAACTCCGTAGCTTCGGGCATTGGTCAACTCACCGTCGAAGTTCGTCGCTTCGGGAATTGGTTAGCTCAGCGTCGAAGTCCGTCGCTTCGGGAATTGGTCAGCTCACCGTCGAAGTTCGTCGCCTCGGGAATTGGTCAGCTCACGGTCGAAGTCCGTCGCTTCAGGAATTGGTCAGCTCACCGTCGAAACTGTGGTTCAGCCCGCCGGTGCCTGCTCGGAGCATCGCCAAGCACAGCCGGTCGCTTGTTCGGATCGCAGCCAAATAGTCCTTGCAGCGAGCTCTTCCAGCCCGAGCCTCTCCGCTCTTCTTCCACCTCTACTTCTTCAACAGCTTGCAGCATGACAACCAGCGTGCACTTATATTGCTACGGTTATTGAGTTTCCTTGAAGTTTTGAAGTGAATGTATCGGTGCATTTTATGTGCCTTGATTTTGTTAAACTCGTTAAATAAAACTGACTGGCATATGCACACATATTGAATCAGACTTGCCTATTGCTTCAACTATGTAGTGAATTACAAATTTACATTAAAAGTAAATTGTTACAATTCCTGGTTATAAACGATAATTGATTACTTACCTTGTTTATTGACTGGATTAGTTTTTGTTACTTAAAGATAGACACGGAAAGTCATAACTTTGGCTTAGTATTTTAGCACTAAAGATGTTGAATTAGAAATTGCATACAAATACAACTGGCAGGCTACAATTGTCTTACTTTAACAAACTTCTGTGAGTTGCTTGTAATTGTTTGACGGGTGTGTTTGAAGGCCCCACAGGCATTTAAAGAAACCTTAGAACTTTCTAAATGGCATTTCAAACCCTTTAAGTAAGATTCTGACGTGGCCCAGAACGCATCAAGGAATCTTAAAGGGTCCTTCAAACCTTTTAAGACATTTTGTAGTCCCCCTTAGATCTTTCAAAAGGTTTTGACGGGCTCTTTAGACTTTCTTAAAGGGTACGCCAAACCTATCAAAACGTTTTGATGGGCCCTTTAGACTCCCTTAAGGGATACGTCAAACCTGTTAAAAATTCTTGAAGGCCCCCTCAAACCCTTTAAAAAGTTTTGAAGGGCCCTTTAGATTTATTTTCAGTAGGGATCAAATCGAAAAAAAAGCTATCGTTTATTTTGCTGTTTAAATATACTACGGTTCCTGGAGAAAGTGTCCTCCAAGTGGCGCGCTGGGATGAGCGCTAGGAGTTTTCGAGCTCGCCACGGCGTAGCTCCGTATACTGAACACCTGTCTCAATTTACGTGTTTGACTGCATTCAAGTTGATCGGTAAGCGATTTCTCTGCCCGTGAAGTATCCCTTCCACCTGAGTGTATATCCGCTCTACAGAGATTAATTAAAGACGGCAATTGCAGCCGTGCGCGAACAGCACAAATAGAAAAAACAAACACTAAATAGAAATACAGACTACGACGTGCCGTGCGGGGAAACAAACGCATGGCTTGGAACCGCATTGGAGCGGCTTGATTTGTTGGCTTTCAAATAATTACGGCATGATCGAGCGTTTTCTTTTTATTAAGAGATTCATCTTCTGAGCCATTCAAAATATTCTCAGAGCTATGATATTGCTGGAAAAAAATCAACATGCTGGAAATGTTTTATTGCTTAGGCGGTCACCGAGAAATTCCGTACGTTTAAAACGTACGGAACGCAGAGCTCGGGTGTAGTGATCGCGTGAGTGTGCCGTTGTATTGATGTTTGTATGTGTCATGTATGTGTATGCGCTCAATGTATGATCAGCTGATGCTTGTATGCTTAATGTGTCTTCATGTGTATAATATAGGTTGCCAAAGATCCCGAAGCGCAATGGTGGCCTGAGGAAATAAAAATATTTTTGTAGAACATAAAATCGGCGGGACCTAGCGCCACCTAGCCTAGCTTGTTTCAATAACTCTGCTTGACCCTGTCATCTGGTGGCAAGCGATTTAACCTTCTTTCACACTACGCGATAAACAACGGCGTCAAGTTTGTTCTTTTGAGAGCGGCTTTTGGTTTCGCAGATTGGTTTGCCATTCCACCGTGATGGGCGGTTGACGAAGGAATTGTGACTCGAGGAACAGCAAAGGTAAGACGTAAAGTGCGCGAAGTACCTGGGTATCGGTTGTCTCCGTTTAACAGCGCAGTGCTGACGACGAGTATACTGAGTAACTGCTTTTGAAATGCAAGTTTTTGTACCTGCGGGGGGAATCTGGCTTCGGAAATAAACACAGCTCCCGGAAAGCTCGTGTTACGCTTTTATTTGGTGCTCCTCTCGTCCCGTGCAAAAGACGTAGCGACCTCGTTAAGCCTTATTGAGCTCGATTTGCTCGATTCAGGGCCGCCATAATGAGATGCAGGCGAAGGAGGAACTTGGCTTCCTAGCTTCAAGGACGAAAGCTTCTCCCTTTCTAAAGGAACATCGGTTACAAGACCGTTCTGCTCCTTAGAGAGGACTATCAATACACCTTTTCTCAAGGCTGCAGGTCAAGTGCCTCGTAATGGCTACTGTCTTTCCTGGTTAATCTAGCGATTTGATGCCGGGACCGGTACGTTGTTGTTTATTTGACACATTCTTAATTTTTCGTCTGACTATAGCGTCCTCATATTTGTGTAAAAGAACAAAAATGCACCAGAAAATCGTTGCGTAGCCCCTTTGAGACAAAAATAAACAAACACGTGATTCAAAATTTTACTTCAACATATTTCCAGAAACAGCCAGGCCTACTCGGGTAAGGCCCTTAAAAAACGGTGTGCACGAAACATGCTTGAAGGATAAAAAATATTTTGACAACTCCAACCTCGAACCGTAGGTGCTCCGAAGTTATCAATATTGACTTGAGGTACGTACTCGGTCGTGAAGTCAAGCGAACAAAACGACGCGCTCAATGCCAATGCGTTCCTTACCAATCGAAATGTCAGGTGAAATGATGAACGTTTTTAACCTGTATTTAGCACCTCCTCTTGATTGCGTTTCCTGTCGAGACGGCAGCTTTGTTTACTGAGCACGGCCGTCTAGACGTCTGCTAATCGCGTCCCGCAGGAGACCGGAATCCGCTGGAGCGCGACAAAAATGAAGCCTTCACGACGCCATAGGAAGAAAAATTTTCAGAAGTTTTACTAAACTGGGAGTAGTCAAGCGATATCCAAGCATAAACTAATTTGCGTAATGGACCTAAATGGATGGATGGATTAGGCTGAACCCTTTGAATCGAGCTGCACCTTTCGCCATCTAGTCAATGTTGTTGTGGTTTTTCCCAACATTTATTTAACCTAGAGGTATATCTAGAGATTTATTCTTACAAGCTACAATCCGTACGACGGAGGCACCCCTAGGCGTAACTTTTTCTGCTAATGAGCGCCGTCTGGGGGTTTGTCTGAGAACTACAATTGAAGGGGTAGCCCAACACGCCTTCGCGCGTTAGAGCAGATTGGTATCGCGCGTTGTATTGGCTGCCCTTGCGTTTTATGCTCCGTACCACCAAGACACAAAAAAACGTAAAAATATAAAGACGTTTACAATTCCCTGTAATGCCGAATTAGAGCGCAACTCTGGAGGAGGAGGAAAGGCTACGGAGGGAAGGGTATTCCCCCCTTACTCCTCTTCTGCTCCCCTCCCATTTCGCAGAAAATGTTCTCTAAATTTCCCGCTAAATTTAGCGGAAAATTTTTTCTGCTAAATCTTTGTGAGGAAATTTTCACGCTAAATTTAACGAGAAAAATTTTGCCGTAGGTTTATCAGGAAAATATTCTCGCTAAATTTGGCGGGGAAATTTTCGCACTAAATTTAGCGGGGACTTTTTTCCGCTTAATTTGGCAGGAAAATATTTCCATTACACTTACCGGGAAACTTTTTTCGCTGAATTTTGCGGCAAACGTTTTTTTTTTTGCTAAGTTTAGCGGGGAATGTTTTCCGCTAAATATAGCGGGAACTTTTTCCGCTTAATTTAGTGGGAAAATTTCCCCACCGAATTTGGCGAGGAAATATTCCCGCTAAATTCAAGTTCCGAGTGACGTCACTCTTGTGACGTCACACGTGACGTCACTCGTGATCCTCGTGACGTCATTACGGGAACGTCCATAATGCAACGCGCGGTTACGCCGACGGCGACGGCGACGCTGCTCAAGCCGGAAACGGGCGCCTAAGAGCTGCGCTCTAAAAGGTGAGATATGCGCAAAGTTAGGGGCTGACAATGCTGATCTGCCAAAATGGCTACCGCGGGAAACAGCGCTAAAGCAGAGGGTGTGCGCAGGCGTAGAAGCTTACTGGGAAAAGGTTAATTCAACTGGCTAAGTTCTAGAGTTGTTTCTAGCTTACCTTCGGATGTGTATTCCGCGCGATCTTGTACAGGTTACTCACACGATCGATCGTAATTGCTATTCTTCTTGGTAAAAACGTGAGAAATTACTTGATTACTTAAGACGAATTGTAGCTGACCGTTACTTGAAGAGTTCACCATCTCTTTTTGGATTACCTTAGTTGAGATTTCCAAAACGGCATGACTTTGTGCTTGTCTGTAGACGGACCTCTATACTTCGTCTCACCCTAGCATGGACTAACCGCGAAGGCTGTGTTAGCGCGAGCGGCCAGCCTTGACTGCCTTGACTAGAGCACCTGCCGCACGAGCGCTCGTGTAGCTGCCGCGGCTTCATTCAAATCGACTAGCTCACGCTTTGAGCACGCGCGGCTAACAATAGTCCATACTAAGGTGAGACGAAGCATAGTGCCTTCCATAATTGGAATAGATTGACCGGTTTCCCAACTAATCACCCTCTAAATCTACCAAATTTTGGTAGACTGTCTCTCTGTCGGAGACTGATTTCGAGAATTCCTTGATAACAAGTTTGTGGAAACGAAGGGCGCCATTAGGAAGGGCAGGAGAAAACAGTAACGGATAGAAGCTCCTTTATTACTCTCAAAAGTAATCATATTACTCTCCTGATTACTAGCTAATAAGAATAATCGCGTGATTACAATATTACCCCAAAAATGATCGATTACGGTAAATCTGACTACTTGTAATGACTCGAGTACCTCAAGAGACTGGCTTCGGGATGGCGAATTTCTCGACTCAGATTTTGTGAAAATGATCATTTAAGAACAGATTCCTGGTTCCGGTTTCTTAGGTTCCTAGAACAAAAGGGTCCGGCCTTGTGCTTTTATGTGGTGTTGGATTGAGACGGTCCTACCGTTCTCTTCCTGTAATACCCTCGTTACACGGCGGGCTGACTTAATTGTGTGTTGACTGCGCCAAGCTCACGGTCAGCGCACAATACTTGCGGCCAACATTCTGCGGCTATGCTGTCAAAGCTATGGGCGAACGTGCGATCGAGCATCTTGAGCACCCATCAAAGCAGTGCACGCGCGCTCTTCACTTCTTCCGAAACAACTGTCCGAGAGTATAGTGCGGTAACTATAATTAATTGGGTTGTGGGGATATTGATACAGCGTGTAGTTGGTCAGTGCGGTAACTGTGGTGCCGCGTAACAGTTCTTATATCTGAGTTAATAGTGGTTAAGGCTGCCCGTGTAACAGGGATATAAGGGATTATAGCTAAAGCCCCTCTCCCCTTTGCCTATATAAATCAGTGACATAAAGGAATGCGGCACACCATGTGATAGGACCCTAAAAAAAGACCGCAGCTTAATGAATTTGAGTTCCAATCTTTCATTAATAGACCATTTGCTGTATTACCGAAGCATCAAGGAGAATGCAGGGATTGGTCCTCCTTGCGCCGCACGTCCTGCCGTCAGCAGTATTAACTTTTCTAAAGCAAATACCTAAAACAAATGGCATCTTGCACGCGCGTTCGGAAACGCTTTATTTTGGTTATTTACTTCGAATCTTTTACACGGGAAAGGCGTGCGCGTGCGGCGCGCGGAACACCAATCTCTGCATTCTCCTTGATGCTTGATTAATACAGCAAATGGTCTATTACAGTTGTAGCGGGACCAAGGGTACCTTATCTAAATAAATCCTCGAAGTAAAATATCGCATCCACCCTCATGCCTTTACACTTACCAGCCATGGATGCACGCGGTGAGAATACTTCCAACTCTTTCAAATGGACGTTGGCACGTCAAAGGCTGCCCACATTTAAGTGGACGATTAAAATACAAATGCATCGCCTTTCATACGTCCTTCTATACAATATCAATGACGTGAGAATATTAATGAATATAACAAGGAGAGTATTACATTATAAGGAATCATTAAACAACGCATAAAATTCTAGGCCTTCCTGTGATGTGATAGCATTTGGGGTCCTTTGCTTCTCTTCGCACGTTCTTCGAACTCGGTGTCCTCAGTCTGCGTCAACGCGGTGCCATTTTCGCGCCAATTCTTCCTAAATTGAAATAGTATGTAATAGTGCACAATTTCCCGTTTTCTCTCTAAAATGTGCGGGAAAATTGCATGAGTGTGCTGCTATAAGCTTTCACGTTGGTGCGCAATATTGAGCGGGAATTAACGCGTTCCGCCAGTAACAATGGGGAAAGTGAATTGGTTTGTAAATAAGTACGAATTCAAGTTTTCCTTCTAGGTTTATCTTGAAAATGCAATCGGTGTACAACCATACATTCTCAAGATTTCCAGCTGTGTTTAAGAGGAAAGAGCGTGCTAAATTTGGTGTAGAAATTCAGCTGGAGCGTAATTATCTACAAATCTAGTTTTTCTCTCTAAAGTTAGGTATCAAGCAGCAAAATACGGCGGCAGACCCTAGTATTGCTATCGCATTTAAGGTAGTGTTGTCAGTGAAAAGGGTTGACAAACGAGCAGCCTAGTCTTGCTTCTAGGCCAACCCAGGTCAAAAACAAAGCCAAAATAAATGACTGGCATATCCCCAGTGGCACGAAGTAGGATCACAGCCGAAATATTATGTTAAAGCGAAGCCGTGTACTCCACTAAAACCAATTTTAAAGATTCGACAAGCTGCTCTTTAGCGGGTGGCAAGCAACACTGGGCGAGGTGTGCCGCAGCACCCCCATGCCGTCAAAAAAAAAAAAAATGTATATATAATGCAAACAAAGAGTCCTCTCTCATAACGCAAACAAAGAGTTACAAAAATAATCCCTGAAGAAGTGGAACAGGAGGGACAAAGGACAAACACAAATCTCCAAACACAGCTAAACAAAGAGTCCTCTCAAAGTGATACGCCTCTCTGAACGGACACCTAGAGCTTAGTATATATGGCGAAAATAATAAAGTAAATAAACGGTTTGATTGGGAGACAAGTCGCTCGCCTGAGCGGGCGACTTGTGTCCCAGTTGTAGATGAGAAATTATAGTCAAGGCAGTACAACCGCTAGCCTGGGGTCTTTAACGTGCCTGAAGCACACGCCGGGACGATGTTCATGCAGATCGAAATGGGCAGGGGTGGGGATTGGACTTAGGATCCCTGGATTCTGCAGCGCAATCTTTCGCTCTCGTGCTCCGAACTGGTGCGTGCTAGTCCACTCGGCCTGCGATACCCCCCCCCCCCCCCCCGTGACGTCACGTCCCGCTGGTGCTGCGGTTGATTTCGCAGGTTGTATCGCGCACCGCAGCACCACGATGACGTCACGTTACGGCCGTACAGCTGACAACCAGTGTTTCCATTCCTCTCAGCAGATAGTTTCGGTTTTGCCGTAGGCGCGCGAAACAACACTTTGAGCCGTGATATTTATAAAACTACACTATACTCTGCACTGCAGGGACAATGCCTGAGCTGAAAACAGTCGTAATCCCTAATTCTAGATTATTCACCGGAGTTGCCTTTTAACGGTGTTCGGCGGGCCGATCCGATATATAAATGAATAACTCAGTAAAGTCGAAAAGTCAAGTGCTGATGTGTTTTCTCGGTGCTCATCGACATTTGGGTGCATAGAGTCCGACTCCTGGCAGTCTTCTGACGCGTGGACCGACGTCGTGTGTTGTTCGACGCACAGCGAACGTTGCCCTGACAACAACTTCATCGCGCGCTGGCGCTTGAAAGGGGCGAGGGAAGGGACAAAAAAAAGCAAACTGACGAGAAAAGAAAAAATAGAGGCAACGACAGATGAAAGAATATTGTATGGAAACAAGGGAAGAGCTGAAATCCACGCTGCGTGACACGCACTCTTACGCAAAGTGCTGATTGTTGGGAGCGTGAATCGATGCTGTTTTTGTTGTTTTCTGTTTGTTCTTTTTTACGCTAGCTACTTGGCGCTGGCTTCCGCGTCCGAACTTCCCGCCCGATACAAAGTATTTCGGCTAACTTCTGCCACGACATAAAAACCAAAAGCTCAATGACGCTATGCTACGCGTGCCGTTTCCCTACTCTGTGAGTCAAAATATTTGAGTTTTAGAAAATTGGATCCTGACGCTTTGGATGCACCAAGAATATTGGAGCGTCACATTGGACATGCCAAGAAGTTCTGCTCATGCCCTGCGCAATGGTTCAAGCTGCTCGGGGTACCCAATGCGTCCAAACCCCCTATTTTAAAGCTCGATGTTGTTTTGCGATGTGTCAAAGTGGCTAATGAACGCAAACCATTTAGTAAACATTTATTTGTTTAATAGTACTTTGTGTCCAAATTTGCCAAAACAAAAGTTTTACAGCTTTTTGAGAGGCATCCCCTCGTGCCGCTTTTTATCAAATTGTCCAATTAGTTCCGGCTTAAAAAAGGCCTGGAACATTTTTAATAAAATATTACGTTACAACCCGATAGTGAGACACACTAACGCTACCGTCATTGAAACGCCACGACATTATGGCTATCAACACGCACTACAGTATTTGAATCGAAGGTTTCGCGCGCAAAAATAATATTTATCAAACTAATACATTTTTGTGAATCATCCAGTCTGCCACATCGTAAAAGATTTTGACATGCTCAATTGGATTGTGAATAATACTGCGTTGGTTAGACAAGCTTAGCGCGCACCAAAGTTTTTTTTTCTTAGGTCTTGCACAAGTTATTTGAAACACCTTATACACGCATATATGCTAAAAAAATGTTGGATAATTGCTTGTCTAAATTGCTAAAAAAACATTAGCGCGAAATACAGAGGACAAGGAAGGGCAGGACAGGATTAGTGATTTTTCTCTTCTGTTCTTTTTTGTCCTTTACCTTTCGCACTAATTATGGTGTTCAACCAACCAGGCCACCAACTCATTTTGTTTCATAAATTGCTGAAGGCTTGGTACACGACTGCAGACTTCACCACAGCTCAAAGAACCGCGTGTTTGCTGGTATACTTTTTGCATTGTTACTATTCTTGCCAAAATCATTTCCTTGGGATTTTCGCTGACATTGTCTGTGTGCTAATATTTTTTCTTAAGAATAATTGTTTTGAAGTGTGAACTTAGAGTTGTTTTATTTGTTTTCATAAACTGATAGGAAATCTTATATGGAATGCCGAAATATGTAACGAGTTTTAGCACTCTCAGTTTTTATTCCCAATTTATTGCGGCCTTACCAACGTGACAGTTGTTATGCCCAAAAAATCGTCCACTAGTTCACTCGACCATTACCTAACAGATATGCGTAAATTTGAAATATAAAATATTCGCCTAATTGACTTTATGAGTGCCGCCTTTCAAAGCTGCGCAACCCATATATTCGGAGACTTTAAACTTAAGCTCGAACTTTTTATTTTTGTCTAGTTTGGAGAGAGAAGGCAGGAAAAAAGCAACTTCCATACGATTATGGACTACCGCGAACTTAAGTAAACATGCCTTTACTAAACATCAATTGTAAATAACACTGTAGTGCTAATGCTCGTTATTTTGCTAATGCATTCATGAGTTCGCCAAAACCTCTTTTAAATAAGTAAAAAAAAACGTCTTTTTATGCACAGTTTTATCTGTTTTGTCAGAAATATAATGCCGTATTATATAACCTATCATCCATCGCCTTGCCACACACCTCTCATTTGAGTTATGGTGGTGTAAAAGAAGTCGCCAAACACGAATGAAAAACGGCAATATGTGCTGGTTTTCTTTTTTTCTCGTTGCACGTGTTCCAAAGCCTAATTAGCCTCACATATCCGTGCAACTTTGCTAAGGTATAAATACTTTTTTTTTGTTTTTTTTTTTTTTACTCTAGATAAAACAAGTCTGAAAAGCTTAATGATACTTACAAAGTTGCGTGCTGCGTCTAGTATATTCTATGTCAGAGGAAAAAAAGCACTGCATTAAGGATCTGAATTTGCGAACGTACTCTGTACGGCATTGAATAACTTCTAAAAGCTTTTCAGGTGCGTCCATTTAATTGGAACGCAATATGCGAGTAGGATGTTTAACCTTGATCACAGCTGAAAAAACGAAAAATATGCTTCTACTTTTGGAGCCTAAGGTTGCAAAACAAATAAAAGCGTAGAGACATTCATAAAAAAATGCACAAAAACAACACAAAAAACACAGAGATACACAAATGCACACACTCACGTACGAACACAAAGCTAGATACATACATCCGTACTCAACACCCACCCAAACAAACACAAACGAAACACACGAACATCACAAAGCACACGCAACCATGCAGACGTATACACAGAAGGGAACTCATACAGACGCACGAACAACACAGAGAGAGAGAGAAAGAACAAACGTCTTTATTGGTTCATCTTCGCCCGCTACCTTGACTCGAGATCACGTGTAGGGATGAGAAAGAGAAATGGGTTGTTAGAAGAGGAGTCTTATCTTTGAGTCCCAGAAAGACTAGTACACGTTACTAAAACAAAGGAAGGAATTACATTCACAATTACGCAATGCTAAATTGTAACTAATTACAGTTACAATTACCCTTTTATAAAAGTAACTGACCGTTACCACAGAAAGTAATCCGTTAATTTCGCGACGTTACTTTCTACGTTACGGTCTTAGTGAAAGACACAAAATTACACCATCTTCCCGAGGGGAACCATGGGGTGATGCGGAGCATCGTTCCATCACACTTCATCGGAAGAACGGAGGGAAGTGGAGTCAACAGCGGTGAACTGAACGCGCGCAGAAATTGGTTTGCTCTTTATGTTATACAGCCTTGATGGAGATGCGCCGCAACGGGTAATCGGTCTCATGGCTGTAGATGAGAAATTTAGCCAGTGCGGTACAACCGCTAACCTGGGATTCTTAACGTGCATCACGCAGTAGTCATCACACGAACGCGTGCCGGTACGAAACTCATCCAGATCGAAACGGGCGGGGGCGGCGGGGACTCGAACCCAGGAGATTCCCAACGAAAGCTTTCGCTCCACGCTCCGAGCTGAGACGCGTTAGCCCACTCGGTCACTTCCTCCCCTTGAACGCGCGCTGCGCGCTACCGCTGCTTCTATTCAAACTTGAAGGAGAAGAAACTAGAGGAGGAGAGTTGCGCGCGCGGTGTGAGTAGAAGCGAACGCACGCGAAGTGCACGCAGCTGGTAGCTGCGTGCACTTCGCGCAGCTGTTGAAGAGAGAAAGAACGCACACGCAGCTGTTGGAGAGAGGGACGCAGCTGGTAGCTACGTGCACTTCGCGCAGCTGTTGGAGAGAGAGAGAACGCACGCGCAGCGAGGAGAGTTGCGCATGTGTAGTTGCGGACTACGACGCCGCGGGACATAGCCCGAGCAAGAGATGCTCCGCATCTAAAAAACAAGAGTGTAGTGGAAGCGTTTATTGTTGCCACCAGTCACACTTTTGTTACCTTGAAAAGCAGAACTTTTGAAAGGCTCGTCGGAGGTTTTGCCTCCTTTCTAAGTGATGTCCGCCACCGCGCTGAACACCCCTTCAGTTGAGGCAATGCATTGCGTGCTTGTTGAGAAATATGAAACAGCTGTCTGCCCTGTTGAAAGCGCAAGGTTTCGGTACTACACTCGGAGTTTGATGGTGTTAGAATCGCAAAGCTATAAAAAAGTTATATACAAATAAAGCGTATGTGAATATAATATATAAATATACTTTAGCAGGAAACTATCGCCAAACCGTGGCACAGGAAAAGAGCAAAACACGGTAATCACACGTAACAATTAAATTAAAAGTTGTTTTTATATCAATCTTCCATTAGCTCTGAAAACACATGTCGTGGCTTGGTTGAGACGTCGATGAAAAAGAAAATGGAGCTTTTTGGGTAAATAAACAGCAAAAACATCAGGGGATCCCTCAGAAAACAAAAAAATAATGTCGATTCAAACGGTAATCTAGACGCAAGTTTGCCGTGCCCATCGTTTCTTGATGCCGTACAAAACGCATGTAGCATTGGTCGGCCGTACCACAGCTCAATGTTCTTCATCTAAATTCTAGGAGACGCAATGGCGACGCCCCTCACAGCGACAGCAGCAGTGGTTCTAATTTTGTGAAATACGAGCTACATAAGAGTCCTTCCACGCTTGGAAGGTGTAAGCACGCACCTTCATTCGGAAGCCGATCATCCAGAAGCTAAGGAGCTCGATTCTTACAACGCGGCACCACCATCGCTGAAAGTTGCCATATATTGCCAATAACGTGGTCTAATAAAAAAATAAAAAAAAACAATATGCACGAAAAGGGTCACAGGGATGCAGGCAACCTGAAGCATTTAGAAAATTAGGTGCAAAGAAGCACAAAAATAAATAAACATTCGTATCTTTCAAAGATGATAAGTGTTCTACTATCTTTTGAGGAACATGCCAGTTAATGTCACATTCTTTTCAGACGACTTACGTGTTGAAGTTTTTCAGCGGAAAACGGAGCGTCCCCTTCTGCTTTGAGATTAAGCAAACTGCCGTAGTCACTGTAACTGAGGAGGGCATTGTTGTCTCGGGCTTTTGGAAGGCACGCAGTCAATGATCGTTTTGTGTCCTCTCTGCAAATTCGAAAACAAAAACAAAAAAGGGAAGGGACAAAAAAAAAAAAAAGCGCACACAGGTCCGCTACATTAGCTCCCGTTCACTTTGCAAGTTTCTTTTTTTCAGTTTTAAGGAAACGCGTTGACCTAGAGTTTGCCTAATATTGTTAGCACCAAGCGTCCGGTTCTTTCTTCCAATGTGCTTCTACCACACAAAAAAAAAAGATATATAAAACAGAAAGATTTGAATCGAGGGTTCAGGTGACGTGAAGAAAGGTTTTCAGCATCTGAAAAACGCCAGTTCTCAGTTTGATTCCGGTAAAACCTACCCCTTATTTTTTTTTTTTAATTTAGAAACGATTTTGGTTGTTTGCGTGTCATATTTCCTCTTTTTTCACCGTAAATGAGAACGAAAATGTAACGGATTACAATCATTATCCTACATAAATAATGAAATTACTTTACAATTACTTTGTAACATAGATATATTCCCTTAGAAAATTACTGATAAATGTAGAGGATTGCAAGTAATGTCGTTACTTGTAACGGATTACGTACAAGTCTGGTCCCGGGTGCAAACCAGAAAAGATTCCGGACAGCTCTTCGGTTCTGGTCCGGGCCGCAGGGAATGACCCATTCTTCGTTAGGGGTTAATCTTATTCGGTAGTTGAGGCTGGCCCAGCGCGGTGCCCCTGGGGAGGTCGAGTACAGGGAATTTCCGGGTGTTTGCCATCCCGCCTGTTCTGCACATCTTATACGTGCCGGCATCCTCCGGGGCTACCCGGGCGCCCCTAGCACTGTTCTTCGTCGCCGCCATCTTCGCCTTTATGACTGGGGGATTCGCGGTATTTGTTCGGATTCTTCTGTGTAGGATGCTGTCGTGTCAGAAAAGGATTTTAGGGTCGGGATCGTCTATCGCGATAAGGGAATGGAGGGCCTAGGGTCTGCGCGCCTAAGCCCGGGCAAGGAACCTGTACGAATCGAAGGGTAAGAGAGGGGCATCTCTTTTATGAGAAGGCCACTCTGTGCTCGGGCTCGGGGTGGGGTCGCTTCTTTCTCTTAACGCCCTCACTACTTCGTGGGCTACTTCGTTCCGTGGAATGCTGGAATGGCCTGGTATCCAGCACATACTAAAGAAACGCTCTTCTCTGTCCAGTTCTCTTGCTAGTATCCGCAGCATGAGGACCTCATGGTTGGACATGTCCGCCTTTTAGCAATCATTATGCACTTCTTGGCCGACTGTGAAAACACAGATGTGCTTGTAGGTACGACTGCTCGCCGGTACCGCGCATGACCCGTTGAGGATATGCTCAAGCTCTGCCGTCTTAAATGCATGGGGGCTTCTCAGCCGTTGCGCTTTAGTTTCCTCATCATTTAACAGGCGGTAGGATACTGTCCATGTTCCTTCTCCTTGTCCTGCCGCGTCCGTATAGAAGTACGCATTAGACTGATAGAATACGGCGCCTTAGTCTCTTTTCATATGCTTCCTGACTTCGTGATCCCTTCGCTCATGATGGTCCTTGCCCACGCCCCTCGCCGTTGGTGCAAGCTCTGTTATTTGTACTGGTTCTTCGTCATTCGCCTTCCGTCTGAGTAATGGCAGCCGTTCAATGCCGTATCCTATGCCCTTCAGGATCTGTCTCCCTGCCTGCGTCCTCTTCAGCCGGTTCAAGTGAGTTTGCTTGTTTGCTTCGGCTCTGCCCTCGAAGTTGTTACCTTCAGTGGATGTGGAGGTCTCGCACCCTGGTCATCCTCGGTAGCCCATTTATTAGACTCATGGCTCCTCTATTCAAGATCTCGATTTTCGCTCCTTGGTCTTGAGTAACGTGGTGTAATTAAAGGAGTACAGCACTTTTGAAATCAGGAGGGCATTGACCAGCGTTTTGGTGACTTTTCTTTCGTGCCCCATCTCTTTGTGGCGACTCGTTTTATCAAGTGTGAGGCGCCCTTCTATGTTCGGCAAACTTTTTGCATACATAATTAGCTTTCTCCGTCCTGATCGGTGAGCAGTCTTAGGATGTGTAGGGTTCTGGTTCTAGCCAGCGGCCCCTGTCCCAGTTTCAACCCGAAGCTTGTTCCCTCAGCTGCTATTCTGGCCATCTGATTACCGACGATTATGTATTTTGCCATTTTGGGTACCGTGGCCATGCCTGCTTCTCAAATGGAGTACTCAATCAGGTCCAAGGCGCACTGTAGAGTCTCTTTTGCCCTTTGGAGCCTCCCTTGGTTCAGATTGTGGCGTCATCTGCGTACGCGGTAAATCCCCGAGTCGAGATATTTCCAGCACCAGTATTGGGGTGAGGTCTGCCATGGCAAGATTAAAAAGGGCCGGCGATTGCACTTCCTTCTGTGGCACCCCGATCTTGTACGGCATTGCGGCATTCTCAGTGCTTCCAATCTTGGCCGTGAAGTTCATGACTTTCAGGAAGTCCTTGATAAGTTTGAGAGCCTTGCTTGAATCCCGTATTTTTTGGCAATAGTTAGCGTCGCGGCAAGGTGCAGAGTCTAATGGCTTTTCACATCGATTGCGACGAGTATTCTCGGGTACGTTGCTCAGTCTTTCCAACACGTATGTGTAAAGCATTAGTAGGTTGTCTCGTGTCCCCAGGAGAACACTAAAGTAAGTCTGACCGTAGCGGTAGGTGCCGTTGTGTTCCAGGACTCTTTGTAATCTGGCGAGTTCATACTTTCGGCTAGCTTGCTTATATTGGGTATCAATGAGGTGTGCCTCACGTTTCCCAACGTCGTTGTCGGATTGCCAAGTTTCGGTATGGGGACTAGTCCGGATATCGTTCACTCGCCGGCCAGACATCCAGGTCCCCACGCTTTGTTTAGTTCCCCAAGGAGGTTTCTGATAATCTGGTACGCGACCCCATCTGGTCGTGGAGAACTTTTGGTCTTGCACTTCCGAAAGGCTGCAATCATCTCACCCATAGTGAAGGAGTCATTTAGTTTCTTCCCTTGTTCGTTGGTCTCTTCATCGGGATCATAAGTATCCTATCCTGGTGCCTTTGGCGGCTGCGTTAAACATGTTGCCTGCCTCGATTGCCACCTCCTCTTCTGTTACTCCCATGGATGGTGCAAAGTTTTGCGCCACGGTACCCGTCTTCTTTATTCCCCGTTTGGAAGGTTCTCTACGCCTTGTCAAGTCCCGTAGTAAGATTGAAACCATGGCAGTTTTCTTGCCGCTGTCGCTTGTCCAATTCAGTGGTGTGCTCTCTTGTCTTGATTGCGGCGCCGTTGAATGGACCTCTTACCGCTCATTCACACTGGAAGCGGATCCGCGTTCGCAAAGCGGTTGCGAACGCGGTTGTATAAAGATCCAGTACAATTGCACGCGCACTTGATGTCACCGAGTGCGCGTGCAATTGTACTGCATCTTTATACAACCGCGTTCGCAACCGCTTTGCGAACGCGGTTGCGTTTCCAGTATGAATGAGCGGTTAGCTTCTTGCTTCTTCCCTCGCTTCTGTGCCGCTTTCTGGCTTCTATTCTCGGCTCCCACAAGTTCAGTAGGCGCCTGTCCGGTATCGGGCCGTTCTCTTCGACTTTGATCCTTTCTGTGGCTTCCTCGGACGCTCTTGTCATCCTCTCATTTGGTCTGTTCCAGGGTCTTCTGCCTCTAGGATTTTTTTTTTTAACTTGTCCCAGACCTATTTTTTAGAGCGCAGCTCTTAGGCACCCGTTTCCCGGTTGAGCGGCGTCGCCGTCGGCGTCGGCGTAACCGCGCGCGTTGCATTATAAGACGTCACAGTTTCTGAAACTGAATTGGCGCTGCGGTCACGTGATGCCAATTTCGCCGCTAAATTTCGCAGGGAAACGTAACACGCTCAATTTAGCGGGGAAACTTAACCCGCTAAATTTAGCTTGGAAACCTAAGCCGCTAAATATACCGGGGAAATTTTCGCTAAATTTGCCGCTAAATATACCTAAAAAAGTTCGCTAAATTTCCCGCTAAATTTATCGGACAAAAGTTCGATAAATTTTCGCTGAATTTGGAGGGAAATTTACCGAAAAATTTCCCGCTAAATGGGATTGGAGGAGAAGAGGTGGAGGGGAGGATATGGAGGTGCAGGAGGGGCATACCCTCCCCTCCTCCTCCTCAAGATCTGCGTCTAATTTCGCATTACAGAGAACTGTGAACGTCTTTAATTTTTTCATTTACCTTTTCATGTGCTTTCGGCCTTTGATTTCTGCTGTGATGCGAATGGACAGGTGGTAACTGACTTAGGAATCGGTCTCTACTTCCTAGCAACCCCTGAAGTGTCGATTTACAAATATTAAATTGGGTGTCGCGTCTTCCTGCCTTGTCTGGAAGGCCACTCTCGCGGTCCGGTTTGGCTCGCTCATTAGTGTTCTTTATCGTTGCTTCTAGGAGGACAGCTACACTCCTCGTGTCGTTCCAAAATTCCCACATCATGTGAGCCGCGTTAAATGTTTTTCCGATAACAAAGGGGTCGCTCCCTGTTACCCTCTTGAGGGCTCTAATCCACCCGTGGTTTTGGACACCTTTCTTACTTACAGTTGGGTTGTTCGCAAACCGAAGCTATCACCATTCTCGTCTACTCTGCCTTCCTTCCGACAGCTAGAGCCTCGCGGCCGTCATTGCACCTCTCCAGCATATCCAACTGATGTTGCGCTATTACGTCCCTTACGTATACCACCTATTTCCTCTTGGCTACGGCCTGCGGTGTCGTCTCCGCGATCGGTCTGCCCTTGGATTTGTACTTAATAGTCAGGTCAGGTACCCTGTGTGCCCTCAAATTTTTCGTCCGGCTCCTTCCGTTTCTTGGAGTAGAAGTACCACCGGCTTGGCTCGCAAACCGTCCATTGAGCTCGCTCACCTTGGTTGAGAGCCGATGGCAGTTCAACAGCAAAATCAATGTTTCATTATTCGGTGGTCTTGGAAGCGACTTTTTGTCCATGTTTTCCTCGTGTGACCATTTTCGTCATCACTTCCTGCATCATGCGAATGCAAGTTTGTAAGGACTGTTGTGTCTGTTGCTGCTGCTGTGACATTAGTTTATGTACTTGTTTCATAAATGATTGCTGCATTTTCTGCATGAAGGACTGCATTTTCTGAATCCAGAATTGCATGGGAAGGTCTTACTTCTGCTACTGCTGCTGCTGGCAGTCTTGTGTCTCATGTTCTTTTAAACCTGCAGGCTGCCCAGCGAAGCGCGGTCTGACGACCGCTTACGTCTTGTTTGCTTTTGGCCCCAGCCGTTTTCTTTCGCTTCCTTAAGGTTTCCTTCATGTTTGAGATGAGTGACTGAGTTCCCTTTTCGCTCTGCCACACGGCGGTGTTGGGGTGGACTTGCCGCTTGTGTGACTTCTTCGCGTCCATGGCCTGTACGTAAGGTCGAAGTTGCGGGAGGCTACTGGGCTCCCGTGGTTTTTTCACGACATGCTTCTTACTTCGTTTCTTATCGATCACCAGTCTCTATTTTTTTCATGTGTACGATGGCTCCGCAGATGCTTTTTTACACTTTCCCTTGTATTCATTTTTGCCTTCCACAGCTTGGCACTTTACTCCCTTAGCCTCGGGCAGCTCGACTCTGTGGCAAGGTGTTGGCCTCCGCAGTTGCGGCACAGCGGTCCCGCTTGGTCGCATTCTTCGTCCATTTTCTGGGACCGACCACATTCTTGGCATTTCACGGGTCCATCATTCGGGCACACGTCCGATTTGTGGCAGTATCTGTGGCACAGTCTACACACCAGTGCCTTGGGTTTGAAGAGGTGAACCTTTGATTATACCGCAATAGTAAGCGATCGTCCTAGGAGGCTTGGTGTCATCAAAGGTGATGGCCGCCGTCCGCACTTTCCTTCTCATCTTTCTGGCGGCGTAGATAGTATGCGGCTCGCTTTCGAGTGCTTCGAAGATGTCCCCGTATGTGTCCGTCACGTTTACGCCGCACACGACACCCTTCACCTGCGTAGTTTTGCCCATCGGGATGTTCGAGTAGATCGAGATGGGTTTCTCAGGGATCCTGATCTCCGTTAGGTTTTCTACGTGCGGAGTAGCGGCCTCCATCCAAGAATCGTGTTGCTCTCGGTGCGAGTATTGAAGTTGAGGCACTTTCAGTAGTCTCTACCCTCCACCGTGATATCTACTCCGGTCCAGTGCAGTCTGAAGGGAACGGCCAACAATCCCTCTTCCTGGGGCCGTAGAATGAAGGTGAAGCCATTGAAGGATTGCTCCCTCTGCTGCGCCATGTCTCGTCGTGGACATTTAGTCGCTTCGGTCTGCCTTTTCTTTGTTACCAGGGTCCATCCCTCTTCACTTTCCTTAGTGGTTGCCTCTATTGCCGATGTCGCTTATTTTACGTCACGTAATTTATCAGTTTTTTTTATCCTTTCTTTTTGGCCTTCTTGACGGCAGCCCTTTTCGCTTTAGGTTCAGCATTTTGGGTCCGACTAACCACAGACGGCTCTCTTGGGGACTGCCGTTTAACGGTACGCCTTAGTCGAGGGCGTACTTTTAAAGCGTCTGCGGTTTCGTCCATTCGGTTATCTCCATCCACACTTTCCTGGTCTGTGTCCGGTGCCACGGAAGATTCGGTGTCGTCGCGTCTTCTTTGTTCGGCGTGAAAGGTCAATCTCGTTGTTGTTCTATTTCGGGAGAAATATGCGCGATCTCAGGGAGTTATTTTTAGTGCCGGGCATCGGAGCATGGAAAGGGTTCGTACTTGCGAAGATCTATTCACTCAGCGTCTCCATTTTCTCCGCCGACACGGCCGGTGGCCTATTACAGCCACTCCGCGTGTTGCCCGGTACGGTATCTTTGTTAGGGTTGTGTAGCCCCCCCGGTGGAGTCCGGTTTATTATGTCCTATCTACTGGGTGATTCAAGGAGACGCCAGGCTCTTTAAATCGACCGCGAAATTCGGTTTATTAACCTATCGCGCTACGACCTTTCGCAGCTTTGCTCACAGATGGTGCAGTTTTTTTGGTTTTTTTTTTGTAAAATTTGCAAAGAGCGAACGTACCTGAGGAAGGAGTAAAGAAAGAAAAAAGCTTAGCTCCTAAGGAAACGCAGCCACGCCACCGGTCTTCAAACAACACGGCGCTGTTTCGCACCGGAGACAAGAGATGGCGCAACGAACGCCGCCAACGAACGAGCATACGGCGCCAAAAACGCTCCTAGGCCGGCGCCATGTTGCTGATGCTGATGCGGCTGGTGCGACTCTCGCGCCCTCTATCAGCTAGAAATTTTCCGCCACTCTCTGGGACTGTGAAGACCCGCTCAGCGCGGTTCTCTACATACGTTTTTGCGGTTTTGCATTCGACGTTTTCTCGCCCTTCTTGAAAGTTTCCACTTAATTTTTTTTTATGCGTGCTGCGTACACTTTTTGTGTTATCTTCCGTTGTGAGAAATAAAGCTGGTAAGTGCCTGCCATTCAAGCTTTTCTGCTCGACATTCACGGGAAACGAAGTACGTGAAGGGCGTCGAACGACCCTCGACGCGATTTTGCGAACATTGTTCTCCCCGCTCCCAGAGATAATCCGCGTAGAATCCTCAGTCATGTTAAAAAAATAGTTATCCGGGTTGGGGTGAGAAACGGGTCAGTCGCGTTTGTATCTTTGCCTTGGTGCGGTTGCGAAAAAAGGAAGCTCTCCCCAAAACGTGCCCCAAAACGAAGTCATCTCGGATTCCGTCCGATCGTCAAGATATGACTGTCGTCGATTGTGACTGTGTTATTTGAGATCTTTCTCAAATAAATTCGTTTGGGATAACGCGGCACCGTGTGGTACGTACGATATATTGTTCGAATTTTAACACTTCCTCAATTGTATGTCCGTGTCCTGTCCATCGGTAAACATGTTATTTGTGAGCGTGAAGAATGCATGCCTTTCGGCCGTCTTCTGTTGCAATTTATTTTTGATAGCAAAGCGCTTTGTCGTTTTACATGCCACGAATCCCGCGGCGCAGTCAAAACCTATCGTAAGAAAAAAAACAAATAACTAGAACTATACATTCCAGTCGCATTCGTTCTGTCGCGCGCGTACCCAACAAAAATAGATTAGTTTTTTTTTTGCTGTTTTTGTTTTTGTTTTTTCAATGCTTTCTCAATGTCCCTGGGAAAATACATGTACCATGAAACACAAAAATATAGCGGGAAAAGACAAGAATTTAGCCGCCAGCAGTGTTTGAAACTGCGCCTAAGCAGGCTGGCCCTATTGAAATCACAGTCCCCTCGGTTAGGGTTAGGAGGGACGCCGGTGAGAGTCTAGCCTCAAACTCAGTGACTGGGCTCGGAAACGGTTTGTTGCCCCTGGGGTCGAGTGTTTTTTGGAAAGGTGTATAGCAGGCAATCTTTTCAACTCAAAAGCGGCGCGCGTTCCGCAGGCGGCGAAGTCGCAGAAACAAAAAAAGGCGCGGTAACAACAAGGAACTGCAGTTCCTTGGCTGCTAAAGACGCCGACTCTCGGCGTCGTATGCTCGTTCGTTGGCGGCAGTTGGCGTCGCGACCGCTTGCGCTATCTCTTGCCTCCCGTGCGAAACGTTGCCGTGTTGTTTGAAAACCGGTGGCTTCGCTGCGTTTTCATAGGAGCTAAGCCTTTCTCTTTCTTTACTTTTTCCTCAGGTAAGTTCGTTCTTAGCAAATTTCACAAAAAACAAATGCACCATCTGTGGGCAACGCCGCACAAAGTCGTAGCGCGATAGGTTAAGAAACCGAATTTTGCGGTCGATTTAAAGAGCCTGGCGTCTCCTTGAATCACCCTGTATATCCTTTCTTGGGAGACCAAGGTCGTGCTGATACCGTTCCGGGGAAGTTATCCCAAAATAAGCGCCAAAAAAAGACAAAGCGTGGTCTTTTTTAGCGTTCTCGACGTGGACGCGTTCAATCACTCGCTCGCCCGGATTTGAATCACGCGCATACATAGAACGTAGAGAAGCACAGGAGCCGCAAATTACACGCCATATGGACGCGAAATCAATCAAAAACAACTAACAGAAATACGTAGAAAAACGTTGGAGCGAAAACGTCACCGACGCACTAAAACGTACGCAATCACACACAGCACGCATACCCACTCTTGAATATGTTACATTTAAACATACATACGTACAGTCGTGGACGATGCAAAAAAACCAACTCGAGCGCGTGGCTCCGATGACCGCCGGTGCACTCTAACGGAAGAAAGCTGACTTATCATTGAAACTTTTCTGTTCACGAGCGGAATGTCAGCGACTGTTTTGGGTTTTGCAGACACTTCCCACTTGGTCGGGAAACGATTGTTAAGTCAACACCGACGGTAAAAGTGCTCGCTTATATAAAATAAGAAAAAAAAAAAAGCTTATCGTCGTTTATCTCAAACGCCCGAAAACTGGTCACTCAACCTTTCAAACCGAGTGGATTCAGTCACGCTTGACTTTGTCTTTGTACGGGGAACAAGTGTTGCGTAAAAACGCCTTTGACGCATCGGCACAGACAGGAAGGGCGCGTCAATCAAAGGACAACATAAAGAATGCGAGGAGCGCGCGATGAGGTCGCAGCTATGCGCGTACCGTCATAATTCGGGGGGTAATCAAAGGCACGTAGGCGAATTCGATCGGGTAAACAAATGCACGAGGTGTGTAAAAATCACACAAACTTGCACACCGTATATTCGGCAAAATCAGAATTAACTCAGGGATAGCTCGTCAAACGAGGAATGACAACAAAAGCTGCACAGCCAGTGAAGCCTCGATAATGGTTGAGTTTTTTTCTTATAGATGGCGCGGCCGGCCTTGCAAATTACGCTCTGGCCTGCTTTTTGTTGTTTTCTTATGTCGTCCGCAACTTTTTTTTTAAATTTAAATTCTAGGGGTACAATGCCCCAAAAAAGTTTGGGTGCATGTGAAGTAGAGACGCACCTTGATTTACTTAAGGCTGGATCCCGAATTTGCGTGTGGATGTGATCGAGGGCTTAACAACCGCTAGTAACTGCGTACGACGAGGAAGCGCGCTGAAACAATCGCGCCGGCTGCCGAACATTTCAACGAACGCCGTTTCATCGAGCACCGTTTTGTCGAATAAGTCAACATTTCATCGATACGTACGTCTCTTTTTAAATTCCTACTGGCCAACTAGGTGGCATCGGATGAAACGGCTTCGATAAAACGGCGTTCGATGAAATGGCGCTTGATAGAACGGCGTTCGATAAAACAGTAAGCGGCGAAACGGCGTTCGATTAAATGTCCGGACCCAAATGCCACCACCTCCAGGGAACCCGAGGAACGCTTACGACTTCCGCGGAACAATACTTAAGGTATGGCATTATTTACCTAAATGAAATCTTACGCAGCTTCTATGAGAAGCTGACTCTTAGAGCGCACGTTGTCAGAATTATTTACTGCCCGTTGTTGAAGAAATATTCCCAAATATTTAGAAATATTCGCGAATATTTCTTAAAGCGTTTTTGGTCAACCTGAAAGATTTCGTTAGTGCGTTTTATCGTCGAAATCAGTCACAAGCATTTGCAGAACAGTCCGACACATAGAAGAGTGGAGATTTGGGCGAGTTGCACACCCAAACGCAAAATTATAAGCCAGCTTTTATATGCATTTTCGCCCCTGGTAGTAGTGTGTCTCTATGTCGTATAGAGCAAGTGCTTCAAAACTAGAACCGAATTTGTTGAAAATACAAAAAAAACAAAAAAACGTGCAGACTCTGGTGACAACTGCCAAGTACAATCCGAAGAGGTCGACAGAAAATGAAAAAGAAATAATGCGTAAGTACCTACTATCGTGAGAACGTTTAGTCTGTAATGCTTCAGAAACGTCTTTGGCAAGCGCGTCTACTCCGTCGTTACCTGCCACCCGATATTTCACCTGACAACATTGCATTAAAAAAAAAAGACGCTACGAATTATAGCCGAATTAGAGCGCAGCTCTTGAGGGGGAGGTAGGGAGGGTGCGGAGGGGAATTTAACGTGAAATCAAGGGACAATTTCCCGATAAATTCTCTCACTAAACTTAGCGGGGAAATTTTGCCGCCAAATTTAGCGAGGATATTTCCCCGCTAAATTTCCCCGCTAAACTTGACGGAAAAATTTTCCTGCTAAACTTAGCGGAAAAATTGGCGGGGTAATTTCCCCGCTAAATTTAGCGAGAAAATTTCCTGGTTAAGATTAGCGGAAAAATTTCCCCGCTAAATGTAGGGGAAACCTTTCTCGCTAAATATAGCGAGAAACTTTCTCTCTAAATTCAGCGGAAGATTGTTGCGCTAGTATAGCGGGGAAACATCCCCGCTCAATTTAGGCGAAATATTTTCCGCTGAATTTAGCGGGAAAATTTCCCCGCTAAATTTAGCGAAACATTTTTCGCCAGGTTTAGCGTCTGATGCTACGATGGTGACGTGACACTTGACGTCACCGTTTTGATGTCACTCGTCAGCCTCGTGACGTCACGTGAGACATCATCATGTGAAATGTCCCATAATGCAACGCGCGGTTACGCCAACGGTGATGCCGACGCCGCTCAAGCGGGAAACGGTCGCCCAAAAGCTGCGCTCTAAAAATTGGGGTTTCATCTTTCTAGACCTCATCTGGTCATTGCTTTGAGCGAAGTGAAGGTGACCAAAAGACCAATACAAATAAACGTATTATGGGTTGATTATGTATAGCTCTTCCCCAAAGGTAAAACAACGACTTTGTGGCCACTAGCCTTTATCCAATATCGGCCGCCATTTCTGAATATAACTGATGCACCACCGATTAACCCTGGGGCAATGCACACCAGTTTAAAAAGGAACACTACATAGAGGAATGAAAGGGCAAAATGAAAGTTCGTGCTCAAAAAGTCCTTTTACTTTACTTTGAAGGTACATTGTGTTTATAGTACTTTACCTAAAGTACATTACCCCTGGTGTGCTTACTACTTTAGTTGAAGTGCATAATCTTTAAATTACTTCGTACTTTATTTCCAGTACTTTTCAGGTGTACTTTACCCAACACCGCAGTTTTGTCATCCAAAGGGTGTTTCAACGCGCAAAATGAGCGCGTTGGATCTACCTGGGATGTACTTCCAATATGTACCACTTCACTTTAGCTATCTTATAGTTTCTATCATTATGAGTTTTTAGTGCGTTCATAGTTTCTGAGTCGCTCTCTGGTCCCAGGTAAAACGGCGTAGGCACGGGGAAACCACAAAAAAACAAATTACCGACAAAATGATCTTTCCTGGGAAATCAAAGCGTGAGTGCTTCCTCTCCCCATGCCCAAATTTCCTTCACCCTCACCATCAGAAACACAACTAATAGGACCACGTTCAATCCAGTCATATGGTCCTTCGTTTGCTGTCTTTTCGTTTCTTCCTCTTCTCTTTTTATTTTTTTATTGCATTGTTGTTTACCTGGTGTGACGCAAATGACGAACCCCCCCAAACAACACTATTGGTTGAGACCTAAAATAAAAATACCAGTCCACCGCTTCGCTTGTTATTGGTGTTTTATGTTGTTTTTTATTATTGTATCCGTTTGTGTGGGGAAGTGTCACTGCTGTAGGCCCGCCGAGTCCCTTTCCAACACCACGAATCGAGGCAGCATGCACGGAGAACTCGGTAACCCAGGCAACACAAACAGCGCCCAACCACACTGCAGGTACTGTGTCGTCCCAAAAGCGAGAGAGAGAAATGGAGAGAGAGAGAGAAAAAAAAAGAGACAGAGAGATAGAAAAACACTACAAAGAGGCTCCAAGTATCCCGACTCCCTTCGCTTTTCCCCTATTCCCGCTCTCCCTCTCCCCTTGTTTCCATCGCGTACGTGTTCTCGCGAGAACCGCACTCTCCACTCACGTTGAAAACAACGACCCGCGTCTTCAACCCTTTACCCTACTCTCCCGCCTTTTTTGACATTGTCGTCTGCTTCCTTCCATCTCACGCCCGCGGTTTTGGTTTCGATTTTTGGTTCCTTTTTCGTACATCCCGGGAGCTGTTTCGCCTCTTTGTGTTTTATATCGCTACTACCTGCCTCAATTCCTTTCTTCTTTTTTTTTTCTTTTGTGAGCTTGCGGTTTTGGCCTGCCCTCACTCCCACACCCTGTAGTTAGAGGTAGCACCCGGCCAGCCATGCGAAGCGGGGCGTGCGGAGATAACGGCCGCGCCACCACTTCTCATCACGGCAGCAGTAAACCAGTAAATGTTTAATAGATCCGCTCAAATAAACATAAAAACAAGAGACAGACCAAAAGGACGAGGAGCGACCCCGGGTTTATGGCAGTCAGACTGCACGTTGCGCGTGCGGCAAATGTGCACCCCGTCTCGATCGCGTTTGCCCTTGTTATCGTTATCGTTTCTACAAATTTCGTCTGGCAACCCTCACAACCCTTTGAACTGTCTCAAAGATTGCACAGCAGCGAAAATAATCACACCAAACGATAAAAGTCAAAAGAAAAAAAAATAATAATCGAGTGAAAGACGTCTTTTCTCGTTATGACAACGTAGTTTACAATAAGCAACAGCCAGCCCTTGCTCATGCCATAGCATAGCATTAGTTAGTCTTGCTAAAATTATAACAAATTGATTATAAGAGCCTTACCTATATGTGTTGTTACCTAAACTTTAAAAGAAAAACGCCGTGGCAAGTCCTGATTCCATTATTATAGTCGCACAGCAAAGGAGTTTCCGACATTAAAAGATAGAGAGAAAAAAAACGGAAAACAAATTTTGTCGCAAGAGTCTCGAACATCATTTTTGATTTTATGCTGTAAATAGCTCGTCCTCATCCACACCGGATCCAAATTTGATGTGTTTACTCAACTCAGATGAAGTCGCTTTTCATAACTTGTACTAAGATATTGAGGTGGGCTAGTTGGATATGCATGATGTAAAAATTAAATAGCGCAAAGGTTAGACAAAGGACAAAGGACAGAACATGTAGACAGGACAAGCGCTAACTCACAACTGGCGTTTTAATAGAAAAGAAGAGAAGGAAGCAGCATAGAAATACGCCGAAAAAGGAAGAAAGAAGATTTATAATAAAAGGAAAAAGTGAAAGGTATATACAAGAATGAATAAAAGAAAACAAGAAAATGAGAGAAAGGGGAGCTGCGTAACTAAATCTTTTTTTTTTTTTTTTTTTTAAACAACAAAATTTAAACCTCCTAGTTTCCGATAAAGAAGGAGGATTTGTAATGTGTTCATAACTTGCTC
The DNA here is from genome assembly GCF_016920785.2 of Ixodes scapularis. Lineage (NCBI taxonomy): Eukaryota > Metazoa > Arthropoda > Arachnida > Ixodida > Ixodidae > Ixodes > Ixodes scapularis. The sequence goes on from NW_024609837.1 coordinate 70,099,653, forward strand.
CGTCTCCAATTTAAGCTGGACGCGAGGAGCGTAACAAGTTACTACGCACTTTTAATCTGCATTCTGAAAACGCTTTTTTTGTGTGTGTGTGTGTGTTTGAAGTTGCAATGTGTTTACCTCCAACAAGTGGCTGCAAGATCAATTGGCGCGCAGCGAACGGATATTGAGATTCCCAGCAGGTTCCCATGGCGCCTTTGATGTGTCTTTCTTGTTGACCTTAATCGTTTCTGCAATTAGTGGGACCCCCGTAAACTGTCCATCTCTAGAAGGACGAGATTTTTGTAAGTCATCATTCACATTCGTTTTATTTTTCCCGTGCAAACTTTAAATCCTGGTCCACCGTTTGGAGGAGCGAGGATCCTTCGCTTGCTATTGGCTGACAGTGGTCGTGGTTTCGGAACATGTTCCTCCTATCACTGGATATTGCCGCGGTGCGTTGCGATCTTTTGTTGCGTTTTAATAAGGAAGTTGGTCGCGTATCTTTATAAATTTAAACATTCTACGGTGTTTAGGGCCAGCAGAGTGAGCAATCGCCATATTTACGCGACTAGTCGACCTGTCACCGGTCAGTCTCTTGGGACCTTTTGCTTACCACCGTCGATGACCGTTTCGAATGACGTTTGTAGACTTGTAGGGTGACCAGCAGTGCTGCCAAATGGAGAAAAAAAAGTCAGCAGATTGATCCCCCAAAGTTAGTAGATTTCCACAAAAATCAGTAGATTCTACGAAATCTGTGTTTTGCCATGTTCTACTATTTCCATTAAACCACACTTCGAAGAAATAGTATAGAGTAACAAATACCATGGTAATATACACAAATAAGAATGAAAAAAACAAACAAGACCAGCTCTTGATTTTACCTGTTTTATGGAGGACAAAGTAAAATGGCACCGTGAATATTTTTTTGTTTTATCAGCATTGACTAGTGAAAAAACGGTTAAAGTGCATGCGAGCTGGTGGATATTTGCCGTGATGGAACTTAACCCGAGACTGGGGTAGAAACAGTAACTTAAAAGTAGAAGGGACAGAGACAAGTGAAGAAGAGAACGTCTCAAGACGTTCTCTTCTTCACTTGTCTCTGTCCCGTCTACTTTTAAGTTTCTGTTTCTACCCCAGTCTCGGGTTAAGTTCCATCATTGACTAGTGTTGCGATTTGGAGGGTTATTCTTTAAAATCGAGCCTGAGCCACTTTTGGGGTCAACAGATGAGTGCGACAGTGCGACATGTACCTGTCGCTATTATTGAAACGGAACCAAAACAAGACGTTCCGGCAAGTGCGCGCCTACATGTCCAATGGAAGTCCTCTGCAAGCTGCCATCTCTCCTTACTGGGCTGTGGAAGGTTTTTGACGCGACGCTGTTGGCGCAGAGCACTGTTGAGGCTACGCGTCGTCTGCTACGGGCTCGTTATTTCTTTTTCGCCTGACCCAAAGTTTGCGTTCAAACGTGGAGAAACTTAATTCGATAGCTTTTTAGGCCACCGAGGAATAACATTATAGCATTTTCTTGCCAGAGCCTGCCAAATGAAAGCAAAGAACTGAAATTCGGATGTCGATCTCATGCATTCCGGCGGACGAATGAATGAAAATGGCGACCCTCTCCGCCAAGGAGCATAGAAGCGTCGGAGAGGGCATGACGCCAGCCCCTTAGCCTCCACAAGCCATGCTCCCTTGACGCCTCGCCTCTTTCTCATTTTTCTCCTTGCTCTCCTCACTTACCAGGCCCACGTGACCACATCACGTGACCGTAGCTAGCCTTCGTCTAGCTATGGGTACTAAAATACACCACAGTCCAGCCTTCGATCTGATAAAACCTACCGGACGGAGCGTGCGCAAGACTGCAAGGAGTCCTTCTACAATCAACCATCCATCTCACACGTGACATGTCACGCGCACCAATCCCCAGAGAGATCTACGGTCACGTTGGCCACAACATCGTTTAAAGTTTCTATGACTATGCTTCACCAATACTGCAACGTGCCCCCTCCTAGTACTTCTAACCTCCTTGCTCTCCGCTCAGCTCGGAGCAGCCGAGAGTTCAGGCGCATGCGCTCACGCCTCTCGCTCTGCGCCGCGGGCTGATCGGCCAGACGGGCGACACTCTCCCCATGCTCCCAGTGCTTCATTTTTAATTCTGGGAGAATATGAGTTTCATTTATGGGCGACCCCGGGAACTGAAGGGGCCGAATAATAAATTTTACTATGTTTACAAAAAAAAAAAAAAAGTCTGGATTTTCTTTCTTTTCAGTGAATCAGTAGACCCGGAACGAAATCAGTATATCTACTGATAAATCAGTAGACCTTGCAACACTGGTGACCAGCGAAAGGGTTGGTGTCTCAGTCAAAGATCCAAGGCTTTGTCCGCTACAATGCTTGTTCTCAGGATGTAGAGCCGGCTGAGTAAACAGTATGGGAACCCTCTTCAACGCGCCTCTTCTCTTTCTTTTCCACGTCGTCTCCATTTCCAAGTCGTGTTGCAGTTTATCTTTCCTTTTCCATTCGATTTCTTTTCTTTCTTCCCCCGAAACCAAGGGCAGCCTCTTCAATTGATTATTTTCTTCAGCCACCATCATCGCATGCAGCAAAGCGGACAAAACTTACATCTAAAACAACCATAAAATATTTTAAGCAAAGAGCTGCAGGAAAAAAAGCGGATGATGTATTTTTTTATTATTCTTTGTTCAGTATGTGGCCAGAAAAACATCCACTCGTAAAGCAATTGCCCATTACGTTTCATTATTTTGTGCCTCTATTCGCTAAGCACGCACCTTTAAGTAGGGTTCAAATGACGTAATTGTTGTCCTAATCAGCTCAATAAGATGTTTCCAAGTCTTGATTGTCCGGTATTTTATTTTACCGCCGTTATTGTGGAGAAGAGTGCCTCACATAATTACGGCGATGTGAATATCGACAGAAGATTTGTCCCGCAAGCTTGACGCAAAACTGCTGTCAAATCCCGCATTTCTGAGGCCACGCAGTCATCTTTAGCTCTTCAGTTCCAATTCGAATGCTTTTGAATTTGGTGCAACTTTCTTGTGACTGGACAGCCACCAATAAACGTATCAACCATAGAAGGTAGTGCTTGGCATCGACTCAACTTTTTAACCCGAGTAATCGCTACCCTAATAAAATTAACTGTTTATGTAGTTTTCTTCTTCCTCGTTTACTTCATTTATATATCCCCCTTACATATTTCTTTCGCCTCTTTCTTATTCTTGTGTATAGACCTTCTGCGTTGCCCAAGAGGCTCTGCGAAAGGGGAATTGCGAGGACTTGTTTTGGGTAGTATGAAGTTGAGCATCTCAAACTGTCACACCTGTAGAAGCGTGCCATGCTCGGTAACGGGACGGGACACGAGGAAAATGCAAATAACAAAAACTTCTAACGCCGTCATAGCACTGGTCAAAGCTAAAACAGTAAGAGCATAAACCAAGAAATGCAGTTTCATGCGTTCCAAAGGAAAAAAAGTGGTAAAAAAGACTTCGGGACGCCAGATGTTCTGCCGTCACAACCTAAAAATAAGCGACGCATAATTAGCTGTTGTGGCATGGATGTGGAACATTGGATTGTTTTGCGGCGTTAAATTTGGCCGATTTCGAACTCGGAAAGGTGTTTTTGCCATCTTCAACACAACAACAAAAAACAAAAAAAAGCTACATGAAGCAGCCACAAGTAGTGCGAGGCCCAATTACGTCAGCTTGTACTACCCAAAAGGAGGTCGCCACAATTTGTCCAAAGCTTCAGCGCAGGAGGATTATTAAAACTTCAGAGGCTATCAGCGCCTGTCCTGTCCACTCCCTCTACTAAATTAAGGCGGCGAGTTTAACTACTTGGTTGTTCGTTCTTAAAGTTAGACGCAAAAAAAAAACGAGGAAACAAGAAGAAATGCAAACTGGACGAGGCGTACTTTCAACGAAACTTTATTCTGAAAAAAAAACAAAAAATGCAAGGACAACCACGTGTACTACGTGGTAGTCCTCCCCCTTGGCGTGGACTACTCTACTCTTCAATCGATTACGCTACGCTACTCTTCAATCTGATTAATTAATACTTTAATCAGATTGTTTAATGCATGATAAGAGAAAGACGAAAATGAGAGGAGAATTACTAAATTAAAATGCCCATTGTATTCGCACGTAAAATGTTTAAAAATGATTTGGTAAAAAATTAACAAATTTAAATTGAAAAAAGGGACGGATAGAAAAAATTAAAAAAAATGAACGAAAGGCAGCCAGATTGCATATAGAGATGGCGATGAAATTTTTATAAAAGGAAACACAGTCATGCATTAAACAATCAGTTGTTAGTAAGCGCTAGTCCTGTTCATTATTTTACATTGATCGGTTTTGTTGATCCCTAGATATAACGTCTAAGAAGTAACAAAACTACACATTTCATTTTGACTATGTTTTACAGACATCAATTGTGCAGTCTCATTTGAAACTCGATGCTCACCACCCTTAAGGCCACGGTCCCACTGAATGTGGCAGTTTAGGTACTTTTTGGCAGGTCATTACTCATCTCCTTTTGAATACTGTTTTGTGGGATTGATGTCCTTCGAAAGTCAATGCAATCTTCTTTCATTTGATATAATTTACGTATTGGTTTATACTGTTCATGCGCATTTGTAGCGTTGCGAATATGATGGCGCGGACTCTCACTTGCTCAGCTGGTTCATATATTCTGAGCGATCCATTAAAGATAACACGGTTACAATACAGCAGTTTCGTTAAGATAATGTCGGAGCAGAATGTAACAATATACCTTTTTTGGTATTTGCGCTACTTTGTTTTTTTTTCATCTCTCAAAATATTCCCCTGAAATTGTCATTTTTCAGCACAAATATGTTTTTAATGACAAGGGCTAGGGCAATGAAATTAGCTACAGATGTAGTGCTTAAAATTGGTAATATGCAGAAAAAAAATTAATGCTCTGTAAACTTTTTTTTGTTTAGATATTTTATATCAAACGTAGCACTTTTTTGTGCTTCAATTCATGGTGCTTCAAATGCCGCTGAGGAAATAATTAAGCTATGATAAAGTCTTTTCTAGCATATAGAACTACAATGGTTGCCTAAGAAGTGGACGATGGCTTTTTTTTTAATTTTCAAAGTCATTACGCTCAAGGAGCCCTTCAAACTTACCTGTTTTGACGCATATCTCTTATGGACATCAACCAGATTTATTGGCATCTAATAACATTCATTGTTAGGAATAGATATACATTACGATGTATTAGATTTTTACAATAATCTTGCTTTGGTTTTTTAATAGGTGTAGAGCTTAGTTAATTTTAAAAACAATTAAACTGTCTTGGGTGTTTTGTTGCGCTACCTGCGGATGGCAGACAAAACTGCTGATTTCTAATGTTCAAGAAATTTTCGAGGGCGAGTGTTGGCGTCTGTATCGTCATCACTGTCCATGTATTTTTACCTTCACATTTAGAAAATACATTCGAAGATTCACTATCGGTAAATGAATGGTTTAAGTACTGGGTCAGTTTTATAAACCTAAGACAAATAATTACACAAGCGTAGCGTGATAGAGAGAGGAAATCGTTTTATTAAAATAATAATGAAGTTCGAAGAGGGTTAGTCTAGCCGATAAGCTGACATTGTTCGCTCCGAGAAAGGAAAAGAAATGTTAAAACAGAAGATGAAGAGCGCAAAGACAGAGAAGAATAAAGAGAAAGGTGGAGAGGTGTGGAGTTATTCATCACGAAAGAACTTTCGTATGTTCATAGCTTTAGAAAATTACTCTGCTTCTTATAGTTGACCTCGCAGCCCAGTGGCTTGAAGGTAGGTCAGGAATATCCTTTGGAGTAATTTCCTCCGAGCTCGGGTATCAGAAGAGAAAATAATGCTTGCAATGGCTTCCACGATGAAGTGATGTCTTTTTAGCTCTGATGCGAGATCTTTCCTTTTTTTCCGAATTTCTGGCAGTCTTCTAGGATATGGTTAATATCTTCGGTAACACCACATACGTTACAGGTGTCTGTATCGCGTTTTGTTTTCAGCGGTGAACTAATTTTCCTGTACGCGCACTTCTTGTACATAGGCGGAAGAAAAGTGTGGCTTCTGTTCGTCGAAGACTTCCTGTTAGACACGGTTGGATAGGGGAAGAGAGCTTTATTGATAAATCACAGATGTGCTCATTTATAATTTGATAAAATTTTCTAGGGTCATCTTGTGGCTTAATGCTAATAGGAAGATTGTGTGCGTTGGAGGCAAGTTGGTCTGCCTTTTCGTTTCCATGTAATCCGACATGAGCTGGTACCCACTGAAATGAGATTTCGAAACCATCTTCTTCTAGTGCTCTTGAAATAGATTTGGCCGTCATTGCTATTTGTGACATTTGTCGATGCCTTTGGAGCTGTTGAAGTGCAGCACGAGAATCCGTTAAGACAATAACTGCCTGTAGTGTTAAGTTTTTTTATCATATAAAGGGCTTCTAGGATTGCTTGCATTTCAGCTGCTGTTGATGACAAACTCATCTAGTTGCCCACTCCATTCGAGCTGTAAAGTAAGTGCGTAGTAGGCGGAAGTGCTACTTCTTCGACTTCGATTTACTGATCCGGCCGTGTACGCCTCCAGGTGGTTGGCGTATCTTCTCGAAATGCATTCATTAGTTTTTAATTTTATGACAGTTGAGTTGGCGCTGAACTTGTTGTGTATATCGGGAATGCGGTGCTTACATTTCGGGCAGTAAACGTTTCAGGGGGCAGTTGATAGAGAGTTGTCTTTGTCTTGCAGTAACTCTGGTGTCCATCCAACGTGTTGAAGAGTTTGCGTAGAAATAAAATAGCGCGACTGTTGCCTGGTTCGAAGTCGGCGTAGGAGGCTCCTTCCTGCAGACGTTGTAGAAAAACAAATTTTTTGAGAAAGAAGGATTTGGTAGCCATAAGGGGTAAAGGCAGAGCTCGGGCTTCTCGATATATATTTTCGTTCCTTGTTGATCTTGGCGCTTCTAAGCAAGTACGTAGGCCTAGTCGATGTATGCTCTCTAGAGATTGAGAGTCTGTTGGCTATAATCTAATGAAAGGTAATGAATATAGAATAGGACTGACAAGGGATGAATGGAGACGTATCATATAGCTTGGCGAGTTTCCCCCTGATTGTCCTGCCACTCTACGAATGGCATTTCTTGCTGTCAGCGTTGATTTTATTACATTAGTGGCTTGCGCATGCCAGTTGAGGCGGCAGTTCAGTGTGATTACCAAGAATTTGTGCTGTCGAAAACGGCGCAGGGGGACGTTATAAATAGTTAAAGTAATTTTCGTGCTTCGCCGGTTCTTTCCAGGAAAAAGTATGAACGCAGTTTTCTCTTGTGAGAACTGCACAGCACAGTCAAGTAGATAATTGCTCGCTCACGTAATGGCTGCTTGGGCGGCGTTTCGAAGACCATAATGTCGATGCACTGAGACCCATATGCAAATGCCATCTGCGTATAGTAATATATTGATGGGGAGAGTGTACTTTGGGAGGGATGTTGGTAACCTGGCCAGAACGATGTTAAAAAGGATCGGCGAGAGTACGTTTCCTTGTGGGAGTCCTTGAGCACATTTGCGAAATGTACTAAACGACGCGCCTAGTCTAACTTTGAACGTTCGATTGGTGAGGATGCCTTGTACAAAAGCCTGAACTTTTCCCGTGATGCCAATGGCTGTCAACCTTTCAAGAACAACTGCTGAATCAACTTTATCATATGCCTTTTTAATCTCAACAAATACCGCTAATGTCGATTTGTTGTCGTGGTGATTCTGTTCAATTGAACTTAATAGATCTACGACGCCGTCTTGAGAAGAAAACCCACGCCTAAATCCTGTCATCTCGTGTGGTAATAAGTGATTCGTTTCAAGCCACCAGGTGAGTCGAGCGTGTATCATTCTTTCCAGGAACTTCATAACACAAGATATAAGTGAGATAGGTCTGTATGACGATGGCGCGTCGCGTGGTTTACCAGGCTTGTGGATTGGGATGACCAAAGCTGTTTTCCAATCTTGTGCTATATTATTAGTTTCCTATATATAGTTAAAAAAACTTGAGAAGTTCTTGTAGGCGTCCATTTGGTATGTTTTGCAGCATCTGGTTTGTTATCCCATCCGGTCCTGGAGCGCTTTTTCTTTTACTCTTTTTTAAAGCCGATAGTAGTTCTTCGATGATGAAGGGAGCATCCAATGGGGACGATGTAGACACAGCGTCATACGTCCTGACTGTCTTGTTTTTGATCGAAGAAAATTGGTGTGCAAATTGTTCTGCCGCCTCCTGTGGACTTGTGCCCAAACGAAACCCCATCGATGCGTGTGATAGGTGGAGATCTAGTTTGCCCATGAAAACATCAAGGATTCGCCAAATTTGGGTTCCAGGTTTATTTGCATCTGCTGGTGCACAGTAATCGTCCCAGTGTTTGCGCTTTGTTTTCTTCGCATATCGTGTGGTTCCTGCATTGATTCTGTTTAGATTGGCTTTGTTAGCGCTGGAATACTTCCTTTAGAGTTTTAGTTGGGCCAGCCTTCTTGCTGCACAAAGATTGAGCAACGTGAGGTCAGGCTCTGGGTAGTGCTCTGGGAGCTTTATCTTGATGGTGGCCTGACTTGCGCTGGTCAAGACTGCTTGTAATATGGGTTCTGATGATTTTTCCATATGTGTTCGAAATGAGTCCCAGTGAGTAACATATCGGATACGCGGTTTAGTTCCACGGAATCCATGCAGATCTAAAAATATCGGATAATGGTCGCTGTTCATGGTATCAGGGTTTCTCGTCCAATTTACGCATAGTTCTGTGGAATGAGCAGTGGTGTCGATGCCGCTATACGTATCAGGAAAACAAAAAAAGGTCGGACTGCCGTCGTTTGCAACAGCGAGGTCGCACTCTTCAAAGCATTTTGCCAATGCCCGGCCACGAGTATCGTCTCTGCTAGCTCCCCAAAGGCTGTGGTGTGCGTTCCAATCTCTGCAAAGTAAGATTGGGTCCTCACAACACTGGCAGATTTATTTTACAACTTCAGAAATGTTGATTCCACTCTTTCCAGCACGAACATATATGGATGCCACACACAAACTCCGTCCGGTCAACATGACACGTGCTGCTACCAGTTCAATATCTCGGGTGCACAAATCGCTCATGTCAACCTGGTGTTGTAGAAGAGCTTTTCGAATATAAAGGGCTGCACTCCCGTCAGGAAACCCGCTCATGGTTGGATTTTTGTAGCGATAATACCGAGGAATGCTGCGGTCCCATTGGGAAGACCCGCCTCACTTAATGCAAGTATCGGAGTAGGGAAGTGTTCTAAGTACAAAGAAAGCTCCGCATGACGATTTTTCAACCCGGCACAGCTCCACTGCATGAGAATTAGTGTATTTCGTCGTTTTATTGCTTTTGGTTGCGGCTGACACTTCGAAGTGTCAGCCATGTCTCTGGTCGAAGTTTCATGTAATTTCTGTAATGGCTGGTTGGAAAAACATGATTGCTTGTAATATGGTCTTGAAATTAACTGACGGTAGGTTGGCAATGAAGGTTGGTAAAACAGAAAATTTTAGACTTACTAAATCCCCAATTTTCAAATTTTGAGAAGGTCTTTTTCCAGTGGTGATGTCGCTCTATGATCTCTTTCCTGTGGTATTAGTCTTTGACATGGTGGTGGTGTTGGCATCAGCATCTTTTGAGTAATTTGCTGCCACTTCTTGTTCTTTCTAGGAAGAGGTCTGCTTTTTCCCCTCTTTTGTCCCAGCAGCTTTAGTTTTCTTCTTTTTTTTTTTTTGCATTTTCCTTCGCAGCCTTAATCCTTGGATTCCTCTCCGTGGTGGATATTTCATCTTGGCTTGTGGCATTTAAGGGTGGTGCATCACGTTTCACTTTGTGCAATCCGCATTTTTGAAAAATGTGGCGCCTCTGATAAAACACTTCTTCTTTGCTAGAGCTTGAAGTCGAATTTTTCAGTTGACATAATCGGCTGGATGGTCTCCGCCGCAGTTCGCGCATTCCACAGGTGATTCGCCATTGCAGCCCTTGGTGGCACGTGCACCTCCACATCTCTTGCAGATCGCGGTGACACTGCAGTATTTTGCCACATGCCCAAAGCTTGGCAGTTGAAGCATCTTGTGGGCGCTTCGACATAGGCAGTCGCTTCATGTCGTGTGAAGCCAAGATTAACCTTGGCAGGGCGCTCTGTGGTAGGGCGAAAAGTGATCACCACTTTATCTGTTGGCCGCACTGTTTCGTCTGGTTTGCCAACGTGTTGGTATAGGTACCGTGCTGCAATGACTCCTACTGGTTCGAGGCATTCATTCAACTCTTAGTTTGAGTACCAATCAGGCACTCCTTTGATCAGCCCATTATTTTGCATATGCGCTTTTGGAATGGTGGCCAAAACTAGGATCTCTCCCAGGCAACGCACCTTCAGGAGCCTGTTGACCGTCGCCGGCTCTGCTACGTCAACGAGTAGACCTCCCCTGGCTGTAAATCGATGGCGTACGAAGGGTGCGCCTGCAGCTGCCCTGACTTCGTCATTTAGTTTGAGCGGGTTTAGCTGCTGTAATCATCTCCCTTCTTGCGTTGGAGTGAACAGCACGGGCATGCCTGTTGTCCTTTTACGGCGATGTTCGACTAGGGTGAATCCATCGTCGTCTCCCTCTGCCTGGGATGCGTCCATTGAATCGCAGTTGCTGAGGAGCAGTTTGACTGGTGTGGACTCTTCTGATGGGTAGTCGTCGGTTGTGTCAAATCGTCGCTTAACAGGGGCGTGAGGTCGCTGACTTGGCGGGATAATATGGTAAGCGTGGTCTTTCTCAGCGGTCTCTTCAGTTAGAACCACTGGTTCGATGGCGTTCATTGGGTTAGCCTCCGCCGAGGCCATAGCTGGCCTTGTAGGCACCCAGGTTGCCCTGGTACCTGATGTTCTTCAAGAAAAAGAGAGACCGTGACCTTAGAAGTGGAAAAAAACGTCGGTGCACCGTGAAAAAAGTTCCAAAAGCAGGAGCGGTTCGGGAAAACACAAACGGGGTGGGTGACACTTCTTTCTCCTGTAGTGTGATATAATGTGTTCATTATTCCATGTGATTGAAATCAATAAACGATAATGGCGAAGAGGAAAATAATACACCCGAGTTCACTTCATGCCAAGAGCCGCTAATTGAGCTGCGCTTAAAGTATCGGCACTTCGTTCCCCAAAACTGTTTTGGACGTTGCCATTTTGGGTCTTGTGCAGAGCAAACGCAACTGCCGATCGTCATGATTCAAAAGTGCGACTTCCTCAGCATTAGATCCGATGCTAGGAAGCTGATGCAATATTGCTTTGCTTTTTCGCGAACTGTTTGAACATTTGTGGAGGACGAAAAACCGTTTACTGTGATTTTAGATAAAACTTCAGACAACTGGCAACCATGATTTTAAGCCACAATATCGCCAAGCGTCATTACTCTAAAGCGTAGCTAGTTTACTGGCACCAGCGGGAACGATGAGGAAGAGCCAGGCGTCAAAAGGTAGTGGCTTGTGGAATCCACGCGGCTTACGTCATGGCCCCTCCAGGTATTACAAGCTTCTTGAACAAGGGCAGGAATAGCGTCATTAAATAAGCTATGCTTCAGAGTAGAGACACTTGGCCATATTGTGGCTTAAAATCACGGTGGCCAGTTATCTGAAGCTTTATCTAAAATCACAGGAAACGCTTTTCCGTGTTTCACAAATGTTTAAACAGTTCACGACAAAGCAAAGAAATATTACATGAGTTTCCTAACACCAAATCTAATGCTGAGGAAGTCGCACTTTTGAATCATGACGATCGGCAGTTGCGTCTGCTCTGCACAAGCACCAAAATGGCGGTGTCCACAAGAATATCGGGGAACGGAGTGCCAATTCTCTAAGCGCAGCTCATTTAGTGGCTCTAGTCCCCGTGAACTTCACTTCCCCTGACTGAAACTGAAACTAAATATGAGTGATACACCATTATTATAGCTCATTTAGTTATAACCAACTACACATAATGAGAGGAGGAAGCAGCCGGGTAGGAGAAACGCGGGTTTTATGTGCGACCGTTCTAACCGTCTCGAAAGAGGGAACGCGCAAACTTGCGCTGGTTTCAAAAAAAAAAAAAAGACGATCCAAAGAAAAGAGGCGGCACGCTCTGTTCTTTGTGATTGTGCGTCTAATTTATATACAGGTATGTTTGAAGATCGACGACGGACGTCGATCGTCTCGAGGTAATGTAACCTAATAACATTATATAAATAATAAACAGAATGAAGGACTGAACGAATCAATTTTTCAATTCTTGGATTGTAATACGGCGGTAGCCTATTGTGCTTACTGTTGATGAAGAGCAATATGAGGTGACGAGATAGTGATTAAATGATGAGGCTCTAAAAGGACGACGACATTAGTGGGTGTCGAACCACAACGTACAGTGCCAGACTTGTTTCAAGTATCGTGTACCCGAAGACCTTTCTTCACCCTCAACAGAATATAGTAGAATCAATGAGGATGCTGCTTTACAACTGTACGTGGAACACAAAAAACTGCACTGTACAAAGGTGCGGCTAATTCGTGAATATGAAGGACGGATTTCTAACAGCATTCCGTGATTGACTACTTGGAACAAAGGGCCTCGTTGACGTGAAGTGTCCACGTTCCAAATGATACTTGAAGCCTACTGAAAGCGCAAAAGAGTATAACTCAAAAAATAAGAAGAAGGAGCCTGATGTGAAAGGTCCAAATCACCAACATAGCTTCTACTACCAAATACAGGGGCCGTTACACAATGCACAAAGGGAGTTTTGTGATTTCATTATATTTACACTCAAGGGCATTGATATTCAACGTATTCAGAGAAATGACACCTTCTGGTCAACCAACATAGAGCTTTTTCAACTTTTACATGGAAGGCCCGACTTCCGCTGAAATTCCTCACGTAGACGAGTTGTCCGACCGAATAAACTGCCATTACTCCCGATCTGGGAATCTCTCGATCTTCGTTCGTAGGCCATAGTATCACAATATCGAGGGGTGTGGCTCTTCGTCCGCCAAACATTGCTTCGGCGGGTGTTTTTACCGTGGAAGATGAGACCGTCGCGTGCTGCCGGAACAAGAACCTAGCGATTCTTTATTGAACTGCTTCTTCCGTAAGCTTCAAGAGGGCTTTTTTCGTTTCGCACACCATCTATAATGCTTGCCCGTTAGTTGCAGGATGGTATGTTGCACTAATGTGGTGCCTGATGCCGTTTTTTTTTTTTTTTCTTCAAAAATTTGTTTACTTTATTTGAAGCAAGCTTTGGGGCGTTATCAGAGAAAAGTATTTTCGGTAGGGCAAAAGTGGGGAAACGAGAGCGTAGAACGTCAATGAAGCGTTTGGACGTCGTGGCAGGCATCGTGTAAACTTCCAACCACTTAGAGTGCGCATCGACCATGACTCTGCAGATGCGGATACGTTTCACCACCCACCGACTGAATAGTGGACCGTTTTCAGTTACCGTTCCTGATGGCGCTGGATTCGAGAAAGGCTTCGAGTCTTTCCACAAAGTTAGCCCAGGTGCCAGCACCTTTGTCGAAAGTGGTAAGTGCTCGAAACCTCGACAACGTCGGTAGCGACGTGCTGTGCTTGACAATGGACGTTCACCCTTCGCTGAAAAGAAACTTGCTTGTTCGTCTGCCATGAGCCGTCCGATATCAGGTCATTACCGCAATTCCATCTCATCTCCCGACAAAACAGGTTTTCATTCTCGGCATGTCAATAGTTAGCGATCACGTGAACTTATAAATTCCCCAACGCTCAAAACTTGCCGTCGCTAAACGCCGCTCATTCATAGCGTCTTCATTGCAAATAAACGTCTTCCTATTTATTCTGATGGCTTTCATCATATTCCTCCTAAGCTGTACTTACAACATTATGTGTGTTGGTACTTCCGAAAATATTGCAACGGCGTTTGTTTTATGGAAACTATAATGTAACAACCTTTACAACATCTTCCGGATCCCGTAAAACACAATATTTCGTGACGTCACTTTTCAGTCGCCATTATAATGGTGAGGTAAGTACCGTAAATTGCGAAGCAGTTTACTAGACGTCCGCTTCCACTGGCGTCTTGGAAGATTGAGTCTACTGAGCGTGTATTCCTGCGGAAGAAGTTTTCATTCATAGAATATTGGCACGTCAATCAACAATAGATTCCTTCTTGGTAAGATTTATTGCGAAAGCTCGTGACAACCGCCAACCCGCATGTCCTTAATCAGAGAACAATTTATACCCAGCGTGACATTCTCGCACACATGCATTCGCTGGGCCATGCTACTGATTCAGCTGAGCACAGCTGGCAGCGGCGCGAGCAAGGCCACGAGGGGAACGTGATGGTCCCCGAGCCATCCCACTATGAACCAACGTTACTGGAGCAAGCTCAGTTTCGCAGCTCCCTATCCTCGCCTGCAGAGGCGAGTGGCCCAGGTGGCGGTCACGAGAACTAGCGGCGCTGCAGTCGAATCATGCTTCCCTGTCTCGCAAGTGGTCTGCTACCACTGCGTTGAGAGCTTCCTTTTCTTTTATTTCTCTTCCTTTTTCTTTTACTTCCTTGTGTATAATAGCAAAAAAAAAAAATAGATGATGAAGATAAAGTGTAATAAACCACAGAGATCAGAGTCAACGCATTGTGAGTGTTCTTTTTGTGAGTATTTGAAATTTATTTTTTCTGTGCGTCTGTTTCCTTGCGCTGTAAAGTGTTAGTATAAATCAACAACTCGCCCAAGCTCAAATATTGCTATTCAAACTTGGCGGGCTAGACAATCCGGAAGCAAGACTCGACTGCTGCGCTGCTAGTTCTCGTGACCGCCACTGAGCCCACGTCGCAGGCGGAGCTGTGAAACTGAGCTGGCTCCAGTAACATTGCCATGAACCAATATTTCGGCCACCCCACGGGTACGTGTCACCATCTATTGACTGACCTAACGCCTTGTTCAAGATGGCCGCCGTGGGACCGCAGCCTTAAGAAGAAAACACGGAAAGCAATTTTAGAAAGTAAATAATTCACACTCTTGATAGCAGTCTTACAAAATTCCAGAGTTCTTTACTGCGGAAGACCTTTGTCTTTCTCCCCAATTTTTCAAACTCTCCGTCTGTGCCGAACCAATTAACCTGTTAAAAATATTAATTGAGCTTAAAGAATTAGTGTATCGATTGCCCAGCCCAAATGAAAGTATTCGTTAGGAGCACGGAACGTGGTTTTAAGTCCTTGCGTAACCTTAAACTGAGAATACGACGCAATTAAACCGAGATTAAGCCAAAATTAAACCGATATTAAACAAATATTGAATATTTTCTTGAGTACTTTAAGCTTGGAAAGGCATTCATTGAGCTTGGCGTCGGTCAGATTAAACACAGGTTTAGCATTTAAGCCAGGCATATTGAATCATGGCGACCCTTGTGCAGCTTGCTCATCAACAGAATTAGTCAGCTTTTGGAAAGATCTAGGCTGTCCGAATTCCTTTTATTGTCGGGAGGTGTAGGTTAACTATAGAGTCGGGAGACGTAGCTTGGCCACCCCCTACATACACATCTGCTCGTATCTATCTCAAAATACGTAGTAACGAAGTCCGGCTGCTCGTGGAATTGAAGTATTCTATTTATAGCGCAGCTCTTATGTGCCCGCTTCCCGGTTGAGCGGCGTCGGCGTCTGTGTAACCGCGCTAAATTTAGAGGGAAAATTAACGTCACGTGCCCTCAACACCAATTCAATTCCCCGCTCAATTTAGTGAGGAAATTTAGTTTCTCTGCTAGATTTAGCGGGAAAATTAATGCCACGTAACCTCAATACCAATTATTCGATTGGTGTTGAGGTCACGTGACGTCCATTTTCCCGCTAAATCTCGCGGAGAAAATTTGTTCATGGATGATATGACACCAAGTCATGTGAAGTCAATTTCCCCGCTAAATTTAGCGGGGAAACTAAATTAGAGGAGGAGGAGGAGAGAGGAAGGGATGGATAAGGAGGAGGAGAAGGGGAGGAGGAGGGGAGGTGAAGAGGGTACGGAGGAGGAGAGGGGGAATACCCTCCCCTCTGTACCTTCCCCTCCTCCTCCTCAAGAACTCTACTCCAATTTCGCATTACAGAGATTTGTAAACGTCTTCTATTTTTTCCCCTCTAATCTGTTGAATTAAGATAGATGTAGGTGCTTCTTAGATTAGCTTTACATTATTTTTTGAAGACTTCCACATTTCAGGCCGCGACAACATCGTTATTTTCCCTTCGAAAACCATTTTTTTTTTTTTTTGTGAAAAGTACTTTGCGCTGCGCAGGAGCAATGTGTCGAAAGTAATATTTTTCTCAGCGTGACAGAAACTACAGTTTATTTTGCACGTTCGCGGCAGTGTATGCCGTGGTGGGACGAAGTTGCTTAGCATCTGGCTGGAAACGCTCGAGGTGCAACAAGCATGCTTTATAAAAGTTTTGCTGGTGAGTTGAGCTGTTTTGAGAAGTGAAAATTAAGTAGGGAAGTGTAACGTGAAATTCGCGATTTACCTTTCTCGGCACATACACCTCTATCTAAATATATATATATATATTTTTTTAGCTTTCATAGGGCCGCTTGATTGTTGACGCTCCAGGAATGAGAAATGCAAGCGACCCTTCCGCAAAAAAACTCAACATTGCTGTTGCTTTTTGTTTGCGTGTGAGTTCAGCAACTTTTTGTACTTCATCTGACAAATGTCTGTAGGCTGTTCAAAGATAAGTTCGGCCGGCCATGTCCAATGACCATGTTTAATTTTCACAAAAAAAGTATAGTTTGTATACTCAATTCCCATCGGAACAAAATCAAAATGTCTTTTGCAAAAAAAAAAAAAAAAAACACGTTTTTTTTAATATTTGAAGCACACTCTTGGTGCGAAGCACTTTCCGCGAATTGCGTGAATTCGGCTTTGCGGGCAGCTCTCCCGAAGAAACTGTGACGGCTACGGGTCTAGAAATATTTATTCACAAACTACGCATGAGTAGGATTGACTCAAAATATTTATCATTAACTAGCAACGGTGGTAATTTTCAGAAAAAAATTGCAAACACATTACTAAAAGATACTTACATTTTATATTTTGTATCTCCGCATCTATAAATACCAGAACTTTTAAACTTTACCAGCGTGGTGTCCTGTATTTTTTTAAATATTGGCGCTAAATATTGTCCTTCTGGGTAGCGGAACAAATTTATGAGAAGTGCTCAAATGGGGCCATTGTAATAATAAGGAGTTATTTTGAAACTCAATTTTAACCAAAAATGCCATCTTCGATTTTTTTTAACTCTCCCACATTAAGGTCAATGACAGGTACTAACAAGATATGCAAAAATAGGTTGCATTATTTTCGTGTATTCAAAGTTGTTAAGCTAAAAATATGACCAAATTGAGGCTACAGCAGCACCGTGTTTATTACGCCCCATTCATTTATTATTTTTACAAAGTATAAGAATGCTGGAGGGTGGTCAGAAAGAAACAAATTAACGCCACAGAGGTGGACAGTGGTTTTAAAGTGAGAATCCTTTGTGCGTTTTGGTATAAGAATCGCAGAAAATGCGCGCGATCTAGAGCGGTCGAAAGGTACTCTCATGTGGATGCTTCGCAGGGCCTGCTCTCAATAGCCGGCGTGTAGGGTGTGTGTGTACGCCCCGTATAAGAAGGCTGCTCCGCTTAACACCTGTTTATCTCAGCCTTTTGCCTGGCGGTAACATGATATGGAGTGGCAGAACCGGCGCGCCTCCTCACATCATTGGAGCCGCTGCCACGGTGGACAGTGAAACGCTAAAAGAAGACAAACACTTGAAAAAAGTGTACCGGCTGTTTTAAAGTGATAGCAGTGATAGGAGACCCCAGAGATAACGTTCCCTTTCAGTTGCCTTTCTGGTGGAACATCCGGCGGACGCTTCGTGAGCATCGTCTGTGAATACTGCACACGCCTAGCGCTCCCCGCCGTTCTGATGGCTGATTCGTACAACTTAAAGCAAGCGTTCTGCACTGACTATCTCAACAGGCAAAAGCAAAGGAATCGGATATCAAAGTAACTTTTGCATGTGTGAAGGATTTTGACATTGCTTTGTTAAATAAGCATATGCCAGAAGCAGTTCACTCCATCCGAGATGCCGACGTTTTGTGTCAGAAGTGCTTCAGCCACTTCAAGCAACTCGCCCAAGAATCTCCAGAGACATCTGATCCTGACAAAAATGTTGTTTCTTAGAAAGCAACTGTCTAGGATCTCAACAGATTTGTTCAGTCAACAGAAATATCACCTCTGAAATCAGGACCTGAGTTGAAGACGCATTGTCGCAAGCCTTACGCAAGGCGGAAGCAGAGAAAGATCGAGAGCGTTCTCGTTAAGAAAATTTCATCGAGCCTTATTGCAGCATATGGAGTCACAGAGGAGCCTGGACTGTCGTTACAAAGCTGTAACATCCGTCCAGAGTTGCTCAGCAACCTGATGGATGCGTTCGATTCTTCTGATTTGTACCAAGAACGATGCCGTCTTTTGATCTTTCTTCCGAAGGTTCTCTCCCAGCACCACATCCAAAAGGTGATTCCATCAGCAACTCGCCACCTCATTCAAAAAGCGAGAAAGAACATAGAGACACTCGGAGTATTGTCAATTACTCATCTCTACACAAGAATGAGGCTGATCCAAGAGGACGTTCAGGCGGCACTGCATTACTACACTAAAGATGAACTCAATTGGTATACCGACAAAGTCCGAACAAGAAGGACGTTATTGGCATCATTTCAAAGGGTTACAAAGAAGAAGTGTCAAATCATTTTATGACTAGGTCTATTCGTAAAACTTTTCGGTTGTTTAAGGCGGCCCACCCTGACACGGCCATTGAGTTCACCAAGCTCTACTCAGTGAGGCCTAAGTTTGTGGGGTATACATCTTGGCACGAAGTTTGCGTGTGCACGTACTGCGCTAACATAACGCTAAGCGTTTGTACCTTAAAAAAGCCTGTGAAAATATAACAAGTGCTAAAGACCTTCGTGAAGTGACTATATGCGACCCTCCATCTACGAAGTGCTTCCTCGGCTAGTGCAGCTCATGCCCAACAGCTAAAACTATTACTGTGCCTGGCCTGGGAGTCTCAGATGATGATGACGAGTTGTACGCAGCCTGGGAGAAGGGAGAGCCGATAAAAAAAGAAGTGAGTCCTGTTCCGTCTGTGGAACACCTTCGAGAAAATGGGTACAGCATGAACACATTCTACGCGGACAGGGCAGAATGATAGGTGATGCAAAACATTTCCTAGAGAAACGTAATGTCCTGCTTGTTTTTGATTTCGGGGAAAACTGGACAGTTGTACTGCTTAAATAAGTTAAGTAGAGTAGACAGTTGGGCGAGTTGGTAGTTATTGAACATAGCTTGTTCAATAACTTCTTGTTAAATAACTTGTTCAATAGCTTGTTCAATAACTTCAATAACTAAAAATAATTGAACATAGCTTGTTCAATAAATAGTGCGCTTGTCTGTCGTCTACGTGTTCCTCTTCTCTGTCCTTGTCCCTGTGTGCGCAACTGTCACTATGTTAAATAAGTTATATCACATCACTGTCAAAAGACGCAAGTTTCGACCTTCACATGCATGGTGACAACTAGAAAAGGAACTCGTAGCTGCGCCGTCATCAGTCATGACACCAGCTACAATTCTGCCCATGCATGCTACCGTTGCGAAAATTCATGAGTGGCTTAAGGACGTTGGTTCCCTGTACATGCATGTGACGTACGTCAGTGAAGGTGCGGCAATTCATTTTAAGAACCTGCATCGACTCCCATGAGCTAACGAAAACCATGTACCTGTCGGTAAAATGCCCTTTTTTCAGCTACTGAGCATGGTAAAAACACCTGCGATGAGATTGGAGGCCTCGTCAAACATCATACAACTCTTTTCAATCTCCGATGGCTTGCCATATCAGCTATTAAGTGTGCGTCAGATTTGGTCTATGTACTCGAGACAAAATTACCGAATGTTGCACTAATTCACTTGCCAAGGCTTGTCGTGCACGTGTTCAGGAAAATGAAAACGAGAGACTGGGATTCCGTCCAGCCTGATCCTGGAATTCAATCATGGTACTTCTGGCAGTGCACACGCGTCGACCCACTGCGGCAGGAATTGCTGGTATCAAGAACGGGAGCGTTTACAAAGAAGCAACTTCGGCAATAAAGACTCGCCTCCACCACCGTCTCTGAGCAGTGCAGTGCACAGCGGCTACAAGAAATATATAAAAAAAATCTGATTACAAAGAATTATGAAAACGATTTTACACAACGGGTACCCTTCAGTATTTATCTTCGCTTTTTACAGCCAGTGGGTACATGATCAAAGCTAACGACGATAAACGCGGTCCAACTTTGTGGTGTGGAACAGTTCTGAGCTTTTATTATCCGTCAGAAGCCGACTGCCCACAAAGGGAAGAAACCTGACCCTTGGGCCTGGCCGGTGTGCCCCGCGGTTAACATCAACGCGCGCCGGAGAGCCAGGTAGAGCAGAGCCGTATATTGGCAGAGTTTGGCCAATGGGCGGAGAAAAGGCCGCCGCCAGCGCCGAATATTCCCCCCACGGTTAGAGCGTAAACCAGACCAATCAGCAGACCTTGATGTCACAATATTGGAAATGACATTTAAAGCGTGAAATAGAAGCGTTCAATCTCTCAGCAGCAATGATCGCAACTACGCAGTTGGCAAGGTGGGATCGGTAGTCAAGTGGGCTGGCGCACACCAGCTCGAAGCACGAGGAGCGAAAGCTCGCGCTGCAGAGCCAAGGGATCCTCGTTTCAATCCCCACGCCTGCCCGTTTCGATCTGGATTAGCATCGTACCGGCGTGCGGTCGTGTATCACCGGGTGACCGCGGGCTGCGTTCTAGCCCTGGACGTCAACGCATAGGGGCTGGCAGCCGTCTACTCCGGCTCCGCCACCACCTGGAGCCGTTGCCTTCAACGAAGCGAGTGGCCGCACCATCAACCGCCAGGGCTTTACCATCCAGAACGTGCCAGCCGAAGCCTGCATTGAAAAGCCTACTGGCCTGAAACCGCCGCCGATTTCCAAGACTCATGCGGCGGGTCAGAAGGGCACGTCGTCCTCATCACCACCACACCGCCGGGGCTTTCCGAGCCCCAACGCACGGCGAAGCCTCCTGACATTACCCTTTGCCAAGACACTTCTACCAGGTGGTAGAGGTGTCTTGGCGAATTCTGGACCTTCGAGCAACTGCGCTTGTGATGTTGAGAAGGCCGCGTGATCTTCCCCTTGTACATATCATCTCATAATCATCATCACTAGACGTGATACCGCGGGCCTCCTTGGTACGGGCTGTCGCCTTTCCGCTCTGCCATGGCTCTCCTGAGCCAATAAAGATTATTATTATGATTATTATTATTATTATTATTATTATTATAATTTCGATCTTGAATGACTCGCAGAGATATAACCGCCGCTGCAACATGGAACTACATGGTCTTCCTCTCGTTCCAAATGAGGACTTAATTGAGATGATGTAAGATCTCTCATTAAAGCTCAGCCTTCCATCGTTGCAACCTTCAGACGTCTTGGCAATTTATCGCCTCCCGACGAAACGTGATTCAGCTCCGACGGTTCTGATTCGCTTCGCTTCGATGACCATAAAGGGTATCTAGATGGCAGTACGTAGTAGGCTGCACAAGCTGGGCCAGTCTCATAACCAACCTAAGCTGTTTTTTAATGACAACCTCACGCCAGGCGAACAAAGATCTCTTTTGGAAGGCGCGATGTAAGGGCAAGGAAAGGGTTACCGTTTCGGATGGCTTAAAAACGCTAAAACTTACCTAAGGAAAGCTGAGGAAATCCCGGTTCTACTCCTAAACACAGTAAATGACTTTGAAAAGATCATCTAAGGCATGACAGATTGCTTTTTGGTTACAGATTGTGGCTCATTTAACCAAGTACTGGGACCTATTTCTAAGCATTCTTTAACGATTATTTATGTAAATATTAGAAGACTGAGACGGCATTGGAACGAGTATCGAATTGTGGTCAGCAACTTAAACCCACCAGTAGATATTTTTGTTCTTACCGAGATTGGTGCCTCTTCGTTGGAATGTAATCAGTTTGTATTGAATGGCTATAATGAATGTTTTTTACACGCGTAACACGCGTGATCATCGCAGAGGCGGGAATATTGCATTATATATTAGAGACAAATGCATGATGTCACCATCGAGTGTACCTTTCCAGCATGCGGAATCAATTGCCATCAAAATATGTCTATTCGACATTCTCTTTATTCTTATTGGCAGTGTACAGGCCCCCGTCAAAAAATCCCTTGTATTTTATCGCAGTACTTGACGTGGCTCTTAAAAACTACGCTCAGAAAGGCAACTAACTATGTTTGGCTGGGGACCTCAATATCGACACGCGAAAACCTAATAAATTTATAGTAGGTTATTATTTGAGCTTATTATCGGATTATGGTAATGAAAATACCATTAGCCTCCGAACAAGGGAAGAGCTTCTGTCTGGTAGACTAGTAATTTCCTGCATTGATCATATAAATATTAGAGCCCCAGATCTACTTATGAAATCTGCTGTCATTACTCAAAAACTATCCGAGAACTACTTTATTGGTTGCCATTTAGAACATCAAGTTGCTGAACAGAAACGTCATAGAAGCAACTATTTATCGGTAATTATAACAGATACAACTAAATTCGATGGTTTGGTCGAGTTATTTCGTCTGCCCTCTCTGAAAGGCGAAGTCAAGCTCGCTCATGAAGACTTGCACTTCTGAAAGTCACAGGAAAGGTAAGACAGGCGCAGACGACGTTGCGAGCAGACGACGTTGCAAAGGAGCAGACGATAAACAGGGGGGTCTCCGCAACCCGGAGACCCCCTACTCAAAATATAAAATATCGCGTCACGACCCCGCTTGTGCTTTTCACGAGGCTACAAGAGTTAGTTTCAATGAGTACTAGTCGCAGTCCATATAATAAAATGTATGCTGAAGCTAGCTAAACTGAAATTCATAATAACAAACAAAAAATACTGATGGCAGCAATCGCTCTCCCCACCGGATCTGTCGGACCCACAAACCTCCTTTTGCAGCGAAGTTTTTGTTGGAACGTTTGTCGGATTTTTGCGTGTCGTTGATAGTGACCAGAAAAATTGGTCAAAGGTAAAATGTACCCATAACATCATTTGTCGGAAAGGAGGAGTTTAAATCAAGTTTCGTATCTTAATTCAAATGTAGTAGGGATGAGTGTTTCTTATTTGGCAACCGGTTCGTTTTACAGCCGCAATTAACTGCAAGCCTGAAGGACGACTACATTTATAGTGTAAGCTGCAAAGTATATGAAGGCATATTTCTGACAACTCCTTAAAGTTAGAGATTAATCGTACGCTGTTTACCTGCGATCAATTCATTTATTAAATCAGTCGCAAGACGTTTGATTGATTCATTTATTGTAGACGACATCACCAGCAAACTTGTGCGTCAAAATTAGCAGAACTGCTCGAGAAATAGCCAGAATACGCACCACCGGGCGCGTACTCCGTTCACAAAAGTATGGATTCCACAAATTGGCCGTCGGCGAGTTTGCTTTCAACGAATTGGCCTAGACCCTCCATTCCTTTACAGTGCCTACTTTGAGACATGAATTTTTAACTCCATACGTTATATTTAAGGTTCAGCGTTTCCGGCTTACATCGAATAAGACCGGTAAAACTACGGCGAATTAATTTTTCTATATTCGGTTTTAACTGAAAAAGGTCAGTATTTTTGAGGGCGTTTAGAAAGGTGGGGGGGGGGGGGGGGGTGACTTATTACTGACCGTATGACCACTTCCTTTCGGAGTTTGCAGCTTGTCTCCGAGGTCGGTTCAACTTTCAACAAAAGTTACGGGGGCACAGGGTTCTTCAGAACAAAATCGGGGGTTTTCCCCTGATAGGTGCCGAATTGTTTGTTCAAAGAAAAGAGTTTGGTCGTGAAATGAGCAATAAAAATCAAGGGCGTCTGTAAATACCGCGCATTTTTTAACATTCCTAGCATCTGTTAAATTTACTAGAGGCGGGCATAAATACGATCGTTTTATTGTCGTTTCAGTGGTCAGCGAAAATTTACTACTTCTCGAAGTCGTGAAAATGGGGGGAAAATGCACTGAGTACAATGCTTGCCTTTCTGGATTTTGATATTTTCCTTTCCGACCGAAGTGGTAGTGAAGCTCATGTTCGTCCGGTGTACAAATACGAGCCCACGACCTTAATGTCAAATCACAATAGGGCCCCAGTGCGTCTTGCAGAACAGGTTGCGTCGGCTGCCACACACAGCAACAAATCAGAAAAAAATAATTGTTGGTTTACTCACTATACATTTAAATAAACGCTTTTATGTATCGCATATTCGTCAGTATACTGGATTTCGTCAATAAACCGAAAAGAATTGAGAAGTTTAAAAGTCTAAAAATATTCACCGCGATACACCGAAAACTTCTGTATGGGATAAAAACCGAAAAAAGTACGCCGAATCTTCAACATTATAAAAATCGAAAACGCCGAACTCCAGCTATATTGTCATTGTCCTGTTTTTACTCCGTGTTGTTTTGTCGCGGTGCTGTTTTGACGCCGTTCTCTTTTGACGCTGTGCCCTTTCGACGCTGTGCTGTTTTCTTGCTGTGCTGTTTTTGACGTTGTGCTGTTTTGACGCCGTGCTGTTTTGGCACGTGCTCTTCTGTCGCTGTGCCGTTTTTACGCTGTGGTGTATTGTCACGTGCTATTTTGACGCGTGCTGTTTTATCGCCGTGCTGTTTTAACGCTGTGCTGGTTTGACGCGTGCTGTTTTGTCCTGTGCTGTTTTGTAGCGTACTGTTTAATTTTCATTCCCTTTTTGTGAAAATTGTCGTCTTTCGCCACTTTTGGTGGGATGATTTTAAGCATCCCTTTGTTTCTTAGAGAAGCCTCCACCAAACAGCGCGTTTTAATCCCCCTCGATGTTTTACGCGCTATGGTACACGAGTACGTTCACATTATGTGCCTTTCATTTTTAATAAACTTTCGGAACGTATGTTCAAGGCTACTACGAGGAGGAATTTGAAAAACATTTTGACCAATATCAAGCTTTATTGAAAATTTACAACATAACTAACAAGCAAATTTATCACAATGAACGAATTTGAACACAATCGAACGCTTTTTACAATGGTAGGACAAATTATTGTGTAAGTGTGTATACTAACTTTGAGACTTCGTCCCCGCCTCATAGTCAGCTACGTACATTTTTTTATTGCCATGTGTCTGTGTGCGCGGCTGTTCTTTTTTTTTTCGTTTGTGTTTTATCTTACTGCAAGAACTCTTCAGTACGACGCCAATTGTGAAACTTCGTTCTGATGCGACGATAACGTCAATATGTGTATGTGTATGTGTGCGTGTGTTGTTTCTGTGACCGTGAAACTGTACACAAATCTACGTCATTTGAGTGCTGGGTCTGGTCCCACAAGTCCTTGGAGGCTTCGACCAACCCGACAAGCGAACTTGCTACAGATCCGTACAGGTTCCAATAAATAAAATAAATAAATAAATTATTATTATTACTATTATATTATTATTATTATTATTATTATTGACTGTATGATAGGTGATTTTAATATTGACACCCTTCAACCCATTATCTTCCTGGTTTGTGACTATCTGAATTTGTTAGGGGAGTTTGGTCTAGACGCAGTGGTCTCAAACTCATTTGAGTGCGGGGGCCAGATAGCCCACTCCCGAAAGTTCGAGGGCCAACAAACAGGGGGGTTGGGGGGACGGATAGATTTTAAAGGACCTCATGCAAATTTTTTTTTTTTTGTAAACTCGCTGTTTATTCATTGACATCTTCAGCTTTGATTTATTTATTGGGCTACTTTGGGCGCGTTACAGTAATTAAAATGGCACCGCTCCTACGAGAGCAAGCACACTGTCGTTTCTGTTAACCAATTCACTCTGGAATTATTCAAGCTCAAAAGTTGAAAAAAAAAAAAAAAACATTTTTTTTTCATATGACAGTGCTTTATGTCCTTGGGATTCTTGATAGCAGCAGTATAAAAAACGAATACTTGCAAACTGAATGGCGATTTTTCCTGAACGCGAAAATCTTAAACTTTTAGCTTTATATTTGGCAGTTCCTCTGCTGAGCGAGAGTTTGTGCAGCCGAGGCGTGCCTTTGAGCGAAGTGCTCGCGCTTGCAGCCTAAAATCGAAATTCTGGTACAGGTGACTAACATGACAAAAACTGGGGAAGCAAAAATTGAAAGGAGACAAGAGTCAAATGAAAACAAAATAGTAACTATGTAAGTACGTTATAAGAGCAGAGCTATGTTTTCGGCGGAAATAAATCGGCAACGTGAGATCATTATAGCGCCCATTTCTAGCGCTCAAGACATGGGAACGAGGGCTCGCAGCCCGTTGCCTGCGGGCCGCGTCCCAACGAGTCGCGGGCCGCATGCGGCCCGCGAGCCCCGTGTTTGAGACCCCTGGTCTAGAGGAACTGATTCTAGCTCCGACTCGAGAAGAACTTCTGGACGATCATCTTTTTGCTTCATGTCTTGACCATATTAGCGTACGCGCTACAAATGTCGTTTGAAACGACTATACCCTCTTCACTGTTTTTGAATGGGCGGACCTGTAGTCAAGTACTGCTTCCTAGACCGCGGACGGAAAGACCAGCAAACATGTTTCGCTTTGAAGGACAGCGAGAGATCAAGCAACTAGATGACCCCTTCGCTGGGTTCCTCAAACATAAATTTAAGTCCCCCCCCCCCCCCGCCCACAATTTTCGAAAACCGCTATAATATCAATCCTATGTTAGCTTTTTCCGTGCACTGGTACACGACCGCAAAATCATCCACGTAGCGAATCACCTTCCTCACAGAAGTAGCTTCAAGAGCACCAGCAACGGCAGAATCCACCTCTCCAAGAAAAATATCACTTAGAATTGGAGCTACGCAGGACCCTATACACACGCCTGTTTTTTGCAAATAAAACCCATCATGCCAGCCCACCACCATCGAGTTCATGTACAAAAGTAGAAGTTCCAAAAAACTTTCAACGGACACATGGCTTGCGTTTCCGGAATGAAAGTTCACCATTGGCCCCGATGCAAGACCTCACCAAGGACAGCAACTGGTTGGAAGGTAAGAGTAAAACATTTCCTCCACATCCACACTGAACGCCGACCAATTCTCATAATCAATGCCCTCACAAAATTCAGACACCGCCTCAGAGTTGGCAACCCTAAACGGGTCCGCATTAACCAAACAGGACAGCTGTTTTTGAAGGTATAATGCCATCTGTTTTTGCCAGGTACCCTTCTCTGTCACAATCGCACTAAACGGGCAGGAGTCTTTATGTATCTTTCCCACAATCTAGACAGGTCGGAGGACGATACAGGATCCCTGTTGTGTTTCCAGCCCACAGAAAAATGAGTCAGGTATGGGCGAGGATTAGTGCAGGCGCGGAAAAACGTCCGCAAGCAAAGTGCACAAAGAAGCACCAAACACCGTTTCTGACATGCACGACGGGATTCGTCTACCGAATACCCCTATCTTGTGGAAGATCCTATGTCGGTCAGACAGGAGGGTGTTTGAACAACAGGCTGAGAGAGCACGCGTACTCCCTTAAAGCAACGGTAGGCGGACTTCTACCGCTAGATTGCAGAGATTGCTCTTGTCTCCCTCCTTTTGGTGACGTAACTGTTCTGGGAGACAACGGGAAAAAAATGACTCGAGAGATAATTGAAGCATTCATTATCTCTTCGATGGCAGACAGATGTATCAGTGAGCCATCGGTGGCGTTATCGGAGAGGGGGGTACTGTATTTGCATTCGAACATGAGTGTAAAGTTTTGAGGCGATGTATCCGCACATTTTGTCGCCTGGTGGGCGTGTGTTTTTAATATGTATTTGTGTAATCTGTATAACAAGTTTTCTTGGTTCACTTTTTTTTTAATAAACTTCAGTTGCGAGTCAGCCGTTCTCCTGTCGTATTCTTTACCCGTTCTTAATCCCTGTTTATCTGAGGCTGTTTTTTTATCATTTTTAACTGTTACCAACTGGCCCAAACCACCCACCATACTTCCTTTACTTGTACAGACGGTTGTTCTAAAATATTTTTGGTGCGATACATTTAAGATACTTCGTGTCTATGTAGACCTCTTCGGCGAGTTGAGCGGTTTGAAGTGCCTTTCGTAGAAACAAAGTACGGAAAAAGAGCGCGAAATTTTTACGTTTCATTTATTTTTAACATTTTACCAGATGATATATATGCTGTGGACTCTTTAAAAAAAATTGAAAGAATCACTTCAAGGTATTAGGGAGACGTTGTGACTATATTTCTGTGTGCATGTGTTGCAATCACGATCATCACCTACATTGTTCTGTATCTGTAGATGAGTTTCAGTTTTCAACTTCTTGTTTGTGGGGACTCCTTCAAGCATGAACTTTAGGGTGCTGTCCCACAAGCCTCTTCTGGCTTTGACAGGCCCGTGTATCTGCCTTGTTACATGTGTCTAGAAATAAAATTATAAATGTTATTATTATTATTATTAATAGTATTATTATTATTGTTATTATTCTAATGATTTACATTGTTCAGTACTACTGAAGTGAACATTTACTGTGGCCTTCTAGTGTCTTAACTTTTTTTGTTTACCGACTATGTTCACAATTCTACCTAAAAGGGTTCAGCCACACAAGCTTTGTCGGCTTTGACGAAACAGAGTGCTTCGTCATAAGTATAGTCCTCGAAAGTAAATGTTGTATTGTATTGTATTGTATTGTATTGTATTGTATTGTATTGTATTGTACCGCATTGTTACTGCGTGGCACACGAGACCCCAGGCTAGTGGTTGTATTGCACTGGCTGAATTTCTCATCTACAGCTTGGAGACAAGTCACCCGTTGAGGCAGACTAAGTTTTACGCTGTATAAACATGCACACACAACAATCAATATTACTATTGCTCAGTCTTCTCTGCTTTGGAGCGCATGTTCGTTTATTCTACCGTTGAATATGGACGTGACGAGAACCTCACATTCTCCGAGTTTTCACTCACCAAGAGTTAAACATTTACAGCGGAGCTGTTAAGGGCTAGGTTCTCCAGGATCGTGTCCGGTATCAAACTCATGTCGACACAAACCTGTACAGACCTCTGGACAGCTACAGCCATCTATAAGCGACGGCGGCAAGCACACAACCAGTCTGGTTTCCGCCGTCGCCGCCGTCGCTAGATGACGGTAACCTTTCCAGCTAGCATAGAAGATTGGATAGTTGGGGGCGTTGGTGAGAATTCATCGTCGGAAACAGCGCGAAAAACAGACGAAGACGAAGAAGAAACACACGTGACGAGCGCAGCGGTCGTCACGTGTGTTTCTTTATTCTCGTCTATTTTGCGCGCTGTTTCCTACGCTTTTATCAGTTTCGGTTTGAACTTAGGATGGGTCGGCCGCGTGCCCTTTCGGGGAAAGAAGAATGGGTTCGGAAGAAGCGGTGACGTACGCAGCAGCGCGAATGGTTCCGCAAGCGACGCGAAGCCGCTGTCGCCTCGACTTCCACTGCGTCCACCGCTTCAGACTCCCTTGCGAAAGAAGAGCACCTCGCTCGCCTGGAAAGCTGCCGCCGAGAACAGAACTAGCGATGCAATCGGCTCCAGCGGGCCAACGCTACGGACGACGATCGTGCCACGGAAGCCAAGCGCATGCGCGAGGCCCGGCGATGACAGCGCTCCACGCCGGCTGAACAGTTCCCGGGTGCGACGGCGAGGTTCCGTAGGGAGTTCGTGGAGAACCGGTTTGCCGTCACATGCGCCGTGTGCGACCGACTCTGGTTAGCCGGAGACGTATCCACGATCGGCGGCGTGTCGAACGAGAAGAAGCGGGCAACGCGCGTGGGTGCGCGTTGCGGCAGTGTATCGAGTCGGCGAGCATCTATAAAGAACCGGCGTGCAGAACGTGCCGAGATCCCCTGCTCAAAGGCGCGCTGCCCCGGTTCGCGTCCGGGAATGGCTACAAGTAGCCGCTCGTACCGGAGCACCTACCGAGGTTGAACGTGGTGGAGGAACGACTAGTGGCGCCTCGACTCCCGTGCATGAGCCTTCGGCGGTTGCCATGGTATAACAAAGACAACCGGGGACAGTACTGTTGTCACATAACCAATTACCCAATCACACCTTAATCCTCACATTTATAAATACTTCATTTCCACCATAGTACAGCTTCACTGGTCTTCTTTCTTCACGGGAGTGGAAAGACTGAAAGTATTTTACTCTAGCGACGCTAAAACGGCTTAAAATAATCGTGTCGCATTTTTAGAGCTCGCGACCACCGGTAGGGGCTGTTTCGCGACCTGTGGTTGGCCACGAGATGCTCGCCTATTTAAACCAATGAATGGCCAAACCCTCCCAATACACAACCCTGAGGAGGAGCGCCCTAGTGGGCTTCGACGTCTTTTTGTTTAGGGTGCTGGCAATCTTTGTAGAACACGGTGCCTACAGCACACGCTCACACTAAAAATGCAAAGAAATGAGTTAAAAGAAAAGGCTGTCAACATCAAGACCTCGAGCAGGGAAGGGGGCACTCTTGCATGCGTTCTAGAACAAAACAATAAAATGCACGAAGCGCAAGGAACAAAAATGGTCAGTTGTCATCAGAATAAGCAATCGCGTACGGTGATGCTTTGCTTAGTGCGGTGCGCGCTCTGTCGGCTGCTCGCCTCACGGGCGCCTGCCTGGAGATCCGGTCGCGTTCGACAGGCACTCCGCAGCGGCAGCTCCGATGCCGTTAGGAGGCGCGCCGGTTTCGCCGCGCCATATCATGTTACCGCCAGGCAAAAGGTTAAAACAAACATGTGTTAACCGGAACCTCTCCAGTCGCTTCCTTTGCGTGGCGTACACATAGATACACCGGCTATTGAAAACAGGCCCCGCGAAGCATGCGTTAGTGAGAGCCTCTCGATCGCTCCTGACCGCACACAATTCTTCGACTCTTACACAAAAACACGCACTAATAATTCTCAATTTAAAACCACCGTCCGCCTCTGTGCCGTCAATTTTTTTTTCTGACCACCCTCCAGTATTCTTGCTCTTTGTAAAAATAATAAAGGAATGGGGTGTAATAAACACGCCACATTCACAGTACTGCGGTAGCCTCAATTTTGTCATATTTCTGGCTTTATAACTTCAGATACACAAAAATAATGCAACATGTTTTTTGCAGATTCTGTTCGTACCTATCATTGGCCTTAATGTGGGAGCGTTAATAAAAAATCAAATACGACCTTCTTTTAAATTGAGTTTCAAGAAAACTCCTAATTATTAAAAAGGCTTCATTTGAGCGTCTCTCTTCAATTTAGTTTGCTGCCCAGGACAACCATATTTAGAGGCAATATTAACAAAATATAAGACAATACGCTGGAAACGTTTGAAAGTTCTGGTATGTATAAGTGCGGAGAGAACAAAATATAAAATGTTAGTATTTTTGCAGAATGTGCCTTGTCTGCCATTTTATCTTAAAATTAACAACCTGAATACTTAATGATATATATTTTGATTCAATCCTCCTTATACATAGTTTTTCAGTAAATCTTTCTAGACCATCAGCCACAACAGTTTTTTGGTGTTGTTGTTTTTTTTCGGGGAAGGGGGATGGGGGTGCAGAGGTGACCCAAATGCCAACTTCGCACAATTCGCATAAAGCGCTTCGCACTGAGAGTATGCTCCTAATTTATTTTTTCCGCAAAGACAAAAACATTTTTCATAAAAATGATTTCGGTTTTGTTTTGATGGGCATCGAGGCTACAAAATAAATCTTTTCCGTAAAAATTAAAAGATGGTCACCGGACATGGTCGGCCGAACTTATCCGAAAACACACTGCAGTAAAGAAAACTGTGCTTGCGCGGGGGCAGCTAGCTGAACTGAATACTTTTGTTTGTACAGAAACTCGTGCCTAGCAGGCACTCGCAGCCCAGCGTGTGATCATCCCAGTCTTGCACGCCCATGTTCGTGGCATCGGAAAGCTAGCAAAGCACGTGACACAAGCACGAACGCGCCCAGTGCGTTCGTTTACCCGCAAAATGCACCCACGTGCTTTTATTTACCCTCTCTCTCGACCAATCACGGCACACGCTCAGCTGCCTCGCCATTCTTTATGTTGCTCTTTGATTAGCTTGTCCTTCCTTACCGTGCTTTCTCACACAAGCAGGATTATGGCAGCGGCCAGAATCCTTGTTTTCAATCGTCCAAAGGGGGTATTCACTGGACGCCATATTTGAGGGCGCTGTTTAAAGCGCATGCTCACAACGAGCTCGCTATAATGACACGCCAAGGCCGGTAATCTTGATGGTGTGTAATGGACGTCACAAAAGAACAGTGGAAGCTTAGCGTCAGCACGCGCTCAGCAGTCGTGCACACAGCTATGGCCACCAGTGAATACCCCCTATGCGGAGACCAAGTCGTCTTCTTCTTCCGCAGGGGTTCTGGTGACGTCAGAAAGACGCCGAACTCTTATTGGCTCTGATTGAAGGATAGTGGGAAGACCTCAAAGCAAGTTGCCTTCAGCTATACCCACTACTCTTCATTCAGAATCAATCAGAGCTCGGCGATCTGACGTCACCCCAACCCACGCAAAAGAAGCAGACGAACTTGCACTCCGCATAGGCCATTGTATCAATGGCGGAAATCCACCACTCCTTCACGGTAGGGCGTTGTTTCCATCGCAACTCTAGCCTCGTTTGTTGGATCCTTTTTCCACCCTCTCAGATTTCGGCCACCGGACTGGGCAAGGTTTTGCGGTGCACTGAGATAGGCGGTAGCCAACCGCCTCTGTCCTTCACGTCTTTTTCGCTGCGTGGTGTACCTCCCTCGGAGTTGTCAATAGCCTGATAGAGAACGTCGGATGGCACATAGTGGTATAGTATAGTTTCACTGATCAATTATAAGTTTCGAATGAAAAAATAACAAAACTTTCACAGTACTTAACGCAAAAACATCGTTGATATACCCACCATGCAGTGAAGTTTGTATCGACAGATAGCGGCTTTATGCGAATGTTTTGCAAATCTGGGACGGTATGCGGCCGCCGTCTTTAGCTCCGATCTCGAGCTCGAATGTCCAAGTGGCATGCTTAACTGTAGCCCGAAGCTCGTGCACACAATTATTTAGTAGCGTGTCCATCCCAAAGTTGCTTTTTCTGGCCACCAGCGACACTGAATAGCAACCGACGGAAGCACACCCCCCCCCCCCCCCCCCCCTCCCCCCGTTCACTGCTCCGAGGCTATCGGGTTATTTGTGAGATATGTGGGTCTCTGAAAGGCCATACATTTTTTTTTGTAATTTGCGTAACTTTGATTACGTCTGCGTTTGAATAAATCATGCTCGTACGCGCAGATAAAAAAAAAAAGTTTATTTGACGAATCCCGTGTGCTTTTAATCTGATGTCTTTAAAGGCACGGGCTTGTCAGAGTGGCGTGTTGGGAAAAAGCGTGGGTGAACCATCGAATATCGCTAAAGCCTAAGGCAGACACAAACTAAACGCCCAATTTAAGAACAAAGACAGCCCTGCCAAAACATTAATCGACGGAGCGCGCAGGGCCGTCGCACGCTTCCGGGTCAACCCTTTCTTCTCCCCCTTGCTTCAACCCCCTTTCCCCAATGCTTCCGGCACCTCCCCAAAAAGAAATACGCCGACCCTCTCGCCGAATCTCGCGAGACCCCCGTCCCGAACCCGCGGGAAACGGCGAGAACGCGCATCCACCAATTCCGACACACTTCGCCGACCACACGACAGATGGCGCTAGGGGCATGTGCGACTTCCCCCTCCCCGCTTTCCCCCCTTTCCTACGAGGTCCCTAGCGTGTTAAACGTTGGGGAAGAGAAAGGGAAAAAAAACGTAGGGAAGAGGAGAGAGGGGGGAGTGGCCTCGATCGAAGGAACAGCTCGGGCAGCCAAGACAGCCGCGAGCCAACGCCAACAGAGGCGCGGATCGAAGTGGCATCGCGGACTTCCCCACCCCCAACGACTCTACAAGAAAAAAAAAAGGAAACCAGAAACGCGCCTCAAGCGTACTTCCGCCAAAACGAGGACATACATCCCCCACTGCACGCGTTTCGGGGAAGACGCCCTCCCCGAAAAACAAGCAAGCGCAAGATACGACGACCACAAACCGACGAGGTACACCCGACCAAGGAGGAGCGGAAGGCATCGCAGAAAACGACTAGAAGCCTCCAGCATGCCGAGAAGCGGGAAGCCGTGAGTTGGGCCTGTTCTCCGAGCGGTCGTCGGTGGGTCCTGGAGTCCGGAGCGCGAGTAGTGGCCGAGGTGGCGGCTTCAATGGTGCAACCGTCGGGGCAATGGTGTCCAAGTGGAGGCTACCGCCGGTCCGACACCGCCTAGACGGCCCCCCGTGAGCCGTCAGCGTCGTTCGAGGGGGGCCTGAAGCAGGCCACCTCCCCTCCTAGCTAGGCCTGCGCCCCCGAACACCAACCAGGGGTAAACGCGCCAAGCGGAATTGACGTGGGGTCTGCGTTCGGCGACGGTTCTTCTGAACATGCCCCGGGTTCAGACCGGCGACGCAAAACGCGCTGTGGCCGTGCTGTGTCCGTCATCGTCGCGAAGTCCCTGCGAGCCCCCGAGGTTATGATGTACCCAGCCGGAGCGCCAAGGGACCGGATACAAGAGGAGGTTTTAGCTGTAGACACTTCTCTAAGGTGAGTCCGCACCCCTGTATCTTGAAGACTCTTCCTTCTCTGCACCATTAGCTAGTGGGGTTTGCGTGTTTCAAACTCCGGGAGTCGGATTCTAAACCCCCGACCCGCTATCTCGACGCCGTTGGGAAAGGGGCGTACGAAACGGGGGGCTGCTAGGCCTAACGACGAAACGGCCGCTCCGCTTCGAAGGTACCCTTTGAAAAAACGATGTTTCTCGGTTTTTCAGGAACCAAAAGAATAGTATGCTTGAAAACGAACGGTTCTGAAGGGTGCAATGTTCCATAATTAGGACAAGCTAGGGCTGGAATAGATTCGGTAAAGTGGTTGGTTTCAAAAGAGTGGGTTCGGAACCGGGAGAGTCGTTTCTGCCGCGGTGTTTTGGAAAAGCAGAGCTCGCGCTGCTGCAAAAACACACCTACATTGGGACTCCACCCAGGCACGAAAAAATGGGGCGGGGAGTATCGCGCTCGCTTCCTTATGGTTTTCTTTCCCCTGACGAACTTGTCGCCTTCTTTAAAAATCACTAAAAGGTCCGGGTGGCCGACTTTTAAAACTTGACCCAAAGACGATGTCTGCAGGGTCGTCCGACCCTGCGGAGAGTGGACTGCGAACTTGACCACTAGGCCTAAGCGGCCTAGTGGAGGGTTGTTTTTTTGGCGCAGTGTGCCCCAGAGAAGATTATGGGCACTGCATAACGTAGCGATTCTTTAAAACCCAAACCTGTTGGCAACAATCCGTATATTTTCAGTTTTGTTCTGAAAACCAATGTTTTTTTTTTGTTGCGTGTGATTCTGACGCCTCGAGGGCACGCACATGAGGGGAAGGCTTGCGTGCTTTCGTTGCGGATCGTCCGTAACGTTCGTAAAGAGCAACGCGCGGGTGAACGAGGTCGGTGTGTTTTAGTAACGTGTTCGGCCACCACCGAACTCGTTGCGTCTCGGTACAATATCGATAACTTTAGCCTCGAGAGGCGTTTCTCATCGACCAAACTGGTTCGCGTGGTTGTATTGAACGGAAAACGCTCCGCTGCGCGGCGTCGAGAGAACTTCGTGTTTACATAAATAAGGGTAACGTTGATCCGAATGTTGGGGAATTGGTGGTCGAATGTGTTGGCGCACCGCACCTCTATCGCGGGTGTATATCACCAAAAAAAAAAGTATTTTTTTTTTTTCTCTTTTATAAGCTAGGGACTTCGTACTTAGTCCCTACATTGGCTCGTTTCGATACGGATGAGTGTTATGACGGTGTTCAGGTATTTCATCAGTCATGGAGGATGAACGTAAAAGACTTTAGATTAACAGTTGTATTGCATCGGTTAAACTGCTCGTTTGCAGCGTTGAACGGCTTTCCCTATTTTTCAGTAGCTAACCGACCTGCCGTTGCATAAAGATTCACGGTGATGTAACCGAGTGCCTGTATGTAAACTGCTGGAAACTTCGGTGTGAAATGTTAGTGAATTTGAAAACGATTGCAGAGGGGATGACATAACTCTCAGTGCAAAGCATTGGGGTACCGTGCGCTGTTGATGCCTGACCTCAATTGTGGACTTACCTTGGGGTGGCCTTGGAAACATACCTTACGAATGACATCCGTTTTTGATAACCCTATCTCTGAAACGTTTATGTTCGTCATCCTCTCAAGAGGGCATTCAATATGAAGCATACAACACAAGCATATAAAGTCGATCCAAGGAACTTGATCTATTTTCAAGGGTTGATTCTTTGAAGTCGTGATTGTCGAACGACACAGTCAGAAGTATCTGTTGGCGAACACACCGACCTAATATCGGTTGACCCACATGGAACCACACAGGTGACACAACCCTTCCTGAAGTTACAAATGATACATTTTAGGGCGTAATCATGCGAAGTGGGTAACAGGGTGCCAGTTTGTCTCATTCTAATTGCTAGGATGTTTTGTTGGTTTGTCTTGGGAAATTAGGGATACACGAGTTAAATAAACCAGCGTCTAGCTTCATATTGTTTTGTTTTAAAGGACATCAAGTAAACTTTTGAGCTTTATGAATGTAGGGCAATTCAGGATCACAATAAGAACCAGGAAGCTCAAGTACCTCTTGTTGAAGACTCATTACGGTTGTGTTTTAACCTGAATTGAAGCACCAAAATATCAAAAGGGAACAACATTTTTTTGCGTTCTTTTGTTCGACAGTTTTTTTTAGAGAGATTCCACAATAACCACTCGACTGCGACAACAGAGGCGAGGGACTATTTGAGAACGTTGTTCATCATTAGAGGGAAAGCAACTCAACACGCGTTTATGCCGTGACCGTACGTATGGCAACATTCCCTCTCAGAGAGAGAAGCATGGACCTGTGTGCGTTTACCGAAATTAAAACTGAAACGCGTAAACAAAAAACAACAACAAAAGAGAACATCCGAAAATTGCATCAAATTTAGGGCGTGTGAAAATTCGGTCGCATTTAAAAAAATAATACTAACTATGCGTGAGTATTTGTACGGCAGTGGTAGATATGCTTTTTAGATATGCTTTTTAATAAAGTGATATTCAAACTTCTGTAAAATTGTTATCTGAGTACTTTTTCTTTTAATACCATGGAACGATTTTTTTCTTTTTTCCGAGTTTTCAATGATTTTCGGTTACTTTCTTTTTTTTTTAATTTACGAATTAAAAAAGTAC
This sequence comes from Ixodes scapularis, assembly GCF_016920785.2. Classification (NCBI taxonomy): domain Eukaryota; kingdom Metazoa; phylum Arthropoda; class Arachnida; order Ixodida; family Ixodidae; genus Ixodes; species Ixodes scapularis. Next base: position 70,137,009 of record NW_024609837.1, read on the forward strand.
GAACCGAGCCTTCCACTTTTAATTTGTCTTCCCGGTACGACAGTGTCACCAAGGCAGTTTCTCTGTACTTTACAATGTTAGTGGACGTCGTCACAGGTACTTCATTTGTACATGGCTGGCTTGTCATGTGATCGCAGAATGCTGGTAATCGTTCGAAATTTGCCTTGACGAAGAAAAAACTTCAGAGTGTGCAAACAGTAATACGATGTAAAAATTACGCGCTCAGTAGCAATATGCCACTCCTATCTCAGCTCATGTGAAGTTTGTGCCCAGTCATGTATGCCACTTTCCAACGATTACAATTCCACAGCGCAGCATGCGATCTCCACAAGCCAGCATGCGCATTTTCGTCGCTTCCGAAAGCGAGAAAAGCACGCACCACACGCACGAGCGCTGAAGAAGCCATCAGCGAAAAGTCTTTTTCGGAATTGTGAATGGGGCCCCGTTTCGTCAGTTTATGATGCTGTGTAGCCCGTCTAAGAGTAATAGTTTTGCGATATCAACCGAGCGTTCATCGTTAACCCCGACTTGAAATTGGACTTCAGTGCCGCGTCATCTAGAGTCAGTATACATACGCTACGCTAAGAGTATGGGCGCTTAATTCCCCGATTTTCCAGAGGGCACCGCCAGAAAAATAGGGAATGAAGCGCTCTGTACTTTGTATATTTTTGTACCAAATACAAAGTGGGCGCTATTGGTGGTAGCTACCATTCAGAAATGTAACATTCCGAGCTTCGAGAACGGCCTCAGGAAGCTCAGGCGATATCTTTCTACTCTGAAGGGGAGTGTTTTAACATCTATGGAACACACAAAAAAATAATTTACTACGATTTTATATATAAACTGTCGGATAACTGTCAATAATGATTTTAAGCACCAATATGGCTCAAGTGTACTTACTCGAAGGCATTTTTATTTGTGGCTCTAGCTTCACCTACCTCCACCAAGTAAGCTTCGTTTAGAGAGTACTGGCACTCCACTCCCCGGTTGGTTATGCTGTAGGCGCCGCCATTTTTTTTTTTTTTTTTTGCTGAACGGACGGATGTATGCTAATGGCTTTGCCCATTATAACGGGCGGTAGCTTGCGCCATCTAGTCTATGCATAGTGCAAAGCGGGCGCGATAGACGATAGTTTCAATCGAAAAATGCGACTTCCTTGGCCTAAGGTTAGTGCACTGATCTGTACTATAGTAGGCTGGATTGCTGATTGGGAGCCCATCGGTGGCACTACAGGCGGCCATTGCTTCACGCCAGGCAATACACGCCAGTTTATGGGACAAACACAAAAGTATGACTATTAAACCTTGTACGCGCAGCTCGAAGGCGAGTATTTTATGATATGCTGCCATCATTACATCGGGTGTTTTGAACTCATATCTATATTTGTCGAGTGTTCGAATACCGGTTTCAAAAGAATCAAACGTGCAGGAGCACCACTGAATGTACCGACGTCGCTTGCTTTCAGTCGCAAATTAAACGACACGTTGAACCAATGAACATCACGCTCTCTGTTTTAGTTCGTCCTAGAAGCCCTCACCGCATTTCAAAGCAAAAGCTTGCACCAGAAGTACTCTGTACAAGTGCTTGAAACGATGCGACTGTCCCCTGTAATGGCCTGCTAACTTATCGTCTGCTATGCTCTGATGACTTTGAAATCACGAACGAGTTCACATTGACCCTCGTTAATCCTTGTCTCACTGAACCGCATCACAGTTCACGCCCAACAAGGTCGCAACACGCGACCATCAACTACAAGACAGTTATTTAAAAAGAAATGATATTCTAACACTTTCGACATTTGTGCCCAGATTATCAGTGGTCCTTCCGCGAAAACACGATGAAAGTTTCATCGTCGAGACCAACCTCCTAAAATAAAAAATTTCAGATTTCTTTTTTCAGTTTCTTCTATAGCGTCACATGCATCAGCTGATGTCGAGTCATGGCTGCCAATGGTGCCGCCCGACACCAGCAATGCAAGGCTCTATCCGCGACCCGGTCTACTACAATAGAGATTAGTGGGCAGATCGGACGATATCGTTGTGCTACGTCGCGTACTGTTTTAACATTTATGAAGGACGGAAAAGCGTTTCCTTCGCTTTCAAATAAAACTTTAGATAAAAAAAAACAATTTAAAAAAAGAAAAATCACCAATACGGATGAAGTGGCACTTACTTCGACGTTACAAGCATCGCGAAAGCTTTTGTGCCCGTGACGGCCCCGGAGAAATACGCCAACGGTCATCACGTGGTGCTCGCAAAAGGGAAAGAAGGAAGTGCCTTCTCTCCTTTGCCCGTCGTTTTCCTTTTTTTTTTTTTTTTTTTTCCTGGCCCATTCTGTTTCTCCTCACCACTCGAGGCCGATCGCTCCGGCACTGTCCGGTGCACGTACACAGAGCGCGCCAGCCCGGCTACCGCTAGCTACCGCTACCTCGGACAGCAACCAAGGCAACCCGGCGGTGCTGGGGTCGCACGATCTCACGCCATTTTGTTTCGGTTTTGCTTATATATATATATATACATACTCTTTCGTTTGATTTTTGTTTTGTCGTTGCCTTTTTCCTGCAGCTTTGAGTTTACTTTGTGGCTCGTTGACGTTGGGCAGTGCTTGAACACATTTTTTTTTTAAAAAAAAGGGGGGGGGGGGGGGCGTTAAAGTTACGTGGCAATAGTCACAGACGACTTAGAAAATGTAAGGCGGGGCGAGTGTGTATGTTAATGTATATGTTTATAATATTTTCTAGAATATGTCGATAATCGTTTTAGTGACTGGTTTAATGAGTCCGGTGGCAATTGCGCTGTTTCTCGGCAATTAATTATTAAAGGCTAAACCAATTTAAATTTTTTTTTGCTGAAATTCCGCGGGCATTTAGTAAAAATGTATTTTGTTTGCAGAAAATGGCTAAGGCTAATTGCATGCGTCGTGTGGGAAAGTACCGTTTACGGTGCGTCCGCCTAGTATATCGTGTGTGCGTATATTTTAAAGTTTCTCGACGTCCTTTTTTTTCTTCAAAATCACGAGTTTATTTTTTGTGTTTTCTTTCGATGTTTCGCTGATGATGATGCTTAGTATCTTTGTTCGTTCGCAGTTCACTCAAGAAGACTTTTCGTCTTCGTTTGCCACTGACTCTCCGAAACAGGCACATCTGGAATTAAATTACGATCATTATAATAAATATTCTTCAACCCAATTTTCTTCAGTGTAACAGACTGTGGAGCACTAATGAGATGCACAGTGTCGTCACGCCCGGCCTTTCTTAAAATGTTGGTGGCTACGTCATCAAACTTCCTCATATACCGCCGCGTAAGCGATCCTTCAATCTCTAATCTCACATGGGCACTTGCATTCGCATTCAAAGACAATCCTTCTTAAAGAAAAAGGTAAAATATAATATAGATATATAGATATATATATATTGTGGAATTTACGCCCACAATTAAGGAGGGCTAATTAAAACCAGTCCTTCTGCACGCTATTCAAAAAATAATTTACTACCATTACAATTACTTTTCCTTTATTATGCATTCAATTATGCTGCTTTATTACTTCGGAAGAAAAGTAATTGACCGTTACTTAAAAAAGTAAACGCAACTTTTCTGAGTCTTGATATTTTCAAAAGCGACACTTTTTTTTTTCATCCGGTTTATAAATTAGATTAGTGGTTCTCCAATGGGGGTCCGCGAACCCTTTGGGGCCCGCGAAGCCCAGCCTCATCAGTCAAGCCCGGCAATAAAAGTTGTTTTTTTCAGGTCGAGAAGGAATGTTTTTGTTTTCGGGCAAGTTTTCTCGTGTGTATGTCATTAAGAGAGGTCTACCTTACACCAAGTCCTTAGTTATATACATTAAATCATGATCATAATTATCATTTAGCTTTCTCTTTTCCTTATCACGAGCGGGGTCCTCCATCATCTCCGCCGATCCACAAGAGGTCCGCGAAACATCAATGGTTGAGAACCACTGAACTAGTAGTTTTAATGAAAGACATTTGATTCTAAAAATGAAAAAAAAGGCGATACCTTGTTTGCGGTAACGGCGTCGTCCAGTGTGTCTCGGTCGGAATTCGAACTCGCGGAATGAGTATCCACGGCACGACGTTTTCTTTTTCTTTTTTTTAGTTGGGCGCCACCGTCTAATCTAGATGAAGAAAGTCAATTCATAGGGGCTCTCAATAAACACATTCGATTGGCTATTGTTTCGTTATGTAGGATTTTCTCCCACCTTTGTTTTGTTGAATGAACTCACCTCAATCATTCACGCGTCGACAGAGCCCGCATGTCAACACTTCGTCTACTGTCGCCACGCTTAATATAATCCCCGGCGGCATTAGGTTCACACTTTTAGCAAGTCGTGACTTGTCCTTCCCGTTCGTATATGCCAATTCAGCGAGCAAATCTGCTGCAGAGCGATAAGAAGACGACCGGAATTCGCCGCGACCTGCGTTTGTTAAGGGAAGCTGAAGAGAGTCTTCAGAAAAAAAAAAAAGGTACAGCTGGATTGTAGAGCATTTTTATCCCGTGAATCTAAATATCCCGCTTGTTTTTCCCGAAGATGTAACTAACCAAGGGAAAACATGAAAAAAAAAAATACATCCGATCAACGTTTTTGAATTAGCTCAGTTGCGAAACTGCTCATAGACGCTGCCTCTTCGAGCGGTACACCCCGCTCTCACCTCGGCTGCCGTGGTAACTGCAATGTAATCTAGGGAATACGTATGTTTCAAAGCACAGCGTCTAGATGTCGTTCCGCTGTACTCTATGGAACACACAGTTTTGAAGCGAAAATCTAAATGGGGCGTAAAACGACGGGAGGCGAGCTCAAATGAATCAGGGGGGAGTACACCCCTTCCGCGGGTGTTCCGCAACTGACGTAATCTTTAACATTGCCTCCGACTAGTCGTGGCGTTATACAAGTTTCAAGTTTCAAGTTTCAAGTTTATTTTTCTCTTCAATGAAGAGTGGGAGGATGGGAAAAAAGCAGTAGGAACTGCTTGACAGAGCAGTTCCTACTGCTCTGTCAAGATCTTTATACCGCCAAACGCGCCTCGCTCGTGTGGCCGGCGCGTGCAATTGGAAGCTTGTCAGTTATATTCCCCCACACTAACACCAGTCGCCACGTCTTCTTCTGACCTTTTTGAAGATAGCAAAAGTGCGCTTGCCTAGCTTTGATAGGCGCTGTAGAGACGCGACAGCGAAGATTCGGAAAACTTTGGATATGACGTCAGGCTCCGAGTAGGAAGGGCTCAGCGATATTTTGAAAATTTCGTCCTGAAACCTCCATGCGCCATATTGCAAAAAAAAAAAAAAAAATCTCGATATTTGTGATTTTTTACGCCAAATAAAGACGGTGTAAGTGTTTCTTTTCTTCAAATACAGAGCCGTTGCAGTTTGGCGCCGGCGCTGCTGTCGGTTAGTACTGCGCGTGCGTAGGCGCTTATTCTCAAGCTAATCTCGGTTTTGCGCTCAAGTAGTGCTTACGCCTGTTGTGGGAAGAAACGAGCTCGTTCGCAAACTGCCCGTTGGTCTATACACCTACTCATGTTTACAAACAAACCGGAGCGCCCCTAGCGGACGCCACCGGCGCCGCGCATGCGCGATGGAGTGTGGGCAAGAAGCTCGCCGTCGCCCATAAACAAACCATTGAAATGCGATGTTGTCGGCGTCGGTGTCAGTCCCCCTGCCGTTTTTCGCGTTCGAATTGTTGATTCTACGTCTTTCTAGCAATGTCTGACTGCTTGAGCGGCCTAAGCGAAATTAACGAGGCTCGTTACACCGCAAAATGTCGCGCGAATATTATGACGTGCGGCGATTCCTTCCGCGTGGACGCCGCAGAATGTACGCTAATGCCTGATTCGCATGATGAGATTTCCCTCACAATTTTCAGTCGCGACGTCGCTCGGGCTGCAAAAGCGTGAACCGTAGCTTAGATGGTCGACGTCGATACTGAAAATTGCAAGCAGAACCGGACCAAGTGAATCAGGCATAACAAGTCAGTGATGGCCACTGGTAACAATGATCAACATCTCCTTGTACCTACTGTTTACATCAAGCCTGCTTACCAACCTTCAAACTTAAGTGTTTTGAGGCCTGCACTTACTTCTTATCGCAAGTACCGGGCCAAACTCTGGTCTACGGGCCGGTGTCGTCTAAAAGAGCAGACGACAAGCCGAAGCGTTTGAAAGAGCAGACGACAGTTCGCACGATCAGGCGGCCGTTTGAATTTGAAGACGCACTGAACGTAGTCCGCAGGTCGTTCGTACAACTTGGCGGTTTCCGGCGTTTCTGTTGAAACAAGACAACCAAATCTGATGACCACGAGTATCCGTGAATTCAACCCAAAATGCTTCCCGCCCAAGCAATCGTGGTCCGACGGCGTCTACTTTTCCCTTTTCACGGCACATATCCACGTTCTCGGACAATCCGAGCGCATGATAACTGACCTGCAAACTTTTCTCGACTCTTTTGGTACAACCCCAGTCGCGGATTTTGACGAGAAGGAAGGTTTATGTCTGTTTCCTTTCAAAACAACGCCGGAATACACGTCTCAAATGGGGGCTTCCGCCCACAGCCCCAGATCGGAAGTGCGCCCGACGCTCCACCACCGCGCCGTGACGTAACAGAGATGAGTTCGTGTATAATTTCACAGACAACGATATTCACCCGTTGACATAAGAAAAAGCAGAAGCTTTTTCTCCAATCCTAATACCGGGGTCCTCCCACCGCTAAACATTGTACAGAAAGACGTCTGCTCACACTGCCCACGGTGTGCTTGTTCCTTATAGGGCGGTCTTGTAACCTTGCTCAGAAGAAACCTGTCTGCACGTAGACACACGTATGTGCGAAGCAAATGTTTCGAACACGCTTGCGGTCTATCCGCAAGTAATTCGATGAGTCTGTCGTGATGTCTGTGGCCCACACCGTGTCCTTTGTAGGGTGTACGAGCGGTCCGATTGCGGCGTCGCGAACCATCCGCAGAAGCGACGCTTATTAACACAAATCTGTTTATCCCGTAGCCCGAGGCTGTATTTGTTGTCTCGATCAAACTGCAAGTGATATTGGGTTTGCTAGAAGTCTCGCAAAACAAATAGCCGACAACTTGGAGGGTCGAAGAAGCTCACTCGGAAGGGTTCCGATAATATAGACATTATTATTCCGGGGTGGTCGCTGTAGTTGGGCGGTGAATTTCTTTCTTGGGGTAAAACGTGGGAAAGTGTCCCGCGGGGACTGGGTATTGACACACGAGGCCGCCGTGTTGACACACGCCACAAGCCACGGTTCCTTTGGCTTGTATTTTTTGTTTCGGTGAAAAAGACTTTTCGCTCGTACTGTGTCGGAACCAATTAGGTCCAGAACAGAAGTAGACGCTGCACTATGCTAAAACGCAAAAGCAAAAACGTACAGGGGGAATGTTCGAGAGCTTTATTCGTTCAGAGGTGGTTTTCCCAATGAGACTGGGTGACGCTGGTTCAGCACCGAAGAGGAAAAACTTGACAAAGTGCAGTAAGAATGTCAAGACGAAGTCTTTAACAGGCATCACGATCTAATGATTATACGACCGCACTCTATCACAACGCCCTTCACCATTCAAACCTCTAGGATAGGCGATTAAACCCAGTAATGATGACTGAGTTATGCAGCCAAAGCTTTTCACCCACTTGCTCCGGATTTTTTTTCTTCTTATATATACATCTTTACTTCAGATGCTTTGAACTCTAGTGTGCTGGGACAGTGACAACGTGGTCTATGTTAGTCAAGGTTTACCGGCGTCCGTTTATGTAATCAGCAATACGCGATTGAACGTTACACTCGCGATATTTTGCTCGACTATAATTTAAAAGGAAGGTATCACAAAATCACAAGCTTTAAATTAACTTTATTTAAACTGTCTTATCAGCTTTCAGAACTGTGGGATGGGAAGCTGCCAGATTGTTTATTTCTTGTGAGCGATGTATTCTTACTTTCTGGAATAAAATAGTTTTGAAGTGCCGCCATCACTGAGAAAAACGCATAGAAAATTTGAAAACACGTTTTTCTCAGATTTTTTTAGTAGCAATATCACGTAATAAACGAGGACAAAAGGATTGGGCACATAGAAAGGCAAACACAGCGATTACTAACAACTCACGTTTCTTCTAGTTCATTCTATGAAACATGACCACTGTATGAAGAAAACAAAGAAACACTGAAAATCTTCGCTCATTACACTGACTATACCGATTCTTCTCGTTTTCTTTATACCCTGCTTCTGCTGATTCATACAAAAAAGTAGAAGAAAAAACGGGACTTGGTTTGTCAGCCTTCTGTTTGTCTTTCTATGTGTCCTTTCACTTTTTGTCCTTGTTTATTACGCGCCGTTGCTACTAATATGAACTCACAACAAGTTGCCCATGCTTCCATTTTATTAGTTTTATTTTTGACCTCAACTTGTCTTTTAGAAAAGGTTTTAATTCATAATTAAATAATGTGTTGAGTCCCTTTGTGATGTTTACATTCTGAAATGTACTATGGAAGGCAACTGTAAACTTAGTTTTCGCATTTCCACGGTTTTAATTACGAAAAAATGCAATTCTTTAGCATGATGCACACAAGAAAAACTTTAGTGCTTACATATCCACTTGATCTAAAAATCGCACTATTTTTGTAATTTTTTTCTACAGCCGTGTGATACAGATCTTATACTGCATGTTTCACCACAACTGGCCATTATCATTACTGCTTTTGAACGATACCTTTTGTCAGCAGGTACAGTGTTTATTACACGTTTTGGTAAATAATAAAAAAATCATTTATAAACTTGCAAGTATGAATGAAATCTATTTTTATTACTGTTAATATGTCCTTAAATTTTATACAAATAAGGGTAAATGTCAGGAGGTCTATATTTCAGAGTGTCACAGGTTCGGATGTTAAAGATCCCATTTAAACAAACAAATTTGGAATTTGACTTGGACCGCTCTCCAGGTGTTAGGACCACACCTTGGCGATAGACATCCTGAGAGGCGGGAGGAATTGAGAGCAAAGCACGCCGACGTTAAGAACAGTATTTTATAAAATAATTCAAAAGTAAGGGAACGACGCACAGGACGTATACACAGTCGAAAGAAGGAAAGAAAAAAATATCACAGGTCAAATCGAGGTTGTCATACAGTTTTGGAGGGGGAGAGCCGAGTCAGGGTCCCAAGGTGCCGGTAGAGGTCCGGTTCGTTGCGCCGCCAGTCGGGGTCGAAAAGCCGTGGTGGCTTGGGTGTTGTAGTGACGCACAGCACTCACTCACGAGCACTCACACCCCTCTCCGTCGAATGCTTTCTCGGTGGTCGAACAACCATACCGCCGCGGACCTGCTCAGCGCCGACCATCCACACCGTCGCAACCTTGCTCCGCGGTTTGTTGCACTACCCTCGCGCGCCTGTGATCCCGTCTTTTTTTTTCTCTTCCTCCGATCTCGCACGAAAACAAAAATCCTAAGCCCGCGCTCCTGTCCTCGGCGCTCGCGCACCCCACTCACAAACACAGGAACGTACAACACCATAGCCATGAAGGACAAAAATAGTTATTGAATTCTGTGACACAGAGTAGTGTCCTCTCTGAATAAATCCCTGGAGGATAGTACTTTTAAATGTTTCTTCGTTTATGGTGTTAGTTTTTGTACACGAATTTCCTGATTGAGGCCATGCAATTCACCAATTGAAGATTGCTTAGTGTAGCAATGTAATTGATTTTTATTTAATGTGTTCCTGTTTTCTCTGTTTGATTTGTTTTGTACCCCCACCGGCAGGTTGTTATTAATATAACAACCTGCCGGTGGGGGTACAAAAGGCCCTTAGTAAATTGTAAACAAATTTCCAATAAAGACCCTAGATTACCCGATGGACAAAGCGCGACACTGTTAGCGCAAACAAGCGATCGCCGTTTTTCCAGTTTTTCCTTTTACACCAAGGGATGTCATCCAAGTTGTTATTGCTACGGAAATAGCTTATTTAGTTCTATAATATAAGCGATAAAATTTCATGCTCGCTAATACTATTTATAAGTAAAATGCGAAAATGTGTCCATGTCGTGTTCGCGCTAACAGTGTCGCGATGTGTACTATAGCAAAGTTGTTCATCTAAAGCGGAGATACACGTCCTTTGTCTGAACGGCGATCTTCATTCTCTCTTAACTGGCACACACGCACAAATGTTTGCGAGCAAACGGTATTGTTTATAGACGATGAACTTATACATTCTGACGCTCGCGCAAAGCCTATTCATGATCAAACCTATAATCGCATCGCAGGTTTCCATTACCTCCCCGAGTATCAGAGCTCACCGGAAAGACTTCAGTCTAAACCTGGTTTCACACCTCACGCCAATTTGCTTTGGAAGGTTGTCATTGCGTCGCAATTCTAGAAACGAGATTGAGAGACAGAGTTGTTAAGCCCTGTCGAAAGGAACGAAAACCTAACAAAGGTAAAAGTCCCCTGTGCAAATTCGGTCCCGTGAATCCGATACAATTCTCTTTGTGTTATTTACGTCCCGGTTGCTCTATTATTTACCTCTGGGACTGAACACACAATGTGGGCGTGGCCCAAATTTCACTCCACAAATTGATTTTCCGCCCGAAATTTTATTTAGATCAGGTTGTTTTCCTTTTTACCTTGCAAATTGTTTTTCGCCGCGTTGCTCCACATAATGTTGTGTTCGGACTACAACCAAGCGGAACAAATATTCACAATGTAAGAAGCACTTCCAAAATGCGACGAAAGAAGGATTGCTTCAGGAAGATGTACTTTTTACCGTTACGACAAGGCAAAAGAGACCGCAACGAGCACCGCCTAATTGGACTGGCTTGTTCCGCATCTATTTTGGCCAAGTAGACATTGGTTTAGTTTGTGTCGGGTGGGTCGGGTCGGGTCGGGTTGAGTCGGGTCAGGTCGGGTCGGGTCGGGTCCGGTCGGGTTGAGTCGGGTCAGGTCGGGTCGGGTTAGACAGTGCCGGGTCAGGTCAGGTTGGGTCAAGTCGGATCGAGTCGGGTCATTTTGGGTCGGTTCGGGTCGGGTTGGTATGAGTGGGCAAAGTCAACCACGACAGGTGTCAATACCGGCCACGTGTCAGATTCAGACCACGTCTGAACAAATGTGGAGCCTACAACCCTGAAGATGCCTTCATGTTATACTAGAACAGGAACTATATTGGTCCTATTTGACATCTGCAAAAACAAATAACCTGACTGGGGGAATGAACGATTATGCACCTTTAAGGTACATTCCACCAAATCAGGACCATTGTATTAGGCAAATGATAAATGGGAGCTATAAACTCGTCGTCACAACAAAAAACGTTTCGCACCACATTCGTACGCTACGCGAAGTAGTTCCTACAAAATTTGGCCGTCGAAGTAAGAAACGGCACTTTTGGTGCTTGAAACGTGCACATCTTGATAGAACAACGTACACCTAGTCTAAAATTCACCTACGTATATATGATTTGAACGCATAAAAGGATAAATTAGTGCAGTTTCACGAGGTGCTGTGCCTGAGGTGAATAGGAATATATTTATTATTTTTTTATTAATTAATACTACTATCTCCTTCGGGAGATATGGTAGTAGGGGGTGCATAGTGCTTTTATAAAGTTGTACATTCATAGTTATTTTATGCACAGGGGAACAAGACAATGAATGTCATCATTGTACAGTATCGAATAAAAAATAAAGCAAAGCAGAAAAAATTCTACAAAAAATACCGTCAGTTGCAGGAGTTACAAAAACTGTGGGTTAGCAATGAGTGATGACTCAGATGTTTATGACTCGGATGAATTTATAGTTTTGGGTACGGCTCTCCGAGCAGCAACCAACATTATGGCGTATCGTGATTATACTCGCTGGAGTCTGTACGGCTCTTGACCGTGAAACGCCTACCTGAATTAGTGTACGCACTTGATTCAAGATTCGAATCTCCGAAGCTATCGGCATAGAGTTATTACAATAAACGCTAGAGGCCCAGCTGGCGCTAGTGTGCTGTTGCATTTTGAAGCAGACAGCGAGCAGTCAGAAATTGACTTCCGGTGATGCATTTCTATGGGAAAAAGCGAGTGCATTTTCTCTTTGCGCTCGATTATAAGAGCAAATATCACGAATAATTTGTATGTACTAGGCAGATTGGAACATTTCTCAGTCAGCAGACGAAATAATTGGTCAGTTACAGAATTTTTATTTGAAATTCGCGGCATGAAAAACGATGTTAAAACCGCTTCGTACGTGTATTTATGTGCATTATCGGACACTGTCAGCGCGAACACGGCGTCGACGATTTCCAGCATGGGAAATATCGTGCCAAACGAACGAAGGACATGTAGAAAACTAAGAGAGGCGGCAAAAACTACGCAGTAACACTGAATAAGTGACTTTTGTGCATGCAGACGATCAAAATAAATTGAAAGCCACGTAATATAGCCCGATTTGCAATAAATAAGTACAGCTTTATTCTTTCTGCTGGTGAATATGTGCGAAGATGCTTGTTCTCCGTTCAAATCATCCCCCGCACGCTCCAAATCTTTGCAAATAGGGGGAAGCCAGAGGACAGGTGCGCGATAAAAACTGCCGGACAGAGGAAATAATAAGAAAACACACCTTTCGTAGCCCACGTACTTTATTCTTTACCGTTCCAAGGTTTTTGAACCACTCGTAAAGATGCACGACGGGGCCATTTTCATATAGTAAGAGTACAGGCATATTAGCAATATATAAGCATCAACGGAATGCTGGCGAACTTTGAACACACTCTACGTTCCTTTCGATCGTTATTTTGCTTAGAATCGTCGCTCGTTTCTACACACCTGCCATGGAACATAGGTTTGGGCCTGAAATATAGCGAAGTTTAGCATCGTTCAGTGGTAAAGGAAAAATGCTGTAACTAAAGCAATTACACTTTCACAATATTAATAAAGGTACAGTCGGGGACAAAAGTCTCCAGGACACGCGAGCTGCGACTGAAACGCATTGCTCTGCCATCTGCCGGCGGGTCGCCTGGTTTCGAGGTCACAGAAAAGCGCATGCGCGTCCTACTGTGCCTACCAACATGTGCGCTTTCCCGCTCTTCTGCGGCGCGGCGCCTAACTCGGAATAGGGCGCGTGGTATCGCCTCAGAGATAGCGCTTACTGACATGACACCTATAAAGCAAGAAGTCACGGCAGCTCAACTGGGGGTTAACCTGAACTGGTTATAAAGCAAGGTGCGCTGACACGGCGAAATGTGGCGCAATATCCCAGCCGGTATCTCGAGTCTTGGAATGTGTAGCAGACGCTCGTCAGCCGCCAGGGCTCTCTCTGAGGCGGTACCACGTGCCCGATTCCTAGTTAGGTGCTGTGCAGCAGAAGAGCGGGGAAACACACATGTTTGCAAATAGAGTAGGACGCGCATGCGCTTCTGTGTGATCTCGAAACCAGGCGACCCGCCGGCAGGTGGCAGAGCAATGCGTTTCAGCTGCAGCTCGTACGTCCTGGGGACTTTTGTCCCCGACTGTACATACTATCCGGTACAGCCAAAATAACAAAAGTTAGTCGTGTGATTTTTCGGCGACGAGACAAAATCCACGCGCGTTTTCCCATAGGAATACACAGGCAGACTGGAAAAGTAGACTGCATGCTGTCTGCTTCAATTTGCAACCGGAAGTCCCGTAGACACTAGCGCCAACTGAGCCTCTAGCGTTTATTGTACTAACTCTTAGGCTTTCGGCGCCGACACCGTTTATTTTTATTCCATAAAGTTTGTTCTTTTGTTTCATACAAAGAATAAAAAAATTGCAGTGACTTAGCTCGGCTATGCCAGGATATACGTAGCGTGAGCGGTCGGGCACGTCGCCCAGCCTCCTGGCGACGCCGCTTTGCTAGACTTTACTCCCTTTGCTCCGGTGTCTCCGCAGCACGTTTAGCATTCTTCTGTTCGCTCTGCCTACGCTCAACCGCTGATTGCCAGGCAACTACTTCGGGATCTGATGAGTTAAGCTTCTCCGCTCTTCTGCGCCGCTGAGCAGCGATTTCGCTCTCCTTCTCCATGGCTATACCGCACTGGCAAACGCCCAGTTATATGTATACCCACACTGATACATCTGCGCATGCGCACGAAATGAGAGGCGCTATCAAGCGGCTTCGGTGCAGCGTCAGACTTGTCTACTGCGCAACGGAAGCGCACAGCTGGGCAGGCTGTGGCGCCAGTGCGTCTGCCACGGCTATGACGTCACTCCTCTGGAATACGCAGACCGGCGAGGCGCGCGCGGCGGCGGCTCCGGCGCGCTAGCTGTACGCCGTGGGACGTCACTGCTCCTCGCTCATACGCAGCACTGCTCTTCAGGAGCCACGCGAAACGGCCCAACTTCGGCCAGAGTAGCTCACGCTACAAAAGATTGCATATGTATCTCACCGTGCGCGCGTTGCTACTCCAACTATCGACGCCTGTTTTATCCTCGCTATATCGCACGACCCCCAGACAATTTACGACCTAGACACTACCCTATCACATAAAAAATCAACACAGCATATTTTTTATTTTGATAGCGCAATTTATGCAGGGATATAGAAATACGCCCACGTACGCAGAGTGTCGTGGCTAAGAACCTTTCTAGAGCAAACAACATTTATTGCAGCGGCCCGGTGCGGCCGTGAACGTCGCCAGCGAGCGTCCATACTTCGGTTTACCTTACGATCAAGCGCAGTGGAACCTACCAGTCATCCCGGCCAATCCAGCGCATCTCGAGACAAGCGCCGTACGCGTTACTGCGCCCTTCCTCGAGGACACGTGACACTCTCGTGACATTTGATTGGTTGAGATAGCTCGTAACACTCGACGCGGTTCGTTGCGAGGAGAAGCGAAGCGCATGGCAAAAGTTTCGTAACAGCTTCCGAACGCAAGAGCAAAGCTCCACGTTAGACGTACACGGCTTCGAGAACGTACGTTTCCTTTTTTTTCTTCGATGTTATAGGAATAGGAAATTGATCTTCTCGTGTGACGCGCCGTCGAAGAAAAAAGGGGGTAAGAAAACAGGGGAGCAGTTACGACGTCGGGGACAAAGACTGCGTGCTCAATCAAGGTTCAGGTCTCGTCCGAATAATCGTGGGCGAACATGATGACCTTTGCGGCTTGTTTGTGTTTGGTTATTGCGCGACAACTATTGCAGGGGCGTTTTTGGGCGTGTGTGGGTCGCGCTCTGATGGGAATAGTGAAGGGTCGGTGCTGGTGGTCGCGCTTAGAATTAAAGGCCCGCTCGAGCGCACGGCGTCGCTTTGTTTGCGTTGCGTTACGTTACGTTACCTAAGCGCGCGTCTGCTTACGCTGCCAGTCACAGGGCCGTGGGGGGTTTGCACGAGGCGTGGCCGCCAGTCCAAGGAGTAGCTTTGGCACGCGACTGACGAAGCACTCGTAAGGTTGGAACACGTAAGCGAACGCTCACGGGTGAATTAAAATGGCATTAATGTGAGCGGGCCTTTAAATGCAATTGGGTAGGAGAGGAAATAAAAAGAAAGACGGAAAGAGTTGTATGCAGCGTCCAACTTTAATTTGCACATACACACCATCGACTAAAAGTCGAGATATGGGATGCAATATGTGGCGTGCGCGACACGACTCCGTCACGTGATCACACAAACCACGTGGGTACTTCCGGTTTTTAGAGTGCAGCTCTTGGGTGCCCGTTTCCGGCTTGAGCGGCGTTGCCGTCGCCGTCACCGCGGGGTGCATTACGGGAAACGTCCCATAACCCACCACGGTGACGCGCGCGTTGCATTATGGGACGTTTCCCATAATGCACCGCGCGGAGGAACGAGGGAGGAAGATGGGGGAGGAGGCCGGAGGAGGAGAGAGCGGGAGGAGGAGAAAGACGGAAGAGGAAGAGGAGGGCAGGGGGAGGAGGGGGAGGAGGCGACGAGCACGGGAGGAGTAGATGAGGAGGGAGGAGGAGAGGGTACGGATGAGGAGGAGGGACATACCCTCCCCTCTGTACCCCTTCCCTCCTCCCCCTCAAGCGCTGCGCTCTGATTCGCCATTACAGGGAGTTGTAAACGTCTTTTATGTTCTTCATTATAACATCCAATAGCATTCGGACGTTTCTGAAATCGACCAGGAGCGTATACTCCTATACTCACCTAGAGCATGAGTAACAAAGGTCGCCACAAAGGCCCAAGACCCGAACATGTGATTATAACTACTTAGCCGATTAGCTCGCGTTATTTGCCGACAAGAACGCCAAAGATCCAGTCACTAGGCAAAAAGCGTGAACTAAACCACGCCCAGTCTTTCTTGCGCTGTCAGTCAGCATAATCGATAGCGAGTCCCAACCAAAGACGGAGTAGAGTCGGATAATAAATGATGTATTTTGAGGACTTGGCCGTCTCAAACATTACCATATGCTCTATCGAAGACGGGGCATATGTTCACGTCACGTTGTTAACCAACAAATCGATCTCATTGAGCGTTTCACGCATGCATGGCGCTGCCATAACTCTGGTCAAAAGGACGCGGGCGCAAGTGCGTGAGACACATCGTGCCCTTTCGTGCTCTGCCCGAGCTGACCCTGCAACGGGGGTGTCGGGCGTGCCGAAAGGCCACATTTGCCACAATGCATTGTATGCTTAACAATACAGGCTGGTGAGATCAGTTTAGTTGAATTTATTTTATTTAAAATATAAATTACGAATAAATGTTTTGCCTGACCGTCTGAAAACAAAATAATGATTTATCAGTAGTGACTAATTTGCGAGGCCAACTGAAATGATTTAAAGTGCTCATAAATCTTCAGAAAATGTAATTCACAATCTTATGATGATCCTATCTAAGAAATGTTATATATCTTTTTCAACGCCCTATACATCGCGTCTCAGTCACGCTAAACGAATTAATCGGCGATATCACTTGAACATTTCTTACCGAGTAATGCAACTGGGGCCTCAAAGAGGAAAATATTTTGTTTTTCAAACACCGGCAGCTGAACCGTATTGCTAAGCACGAAATATAACTAATCCAGTAACATTTCACTACAGATGTCGTTGCTGACATCTGTAGTGACGAAACGAAGCCAGATTAATATCGGAATAGGATGTAAACTAATAATTATTTTTGTTGCGCTAAAAGGTATTCATATAGAAATTTGAATATTTCGGTATGCCTGGGCCAGATGCCTCGGATCAAAACTAGCTTTCCTATCCTTATCAAAAGAGTAACGTTGTGTTCGTACTGCATGAACACCAATAAGCAAAGTCCCGAATTTTCCCTTTATTGTTTTCTTTTATATTAAAACTCAACCAAACCAGACGGACAGGCTGCTAGGAAAGTGCTAAGTGTCTTCTTGTACTAGAGTCATAAGGATTCTCCTACAGCCATTTATATCTTATCCTCTAAGATTACAGTGACGGCTCACTATATTTCGCTTTATTATTAGAATTAACTGGTAACTTTGTCTGGCGGTTGAAGACACAATCGGCTGCATTCGCCGATTTTTATATTGGAACGCACTTTAATATTATTACTTCCTTTTTTGCTGTTCCACCCAGATGTGAAACCGAATTTTGATCGATGGGCCTACGTTCGCGAAGTTGTACGCTCTCGTTTATATATGCTCATTTTCTGACCGCTTGCTTTGCCGACTAATGGACTCTGTGTCCCATCAGGGTAGAAGGCAGCGCAGTGACCGAAACAAAATGTCGAAACATGCAAGATAAACCCGACCGTTATTTTTACCTCTATCTAACAAAAAAAAATTAGTTTTTTTTTTTTTTGTGAAACGCACTGTTGTACCACGTGACAAACAGCGAAAAAAATATACGTATTTTTGTACTTCGTTTTTGTTTTTGCCTTTATAGCACTTTTTCTGATTGTGTACTAGTGAGTTAATTTCTACTTTGTCAGCCTAACTTTATGTCCTTTTTTTTGGATTTTGGATTCTAAACAAGCTGTTAAGCGACCCACTCTTCGTCAACGGTTGATTGCAAACCTTCAAACCAATGCCTCAAAAAAGAAATGGGTCATGGCTTTGCTATCAACTTTATTGAAACCATTACAAAAATAAAGTCAGTCTATTAGGATACGTTAAAAATGGAATTACTAAATATGCCCGCAGGTACTTCACGAAATGTTTTCGAAAGTGCACGTGAAATGGAGGCCCCAAGCTCAGACACTGAGAACTTGCTCTTAAACATGCGAAATGGTAAGATGGCTGTTTCTTATTGCCCCCAGTTCTTAAGGCCGGTTCAGACACTTGCGTTTGAGTGCGCTGCGTCGAGAACCGAAAGCGAGTCACCGGCACATCTGTGCTTCGTAAGAAACCCGGAATCCAATTCAAGGAATAATCTTGGCGCGCGATATAAGCAGCAGGGATGTCCTGGTTTCTCGCAGCCGCAACGCAGTCAAACGCAGTCAAACGCAACTGTCTGAACCAGGCTTTACTTCTTTCCTGCCAGCGTCAAAATAAAGTAAAATAAACTAAAAAAAAAACGAGCGACAGTGTTTTTAAAACGTGCATTCCGCACCATTAAGATTGTCGGTTTTGGCAAAATATAAATATCAACTCGTTTTGAGCATGCGCTCTAAACAGCGCGCTCGCGTATAACGCCATCACAAGTGTCGAGCGAAGTCGAAGATACGAACTCGAGCATATCGCCTTGAAAACCATTTTCACTGCACGAGCTTTCGTACTCGGCAGGCGAGCACAAAGCGTGGCGCTCGTTTTTGCCTTTTTTTTTTACGCTTGCATTTATGCTGAACCGCACCACAGTGGAGAATACTGTGTCGAAGGAAAAATGTCAACTTGGGAACAGGGAGCTTGCTGAACGACGTAACCATATTCTGGGTATTCGACAGGGCTAGGTAAGGATGATAGGGTAAAGCCCAATCAGGCTTCAGATTATCCACGCACATATATATTAATTTTTTCACTGCATTTGCTATTCGACAATTGACATACAAAAATGCACGTACATAACGCGACATCGATATTAATCAGAACGTGTTAACCATAGCTCTATAGTACAGGACTTTCGGTACAAAACCGAATTATATCTCACGTCCTTTTTTTCTAAGGCCTATTGACGACTGAAATCGATTGGCTCCGTCAGTGATCGGTGTGGTATAAAATTATACTCTATTTTTTATTTTTTTTTTTGGTGTCAGATCAAGCCTCGCTTTATTTCATTTTTTTATTAACTTATACTCCGTCGCGTAGTTTATACGTTTGTTTGTATATCATTGTTTTTATTTTTCTCCCATCGTTCGACTGAGTACTCTGCCGAGGAGCGGAGGCCTGACTGACATTTGACGCTTTAATGCGCGTATATCTCCCTCTCCTCCACTGCAACTCCCGTTTAGGCGCAGGGGGTATTGCGTAAATAAAGACTTTCTACGTCACCTATTGGAGGCTAGAGCGGGGCACACATTAAACGCGAGTGTTTCGCCAATCAGCGTCGGGCGCTGGCCTTCAATAGCTGGCGTACAAGAAGATGTATCGATGGATGGATGGACGGTAATGGCTCTAGGCTTTGTAACGGGCAGTAGCTTGCGCCACCTACCCGTGAAATCCACAGTTATTATTCATTCCGTCGCTACATTGAACACAACGCGCCGTGTTTTTCTACAGTCACCGGAGGCCTAAGAAACGTGGGGCCTGCCTTCATTCGATCACGATTCGCTATTGGCTCTTGAACGTTCTTATCGGTCGATACCGCAATCTGATTGGTTGCGGAGCATTAATGAGATGCACCGGAGTTGCCTCTCCTTATCGTTCTGGAGTTCTCGGTGAACTAATTCTTGTTAATTGCACCTTTGCAATTGATGCACCTTTGCAATAACTGAATTATAGTCATAATTCTAGCTGTTAGAATACCTCGTTCTGCGTTACCGCCGCATTAAATGAAGGGGAGAGTGAGAGAAGAACGTAAAATAAGCTACAAAGACGGAAGAAATGTTTATTTATACACGCGGGAAAAAAAAATTGGTGTGGAGTCAAGACGTAAGTCCAGTCACGTGCTTTCGGGCAAAGTCGAAAGTGCTGTTTTTGAGCGAGGGAAACCGTTCCCGAGAGTTCTTATTTAATTTGGAGTTCTGTATACTCTTCCTAAGTTGTATTGGAAATGGAATATATATGTGTGTGTGTGTGTGTCGGGCCCCGGAGGGGGGGGGGGGGGGGAGGGACAAGGTAGAGGAGGAGAGATAAAAGAGGTAGTTGTAGAGAGAAAAAGAACAAGAGGGGTGTATATATATATATATATATATATATACATATGTGTGTGTGTGCGTGTGTGTGTGTGTATGTCTGTTTGTCTGTGTGTACACAAAGTAAAAAGAAAAGAGAAGCGGTGGAGAAAGGAATGAAAAGACAAAAAGAGAAATGAGACAGTTGCAGAGGATAAAAAGGAAAGGAAAAGAAACTGAGAAAAAAATTACGAAAGCAAGAAAGATGAAAATAAAACGTGAACTATATTTAGACAATGAATAGAATGAAAGCAGGGCCTTGAAATAAAGAAGATCCACTGCGTTCCAATTTAGGAACGGCTGGTTGTACTACATCACGGAAAGCAATTTCTAAGCAATAAAAAAAAAAACGAACGTGAACAAAATAAATTGAATAATCAACAAGATTGCGATTTATCAAACTGTCCCCAGGACGCGAGTTATATAACGATAAACAAAATATCGACCCCATAAATCCCACAGCAGAGTTTTGATTGCGCAAGGAGGCAGTGCTAAACATCCACGCCCAGAGTACGTGCTGTGTCAGAGAGAAGTGCACCCAAAGCGCGTACTTACCGAGACAGACAAATACGCTCTAATATCCCGTAAGACGTAAAATTTCTCTCAGAAACTGGTCATTTCGTGTTTAGCGGACTCTTAGCTTCGAATTGCAACATTGTGGCACTCTTCTTTTGTACCGACAACATTGGACTTTATACACGTTAACATTAGGTAAAGAAATACCAGTCGTCGTATCGGCAAGCGCCACGTCTGTTTGTGTTGGAAGACATTGGCGACGAGAGTGGTGTGAATTCTCGTGACGGATAGCCCAGCAGCACTGTCCGGTGTGCCAGCTCAATTTCGATTATTCTGCGTCATGGTACATGCAGCACATTGTTGCCAGTGGAAAGAGACAGCACCACAGTATGGCATCTCGAAAACACTGGGAACGAGCATCGTACACAGGCTCATATCTGGTGTACACCCGCTTCGTAGGTGTTTGCTTTTAATTTTTTTAGAGTGCCGGTGTACAACTTTTTCGTATGGCGTCTCAGCTGATGCCACACGGAAAAACGTGCAACGCGAGCGTGAAGAAAACGTTGCTAAACATACAACTTCATGGACTTGCTTCCACGAGAAGAAACATGGCGGTGGCCATGTGCCCCGCTTGTAAAAACCTGATGCAAAATCGCTTGGGTGTCTGGCAACACTGAGAGCGCCGCCATTTCAATGTTGGGAAGCGTCGTCTGTACCAAAGCACGTTGCAGGCACTGGAGACAACAGCGCGGATAGTGTGCGATTGCACGGCAGCTGTGTTTTCCGCCTTCCGACCGTGGAATCTGAACGGACAGTTTAAACAACCTACCGTAACTGGATGACGAGGCTCCCGAAGGCCTGTGCACGCTGGCGACAACCCCGTCGAAGCAGTGCAGCAAGTCCTACGCCTTGGCTGTGGAATCTTGCGCACTGCGGGTTGTCGCCAGCGTGTGCACGGGCCTCCGAGTTTCGTCAGACAGTTGAGGTACGTTGCTTAAAATGTTCGTCCAGATTCCGTGAACGGAAGGTGGAAAACACAGCTGCCGCCCAATTGCACACTGCCCGTATGGTTGTCTCCAATGCGTCCACCGTACTTCGGTACCGATGACGCTTTCCAATATTAAAATGGCGACGCTGTCATTGTTGTCGAACAACCGAGCGATTTCGCATGAGGTGAGTTGTGTGTTGGCGTGGCAAATATACTACAGGGTGCGCTCTGCCCGCTTGTTTTCGCCAGTGCTCAACGTTTACCCAGACACAAGGCCCGTGGACTTGGTTCTTTACGTCATCATCTTCGATAGAACGCGCTGAATAGTCTAGCGTAAAAAAGTGTCGATACGGGACGGGGCGACCAGAGCGGGATGCGACAGGCCGGATCTGTCCCGAAACCAGTCGTCAGAGGATGCGAGCTTGACTCACTTGGCCTTTGTGCTGATTAGGTGCGGGAGAGATGCAGGACGCATGCTGTAGTGTTTGCGCAGGCCGGATGGCTATGGGTAGTGTACTAAGGCTAGGCGCTGGGGCCGCAGCGACAGAATTTACTCCCCAATACTTGAACTCCTCTTTCGGTAGCAACGTTTTCAATACTTTGGGTGCCTGCACGTTGGTGGATTTTGAGGGCCAATCAAAGCTCTCGGCGCTCTTCGTCGTTTCTGAAATGCCACAGGAAGTTGTCCCCGCCTACCCGCATGAATGGACGCATACGGCTGAACCTTTTAAATGGGGCGGCGGCGTGCTTCAACAAGCTAGTGATCTAAAACAAAAACACATCTCCAAAGTAGGCCGCGCCATCGAGCGGTAAATACGTTACGGAGTGAAGTGGGGAGCTACGGCGTATCCAAGTGCACAGCAAAAACTGACGCTGTCTGGCGGCCGAGACATGAAAAAGGGGAAAAGGGATTAAATGAACGGCATCCGGCTCCCGGATAGTAAAAATGATTTCAAATGTTTTTGGCGTAGTCTCAGCACAAACCGAAAAAGGCTGTAGAATATCCTCGTTGTAGTAGTTCGGGGAAACTCCGCCAGACGGTGACTCCACGTTCATCTTTACGCCAACGGAACGCGCGATCTACCGGCAACGAACACAACGAGCACGAAAACTAAAAGAAAACACCCGAACCGAGAATCGCTACGCTCGCGAGTACAACGCGAGCAAACGAAAATAAAGCATAAAAAACTGGTGGACAAGCAAACCCAATTTCCGAGGCTAGCGGTCGGAAGAAGAAGGAGGTAGGTAGGCACACTCCAAGCTGCATCTTTTATGGCTCCCCGCACGCATTCGTTGAGCGAGTCTCTTGGAGGATGAAGTGCACAAACAAATAAAGAATAATGATAAACACGAAACTGGGGCGCCCCAATCGCCGCTATCTGCTCGCTCCATCCTTGGACGGCGTTTCATCGCGCGCCCGGGCCCGACGGATTCGTACCAATCTCGGCGGGCAGCTTGAGCTCGGGCTCCGGCTTAGGCCGCCCGGATTATCCGCGGATTACCGTAGTCCTCGTAGTTTCAACAACCCTTATCGTTTTGGGGCTGTGTTTCGAGAGGGTGTTGGGCAAGTGGATAAATATATTTTGTCTATGCGCCGAGTAAGCGAGGGGAAGTCAGGACGCTGAGCTCTGGCTGGAACGATTAGTGGGGAAATCGAAAGCTGGCAACTTTGCTTCCTCTCCACTCGCCGAATACGTTGAAACGCGGAACGCAGACATCTGTTTCTCGCATTCGCAGGCGTTCGAAGACTAATCGTTTGAATCAGAGCTCGGCTTTCTGATGCCCCTTTCCGCTGTTGTCTTCTCCTCTCCCTCACTTTCTCGGCGCATAGGGGGTAAGCGGCTGAGGGAGTTGTCTCATGCAGCATTTCCTCGCTGTCGAGGATGTCAGCTCTTGTATTATGAGTTTTAAGTTTGTACTATGAAAACGGGTTACATGTCAGACGGTTCGCTAGTGACGACACTGTGCAAGTAACGCTTAATATTTTTTTTATATATAATATATATAAAAGATTTTAGAGCGATATGGGGACTTAACACTGAAAATGTGTTGATTTTGAATTCTCTATAAAAATAAGTTGATTCAATTTTCTCTAGGGATGGTCTCACACCGCAGCAGCTCTACTTCATTACCTGTTACAGTGACCTAATAAGCCTTCTAAAGTTCAACTTTAAAAGTAAGTAATGATAATTTTGCCGAGTTTCAGCAGCAAAATAAAATTAATGTGTTGCACGATTGCAATATGTTTTTTAGAGGAAAAAAATAAGCAATATGACCGTCAATGGTTTGCGGGAACGCGTCCATATTTGAGTTATTTAGGGCGCAGTGAACTGTTCTGAGCTCCACTTTTAATGCCGCCTGCCCGCTTTTTGGCGTCGGAGTCATAGATCATATGCCCACACCTTGTGCTTTCATATAAAACGCTTGGCCATTGTCTCCTACGTTTTCCCTCTTGTGCGCCAATAAAATAACGATCAATAGATCAGTTCGAACGCGCGCAGCAGCTGACCTTCTGCCATTCATGATTCAATGCGCATCACTAAACATAAAAGAAGAAGCAAAACATAATTTAAAGAAAAAAAGTATTATTCCCTAAGTTCGCGCTAGGAGTTCATTTCTCGCGCGCATGACACGGGATCTAGAGCTGCGCTGAACCAACGCCCACCTCCCAGATAACAAGGCCGTCGAGGTGGAGTCGTGACGTCACTTACCAGAGGCCAGTATGCTGAGCACAGATCATGGTCGGCGACACGTTATGTGCAAAGTGGGAGCTTCTCCCGCCTCTGTCCACTTTCACAGAGCGGACGCTGGAGAGGAGGCGACGCCCTCCCCAGTGTTCGCTCTGCAAAAGTGGAAAGAGGTGGGAGGAGCTTCCACTTTGCACTTAACCTGTCAATGGCTGTAGACGCCTGCCTGACTCTTGTCGGCACTGAATGGCCTCTGGGAGGTGACGCCGAAAATTCATCTCTACAGCCTTCCTTCTTGCGTTGCTTCTGCTCAAAACACACACAAAAAAACTTTTTTTGCGCGCGCTTGTTTTATATAAACGCGACGGGCGAGTGTGCGAATAATTAGCGGTTTCTTAAATTTGGTGAAACATAAACTGTAAAAAGATAAAGAAAAATGAAAACATTGCACTATACTCGTTTTTACCTCACAAACCGTAGTAAAAAAAAAAGTCCGGCTGCTTCCGCAGCGTATCTAATTTCTTCTTTACGTTGATAATTAAGATATATGTAAGTGCATTTTTGATTAAATATATTTTATCTTCTGAAGACGTACACGTTTTAAAAGCCGAGAGCATCGCTTCTTACTCCGACATCCGAATCTTGTAAGAACTACTTCGCGTTGCGTATAAACAAAGCGCAAAACTTTTTTTCCTTTTTTTTTTTGACGTGGAAACGAGTATAGCGTTCTTCTAACAGGGCCTCCTTACCCTATTTATGCTTACTTTGTACGCGGTTCGCTCCCGACATTCGTGTGCTAGGCGAGCTATATTAAACAATCTTGCTTTTGTTACATCCTGCGTTTCTTGGACTTTTCCTAGCTGCTCTTTGTGTCTTGGGATCTCTTTAATTATTTTGGTATCACGTGACTGTTGGCAGAGTTTGTAGAGAATGGCTGCAGTTAGAGCTCAATAAATAAAAACAGTTTATATTGTCAAGTAATGTACAATTTTGACGGACTCTGTACCAAGGTACTATTTTCTAATCGCTCGTGCTTTAATTCGCGTTAAATACCTCAGGTTAGCGTCCGTTGTGCACCAGCAAAATTTTGTTTGTTGAGTAGAAACACATATAGAATCATTATAACGACTGATACATTTGATGGCATCTTACTTGAATTCTACTCCTTTTGCTTTTTGAACATCTTTTTATGGATTCATGAAATGATGGTGTGACGGGCCTGAGAGCTGCAGACATCATAAAATTCGGTCGATGACTCAGACATAAGGGAGATAGGTAAATTTCTACTTTCTCCGAGCAATGGTCAGAAAAATTGGCACCACTTTCATATTTTGATAGCAAGGTTGAGATATACGAACCACCACAACGTGTCAAAATAATGACTCACATTGCTTTCGGGCTTAATTAAACTCCAGTATTTCCTATTTTGTTTCAATATTGGTTGCTTTGACAAAAATTATCCACCACAAGATGCGTGCTCTCGTCTCCACATTTCTTGTGCGATTGGTCAACTTCAGAGAAATTCCAGTCCTGACCCACTTGGTGAGATTTATGTATTTTTTTCCTTTAAAGGGGCGGTGCAATCATTTGCGGCGTTTGGCCAATTAACTGTGGGACTTAATCTGAGCCACCTATGGAACGAACAACAGAAAACCGTGTTTTCTTGCACGCGCAAGTTTTTATTTAAAAAAAATGCAAGCATTAGAAGGTCAAAGTGCCTCTCAACTCTCATGTCGTCTTTCAAGTGACGTACTCTGGGGGACCGTCTGAGACCCCATCACCTTCCTGCACGATTTTGGGCTTTTCAAGGATTAGCATCGACGAAGGTCGCGGCGAGTGATCGACACCAAAGGCCGTTCGCCACTAGGTTGACGGCCAGCGTAGCAGCGGAGTGGGACATGTACTTCCGCGTGTTCCCCAGAGATGTTTCACCGCAGTTTCCGTAACCTCCTTACGCGACTACAGATCGGCAAACAATTCGTTTTTATTTTTTTTTTGTTAAGAAACAGCATATTACTTTTTTTTTTTTTTGTAGGGGGAGGGGGGGGGGGGGGGAATTAATGTGGCGCGTTTGACCAGATAAGCAGTATAAAAAGTAAAAACTGCAAATTCTTTCAACATTAAAATCGTTGCACTACCCCTTTAAGTAGAATGGCATTTTGGATGCTTCACGAATGTGTACGTTGCCATGAAACCTTCCGAACCTTTAGCGATGCAAGCAGGAATCCCTCAAAATTACTCCGTTTATTTGTTTGTCCACCGCAACATTAGCTCATTGCCCCTAATAGCCGAAATTCATAACTGGCTGCTTGAAAACGTCTATGGTGGAAGTATCCGCGTTTTGTAATCTAATTCAGATTTTTAAAAAATAAAGTATTTTTTTACGTTTTATTGTGTATATGGACCAATTTTCTAAGAGCATTTTCTTTGGAGATAAGTTGTTCTGATAGTTTTGCAAAATATTCTATGTGCGAACAGGATGACCATTTCTTAATATTACTGCGCTTTCTACCGTACAGTACCGCCCTCTTTACGCATGAAGTTGTAAATAGTAAAATAAATTTAATGACAACTTTATTTCGCAATTTTATTTGCACTTCAAGCGTGTTTGATTTTGGTATTGCCCAAATTGGATCCAATAAAAGGTCGTTAGACTTCAAAATTCTCAGGCAACACCTTTATCTGAATTGATTATTCAATCACATGAAACAACCAATAACTATCCCGATTGAGTGTTTCATATCATTAAATAATAACATTATTTCTATGTTGCCGATCGCAGTGCATGTTTCCTTAGTCATTTACTCGCAGGGACAAAATTTGTTGGGTCTCCATAGATTTTGTTTTGTTTTGTACTACTTTCTGTGTTCAATATATTGAATGTCAGAAAGGCTTGATTTTGGAGAAAAAAAAAACATAGACCTTCACGCACGAACGTTCAGAAAACACACTGTTTCTCTAGACTCCGGAAACATAGCTAAACCAAAAAATCATTCCCAATAAAATTATAACTGATTTTTTTCTAATGTGTCATCTCGCTTTCTCCCGTTTATTTTTATTTGTTGGAATTAGCCTAAATGATGACCCGCTAAACTTTGTTGTATAGCCGTTTTTATTTTCTTCCGTTGGTTCAGTTGTTTTATGGTTAACTATTGTGATGCATATTGTTTTCCAGAATCTCGCCTCGACTGCTATAAAATATCCGACATCTTGTAAACCCTGAAATGGGGAACGATAAAAAAAAAAAAAAAAAAAAAAACGTTTTTTTATCGTTTCCTTTTTCAGGGTTTACAAGATGTCGAATAATTACCAGCTCGCCTGCACTCTATCACTGCTTACAATAAAATATCATGCTTTCTTTACTACATCATCTAATAACCAACGAGAAAATTCCTCGGCTTGGTCAAAGCGCACCTACGTTCTGTTGTCGTTATTTTAAGCCTTATGCAGCGATGGTTGTCTCGCTAACATAAACACCTCTACCCCCCCCCCCCCCCCCCTTTTTCACCCTAATAAACAAGCGTTCATAATGTGCTGTTTTTAATAACGGGACAAAATGCCTGTATCTACAGAGCACTTCCTCGGAAATGTTGTTAGGACGCGGAATTCCCTTTAACGGGGCCCGTATTAACGCGGCAAGACCTATATTCCTAATCTAACTGCACTAATCTGATTCTTCTTCTCCGCCAACCCCAGCATACACCTAGCATTCCGGCCTCCAAGGAAAACACGGACAAAAAAATGTAACAAATATTTCTCGGTAGCTGTTCGTGTTTCAATGACAAAGTCCAGAAATAGCATATAAAGAAGTCTTGTGCTACATTTATGCGTATGTTCTCATTGTGACCCTGCAAGACGTATGTATACGCGTTAATAAAACTAGCAGCTCATATTTGTTCGAACTAAACAGGCTTAATTTTTTTCTAACATTCATGTAAACTTGAATAGATTTTTTTTTATTAATGATATAATTATTATTATCATTTTTGTGGGAGTGAATGAGTATGGGAATGTGAGCATATTCACCGAAGCTTCTAGGTTGTTACTCCGTTTAACAATTTCCCGGGTCCCCGCCCCGCAAGCCATTATAGGCTTTGACAGACCCGGTAACATCTGTATTTTGAGTGGTTAATAACATATTATTAATATTATTATTATTATTCGCGGTTGTCAAGATGTGTTAGAATTCTTCCCTCGTACTCTTGTCGTGGACTTCGGACTACGTTGTATGCTCGGTGTGCAATAGATGGTGTGCAATTGTGAAATGATGCATATATTACGTGCAGCCGCCATTAGTTGGTCTCATCGCTTCCGGCGTTAAGCCCGTGATTGGTTTCGAGTTCGAGCCGGGCAATGACGCAGCACTCTTATAGAATGCGTTTCGACTCGAGTACACTCCAAAGGCTAACGAAGCGCTCGTGTTCAATGCGTGCTCACAATGCATGCCCAACTAATGGCGGACGCACAAAAAATCCATGCACCATTTCAAAATTTCGATAGGGTGTATGGTGTCTGCGGCTGTGCCCGAGGCTCCAAACTGGCGCTTGCCTAAAAACTTTCTAACACCTGCAGCTATTTATTTTCCACTTTGTGGCGTTACATATATATATCTAAATATATATATATGACGAATCTTCGTTTTGACATAGGTGTGCCCCTCTTTCAAAAGACAAATAAAACTAAGAATTAATATTATTAATACTATTAGTAGTAATATTACTTCCTGAATATTATTTTTGTTGTAATTTATTGACGACCACATGCTTCAAAGTAGAAAAAAAATTGGCCACAAAACTTTCTTCCCGCCCATTTATTGCAGCAGGAGCACATGACTCTAGTTTAGCCGCGACCAAGCTCACGCTAAACTATATTTGCAAATGCCAAACTAGATTTTAGTTCAAATACAATGACTCTAATAGTAAAAAGAAATTTGAAAAGATAATAGATTACTTAGCATTACCAAGTGGTGCATGAAACCTTATACGCAAAAAAAAAGAGAAGAAAGCACCACAAGAAAACAAACGGCAGATTAACATTTCCTAAAGAAAAAGGGGAGTGTCATATTAATGGGAGTATCACCACAACGAATATCGCCTCACAAAACTGAAAACAAATAAAAAAAAAGACCTGGACTATTTTGAAAAAAAATTTTTTTTTCTGCAAATAACACGTGGAACAATAAATACGTAAAACAAATGTATTAAAAGAAAAAATAAAGCGGAAGCGACCATTTGCAGTACACCATACCTACCGCTGTACCGAAGGTTGGACGGAAACCAGCGTAAAACACACAGACACTGTCGTTGACGCATTACCAACGCTGGTGGTACGACGACTCAAGTCCGTCACCATGGCAACATTGATCTAGGAGCGAGCGGGAAAAAGGGAAAGGGAAAGAAACAGGGGCTGTACTATCGTCGTCGTGGAGGGGAAGGAGGAAGGTCGCTTGTCTGGCACTCTTTGCCACCCATTTCCCTCCTCTCCCATTTTTAAGAAAGGGAAAACGGTGGCAGAGGAGGTCGCGAAGAGAGGGAAAGGGATAAAAACAGACCTCGTTTCCGCGGGTTCCCTTTTTCTAACCTGGACGACTTCCGAACGCCCGCGCTCTTGAAGAAGCGAGACGAGCCCTTTCGACAATTGTACTTGTTTTGTAGAGCGTGCTAAAAATAGGAGGAGCAATGTTACTAGCACCGTCACCAGTTTGCTGGTGCGTTTTAACGTTGATGCGCAAGGTTGAATGGATGGATGCATGCGTACGGGTGTGCCCCTTAAATCGGGCGGCGACTTGCGCCACCTAGGTGTGGTAAACGTAAAATACCGCAAATACGCCATCAGTCATGTCTGACCACATTTTGTCACCTCTTTTCCGGTTCTCCCAATTTTATGAAAGAGCAAACGGTGGGAAAAAGCTGTAAAAATAATGAGTTTAAAAAAAGAAATGAAAAAAATAAGTCTTTATTTTTACGGGTCCATCTTTTTACACCTGGACGAATTCCGAACGCCCGAGCTTTTGAAGAAGCAAATCGATCTGTTTTCGAAAATTGTGTACTTGCATCGCAGAGTGTGCTAAGAATAGAAGAAGCCGTAATACGAGCACCGCTCTGGTTTGCTGAGGCGTTTTGATACTAACACACGACGTTCAATGGATGGATGCATGCTAATGGCTGAACCCTTTAAATTGGGCGACGTCTCGCACTCCTCGCCCCCCCCCCCCCCCCCCCCCCCGGATCCAAAAAAAAAAAAAAAAAGAAAGACGTTTACAACTTTTTGTAATGAAAAATTAGAGCTCAGATCTTGAGGTATTCTGATTTTGCGATATGACGTGTTAAGCAATTTAAGAACTAAAATACATATATATGTTCAAATATAGAACACTCTCCTCCAATACAGCTTCTGCACCCTCCTCCTCTTCCGGGCCTTCTTCCTCCTGCGTACCCTCCTCCTTCGTATCCTCCCCCTCCGTACCCTTCCCTCCTCCTCCTCCATACCCTCACCTCCTCCTCCTCCCTACCCTCCCCTCCTTCTCCGTACTCTCCCCTCATTCCCCTCTGTACCCTCCCCTCCTCTTCCTGCGAAGCCCCTCCTGCTCCTTCGTACCCTCCCCACCTCCACTACTTCCCCGCTAAATTTAGCTGGAAAAGTGACACCCTGTGACCTCAACACCAGTTCAATTCCTCTTTAAATTTAGCGGGGGAACTGAATTGTTGTGTAGGTAAGTGACGCTCCAAAATGCAACCCTGCGCATTCAGTTTCCCCGCTAAATTTAGCTGTAAAACTCTCGTCACATGACGCCAGCACCAATGCAGTTTCTCTGCTAAATTTAACGGGGAAACTGTAACGTCCCATAATGCAACGCGCGTGGTTACGCGGACGGTGACGCCGACGTCGCCCAACGCGGAAACGGGCACACGGGCTCTAAAAATGGGCGTAAACGAAGCTTGGGAGGCTCTAGTGAGGGTGGGCGGAACTCAAAACCTGGAAAGCTTTTGCAATTCAATGGCGGCGCCTGAGGGAGAGGATTCGAAAAATAAGCAAATTTTTATGCCAAGGCCTACAGTATTTAGCTCAAGTCGAATAGAGATCGTGGAAAATTTTAAATCACTCGGTGTCTTCTTTTCTGAAAATATGTCATGGGACAGCCATGTAAATTATTTGATTTCCAAATTGTCACGTGTTGTTGGTTTAACGTATTGCCACAGCCAATTTATACCAGTTCGCGTGAAATTAATTATTTACCATGCACTGTTTTACTCACTCCTCAGTTATTGTAACATTGTCTGGGGCACAACAACGGCATCCAACCTGAACAAAATTTATCTGCTTCAAAAAAAAATGTTAAGAGCCATCTTCAACGCGCCTTATGACTCTCACACTGAGAATATGTTTAGAAATCTGCAAATATTAAAAATTCATAAGCTATCTGATTATAGACTTTTACTCACCATTAAGAATGAAATTAAAAATTAAAGTTCTTTTAAACGAGATAGTTAGATTAGAAAAAAATAATACGGTTTACTTGACCCGCCATAATGAATATTGGAAGGTTCCCACATGCAGGTCAAATTATGGGCAGCAAATGCTTCGGTGTTTAATTTCAAAAGTTCTAAACAACTTTGAAAAGGAAAATGGAAATATAGAAACCATATCTACTAAAGAGTTGCGTAATATATTTTTACATATTTAAGTGTTCTGTGTGTTGTTTCTGTTATCTCATTTGATAATGTATAATTTTCTGTATGATTTTTTTTTTATTGCACTAAAACTGTTTGTTCACTGGCTGCCAATGGGGCTGAGGGCCAGTCAAGCCTCTTGTTGAAGCTTTTTCCCTTTCGCTCCACCATTTCTTTAAATGGAAATTATTATTATTATTATTATTATTATTATTATTATTATTATTATTATTATTATTATTATTATTATTATTATATGCGCCAATGTTGCCTGCACGAGAGCAGACGCCCGCTCTGTTGCAACTCTGTTGCTCCATGCGCCTTTCCTCCTCTCGCCTCCCATTGCAAGCAACGAGCGCCTTGGCGCAGCCTCTCTCGCTTTCTCGCTCCGATAATTGCAAACGTCGAGAGGAAAAAGCAGGGTTGCCAGACAAGCAGCAACGTCCAAGATGGCGGTATTTACCAGTTTTCGCGTTAAAAAAATACCTAACCTATCGCAACAAAACCAGTGGCTGTGAAAACGTAATCATTTATACCTTGTGTAATTGATTCCAGCGCCTTAATTGGCTCTTATGACCTGAGTAGGAAAGAAAACGACCCTTTGCCCCGTAGACTCCCAGCAAACTTTAGCAATTAAATGGCGTCCATGTCCCGTGATCCCCGATCTAGCAGTTGCACCCACCCTCACTTGAGCCTGCCTAAACGAAGCATATGACAGAGCCGCCACCTACCGAGTGCGCATACAAAAGGGCATTCTACTGCACTGTTACATGAGCGTACAGCAGAACGCAAAAAAATTATCCTCTTTCACCGTTTTATTTGTTATTATTGAGTCTTAACGAGCATGCGCGAAGTTATCATCGAGATGTGTTCTTACACCCGCTTACTGTGAGTTTGACGTTAAAAAACGCAGCGTCATGACGACTGCGTAGTGGGACCGATATAAAATACATCATGTTTTCTTGTTATTTTTGACACGAGCAATTTTTTTAGCTTTTTATAAGCATCTCGACTAGTTCGTCGGACTCCCCCCTTGTACGGTCACTTGACAATTAGAGAAAATCTGGACGCTACGCGATGCCTTCTTCGGCTCATTTATCCCCACTATTGCCGCCATCTTTGTGGCTACCGAGCGTGAGTTCGGGACTCACCCCACACTGCCTGTTTTAAGTTATACGTGACCATGCTAACCAGCAGCGAGTGTTTGTCCTTATAACAGGGAAAGCTGGCGCCCGTAGAACAGCGCACCGAAACGTTCCGCGGCCTGGTGGCGACAGTGTGAAACAGAGGGACGGGAAATTAATGCAGGTCATTTGAGCAGCGAATACTAGACTCATATTGTAGGGTCGCAGAAAATTTTATAACTGTGGGGGGATGTGGAAAAGAGAGGGGGAGGGCGGTCTATTTTTTGATGAATTACTCACTTTGCTGTCAAGCTTTTTCAATAAGAGAGCGAGGGGGAGAGAAAGAAAAAAATATGTTGATTTCGAGAATTAAAATAAAAAATTAACTTGTAGCTAATCAACTGAAAAAATGCGTGAGTCTCGAGTTCATATCATTATATCATGGCTTCACAACCAGTTTGAGTGTCGCAGTAGCCGATAAGAACATAGGAGCAGGAGTCATAATCTTTTTTGTTTGTCGTTTTTATTTTTTATTTCCCACTTCCTTCCACAGTGCTTCGTCGCTCAAGGGAATGTGTAATAAATAAAGAGAAAGACATAATGCGCCGTCTGTTTTCCTTAAATTTCAGTAAGTCTAGAGGGGTTCGGAAAAATTTGAGCCGGGAGCTCGAGAGAGACAGATGTTTGTGTGAAATAACCTTAGTTATGGTGAATATTAAGCGTATCAGTTAATTATACGTGGGCGCAAATTTATAAGATGTAAAGGGGTCTACCTAAAAATGCTGCGACGACATTGATGGGTTTGTTACGGAATAAAGATCCCGGAGTCGTTATAAAGATTGCGTGCACGGCATATGATGATTCTGCTGACGTTCGGTACTTTGTGCTCACCATATGCACACATTTAAATGCTATCTGTCAAGTTTCTTTAGCTGCCTTGCACTGGGAACTTGGAAACTTTATTATCAGCTTTTATTCTAGTAAAATGGGATCAACATTTTGCCACAGCCTACCTCTTCTACACTCGCACGTTGCAAACCGTTATATTCATTAAAACTTTGCTGTCCCTAAGGTACCCCAATACCAAATTGGATACATAAATATGTTTGCACCTTGTTTTGAGCTGATTGGAAATGCGAAATATCACTGACTATGAACTCAACCCCGATTTTTTTATATCTTGTGATATCACCTCTAGAGGAAGTTGCTTACAAACAAAGAGATAGCAATCGAATCGTTATCACTGTCTCATATAGCTTGTGGATGCCTCACCTTTACCCGGTTTGCCACTGTGTCATAATCGTCGCACCTCCCGCATAGCCAACCATGGGAAAACGTAAAAGACATATCTGCACTATTTACTATGAGCCTCGAGATAAATTGGGTGCGGTGAGCATAAATAGGAAAGAGTAGAAATTCTTGAGATCACCAGCAGTTCATTTAGGTGCTTGAGGTGAACATGTCACGTACAAAACTTCGGTTGTGAGATTTTTCAAGCCTGCCCCAGACCTTGCCAAAAAGCAGTGTTCGAAGGGTACCTTTGTTGTGTACTTAACGTCAAATCAAAACATACTTCATTATATTTTGTCTACGTTTAGTACATTTGAAATATACTTTGGAATTAATTTCTTACCAATACCAAAGTTTGTTTAAAATGAATTTATAGTTTTAAATTATTAAGCTTTTAATAGACCACGGTCTCTAATAAAGAAAAACTTATTTCTCGAGTTACAACGCCCCATTATCCACGATATTTTACGCGAGCGTTTGGTTGGATATAATGAATTAAAAAGAAAGCAATGAACTCTAGAGATAATGTATATTTTAAAATAAAAGACAAAGTTTAAAATGGTATTATATTATGGTGCAATTAAAACGGAAACACGCCAACTAATCAAAATTACGAGAAATTAAATTATGAAGCCATCTTCGATATTACATTTTCCAGAATTTCCATATTGATATATTACACGTTAAGAATGTTATTAAACCTCAAACTTTTTCCCCTTCAGTTAAAGCAAATTGCAGTTTCTTAATATAATATGCAGATGGCGACACGTGTTGAAGAATAGCTTGATGAGCATTTTCCGTCATGTGGCGCTTGGAACGTCACGTGAAAGACAGAAAAAGTGCAAGATGTCAGGGTGTCAGAAGCCTGGATGCCCACAGTGAGCGAGTCTGAGATGTCAGAACAACAAGCGCGAGGCTGCGGGTGCACCAGAGCTGTTTTTGCGCGCGTTCTACTGTGCGTCGGTACAGATGCCCGACGCAATTTAAATCAAACGGGCGCCATGAAAGGGATTCCGCCACATATTTGAAAACATCTGAATGTTTTTGTCACTTGCAAAAATCATTTTCGCAGTCAAACTACGCTTGTCGGAATGGTTCGACTATATTTTGTTTCAAAAACCACTTAGGTCGGTCTTAAGTGGCAATAATATTAAAACAAAGCACAAAGCATTAAAACGTCTTAGTGTCTCTTAGCCAACGCGCTGGCCCACGAATTCATATTCATCCGTTTTATATATTGGCCGAGGTGCCCGCAATCTCACGGAGGCCAATCTGAGATTTCGGTTGCACGTCAAAAGATCTCCAGTTTGTCAAAAAAAATCCGCAATGTTTTTTTAAGGGGGCGTGTTAAGCGATTTTTGTTGGTTTGGCTAGAAAAACTCAAAGATCTGAATATTTGCTTTTTTTTACCTTAGTCCGGAGTGCAGCCAACACTACGGGCTGATGAAGCCACTGAAGCAGCGCCAAGAGTGCAAGGTCACGCAGTTCGTTCTCTTTCTGTTCCTGCGTTGTCGGGCTAAACTAGAACAACTAAGTAAGCTACGCTTCATAAACATCTTGGCGCTTAAAATGATGGTTGTCAATTATTTGTAGCTGTATCTGAAATCACAGGAGACGTTGTTCCGTCTTCCACAAATGTTTAAACAGTTCGTGACAAAGCAAAGCAATATTACGTGAGCATCCTAACACCGAAACTAATGCTGAGGAAGTCGCACTTTTGAATCATGACGATCGGCAGTTGCATTTGATTTGTACTAAGCACCAAGATAGCGGCGCCCACAGCAATATCGGAGAAAAGAGTGCCAATACTCTAAGCGCAGCTCATTTGGTTTAACTCACAGGCTAAACCAAGTACGGTGTTTTTTTTTTATCCGGATGTGTTGTGGCACCGCAGATCAGAGCACGTGGAGAAATTAGCCAGTGCGAGCTCCGTTCGAAGAACGGAGCTCACGCTGCAGAACCTGTAGGGACAAAAGCCCCTCGATGTGTTTGCGTTGGTCTTTAAGGTAACCTCAGAAGGTTGCCAGTGCACGAGGCCCGTGTCTCGAGCCGCCCTTGGTGGGCAAATGGCGGCGCAGCACGAAAATGACAGACCCTTGAAAGCGAATGGTGG
This sequence comes from Ixodes scapularis, assembly GCF_016920785.2. NCBI lineage: Eukaryota > Metazoa > Arthropoda > Arachnida > Ixodida > Ixodidae > Ixodes > Ixodes scapularis. The sequence goes on from NW_024609837.1 coordinate 70,173,602, forward strand.
CAGAGCACGCGCTCGTGGAACGTGTCTTGCGCGTTTCCACAACAATGGTTGGCAGTACTTGCGAAAACGCTCTTATCAAGGGGCTTTAACAGGGACCCTGGGTTCTGTCGCCCATCTGCATCCTACCGTCGTGCGATCGTGTGTCACATATTCACGTGATGCAGGTTAAAGACTCCGAGCTAACAGTTGTTCTGCACCTTTTATAGTCTACAACGGGTAACAATGTTGCCCTACGAACTCCTGCTCTCTAAAAAACTAACAAGTAATTTGGAATGCGCCGTTACATTGCATTTTTAATGTGTTTTCGCGTGTTCGCGTTCTTTCTCTCTTTTTTTGTCCAGATCTTTGAGTATATGGCTCTTACTTATGATGAAACAGACTATAGTCGGAATTCTCAAAAAATATCTTATAGCTAAGAAAATAACACGTTAACGCAAAAGACAAAAAAAGCATAGGCGCACCAAACAAAAAGAAATTAAATCATAGAATTGATTATAATTGTGTTTTAAAACGTTTGGGCTCATCAAAATCTATAAAACCGAGCTCTATGGTTTGAACGGTGTGCTTGTTCACTGGAAGTGTAGTTAAGGACAGTATGCTCGCACTTGTGTGTTCCGCTTCGCTCGCAGGATAAAACCAAATACTTTATTGGTAATGTATTTAGTGAAACAAAGCTTACCTTCTGCATATGTGCAATGCCCTCAGTTTTCGCGTGATTACAAACTTGTTTATCATTATTTTTTTCGTTCCCACTTTGATTCAGTTCGTGCTCTTCTGTGTGCTACATGCATTAGAGACCAAGGTAACCCAGAAACATTCTATCTAGCGGATTGTAAAAAGAAACAAAAAAAACCTATGCAACTTGCCATGCGTGCAACAATCAAAACAAAATATTCTAAGCTTCACATTTGACCGCATGCCTGAGTAAAAATAGTTGTTTGTCAAGAAAATTTGCGATCGTATGAAATCACGTGGGAAAAACTCGTTCTAAGCACGCGACCGTTGGCATGCAGTGAACACTCATTATCGGCGCTGAGATGATTGGTAGCTGTCAACAGGTGAAGTTTAGAGGAGGTGGAGTTAGAACGTTGCCTTCTTTCTGTTATAAGCAATCAGGAAAAAGACTTACACGAAATCGGGGGTAATAAAGTACTATGGACATTCAAACATTACGGCCTTAGCAGTATATGTGTACAATCTTTAGCTTTCGATGCACCCTTAACTTTCGATACGCACAATGCTATTGTGAAATGTAGCGCTGTTTCAGTCTTAATCAGCATACCATGTGCGTGCTTACACTATATTTTATACATCAGACTCTACCCGTTTGCACCTTTTTTCATTTTTGCACACCACTATTCGCGCGCATAAATCACCAAATTAAGACTGCTACATTGCTAAAAGGCTCTGTGCAAAAGCTATCCACAGACCCACAATCTTTGCCTGGCCAGTCATTGCAATTATCACTGAACTTGTATTAAACTTGTATTATCCCCTGCAACTTGTATTATCCCCTGAACTTGTATTATCCCCTGCAATAATGCCTCTTGGCGCTGCGGGGGTAACATGTAATAAAATTAATTCTTATCAATTATTGCTGAGAGTTGTTATGCTTGGAATTTTTTTTTATTTTTTATTATGACTCCCGCACCAGTTCTACTTTTGGTTTACCCAACTCAATACCTAAACCTGAGTGTCATTTTTTGTGTTTTCCAGTCTCGTGGTTTTGGTCAAAATAAATACCCAGCTACCTAAATGAGACACCTGACCGTTCAAAAATTAGTTCATTTGTTTTGATTTTTGAGGTGTTTAATTCCTCAAGCTAGAATTTCGGAGACGCAAGTCTATCACGTCATCACATTTTCCTAAAAATCCACAAAGAGCCGAACGCATACACTACAAAAGGCCCGACCCGTCATATAAATCTGATCACATCGAAATATGTGTAATTGGCCTCGGAAATTCCCGCGGCGTGCGAACGGCGCACAGAAAATTTTATATTTTTCAACGCGTCGGTTGTTTTGTCGTGCACGTACGTGCGTCGCCATTTGGCTCAGGAAAATTTTCGCGTTTTGTTCTGACCACTTATGCTGGAAACGTGAGCTCGCAGCGTAGGCAACTGGCCCCCTTGCACGAGAACTGGCGCAGCCGTGCGCGGTCCAAACAAAGTTCGTGCAGAGAAAAACAAGCGAAGGACCAGGGATGTCAAAATCAGGATATAGAAAAATACCCCACGGTATCGAAGCGCCACCACACACGATTTATCGCATTGATGTAGAGGCCTGGGAGGCGATCCCACTGTCATCTGTTGGTTCAGAATCACACTAATCAAGGGTGGGGTTGTACTTTCAGAGGGGATCATTTTAATTTGTTTAGACACTATATACAGTCTTGTATAATGTAGGTAACGTGCCATCAAAATAGATATAAAAAGTAAAGGTGAGGCGACGTCAATTTTCTCGCTAAGTTTAGCGGGGAACCTACATTGGGTGTAGTGTTCACGTGACGTCAGGTTCCTCGCCGAGCCTTGGCTTCCGCGACGTGCCGTGGTCGTTCTAACAGCAGCTCTGGCTCCCAATCATACCTCTTCGCTCAATATTTGCTGCTATGATACTTTACAGATACCTCGAGCAATCTTCCGCAATAGCGAGTGCTTCACTGGCGCCGGCCACAAGCGGCGATGCGGCGGATGCCGCCATTTTTAGCTCTATTGAGTCGAACCCCCAATATCTATACACCTTTTCCGCAAGGGCGCAGCCATATTGAATGTCGTCACTTCTGGTATGCGGTAAAGCATCGTTTTGATATCTCCATGCCGCTGGAAGGTGTTTACGAGAAATGCGTGAATGTCACATATAGTTGTTTGGCCTCGCCTATAATTTCTCGCATATTCCAGGTTGAAATGTTTATATTATTTTTCGTCCCGTCTATCAGATACTGAATCCACGTGACTGAGAACAATAGGAAACAGAAAACGTCTATACTACTGTTTCACCTTATGACGTCCCTCAGGAAAGGCTACAAGTGTAAGCTCCTTACTCTATACTTCGTTTCAGCTGAAGTCCGTACGCCAGCCGATGCTACGAGCACAAGCATGTGGCCCTGAACACTGCTTGCACTGCATGAGCGCGTGTGCTTGGCAGGGACGCTGAAAACCCGGAGCTCGCTGTTACAGTTTGCAGCTTCGGCGGTGGCACAACCACTCGTGCATTAACCACTCATTTACACTGGAAGCAGATCCGCGTTCGCAAAGGGGTCGCGAACGCGGTTGTATAAAGATCCAGTACAATTGCACGCGCACTCGATGACATCAAGTGCGCGTGCAATTGTACTGGATCTTTATACAACCGCGTTCGAAACCGCTTTGCGAACGCGTATCCGCTTCCAGTGTGAATGAGCGGTAAGGGCAGCTGTCAACGCTTTGAGCTCGCGCTTCTAGGTTTCGGTGCTGTACAACATTGCATACTGCGTCGTAACAACATACAACAAGGTGAAACAGAAAATAACTGAGCTAGGCCAGCTTAAGGCAGGCTGAGTTGAACTGAAGTTAGCGGCTCAATGGCAGTTGGCGCCGCTGTGTAACACCGCCCAATCGTGATTAAGTCAACTGTCATTGACTTAATGACAGCGAAATGCGCTAGTGTAAATAGGGTATAACACCGGACAACTTAGTTGATCTCGATGACAGTTGGGTGGTGCCATCTATCATTGGCTTCATGACAGTTGAGAGCGCTAGTGTAAGTAGGATATAACTATAGGGTATTAGTTTCATACTACAGAAGTAGGAGCTCGAGAGAACCAATGAGTAGAAATAATCATCAGAACCTAGCAATGGCGATACCCGCAAGCTGAGTAAATAAGGTATTTACTGGGTGCCATATTTGAGCGCGTTATTCAAGTCGCATCCGGGGGGGGGGGGGGGGGGGGGGGGGGAATGGCATGGTTGGCCTGGCAGAGGTTCTTAACTATCCTATGCTAAGATCGGCGATCTTGATGACGTAGAATGCACGTTGCGAAACACATTGCAAGCTTCGCGATTTCCGCTCAAGCCCGAGTTGTCTGTACATTTTCCGTGTACTTCCGCGAGCGGCGCTGGGGCGGGAGGCATTCGACGTCATAACTACATTGGACTCCCAACTACCAGGTGGCATTGCGTAGTCGTTTTATTAGTATTCAAATTAGTCTTCGCGCGTTTACAAGTGGTAGATTGGTGTTTCCAATGTGCTGGCAGAACGTAGCTTCTGGGCTAAATGAAGAAATAAGAGTTGAAATTTCATTTCTGTACCCCTTTAAAATCACCTGCATTTGCCCTTGTGATTTGGAACAAGATCCAGTGATCTGGCGCGGTATAGCGCCGCTTATACGTCGTCAGTGTTCCTCATACTCAATCGCACGAGTTGGCAGTGCAGAGGGTGGGCGCTGTGACCAGAAAGATATTACAAATCTCGACGTACATCAGCGCGCTGATTGAACACGTGATTGGACGTCAGTAGCCGCCAGCGCATTTTTTTTTTTGTTACCTAAGCTCAAGATGGGCGCTGACGCTATGCTCGTGTTCAATATGTGTTTCCTATACACCGGACATATTTCAGCGGCAATATCGACGACTGCTACAGATCCATGATTTGTACAGTTACGTCAGACTCAAAGTGAACTGCCTTCAGGTCTATCCAGCATCCTTCAATCAGAGCCAATCAGAGCTCGGCGTCTTTCTGACGTCACCACAACTCCTGCAAAAGAAGCAGACGAACTTGCGCTCCGCATATCTGACTTTTTCTCGCCAGGGGCGCCCCTAAAATAAAATAGGCAGTTACTGGTTTATTCCATCACACATGTGCAAAGCGTGTTTGATCCTTTTATGGCACTACTGTCCTATTTATTATTCAAAGGCTGTCCCTCAAGCATGTTTCAAGATTAAACATCTATTAAGCAAAGTGCTCCAACATGATTTATGTGTATCCGGATATAATTTTATCACCATGTCTGCAACAAACAACGTGTCATCTGCATGACGTATGAAGAGCATAACTGCGGCTTTAATTTATATTTCTTAAGTGTTTTTGTGCTTTTTTTTAATAAAAATCAAATGTAAAACTTTTTGAGCTTATCGTGTATCCTCTTTGGCCAGGGAAAACATGCATTGGCTCGAGCGCACTGCAGGAATCAGCGTAATGCGCGTCGTTGCCTAGAAACATTTTCTCATCTCGTAACAAAAAAACACAAAAAAAACGGCAACATACGTAATAGTATTACTTTTTAAAGCTGTTTTATATTACTATAATATAGCTCAAGCTCACGTCGAAGCAACAATCATGTGACAGATCTCTCATAAGAACCACATGAGCAAAGCCATTTCATTCCTCGCGTGCATCTCTGCTGTGTCTGAAATAAAACTCTATGCTCTGTCAAAACACCTCCCTCCCACTCACTTTTTTCTATTAGACTCTAGAGTGCCTATAAATGCCGATCGGTATTGTCAATATATATATATATATATATATATATTAGTTTAAGAAAAAAATTGCATTTGCGCACACCTTATTTCATTATTCTCATTCGTAGAAGTACTGGAACAAAGTACTGGGGTTGCGTAATGTGCTGGTGCCTTTCCTTGATTACCACATATCGTGGTGCTAAAATCACTGCGAACATTCACTGTTTTATTTTTGTTGACTGCGAAGAAACAAATATAGATATAATTAGTTTGTGTTTTTGTGTGCGTGTGTATGCATTTTTAGACGGAGCAGTTTCAAGTTTTTTTTTTTTTTTTTTCTTGGCGCGCTAGGACAAGGTGGGTATAAATTAAATATTTAAAATTTAGTAATGGTGCGCACGCAAGCTCTGATATATCCACCAAGACTACTGAAGAGACTAGGAAAATAGGATTTGTCTATTCAAGTACTTTCTTTTCTTTTAAAATGTGTAATAATGTTCTTCGTAAATAATACACTGAAGATTACGATGAATTTTATTATAAAACAATTTCGGTTGATAAAGTTCATTATGATATAAAGCCCGCTGTAAAGCATGACGTTTTCAAATAGATATCTGGAGCTGCTTCATAAATAAAACAAGTTTCGAAGAAAACTATTTTTATTTATTAAAACTGTGTTAGATGTATAGCAATGTACAGCATTGTGCATTCCCATAAATTATATTGTAATGCATTTTATAAATATTTCTACACTTTTTTTTTCCAATTAGACCGCCCCCCCTCTCCCCTACATTCACCTAATAAGTGCCCTTTATGAATGGCAGAGCATGCGTCTACGACATAGGATATCAATTGCACTTAAACCTTCAGACCAAGCAAGAGTGACATATTTTGTTGCGTTAAACATTTCGCGACAAAAAAAATCGAATAAACAAACAAACTTTTTTTATATCAGTTTAGCACACGACGAGAAGAAAGATGTGCACTCATTACCTCAGGCATTCAAATCTATTTTTTTTAATTAATATATATATATATATATATATATATCTTAATAATCGTCGAACAGCTGACTGACGCTAATGCGGCATGCCAGTGACATGTCACGCCTTTTATAAGTATTATATGTACGTGTAGGAAATCAAATTGAGCAGCAAAGAAGAAAGAACTAGCCATCTAGCGGTGAAGTACCCGGCTGGACGTCACTTGGGCGCCATCTAGTGCGCTGCCTGGGAACAAAACGCATAACTTTGATCCCGTTTTCTTTTGACATGGCTTTAACAAAACCGAGTGCACGCTGCATCCGGATGCGGAGAACATTAAGCAATACCAAAGAACCAGAAGTTTATTAAATTAACCGAGCGAACGACCTATTAAGAGCCCCACAAAATTAACGCGTCCTCGTTCATTAGGGAGAAACCACGGGCGAGCTATGTAATAAGTAACTCTCACGAGCCGCGAAAGCATCGTATGACTTTGAGCAGTTCGATTGCCGTTGGTGGTACGTCCCATAAAATGACCCGAGACGAGAAGTAGTTATGAATAATGTGGAGGCGAGAACGCTCACTTTCTGGCCCTTGGTTTTGAGAAGAGGCTTATCGATGCTTGCTCTCAATTAGCAATAACACTTAATCAGCCGAATATACAGCCTTAATGCAGATTCAGAGCTTTTAATGCCTGCACCGGATGTAGTATTTCTGAGAAACGGGGAAGTTTGCGTCGTCAGTGGTAACAAATATTGATATTGCGTAACTTCCAAAGAAAGGATATCAGGTCCTTCTGAAATATATTAGAATCAGTTTTTCTTAGAAAAAGAAACAGTATTGGCTCTTCTAAAGCTTAGTTAGTGTGTCCACAATTAGAAAATAAATATTTCGCATCTTCACAAAAAAAAAAAAAGTTTTTTTTTTTTTTTTTTTAATATTTAAAGTATAGACCAGATTTGAGGAAATCGGTCGGTTCTAAGGGCGGTGGGGTTCAGAATTTCGAGAAGGAGCGCTTTGCTCGTATATATTTGCTCCGTTCGATTTGTCTGCACTTCCTGCACCAGCTGGCCTCGGTGCGCTCGATTTACGAGCGCAGCGCATCTCTGCATACTTCCGCGCCGCGCTACACTGCCGGGACAGGCTGATGCCGGCAAATCGAATGTGCCCCCCATTATTGCGAGCTGAGCGCCTGCCGGCCACCAGATCTCTGCTTGTGTGAGCAAGGACGAGGAATTTTAAGCCCGCCAAAGTTACCTTCACGCGCCTGCTGTACAGTTTTGTAGGAGTGAAATATGAGCCGGGACGTCGCGATTTCAAGCTAACTTTTGCATTTTAGAGGTCGAGATTTTTTCCCGGCATATGCGCTGAATATGATACTTCGACTATAATAGACTCTTTTCAAAGTCCGCGACAACGCCCGTCCACCGTTTCTTGATCACATACTCTAAGCATGTATTAACGCGATACGTTTACGAGCTCGCGTCGCAGAAGATCCGGCGTCGGTGCGACCAAAAAGTCTTATAATGCAACGCGCGCAGCCACGTGTGACGTTGACGTTACTTGTGACGTCACATATAACTGTGACGTCTTGACCCCACGGGCCACTTAAAGTTTACAGAAATTTTATCCGCAAAATTTGGCGCAAATTGTTTCCGCCCCAATAGACCCTTTCCGAAATTCAGTGCCAACTGGTGGTTCGTAAAGCAGTTTAGGTTTTGCCATATCAATGGCGGAAATGAACTTGTATCGACACCGTGACTTTCGCAGGTCAACGGCACGCAAGAATTGTTCAGTGTGAGCTTTTTCTCGATCACTTTCAGTTCGATGGTGACCAAGAACCGGCATTCAGAACAAGGGTCTAACCCACTCAGATGCCTCGAGAAACTTCTCTACACCAAAGTGCTTGAAAGCCGATTGTGTGCTGCCCGCAGATTGACTGAATCTGAGTTATTAGAAATAAAAGCTTACGTAACTCTTGTGTTCCATTCTTACGTCGCGTCGTACTGACCACCAAAATGTACAGACCTCGCATCATCCGCTTAGGAGCATATTCAACGTCTTCCTTTATCAGTCACTAGAAGGCCGCCATTGGTATGGCACAGATGCTGTTCCACAGATGATGATAGTGATCAAAGTGTCCAGTCTGAATTTCAGAAAGGGTCTATTAGCGAAATATTTCACCGCCAAACGTCGTGGAAGATTCTTCGAACCCATCTAGCCAAAGCATTTTCCGTTAAATCTAGCGCAAAGTTTTCTGCTTAATTTAGCGTAAAATTTTCCCACCAAGTTTAGCAGACAATTTTCCAATAAATGTAGCGGGTCGATAGGGTCAGGACGTTACAGCCACGTGTGACGTAACGCGCCACGCGACATGACGTCACGCGTGACGTAAAGTGACGTCACGTGGCACGTAAACCACGCCCACTCGCTTGCACGGCTTGGGAGCCAGCGTGGATTTATATGAGAAGGCTTTGCGAACGGGGCCCAATAATGCTGTCGCGTTCCACTCTTAAAGGCGAAGCTTAAGAGTCTTCTAAATTGTTTAGACACCAAGGCTGCCTCATCGTTCAGAGTGAACTCGACGAAGCTCGTATTTAAAACGAGCGCTGCTTCAGAATTCGGCGGAGGCTCGGGTCCAATGGTGCGCTTCGTATGCAGCAATGGCAACTGCCACTGTTGCCTGATAAACTTTTCAGAAGTGTCTATCGAAACTCTTCCCTTCCGTTCTGTTTCTGTCAGCGTCCATAGATCACATTTAACCTTTTGTTCTTATACTTCACTTTCAAAATATTCCCCCAATAACTGCATTACAAGATAGATTCGCAAATGATTCTAAATCGACAACAGCGAACCGATCACCGCATAATGGTGACACACGTGATGGCCTTTCACAGCACCTGAGCTCCGAGGGTATGCCATCACGTGGTTTTTTCCGACTCGCGATTGGCTTGCTCGAAACGTAGCTTTCACGGTTTTCCGACTTATAGGGACTCTGAGTGTAGAAAAGACTTGTTAAGTTCATTTACTCTTTGCTGACGCTGACAGTGCGCACGGCCGCAAAAGGGACTGGCTCCGTGACGGAACACAATCCGGGAGGTTTAGGTCACTTAAGTGGGATCATAGTCCACGTTTCAGGCTGCGTTATGAATTATAATAAATCCTAGGACAGCGAGCCGCCAACTAATTTCAGTTGTCACGTTCCCACAGATTGAAAAAAAAAAAAAATACCAGGGAAGATTGCTTTTCCGCAATTAGACCCTTCTAGAGGAGAAGTACCCCACAAGTCCTGCAACGGTAAAAACGTGCGTTCAAATTGGACTTACGTTTCGTGGTTTATTTCTTTCATTATTGTTTTCGTGTGATATTTTGTACGGGCATTTTTTTATAATATATTTCTTATGTATAAATTCACGTAAGGTGTTTATTCTAGCGAGTGTACTTAGATTATCCCTGGTACCAGAATATGCAAGCTGGTGAACTAAAGTGAGTGATCATCTCTCATGTCATCCGTACCCGCTCCGGTCGGTTGTTCTGACGAGTGGTTACGCAGTGGGAATCTTATAAGCTTCGTCTTCGGGATTAGAGCAGCATGAATAGTGGAAATGTAATCTCACTTTTTACTATTAGATACGTTTTACAGTTCAGTTCACCAACTTTTTCTTTTCCCTGTCTTTTTAACCAGTTTCTCGCATATATTTTTCATTAGAAAATGCCTTTTTTACGACTGAGTATGTCCTTTTGAACTACCTTAGATTTTTCGATTTTATTGAGTTCAAATTAAAGTTAGTTTACACATTTGATGATGCGTAACGTTTACACTTGTTCAGTGCGCGATGCCAGCACTTTTATTATGGCTGGAAAACTTGAAAACTCCACAACTAAAGTAGCACTATTCTCTTTCGCGGTTTGAGTAAATGTATAGACAAAGTGAAACAAAAATAAAGAACACGTTCTTCTTCCCGGGAGGACATTAGCACAAGCTACGACCTAGACAAAGCGTCTATTAAGTATGGTCTTCGCCAGCTTGAATATTGACGGAATTATATTTGCTTTGGTAGCTCTGCCTCCCCTCTCCTCCTACCCCTTCCCCCCACCCCCCCCCGGGCCTGCGCCCCCCCCCCCCCCCCCAAAAAAAAAGACAAAAACAAAACAAAAACTCGTTCACGCAGCGATAATCTGCAAAGACATCAGCTTTTAAAAGCAGTACCTTTCCGCATCGCGGAGAATAAACCAAATAAAACATCAACAGTGAACTATAGATCGTAGCTAATCCGTCGCGAAAAGAAAAAGAAGAAAGAAAAACATCGGCAGGACAGATATACCCAAGAAGAGCCAACAGCGACCCTCGAAATCGGCCCCGCAGGGATCGGTAGAGAAGTGCGTGCGTGAGAGGGTACGAGAGAGGGGGTGACTCCCCAAAATAATCGGCGACCCAGCCTTTCCCCCTTAACCCAGCTTTCCTCCTCTCCAAGGTCGCTGCATCGATCTACGCGGCCCGTTCTACGTCCACCTTCGCAAAGCTCACGGTGGACTCCAGGTAACCCAGCACGACCGAATACACTCACACACTCGACACCAAAACCAGGAAACAAACGAAGAAACTCAAAGCAATCACCAAGGCCCATTTGAAGTGTACGATGAATCTAGCCTTTTGTTTTCATTCAGACCATAAATTAAAAAGACAACATTTTTTTGTTTTTTTTACGTGTTTATCACACACTTTTATCTGAACATACCTGAGTGACACGCCCCTTATGCGTGGCTTGCACATGAAGTCATCGAATCATGCTAGTAGTCATTCCTAATTGCGAAAGGCAAAATGCATACTACGTTCGGTACGCGCTCAGCAGCAAAGTTACCGCAATGGCTGCTCATGGGACGTCAGTGCAGGCCATGAATCGACGACCTTTGATTGGGTCGGCCGGGTTCGTAGCCTCCATAACGGTCCATCTAACCCGACAAACAAGCAAAGACAAAAAAGAACGCTCGACCCGTTTCGCCTGCGGGACGGCTGGATTGCCGAGAACCCCCCTCGGTAAAAGAAACAAAAAATGAAACAAAAACGCCGCCACCATTAATGTCTGACGTGGTTGACCAAAGCAGTCACGCTTTCGCTGGCCGCGAACCAAGGACGACAGTCCTCTACGCGTTCGTCCCTAAAAGTTCCCCTTTCTTTCTTCCTTCTCTCCCCGCTTTTTTACTCCTCTTTGCTGCGCTCTTTCCCTATTCGGGGTAAGGGGGCGCTGATGCATAGGGAATCGTTTCTCGCTCCTTAGTTACCGCGACAAAGGGGTCTCCCCCTTCGATGATAATTTCGGATTGGAAACGAACGGGGCAGGCACCTTGCTGGGAATGGTTTGATTGAGGGGAAGAAAAAGGCAATCCGAAGCTTGCAAAATCAACTTCCGGGATGTCTTTTTTTTTTCTTTTTTTTTTTTTTTTTATAATTCACACAAGAGCTCAGTTATATTTTTTACACAAAATGTTTTTGGGGTTAGGGTTTTATTGAAGGCTAAAATATTACACTATCCGGGTCTCATCTTGATGAAACAAACTACTCAGACTTTACATAAACACAATGTCCCTTATACATGTATACACAAACATTTAACACATAATTTTCTAGCTTAATTTAGCGGGTAAACCGGAATTTGAGTATAATTAGACCCCAATTCAATTTCTCTGATATATTTAGAGGGAACGTTCTTGAACCCGTACTTTGAGGGTACATACTATAAGAAGACAAAACAAAAGAAACGAAGACACCCCGCACAGCTGAAATCAGGCTGCACCATATTTTTTTCAGCTTAATTTGTAGGGTTATTATACATTTAGGACTGGCATCATTTCTAACGTAATCTGCGACTGCGAGGAAGACCAGAAAACCAAGATATGTTTTCAGAAAAAAACTAGACAATTGTGTTTGAAGGTTAGGTTTGACGAGGTGGATGCTTAGACATCAATACGAAGAAAGGGAACGCAAAGAGGGGACAGAGACAGACATACACTTGTACATGTCTGTCTCTGCCTCCCGTTTGTCTTTTGCTCTCATCGTATTGAATAGTAACCACGCACGCTCGTTGATAAGCCCGCACGTTCGTCAAACTCCTCATGTTTAGCTGGTGGGAGGATCTTGTCCGTCTTGAAAAGAACGTCTGTTGCGTCCTCGGTAGATAAGAAGTTTCGCTTTTTCGTCTTTTTGATGACGCGGGAAACTTGGCACGAGGCATTCGAACCACGGGTATTGAGGGAACTCGTGTTTCCAAACTGTCTTTTGTATGGTGTGTGGGCAGTGTGACCCCGTATTTAATGTGCATGACACAGTATAAATTAAACGACCGTACGTCGGTGCAGTGTTCACCACGGTAAAGACGGACAAGAATTAAGTCCAGGGTCGCTGGACTGCGCGGTGCTAGCGTCTAATTACATTCGGGTTGTACAGTGGTCATCAAACTCCCAGGGAAAAACAAACTATACCTTATTTTATGAAAGCGGTATCTTAAAGGCAGCCGAAGAAGTGCTTCGTGACGTAGCGCTTAAAGAAACAGCCCGAGCGGTTGGAGGCTAATCGCTCAAGGTTGAAATCCTGGGAGAACGGTGGATGGAGCGACTTCGTTTGTCCCTCGTGCATGTCGTAGTGCAACAGGGGTGGCAAAAAGCGTCTATTAGCCGGCAGAAAACATAGCTGTGTCGCTCCGGCCAAGCCGCGATCTCTACTTTGGGTGAGCGAGCATGCTACGCCGTGAGGCAGTTAGGTGACTGCCACCCTGACAGCACTCCCACCAGATATGACACAGTTCTCGTGTTCCCTATAAGTTTGATGCGCACTGTAAACAACGCGCACGTCGTGCTTCAAAACCATCAAAGACGTGGAGGTACTGAGCCAGTGAACTAGATTTCTGCTTTGATATTTCGAAAGAAGGAATGAAATCAATGTTTAAAAAGTCGCCCCTCCCCCGTAGTAACAGCGTGGCAAAGGCAGTGCTAACACAGAATGTGATGTGTCAGTGTGCAGAAACTGTGCTCACGTGGGGACTGGGTGGCGTGAAGCGACTCCGTGTCGTCCAAGGTAAGCGCGGGAGCGCTCCGCGGAAGGTCTCGCTCTTGGGTGCCATCTTCTGCGATTGCAGCGTAAATGCGAACTTTCTCAGAGCAGGTTCGAGGGCGAGTCGCTATAGACGGGGCGTACGGAAAACAAAACGATTGGGAAGCGGAGGAGCCTAGCAGAGCCTTGGCGCCATCTTGCGCTAAAAAAGAAACATACACTCAAAACTACCTTAATCCGTTGCGGCAAGGGCGCCTGCTTTTTGGTTTTTATCTCGGCTTTTCTCTCGTTCTCTCTCTCTCACTTGCGTTCTCTCTCTGGAAAGCCCGGAACACTCTCGTTTTACGGATCAGAATGCCTCTGTTATGTCCAAACACGTCACGTTTTACCCCCCCCCCCCCCCCTCTTCTGGCAGTAACACTTCCGCTGCTAGCACCCCACCGTATAGGATTTGGTACCAGCCACATAACACGTACTGCGTTTAACAAAAGTACTTTGAAATTCCTCTTTCTTTTAAAGGGAAATTGCGACTCTTCATCGGGATGCCTCCACGGTTTGAGAGAGAGACACTTCCGCGTTAGTTAGTGCCACTCTAAGGATTGCACACTCTAAAAAAAGTTTGTGCGTCTACTTAAACGCACGACACGCAGGGAACCAATCAGCGCAACTAACGGAGGCAGTTCAGCGAATGACCATGCAGAAACATATGTTTAGACCAAAAAACGCAGACTGAATTGTGACATTAAGCAATGCAAAACGTCAGGCTTGCATTGCTTAATGTCACAACTCAGTCTGCGTGTTTTGGTCTAAACAGATGTTTCGGCATCGTCATTCGCTGAGCTGCCTCCGTAAGTTGGGCTGATTGGCTCTCCGAATGTTGTGCGTGAAAGTAGCCGCACATACTTTTTTTAGAGTGCAGGGTTCTGCTAGTTTCCTGCATCTCATTATTTCTCGGCAACCAATCAGCTCGCAGCTTTAGCCGATGAGAACGCGCAAGAGCCAGTCACAAAGCAAGGAGCGTGAATGAATATAATAAGCAACGCCTCGCGTTTCTTACGTTGTCGGTCGCTTTAGCTCCCGAAAACGCGACGGGGAAGAATGCAGCTCGTTCATTGGATGCGATCTCCAAATCATATTTCGATGTCCTTCGGCACGAATTAACTCCGATGCATCGGCGGACATGCGGGGATTACGAGCGTGTCCGCGATGGTCGCAGTGACAGAGATCGACGCACTCGAGCATGGTTCCGAGAACAGCACGGGTTATCGGCAGCATTGCTAAGCCGAGCGTGTGGATGTGATGAACCTTGATAAAGAGTTCGTTTCGGGATGACTTAGTACGTGAAAAAAGTGAGTCTGTGGCAAACTAATTCAAGGATTGGCACGAAACACGTGGCAGCGCACCCTTCAAATGCACTCTCCTTTTTAGAGATATCCCGTGCCTTATTCAGTTAATCTAATTAGCTAACGCAGCAAGTAACTTAAATTATCTTAAATTAGATTAATTTACAGTGCCTTGCCAAAATAGTGTCTCTTAGTCTTATTTCCATAACGCTATCATGAAAATAAACCATTTTTGGCGATTAAAAAATAACCTACGCGTTTCCAAGCCAATGGCAACTTGTTTTGCGCTTGAATATTACTACAGTGATCTTATGCAATCTTGTGCGTAGCAAAGACGAAAAAAAATGGGAGAATAAGGACACGACAAGGCGTCCTCGTCCTTGCTGCGCACACGATTGCATAAGATGTCAAACCAACTCGCCCAAACAACCCCTCTTCTCGAGTACTACAGGGAGCTATGACTATTTCGCAGAAACTGCGCCTGACGCAGAGATATAAAACGCACAACCCTTGATTCTTCAGGCAGCATAAAGCTTTTTTTTTTTCTTCTTGTCATACAATTTCGGGTCTCTCCCGTGAAAAGAAAAAAATAGGGAGGTCACTGATTGTGCTTCAAGCATTCCCTTCCTCGTCAAACTAGACGGCCTTCGACTAAATGTTGAGGGTGTATCAGGAACGCGTCTTATTATTTTTCATTCTTCGACATCTCGTCACGTGCACGATGAGGACACCTTAAAACGTTTTTTTTTTTTGTTTTTTTGTTTTTTTCAAGTAAACATTAAAGCAAACGTTATCTTTTTTCTTAAAAATAAATACCCATGCGCAAATGTCTTCGTGTCAGTATTAGAACACCATAAAACCGTAGTCCCATTGTTCATACATCAAATAAGAAATTCACGTAGTTCGCGGTAGACATGAGGATGAAATAATCTGCCGACGCGCCTAAAGTATGTTTTCTTTGTACATGTGTTCGCTTCGAACCCGACTACAGGCAGTTTTTGTACGACCGATGTGACAAGACCGTTCTACAAGGACACGCCTCAGACATTAGGCAGTTTTAGGGAACCGTTATTGCACATCCGATATGGTACAATGAGCCCCACGGTACAAACTGCGCATGGGCGAGTCTTCTGCGGCAGCGCATGCGCAGTTGGTACCGGAGGGCGCATCGTATACCGCATCGGATGTGCGAAAACGGTTCCCTAAAACTCTCTAGTGTCTGAAGACCGTCTTTCGTGTGCTGTGTCCGCAGTGTGGGCATGGCTTACGTCAATCGGCAAACTACCGCCTGTCGCCGTGCTCTATCACTATCATTTAGCTTAAAAGCGGTCGCAGCAACATTCCGAATAACTTGCGCACCGAAACCTGGAATACTGTGAGTTTTAGTTTGTATATTCACTTTTTGTTGGCTCGCGCCCGTCGCTCTCACAAAATGTTTCGAAGCAAGCTTCGGTGTCGTAGTGGTGAGGTTTAACGTGCCCGAATCAAGGTAAGATGAAAAGTAGTTGGTGTCGCCAATTTTTTGCATATCTTAAAATATTCTTGGACACCAGCTCAAAAATTGCATTTGTATACCATAGATTCCTAAATTCGCCTAATCGAAAAGCGTGATAATTTATAACGTCATATACTTCCGTCGATTACTCTTTAAATGAACGCCGGAGGTAACGTAGAACTTTTCTACCTAACGCTTAGGTGGCCCCCATACAGCTCCAAGCAGCTCTGAAACTACGGGTACATCATGTACAATACATGGTGTTCCCTACTGATATGAGCACAATGAGCACAGAGTTATCTCTTGACGCTCCTCACGCACGTTCAGATCATGTTTGCTTCGCACATTTTGTATGCTTTACACATTTGTACACTTCCAACATATTGGCAGACAATTTTTGTATGACCAATACGCGAGAGGACCGCCCTACAATAATAAAAAGCACACCACAAACAAATTCTGCAGACTGTCTTTTGTATGATGTATTCGCAGTGCTACTGCGATCAACTTTATGCGGCAGTGTCAATTCGCGCATGTTTTGAAGCAACGAGCAATTTCGACTGAAGCATACACGTACGGCAACATTCGGATCTAACGCTATTACATAGTTTTCGGCTGGAGAGAGCGATAAAGTTTCAGAAAGTCGCGCGAATAAACACAAACAATTCACCTTTCTTCACAAAAAGTAAGAAGTTTGAAATGCATAGTCAAATCAAAACATTGTCAACGGCCTTTGTGTTCAAAGTGCTATAATGCACGATATGCAGACTTCAAAGAACGGTCGTTTTACATTTGTGTAGAAGACATTAAGCGGACGTTTCGGGGAGTGAAGAACTTATAGTTCATCCATTTCCCCGCTAAGTTGGGCTGAAAAGCTAAATTGGTGTAGGTCACGTGACGGTCGGTCAGGTGACAATAAATTTTCTTCCAAATTTAGCGGGGAAACTGAATCGGTGTTTAGGTCGCGTGACGTCGATTTCCCCGATAAATTTAGCGAAAAATGCGCAGACGGACGAACAAAATTTCGGGATTCCTCCAACCCCAAAGTTTTAGCAACAAGACTGCAGACACGACGAAAACGTCACTAGATGCACAAGGTCAAAAGCGCCTATAGTGATCAAGGCAACCCTAAAGTCCCTTGATACCTCAAGTAACAACCAATAAAATTGACAAAGCTGATTCCGCTGGAACAAGATGGCGGCGTTCAGTTCAGTCTTCTGCTTCGCGCCGCCATTCGCTTCCTAAAACCTGCAGCGTCACGCAGTCGGCGCTTCAAAAAATGTCGCTACTTGTAGCAAGCTCTTCAACCCAAAGTCCCTAGATAATAGCTCCCTACAAGTAGCGACATCCTTTGAAGCGCCGACTGCGTGACAGTGCAGGTTTTAGGAAGCGAATGGCGGCGCACAGCAGGTGTTTGAACTGAATGCCGCCATCTTGTTCCAGGGGAATCTGCTTTGACATTTGTATTGGTTGTCGTTACTTGTAAAAGAAGTTTCAAGGCACCTTAAGGCAACCAAGCTGTTAACGGCGCATGAAGGTCTTTTTATTAATATGGCTCCCTTTTATCTCTCCATTCCTTCATTTAAACGCAGTAAAAGTCGGTAGAAGAGGGTAAAGCCACCGCAAGGCGTGGTCAGCATACCTGCACGGGGCATATCTTGAGTCTCGAGCGCCTTGCTCACCGTGTGTTTGAACGCACTCAGAATCGCGCACTGACAATTTCAACTTCGCACTACTCGAGAAGCGAAAGAAGAAGACGAAAGGAGGTACGCGCGGGGACGGTGCTCTCCGAAATATCCGAACGCTACTTCGGCATTTGTCGGCCTCGTTCGGCTCTGTCGGTTGCTATGGAAACTACTGAGCCAACTCGGACGATTCCTCTGGTACCGCGCTAGACCAATCGCGGAGAGAGGCCACAGCCGGGAAAAAGGGTAGCACTAATCTGGCAGCGAAAAAAAGCGGCCATATATTGGGGCTCGAAAACCTGCCTACAGCGCAAGCATATCCCAACTTCGAGTATGCTTCGGCATCGCGTGAGTCTGAAACGTACACGTGCAGAGAAGCACGGCGGAAGGCATCAAGCGCGTGCTGGAGCCATGGCCTTCGAAGGAAACGCTTTGTCTTCCTCATTCGTTCAATGAATAAAGAGGACACTCTGGAAGAAAGAGGGGGGAGGGTGTTCAGACTTATACGGGACTCATTGCAAGTAATCGAATTGCATGTAATTGATAACTTTTTGCAGTAATTTTGTAATTATTTGAATACATTCATGTGGAAGTCATCGCGAAGGTAATTTGATAAATATTGGAAGTACTGGAAGTACATTTAACCCTTACAACTTGTCTCCCTCCTTTCTAATATTGATCATTGTTTCTACAAGTTTTTTCATCAACAAAATCCTCGAACCAGGTCTCATAGGAGGATGGTTTACCAAAATTGGTAAATTATGAAGATTATAATTCGGTGGTTTAAATCCAATATTGATGAGTCCGCAAGACCACTTTTCACACCCGCAGAAAATATGTCGTCTTGAACATCTGGTGTAATCACAAAAGTAACACTTACTTTTTCAAGTACCGGCCGTTCCTTTTTTTCCCGAGTAATCAGAGAATATAATTGAAAACTTGTTAATGAAGAGCAATTTTTATTGTAATCGATTATTTCTTTTTCGAGAAGCGTGTTCAAAACTGGGAGTGTACCATAACCAATGGCATAATTAAAGGGACCATGAAATAAATTTTGCGCGATAATAACTGAACTTAGATGATAATTTTACTAATCGGATATCGTTTAGTGGTGCAAAAGAAAACTAGTACACGATTAGAGAAAGTCAAAAGTCGGCTTTTCGGTACGGAAATGTAAAAATACAACGGACTATTTCTGACCTCCTCACCTTCGAAAGCTCTCTGCCTTTCCACTGCGATCCCTCCGCGGTGCCCAAACACGTCAGCCGAACCCAGCTCAAGCATTGGATACGAGCATTGGGTCTCTCGTATCCTCTCATCAACGATCAATTCGTCGACGAACATGCCGATTCGCTTTCGAGGCCCATGTGTGCCGGGACGGTACATATCATCGCTCACGATTGACAAGTTCTACGCTGTGCTTAGAAAGCACGTTGGAAGCTTGGAGTCGTCGGATTCGGTGAAATGCTGCGTCATGACCACGTGACTTCTCATTTTGATTTTTGAGTTGAGGAGAAAAGTTAAGGAGGAAAAAGTTGAAACATTATTTTGCGGTCCTTTTTATATTACTAAAAAATATAGGAAGACATTGAGGGAGAGAACAGGGCAATTAATATGAGCATATCCGAGAACGCCTGGGGAAAGAAAGGGTGAGATTTATGAAAAAAAAGGGAAGAAAATGAAGACACCCTTGAATATATTAACACACAGACACACTATTAAAATTAAAAAAAAAAACATTATAAAGATTTTGGGGGGGAGGGTACTTAAAACAAAGCCTATGAATATAAAATACGTTGTAGGGTAATTAGTTAAAAGGGATAAGAAGAAAAAAGGAACGTTTCAGAAAAAGGAAAAAGTGGGAGAGTGCCCGTGGAATATACGAGAAGGAAGATATAGCGAATAATAGATACGTAGATAAGTGATAGGGGAGAAAAAAATTGGCGAAATAATTAAAGGTGAAAAGGAAAAAAAAAACGATGAAAAAAATGAACCAGAGACACGGGGATCAGGGAAGCAGAAACGGGTTCAAGGAAGAAAATATGAACGCGCGTGCGCCATCAAAACGGGAAAGTGATGTAAGGAAACCGGAGCCGAGACGGGCTTCTCCGAGCGGGATGCTGAAAAAGCGAACGCGAAGTATAGGGAAGCCAATACAAACGACAAACAAAAACAACAAACAACACCAACGAAAGCAACTAATAAACTAAGACGTCACACGAAAGAAACGGAGAATCGACGCTCTTAACTCACGGCTTTTAGAACGCCCAAAGAAACTTACAGCGAAGCTTAAAAAAGGCGACGAGAATGCAAAGCAAACACAAGCAAGGCAAAGATATCACTTCGAAATAACAAAAAAAAATGTAATAAAAAAAAAGCAAACAAACAAGGGGTTCGAAGATTTTTTCAGGCGTAAGATCCTCTAATCTCGCTCTTCGGACGGACGCAAGCTCTCTCGCTCGCTCGCTCGCTAGGCATTCGCAGCCACCCTGATATTTTTGTCTGTTGGCTGTGCTCACCCCCCCCCCCCCTTTTTCCCCTTTCTCGCGTTTGTATGTCCCCCAGTCCTTCAGTGTAAACGCTTCCCCCTTCAGTAAAAAAACGGTCCTTCAGTAAACCCCTTGTGTTTGCTCATGTTCGTGCTCGGATTTTGTATGTCTTCGCTGTCAACGTATACAATAGCCTCTAAATTTTAGTTCATAGATTTTTTGCATTTTATGCTTTAGTCTTCCTTTGTTTACACGACTCGTTAGTAAAACACCGTCTCCTCTCGTTTTCTCTTGAAGGGGTTCTCCGGCGGAAAGGAGAGTGTCGAGGGTCTATATGAATAGCCTGACGGCGATGCCTCCATGTTCCCTAGATTAGAGGCTTCAAAGGACACTCCCTCCCTTCTTTCACATACTCTTTGGGGAAGCATATATAGGGGATCGCATTTTCTAATTTTACTTGTCCCTAATTCCCTTACAAGCATGCCGCGACGCTGAAGCGCTCGACGGGGGATCTCGGCATGCCCATCAGGGAGACCTAGTTCAGATTAAACACTTCACGTTGCACCGGGGATGAGCCCATTTTGAAGGTAAGGTTGGAAAGTTTTAAAGGTGTGAATTGTTGACGGATGTCGGGTGCTCATCTTGATTGTTTTTTTGTTGTTTTTTTTGTGATGTCAAAATTTTAAAAATTTGCACGAGAATTTTTTTTTTTACAGCCTGTGCACTTCAGGGTGGTGTCTCTTTTGCTTATTAATCCAATATTACGCACGTTTGCGTAAGCACCGCCCTAACTGTCACAACATAATGCTGTGTACAGTCGAGTAAATGTAAGTGTTTTGCTCTAATGTTTTTATTTGTCTGTATGAGCATGGTATGACTAATTTCGTATTCGTGATGCACTGATTCAGATGAGCGTTTTTATTATTTATTGCGTATTCTACGCGTTTACGCCAACACCAGTACCTTGTGCTTGGCAAGTAGCGATTTTCAACCCATCTGTGTTACGCACCTACGTATGTGAACTGAGCTTGGTTTCTCTAGAAAGTTAGCGCGCGTGCACAAACTTAGGTTCAAACCGTTACGTCCCGTCTCCTGCAACTTAAAGGGGCACTCAAGTGTTTTTTTTTTTTTAGAAGCTTGTTTTGATTGCATAATTTTTCTTGGGTTTTAGGCAATAAAAGTGACCGGTACGAGATGGCAAGACGTACTAGCAAACTCAAACCCGTAGAAATACACGGGCACTACTTTGTCTTTGGGTAGGGGGGGGGGGGGGGGGCATTTTCGGGTTTTTACCACCGGCATAATTGTTTTTCCAGTGAAAACAATTAATTGCGTGGAGATTCCTAACGTTAATATTATTTCTCGTTCTAGACGCGTTGTTCGTTATATTTTGACAAAATCCTCACATCTTGGGCTGTAGAAGACGTAATACAGCAGTTATCCTTTGCAAGCGCCGTCCGACGGCATCCCCATGGTGTCTGCTCCAAGGCGCAGAAAGAGGGACGTGTCAGGTTTTTTGTTTACTGGATTTTTAATAAGAAAATCGACTGCCCATTCGTAAAATTTCGTGTTTTTTTTAATCTGTGAGCCCATGGATTGAGTTATCACCATAAAAAATCGATCTCAAAAACCACTCGAGTGCCCCATTAAGTTAACCTGCAGCAGAGGCTACAAGCGCGAGTAGACAGCACTGGTAGGTGGACCAGTTGCATGAGCGCTTTGGACGCTAAATTTGCTTTTTAAACAAACAAACAAAACATCGTTATAGAAGTTAATAAAAAAAAAAGCCTCAACGCAAACCAAAGTTGACTAGCGCGAAAAAAAAAAAAGAAAAGATGATCAAATTGGTTCCGAGGCTGCATTGCAAGTTGCATTTGATCTTCTACCTGACTGAAGCACAAGTTGCAACATCATAAAAATACATCGATTTCGGAAAATTGTGCAAAAACAAGATTGAAAAAATCAGCTGCGTCTTCAGCTTGTGGAGCTCTTTTATCCAGGAGAAGGCAGCCGAAAGGTTTGAAAAATGAGAGTCAGAAAGCAGAATCAGAGGTATCAGATTCGCATAGAATTGAAAAGCATAAGCACGAATTTGGAGTCTCGCTATAATGTGATCTCATTGAAAGGGAACACATACCCAGCGCGATCCATAGGTTTTGTACAAAGAGTGCTGCGTCGTATGCGGCAGCGAAAAGAACGCCGGGAACTGGCTGTATAAAATGTAATGATATTGTTCTGACCGACCAGAAAGTCGCAACATTTGTGCAAGAAAGGCTGCCATTTGATCTCCGATCGAAGTGGAAAGCTCAAGTAGCAAAAAGACGCTTTCTTGGCGCATCGGTAGTTTAGACCCATGTTGCAGTACATGAAGCTTTATCCCAGTAGCGAGCTAAAATCATGATTTTCGCGTAAGCCTAGTCAAAATATGAGGCACTTGAGAAAATCTGCCATCTACATTGGGTCATCACTTGGAAAATCTTCCATTGAAAGCGCAACGAAAGGTCCCAAGTACGTACCTGAGGCCAGATTCACGAAACGATCTTACGCCAAAAATGTACGTACCACAAAACGTAAGAACAAATTCGTATTGACGAAACGAAATTATTGTAAGTTTTGCCCAGGTTATGACAGAATCCTACGACAGCTCCGGAGCTGTCTTACGCACTTTTTACGATCAAATCTGCATGGCCGATACCGTCCCTCAGTTACTTGGTCGCGATGACCAGCGGACGCTTATTTTTCTACGTGCTTTTTTTGCTCGTCCCAATTTGAAGCAGCAAAAAAAAAAAAAAAAAAGGATTAAGTACTTGAAACAGACCACGACGAACAAGAACGTTGGATCCACAAACACCCGGGAAAACCTACAACGACGATTCCACCGACCAAGCGAGCTCGGCAAAAGGTAGGCCTAGCAGCGACTCTGACTCGGCGCAGCGTTGCTCCGACGGTCCTTGGACAAGACCGTCTGTCCACGACTGGCTGGCTTGCTGAATGGAATATGTCCGCGCTACCCTCGTGTACTCTTCAAGTATCAATAGTTTGATCGCTGACCTAAATTTTAGATTAAGAGGTCAATCGCTGCCCCTTGTCATCTCCTTGTTTTCCGAGGCAGCGGTGACGAACGCTGTCGTCGAAAAGGGACTCCCATCTATTCTATCTACTTGTTTTGTGTGATATAAAGCTCAAATAAACGCTGTATGGATTTCCTTCGCAACACAGTGTACACTTTGTTATTAGTATACCATTTTCATTCTGACACGACTGTACGTACTGCACTGTCAAGCTATAACAGTTCATGGGAGCTACGCAATGCTGGCCCAACCTTTCTTTGCCGAGTGTCACATCAGTATAGAGTTACAATTGTAAAAGATCGGTCCCGAAGTGCTTACTAATTCGCGGTCCAACAGCGCGAATCCACACGCGCGTCCGTTCCGATTGTGAACAGGTATTTACGTGGCTCTTGCTGACACTCTAGCAGTTCAAACGTATATTTTTTTAACGTCGGCTCGCTCCTGCATCTCCGAGGCCGCGAAAAATGCCGCAGTGATTTATTTTCATCTACGTCGCTTTGCAAACGACCGGTACAAGCCGTCTTTTACCAACGGTGACAGTTGTTTTGACTTCGTAGCGATCGAGTTCGTGGCAGTCAACGAAGGCGGTTACGCATCCTGGCCTCGGCGTTTGGGCGCGTTTAAATGTGTTAGCGTCGACATATTTCAGCACGAACACGAACCCCAGACAAGTGGTGGTGAAAAGACCTCCTGTGTTTCTAATTAAAAATCCACGTGCTCCGAACGGCTCCGAACCATGCCGAGCCCTCCGACTAATTGTTCGTGCTGCTGAAGATGCCATCGCCATAGCAACAGCACCCGTGAGTTCTAGTTTTTCTGTACGAGAACGTCGCTTTCCCCCTCTCACTTAAGAACGCGTTCGTGAATACCGATTTCTCCTCTTCTTACGATGTTCTCAGCTTACGAACTTCTTAGCTACGTTGTCGCAAACTAAGAAGTTCTTAGTGAATCTGTCCTCTGATCTCGCCACTCTACCTCTTCTTCCGCACGATTAAGTCCGTTTGCTATGGCCAGCGTAACCATGGCAACAAAGCGTCCCCTTTTGGAGGAACGCGTCTGAAGTCAGCAACGTCAGCTTCCGAATGTCGTCTGCTAAAAGGTACGCCGCAACGCTATCCAAAGTCAGACGCGGCATTGTAGAGGTCGAGGATGAGAGCGGAAAGTGTTCGCATAACGCGAAACCTTGGCGGTTCCGACGAAGCTTAGTGCCCGCTTGGGTCTGAGATCATAATCAAGTTTTCCGAGCGAAGCTGAGCAAAGGAAGATGCTTCCGCGCACTGTAGTGTTGTCGTGAACTGTTTTTAACATTTTTGGAGAACGAAAAATTGTTTATTGCGATTTCAGATATCAAGCCTTAGATAACTGGAAACGATTTTAAGTAATGAGATGCAGAGGGGGAGCGAATCGGCTTTGAAAGGCGAGAAGTTAAGTTATACTGTTGGTTTCCCGGCAAGGTGGCTCAAGCTACCGCCCGTTATTAAGGGTACAGCC
Organism: Ixodes scapularis; assembly: GCF_016920785.2. Taxonomy (NCBI): domain Eukaryota; kingdom Metazoa; phylum Arthropoda; class Arachnida; order Ixodida; family Ixodidae; genus Ixodes; species Ixodes scapularis. Next base: position 70,198,641 of record NW_024609837.1, read on the forward strand.
ATTAGCATTCATTCATGCATCCATCCATGGCTGAATTGAACCTTTACTCTAAAGCCTATAGCTTACTTTGCCACTGTAACTGGCTAGTGGTGACCCGCAAAACGGTGGTTTTACATTGCCTGGTATCCAAAGGCTAGCTTTTGAAGCGAGGCCGATTGTAAACGGGATTTGCAAGTAGTGCATTTTCCGAATTTAAATACATGGACTATATGTGTTACGCGGTGTGGACCATGTACAGATGCAGACTATACGAGGAGTTTTTTTCGAGGTCGTTCATTTTGACAATACATGACAGATTCGGTAAGTGGCAGGGTACGCTAACGATAGTTTCTGTATGATACAAGCATCTTTGTCGGCTAATCATACAGGCATTTATCAAGGCGTGCTAGGTACCAAAATGTATTTTACGTGTGGACTAGATACTCTGCACGGACTGTGCACCGCCTACGGATCATGCACCGGCTGCAGATTCTGAACCAGGTACGACTATGCCCCAAGTGCGAACCATTTAAAGAAGCACTTTTAAAACCAAAATGTGACCATGCGGATTATGCGCCGGGTGCGTACAATACTCCGACAAATACGGTACACGAAAACTGTCCGCATTATTCCATGCCGACCGAGTGAGCAGAAAGACCGACGAGTAAATCTCGCAAACAACGAGAAAAAGAGAAAGATTAAGCGACTCGAGACGGATACGAAAATACGGCGAACGAAAAGCGGGCCAGTATAACAACGTCTGCTTCGTCTGCAAGGCGGCCTCTCAAGTCCGGCAGCAAGCCAACTGCCCACCGCCAATCGAATCAATGACGGGAGAGGAGAATCCCAAAGAGGGAAAGAAGGTAAGGGTAAACGGCAACGAAGGGAAGAAAAAAAGATATGGGAAGAGGGAAGACTAAAAAAAAGAAACAGCCACTTCGGTCACACTGCGGCAGCACTTCTTTCCGACTGCAGTGACGTCACGGATCGGTGGAGAGGAGGAAAGGGGAGGAGGATGGCGATCTCTCCGAGGACCCGTTCGCCAGGCATGACCACCAGAGGTCGTCGAAGCGGTAGTTGTTTCGCCGTAGGGAAAAAAATGGGGAAAGGATTGGGGAAAAAGAAGAAGGAGAGGATGAGAGGAAAAGAAGGGAGAGAGTGAAGGGAACAGGGTAACCGTTTAATTGTTGGTGGCCGGGTACACACGAGTCCCTTTTTGTCTTGTCGCTTGTTTGTTCGTCGTCTGTCTCCAAGAGAAAGGGCAACATACGTAGAGGGACACGGAATGAGACACCAGTACGTGGCTTTAATATCGCGCGGAGAAGTGGTGACGAATAGCCGCCGGTAAAGAGAGACGGTAAACGGAACGGGACGGGGAAGAGAAAGGGAGAACATGGGAAAAAGGGGTTGAAGGCTTCTTATGGTACTCTAGGGAAGCTTTTAGACGAACGTGCGTTAGATTTGTATCTAGGGTTGTCGTTCTGGAAACGGGCCTGTTAATAGTGCCGCTGCTATATTTGTGTTCGTGGAATTGATTCGATGAGTATTCCCTGTTATGTTTGGTTTTCTTTCTTTTTCTGTGATACCTTTCTTGTTTAATGTTTCGGCGAGTAGTTTTTTTTTTCTCTTACATCATTTTTAGTTGACCAGAATTTTTTATTAAAAAGCTGGAGTGCTGGTGTGTAACGTTATTGAAGGTCTTCGTGCCTCTCGTGTGTAATAATTAGTGTCTTTATATGGTCGATTTTTTCTCGAACTTTTGAGAATGGCTTGTTCAAATCACAAGCGCTGATTGCATGGATAAACATAGATATAAAATTAATACACAATCCGTGAAAATTAAGATTAAAAAAAACCATGTGTACAAAAGACCTAAAACCTTCCGGCAACAAAAAGAGGACAAACAGAAAATAAAGACTGTAAAACTTAGATAAATTCGTGAACTTATTAGGTTACAATAAAAGGTATTAGTCCGTATAACATGCCAAAAATAACACAAGAAAAACAAAACTTAGGTGACATATGAAGACACACAAGACAAGAGTAAAATTTAGCTATAGAGTTGTTCAATGAACAACTCAGCTCCACTTTGGGCTCCACTTTTTTTTTACTTGGTTAATTGCGATGCTCGTATAGGCATTAAAGTCTCGTTATTTGCTTGCGTATCGAAATGTGCACGTTTCAAAAACAAACAAAAAAATCCTCGTCTATCTTTCTTTTGGCGAGCAATCGTAAGAAATAATTCGCGTAGCTTGCGAACAATAAGCAAAACGTCCAAATTTCTTGATGTCACAAGGAGCACACACATTTTCAGCGCTCATCATACGAATGAAGCGTTCCGTGTCACTATGCCAGAGGCGATTGCGCGACGTCTGATATTTTTCAGAAGATAGTTTCGGCCCATGGTCGGAATGTGTTTGACAAACCAGTAGAAACAAATAACTGAAAACAAAAGGCCAACATTGGAATGATCTATTAGCGGCGTGCTCGACCAAAGGGGTTGCTAAGGTTCGCTTCCCTGGATTGGATAAACGTTTCCCATGACCTGCACAGTGGGACTTAGTTTCCCTAGATCCTGGAGAGAGTAGTGCCAAGCTTCTCGTATGGTCGCCATGGTCATGGAACGAGCAGTATTTGACTTGAACCCGTCATTCTGAGCGAGAAAATAATAGGCGTCGGTGCTTGGCGGCATCGTAAAATAATTTTCCCGTTTCTAAATACGCAAGAACAACGATATCATTGTAAAAGATCTTTGGAGATAAGCATGATTCATGAGTGGATTGCGTGCACGGTGCTCCGAATACGCTTATATTGGCGAGAAATGCTTTCAATGTGCGATGATACTTTATGGCGATCTTGGCGCGACTTGTTCAGAACAACCAGTGTTTTAGGCGTTACCAAACAAAAGTAACGAAACACGTTGCTCGTTACATTGAAATAAAAAAAAAAAACGCGTCGCTGATCTCCATTACGTACTTCAACAAACGTTTCTTTTGCTTTAATTTTTGTTCCGGGAATTCAAAGCGTTTTACTGTTTTGATGTTCCAGGTATACATATAGATCCAAATTTAAAGAAACTTGTCTACGCAGAAACGTAATTTCTTTTAGGGTTTTGAATTTGAAGGTATGTGAAATGAGCGTAAGATGCCTAGAAGCACACAAAAAATTCAAGTGGACTTTTTAATAATTTCTGGGAAAAAAATGTAATCGAGTAACCTAACTACATTACCCGTTACTCGAAATAAGTAACGAAGTACGTTATTCGTTAGTGTTAAGAAAGTGTAACGAGTACGTTACTACGTTACCGATAAAACTAACGCGTTACCGGTAACGCCGTCACTGGTAACGTGTTAGCGCCCGCACTGAGAACGACCTTTTTGAAGCTTCGAAGAATTTAATAGGCCAAAATGGCCATTACCTTGGCAACTGAAACCAAACAGCCAATCACCTTGCGATGTTTTTGTCGTCTGCATGTTAGTATATGTTTGTGTCTTGCTAGCAGGCAGGAAAGGTGATGACGCCACTTTCACTAGATCAGGTGACTCTCGTGGGATTAATACTGCTTTCATCGAATAAAAGGAGAGAAATTTCATGCTGTCAACTCTGAGGTTTTATTGAGAACGCGATTACTTCTAGGCTTCCACCGTGTTGTTTACAAGCACCCTCGAGCACTCCATTCGTAACTGGTGACTTTTACTCTGGATAGGTATTTGTGACGTCATAATAAGACGAACCCTGGCCGTGGCGTTACAGAAGAAAGTCATTAGAGGGCGTCATCGAAACATCTTGGTGCTGATCCGACGAGGTGCAAATAAAGCAAACGGTGACGAGTACAAGATCGGTGTAAACGAAGGAACATAAAAAGAGTGGCCCGAGTTCTAAATGCGCAGTACTTATAAGGCCCGGATACCCCACATACCCTTCTTCCCTTTCTCTTCACGCCGAAAGAAAGGAACAAACGAAACAAAAATTTGTAGAGCGCTAGGTCTCGGCGCTTTCGTGTCCCAACCAGGAATGTTGCCTCGATAGAGCACGCAGCGCGAGGCATGCCTTCGCCCATTTGCGCGCTCCGCGTGGAAACGCGCAGCGTGCAAATCTAAAAACGGCTAGAGTAGCGCAAACTGAAGACGGACACGGATGAAGGTAGTCACACACACAACTCTGCTTGTTCTACTTTCTTTCGTGCTCGATATTTCTGCTTTTTTTTTTTTTTACTCTAAGGCGTAAAAAAAACATTCATCTTAAGATTTTCACGCAAAAGACGTGGTATTGGCTGCAAGAATGATGACATAATGTTTTGCATACATGCCTTAAGCAAGTTTGAAGTGTACTTGCTTCCTGCATACCCATGACGAATCATGCCTGCGGACAGATTTTTGTACGACTAATGAGACAGACTGTCTTTTGTGCGATATATCAGTGGTGTAGCCGTGGCTTCACAACGCGTCCGATACAGAGCGAATGGAGAAAAACGCGTCCACGCGATCGAGCGCCGTGCCAAGTCCCGACTGACGGTCGAGACAGGAAGATTCGTGGCACTCCACATTCTCCGTTTCGGGATGCACGAAAAGCGAGCGTCGAGTGTTTCTTCTTCCCCTCCCCCCCCCCCCCCCCCCCCCATCACATCCCCTTTCTCCTTTCTGGGGAACTTTCGATCTTCCTTCGCCTCACTCTCTCTCTCTTTCTATGTCCTTCTTTCCCGTTTTACCCTCTGAGAGTTGCCGAGAGTCGCCGCGTCTCCCTTTTCTCGACGTCGGACATCTCGCGTGTCTCGGGTTCTTTGGACACTACACATCACCCGCCTCTTAGCCGACAGTACTGTGAAAGCTGCGTGCTCCTTGAACCAGTTATATGTCCTTTCGTCACGTGATCAAGCTTCCACCAATATCCACGCGCGGAGAGGAGCCGCGGAGGTCGGGTGATGGAAGGGAGGCAATTGATTGGTCGGTAGCTTCAGCCGCGGTGTCGGCTCGGCGGTGGCCGAAGTCTAGTCGTCCTCGACGTCGATCGACGTCAGAGGACCCTCCCGGTGGCACGCGGTATCGTCCGTCGGTAATCGTCGCGAAGCCAAACGACAGGAGTCGGCCGGCCGCGAGAGATCAAATGATGAATGGGGAATCGGAGAGGAAGAGGCGATAAAGACGAACCGGGAATCTGGACGTCTGCCCCTGTGTGGGCCCGTTTGCGCGAGCGGGTGTCGTGAGGGTGGCTCTGCGTGTATGTGTGTTTTGTGAGGGTGTATATCTGTTCTGTGAAGGTGTATTTTTATGCCTGCGGTAAGTTTGAGCGTCTGTGGGTGTGTGTTTTGTAGTAGAGTATCTAGGCATGTGTTTTTGTGAGCGTGTATTTGCATGGATGTGTTACGTGAGTGTGTATCTGTATTAATGTGGTTTGTTAGAGTGCGTCTGTCCGTTTGGTTCGTGAAGGTGTATGAGCGCGCGCATTGGCGTGTTTTGTTATAGTATACGTAGGCATGTGCTTTCTGAGGGTGTATTTGCGTGGCTGTGGTTTGTTAGAGTACATGTGCGTATGTGTTTGTGCGGACGTGTTTTATGTTTTGGTGTTCGTGTGTGCTTGTGTGCCTGCGAATTTTACGTGTGGTTTGTTTGCCACAGTCTCGCTGTTCGTACATCGTAAAATGGACACGCGTCGTTCGCTGAAGACATGACGACATAGTTATGTGCTGACACACTTCATGTATCTTCGAAGCCTGTGTGCATCAAACACATATACTGACCACAGGCTGTTTCTTGCATGATGAAATTCTAGTGCGACCCAGTCTCAAGGCAGTACGTGAAGGTCTCTGGTTAAGTAGAGTATACCGTGTTTTGTGCTTTAAAAAGTGCATGTAAATGCGTGTGTGTGTGTGTCTGTGTGTGTGTTTGTTTGGGCTCTTTACATATGCCTGAGGTCTGTTAGACAGTATGTTCGTGTGTGTGTGTTTTTGTGGGGACTGTATGCATGTTTGTGTAGGCTTCTGGGAATATATGAGCGCGGGTGATTCAAAACAGTTTATATATGCACCGGCGTGTTGGTTTTGTGGGGGTGTATGTGCAAGTGTGTGTGTGTTGGAGTCTATGTGCCGGTGGTTTGTTAGACTATCGGATGCGTATGTGCGTTTTGTGACTAACAATATCTTCCGGTGTTTTTTTTTTCTTTTCAAGGTGGGCGTGTGCGTGCGATTTACGAGAGTGCATGTGCATATGTGCTTGCATCTTGTGTCTGGGGAGTTTATTTTAATCATATTTATTTCAAATACCCTCAAGGCCACGTGGGCATTGGAGAGGGGAGTAAGTTACAGGTATATATATAAGAAAAAAAAAATTCTAAGAATGCAATACTCATATGTTGATAGGTTACTTCAATGTTGACATTGTTAAGGCAGATTTCAAAGCGACGCCGTCAAATAAAGCTACCACCGACAATCGAAGGTGGTTCTGAGAAAACGTAGTTCGAGGTATAAATTACTTGTAAAAAGTTGTAGTTTTACACGATGGTATGCCCATCTTGTGTAGTTGATCGAGACTCAGTGATATCTAGAAGGGAGATATTAGTAGGTTTTCTAACAAAGGAGAATTATGAGAGATTTCATGAAATAAGCTCAAACGAGAAAGGTCTTTGCGGGTTGCGAGTTTAGGCAGGTCCAAACTACATTTCATAGACGTCGCGCTGGTAGCGCGTTTAGAGTTCGTGAGTATGAAGCGAACAGATCTATTTTGAATTGCTTCAACTCTGTGTTCATATGTCAGTACCGGGGTCCCAGTTTGAAGCGAACGAGAGCTCCGTCGAGAAGTAGCTTCGGAGACATGGGGACGGACGGAAAGTGCCGTTTTATATATCCTAGCTCACGATTGGCATTACTTGTTATGTATTGAACATGAAATTTCCAAGAGAATTTAGGTGAAATATCGACGCCCAAATATTTAATGCACACTGCAGTGCAAAGGACAGGGTTAAGAAAAAGATGTAGACAGGACAAGGGCTGTAGTGTGTATTATGTATAACCAACTAGCCCATCACATTATTTTAGCCCAAGTATTTGTATGATGATGCCTCTTGTAAAGAAGTGTGGTTTAGGCAGTAAGATGGGCCGTCATTGTGATGTCAAGAAACCCTCATTACCTTACATTTGTTAGTGTTAATTTTTATTCTACATATGTCACTTCATTTAAACACGAGGTTAATATCCGATTGGAGAGGAGAAGCATCGGAGCCATTAGTCCCTTCATGATTAATAACACAGTCATCGGCAAACAAACTAGCTGAGAATAAAAGACAGGAGTGCAAGTCGTTCATAAATATATATATATATAGAGAGAGAGAGAGCGAGAGAGAGGAAAAAAAAGAGAATCCAATGCAGAACCCTTTGTGACCCCGGAAAGTACAGATGCTGAACGTGAGGAACTGTCATATACACTCTCCGGCAATATGAAAGACCCACTGGGAGCGCGTGGCCGAGGCGGTGGCTGGCGGGGGCGCTGCGAGCGCTCCGGGCAATTCCATTCTGCTTCGAGGGGAGGACGCTCGCTCGGGCTCAGATAAAGCGAAACGCGCTTATCAGTTTGTGCCGAGTCCCGAGTGAGCGTCCTCCCCTCGAAGCGGAATGGAACTGCCCGGAGCGCTCGCAGCGCCCCCGCCAGCCACCGCCTCGGCCACGCGCTCCCCATGGGTCTTTCATATCGCCGGAGACTGTACCAATGCAATATGAGACCGATTAGTTAAAAAAGCAGGAATCTAAGAAACTATGCAAGATTCAACATTTAGTGAACTTAACTTATGGAGTAGTAGGCTATGTGACATCTTATCATAGACTTTGACAAAAACCAGAAATATAGTAGCCAGCTTTGGAACAACGTTCAAAAATGACGTGAGTGTCGTGAGTGAAAGTTAGTAACCCAGTTTCACAGAAAAAAGTTTGTCAGAAGCCAAGTTGCGGCCAACAGCAACATACATTACTCACGAATATCAAAACAAAATTACATTTTATTTAATTTTTCGGCAAACCGAGCAACGTGCCGCCGTTTCTTTTTCACACTCTTGTGTTGTTTTTTTTTTGTTTGTTTGTTTCTTTGGTTTTTTTTTTTGCGCCCAGTGTTTTAAAATTTAATTCTATCTTCGCATTTAACGCGTCTGCTCAGACTGGTTCTCGTTTGCCATTTTAAAGTGACGGCGTCCATAGACGACTGCGAGGGCCGAAGATCCCTACTTTGTCGATTCAAAAAGATCAACTGCAAATCGCAAGCTCCCCACGAAACGTCAGTTAAATATCCAAGTCAGGTGCAGTGAGGACTGCAATAAACGCGCTTTTAAGCTGCGGTCAAACGACTCTTGTATAACACAAAAGACACTCTGCAGAAAGTGGAGAGTTTTAGGGAACGGTTTTTGCACATGCGATTCGCTACGATACATAAGCCGTCTGGTACGAACGGCGCGTGTGTGTGTTTTCTGCGATAGCGCATGGGTCATTCGTACTGGAGGGCCCATTGTACCGTATCGGACGTGCTAAACGGTTCCCTAAAAATCCCTACTAGGGAGTTTTAGGGAACCGCCTTTGCACGTCTGGTTTGGTACAATGGGCCCTCCGTTACGACCTCTGCATATGGGAGTCTTCTGCAATAGCGCATGCGCAGTTTGCACCAGAGGGCCCATCGTACCGTATCGGACGTGAAAAAACGGTTCCCTAAAACTGCCTACGTTCTGAATCGCGTTCCTTTGATGTATGACGGTCAGATGGGCTGTAAACAATAAAAGCGGTTCGGAGACATGCTCCTAGCATACATACAAGTAGAAAGCTAACATGTGACGAACAGGGTTCACTCAAGTACGCAAAAAAAATTGAAGTTGTGTCATTTGTATGACGCACGAACAAGCAGTTGAACTGCGTCTTCACGCCATTAAAGAAAAAACGGCTGGTCGAACCTGCTTGAAATTGCAGACACACAGAAAGATCTCACCCCTCAACAAAAATATCGGTCGCAACAAATTTAAAACCAGTTCGAATCTGTCTGGGCGGAACGGCCGTTTGTTATTTGAGCACTCTTGACGGTTATTGTAGCTTCCTGTCAAACTAAGCGGTGCCGAAGTAACAGCGACGTAGATCTAACCGCCAAAATAAATTTAGAACTTGGGCGAAAAAGTAAGAAAAAAATTAAGGATTGCGCACGCAATATATTGATCTTGTCACAGTGTTCTCATTCCGCGGTATTTCCGTCCCTCTGTCTTATTTGTTTCGATACGCGAGATTTGTTGGCAAAACCCGAAGAGTGCGGCACTCTGCGCTCGAATAAACATTCGGGAAGCGGGATTATGCTAAACACCCACTCCGCTGGGGTTTCGAGCTCAAAGCCCCAACTCCGCGGCCCTTCTTCGTTCCGCTTTTCGGCTGACACAACCGATCGCGGCAGCCGCTACCTGCCTTCCTCCCAGCCAATCCGGGGTACGGGGTGACAGTTCGCCTCTCACGTGACTGAGCCACTTTCGAAGGTCACGTGACGCGTACGCGGCACTGGATTGGCTTGGATGGCTCGTAGCACCATCCAAGCCAATATAATACTCCGTTTTTTAGCCGAAACTGTGTGTTGCACAGCGCTCCTAGCCCCCAAAATAAATAACATTCCTGCGTCGCATCGCGGAGGAGAAGACGCCAAGTCTCGGGGCGCCGGTAGTGAGATAAGAGATCGTCTGATATCGTAAATAACTGCGATGGTTACCGACAGATAAATAAAGGTGGTGCCCGTATAGCTCTTTAATTTCGTGCTCCTTGCTTTCGGTTTCTTGTTCTTTTTTTTCAGCGTTTTTTTTCTGATGTTGAAGGCTCATTGGATGCGGATCAATTATAGGAAGGTCGGCGCACTCCCCATTCTTGTTTCTCCCACGGTCAATTACTGTGGTTTATATATCAATACATAATCTATACACCTTTGCAAGTGGGATCCCGGCTTAACCTTGAACCGCGCGCCGAGGTGAGGCGGACCTACTCTCCAGCCAGGACGTTTCCGGCTGGTCGTACAATGTTGCAAGCGTCTCTTGCTAAAACGTACACCATTGAGCGCAGGAGAAAAAAAAATTAAAACATACAGGCGTTGTCGTGAATCGCGAAATAGAGCAAACGATTAAATAAATTTCTTAAACCAGTAAGAAATAAAAAATTTAGAAAAAGCTGTAAAGTTTCAAAGCGATCATCAGAATGCGCCTGAAGCCGCGTGGCCATTGCACCAACGATGGCTGCGCTCGTGGTAGCCCTGGCTTTTCCGACGTGCTGGAACAGAGGCAGCGATCGGTATAAATTAAGCTCCAAACCTTAAACATGCCCAGTCCTCCAATATTTGATGCTACGATCCTGTGTGGATACCTCCTCCTGCGTTCCGAAATAGTACGTCTCTAACGCGGGCTGGCACGACAAGATGCTGGTGCCGCTAACACTAACAGCAGACGCCGCCATCTCATCGTGGCGCAGCCCATTGCCGTGCCTCTGGCGCACGCCTGCATGGCGTAAACGTCATGCGACGCCAGCATCGCTCAATATAGCAACGCACATGAGCCCTTCCTTCAAACGTGTATTGTTGACCCTGAAACACTGGCGTATAGACCCGTAGCTCTCAAGTTTTGAACAGCGTCCCTGGCGAGCAAAATGAGATATATTTCTAGGTCGCGTTTCCGCTGTGCATAGCGTTGCATCCTTTCAAACGCTTTGTCAGTGCGAACGAACCATGAGCAGACGCTGAGAAAGACGCTCACAGACGCTAGTTTACTCCTGTGGAAGGTGCAAGATGGGACGCTGGGACGCCACTTTACGTCAGCATTAAATGGTCGCGTTTCGCGTACGCTAGCTGAGCAGCCTCTTTTGTGGTCGCGTCTCGTGAACGCTAAAGCGCCCCCTGGCCAAAAGCAACATGCCTATGAGCAACTATTGCTGTTTATCTGTTTGTACTGTGGACGCTTTTAAGCAGCTTTGCATGAACGCCGCCATAAGCGACCTTCAGTTGTTGTTTTTTTGTGTTTTTTTTTTTTGACGCGAGTGTTTAGGATTTTTTGTCGCAAAACATTCGGCGTCGTCGTCGGTGTGGGCGCCGACGGGACCAAAAATCCCATAATCCCATAACCTGTGAAAGTCACACGGGGTTGTGACGTCATGACCGTTTCGACCCCCGAAATTGTGCGGGAAAATGTTCCGCTAAAGTTAGCAGAAAACGTTCCCGCCAAATTTTGCGGAAAAGTTTCCCGCTTAATTTAGCGGAAAATGTTTCCGATAAATGCAGCAGAAAACCTTTCCGCCAATTTTGGCAGCAAAGTTTTAATAAAAACACGTGACGCGACTGACCCGAAGACCCACAGACGCTAGCACGGCTTGCGAACGAGCGGGGGTTTATATGAGAAGGCTTTGCAAACGGGGCCCAATAATGTTGTCGTGTTCCACTCTTAAAGGCGAAGCTTAAAAGCAGGTGAAACACTTTCTTGAAGAAATGAGAATATCAAGTTCGTTTTTGTTTCCGAAGATGTAACTAAACGCGAGAAAACACGAAAAACCTCCGACCAGTCGTGACGTCATAAAGGGGTCTTTTGGCCGCCAAGCGCCTGTCGCTCGAAGGCTGCGCGTGCAATTGCAAGCTTTCCAGCTATATTCCCCGACACTGGTAGCAGTCGTGACGTCGTTTTCTGCCCTTTTCAAAATTAAGAAGAGTTCGCCTGCATAGTTTTGATGGGCGCTGAAGATGTGTGAGAGCGGAGAGCGGAGCGGAGCGCCTTTAAGATTGACTCATCCAAGTACGTTCAATTGTCTAACACAAGACCGACTGACTAGACACAAGCACAGCCATACACTTGTTGACTATTCGTTTTATAATAAAACTTTTAAACACTCATTTTTTCCCTCTGCCATTAGAATCTGGAATAGCCTTGATCCACGCGTGTTCAGTCACGGCACTGTTTAGTCATTTATCAATGCAGTCGAAGATGAACTTTTTTCGTAATTAATGCATGTTTTGAATGGCGAGAAGCGTTGTTAAATGCCTCACATGTATATTTTTATTATGTACCAATGCCTGCAATAATTCCTTCGGGGATTGGCAGTATTTTGCAATAAATAATAAATAAATAAATTCCGAAAACTCCTTTTGTGACGTCACATTTTGCGAAGGGTGGCCTTCAGTGGTTCTCTTGAAAATGATTCCCTACAGCCTTCATGCACCAAATTAAAAAAAAAAAATCGATATTCGGGATCTGTTAGGTGATGAAGATATTTAAGTGTTTACACACACTGTTGTAAGTTTGAACTCTGACTCGGAGCCCGGGAGGGCAAGAAACAGAAAAACCGACAACGAGATGGCGATAAATCTCACGTGGTACGGCGCAGCGTAAGAACGTAAACAGACAAGACGAAAAATAAGCACACACAAAGAAAAAAGAGACGAGCACGAGGAAAGCACGTGGATGCTCGGGTAACCTCGACTGGCACCTGACGGACTGAGCTTTGCCCGCGGCCTCACGTCTTGTTTACACCAGCTCGGGCGAACTTGAGCAAGACGAGATGCCTGCCGCCGCCATCAACCATCTGGGGGTGCGAGAAGCGGAATCTGAAACGTCGGTCGGAGGAGAGAGAGGGAGGACGCGAGCAACAGCAACAGCCCGGTGTGGGAACAAGAGAGATCGAAAACGAGCGCCCCGAAAGAAGCCACGCAAAAAGAACTCTTCTGTGTTTAACAAAGCTTAAGTTGTAGATTTAGAGTAATAAACAGTTCGTATTGGGTTAAACCTTGCGGTTGTCATTTTACAACAAAATTTTCTGGTGCCGAAACCCGGGATTAACCGCCAACGAAACCCCCGAACGAAGAAATGGCAACTCAAGCTACAATCGACCGACTGAGACGCAGAAGAGCAGTGGTCCGAACGTCAACAACGAAACTCCTGAACGAAACCGACGTTCTGCTGGCCACGGAAGACACGCATACGGGTGAGCTTCAAGAAAAGTTTGAACTTCTGGTGTCCAAAGAGTCAACGTTAAAGGAACTGGACCGCGAGATGGAAGCAGTCGTGGGCTGCGAATCGATAGAAGAGGAGATGACAGGCGCGGAAGTTTACCATGAAAGAATCAGCGTAACGAAGACGCGATTGCGAAACAAGCTGACAGAACGTGAACAAGCCGCTGCCAGGTTATCTTCGATGCAGAACACGGCCGTCAAAACTATCGCAAATCAAGGACGGATGACTGCTACAGTGAAGCTCCCGAAACTGGAGATAACTAAATTCCAAGGGGACATACGAGCATGGCAAGGATTTTGGAGCCAATTTGACTGCACCATTCACCAGAACGAAACTCTCTCGGAAATCGACAAGTTCAAGTACCTCAAAAGCTACCTGACCGGCAAAGCTGCTGCGGCAATTGAGGGACTCGCCGTTACTGCCGAGAACTATAAAGTTGCAATCAACCTCCTGAAGGAAAGATTTGGTCAACAGGAGCTGATCATCGAAAGCCATCTGTCACGGCTTCTAGAGATCAAACCAGTCCATGACTCCAGGAGCGTCAATGCGCTCAGAGCGTTATACGATGAAGTGGAGACGGGAGTTCGAAGTCTTGACGCCCTGGGGGTTCAATCGGATACCTATGGAACGATGCTCCTTACCGTTCTTCGAAAGGTCGTGCCGGCCGATCTGAGCCTGGAGTACAACCGGAGGTCCGCCTCACGAACGGCGACAAAGCACAGCGAGCTGAGAGACTTTCTGGACTTCCTGAAAATCGAGATAGAAAGCCGGGAAAGAAGCTTATATGGGTCAGGACATTCCGTGCCACGAACCGAGGATCAAAGAACCTTTCGTGCAAGGAGAGATCAGCAGAGTCGTTATCCTCCTTCTGCGTCTGTACTAACAACAGCAGCAGGCCTGGATGAAAAGAACTGTGTGTTCTGCAAATCAGGTGCTCATCTGACTGCGGACTGCACATCCTCAATGACCAACGACGAACGCAAGCGTGTTCTGAAGGCTGAAAACCGATGTTATCGTTGCACCAAGAAAAACCATCGAGCAAAGATTTGCAGAAGTGCAAAGTGGCTGAAGTGTGCGCAGTGTGCAGGGAGACACGCAAGTGCCATGTGCGACCCGAACTTCAAGCCTCAGCATAAGACTACGGTAAAAGAAATAGCGGACACCGGTGAAACATCAACTTCGGAAGGAACGACACTCCAGTCAACGCTCAAGATAACAAACTCAGAAAGGAACAGGGGAAAGCGAGTACTTCTGCAGACCGCTCAAGCCTGGGCAGAAGGTGAAAGAGAGCGTTGCCGGATTAGACTTCTCATCGACGGAGGAAGCCAGCGGACTTTTATTCGCCAAACCGTTTCCAAGAGGCTTCACCTGAAGGAACTGGGTGAGGAGGACTTGACTATTTTCGCGTTTGGAGATGCAGCAACGAAAACGAAATGCAAGCGAGTGGAACTGTGGCTCCGCAGCCAATACGACAGAAGATGCGTAAAAATAGAAGCCCTCGAGGTTCCTCACATCTGCTCAGATGTCATGAACAATCCCTCCGAGGAACTGCGGGGGCTGCCTGACGGAATGAACCTCGCGGACGTGGAGCTCTGGGGAAATCCATGCGAGGAGGGAATCAGCCTTCTCATCGGAGCCGATCACTTCTGGGACATTGTGAACGGCGGAGTCAAGCGCTTGGATGGGAAGCTGATGGCAGTCGACACCGTCCTCGGGTGGACACTTCAGGGACCCGTTACCTCTACTTCTGCGACAATCTACTCGCCAACAACTGGAGTGATGAGGGTGACTGTGTCCGACACAAACGACGCGGAAATTTTGGCTCCGCTCAGATCATTTTTGGAACCTGAGCACATTGGAATAGCTGACAACGTGACGAAGACTTCAGAGACGGAATTGCTCCGCGAATTCAAGAAATCCGTAAAGTTCGATAACGAACGGTACCAAGAAAGCTGGCCAAGTCAAGTGAAAAATGCTTGCCAGGTTGCGGACAACAAAGCAGAAGAAAAGAAGGCAATGGTATTACAAGTAACTGCACCAGCTCTGTTTCCGGTTTTCGACTTGGAAAGGTACAACTCGGCAACCAAGGTAATCCGCGTAACTGCTTGGATCAAACGTTTCGTGAAGAATTGTGCCAAGACAGAAGACAAACGAAGCGGACCTCTCTCAAGCGAAGAACTGATAGAAGCCGAAATTTATTGGCTTACCATTGCACAAAACGAGACTTTTGTGCCAGAAATCATGAGCTTGCGTGAAGACAAACGAGTTGACAGGAAATCGACTCTCAGGAATTTGAACCCATTCCTGGACAGCGACGGATTGGTTCGAGTAGGTGGACGATTGCAGCACAGTGACAACAGCGAGAATGTGAAGCACCCAATCGTCCTTACCGCCGATCACCCTTTCACCACCCTTCTCATCGCTGGAGAACACCGTCGGCTGTTCCATGCAGGGGTTCGAGACACGTTAGGACGGCTACGGGAATGCTACTGGATCATCAGAGGACGACAAGCAGTAAAGAAAGTAATTCACAAGTGTTTCGCCTGCCGAAAACAAAGTTGCCTGCCCGCATCCGAGCCAATGGCTCCCTTACCGGCGGACCGAGTCACAAGAAGCGACCCTTTCAGCATCACGGGAGTAGACTTCGCAGGACCTTTGATCTGCCGTCAACGGAAAGGAAGCAGCAAGTGCTACATCGCTCTATTCACGTGCGCTGTTACACGGGCGGTCCACCTGGAGTTGGTGAGTGACCTCTCCTCCGCCACATTTTTGTTGGCTTTCAAGCGTTTTGTCGCACGACGCGGGATCAGCACGACAGTGTATTCGGACAACGCTTTAACATTCAAACGAACGTCGAAAGACCTTGAACTAATCTTCCGTGCCATCCGGTCTGAAGAAGTGCAGGCATACTTCTCGAATCACAGAATCCGTTGGAAATTTATCGTCGAGAGGGCCGCATGGTGGGGCGGATTTTGGGAAAGAATGGTGCGATCCGTCAAGGTGTCTCTGCGCAAGGTGTTGGGACGCAGCAGCCTGGATTTTGAGGAACTAACGACTGTCCTGGCCGAGGTCGAGGCCATCATAAATTCTCGCCCTCTGACGTACGTGTACGCAAACGCCGAGGAACCAGAGGTGCTCTCCCCAGCTCACTTCCTAGTGGGGAGGAAACTAACGAGCCTTCCGCCACATCGACTACCAACGGAAGCGCTACCAGCTGGAGATCAGCTTGCTCGAAGATGGAAATACCGCACTGCGGTGGTGAACAATTTCTGGAGACGGTGGCGGCGAGAGTATCTGCTCGAACTAAGGTCAGCGCACCTGGTCAAACCCACTGCCTCATCGGGACTCCAAGTGGGTGACCTGGTTCTTCTAAAGGAAGACCGTCTACCAAGACACATGTGGAAAACCTGCAGAATAGAGGAGACTATTCAAGGAAGGGATGGCAGAGCAAGAGCATGTAAGCTGATCCTACCCGGGGGAGGAACTCTTCGCCGGCCCATTCAACATCTGTACCCGTTGGAGTTAAAAGAATGACCGTGCCCGCTCATTCCGGGGGAGATTGTTGTAAGTTTGAACTCTGACTCGGAGCCCGGGAGGGCAAGAAACAGAAAAACCGACAACGAGATGGCGATAAATCTCACGTGGTACGGCGCAGCGTAAGAACGTAAACAGACAAGACGAAAAATAAGCACACACAAAGAAAAAAGAGACGAGCACGAGGAAAGCACGTGGATGCTCGGATAACCTCGACTGGCACCTGACGGACTGAGCTTTGCCCGCGGCCTCACGTCTTGTTTACACCAGCTCGGGCGAACTTGAGCAAGACGAGATGCCTGCCGCCGCCATCAACCATCTGGGGGTGCGAGAAGCGGAATCTGAAACGTCGGTCGGAGGAGAGAGAGGGAGGACGCGAGCAACAGCAACAGCCCGGTGTGGGAACAAGAGAGATCGAAAACGAGCGCCCCGAAAGAAGCCACGCAAAAAGAACTCTTCTGTGTTTAACAAAGCTTAAGTTGTAGATTTAGAGTAATAAACAGTTCGTATTGGGTTAAACCTTGCGGTTGTCATTTTACAACACACACCACAGCGCACACTGCAAAAGTACACCCACACCGTACACTAACTCCTTACACACACAAAAAAAAAGGAAAAATTCAAACGAATCTTCCTTTTTCTTTCTCTTTCCCTTTTTTTTCGTGTGTAAAAAGTGAGTGTACGGCGCGAGTGTGCTTTTGCAGTGTGCGCTGTAGTGTGTGTAAAAATGAGCAACCAACTCGACCAAGCTGCAACGTTAACAAGATGTTTTAAGAGCTGCTCCTCAAATACAAAAGTCAAATACAAATACTTACCAAACCATGAAGATTTTCGCGGAAATCTTTGCTTTTCAGTCAAATACAAAACCGTCTCAGCTTCCCTTTAAGCGTCTCCCAATTTTTGGTTTTATTCCGTTTACTTCACTCGATGATTATTCCAGCAGGACAGTTCATTGCCATATTCGATTTCACTGCGTCCTTCACCCCAGCAAGGACCGGTTGCACTGGCTCGGCGTCTCGGTAGTGCAAAAGGAGGTCAGCAATGGCGGCTGTAACCTGGCGCGTGCACAAAGCGTCTATACTTGGTTTCACCTTGAGTCAAGACGCAGGGAGACGCTAGAAGCTGATGGCACCAGTCGAACAGCGTTCAAAGCGCACCATCATGGCGTTCCTCATGTTTCTATGTGTCCTCTGTCGTCGCTGAACCAATCATAAAGAGAAAAGGCCTAGTGACTTGCGCTTTAGACGCTGATTGGTTGGTCCCAGTACCTCGCGGCGTCGCCTGAACGCAAGCTAAAACAAGGTATAGGGCTCTCATTGTTTTTCCTTTTTTTATAAATGTTACTATTTATTAGAGCGGTGAATGTATAAAAGTTGTATTGAACGATTGGTTGATGAGCTTTAATAAATTAAATATTGTTCAATCAATCCAAGATTTTTTTTTAAGTGCTTTCTTTTGGATCGCTTTTTGTTTTCGCGAACGCGGGATCATGACACCACGAACAAATCGTCATTCCTATTTCCGAGATAAATATTAATAATAAATGTGCGCTGAAAATCGCGCGATTAACGTCAATATGGCACTTCCAAAATACTTCGCTAAATAAAAAACTTTCTTTTTTACTTTTTTATTTTTTATTGTGGCACTCGAGTGTTATGGTAAAGCCGAATCTCAATTGTTCGCATATTTGCGAGCTTCATTGCGCTAAAATTGGACCAACTTTAAAGTATGCTTGGAATCGCAGATTGCTGCCGATTTTTTCTATATTTAGTTGATAGCCGTTTTGCATTCTGTGGCTAGTTCGGAAAACTTAAAACTTGAGTGATATATACATCTTAAATATTGCTTTGTAACCATGGCTGCCTTGCTAACAGTCGTGGGCTCTATTTGTATGTAAACGGGCGCAACGCATTGGGCTCTCAAACTTTTGAACGTAACGTACAGAAACGCAAAACTACAGGGTGCGGCCGTAAAAACTTTCACATTTGGCACGCCTAGCAAAAAACGAATTTCAAACGTACATACCTGAAATTGGGCACACGAACGTCGTTTATTCCAAAGTTTTTTGCCTATTTTTTTCAAGCGTCAACTCTGGAGTAGCGAATTATTAGAAAGATAACAAAAATGGCAGGCGTGCATTTCCTATGGCTGCTATCTGGTTCGCGACGCCGCTCCCAGATGGCGTACTGAACGCAAAAACGCGGGAAACGCCGCACGAAAGGCTGGTCTCGGGCGAGATAATCGCGATAAAAAGTGATTTTACCGAAATACGTGAACGATTATGCCCTTTTACTTGAAATTTAGAAACTGACGGACGCCCTCGTTTAATAAAAATATGTTCTAAAGCAGACGAACGTGTGTCTTCATTTGTCGTCTGCTTATCTGTTGACGGGTCCGTTTCCGGTGAAAGCTCAACTATGGAATCAAGAGTGCCGCTGCTGGGGCATCTTGATTGTTCCTATTTATTGCTTTTGTTGCACTGTCTTCTGCAGTTATTATCAAAATATTTTCCGCGCCGCCCTGCGATGCCGCAATACTCGGCAAGTGAGCGTGCCCAGGCAGTCAAGTGGTACGTGGAGCGGAACTCGATGGCCACAGCACAACGAAAATTTCGCACTGCATTTCACAAAACGCCCGCCTTCACGCCCAACTGTTTTGAGTTGGGCGGATCGTTTTGTGAGTAGAGAAGACTGTAAAAAGAAGAATCCAGCCAGTGAACGTGAGAGCCTACTGAAAAATGAGGAGCTCATTGAAGCGGTGCTTGCTGTCTTCGAGAGCGACCCGCAATTGTCAACAAGACGAGCAGCTGTAAATAAATGATCTCGTCGCATCATGGTGTCTTCTTGCTTGCATGACGATCTGTCAGAACTTGACTTGAAACAGGTAATTTCAACAATTGTTCATATATTTGGTTCAAATCACTTTTTATCGCGATTATCTCGCCCGACACCAGCCTTTCGAGCGGGTTTCCCGAGTTTTTGCGTTCAGTGCGCCACCTGGGAGCGGCGTCGCGAACCAGATAGCAGACGGCGAACGGGCGGGTATAGGCCATAGGAAATGCACGTCTGCCATTTTTGTTATCTTTCTAATAATTCGCTACTCCAGAGTTGACGTCTGAAAAAAATAGGCAAAAAACTTTGGAATAAACGACGTTCGTGCGCCCAATTTCAGGTATGTATGTTTGAAATTCGATTTTTGCTAGGCGTGCCAAATGTGAAAGTTTTTACGGCCGCACCCTGTATATGCAGACGCCTCTGCAGCGTCCAGAATTAAAAAGTTTACTTTCGAATTAAAATAAGTCGCTTTTCGAAGTTTATTGATTCCGCTGATTTATATATATATCGCATCATTATAAGACTGACGCGTGCGGTCCGAAAAACCAAAAACTGAAACGCCGAAGATGGCAGCCAAAAACACGCCACGTAAAAGTCTGCTCACCCTCACGCCACAAAACATAACGGAAAGTCCCCTTTATAAAAACCCAAAACAGCGAGAAAAAGCGCAAAAATTGGTATTTGGAATAAAGTAAAACGGACGCGCTTCGAAAATGACACTTCGCTCCTCATCCGCGAGACGATTTTTACATATTAAATTCCGGTAGGGGAAGAGCCAGGTCGCGTGGGGAAAACGAGGGGAGAAGCTCCACGCGAAAAGAGGGAAAAAGAGGGAAGAGATATTAGATGAGTGGAGATACGTGTAAAGGGAAAGGACGAGAAGGATGCAGCACTCCGCTTATGAGGCTTGTAATGGCGTGCCCTAGTTTCTCCCCAGGCCGCTGGCTGGCGCCGGTGAAAAAAAGAGGGAAAGAGAGCGAAGAGCGTAGGGAAAGGGAGCTGAGAGGGAGGAGAGGGAATCTAGGGAAGAGGAATTCCCCGGGCCGGAAAGCGAACGGGCACTCCGAAGGGTCGGGCTTCGCCGCAGAACGGCTGCGCTTTGCGGAGAAGCAGGCACGCTATTTCACGGCGCGTCTTCTTTTTCGTATTGTCTGTTCGGCTCGATGAGGGAGGCGCGCCCCGTAGCTTCGAGTTTCCCTCGGAATGACCACGCTTGCCGTGAAGATTACATTACGTCGAATGCTCGGATACGTCCCGTAGTTGTCGCGGAAAAAGGGTGGGGCAGACGCTCTTGACTTTGAGATTCAAATCCAATTAAAATGGCGTTTGAATAATATTTGCGTCTGTGGCGGCCACAAGTCATCGTGTTCGCTTTTAATTGATCTTTAAATACAAAGCAGTGTATCAATTATTTAGGCAATGCTTGATCTGAGGGTTTGTGCTATTAATCTTTACATATATTTTGTGTTTCGCTATTCTCACCAGGCGGGATTTGCTGAGGGACACAACTGACAAATAAAAATATAAACAGCAATACATGCAGACGCAGGCATATAAAAAACCGAGGAAACAAGATTCGGAGCAGTGGCTTTTTACAGTGCAGGATTTTCTGTTCTAAGCGGAACGCTGGTTAAACTTTGCGGGGAATTTATGTAATAGAACTCATAGCAGAGAACTTAAACCTCTGGGTTTTGCGCTTATATTCATTGCATCGACAAAGAGTTTGTTTCTCCGGTGGGAAAAGAACACGGTTCAATGATGAGCGACTGCGCTTGAAATAAGGCCTGGGTATTCAGTGTATTAAACAATAAACAAAAACAAACATGGCCCAACTTCCCTGGGGAGCGTATGTTGCTCCCGGCTGGCCATTGGTTTAGCTCTCTTTGAGGACCCGCAGTGAGCATTCCGTATTTTAAAAGTCACGTCGCCGAGGACCAACTGCTTTCCCTTCAGAAATTTGCTTCTGCTGGATCGACTCGCATTTCTGATCCCTTAGATGAGAAGAACGAGCATCTTGTTCCTAAATAAACAAAAGTACAAATCTGCCGAAAGTATCACGGACGCACCTTCACAACTACCCATTCCAGCCAGCTGGTCCATATAGTACCTCGTAATAACTTAAGACCTACAAGTCCTTCAACGCGCTCAACTGCGTCGTGAACGGCAAGGCATCGGCGATAGCCATCGACCTCCCCCAGGCGTCCAAGATGCGAGCTTCCCCGCAGTGGTCGCCGTGCCGGGTCTGTGATCTAGAAGACGATCTCCGGAGAGCTTTTATTACTATTTCTTCGAAGCAGCGCGATTCTTTGTCATGCACAATTTTTTTCAATGCTTGGACTTGGTTGCTTTGGTCTTCGAGGATTTTCTTTCCCGGAGCTTCGTGTCACATTAAATTTCTACGTGGCATAGGCCAGCACCCTCTGCTTGCGGTCGCCGTGTTGCGATCAGCTAAGCTCGGTGGCGTCGATGACGTCGCTCGTCTCGAAAAAATCGAAAGGACTTTACTTGCGAAATTTTTTTCATGCTGCGGCTCATCGGTAACGAAGAAAAAACACGACACTGGGGTGTTTCTAGCTCTCACTCGATTGCTCGCTACTAAACCAGGAGTCGTCGCGCAAACACCGAAACACAAGGTAAACATGGAAGAAACGGAAGTGTTCCTCTCCCACTGTCATGGCGGCCGGAAGTTGCGCGAATAGCCTTTATACCATCGTGTTTATTTATTTATATTTGAAACTTTATATGCTGTAAATACGGAGTATTGAAAGTTATGTTTAAAATATGGAAGTTAGAACGTCCTTTGTTTTTAATAAAGCATCCCAACCGATGACAATGTTTTTTTTTTAATAGATCATCATTTGTGTCATGTTTGAGCCAGTGTCCATTTCAGACTGGTACTATGCAGCCAGCATATCTCAACGAAGCTTCTGCTATAATTAAGCGAAAATATAACTTGAGAAGAGCTAATTATTGGTAGCCTGCAAGTTTGCAAAAGAAATACCCCCAAGCACACATTTTCAAGTAATAACGCCCGAATGTTAAGGTTGATTTCCACTAGACTATTTTCACTACCAAACTTTATTGATGCTACAAATTTAAGAGGTGTTTGCCACTAAAACGACATCTTTCTTGTTATTTGAGTTCTCTTTACCCATTGAGCAATGAACTAGAAAGCGCAAGAAGTTGACAAACATTGATTGAGTTTGCCACGCTCCCACGCCCTCGCAGTTAAATAAATCAACTTTAAAGTTGGTCATTTTTTCGACGCACATTTGTTTACTTTTTTTTAAATTTTACCCTACGCGTGATAAACGCTTGTTGTAACATTATATTCTTTCAGGTTCTGAACCTAAAATACGCCGCAACATAAAGGCCTGCAGCCTGTGCCATCCCAAAGTTACTACAAAGACTAAACTAACAACGATACAGAATTTTGTTTTTATTGAGGTAAAAAAATAACTTGCTTTGTAAGAAAAACTTTAGCAGTAAAAAAAGAATGAAGTACCCAGGCTACAACAAAACTTCTTCACTTGGAACCGACAGTTTTACCACTCGGAGGTGGAGGGTGGGAGCTGAAAATTTACGATTAAATCCTATATTAAAGGTCGGAAGGAACGGGATGGGTTCGTTGGCTCTTATTTACTTCAAAAGTTTTTGTAGCCAAAGACATCACAACAAACGCACTCGTCGCCAATTCAAATCATTTAATTATGTCTCGTTGGCCAATCAGATCGCAGGATTAACCGATAAAAATGACAAAGAAGCAATCACCAAGCAAAAGGAGTGAACGCGATGAGCCACTCCCCTGTGTCTTCCAAGCTCTCAGTGCATATACATCAACTCCCAACTTTCTTTCACCTTTCAACTACTAAGATCAGCGCCACAGAGGTGGCGCTGCTCGTAATACAGCGTACTCGCAAGCGGTTTTCTTTCTTTTCGTGAACAGTGCGTTAGTCTATAAGCTGTAAGGGAGGTGAAACTTTTGTAGTCGTTAGAGTGCAGTCAGCCACCGGGCTCGCACCACGTGATCACGCTCCGTGCACAATTTCTCGCGCAGAGGATAAGAGGCAGGTGATTGATTGGCGGTCGGCCGGGCACTCGGCTTCCACCATCCTGTCAGCATGGCGGTGAAAGAAGTATACTGGATGTCTGCCTAAAGAAAAAAAGGAGTTCTTTCTTTTCTTTGCAAAGATAAATTACGCGCCACAGAATGCTCATTTTCAGCTCAAATGTAGCGCTAGTGATCCGAACAAGGTGTTACATTTTTTAAAGCAAACTGTTATCTCGATCAAAATTTATAATTGATTTTCTGAAAAATCAAGTGGGGCCCGTTTCCTCGCCTGTTTTTGGTAACTAGCGCCATTCGGCTCCAAGAATATGAGGATGCATTTGCCTATTAAAAGTTTTACAAAATCTATTGTAACTTTTGAGTGATAACGGTTAGTTCCGAAACTTTTCCGTCTGGTAGAGACCATTAGCGCTACATTGGGACGGAGAATGAGCGTCTGACGATACGTAGTTTACTTTTTTTTTGTGTGGTAAAGAAAGTCTTTTCACTTTTTAGGGACACTCTGCACAACAAAAAAAAGGGGGGGGGGGATTGGCCTCGAGCAAAGGCATATATTACAGGCTGTGAAGCTGTAAAGGAACAAAAACAAATGCATCGTAAATTCCTGGGCAATTGTGTCCCACGTGAAACGTGTGGCGTTTACGCTCCCGGCGCTCTTCAACGGCTAGTTTCTCGACTGACTGAACGCGCGGCATACGCACTTGATAGCAATTCCTGGAATAGAGATACCGGGGCTAACCCGGGTTTTAATCCCCTGGCGCTGTTCCAGGACCCTCCACAGCCGCAGATGTTTCTCCCACGACATCGAACCACCGTCTGGCGGGCGAGCAGTGGTGCGTGAATGATTGTGTAATCACCAGCCAATCAGCGTCGAGTGAGCGTGGCCTCCCGCGTGACGTCATACCCGACCCAGCCAACCAGCGTCGAGCTAGGGGCTATGATGTCATTACCTTGCTCTGCCATTCAGCTTTCAGTTAATCGGCAGCTTCACTTTTCGAATTCACACATTTCTAGGTACCCCCCCCCCCCCCCTTTTTTTCAGGATGAGACCAAGCGCGTGTCACGTGAACATGACGTCATGAACCTTTGAATAAAAGTAGAATTCCTAACGTTCTTTTTCTGAAGACGCATTTTCGCAAGTTCAGAGCTCCTGCTAGAGATAAGCAGTTATCAAAACACGGGGCCTGAGAGAAGACCATCTGTGGCGCTTTCCCCCAGTACACCTTTCTACATGAACCACACAGCATAGTCACCGAAAACTTAAAAAAAAAAGTACCGAGCAACAAATAATGACGCCTAAAGTCGGGCTTTAACTGCTTACACCTCCAACAAAAGACAATCTGCACACAGATTCTAACGCGTGTTCGTTCCTCAGCCCTGCCCGTTTCGATCTGGATGGGCATCGAACTGGCGTGCGGTCGTGTATCACTACAGCGTGGTGCACGTTAAAGACCCCAGGCTAGCGGTTCTACTGCAATGGCTAAACTTTTTATCAACAGCTGGGAGACAAGTCGCCCGTTGAGGCACACTAGGTTCTAGGCTGTATAAACATACACAACACCCCAATTTTTTTCAACGCGTGTCACCGCGAGATCCTTGCTTCGAATGCCACGTGGCAATGAATTCAAGAAAAAATCTTCGCTCGCGGCGTTCCAACCACGGATATTACGGTAACACTTATTGGCAGACTGTCGTTTGCGTATTATATGAGCAGTGTGACCTCGGCTTTAAAGGGGTACGGAAACGAAATGTGTGCAGTTTTATTTATTTGTTTAGGCGTGGTCCATGTTGTGCCGACTGCTCAGAAACACATGCCTAGACTAGTGTTTCTGGGCTGCAGGCAGAGACTTCGAGAAAACTAATTTTAAAACAAATGAACAGATCTTATAATAGCGTCTGGTGGCAGTCTGTGAAGCTCTGCCGCACATCATCGCTTCCTAAGAAGCATCGCCAGTTTGCGGCAGTATGGCTTTCTCGCCAAGCTACTTAGCCCTGAATGTGACTTGGCGGAGAATCCTTAATTCGTTCGCGAATGCGGCACCGGATTTCTAACGAGTGATAATATATCGAGGAACTATATTATTACTATAACTGTCATTTTTATATCTCGGGATTTGGGTTTGTTTATAAAAATCAAGAGCCTGCGTTGCCCTAAAATGTTTCATGTAAGACACCTGTATAGCTGTTGTTTGCTACATCGGCTACTAACCGGATAACATTTTTCATGCTATATATATATTCTATCCAGGTGAATTTTAGTCGTATTACCCGACACACCCACGTTGACAATAATTTAAATATAAACAAAAAAATTACATCATGCAAAAAATTCTTGACTTTTTCGTACCGTTTGAATCAGACAGAATGAAAGCAAGAGAAAATTTTTTCAGTGGTGCCTCTAACACAGCGAGTTTCTTATTTTCGGTATAAGCACGGTAAAAGGCGATAAGCACACATTGGATGTTGGATGTCGAAAAAGAGACGCCCTGCCATTGCCACCCTTTGAGCAACGATGCGTCGAGAAATTGAGGACGAGCGGGAGACAAGGCCGCGAGGAGGAGTCAGTACGCCGATCCCTAGTTCGAATGATTTGTGGGTAGACGTAAAGCTGCCTTTGTGTCCCACTGCCTCCCCTCTACTCACAAAGCCTGGCAGTTCGACGGCAGAGCCACGGAGTGCCCGGTCGGAGATTTGGAGCGCGACGATCTGGCAGCACAGAGCATCAAAAAGCAATTTCTCGGGGAACCTGGACGTCAGCGCACAGCGTTTCCAGCGGCGAGGATCCACTCGCGTGTTGACGATTGTTTTGTTAGGCGTAAGACTCGAAACTTGTGAGCGCTTATTGGAGACTGCCGTTGCTCGATTTTATAGCAATATTTGAAGATATATGTTTATTGTGTGCTATGCTTCCCCGAAGAGATTAAACTGACTTCACTGATCAGAAGCGAAATGGGAAAATAAGACGGTAGCGCAGAAGGTATCGCTTTGTGTGCGTCATTCTATATAATATATGTGAAATTAGAGGAAAAATGGTAACTGATATAAATATGAGTTTTTCGACACTTCCAGGTAAGTTCTTATTAAACCCGGTAGGACTGCAGTACCGTGGTATATTCGGATTTTCAACACGCATGGCAGTTTCACAGGGACACTGAACCTACTCCCCCCTCCCCCCTCGTCTTTTTTGTGACTAGTGTGCTAAAGCGTAAAAGTAGAAAAATACAATTACCCAATATTCCTATTTTAGAAAGGTACATCCGAGCGATGGCAGCAATTCACAATACGCGATCTATTTTCGGTGGAATGTCCTGCTTCTGAGAGACCTGAAAGTAGCACTTGCTCCTTTCAAATACGAGTCGGCTTCCCCTCACCTATGGTCGTTTTGAGGCAAAGTACCCTTCCGGTTTTCTTTGGAAAAGTTGCGGATAAACGGATAAAACCCAGCGCTATTTCTTCGCTTAGCAGACTACCCTGCGACAGCCATTTTGACCAAAGTAATTGGTTTCATGGAAGTTGCAAGATTATAGAGAAGCATCGTAGAACACTTGCATAAGCGAAAAGTCAGTTGGTTTGAAACAGAAAGGAGGAGGGGGAGGGGAGCCCGGGGGGGGGGGGGGGGGGGGGGGAGAGAAATTGAAAGGGGTACTGGAATGATTGCCGCAGCATAATCTGTTTGCGTAATCACTGAAGGAGCGCACGTGAATTTGGGGACTGCTTTCAGAAGCCATCAATTTGCGCTCAACTCCTGTTCTCTACTGTCGCCTTAAAAAAAAGGGGTGGGGAGAGGTGAAGTAATCGCCGTGCCACTCAACGCCGACACGCGCGAGTACTTTTCGAGAGTGCGCGAACAACACAGGCGTAAAATGAACTTCACAATAAACGAGACAACCAAAAAAGCAGAGGAGCAAAATACTCCGATTGAGAACGCATATTGCTCATTCCTTCCTCAAACGCCTTTGTGCACCCATCGAAACGAAAGTCCCCAAAAACAAAAGAGGGAACCGCGGACAATGAAAAAGAACAACAGTAGCAACAACAACACGGAGGAAATAAAAACCTAAATAAATACTAAAGTAAAAAAAAAAAGTCAATCAAGAGATCCAGGGCAGAGCCATCCAGTCAGCCACCAATCGCCCCAAGCGGGGGACAAGGAACAGACGCCCGAGCTGCTCGGGAAATAAAGGGGGAAAAAAAAAAAGAAGTCGCCCTCGGAACAGGCGGGATCGATGCTTCGGTGGCGGCAGCCCAGGCACTGGCTAGAGGCACTCGCATTTATTTTCATTTTTTTTTTCTGGATTTCTTCGATGTACTTTATTTTTATTTTTATTCTCTTTCTCCTTTTTTCCTTTTCTTACTCGCCCTCGTTATGGGCTCGTTCCCTTCTCCAATGCCACGCCGCGTTTCCTGCGGCTTTTCAAACGACGGAAATGCGAGTAGGGATTCCCCCCCCCCCCCCCCCCCCCCCCCCAGGAACGGTTCCCACGACTCTTCTTTTGCGAAGTGTCGGTGTGAATCGAGACCTAATACATTTTCCGAGAGGCCCGGTTCCGTGGACAGCCGCAGTTGGCTAGGCTAGGTGACGCTACCGCCCGATACGTAGGGTATACACCCTAGGTTGAAGACGCTCTGAGTTTAACCCAAAGAACACCGATAAACACCTGCTGGTGTGTCTGAATAATACAAGAACAGTTAGAAAAAACACAGATTTCTATAAATGCTTGTCTCAGCTTAGACTGTTTTTGCCCAACCCCTTTCCTCTTGAACTTGGACTCTTAGTTTCTCAGAAGATTCTTCGCCTATCTGATAAAAAATGAAACATAAAAAAACAACCTCCGCCGATTTCCTCTCTAATACACACTGGAAAATCTACACCTTAGATATTGCCCATGCGCTCTTTCTATACATCGATCCTTCAATTTATCCGCTCATTTTAACGCTCGGAGAACTGTGGTAAGGCGCGTTTATGTCCGACAACAAAATTAATCCCTCGTACGTGCGACGTGGACCTTTCTCGTTTAAGACACTGTACTGGACAAACTTTTCAGGCGAACTTAGATGTTATTTAGAGTTACAGCGCTCCGGAAGAGAAAAGAAAAATTCACAAAACCACAAACGCTCTGTGTTGACATTACTTTTGATCTGAATTGATTATCGTCTTCTTCTACGTACAAAGAGCAAAGTCCTCTTTCTATGTGCGCTAAGAACGATATGAAATTCAAAAATTGTTAAATTGAAAGAATCACACCAACTCGCCCAGTCAGCGGTCTTAAGAGATTTTGTTTCCAGTACATCTGGATCATTTAAGCATCCTCCCATGAGCCGTAACCAGTCGGTGACTTTGACCGCCATCTGCATCTGCAAAGCAGGAACTCTTTCGAAAAGGGTACTTTAATATTTGCCCAAAGGATCTCTTAGACAGCAGCAGTGGGGATTCTTTAATATTTTTCATGTTTTCAAGTTTAATTTTCAATTATTATTATTAGTAAATAAAATTTGTATCTTTTTGAGTTCTTCAATTATTAGATTGCCATCTCGTTCTTAGTGCATAGAAGATGAAGAGTTTGCTCTTTGTACGTACAAGAAGAATATAATCAATACAGACTAAGAATTGTGAGTCATCGCTGAGCGATTGTGTAATTATTTAGTGTGCATCTTTCCGTGAGTGTGTTTTTCCTTCTGGTGCACTGTAACCTTAAATTACATGAACCACCAACTCGCTCAGTCTACACTCCTAACGGGTCAATTTAGAATAGTTTAAAAGCTACGCTAAAGGTACCGACACTTTTTATCCCCATTGTTCGCGGCCGTCAATTCAGTAATTCGACCGTTCGAGTCACGTAACATTCGTTTACCTGCCGGCGGCTCATCGTAGCCACCATTTTTGTGCTTTGAGCCGCACGGGCGCCGCTGGCGATAGTTGTGGTTCGGAAGTCTGACCTATTCGGCGGCAGATACGGCGTAAGAATATCATTATGGCTCAAGTGCTGTTACTTTAAAACGCAGTTGATTTCCTGGCTCTAGCCGTACCTATAGTGTCGTGTTTCTTCAAGAAAAATGTGACTCCTTATGCTTGTTTGTTGTCGTCACTTGTAAGAAACGGCGGAAGGTATTTACTGTTGTATATAGTTGAAATAAAAAAAAAATAGTTCGCTTCTTAATTGAATTTATACGGAGACTAAATGGATTCGTGACTCACTAGATCTTCGTTCTGTAAACTTCTGTTATAAGTGTTTGTTTTTATTATTTTTAAGGTGTTTCAAGTGTTCTAAACAAACTATAAAACGTAAACGCGTGACATTGGTCATGCTATGCTACTTTTGCTAAAGAAATTGTTCAACCCCATTTGTCTGCATTCAACCTTATTTCATGTGAATAGCATTGGGTACTTATATCCCCGTTTTTGTTTAAAAACAAATAGCAGAAGACATTTTCTAACTTTACATAAAGGACGTGTTTGACGATGACGACGAGAAAGAGCGAGGAAATAATGCGTTTGTGCATTCGAAAGTCATAAGAGGGTTGTTTCTTGCCGCCTAAGGCGCTCCGCAAGAAAACCCAAGAATCATAGAGAAGCTGAATGTTTGTATACTCGATTCGTTGTCTCTGGTCAGATTGTTTTTACGATATTAATTCTACCACGACGACGCGGTAATATTTGTGCCAGATAGTGTTTCGCTCGCAAATCTCGCACAAATCGTCGCATCACTGGGAACTCGGATATTTTCCTACTTGCTCTCGTTGAGAAAAAATGGGGGATGTTGGAATCGTCCTTGACTTACCTGCAGCCGCGTACCTGTACTTCCTTTCACTTTATGTGCCAGCGCAGTCAACGCTACGATCCCATGCAGGTAATCTCCGGGTAAACGAGTCCCGCTCTGTGAATGAGCCTTGATTATGTGGTTATTATTTTTATTATTGAAGGATATAGTACCTTCTGTGTTCCGTTCTATTTGTTTATTCTTTTGTGTGTATATTGGGTAGGGGAGTTTGTGGGCCAGGCCGATGAAAACAAATGCGGTGGTGCGGCATGAATCGTAGATGGTGAAACCGCCACAATGGCAGCTCACGTCACATGATTGCATCTCACGTCGCGCCAGTAAGTTTTCCCGTATTGCGCGCGAGTCTGAGTCTGTTCGTTTGCAATGATTAAGCTCGACATTTTAAGAACGTCACATGGCCAACTTTTTTGTACATTCCCAGAAATAAAAAAAGAAAGTTTTCGAGTAATTATCAAAAGTTCCTTAATGATTTCTGTTCTATGATTAAGTGACGGTTTTTGAGAACAATACGATGTTTTGTCAAGAAAAGCAGAAATTGATCATTTTGTAAGTTGTTCTCTTAAAATTCAATTAAAAAAATTGTAGCGCCGTGAAAGAAAAAAAAATTATACGCCTCTCAAGATTTAATTACCGCTTACTGATGTTTTATGAGAGTCATCTAAACCATTCCCGGAAAACATTAATACGCTCATTGTTGTTTGGTTGAAGTTCTCATTTTATTGAACGCGCCGCGGCGTTGATGTCCAAGAAAGTTGGGGTTGTACAAGTCATTTCTCTCCACCTTACATTGTTAGGGAGCTATACCTGGGAAAACAGAATCTCAGAGTAGATAATAAAAACCTAAATAATTTGAAATTTTGATTTAGCGCGTGATTTAATCCAGGCCGGTTTTAATACAATAATTTCAATCAAATCATTTAAAAAAAATATCCAACTTTTTTGTAGCGTTTGTCTATTATTTATTTTATACTCTCTATATACATTTGTTTTGTATTTAAATCAAGGAATCGTCAAGCAGGAAACATTGATATCAGGTTGAACATGAGCACGAAGCAGTGGTCTTCTGAGCGAACTGGAACATGGCTTTCTTTCTATCATACACGTTGTTCGTCCATTTCGCAACGTTATATTACAATAAAATAAGAACGCAAAAGCCAAAAGCGAGCACTAAAAAAGCAATTTTCTATCGCAAAAAAAAAGACAGAACGCAAAATAATAAGCAAACAAAGCTGTTTCACTATCCTAAAAATATCTAGCTTTTTTTTTTCTACTATGGCAGGGTTAATTTTATAAAACGTTGCTAATTAAACTGTACTTTGTATTGATGGTATTTATTTCTTCCGCATTGTTTTCAGTGATCGGACATATTGGTAAATTAATCTGTCTCGTTTTAAAATAGAACTAGCTATTAAACAGCACTATTTTGGACTACACTGATTTAAATCGAAGAATCTTAGTTAAATATATAAATCTGGTTTAAAATTAATATATCTGGTTCATTTACTTTTCGTAATCGTGATTTATTTTTTACTCTGGGACTGATTGACAAATGCTAAAGCTAACACATCTAAAAAAATACTGGCGTTTTTTCTAAAATAAATTTCTATACGCGAAAATTTACCTGACTGTATGAGCAGCCTTGGAAGGATACCAGCAGTAAACATTTATTGTCACCTGAAAAAAAATTTCATTAATTTTAGTGTCCCTCGAAGTGACGTCTGCATTGATTCGCCTCTTTTTCTTCAACATGTCTGGCCTCTCCTTCTCTTTCCCTCGCACCCCTTGCTCGCGTTTTTTTTTCTTATTTTTTTATGATTCTCCTTTTTAATATATACATGTATACTTCCTACTACCCGAAGGCTTCAATTTCACAGAAACTATCGTCGCGACGGGTAACATGAAACCTTTCGCGCTAGAGAGGTCCTCGCGGTGTCTCGGTTGTTTTCCTCGTTGTGTTCGGTGCGTACTTTTGTTCCCAATGCCGTGTATATAAACTCCGATGCTTTTAGGAGCTTTTTTCTTCCGGATGCTTAGGATTGCGAACGCGAGGCCCGGCTACTATCCAAACGGACGCGCTTGACGTGAATCACTTTTAGACAACGGTGGTCTTCAAATTTTCTTTCTCGTAGAACAAGAAAAATGACAGGTTACCACTCAAAATGATTTTGTTTTTCTCTACCCGTGTCCAGTCACACCAATGCAAGCTAAGCCATCACTTCGAAACAAAACTAACCAGAAACGAAGCACAGAGCGACCGATGTTGCGCTTCCCTTTTCTTTTGCATCGCGCCCAATCGTGTTTCGTATTCGCTTACGTCAATGACAGTTTGAAAAACTTGGGGTGTGGTCTATTATTTTGTCGTTTCTTGCTTCTTGATTTTTTTTATTGGCGTCCTTATTGGCCGATGCCGCAGTCTCCTCGACTAAGGAGTGGTAAATAGAAGTCTGGACCTCAGCTTGTGCTCAACTTGTAGAAATAAAGAGAACAAAAAAAATGAGCATGAATCGCGCCGTCTAAAGGGAGCCTTCTACTCAGTTTATGGGTCAACCTTGTCTAAACAAATGCAGCTGAGACAGTGGAGCGGGTACGAGAGTTGCAACCGTAACTTTAGTTCATCGGAGATGCAGAGCTCCACGCAACGCGTTGGTCATTTGGTAAAGAACTCAATATACTTAAACAAAATATTGAGAAACGTGTTTTTTTTTTTGTTAACTTGTGGTAACGGTAATTATATAATATCTTGTGGAAGGAACGATGATCGACACCGACCGCGTCCACCCTCAATCAATGCTGTATTTGCGTCAGGATCCTAAAACTTCAAAAGGGATACGCGAGGACTGGCATTCCAAATGAAGGAGAGTACAGTCGTTCTTCAAAATGATTGACAAAGATAACGACACAATAGGGCAGTATATTTGGAACTATGAATCTTTGTCGTTCATTCATTCATTTGTTTATTTTTGTGCTCATGAACAGCTTTCGCCTTTGTAATGATGTACAATTAACATAGAGCAATAAAAAAGGATTCTACAAATTAACAAGAGAAAACTTGAACGCTACAAAAAATTGGTTAAAATTTATAGATTTGTAAGAAAAAACTTGAACGCTGCAAAAGATGGGTTTGAAATGCGTCAATGCAGGAATCATCGAAAGTATTATGCAAGGTCTGAATGCGTGCCATGGGGCAGGATTGGAAGAAATTGATTAGCATAAAATAGAAAAGAAATTTCCAAAAAACCTCTCGGAACATGAATATTTATCGCTGAAGTTAGGTCAGAGCAATCAATGACTCCGTGAAGGCATTTGAACAAAATTACAAGATTTCTCTCGCGTCGTCTGGCGCTCAAAGTAGAACAGTTGAATCGTTCTGTAAGTCTTTTATATTCCAAGTAAACAGTAAGACCAACATAGCGGTCGTAAAAAAAAAAAAAAAAAAAAAACGTTTCTGGACATTTTCAATTGACTCTTGGTGCGTAAGCCCAATAGAATTCCAGACAACTGAGGGAAACTCTAGCTTAGACCTAATTAATGAAAAGTATAACTGCATAATACAGGACGACATGGAAAACTCACGTGTAATTTTGGATATGACGCCTAACATACGCAAAGAGGCGTTGACAATGTTATTGACATGCGCATTAAATGACAAAGAAGAGTATATATAAACTCCAAGATCACGAGTGCAATCCACCCTTTGAAATGGGGCATTTCCGAGTTGGTTACAGAAATAAAAAAATCCTTAGCTTCTTAACGAATGACAGAACAACAATCTTAGTAAGATTTGTGGGTCGCTCTACTATACTGCTGCCCAATCGGTCCCTGCCTGGTCCGCCCTCCCAAGAAGTCACACGAGCAAGGATTGATTCAAATCACTTTACTGTTTCGGCTGGTTGCTGTAGCCTGGCCGTTGCTGTCCTCGTCCGTGTGTCTTGCCCCAGTGCCTGGCGGAATCTCTCGTGCACTCTCTCACGCGCACCGGGCCGCCGGCCACCGCTCCTGCCCCCTCGCGCGCCGTCGTCCTCCTCGGCTTCCCACACTGTCCCCCCCCCCCCCCCCGCCCCCTCAAGGCCCGGTCTTCGGGGGGCCCCGGGTGCTCACTGGTTTTGGCCGAGGAGTTGTTCCACCTCGGCCATGATGGCGTCGTCGGAAGTCGAGGGGGACGGAGGGGGCTGGTGGACGACACTGGCCCGATGGCTTGGGCCGCAGGATGTGGTGGCGGCTGATGTTGTGGGGGCCGTCGTGGTGGCGGGTTCGATAACAGCGGCTGCGGCAGCCGGTGCGGCGGCACGGTTTTCGGGAGGCCGGGCTGGCTGGACGGAGGCCAAGGCAGCGGGAGCCAGGGGGTCCGGGCGGCTTGCCCTCAGGGTCTGGACCGCTGCCGCCACGTTGTCCTGGAGGGGCTGTGCCTCCAGCAGGTCAGAATGGAGTCGACCTGCTTCGTGGGTTTCCAGATGTATTATCGGGACCCCGCACAGCCAGCAGGTGTCAGGCGCTCCCAAGACCCGTGGCGCCGTCGGCTGCATGTGGCCACGGAACGGGAGTGGGACATGGTGGTCGGGCTGGCCAGGCGTTGGTCTGGGTTGATGCTTCCAACGCCGGCGGGAAACCAAGTGGACCGCCCCTCTTTCCTCCCACGCCGTCCACGTGGCCACGGTGTGGCGGGGGGGCCGACTCCAGGCAGGTCCCCCGGTCGTAGACGGACCCGCTCCGTGGTGCGGGGGCTCCGTCGCGGACGGCCCTGCCTGGTGCCGCGATGTTGCTGCGGACGGCCCTGCCCCGTGCCGCGCAGGCCTGCCGGCGGCCGGGCTCGCGGTACCTGCGGAGCCCCGGGCGGCGCTGGCCCGCTCCGCCGTTCGGCCATCCCCGGTGTTGACGCACAGTCCACTACCGATACGACAGTGCACACAGTCCACTACCGATACTATCGATCTGCCTAAATAACTTGATGTCATCGGCGTATTACAGGATTTCTGAATGTAGAACACATGAGCTAAGATTGTTTATAAAAAGCACTAAAAGGATCGACCCAAGAATTGACCCCTGGGGAACACCAGAGAGAGTGGCAAAAGGCCGGGAGAGATAACCAAGGATACGTACAAAGTTGTATCTATCGGATAAATAATTGTGAATCAATGTGCATAGTTTAGTACTCATACCGTACGATTTCAGTTTATGTGAAAGTAGCGAGTGGTCAACCAAATCAAATGCCTTAGACATATCAAAATATACAGTGTCAACCTGACCCCGCTGACACACAATAGGCGAAACGAAATTAAGGAAAGACACCAAGTTTGATTCCACTGATCTTCCGTGCACAAAAACCTGTTGTGAAGGGAGGATCTTATGTTTAAAAAAGTTCAAAATATGTTCCGAAAGTACTATTCCGTCAATCGTTGCAAATGGACATAATAATGAAATGGGTCTATAGTTTTTTTGCATCATCTGTTCTTCCTTTCTTATGTATCGGCACAGTTATCGCGTTTTTCCAAGTTGAAGGAAAAGTGCAAGTCGATAATGAAAGGTTAAAAATATGCGTTAGAATGGGTGTGAAAATGGAAGAGCATCCTTTGACAATAAAACTCGGGATACCGTCAAATGCGACCGATAGCTTGGGTTTTAGTTTTTTGTATTTCAAGTTTAATGTCAGCGTTTTGAAAGAATGGAATTAATAGGCAATCGCTACCACTGTCAGCAACGTCAGGCGCAGAGAAACCATTCCGGCTGCAAGATTATACAGAGGCAAAATAGCTCGCAAAAGCGTTCGCTACATCTTCGGGTTCACTAATCGGAATTCCTGACGAGTCAGCGATGTTTGTGGTCGATTTAAGTTGTGGCTGTACGGTTCCTTACGTACCTCCAGAACCGCAATGGGTCACTATATAAACTGCGTTCTGCTGACTCATGGTGCACTCTCTTATCTCGCTGCAACAACGACTTTGCCTGCGCACGTGATTCGGAAAATTTAGCGTACCAGAACGCTGAGTTAGATGTCTTATATTTCCTATGATAATAAAATTTGGATCTTAAAGCTGATCTCAGCTCGAAAGAATACCAGTGAGAATAACGAGTTGTTTGAGGACGTTTCTTAGGAGCGAAGCGCTCAATTGCAGATATGTTTAGTAAACGCTGCTACCGCACAGTTGCCATCAGTCATGTTGTATATGTGTGCCCAGTTTACGTTATCTAAATATTGAAATAGACCAAAGTAACCGTTTCTTGAAAAGGAGAACGAGTCATGAATGACGAACCCAGTTACCATTTGACAAAGTAAAAAGTAACAATACTGAGTTACTTTCCCTTATACTCTAAGAAATGGCTGCTCGTCTACTTAACCGCAAAACACTCAAAGAGCCAATCTTAGCGATTTTAGGTGGAACATCCGTTTAAACCTAAAAATGAAGTCTACGCTGTGGTATTACGCAATGCATATCGTCATGCTTGCATTGCGTAATGCCATAGAGCAGTTTTAATTTTGAGGTTTATGCAGATGTTCCTCCTGATCATTCTCTGAGCTGATATCCCAGATCGCAGAGACTGGCTCTTCGAGTGTTTTGCGGGTAAGTAAACGAACAGGCATTTCTTAGAGTATAGTAACTCGCAGGCGGTGTCTTATCAGAAGGTCATACTTTGGTTTTTACCATACAAAAGGTCGAACAAACGCTCTCCAAATATCAGCTCAATTAATTGTGAGGCACAAATCAAAACTTCAAATACGATTGACACTTGGACGTTTAATATACTATATATGCCGAGTATCTTTTGGACAGTACAGCTACATGTGTGTCTCGACCGCAATTTAATATATGAACTAATCGATACATGCGTGCTATGAATCAAAAACCTGTTACATAATTTGATGTTCTAGCACAAGGTTTTCATATCTTGTTTTTGTCGGCGCTACTGAACTGGACTCTCTTGCAAGCTAATCACATATATAGTCGTACTTGATCGTTCCTTTATTCTTCCACACTCGTTTTTTACCCCAACAAAAAAAGGCAAGTTTTTTGTATTGTTCACACGCCGTGCGAAGCAATTCTTACATGACACGGTTCTTAAAGAAAGATGTCATGCTTTTGGCGTTTGAAATGTGCATGTCTTGGTAACATAACGTGGATCTAATCTCAAATGCACCAACTTATATTTTAATTATTGCCATAAATGGGGAAGTTATTAGTGCTTCGCGTGGACCCTGACTTATTTTTGCTACGTTTCTTGAGATGAAAACGAGTATAGTCCATAGTTCACTGACCGCTCGACTCGTCTGAAGCTAGTTTAGAATAATTTCCAGACCGCCTGTGTTAGTCTCTCTATGAGAACGTTTACATATTAGCAAACATTTTGAGACCACACGGACGTTAATCTTTCAATCTGATATATTAACCTTTCATCCTCTTAGCTTTTTATCTCATATGCTGTTTTATTGACCTGTGCTTCACTAAAATGAAATAAAGTTATTTTGGGTGGCACTCATTCGAAACAACTAATATGATAAGTAATCCTCGTGACAATTGTAATAAATATTGTTCATGAAAGGTTTACAAAGTGTATATAAATTTTGAGTAAAATTCTTGAAACGATTGATCATCTGTGCTAGATGTGATTAGTGTAGGGTGGAATCTTTTTTTTTCAAACACATGGCATTTGTTGTTTTTGTAGTAGCTCTTATTTTGCGTAACGGGTCTTTTGGGAAAAACACAAAAATAATGTACCGAAAGCTTAATTTTCGTTTTGAAATTAAAAAAAAAACATAGGAAGATTTTTTGCTGCTTAAAATTTGTTTTGGTTTTTATTTCAATAGATCCATGGCTCCGAATAACAACACGTTGGGTGTGACAGCTTGGACGGGATACGAGTTGAGAAGATTAAAGAGACCGTGTTACAATGCTGATTTAAATAGTTAAAAAAATAATGCTTAAACGGGCGAATTCAAGCTGGGTGAGATATTAAAGTTTAAGAACTCAACGTACAGAATAAAAAAGGGTTTTGTTCGGGAGAAATGAGGAAGATATAGGGAGTGGGGAATTAAAATAGGGAAATTTCACACAGCTCGAGACAGGAAAAGTAGGAAAGGAATGTTTTAAGATTAAAAAAAAAAGCTTGCGCAGCAAAGAAGACAAGAAAAAAAAGCGAACAAAAAATTTAGAAAAAATTTAGTATTTGGTATTAGACTAAAAGTAAATACATATATATCGGAACATAAAAAAAATACGAGGCGGAGTCACGCTGGGCCTCATAAAAAATAAAAGGGGTAATAAAGAAACAGGAAAAAAGGGGATAAAATAGGAAACAGTTACGCCTGGGCCGGGAAAGCCAGTGCGGAGAAGCTCCCTTTCAAGAAAAGTCGGACGTTAAAAAAAATATATGGGGAGGTGGGGAGAGGTCAGCGTTGCGGTGTGCGTAGCGGGGTAGCTGGCGGTGGCGGCGTGCTCGCCGTCTCCAGGAGGTCTATGCATGATTCATGGCACAGGCCAGTGGCTCGCCGTTGGCGACCGCACCACTCCTCGTGGGGAAGAGACGGGAAAGGGAAACGGGGAATCTGCGCTCCCGTTATCCCTAAGCTGATAGTGCGGTAGAAGCTACGAGCGTCTTTTGACCAGTCATTTGCCACGTGATCGCGGTCTAGGCCCCATAGCCACGCGCAGAGTGCGGGGTTAGGCGATGATAGGGAGGTGGTTGATTGGTTCAGCGGGAGCGTAGCTCCCACAGCACTGTCAGCTTAGGGAAGCGCGGCGCGTAGGCCTCGCCCTAATGGAGACCAGACCCTTCCCCCCGCTCGGCCAATATCGCTTGCCGCCGCCGGCGACCCGTCCTGTACCTAAAGTTCGGTGAGATACCGCAGCGCCGTCGCTCGTGAGAGCGGATAACCAAATTAGTATAGTAGTCGCAGTTGTATTTTTTTGTTGTTGTTAGTTTAAGTTGCAGAGACGCTGTTGCGACTTTCAACTTTGTTCGGTGTTAGAATGTCGTTTGTTATGCGAGGGCAAGCACGGGTCAATGAGCCTACTATAGTTTCGGTGATTGCTGAAGAAGAAAAAAAGAAACTTGGAAAATATGTCATAAAAAATAAAAGAACGAAAAACACAACAACCTTGTTTTGACTCTTTTTTTTCTGTCCAACCTTTTTGGGGAGAAACGTCGGATTTCTATTACTTTCCAGTAATCATGTGCCACCAACTCATCTGCGCGGTAACTTTTTTTTCAATAGTTTGTTTGTTGGGTTGATCGAAAATACGTTTTTTTTTTTTTGTTCTTTTTTTTTAATTCGGGAACACGTAGCACAGTCGCTATTGGTTTACGTTCAAATAAGTATTCGATGACGCTAATTTTAGAAGGTTCACCTGGAAGGATTTACATGTTAAAATTGAAAGACGGGCTAGGTGGTGCATGATTCTTTAAACGACATGCGCCGTAAAACAGGGACAGAAAACGAAGCGCTCCGTGCCGTATCCCTTCTCTTTTGTCCCTGCTTTACTGCGCGTCTTGCTTAACAATTTTTATGTCTTCGACATAACAACGAGATAGGGAGTATAATTTTATATTTCCTCGATCATTATGTGTCAATTAAATAAAAATTAACGAAAAGAAAAAAACCTAACTACACTCGCAGCAACACTCGATAGTAACATTAATACTAAATGTGGACTATGTATCTTAGCTAATATAAATATAAAACGCTTCTATATTTCAAGCGTACTTATTGCCACGTGTGTAGCCCAATTATTTAATTATATATATATAAAAAACCGCCGTGGGCGTGATACAGTTGGCAACAGAACGCATGCGGGTGCAATCCGTGGTTGCGGGGTCCAAACCCCGCCGCCTTGTTCATGTTTCTACCGACGCCTGCTTCTTTGAAAAGTGAATTATTTTTGTTTTGTTTTCTTGGCTGTGATTGTGAATTCTGGCTTAGAATGGCCCTGAAGATAGCGCGTGCATAAAAGAAGCTCTAGTTATCTACTTTGAGTTAGTCGCCCTCAAGTCGCCACCGCAAGATGTAGGGCTCGTCAGTTTTATTTAGTTGAAGGCGCAAGTTCGTCTTATCAAACCTTCCATTTTGGGCTTGCACTCAACCGCTCTTTGTTCTTGCGACAATGTAACTATGTTTGTTGGCCGCGTGTTTATACCACACGGGTGCCGCACATCACACACATCCGGGCAGTGGAAAGCTTTCGTGCATTGTTTTCGAAGATTTTGGGCGACATCCGAAAACGATATGCTGCAGTTAAAGGGGCCATCAAACAATTTTTCTACTTCTTCCCCCTTAGCTTTAATCCTCAACTCAAAGGCGAATAGAGAAGTCTCGTTGTCGTTGCATGTTTGGGCACCGGTGCGATGACTACTAGCTTCCACCGTGCTTTT
The DNA here is from genome assembly GCF_016920785.2 of Ixodes scapularis. Classification (NCBI taxonomy): domain Eukaryota; kingdom Metazoa; phylum Arthropoda; class Arachnida; order Ixodida; family Ixodidae; genus Ixodes; species Ixodes scapularis. Next base: position 70,239,173 of record NW_024609837.1, read on the forward strand.
TATGCACACCATAGAAGTTGTCATTCGCAAGTGACGATCCGTTCCGCCAGGCCACTCATTGGCCACGAACGCGAATCAAAACATTCGTCGACGGATTGATTGTTGACGGGCGCATACGTCCGAGTGGCGCAGTTCTCGTGCCAATGTGTGAGCTGGGGTCAGCTCCCGTCATTTTGGCACCGCTGACATGCTTTAGGAACCGCGGATGTATCATAGTGAAAAGGTGGTGAACTTTTGAACTAAAGGAGGTACGAAGTAGTGCGCTATATTTTCAGATGTTCGTGCCGAAAAGCTGGCTTTTGATTTTCAACGTTCTTTTTTTTTTTTTTTGGTACACTAAACAATATGCGGTCAGTAAAGTTCCATTTAAAATCATTTATCCGAGCCCAAAATACGTTTCATGCCCCTTTAACAGAAACGATTGTGAACACCGTTTTGACTGATTTATATTAAGGTGGAGTTTTGTTAGCGCTCCGTCATGATAAGATATACCTTTAAAAATTTAATATTAAAACTTGGTAAATGTGCTAGCGTATTTCCTAGCTATCGCACCGAAGAAATAAACAAAAAATTCTGTCGTTTTTTTTTGCAATACAGTTGTTGACGAAAAGGAACTATCTAAATCCAGTCTGACCAAATTAAAACTACAGTACGCTGAGTCAAGACAAACCGCCGCCTCCCAATAGTCTTGACTTTTACGATTCACGAAACGATACTCATAGAAAGTATCGTTTTCACTAAACAACGGGCAATCAATCGCATCCGTAACGACGTCAGTGGGGTATCAGGTGGCAATGTCATCTAATAAAACTAACGAATGAGGGTGATCCTTTCTACATCTACCTGAATAATATCAAGTAAAAGGGTTCACTGACTGGGACCGTGAAAAACAACTACATATCCCCGCCCAGCTTTTTTTTTTTTTTAATCTTATTGATGGACAAATTATTCACGCATTAAAGCTAGTTTATTTGCCGCAAGCGTACAGGATTATTCTTCAGGTCAATGTAAAGTATTCAAACACTATACTAGCTCTTGTTTAAAAAAACGTTCTTTTTTTAAAATTCTTTGTTTTAATACTAATATTGATTATACCCTGTCGCTTTTAGTAAAGAAAGTTATGAAAGAATAATTAGAAAAATAAAAACGGACAGGAAAAGCTAGCATTGTACGAGGATATTTTTTTTTAATTCCTTTTATAAAAAAAGCGCCACTCAAGAAGGAATAATGTGGCCAATCAAAATTCGTTAAAAGCACACTGTAGTTTGCAACATCTTGAAAAAAAACCAAAAACCCGAGACCGCGGTCAGCGCGTTTCCAAGTTGTTTGAAATTTGCCAGCTCGTATACCTCATTTGTTATTCCTAGCACTCAAGATAGTTTCATGCATAATTCACACCTTCTAAGATTATTGGAAAGTGTAAAGCCCTTAAGAGACTCGGAGAGCGGACGCCTCTACGCACGCACCAAAAGCCAGTATCCTCTGCTCGGTTCAGCGCTAAGTTGACAGGGCGCTGGAAGCTTCGCTTTCGCCTGACCAATCAATCGCCTGCCTCTTTTATCGCCTGACCCCACTGTCCGTGAGATAGTATATGCGCAAAAAGTGTGAAACTGGAACGTGTGCAAACACTTGCTGGGCGATTCATAACTAACAATTTTAGATGTAATATTTCTGCGTCAGGGTTACTTGCAGAGGCTAGCATACAACCGTTGGAGATTAAAGCTAAACTAAACAGATTACGCTTCGCATACCCCCTTATTAACAAGCTGTTTGATGTTGGTAGTGAGAGATATATCACTTCTTAATCAACGTGTACACCTAGACTCAATCATTCAAGATCTATCAAGCAATACAGATATGAGCATGATGTATTTAAGTATTCCTTTTTCCCTCGGGCAACTCAAGAATAGAATTCGTTAACAAACGAAGTAGTAACCCTTCCGTCTCTTGACGGTCTTGCTGATGCAGTCAATTCTGCCGCAATTTGTTCTTCAGTGAAATTTTGTTTCTACTGTGCAATTTGTATGTAATATGTACACCCACACCTGCTATGGCCCGCGCATATGTGCCGCAGTATCTTTTAAATAAATAAAATAAAAATAAGTCACGTGATGATCTTCACGCAAGATCACCAGTTGAGCAAACACGTATCTAAGCAGAGTGCAAGTTCGTCTGCTTCTTGCACAAAGGTTGCTATGGTTTCAGAACGCCGATTTCTTATTTTCTCATGGAAACAAATAGTGGGTAGACATCGAGGCATCTAGCATTGAAGTCTACCCACTCTCAATCAAAGCCAATCAGAACTAGGCGTCGTTCTGACGTCACCGCAGCCCCTGCGATAGAAGCAGACGACTTGCTCTCCGCGTAGGTTCCACCGCCCACTCAGGTTAGCGGTGGAGTGTAGTCGCGTTCAACTACAGCTAATAAAGATTTGGGAGTGCTTCTAATGTATTCACCCCAATCACCCACTTCTCCCCACCACCTCAGCATCTTAGTACGACGATCCTACAAGAAGCGGAAAGCTCGCTCTGCCAAAAACCCACGCATCCTGTGTCCAATTCCCACAAGCCCCTGCCCGTCTCGATCTGGATAAGCATCGTCGGCGTAAGCTCGGGTATCACTACTGTGCGGTGCACGTTAAAAGACCCCAGGCTATAACTCTATTTCGAGCTACTACAATAGACCGCCGGTGATGCTACGAGCTAGCTAAGCCAGTCTAATGCCTTGTGAGCGTCACATGACCTTTGAGGGGGGCGCAGCCATCGACGCGCGGAGCGAGCATTCACGTGATAAGTTTCACAGCGTTAAATTGGCTCGGATTTTCTCCTGTCGTCTACTCCGGTCTATAGGGAGCTAAAATGGAGTATAATTGATGTACTGTACTGAAATAGAGTCTGTAAACCCTGACATTTCGAAATAACGTTGTCTAATTATCAAGGGGTTAATAGGTTGTTGTGGGTGGTGGTTCACTTCTCATTAGTCGTAAAGGCTGAGAACAATAATATTATAATTGGGTCGCTAAGACCTTCGTATTGATGTTTAAAGCAGCTAAGCTCATGTCGGACGGGTTACTGTGTCGACAGTTTTAGAAGGGTACCATTAATAAATATTTATTCTCAACTCACAACTCGAACTTGGTTTCAGCATCCCTTTAGAATGTAAACACAGCAAGACAATGGACGGTGTTAAAAATTGGACGCGACCTTTGTCTTCAAAGTCCTAATGCACGAAACGCACTATCTAGGAGCGATTGTTTCAATAGTTTTGAAGGTATTAAGCACGCGTTGCCAGAGTGAAGAATCAATGTTGTTTTTCCTTCTTTTTTTTTCTTTTTATGAAAATTGGGGAACTCGTACTATTCTGTCACGGGGCTAGGGAGGGCGAGAGGAAAGGGAGGCAACTGGGGATGGGGAGAGGAAAAACCACATAAATGGGAGGTTAAGGAGAGCGATTGGGAAGAGGGGAAGGAGGAGTGTGGAATGGGGAAACCGAGGAGAGATGGGGGTAAGAGAAATGTGTAGAGAGGAGGCAAGGAGGAGAGCGACGGGGAAAGGGAGATGGTGCGTCACATGGTGTTTATACACCGCTAAATTTAGCTGGTAAACTAACTTGTTGCATAGATGACGTGACCTAATATCACGTGACCTCATTTTCCCCCGCTAAATTTAGAGTGGAAATTGGATCGGTGTTTAGGTCCAATAACGTCCATTTTACAGCTATATTAAGCGGGGAAGCTGAGGTGGTGCATAGAGGTCACGTGACAAAAATTCCTCCTGAAAATTTAATGATAAAACTGAATTAGTGTTTTAATTTAAAAAAATAATTGTTCCGCTTGATTCAGCGTGGAAATTATATTGACGTATGGGTCGCATGACGTAAAATTATCAATTTCTTTCATAAGCCACGTGACGTCAATTTACTCACGGAATTCACAAAAAAAAATTCATGGACAGAAAATGCACGGTCAAAGTTATAAAAATTTTATGCTTTTAAATGTTATTGATAAGTCATGCTCTTTATTAAACCAAGTGCCGAAAAGAACGGTCACGAATACGATGCCTCCCCCTCCCCCCCCCCCCAAAAAAAAAAAAAAAACTACCGCAGTGACGAGGATATAAATATGCGAAAGAGAAATGTACAGCTTTCTTGTTGTTTTTATGCCACTTTCGCACACACAACTCGCTTTCGCACACACTACTAACAAAGAGCTAAGCAGAAAAAAAAAGAAATGAAGTTCTTGATTAAATAGCAAGCGAGACGACCAACAGGTGTCAAATTGTCTTGTTCCACCCAGCAAATGCACTACAAGCACAACTCTCATAAAGTCCTGTCACGACAATACGGACACCTCTGCTTCCACAAAGATTGTCCCTAATGCGATTTGTCTACCATACTGTGTCAAAAATGAATGTATTTATCCAGTTTGTTCGTAAAACTTATGTCTGTGTTGTGTGGTATTCATATTCACGGGGTCTGTATTAACAAAACCTGACTTTACAGGTCATGCACGCCCTGCTAGATCCAGGGTAGAGAATAAAAATCAAGATTTAGATCTTGATTTAAATAAGGATTGAAATCATGACTTAAAGCACAGCAGTATAATGATTTAAATCAAACCGTTTCTTCGCAAATAATTCAGAAACTTTTTTTTTTACTTAGCTTGACTCTCGTTCAGTGTTTTGGATGTGCATTTGTATTGTGTATAAATAAAGTAGTTATAAATCAAGAACACATGAAGCGGGATGAACATGAGCAAAGAGCGGTGCTGTTCAGAGCTATTTGGAAAGTTGAGCTTTCTTTGCACCTACCTCCTTATTCGTTCGTCAGTGACGTGGTGTCTTAATATTAGCAAAAACATACGCAATCAGTGGTAATAATGCCATACCCTATGCAAATCAAACGCAATAAATGGCACTAAAGCTTTTTTAATTCAAATAAGAGCACCGACTTGACACAACAGAAAAAACAATTTCATTAGACATTTCGCCTCCCATGCGGGAGGCATCTTCAGTAGTTACAAAGCAAATGCAAAGTTCAACTTCAAGTCAACGCTATTTATCAGGAATGTCCGTATAAGCTTCGTGGAGAGGGCCGCGGTTTTTGTTACACACGGGTGTGTCCCTGCGGACAAACCACGATTCTAGGAGTTTCCGAGGCCCCCATCTGTCCTCCCTCACCAAGGTCGTCGCGGCCGAAAAGTAAAAAAAATGCTCCATTATCCACGCATGGTCCACTAGTTCAGTCTTCAGTCGCGTCGCGTGGGATGCGTACGTGACGTCACGCTTGTGTTCTTTGAGTCTGGTCTCGCTCCTCCGTCCGGTTTCACCAATGTAGGACGCTGGGCAGTCACTGCAGGGGATCTTGTAGATAACACATCCCTGGACGTATTTACTAAAAATATAAAGCTGCTTTTGTTTTAGCAATGCATGATTTGTTCACAGTGATTTTAATCAAATCTACTCCGATTTTAACAACAAAAACTTTATTTGAATAAAATAAATCTGGTTTATTGGACTTCGTCAAAACAATCATAATTTTTTTCAACCTGGTTGGAAGTAATATTCATCGTCACCAACTCTCGAAAACAAAACGTTTACTGTGAAGCGCCACGCACACTGATGTTAGTTTGTGTGCAGATGAAACCCCCAATGTTTTGTTTTCTAGACAATCAATCAATCAATTAACCAATTATAAATCAATAAATTATTTAATCAGTCGATCGGTCAATATTTCGCTTAGTTTGAAAACACAAACCTGATGTTTGCGAGAAAAGGCAGTTGATAACAGTGCTTCAAAGTGCTTGCCGCTTCCTGGTTACCAGTGATGTAAACCCGCTACAAAATAATAAAAGAATTGTCCGGTAAACTTCTGGTCTTTCCGAAAACAATTAAATCATATTTTGATTGCTTATAGGAACATCTACCGCACATTTTCCGAATTTTTAAACTTCCGCCGCACAAGTAATCCAATTTTAAACAAAAGCCCAACTGCTCAGATTGCACCCGCTAAACACAAGGCGATTCCGTTGGTAATAGCCGAACCTCTGACGTAACATCATGCAAAGAGAGCATGACAGCTCTTAACTGCAGTATTATTAAAACAACCTCGTTCTCAAAAAGATAATATTTACGGTATTGAGGGCAGCTCAGTTCTTGGACTAAGATCTTTGTACACACCATCAACCATGTTGCTGAAAACCGGGAATAAGTCAACGCCCGCGACTCGGACGTTTCCATGCCTAAAGTGACGTTACGACGTGACCAGCCATGCATACTTGCGAAATTCGGCATGAAGGTTTGTATTGGTGTTCGTAATTGATATAACGAATATTGCAGCGTCTTTTAATGAAATAAATGTAACATAAATGTAACGTAATAAATGACCAGCGCCAAAACTTATGAGACAAAACTTAAGGGAATTGTCCGGTGATATGTCGACAATCCGTTTAACTTAAATCAGTATACTTCTACAAACAAGGGGTCTTCAGAGAGATAAACGGTTTTTATATAAAACAAACTAGATCAGATATCCTCAAATGGAAGTTTCTTTCCTAATTTTTTTTTTTTTTTGTGAGCAAATAAAAAAAAGATTCTGATTTGTATGCCTTTCCATGGTGTCTGAAGTTTTTTTTCTCCGCACCCTCAATTTCTTTGGATTTAGTGACGTTGTAACTGTGTAACAGTGCGGATCCCACTCGTAACACGATAGCAGATGTGACTACAACAGACGCCTGTATTGGCTGTAGCTTCATCTTCAGACGAATAGTCGATTGAAACTCTAAATGTCACAGCTACAGACGTTTCCACTGTCTACGAAAATCGCAGTCCGTACGTGCTAAGTCACAGTCCAACCAGCGCTCGCTCGCAATTGCGGCCAGCCAGAAAGTGCGCCTGCCTAACACACAAATGCAGCAATGAACGCGCCCTCGTAAGTTTTAATGAAAAGGTGTAGAGTTGTGCTGCAACTTGAGTCACTAGAATGCTACGCTCATAGTATGGGCACTTTTTACTTAATTGTCCGACACCGCCAAGAAGGTCATAATTCCACTTCCGTCACGTGAAATTTGTTTACCTACAACTAAATCTTTAGCGGCGCCATTTTGTCGCCTGAGAGCCTAACGGTTGCCGTTTGTTTAAGTTTTGAAACAAAAATACCTTTTTTTTACCTTGTTTTTACAGAAGTTAGAGAATGCAGGCGAGCTGGTTAGGAAACAAGGTGATAGCTGGTGACATTGATTATGCGCAACGATACGGCTGAAGTGTCATTACACTGAAGCTACACCGATTCAAGCGCAGCTTATAAGGTTTTAGTAGACCGTACGCTGCGAATAGCTGGCCTAGCGGGAGCGTGTTCAGTCCCTTTTTCGCTGTGACCGATACAAGCTCCCAATAGGAAAACGCATAACTCTATCGTTTGGTCTATTAATACTCTCTAACGGATCTAGCTGAGACAACAGCGACGTCTGCTTTCGATGTACTGACAAATCGAAGGCTTGTTTCAGGCACCCTTAGCCAGCCCAAACCTGACTCGTGCGGTTCTCATTTCAAGTAATCAAATTACTTGTTATCGATTACGTTTAGGAGTAATCTTTTAATAATTTGAATACCAATTCTTAAGAAATAATCGCGAGAGTAATATTACTCCGTTTGGAAGTACTAATATTACTTGTAACAGTTACTGTTTTTCCCTCCCTCTTTTAATGGTGTCCTTTGTTTCAACAAACGGCCTGCCAAAGAATTCTCCAACCAAACCTCCGATGGAAGGGTGGTTTAACAATTAGTGAATTGGTAAATGCACCAATTAGTGAATTCCCAATTGGTAACATTGGTGAATAAAGAAGACAAGTTTCTGGTACTTCTGTGATCCTGATCCAATAATGGACAGTACGAAAGACCCCTTTTCAAACCGGCAGAAAAATTTGTTTTGAAAATTCGAATTAGCTGTGAAAGTAACGGTTACTTTCGAGTAACGGCCAAACACTTTTTTTCTCGAGTAATTTAGTAATATAATTGAATATTTCTATAAGCAAGAGTAATTGTAATTGTAATCGATGACCTTTTTCGAGCAACGTGTACACAAAGACTGCGCTCAACCCTTCCACGTCGCGTGCAAGCTGGTTGTCGCAATCACCGTATCGGTTGCCAGCTCTCGAGGCTACCGAAGCTCGAAGCGATCTGCTCCGCCGCAGATCAGTATAAGCTCGATGGTCTCGCACCACCGGCGAACCAGGACTTTTATCCCAAGTTGGGCGTCATCGATGGGTTGTCATGGGGACGCGGGCAGGGCGGCTGCGGATATCGGCTTGCCAGAAACCACGCAGTCTCGACTTTAGGGGACGAGACGGCTCCCGGCGAAAAACATGTCATGTGACGTTGTCTGATGAGGATTGTTCGCGTCTCCAGAAAACTATGTGTTTTTTTTTTCTGCGTACGAGAATCGGTGTTTACCCAGCTTGTCGGATGATGTTTTAAACCTGGTTCGACTATAGAGCAACAAACTCGCAAGCTGCAGCGGGCCAACAAAACAAAATCACATTATACTTTTTTTTTTCTACCGTGAAAACAAATGTTACATCGCGTAGTGCTGAGCTTCTGCCTAAATGTAGCGTAAGCGGCGCGGATCAAGTGCCGAAATTTCAGAGCTAACCGTTGTCAAGTTCAAAAGTTGTAGCGTACGCGATTCTCTGAATCTTGTAGGGATCTCCCTTGCTGCTGCTCGCCTGGGAGAACGACACAGCGCGCCGGTTCAACACGTGAGCATTATAATTGACTGTCGTCGTCGCCGCACTCAATCCACACGACTCCCCGTCGTACGCGCGTACGACGGGGCGCCGCTCGCATTGTCGGTTACACTTGGCCGCCCCGCAGAGGAGGTGGCCAGAAAAGGCTTAATATTCGGGAAACCTCGTCGAACGCTGTATGCCACCTGGGTGTTCAAAACACCTAAATGTATGCGCAGGGCCCGTTACCGGCAGTTGGGGCCATTAAGACCCATCTATTCGCGGGCTTCATCGATTCCCATGTTCCCACTGAACTTTCTAAATATCACTTACAACCCTTGAATGAAATAACGGCTCCTTCTCAAACTCTGGAACCTGGGCCGACTACTCTAGCACTACACTTTAGAGAAAAGTGAGCATTCACTAATCTGTAATTTATTTTTGCAAATAAAAAAAAATATATATATATATTTCGTTGACACCTTATATTTGCGGACGCGTCAAATACAGGTATATGCCCCAAACCACTTACTTTTCTTACTTAAACGGGTCGCGGCATAAAACAAACTCTTTTTATTTAAAAAAAAATAATACACGACTTTATATAAACACCAGGTTGAACAGTTTCTAAAGTTATAGGGATTGCAAAAACAAATTGTACGCTTATAATTGGCGTCTGGTGACCAGGCGACGCCGAAAAAACTCGGACGTATCGATATATAACACGTCTTGCTTCCAAACGAGCAAATGTCAGAACAGCTTCACGCTAAGGCTAGCGAAACAAAAGTCGACGAGGGGGAAGCCGCATTGCCATCGATATCAATCGATGGCTGCGCTCATGGCTATAGCGTGCTCTCTGCTCGTTCCGAGACCCCGCTAGGGTAACGGCTGCTCTATCCACTAGACATGTTCTTCCCCAACAATATTTTCCGTACGGTTGTCGCTATAGTTTCGAAGAGAACAAAAACGGCACGGCGTTCTCAATCTGCCATTCACGCCCGCCGCCGTTCTGCGCGTGCGTGCTAGGTGTGCATGAGACACCGAGGCCTCGTCGAAGGTGAAAACCTCGCGCTGGAGGGAAGACATCTCTAGCTCCTGTCTGTCGGTCTCATTCTGCCAGTGACTAGAGGCGTTCATTCGTTCATTCATTTATGCATTCGTCTATTCATTTATATTTTTCTATATCTATTCATTTATTCACTCTTTCATTCATTCAATCAAATACATCAAATAGCCATTTGGAATTATACGAAAGGACCAATCAAATTTAATAAATTTAATTATGGAAGCGTTAAACCTCTAAAAGAAAGTGAACAGCAAACACTGTGCGTTGTAATACCGTAAATGAATAATTAATGTTAACAGCATTTATACGTTTTAGTCAAATAAATATCACGCAAGCAAGTAGGCATACGAGTAATATGAACAGCTCAAATTAAACGCAAGGGCAAGACGACACTGACACAGTGCTCACTCGCGGCATTTCTCTTATTTTGCTTCTACGCGTATTTATGTGAAAGAAATACGTAGGCCTACATCCATATATATATTCGTACCTGAAATATTCCAAAACAGACACTACCCGCAAAAGAGTATATCTGTTAAACTTCACCCGGAACATTTTTGCGCAACCTTATAATGGGATGTTAGTGATACGTCAGCTTGAACTTACAGAAATAGACGTAGAAAGAACAGGTAAAAAATCAGCTGACTGACAACTTTGCTTTAGTGCTCTTCTTCTTCACATGTGCAATCGTCTTTTTTACAAGCTGTTCATATATGCATAAATTGACTCTTAGTTTTAAATAAGATTTACGCCAGAAAATTATTAAATGTATCTTTACCCCCTCTTCCTACCAGTTATCTGGGCGTGGTACACCCCAAATATTAATTTTCTTTGCTTTAAATTGTGATGGACAGTGATCTAGGCGTTGCACGCTCTAAATACTGTTTTTCTTTGTTCTGGATAGTGATGAACGAGGTGAAAACGCTTTTCGGGCAATCGTGTCAGAGAGGGGAACTTTGAAAGTACAGTGCTAATCACACTTGTCTATAACGCGCGAGCGTGCGGCTTCCTCCGGGGAGCGCTAGACTGGTGGAAATCGCGGAAACTAATGGTGAATTCCACTTGTAGATCTGGAGCGCTTTCCAAAATCCGCGAGGGAGGCAAAATTCCGCTCCGTGGGACCCGCTCCGAATCGACGAGGGGAAGATAAACTTGCATCTTTGGAGCGACCTCCCCCACACCCCTCCCCACCCCTTCCCCCTCCGCCGTACAAAAGGGACGCTGCTCGAACTTGACCAGCCCACCAACGCCTCAGCCGGCTGATCTTTCCGACGACCAGTGACGACTGTCACTGCTTAGCTGCAGAAGTAACACGCGACACAGGCCGGGCGAAATTATACGTACCACGGCGCCCATGTCACAAATAACGAAGACGTCCGCGTTCGGCACCGTGCCATACCTTTGGGCCGCCTCGAAGCGGCGGGGCACGGACAGCGATTGCCAGCGGTGGAGTTCAGATTTGCAGTACGACTTTAATAAACACAGAGGTAACAAACTATCACTTACGCGGTCGTTGCCTAACCACTTCTTGCTTTATTTCACGGTAAAACGCCGACGGAATGCAGTGTAAAAAGGTAAACAATCACTGGCTGCAGAATGAATAGGCCTAACCTTGCGTCTGCCTCCGGCTTTTCTGTCGTTCTTTTTCTAGTTCTTTCTCTCACGATCACAGACGTCAGCGCTTACGATTTGCCACGCTCCACATTCCCGGCTTTTATCCCTGAACTACGCGAAGTAGAAGCGTTCGAGCCGTCACAATCCAGGGTAAACAACCGACGCACCCGAACAGATCCAACTCCACGACCCGACCGGCCCGCCGACCTCTCCAACCTCGCCGCGCATGCGCACAGCCGACTTAGACGGAAATCACGTGGGCCGCTTTGTCAATTTCCGGAAAGATCTGTGAAATCCCGCAGAGCAAGTTCGGCGGAGTTTGGGGCGCTCCGTGGAGCGGGCGCTGCCAGAGATCTACGAGCGGAAGGTGACCAACTCGAGCCAGATCTGCGAGCGGAATATGCGCGCTCCAAATGGAGCGCTTTTGGAGCGCTCGAGATCTGCGAGCGGAATTCACCATAAGCTAGTCACGTGGCGCAACATGGAGCGGGCCGCTCGAGGGGTGTCTTGCCCTCTCTATCAGCTGGCGGCGAACGCGGAAGGCTGCTCGCACGCTTTTTACAAACATCATTGCTCGAACAATAAAAAAACCAAAGCATGAAGCCGTATCAACGATGTTGTCATCAAAAAAACAAAACTATATCACAACGCACTTTACTTTTATCGATTATCAAGCTGATAGAGTGGGCAGGACACCCCTCGAGTGGGCCGTCTCATGTTGCGCCACGTGACTAGCTTAGTTTCCGCGAATTCCACCAGTCTAGCGCTGCCCGGAGAAAGCCGCACGCTCGCGCGTTATAGATAAGTGTGATTAGCACTGTACATGTATCTCCATTTTCGGCAAAACACTTGTCGCTGGTAAAGTATAAACATCTTTATAATATAAAAAATTCAAAAGAACTAATTACACATCTACATGAAAATGGAGGGGATATCACCTCACGAATCTCCATCGATATCCAAGATACGTATTACTGAATGCCCCGCATAAACCTCATGAAAATTCTCCGAGGCATCATCTAGGAGGAACAAAGCGACTTTTCAAAATGCGACTGGACTAAATGACACTAATTTTTAAAGTTGTTGTCTGTATATTTGACGGCGACAGCTGTAGCATATTAAGGTAAAAAATGTGTACAAAAACGTTGTGTATGCAATAGGGTGGCGCCTCAATTATGTGATCTGTACCTGGCAGCATGCGACAGAATAATCCAAAATAACCTAAATACACAAGGATCAATCATCAAAGGTATCTTCATGTACGTGGATGACTTCTTGGTACTCTACGCCGCAGGGGTAGGTGACCAGAAAGAGTGACTAAGAGAAAATACTATCATAGGTTTTCAAGACAGTTGCCCGGATATGGTGTTCACACATGAATCACCCGTAAACAATTCCATAAAGCTCCTAGATCTTGCGATGGAATTTAAACAACGACATGCTTGCTAGAAATACGAACCCTGGTCAACAAAGGGTTTTTTTCTTTTTATGTCTCGACACTTAAAAACAATCCAGAGAAGTGTTGCCATCATAGCACTTGCCTCTGCCCTGAAGAAAACTTGCAAACACCAGCGTGGTCCAAGCTTTAAAAAACAAATTTCCACACTACGCGATGCAGGATACCCGACAACTCTGTGAGAACATGTACGAGAAATTAAAACGCACAATGGCAGACTCCAAAGAAAAAACAAATACCCAAAAAAAAAACATAGTTATACCATACATACTTGGGATTACCCACAAGATAGAAAAGGTCGCAAAAAAGACAGAACATACAAGTACTTTGCTCAGCACCAAACAAAGCATACTCTATGTGCAGAAGAGTTAACCAACGAACGAACCAAACGAAAACATGCGACATATTCCACAGAACAAGTTATGCCCAGTGCCAAACAGGAGTCGTGTATCACATTCCCTTTTCGTGCGGTAAATGTTACATTGGACAAACAGACCGTTGCATGAACGACATAATTAGAGAACATGCAGCATGTTTGAAGGGTACAGCAGCAGGTCATTTACCAGCTCATTGTAAAATTTGCAGATGCAGTGCAGCATTCAGCAACATCGCCATCCTGGCAACAGACAAGAATTCGTTTGCACAAGAGATGCTCGATGCACTAGCCGTCGAAGAACACGGGGAAGAATGTGTTAGCACCAGCGGTCAGCACCTCGTCCATAACAATCCATACCGAAAAAAACAGTATTTGCGGTGTGCAACGCCCAGATGACTGTCCGTCCCAATCCAGAGCAACAAAAAAGAACAATATTTCGGTGTGCCACGCTCAGAAAACTCGTAGGAAGAGCGGGTGACGGTAAATTTAATCATTTTCTTGCGTAAATATTATTTGAAACTAAGAGTTAGTTTGTTAATTTATGTACAGGGTGTCACAAAAGAAAATTTACACGGTCTTTTTTACCGCAAAAATAAACTAAGCATCGCCGAACGCTCATTCTCCGCCCAAAGATAGCGCTAGAGGTCACAACCAGATGCCAAAGTTTCAGCCCGATCCGATAACTTAATCAAAAGTTATGAGTGATTTTCTGAAAATGTCAATGGGAAAATGGCGGCCGACGGAGTTTTCAAACACATGGGGCTCTATGGCACCAGAAACGAAAAACAGACCAAAAATGGGCTCCATTTTCCCATTGAAATTTTCAGAAAATCACTTATAAGTTTTGATTAAGTTATCGGATCGGGCTGAAACTTTGGCATCTGGTTGTGACCTCTAGCGCTACCTTTGGGCGAAGAATGAGCGTTCGGCGATGCCTAGTTTATTTTTGCGGTAAAAAAGACCGTGTAAATTTTCTTTTGTGACACCCTGTATATATGAACACATTGTAAAAAAGACGATTGCACATGCAAAGAAGAACAGTGCTAAAGCTGAGTTAGTCAGCTGTTAGCTATTCGCAACTTTCAGCGATGGTAGTAACGCGACGTGGGAATCGCGCTCCCTAGCCCCTGGATGATTGGTTTCACAATAAAGGTGTTTGCCAACACCTTAAGTAAAGGCCGGTTCAGACACTGGCGTTTGAGTGCGTTTTACTGCGTTGCGTCGAGAACGGAAAGCGAATCACCGGATCATCTGTGCTTCGTATGAAGCATGGAATCCAATTCAAGGAATCAGCTTGGCGCGCGATATAAGCAACAGGGATGTCCTGGTTTTTCGCAGCCGCAACGCAGTCAAACGCAGTTAAACAAACCAGGCTTAAGCCTCTAATACAGCTCGTATATTGTTAAACTAGAATTACTTACGCGCTGCAAACCAGCCTCACACGTTCTATAACGATAATCCAGATGCCAATCAATTTAATGGATGGGAACCAGTAAGCCCTCTAGAGTTCGTGAAACTTCGAATTGTCCTGTTCTTTCTATGTCTATTTTTGTAAGCTCAAGCTGACGCATCACTAATATGTATAAACTAGTTATGATGTGCATCAAATCCGAACAAAATTAACCCGCTAATGAGTCAAACTGCGCGTGACAAAAGATTTGCTTTTCTATTCCAATATAGGCTTTATAAATTCTTTATTTAATATATTTAATGTCTAAAGTGTTTCATGAGTATTTTAATTTTAACGAGTAAACATTATCAACGACATGCCGATTTTTATTTAAGTTGCTTTATCGAGGTGGGGGTTTAAAATAAATAAAAATTCATAATGTACGTATTGACGGGGCAACAACAAAAAAAGCCAATGGAGACAAGCGGTATTTCTTCTTTGTAGCGTCAGAGCTTCGGCCAATGAAACTCGCACGGCGTGAAACACGTAATGGTCTCGCAGGCCCGCTGCCGTTTTTGTTATTTAAAAACCCGAGGCCTCACACCTGGCGCATATAACTGCTGAAGCGTACCTTAGGATGAAGACTTCAAGCGCCGCCCCTTTAATCCGGTGCGCGCGTCGCACTCACTAGGCCCTTTTTCACATGTACACGCCATCTGGCATCCGCTGCGCCAATCATTCCAGTCTGCCATTGTTTGGGGAACTACTCTGATTATGCACTGGCCAGGACGGCTGCGTCAACGTTCGGCGGGGACTCGGGTCCAATCACCGTCTTCGTGCCCAATGGATGGATGAATAAATGGATGTTAGAGGCCCTTTGTTAAGGGCGGTAATTTGCGCCACCTATTCAAGTATAAAAAGACGAACATTTGCTTTCTCCCGCCCTTTTGGGCCAACTTTCTCCCCCTATCACCAGGCAGTGTGAGCGATGCTTCGTACTACCCTCATGTAATATCCCTTATTTGGGTCATTTGAGGTTTAATAAATAAAATAAAATAAAAATAAATATCACCAGGATGAGCAAAAAAATGGCGACTGCCAATGTTGCTTGATCTGGTTTAGTAAAGAGCCTTTTAATCGGCGGGAGGCAAGGTATCGGTAGCATGCTGAAGCCCCCTTATCGACCAACGCGCTGCTTAGAAACAAGCCTGTGTTTCAAACAAGCCTGCATTCACAACGGGTGTGCGTTCTGGGAGTGCGCAGAAGCCAGAGGTATGACTAAGCATGCCCCTTGCCAATGGCAGCGCCACCACTGCTGTGTGACGTCAGGATTGCGCGTTTGTCTATAAAGTAAAACTTGGAGGACGCTTAAGCTTCACCTTTAAGAGTGGAACACGATAGCGTTATCGGGCCCCTCTCGCATAGCCTCTTCATTTGCTTCTCGTGTTCTTCCTGCCCGTGAGCAGGAGGTGCGGTGAACACTGCCTAGTTAGAAAAAAAAGTGATGAAATGTAGGCGGGGTTTAAACACACGACCCTTTGGTCCCGAGCCAAACACGGCTCGCAACCGAAGGGTCGTGGGTTCGAATCTCACCTAAAATTCTTCAAATTTGTTTCGCTTAAGACAAAAGAATTACTTTATAAAGTCAAATCAGATGAGACATGCGGCGACCTTTAATTCGCATTAAATGTCGTGTTTTTTAATCACTTTTATTCCACGCGTGACGTCACGTTTCACGTGAGCGTTGTGGGTTGATTTCAAATTCCCGCGCTAGGTCATGTGACTGTGACCTCATGAACCTATCAAGAAATCAGGAGTTTCACGGCACGCCACCGATGCCGGCTCTTCTGCGTCATGAGCTCATCAACGCTATCACGTTAAAACCAAAAATAAAATTCGATTAACAAATTTTAGTTCAGCCAAACCTAACCTGACGATTATCCCCTCATCTAAAGTCCGCCAAGCCTGAAAAATATATTTTTAAAGACGTCGCTCGTCCAAAATCCACCCCCCCCCCCCCCAAACACACACACACACTTTTTTTAATATATCGGTTCGAAATACAAATTAAACAGCCTGCATAATTGTGGGACGCGCTTTGTCATTTGCTTGGATATTTTTTAGAGCGCAGCTTTTAGGGGCCCGTTTCCAGCCTGAGCGGCGTCGGCGTCGCCGTCGGCGTAACCGGGGGGGGGGGGGTCACGTGACCCCCCCTCGAGGTCACGTGACCCCCCTCCCAAGGTCACGTGATCCCCCCGAGGTCACGTGACCCCCTTCCCCTGAGATCACGTGACCCCCCGGGGTCACGTGACTACCCGCAGGTGACGTGACCCCCCTCAGTACCCTTCCCTACTCCTCCTCAAGAGCTGCGCTCCAATTCGGCGTTACAGGGATTTGTAAACGGCTTTCATTTTTTTTATTTGTTGACGTTATTGCCCTCATTGTATTCTGCAAGAAAGTTAACCTACAAAATTTGTGTGTGTGTGCAGGTATCGTTTTCGCTTTTAGTCTCAACCGCGTTAGAAAAACGCAATGCAGACAAATAAAAAACATGTGTCCATCTGATTTTTAAAGCAGCACCATATTCTCTTATATATGGTGTGATATTCACTGGAATACATTGACCCTTTGAATTGAGTAGCTTTAAAACAAAAGACTCGAGAAAAAAAAAGGAAAATTAAAACACACCTAGCATTAGAACAAAATTTATATGCAATGTCCTCGTGGGCTGATTCGACATCTGGAGATCAATATTGCGCCAGAAATAATAATTTTCTTATATTGAAAAATATAAATTATAAAAAATAACAGTTTTTTGTGTGTGTATCTTTACGGGACAACACAAATACTGAAACAAAAATGCATCGAACACAACTGACCTTGATCGAACAGATTCCTCTTTAAATAGGCATTGAATATCAAGCATACAAAAAAGCAAGCACCCTTCGTTTCCGAGAGCCCGATTACCGGGGCTTAAAGGGCGTGGTGTAGTTACCGCGTAGCCTCCATCATGCATCGGGAACGGCCGCTCCTTGGAAGACGGTGTAGGTGGCGCTTCGATCCGCAGCTCCGTTGGGTGCCTCAATCGGCCGGAAGATAGAGGCACCTTAACACGCTTCATAACTAATATAAATACCTAAAGATTTATTTTTTTCCAGTGAACTTCCAACGACATGATTTGTGTTTGAAGGTGAATAAAAGTGTGAAACTAGCAGACGACGCTGTAGTCGGTCGGAGCTGGCCGGAGCCAAGCTGACCAAGCGGCCAAGCCGGAGCCATAGCCGGAACGACGGTGCTGCAAGCGCCAGCGCCACCCGCGGCCGTCTTCCAACGCTGTGCCGCTTCTCTGGTTTCGTACATTACACTACTCCCTTTAAGCCACTGCAGCCCTATCTTTCTTTTTACATTATGTCTAGACGCAGCCGACGCTACGAGTTGATTGGAGCAATCAGACAGCTAAGGGGACCAATCAGACGCTTCTCGATTGATTCCATCAGCTGGAAGCGTCGTCTGCGTCTGGACTTAACCAGGTACGAAGTATAGACTCGTCAGACACAAAGTTGGCAACTGGGTTTACCAAGCGCGCCGATTGGAGGTTGCGACACTATCGCTGCGCCCTTGTCACGAGAGTCCAATGATCGCCCTTCGGCAAAATCCGACTCCAACTACCTGTGTTGGTGTGCCTTGTTCTCGGTCTGTGTAGTTGCGCTCTTTTTCTGTGATGAAACTCTTTGTGTGCTTTTTTTTAATCTTGAATGGAGGGCAGCAAACTGCGGCATTTCAGTTGGGGGCTATTTGTGTGTATAAAACGCGTTATGCAGGGAGTTCTGCTTGCTGACAAGGCAAGGACACCCACTTTCCTGTGTTGTGGTATTTTAGAGCGCAGCTCTTAGGGGCCCGTTTCCGGCTTGAGCGGCGTCGGCGTCGCCGTCGCCGTCGGCGTAACCGCGCGGTGCATCATGGGAAATGTCCCATAATGCACCGCACGAGCCCCCCACCGGGGTCACGTGACTCCCCTGAGGTCACGTGACCCCCTCCTCGAGGTCACGTGACCCCCGAGGTCACGTGACCCCCGCCGATGTCGCTGACCCCCCGATGACGTCATCGTCACTGATGACATCACCGGCATCCACATCGTCATCGTCATCATCACTGATGACGTCACCGGCATCCACATCGTCATCGTCATCATCACTGATGACGTCACCGGCATCCACATCGTCATCGTCATCATCACTGATGACGTCACCGGCATCCGCATCGTCATCGTCATCATCACTGATGACGTTACCGACATCCCCATCGTCATCGTCATCATCACTGATGACGTCATCAGTGACGTCACTATGTCGTCACCGGCATCCGCATTGTCATCGTCATCATCACTGATGACGTCATCAGCGACGTCACTGATGACGTCACCGACATTCGCATCGTCATCGTCATCATCACTGGTGAAGTCATCAGTGACGTCACTAATGACGTCATCAGTACCCGCATCGTCATCGTCACTGATGACGTCATCAGTGACGTCAGTGATGACATAATCGGCATTGGGGGTCACGTGACCCCCAAGGTCACGTGACCCCCCCTGGTTAGTTTAACCCCCCCCAGTGCCCTTCCCTCCTCCTCCTCAAGAGCTGCGCTCTAATTCGGCGTTACAGGGAGTTGTAAGCGGCTTTCACTTTTTTTAAATTGCACGATATCCGCTTGAATTCAATATTGATCCAAGCATTCGTTGTCTGCCGTGGTGGTTGGGCGATGAACTTTTCCGAAGGATTCGCTCTCTTAAGATTTCTTCTTGCATTAAAGCACTTTTTGAGTTTGGGAAGAAGGAAACATCTGGGGGTAAATCCATTAAATCGGTCATGTGCACACGGGCGACATTTGGGTTTGAATCGGAATTTGAATGTGGGTTTTATAAGAAAGGCTACACACCTCATCAGCACACAGGTCACGTGACTGTGTTGAGTCACTTGACTTCACGTGACGTCGCGACATCACGTCGTTTGGTTTGTGTTTAACGTCACGCAAACACACGCAGCTTGCGCACAGCGTATTCATAACGGATTCTGTGACATGATGTAGGCAAAACAGCGCAGAACGACGAAGACTTGAAGAAAGGAACGAACAAGACGGGACACGCGCTGACTCGCAACTTAAGGTTTTATTACAGGAAACATCAAAAGTAAACACGTAAGGCAGCAATCTACACATGCGCCAACCTTTCTGCCTCATCACATAGGGCACTGGTCATCCACCTGCCGCATGCTCCCTGCCCCGCTTTTTTTTATTGTGGAAGTAAAAAAAATAAAAGCCGTTTACAACTCCCTGCAACGCCGAATTAGAGCGCAGCTCTTGAGGAGGAGGGAAGGGTACTGAGTTGAGGGTATATCCCTCCCCACCTTATCCTCCCTTCTACTACTCCCTTCCTTCCTCCTCCTCCCCCTCCCCTTTCTCCCTTCCCTCTTCCTCCTCCTTCTCCTCCTCCTCCCCCTCCTGTTCCTCCCCTCCTCCTCCTCCTCCCCTCCCCGAAACGTCATGATGGCCCTTCGTTTCCTAGTGCCCTATATGCCGCGGTGACGTTTCGGCACCGTGCCGAAACGTCACCGCGGTTACGCCGACGGCGACGTTCACTTCGACGCCGCTCAAGCCGGGAACGGGCGCCTAAGAGCTGCGCTCTAAAATAATTTCCCATTCACAAATCGCGTCACCGACGGCTCACTGATGCACTGCGGCCTCCCTTCCGCTATGCAAAATACCTCTATCACCAGCATCGTTTTTATGTTTTCTATATTAAAACCTTTAGTTGCGAGTCAGCGCCTGCCACGTCTTGTTTGTTCCTTTGGTCTAGTCTTTGTCGTTCGGCGCTGTTTTACCTACATTATGTTTAGCTTACACCAACAAGCTTTCAACTTTGCTACACATTCCGTGCCTTTCCGAATTTGTCAGACATAATCGAGGCAAGCATAAGTTGACACCCTCCTCAACAGAAATGTACCTGAAATATGTTTCACGTCTCAAACAACGCCAAAAAGTTTGTTTACTTATTTTTAACAGTGAATGTGTCCCCACGGTTCATGACTCCATGGCATGTGGCATGCAGTGTCAATATGAAAATATTTGAAAACAAAAACAAAAACAATTTCAATATTTCTAAGCAGTCTGTCGCCTTCAAAAAAAAAGGGGGGGGGGTACGTATTCAATGATGATGATAATTGCTCTTAATGCGGGGCGTGCGCCCTCTAACAGGTGACACTCAAACGAACGCCACCAACCAGAGCGTATTTCTCCAACTCGGCCGACCT
This sequence comes from Ixodes scapularis, assembly GCF_016920785.2. Taxonomy (NCBI): domain Eukaryota; kingdom Metazoa; phylum Arthropoda; class Arachnida; order Ixodida; family Ixodidae; genus Ixodes; species Ixodes scapularis. Next base: position 70,260,102 of record NW_024609837.1, read on the forward strand.
AATAACGGCGATGGAAATATAGTCTCATCTGGGCCGGAATATAAAGACGCCATTTCATCGAAGCCTCATGTACAAGCCAGGCCGGTGGTCGTAGTGATGGAGGCAACGGGGTGGGATGACCCCCTCCAAAGCAATAAAAGTGGGAATGTGACCTGCGCTTGGCGGTCCCGGCCCAAACAAAATAGCTATCATTCTTTTTTTTTTTGTACGACTACATAATTATGGAGAGCTTAAGGAACCCAGGGCGTGGCAAATTATGTTAATTCAAGCTTTTTGCTACCCGATTGGTTCATTTGCGTTCCCCATCGGCGAATGCAGCAATCTGATTGGTTACGCGGCGATAATGAGAGGTTCTGGACTCGCCGCTTGCGCTTCTTCGCCATTCCGTGACTCTACGGTGAGCAAGTGCTCCAAAATGCGTCTTTGGCTCGTCGGAACGCGAGGAGGAGAACGCGGATAAAAAAGACAACTATATAACTTGTTGTAAGACATTAACTGCAACATGCACAGAACAACCATTACCTCTGGTCACTTAGAATACGTACAAAACAAGTGCGACAAAATAACTTACCTGAAATTATCTCCCGAAATTGACACGCAGGCGTCCATTTCGGGAGATAATTTCTTTGAGTGTTTTGGAACAACGGCCGCTGCTTTGTTGGCGCTGACTGCAAATGCTTTCTATTGTTGTTGGCACGAGAGGTGGTTGTTGATGTATAGTTTGATGAATTCGACATTACCAGCACACTAAAGGTAAAAGGGTCCAAACCATATTTTCTTACGACGATTATGGCGTGTTTATTTTTCCCGAGTAGATGAAGGACTCTGCAATTTAATGACTTGGAAAAACAACCCCTCTTGTATCCCATATCAAGCAAGTATGTGCCTTGCCCAAAATTTTCTTCTGTCTTTCTAGCGTAGGGTTGCAAATCGGGTTCTCATAGATAAAGTTGATCCTGCCCAGAGAAACTCACGTAGTCTTGACAAGCGTTATATTCGTCAGTAAATTTTTGAGACAATCTCTGTAGAGATCACTTTGCAGCCGCCTTTCAGCAGACAGACATCTGCGGGCCTTAACACACTCAATTTCCCAATCGCAAGTTGAAAAGAAAAATTGACGCATCAGCATGTCCACGTCCTCTTCAAGGACGGTAGACCACACTGTAGACGTAGCTTGCAAGTTTAGATGCCTACCTCTATAGTTAAGCTGGTGTCTGTTTTACTGAGAAAAAAAATCTTTATAAACCTAAATTACTCATTTTCTCTTATACCATATCAAAAGCCGATATAAAGGCAAATTTGAAAACTAAGTACATTTATCAGTGGGTTTAAGAAATATAAGTTGTTATGCCAATCTCTCATCGGGTGGGCACGTCTCATACGCATAAAACGCGCAAAATAGGGTATGGCTTCTGTCCGCCAAATTCATATATTATAGCTAACTGAAATATGATTAAGACAAGTGAATAAAAACAGCTTGATCTATGTTCCGTTTGATAGAAAAAATAGGGTAGGCAACCATTGCCAAGCACAAAATTGGCGCAGTCGCTCTTAAATGAGAAACGCGTATAAAATTCATGATATGTTTTTTTTTTTTTTTTGGTAGTAGTATTTGATATGACTAAAATGGGTCATATACTTTGTTATCTTCTTCTCAATGGAGTCTGTCAGCACCCAGAATACCTAACAGTGACTTGTGGCACGTGACCGCCTCAAGTTTCTACATTCAAAATATTGGTAAAAATTGCTTTCTCCAATTATTAGTGCAAGGGCTTTCTTAACAAGATGGACATGGTTTTTTGGGGGTTTTTTTTAGCTTCTATCAGTGGATATGTTATGAATGAAATGGTTTTCTCTCTATTTCCTAAAACCACGTGCGCCATAGTAGCTTCGGTTTCTAGAGTGAGGCACCCAAGCATGCTAGGAGAGAATGCCCCTACAACACGGGAAACTAACGCTATTTCCAGAGAAAATGTCGTTCCTAGTTTGAATTACGTTGACCTTAGACCCTTCTACTCGTAATAATTCCATGTCCTTTAGTTTCACGATGATGTTTATGCTAGATTGCTACTCAACAAAAGATTTTGATACCGTATTTAAAAAAAAATATGGGGTTTAAAAGGTTGACAATGTTTTCAATATTAAGCGAATATGATATCAGGCACTATTTACTGTGGAAGGAATTATGTTGCTTTATTTAGTGCTAACCTTCCAGTTGGCGTTCTGTGGTTGGCATTAGAATCGAAGCGAATGTAATGAAGAAATGCGCTACGCTTTTCTCCGGGATCGACGATTCCGGTCACCGCCGTAACTTAAACCCAAATGTCCGCCGGGTATTGATTGCGCTTTAAGTGAAGTCGAGCACTGACACAGTGCTCGCGTTCAGTCTATGAGTCGCCTTCGGCTGACGCACTCCATTGGGTCATTCCCACTTGTGCGTCATATATCCCCCCAACACACACACACACACAGCTACACTACGACAAAGAAGGTTTCCTTTACAATGGCGTTGCGGACGAGCCTGACTACGTCACTTTTGTCTCCATGTGCATTTCTTAAGTGCATAAAGAAGCGTTTTTCTTTATAATTCCCAGCGTTTAGCAGGCGCTCATTGCTTTCCGTTATGCTTTGACTACGCTTGCACGCTTGAGGCTCACGAGAAGGCCGGATTCATATCGAACGTAAAGAGCTCGCGATCGAATAGGGGACTATAGGAGGTATTCACTGGACGCCATATTTGAAGGCGATCTTTAGAGCGCATGCTCAGAACGAGTTCACATTAATAGCCTGCTAAGACAGGCATCCTTGACGGTACTAAATGCACGCTCCAAAAGCACTGCGGAAGCTCGCCGTCAGCACGCGCTCAGCAGCAGCGCACACGCATATGACCGCCAGTGAATACTCCCTATAAAAAAGTCCTTTTTGCCGTTCCCAACTTGTCGGTTGATGGCGAGACTAAAGTCCCGTGATAAAATTCCTGCTTTCAAGTACCGCCTACCATTGTTGTGGAAAGGCGCAAGACACGTGCCACGAGCGGGTGCTAAGCCGCCCTTCGCTTCCAAGGGCAGCTCATTTCAGTGCGCGCCGCCATTTGCTCCCAAGGAGCGCTCGAGACACGGGCCTTGTGCACTGGCACATCTGACGCTATACTTGCAAGACAAACGCGAACACATCGAGGGGCTTTAGACGAGACGTTTCGGTGGCGCCCCCTTATGGTTCTTATGTGTGACGCCGCGATCAGGATTTGGCCTTGCCGTGACGTCAAAAGTTGTGACCCTCCCTATGTGTCGTCAATTTCGAACGACAAGTTCGATGATGCGAGTAAACGGCTAGACGGAGACTCGATGTCGTTGCGTCCTCAGACGCTATCCGGTTCAACTTGACTTTCTGACGTTCCCTCATTTCAGTAGATCAAATACAGAACAGAAATCTATGGCGAATTGATAGGTACTTGTGTTGCTTACGTGGAACGCTTTTGACATCACAAACGCTTAGCGATACCGTGTTTTTCCGATGGAGGTTAGAAGAAATGGAGAGGCCTCGACGTCAGCCCCGTAGCTCCCGCAAGTCATACCCTCTCGACGCTCGCCCCTCTCTCACGCTTTGTCACTCCCCCGCGCCAAACCTGGGACAAACCTCCTCAACTATGGAGGCCTATCTCGTGATGCTCGCGGTTGTTGATGGTTGTAGAGTCAATGACAAAAAAGCTTGTCGCGAGAGAACGCGGTGCATAACGACACAAAAACACAGGGTCTCTTATGTTATCCCATAGCCTTCTATGTACTGACAAACCCTGGCAGATTGCCACGAGAAGCGGCCGCCTAAATGGAAAAGGTGGAGCGGCACACAACGGATGAGAGGAGAGCCACGTTACTGGAGCCCCGTTGTGGCGAGACGCTGAAACGCACTTCTCCTGAGACAACAAATATGCTTTTGGTACTCGCCGCTGCATTAGCTTTGCGCTGACGTCCAGGTTCCCCGAGAAATGGCTCTTTGAGGCTCTGTGCTACCAGATTCTTGCGCTCCAAATGTGCAACGGGCCACTCTATTGTTGAATTCCGCTCGCAGATCTCGAGCGCTCAAAAAGCGCTCCATTTGGAGCGCGCATATTCCGCTCGCAGATCTGGCTCGAGTTGGTCATCTTCCGCTCGTAGATCTCTGGCAGCGCCCGCTCCACGGAGCGCCCCAAACCCCGCCGAACTTGCTCTGCGGGAGTTCACAGACCTCTCCGGAAGTTGACAGGGAGGCCCACGTGATTTCCGTCTAAATCGGCAGAGCGCATGAGCGGCGAGGTTGGAGAGGACTCGGCGGGCCGGTTGGCCGGTTGGGGCGTCGAGTTGGATCTGTGCGGGTGCGTCGGTTGTCTACGCGGGATTGTGATGGCTCGAACGCTTCTACCTCGCGTAGATCAGGGATACAAAGCCGGGACTGTGGAGCGCGGTAAAACGTAAGCGCTGACATCTGTGATCCTGAGAGGAAGAACGACAGAAAAGCCGGAGGCAGACGCAAGGTTAGGCCTGTTCATTCTGCAGCCATGATTGTTTACCTTTTTAAACTGCATTCCGCCGGCGTTTTCCCGTGAAATAAAGCAAGAAGTGATTAGGCAACGACCGTGCAAGTGATTGTTTCTTACCTCTGTGTTTATTAAAGTCGTACCAAAATTCTGAACTCCACCGCTGGCAATCGCTGTCCGTGCCCCGCCACTTCGAGGCGGCCGAAAGATATGCGACGGTACCGAACGCGGACGCATTCGTGATTTGTGACATGGGCGCCGTGGTATGTATAATTTCGCCCGGCCTGTGTCGCGTGTTATTTCTGCAGCTAAGCAGTGACAATCGTCACTGGTCGTCGGAAAGATCAGTCGGGCTGAGGCGTTGGTGGCCTCGTCAAGTTCGAGCAGCGGTCATTTTGAACAGCGGAGGGGGAAGCCGGGAAGCTGTGGGGAGGGGTGTGGGGCAGGTCGCTCCAAAAATGCAAGTTTATCTTCCCCTCGTCGATTCGGAGCGGGTCCCACGGAGCGGAATTTTGCCTCCCTCGCGGATTTTGGAAAGCGCTCCGGATCTACGAGTGGAATTCACCATATGGCTCCGTCGTCGAAGTGCCAGGCTTTGTGAGTATATAGAAGTCTATGGTTATTCCAAAGACGACTTGAAGGCGATAGCTCAAGCGCCGATGCATTAAAGACAGACACAGGATTTACGGGCATGGCGGTACCCCTCCACCAGGGGCGGAGGGGTACCACGTCGGACTACCGAACGAAAGGTCGCTGGTTCGACGCCGGCCGAGGGACAAGAGCGAAAAGACCTTTTGGGGGAATATTGGTACCTTTTGTGTCGACGACATGTTTTCGCTCAAGGACTGAACGATGAGACATAAAAGGCTTTAATAAAATATCGCATCGCAACAACGGCGCTTAACGATTGCGATTATATGTGGCTTTTGCTTTTCATCGTTTATGCTGGAAACTCGCTGGATATCGACAATCGTCGTTATGTTCTTGGTGAACGGAACAAGGCGTTGTGAGGAGCGTTGTTAGACACACACGCGAAGCATATGATCGCGATGAATTTGCCGTGTACGTCGGCTGGGCCTCGCGGTGATGAACATCTCAACCGAAGAATAACATTGAGCGCCGATTGTGTGCGACCTCACGTGTGTACGAATGAACTTGTTAGATGTTCCTAAATGAGAGCGGAACGAGCGTGTGGCTGTGTAAATATATTCAGACAGCGGAAAATGCGTAACTCGGTTTTAGACTTTGCATATGTTGACGGCTTAGCTCACTTTCAGATATTTATCCAACCGATCACTGCGCGTCAGCTTTTTTTTTTTTTTGTAGTTTAGTTTTCTTTTTTTATTTTATGCGTACTTTAGCACTGTACATATGTACTGCTGACTGGGAAGCGCTTGCGTCTTGTGCTCGCGTGCGATGTAGTTTTGTAAGTAACAATTAAATCCGTCTCCATTACCGGAACGCCCCACATATTTCTCTTAGAGCAAAGCTGTTAAGGGCTAGTTTCCCCAGTATTGTGTTCGTCGGCAAACAAATAATCACACCAAACTCTGGACAGTTAATGCCATCTATGAGCGACGGCGGTAACCAGACAACTGTGTCGCCGGTTGTCTGGTTGCTGCCGTCGCTCATAGATGGCGCCAACCTTTGCAGGCTTTCTACTCTGGCTTGCCGATTTGCAGCCGGCCACTACTTCATTTCCATCATAGTACAGCTTCGCTGGTCTTCCTTCTTCACCAGAGTAGAAGGCTGAACGTTGTTTCTTCGGCCTGCGGGCGAGGGGTGAAAGGTCACGTTCAGGAATAGAAGAAGCCGACGTAGGGACTGTCACTGAAGGAGTCCGGCTCAGCACTTCCTTCGACACGCTTTTGACGTCTGCTTTGAAGAGCACAGAATCACGGAGTGTGCACACCCGGATCCTCTTCGATGGGATCGTCATTGCGGCGACGGTGACCGAGGAACGAATCCCAACGTTTTCTCAGTTCCGTGAGCGTCGGAGGCTCACTAAATGTTTCCCGTTACCCCAAAATTCGGAATGTAATGCACGAGGGCCTTACCGGTGAAACGAAATACCCGCGAAAGAACAACCGGTGCGATGCCTGCAGCCGATCAGGCAGCAAAGCACCATCACGGCACCGCGCGACGCCATACACTTTCGTTTCGCCGCCCAGCTGTCCAGCCGCCCAGAATGTTCCGTGCTGCCGTGCTTCTGCTCGTGGCCGTACGGAGTAAACACAATGACGCAACGCAACGCGAAAACGAGAACAAAAAAATATCTTACTTCGTTTACACGTGGCCCGCGTCAGACCTCTCGGTGTTTACCAAATCTTGTTGATCTTTACATACTTCTTGTTTACTTTTTTTTAATGCAATGATTAAAAAAAATGACATCATGCACTCTAAACGTCTTCTAACCTCCTTGGCTGTTCCTAAAATGAAGCGATGATACTAGCGCTAATCGGGCTGATAAACCTGGCTATCTTCCAAAGCCTTCCATACTCTCGAGCACCTTTCGCTCTGTGCGCACAGGTGGTGGAGCTTATCTTCGCCTACCCCTTGGTCACATGACCTCCCCGTCAACCAACCAATCAGTGTAAAGCACCTCACTCCTCCTTTCCCACCCGTCAACCAATCAGTGTTAAGCCTAACGGCCACACCTTTATCTAGGCTTCACGAAACAACGAACACGTAGCCAAAGAACGTTTTACGTTATAAAGTCGTAGAGAGTTATTGTCCAAGCGCGGAAGGCCGACCGCAGCGACGATTTTGGTCACTCACGTCGCCAATAGGAAAGGGTAGCGAATTATTTGGGGAAGATCAGCACCGCTGCGGGAGAGGGGTTCAAAGCACGCTTCCATGCGGCAGCGCCAGTTACGAGTATCGGTATCGTTTTGCGGAAACTCAATCTTCTAAAACTGGACATGATAAATAACTTACACGCGCGCAGCATTAGCGCTCTACTCCCGTTTTTTTATGGACGCCGCCATTTTGCTGCTTGGTGCCGGGCGGGCGTCACTGGCGGTCGTTAAGTTTCAAAATATGCCTTCTCCAGTTCTTCAGACACGGCGTCAGAAAACTCTTATGGCATCATTTTTTTATTTTATTTTGCTGAGTGGTTTAACATTTATAAAAATGAAACTTCGGTCAGAACCAACTATGTTGTTATTTAAGCGCAGACATAATTGAGAAAGCCACTACAGGTCACGTGTCAATTTTCCCGCTATATTTAGAGAGTAACTGAATTTGTGAGAAGGTCAGATGACATCAAGTCATGTGACATCATTTTCTCGGCTACATTTAGCGAGGAAACTGAATTGGTGTTGAGGTCACGTAACAACAAGTCTTGTAACGTCAATATTCCTGCTAACTTTACGGGGAAACTGAATTGGTGTCAAAATCATTGGACGTCAATTTTCCCGCTAAATCTAGCAGTGAAAGTCAATTTGTGTATTAGTCGCGTGACATCATGTGACAGCATTTATCCCCCCCCCCCTACATTTAGCAGGGAAACTGAAGGTGTGTGTTGACCACGTGACATCAAATTATGTGACGTCATTTTCTCCGCTAAAATTAGCCAGGAAACTGCATTGGAGTTGAGGTCACGTGACGTTTGTTTTCTCGCTAAATCTAGCGAGTTAACCGAATTTTTTGCATAGGTCAGGGAAATCGTGTCACGTTACGTCATTCTTTTTCCACAAAATTCAGCTCGAAAACTGAATGTGTGTATAGGCCATGTGACATTACATCCCCGCTAAATTTAGAGGAGAATATCAACGGCCAGAAACATACCACAAAGTGCCGATGAAGATTATAACAAAACCAATCGCTTTAAAAACCATTTCTTGCCGTTTTAAAGAGAAGCCCAGATAACTGGAAACAATGGTGTTAAGCACCGAGACAACTAATGTGTCTTTACTCTAAAGCATAGCCTCTGTAGTGTCCCCAGCAAAAACGACCCAATAATTTTTTTATGTGATGTTATGCCCTATCCAATTATCGGTCGTGGTTGTCTTTTGTTTTTTTTTCCTATGTATTCTGTTGCATAGTTGAACACGGGAAGCACTCCTGTACGTTAAGCCGGCAACGTCGTATTACATAGAAGCAGGGATAATCGATCGCAGCGGGGTCATTCGAAAAGGCACCCGCATTACCATAAGTCCTCGATCACGGCGATCAATAGTAGGGAGCGCGTGTAGAGATCGCATCGCAAATGCCAGCCGCCCACTAGTTGGGTGGGTCTGAACAACCGCCATTTAATCCCTGCTCCTGTGCATTCCGTGTGCGGGAAACACAGCAGCGCGGAGTAAATAGCGGATCACGGAGGCAGTTTACATTTCACATAGAACCACCAGACTCGATAGATATGGGAAACGCGTTGTAGATAATACACCAAGAGAAAAAAAAAAGTCGTTGCTCATTAAAAGAATGGTGGATGTCTGCGTTCATCCGACTTAAATTATTTATTTATTTTTTCTCGCCGCACTTGACTCGACTTTTGAAGTGAAGCTGGACACGCGCGAAAGCAAAAATCGAGCAACACGGCGCGAGCGGTGAGTCGCGCTGCTTGTATTTGCTGGCCTTAGCGACGATGTCGGAGGCGTATTGCCAGTACCAATGCGTATTTTGACTTGGAGATGCATTCGTTCAACTTCGACACAGTATATTGAACGTAAATTATCGACGATAACGAAACAAGATACGTGTAATCTTCGTAAATCCGGAGGCGGTCACCCTCCAACAAGCGTCCTTGAATTGTCGCGTATATAAGACAGTCGACGAGTCAACAGGGTCGGGATGGTCCTTTTTCCAGTAAACCGCAGCGCATTGGGGAACCTCCTTCCCATCCCTACCTCTCTCCTCCTCGCCTACCACTCTAGTCACATGAACTCCCTCCCCGTTAAAGGCCGACGTACACTTCGCGCTTTCCACTTTTGCCCGCCACCTCCTTTCCTATATCCTCTCCACGTCTTACCTTGCCCCAACCTGGCTCCCCCTCGCAGCTTAGGAGAGGGGAGCGCTAAAAGAATTATCTTCCCTGCAGAAAACCGAGGTTGTACGTCGGCCTTTAACCAATCAACGTCGAGCACCTCACTCCACCCCTCCCACCCATCAACCAACCAGTGTCGAGCCTCGCAGCCACGCTTTTATCTGAGCTTCACTAAATGCCGAACACCTAGCTAAAGAATGTTTCTGCGTCCTGACGGGTGTATGAACGTTGGACTGCCCTTCTTTTGAGCTCGCAAAGAAACCCCTAGGCGCCGCTAGTTACCCGAAAATAGGTTCATTCCTACGTCCTCCGTAATTCATTCCGTTCCCCTGTACTGTTTATGTGCGTGTGAAGACTACATGTGGTACTGTCTGCCTGTAAACGCGTTCCTCATTAAATAGTATCCCTAGCATGCTGCTTAGATCGCCAGCATTCCAGTTTAGCTTCACAGGTGTTCTAAGGATGTTGCCTTGAGACCAGCTAATTTACACCCCTTGTGGTGAAAAAGGTTTTAGTAGGCATGTTGTCTATCGCGCCGCTTGTCACGCGCATCGCACCGATGGCGGCGCACATGGTTGTTTGACCACAATTGAGGGCCGTTTCGTTCGTTGGCGGCAGTTGGCGTCACGACCGCTTGCGCCATCTCTTGTCTCCCGTCCGAAGCGGCGCAGAATTGTTTGAAGACCGGTGGCTTCGCTGCATTTCCATAAGAGCTAAGCCTTTTTCTTTCTTTACTTTTTCCTCGGAAAAGTCTGCTCTTTGCAAATTTTACAAAAAGAAAATGGATCATCTATGGGCAACGCAGCACAAAATCGAAGTGCGATAGGTTAAGAAACCGAATTTTGTGGTCGAATTAGAGAGCCTGGCCGCTCCTTGGGTCACCCAGTATAATCACTGCGCCTTTCACAAACAGAAAGGACCTAGTGGCTTGCGCCTTCAACGCTGCTTGATGGGATTTATCAGATCATCGCTATTGTCGGCTGAGTGTTGGCTTAAGCTGAAACGAAGTATAGCGATTGGCAACCAAAGCACATTTCAAGTTGTATGCCAGCCTATCTTTCAGGTGATCCCATAACGTGCGCAGATCTGTAACGCACAACACTTGTGTGTAGCTAACCTTTTTTATTCTTTAGAAATTATCACGCCCATGAATGCAATATAGACGCCACTTGATTGATACACAAGCGGGTGTCATGCTCTTTCGTCCCTCATCGTGCCGCCTTTTGCGCAGAAACATGTATAGCTCGGTTTTATCGATACCACCGAGAAAACAAGAACTGTTGGCCAAGCCCCTCACCCCCTCCTTTCCAAAAAATTATCATTAGTGAATCAGCGCAACACCACCAAGCTCGCCTCAGCGTTCCCACCTTGTTTTACTTGGAGCTTATACGAAGTATAGGCTCCAAGTGATTAATTATTGCGCTCATTCTACATACCTTCAAAATTTTGCCTCTCTTTTCCCTACGCAAAAACGTCCCACTTAAAAAAAAAAAAAAACGGCCATGCTCTTTATCTGTGTCAAAAAACGCTGTTGGCAAAAGAAACGCTGTTACTGTTAGTTTATAAATAAAAAGTAACGCAAAAGCAGCGTTAATTACTTTTTAACGGTAATGGTGAAGGTGACGCGTTCCTCTCTTTTGCAAGTAACGAGTAACGCATTTCGTTACACTTTTTGGGTAGAGCCTACGAAACTACGGCCGACCCCGTGCTGAGTAGGCGTCATGTGACCTGGCGCAGCGCGCTTTGCTGCGCCCAACTGGAAGTCACGTGACTCATACTCTGCGCTGTATTGACTTAGAGTGGCACGGTGTATACCACCGGGACAAACACCAGACACTTTTCATGGATACGCGCATTGATTGATTGATTCAATCATCCATTTATGTATTTATTTATTTATTGCATCATTTTTTCGCCTGTGCTTCACTAACTTGTCACCAACGAACGTGTTTTAGAACAAGCCTTGTACACGACAGTTAGCTGGACCTACTGAAACATTCCTCGCTTCGCCAACAAAGAAATATTTCTCTGCCGTTTTTCTCAGTTCCGAACAACGCTGGCTCCGCTTCATGGGACAGGGAATGCTACCGCATTAGAAATGTTGTCGCCGTGCTCGATACACCTTTGTCTGCCTTAAGCACTGGTCGGTCAGCGACGAGTCATAAAAATGGTAAACACCAATTGAATGGTTTACTCTAAAGTTAAATTAATGGTGGTCAGAGGAAGCTAGTCGGCAATAGAATCGACTGTAAACCCATTAGTTCTGTCGTTGGCAGAAGAAAAAACAAACGTCGCCGTTCACTAACCGTCTGCTCTTACCGCTCATTCACACTGGAAGCGGATCCGCGTTCGCAAAGCGGTTGCGAATGCGGTTGTATAAAGATCCAGTGCAATTGCACGCGGAATTGATGTCATCGAGTGCGCGTGCAATTGTACTGGATCTTTATACAACCGCGTTCGCAACCGCTTTGCGAACGCGGATCCGCTTCCAGTGTGAATGAGCGGTTAGCATTCAGTATCTCAATCTCGAAAGGTCTTTCCGTTTTTGTTTTTTTTTCTCTTCCCACTTTTTTTTATTTGCTCATCTTTTCCTACCTCTAGTAGAAATATAGACCTCGCATCCTCTTTTCAATCTAGCTACCTCTGCCCTACTTGTTTTCTATTCGCTTATGTTTCTCTCGATTCGTGCTTTTCTTTCTTCGTATATGCATCTCTTAACCTGAACTAGTGTAGTATTTTACATCTATTTGATTTCCCCGCTACATCTATGCGTAAAATTTGAATTGATAAGTAAGTATGCAACAATTCAATTTGAAAAAAGCACGAAAACGTTCCGGAGCTCGACTCTTAAACGGTGAAAATGTCCCGAACGCTATCGCGGTACATCGCCTTGAAACAGTCAGAAACAGGACGCAGTTTTACTGTTCCTAGCCTTATCTATTTTTTTTTTCTCTTTTGTTTATTTTTTTTTTTCTCTTCAACTCTCCTTGATCATCAAATGCCGGTTCATGCACTTTCTTGCACAGTCTAGTTCAATCCCAACTCCTGCCCGTTTCGATCTGGAAGAGCATCGTACCGGCGTGCGGTCGCGTATCACTGCTGCATAATGCACGTTAAAGCCGTACTGCACTGGCTAAATTTCTCACCTACAGCAGGTAACAAGGTCGCCATGTTCTGGCAGACTAAGCTCCCGCTGTATAAACAAATAACGCCTAATTTGTTTTGTTTTTGTACAATCTATTTCTTATATGTTTTCTCTCACATAAAATTCCTTCTTCTTTCGGCTTTTGCTGTGTGCGGGCATGACGCTGAAGCTCGCGTTGTAGGACCCAGGTGTCTTGGTTTCAGTCTCCACTCAGGCCCGCTATGGGTTGTTGTGTTACTTCAGTTGACAAGGCCATATTAGACTCCGTTCGACACGAGGTCCGAAGTTTGGACCGGAGGCATTTCATGCTACTGATGGGAGACTTTAATGGTCACCTGGTTGAGCTGGACAGGCGCGAAGGCAAGAATGAACAAATGTTGAGACAACTGGCAGAAGATTTGGAACTGGAGCAGTGAATCATGTATATATATTAGTATGACATGAGAAAAAATCAAAATATCCAATGCTGTGCTAATCGAAGTTATCGTAGAGTACCCTGGAGTACGCCCATCAATAAGTAATGTTAGATCGTTAAACAATACAAAATTTAACCGTCTGTTTCCACAATCATTTGTGACTTTACTTTCCCATGATGGTTTGGTGCCCGTAGGCTACTTGTCAGAATACGAGGCAGTGAAGTATTTTGTACAACAGTTTCAATTCATTGAATATCAAACTTAGTTCTTGGTGGGACACAAAATACAATAACCATAAAAGTAACATCATATTTTTCTCCTAATTACGGGCGATATATTAATTGGCATGATATGAACACGCAGATTCGCTCAACATTTGTGCCCTCTTTTCAAATGTTAAGGAGTACTCTGCTTAGGTGTGTCTATTTGTGGGGGTGAAAAGGTAAATATCTGTAGAGTTTGAAGTTATGATTCGCTTTCAATTTAGCATTACCGATAGTAGGAAAGTGATACTTATATATGAATAGATTAAAATTAACAAGTTTATTTTGGAAACCGCTTTGGTTTCATGCAAGGATGGTAGCTTCAAGAGGTTTATCTACTGACACAAGAGCATTACAAAAAAGCACCAGTGAAAGGTATTAGTGCTTTGGCGATAGCATTCCAGGTGCAGAAGATATTTCTAATAATATCTGCAAATCACAAAATATATATTTTACAGAAATCTTGATGATTAGGTGTTTTGTGACTTTGTTATTCGGTGCTTGCTTGCTTTTTTTTTTTACATGTATATTGCACATAACTATTATAACATTGGTTATACACCAACATAACTTTATTACGTGGCCACATGTTTTTGCTGAAAGTTAGAGGTTTACTCTTCTCGCGGTTCTGCTGTAACTCCTCTACTTCGCTATAATTGAATTGGCCAAATTGTGAACCACTTTGATAAATTCGACCTCTTTCTCTTGTGACCATCATTAGAGTCGACGTCCCCTATCAGGTTAGCGACATGTCGTGAAGACACCTCTCCTTGTGACCATATTCTTATCTGACCAGCAAAAAAAAAAAAAAAGCGATAAGGGTCACCACTCAGTTAATAGAAGGGTTAGAGGAAGGCAAGTGACAACCCCAGCCAGAACTCACTTCTGCAAGGCAATGATATATGGATCACTTCGACATATCCTATTGGCTGACTGTTGTCGTGCAATTTTAAAGCTGGCTTGCGCGTCCGCTTTCCCGGAGTAAAAGAAGATCGCCAATCATTACGAACATTATAAGGATCCGACCGAATGCTGAATCGGAAAATACGATGACATTAAAAAGAATGCAACCTGCACCGGTGTCATCAGCATGTGGAATGCAGTTCGAGATTATTTATTCGCTAGGACGCTTTTATCGTTCGCCGTAATTGAATGACTTAGGGCCGGTTGCACCAACGCCGCTTACCTTAACCCAAAGCGGCACTTTCCTAAGGCGGCTTAGCGCCCTAAACCGAGCTTAGGTAAGCACGGGTTTAAATTCCGGTTGCACCAACGTTAAGCCGGCTTTACAGACGCGCCCCTAGCTAGACGCTGGATTTGCGTAGGGAATCTAGGGACAAACAGAGCAAACAAGGGAACGCTCAGAGCGACGAATACGATTGGCGGAAAGGAATCACGTGATGTAAAAAAATAAAAAAAAAACTGCCGTAGTAGTTGTCGTCGGCGTCTGCTTTTCGCTGTATTTCTTCGGTGAGTAACAAATTAAAGGTCTCCAAATTCAATCATTTTTTCGTTTAACTTTTAATAACAGAAGTCAAAGCTTCAAATAAACACGAATGCTCTTTACATCTGTGATTGTGTGTTTAATATCGGTTGATAACAGGATATTTTGACAGTGGTAGTAGTTTTCGTGCTCACATTTTGAGGCGAAGGAGCCATCGGGGGCCCCAAATCTCACCGAACGCGAGAAGGACACTCTACTCGCTACATCGCTAAAGACAAAACATCATGGATATAGGTAGGCAGGTAAGATGACTACTAAAACCAAGTCAAGCCTGAGACCGATGAAGTTCAAAACAGTGACGAACTCGCCACGGCAGCTGCGAAAATGCCCGGAAATCGTCGAATAGAAGTCGTCGAGAGGTCAGGTCACGAGACCTTGCATCGACGGTACTCGTTGCTATCAGCAAGGTGACAGAACTGCACTGTGCCGTCGTTGAACATCCGCTGCAGCCTCAAACGGACTTCAGTTTCACACTGTCGAGTTCAGAAAAAAAAAAAAAAAACTCCCACTAGTACATCACATCGTGCCGATAAGAACAGTCGTATCTTCGCATCACCTGCCCCAGCCTGCCCCGATACAGCAATGCACGAATCTAACATAGTAGTCGTTACGATTTGTCGTCGCACCGAATGAAAGATATAAAGCAAAACATTCCGAAAAAATCGCGATCACCAAAAAAGTTACGGAGGACACAACAAGGCGCAACTTTCAACTGAATTTTATTGAAAACGTGTTCCGGTATATAGTCTCAACCATCGTCACAATGACAACAAACGACAAAAGTAAAGGGAAAACACCAGAGCACAACTCGGAAACAACAGTATCTCGTTCTCTGGAAACGAATGAAAGATATAAAGCAAAGTATATAAAAAAAATGCGATCACCAAAAAAGTTACAGTTATGGACCGATACGGTTTTCTGAAGCCAATATTCTACTCGCGAGATAAGGAAAATTCACTGAAGATTGTCTCAAAACTCAGAAAACGAAAGAAATTGAATTTTCGCTGTTTTATTACTTAAAAGCGCCTCAATCTAATGCAAACGGCAGAGGTGTCGACAATCAGCTGATCGCCGAGATCATGTACTGCCACTATTTAACGCGCTGATCAGATTGAAGGATACGCGCTGCAAGTGTAGATAAACAAGGTGGTAAATAACAATACGTTACAGCTATGCGGAAATTAGTAAGTACATACGAATAAGCTCGTTGACAGAAGAACCAACGGGAATACAGACGTGAGCCCCACAGCTCCGTACGTTTCTCGGTTAGGGCTAACACGCCCTGAAAGTGGAGAGCCAACTTGAAAACAGGGGTCGATCAACACTTCACGCGACAATATTTTGCATCCTTGTCACAATCGAAAGTCATTTTGTCGAAAGTTTCACGCTGATGTAGCCTAAAACACTTTGCACAACCAATTTCGTCCACCGCGTCGACCATGACAAACCAGCCGCCATGTTTTTAATCCAGGATTAAGAAACAACCAGAAGCAAAGCGCCCAATGTTGAGCGCTTAAGTTAAGCGTAGTTTAGTGCTAGGTTTAGCGATAAGCGAGTTTGGTGCAACCGAACGAAACCGAAACTAAGCTTAAGTCCCCGGCTAAGCTCCGCTTTGCGCTAAGCGACGTTGGTGCAACCGGCCCTTAGAATTATGCAAAACGATGGGACGCACAGGCTTTTCTGGGGTGCAGCTTCCACCACGTTCTGAGTTACACCGAATCGAACTATAATATTTGGTTAAAACAGCGTCCAATACCTTGCTTACACGGGCACCCTTAACCGCAGTTAGGTCTGGCCTCAGTCACACTAAACTGCGCTTAAAGGTTACTTGTGTAACTAGGGTAATACACGTTGAACATTACAAAAAAAAAATACTCAATTTTCTACGGTAATTTGCAAAATGCTCTCGTTTCACGGTCCTATTTAATATGTGGCCTCGTCTTGTTCGTCCTTGAATACAGAGCAAAAACATCCTAGAAGAACCCCCCTCCCCTCCACCAAGGGGCGGTTAAGCTATGTTGGCTTTGCACCCGCACACACACACAACCACCGACACACACACGCTAAACAAAACAAAAGGATAAAAACACGGTAGTTTGTCGCGCTCCAGTGGGCGAGTGAGCGAGCATGCGAAAACCGCACCCGGGCAGGTCTGAAATATTCACCTCCCGACGCAGGCAGTAGTGGACATAAATGCTTTCTGGACGCGGTATTCGCCAAGGGCTACGCTCTACCAATGCCGCGTCTTCAAAACACGTTCTCTTTCTCTCTCGCTCTTTCCTTCTGCATTCTAGCTTGATTGCAATCACCGAAATTGGGAGGGGACCTCGACTAAGCCGAGGATGCACTGGTGCTGCCACGGAACGTGCAGTTACCGCGCCGACGCTCGGGGACAAACTCCGATACCATTACCTCATCTGAGGACACCCGACACCAGGGACCGCCGGTGTACGAGTCGCGGTTCCTAAATAACCAAACTCTTGGCAAAAACGTTGTTGATTATTGCAATCTTAACGAATTGATTGTCATTTCTTCCAACACACTCTCCTCTCTTACTTATAAGCCATTGCATACAAATTTCGCGTTCTTGAAAAAAAAAAAACATTGCAGTCTATGTGTGCCTTTCTCCACAATAAGAAGCTTGCCTACCGCCTATGACCGCCACGAACTCATGCCTTCGGAAACCGCTGACTATCTATTGTTCGTTTATTTTAGTTGAATGTTGACTCTTTAGCATCCACCTTCCTCTGATATAGTAGCACTGCTCCTGAACTTTACCTTCTGTTTATTTTAATGCCCCCAACTCTGCTTTCTGATCTTAAATCCCCCTCCCCTCTTGGCTCGCCGAGTCTTGCCCCCTATTAGAGCGGTTAACAGTGAGCACAGGCTTTTACCGACTTCTCCCGTTCCTTCGGTGGTGTACCTAGGGTGTGGTACGAGAAGAGGGGGAAAGGGGGGGGGGGGGGGCGCAGATCGACGAGTTTCCGACTAGGAAGCCCTGGGTTCAAATCGAACAAAGGCCACCGTGGGCGGAAAGTCCTACGCCTAAGCGGCTATACTTCGTTTCATCTTAAGTTCAGACACAGCCGACGCTCCGAGCTGATGGTGCCAATCAGACAGCGTGAATAGCTCATAATCAAATTATTTGTCAGGTTTGTGTACGTGTTATATTATAGCTGAACCAATCATAAAAAAAAGTGACCTGCGCTTTTGACGCTGCTTGTTTAAAAAAGCTCCGTTAGCTCGTAGCGTCGGCTGTGACTGGACTTAAGCTCAAAACGAAGTATAGAGCGGAGCGATACCCTCTTGCCGAAATACGGCGGACCCCCGGGCGTCAAAGCTTGGGCATGCCAGGGATAAACACTGTACTCTGTTTCACCTTATGTTGTACCGCAGCGAAGGCTAGAAGCGCGAGCTCATACCGTTGGCAGCAGCCCTTAGTGCACGACAGATTGTGCCGTCAAGACGTGCACTAGAGCAAGGAGCTCGCGCTTGTAGCCTTCCCTGCGGTATATCATCAGGTGAAACAGTGTATAGACGACAGTTACTGCAAGAAGTGCTCTGACCTCTTGCTCTCTACAGCAGTCTTTCCCCACTCTCTTATACCCTGCTACCCATAAAAAGATACAGTATCTCGAACCTCACGCTCCCCCCCCCCCCACCCCCTTTTCCGACGCTTTTTGGCGATGACATAAGTTTTCATTTTTTTGTGTATGATCTGAAACGTCATTTGACGCTGAAACGTCACTTGTCAGTAAAAATAAGTCAGCTAAGCAAAAAAAAAAAAAAACATCACAAAAAAGAATTAAAAAAAAACGCACGCCAACAATATTGTTGGCGTGCGTTTTTGGCGTGCAACATCACACGCGTGATGTCCAAGCCGACATCAGGCGTGTGATGTCGGCTTAGAGCAGTTTCTCAAGACAAGGACAGAGTTTAGACACCGCCACTTTCAGTTCCGGCTTGATGTTGAGCTGCTACCTGTACTTTGTTTACACCGAGATCACGCAAAAAAAAAAAAGAAAGACACGTTTGAACATTTTTAAATTCCCTAACCACTTCGCGACACCCCTGCGGTCGCGACCCACAGTTTGAAAAAAGCTGCTCTGCTGTTTTTATTTTTTTATATTTTTTTTTTTCATATTATACCAGAATGATCTCCGTTTCATGGGCGCTCCCATATATGTTTATGCCGGCGCCACCAAGCAGTATAGGGGACTGCGGTGGCTGCGCCGCAGCGTTGCTTTGAGAAGTCTCGTACCAAATGTCCCGCAAAAACGGCAGAAATCCGTAGTCATGGAAGGCCGAGAACAATACCATTACCGGCGGAGCCGCAAAAATCGAAATACCGATTACAACCGCATCCGGTCTCCGTAAAGTACGGGGGACGCCTGGCTTTCTTTTTGTCCTTTTTATGGAGGTACTTCAAGTTCAAAAGAGAAGAATAAATGATAAAAATAAAACCAGGGAAACAAGAAGTGACAGTGACGCAAAAACTTGTAACGCCGGAAGTGGATTTTCGAGTTCCTTATTTCGCTCGGCTTTTGCAACAAGTTACTTATTTGCAAAGATTGTAGCTCCCAATGCGGACTTACCTGCAAGTATCGAGACCTGGGAAAGCTCATTCGCTTTATTGTTGAGGATATTATGATATGAGAGCGTCTTACCCAATCGTCGCATCTCCATTCAGACATTGCTAACCATATCAGATTCCATCGCTTAAGCCTAGTTCACATGCAGCGATTTTGGCCCTAAAGCGGCGCGATTTCTGCCGTCGCGGCGCTCGTGCCGCAGAATTGCTGGTGCTGGCCAGAGCGCCGCGACGGCAAAAATCGCGCCGCTTTAGGGCCAAAATCGCTGCATGTGAAACCCGCTTTACTTTGAGAGGTCGTTCAGCAAGTTCTAACACTTTTGTATTTTCAAACTTCAATGGGCCAGGACAGATTTTGTAATTTCGGTCTGCTGCCAAAAAAACTGAGCAAATTGACTTTGACGAAGCTGGAGACCAATTCGCTTCAGCGAAAGCAAAAAGAAAAAAAAAGTTCCGGTGTAATTTTTATGCAGTGCAATAATGTATTCATGTTTTATACATGCTCTGTGGACGTATTGAAACGTACAAAGTAAAATATCAGAATTTTCGCAAGACCGTTTCTGCTGATACAACGTCGATTACTATGTAGGCATCTTCGCTAATTATCAAACTGTCAGCATGCCAACCATTTTTTTAATGTTTCAAGGATATTAGGAATTAACGCACGTTTAAAGTGATAGTTCTACGGACAACAGTTGGCAGAGTTTTCTTGATCGTCAGCTGTAATCTCCGCTACAAAAACAAAAAAAAATGTTTTTTCTTTTGTTGGCGCGAGGAGAGGGAAGTCAGGTCTTCCTGTCGGCCGCGCTGCGTAAAGAGAGAAAAGAGGGGAGCCAGTAACGGCACGGCGACGGGACAGTCTTCCTGTCGTCTGCTTCAAGCAGTTGTTCTTAAACCTTCCTTCTGTTATAAAAAATCCCACTTTGGCAGTATCCAGTTGCTACGCGTAATGTTGTCTGGTTTTAGAAACTTCCACCATGTTCGATTTCACTATAACATCTCTACTTCTCGAACCCAACTCGAAACGTAAAGCTGTTCTGCTAAAACTCGTCGCCTTGCAGCCGCCTTTCACGCAAAACTTGGCCCCGTTTCTCTGCCTGCGTTACCCTTCTCCACTTATCTCTCAACTTCAATAAAACACCCTTTCCTCACCGATCAACGTCACGTGAAAAGCCTACGCTTTCCTCTGAGTCGCCACAGCCGCGCTCTCTTCCCAACGGCGCCGTCGGTTTGAGGCTTACGTTTGCCCAGCGAGTGCACATCCGTCCCAGTGCACGGCGGCCACCGCCGCGAACTATTTCACTGATTATATAATTATCTCGACGTGTTGTTTTGGTCGTCGCCATGACAGTGCGACTGGGTCGTTTTTCGTCTGCGTTATTCAGGTACTTGCGCACGTGATGTCACGTTATCTCCGTGCACCCGTGCACATTCACTTAAGAATTTGTTTTTCGATTTCACGAACATTTAGAGGTTCGTTTTCTGTTCGAATTTAACATTATCTATGTTGTCTCGTCTTGTCTCGTCTCGGATTGTTCTGTCCGCTGCCGACTCGTCTTCTCTAAGCCAGAATGGGAACGTCTGTCTCCGGAAACTTCAGTGTCACTCACCTTGCACGCGCTCCCCGCTGCAGGGCGCCCAATCTTGTTATTTTGGGGCGAAACCCCGTATCCCCCTATTGGCCGCTCTAAGCTAGTGTGCCTATATTTAAGAGTGTATCCAACTGCTTGATCGTGGTCACGTGGTTTATGGTCAGGGTTTGCACTACAAACTGCGAGGAGGTGAAGAAATCGTTGATCGTTCGCAAGCGTCTCCGCCCGCTTTCCTTTTTCCCACGCGACAACGCAAAGCATGCGCAAGTCGCCAACATAACATTGGCGACGAGAAGCTGGATCCGAACCTCCGAAGCCTGACTTCTACGGTGGGACACCGGGCCATAAGTCATGACGACGGAGCGGACAATCGAGGTTTTCACGGGCAAATGCTGGTCTTCCTGGAGCGAGCGAATGAGCTTCTACTTCGTGGCCAACTCGATCACCGATCCGGTGAAGAAGCGTGCACTTTTACTAACCTTGTGTGGCGCGGAGACGTTCGAGACTGTTCGTGCTCTAGCTTCACCAAGAACACCAGGAGATGCCGGTTTTGAAGAACTGGTCTCAACCCTCAGAACGCACTTCGATCCTCAAACGTCTGAACTCTACAGTCGCTACAAATCCCATCCTCGTCGCCAATGTTATGTTGGGGCGTCTCGGCCCAACATAACAGCCTTCATGTTTGAGTTGCATCCCCTCTTAAATCTAAACTCTCTAGTCCTAACGAAACCAAAATGAGGGTTGCGAATTGCGAATACCAAAACTCGCTTCTTTTTTTTTTTTTTCGAAACTTCCGCCAGCCATAATTGCGGGAAGCAATTTTGTAGTACCGCAAGAACGGTTTCAAGAGTTAGCCGGGCTAGTCGAAAGAACGAGACGATCACGTGAGTTTTCTCCCACTCGCCCGCGACATGACGCGGCGGGAGCGCGGAGCTCTCTAATGGCGCGTTCACACTGGAAGCGGATCCGCAAACGCGAAGCGGATCCGCGCGTTCTCGACCGCAAAGCGGCTAGGATCGAGCGGTTGGAGCGCGTTTTTGCCAACCGCTTCGGGACCGATTTCTCCCAACCGCTTTCACGAACCGCAAAGCGGCAACCAATCACAACGCGACGCTGACGTGACGTCAGTGACTTGCGAAACAAGATGGCACCCTTCGCTGGTGAGGCGTCCAAGCGCTGTAGTCCTAGCACTGTAGTCCTAGCTTTCGACAAATCAACGGTGAAACGTGATGTTCACGTCCGTCACTTGGATTCGCCGCGAAAAGAATTGAGTCGCAATTTTATCGGGCTTCGCAGCGGTGATTTGGTTCGGGTAAGAGTTTGTTTATTATTGCGGGTGCCACAGCCCAAGCTCGCTACGCTGCCTTGTTAGTCTCTGCCCGTAGAACGTCGGAACCCGCCCCTGATCGACCGGAACGTCAGTTTTTTTTTATCCACTAAGATAGTCGCGTGAACTATTGAAAGCTTTCGACACCGTGCATGACCACCACGAAGGCCGATAGAGACGTCGTGAGCTTGATTGCATAGCCAACGTACTACCGCGGAGTGGGCAGGGTACCTGCGCTAGCTCGACCTGTAACGTTTCCTACTAACAAAATAAAGAAAGGGAACCTAACCAAGGAATAAAGTGTACGTACCAGACAATGCAGAGGTAATCCATACGGCGTTTATTTGAGCTTAATGTCAAACAAACAGTAGACTTGATCGACGTGCGAGTGACGAGAGGAGAGTCCGCCACCAACGAAGCCACGACCGGCTAGCACCGAACACATTCCCCGCAGCACGGTCCACCCCACCGCTCAGTCACAACTTCAAAAATGATAAGATCGAACAACGAGGGGGGAAAACTGGCCCTCTGTCCCGAAAACTAGGTCAGCTATAGGGTCTTTTCACTGACGTAATTTCGTCCACCATTTTGTTGTTGCGATCTGTCTGGCGTGTGCCAAACTCGAGCATTTCAAGGATTTACATGCCTTCTCAAATGCGTAAAGCACCGCTGACATCATTTCAACCGGTTACGATGTAATCTTTCAATGTAGTAAATTTGTTTGAAGAAACAAACTAACAACAAAATGGCGGAATGACGTCATGTGCAAACGACCTATTCGTGCGGGAAGGATGCACTTCAAAGAAAAGGTTGGTGGCATCCTGCTCTGAGTCAGCAAGGCGCGCCTAGCTGGGCTTTGCTTGTGGGCGAAGTCGAGGGAATCACAGGCGAGTTTGGCGGGCCCATGCTTCTTTTTTCGCCCCCTGAACTCGTGATGCGAGCAAACATCCCGGGAAAAATCTTCAGAGTGGCAAAACAGCAAAAGTTCGGCTTTGCATCGTGGATTAAAGTGGATTTTGGATTGTAAAACAGGGTTGCCAAACGCAAGTCTCGAAAGATCACGCGTGATCGCCGAGAAACCGCCAACCGCCTTTCGGTGTGTCTGAACGGGGTCGCTCGCGAACCGCATCCGCGACCGCTTCGCGAACGCGGATCCGCTTCCAGTGTGAATGCGCCATAACACTTGTGGAGTGACCTTGAACGCAAGTTCTCTAGTAGTAGAATGCATTCTAGTCCGTTTATTCGCATTAGACAGCGCGGCTACAGCCCCAAGTCCTCCCCTATTGACGTGGGCCGGCCGCGTCTAAGAGAACTCGTGCATGTCGCCTTGTCCACGCTGTCGCGTGGACAAGGCGGCGCACCCAGACGCCGACGCACCGAGATACCGGATACGCCAATACAGCAGAGACGGGTGTCACCGCTTTCTCGAAGGCTCATAGGGCAATATAAACATGGTAAAAAGAAGACACTTCCATGGGCGCCAGCGGTCCCGTTAGACCAGTTGAGAGCTACGACGAAGAAACGGGTCTTAGACAGTGCCCGCAGGATGTCTTTTGTATGCATTCTGTCTGTGAGCGCGGTTTCGAAGTATATACACGGGCATGGGGAAGAACCGCTCTCCATTAGAAATTACGCAACAAAACTAAATAAAGTAAAAAAGAGACACAAAAAAGAAAAACCGCCCATACAATGATTCAATTTCTGTATTCATGAAAGAGATGCACTATATCAGCGACAAACAATGAAAACCTGTCAATAAGAACACAAGGCATTGGCGCCATATCCGAAGATCCAGGAATAGATAATGTATGCATGCTGCGACGTGCATAAAAAAAAAAAAAATATATATATATATATATATACATACATACACATCGTAAAATACCGAGCAAGCGCCCACTCAAACTTCGGAGATAATCGCAAAAAAATGGAGCGTGGGCGTTTTTTCCCGTCATCAATTTTACATATAAATATACTGTACGTATTTTCTCAGATCTTACAGGTTTGGGAATGGGCGCGTAATGTGGAAAGGGCGGATGCGCGGTATTCTACGGTATATATATATATATCATCACTGATGGAAAGCGTTTTCGGGACAGCGGTAGTCTAGCCTCATTTTACCGTGCAAGGAACTTTGCCCGATTTCCGAGCTAGAAACATATTTTTCGTGTAAGGCTCGTCACAATATGAAGAACTAGAGAAAATCAACCGCTTAAGTTAAACCCTTATTTCGAGCACTCTTTTTTCATGTTCAGCCCTTTCAAAAGCACGGTGAAGAAGCCTAAGTATGTACCTGACCTCGCCACCCTGCTGTCTCTTTCCGCACAATAAAGTGTGTCTGTTATCGTCAGCGTAACCATGGCAGCGAAGCATCTTTTTTATGGGCATCTTCTTTATGGTAAAACGCGCGAACGCCGCGTCTGAAGCCAGCAACGGCAGACGCCATCTTCCGAATGTCGTCTGCAAACGTGGACGCCGTAACGCTAGCCAAAGTCGGACGCGTCGTTGTGGAGGACGACGCTCAGAGCGGACAGCGGTCGCCTGGCGAACCCTCGGCGGTTCCCACAAGGATTGGTGAACGCTCGGGCCGGGGATTATATTAAACTGTCCCCATTGCGAAGATAGAAGTGACCAACGATATCTGTTATAGTAGGTTGGATCGCGGATTGGGTGCCCGTTTGTGGCACCACCGACGGCCGTTGCCTGACATCAGGCAATACACGGGGAGAAACATACGAAATTACGAACATTAAAGTTTGATGATTATGGTTGCAAGTTTATCCGAAACTGGGTTAGGAGAAGGAAATATTTTTCTGTGCGAGAGAAAGTAGCAGAGACAGGCAGCATCTCTAATTCAGGCAATAATTTTCTTCGACAATCATCGTTATACACAGAACTACAACGGCCACAAAACCACCGAACATCCTGTTCTTCAAAGTCGCGCGCAATACCCTCACACATATCACAATACAAACTAAGTTGGGCCCCCTACAAAGTACAACCCCCTTTCGGTTAAGACAAAAAAAATCTTCTAGACAGCTAGAGGCTGCAAAAAAATATAAAATGATTTCAACTAGGCACACACACAAACGCACACACATGTTTAACCTTTGGTTAAACATGATGAAGAAAAGCCTCTGTGAGCGTGGACGACGAAGAGACGAACACGATAGGAAACG
The DNA here is from genome assembly GCF_016920785.2 of Ixodes scapularis. Lineage (NCBI taxonomy): Eukaryota > Metazoa > Arthropoda > Arachnida > Ixodida > Ixodidae > Ixodes > Ixodes scapularis. Next base: position 70,285,619 of record NW_024609837.1, read on the forward strand.
GCTAACTCGCAACTGAAGTTTATTCTATGAAAAGGAAACAAAAATTGTTCAAACATCTTTTACACACACAGATTAACACGCGCGCTTACCAGGCAACTAGAGGCCGCAGAGATATCGCCTTACAAATTGGCACTCCTGTTAGACCGAGGATGCGTTATTTCCTTCTCGGATAACGCCGCCAATGGTTCACTGACACACGTCTCTGCCAACGAAGAAATAAAAGAAAGCTTCAATTATTTATTGTGTCATTCTGTCTCGGTGTCTGCCTCAACAACCGCACCACGTCACCAAAATAAGGGAGACATGATCAATCCCTGCGGTGTAGTGGTACGTGCAACGAGGTAGAGGGGCTTAGAGCGATAAGCTGGTATCCCGTTCACCAGGAAAAGTGACCCCTACTTGGCTGCCGCCATGTTGTACAATTCTGACCACTAGACACGTGGCTGTACCGAATCCTGAGGTATTTACGCAAAACTGAACCGAGATTTTTATTGTGATCGCTGTAAAAACACAAGATAAACTATTTTTTTAAATACTGTTAGCCCCAGAGATCAGAGCCTAGCTCCAATAAAAACCCAAAATACAGCACCGCGGCTGACGGTGCCAAGCTGCCCGAGTTTTTGCCGTAAAAGCGTATTTTGGACTTACAACAAGCGAAACATAACTTATCATTTCGTCGGTACTGTCATTAAACATCATAGAGCATTTATTTGTGCGCGCTACCTCGTTAATATCTAGACAACTATAAGGTCACGTGTCTAGTGGTCAAAATGTTCAGCATGGTGGCTGCCAATTGGGGGTTACATTCCGCTGCCAGTTTATCGCTATAAGACCCTCTACCTCGTGGTGTAGCTGTCCCCCGTCCGTAGCCCTATTGAAGTAAGCGCGCTCTTTCAGCCTTTCATTTAAACACCTTCCTGTCTGGCCTACGTATGTTTTTCACCATGTTTAACTGCTACCAACTGGCCCAGTTTGAAACCCTACTTCAATACCTTTGGTTGGTTTTGATGAAACGCTTCTGAACCCTTATCTCAAAAGACCACACAAACAAAAATAATATTTTCAACCGTGACAAACCGCCAAACTTGCACCCTTGACGCATCATCCACACCTTTATCTCTTCAAATAGAGTCTTGACTGAACAGAACTTTATTTTCTTGGACCAGCTCGCCTGCGCACTGACCGTAATTGCGAATATTGAAGCTTTTACGAGGCGCTCGACGCGAGTATCTTAGAATATGCTGCGATCATTATATCAGGTGTTTGGAGATCGAAGCTGTATTTCTCAAGCGTTCGAACGTCGACTGAAAACAATCAAGCGTGCCACGGCTGAGCTGGCAAGCTTGCTCTCTCAGTGGAATAAACAAAGTAACTTGCCGTCAATAAGACCGTTTTAGGGGAAGCCCAGAAGTGGATGGATGTCAAAAAAGTTCCACTTTGACAGCGGCTTTGCGGGAGTGGGCGAATTCCGCGTAGGAAAACCTTCAAGCCTGTCGTCTGCTAAACCCATCTCAACGAAACCGCCGCTGTAACTCCGCGGTAACTCTAGGTAACTCTTGTATAATTGAGCTACACTACATTTTTCTACCCGCGGAGTCACTCTTTACCACAAAACATTTACTTATAAGAACCGCGAGGGCTGTCAGTTTTGATGTGTATGCTCAAGCTATTTGAGAGGCTTCCCGAAAAGCAGCCCAAAAGTCTCCGCGCAGGCAACAGCTTAGAAACGGGGGAAACGGCAGTTTTCCTCGTTTTTACTTCCCATAGAGTCTCAGGCATTAGCTCGTGTCATGTGATGGCTGCCGGTAATGCAACTCGACCCCAGCAAGACCAGCCTCGATCCTGCCTGCTACAATAGAAATCCGTGGGGGTGACGCACCGAGTGGGATCAGTTTGGCAGCCTAGCCTGGAGCATAACCTATGCGGAGTTGGTCTGCTTCTCGCGCAGGCGTTGCGGTGACGTCACAACGACGTAGCGCTGATTGGGTCCGATTGGAAGGATATTGGGTAGACCTCAATGCTACTGAGGCCTACTCACTATCTTTCCAATCAGAGCCAGAGCTCGGTGTTCTGACCTCACCGCAGCCCCCGCGCCGGAAGCAGACCAACCCGCGCTCCGCAGAGCGTTGCCACGTTGCAACGTTACTAAAACACTCAGTTGGGAAACTCGCCGTCGAAACCTGGGCCGCTGGCGTCCACCGAGACCGAGCTAAATGCGACAACAGCGCCACTCTTTATCATTTGTCTGTACTGTGGTCACCTTCAGCTTTTTGAAAGACTGTTTTTGCGTAAAAACAAACGGAAAAGACTCTTTTTGTATGAAATTTATTAGAGTTTAGTACCAAATGATGGGTGCGTGATGTTTTTATCATCTTTAGTTCGCAAGGCTTTGCGGAACAATTAATATTGTTTTCATACAACTATGCCTCAGCGGGCCTTTCAGGTAGCACGTCCTGACCTAGGTGCATTTTAACGTCTGTAGTTGAACGCGGCGCGTCCGCCGGGGAGACGGGGGTGGCACCCCTGTGACCTCTACCGCTGTATCTGTTCTTATAGCCATAATAGAAGTCACGTGCAGTTCTGGATGGTGGCGTTGTGTTCGTCGTTAGCTCGGTGCTCGGAGACAGATTGGGGCCACTTTTTCAAAGCTGTCCCTATGGGAGTTTCCCAACTGAGTGTTTTAGTAACGTTGCCACGTTGGTTGCAGACGGCATTCGGAAGATGTAAGGTTGTAGATGGCTTCAAATAGAGTGTTCTAACGGCTGTTTTCAGACCGAGTTGACTTCAGACAGCGTGTTCCAACGGGGTCACGTGGTTCGCATTTGCATTACGAGCTGCGAAGAGGTGCCGAAATCGTTAATCCTCTGCAAACGTCACCGCCATTCCGCCTGCTTTCCTTCTCGCCACGCGACATCTCATCCGCACTTGTCACCAACCTCAGCAGGAGGCGTCCGCTATTACATTGAAAACGCTTCCCATGGTTTTAGATGCGCCCTCTCTTCCATCTAGGCTATCTAGCTTCAAGACGCTGCGCTCTCGTGCGCGTCTATTGATATTCGGTGGTCATAGCAGACGGACTCCGTTGTGCGTAAGGCGATTGTGGCGTAGCGAGATCAGCTGCGTACTTGGGCTCCTTCACCGAGCCTTTGAGTAGGCGGAACGTGAACAAAAAAGAGTTCGTAATAAGGACTTAAGGAAGATGGCTGATTCTCTTCGGCGCCTAATATCTTGACGAGACTCACGCGAAAGGCATGTCCTTTTGGCCATCCGACGGCTGTATTTTGTTTCCCTAGAACATTGGCTTAAGAATCGATATGCCGGCGTTTTTCCAAACAGGCTGTTCAAACCTACTTAAGAGAGAAAGACGTGATTTTCAAAATACTCATTTGGGTTCGTGCAGCTAGGGGGTTCATTTAAAAAACATAGAAATCCAAAAGAAACATTATACTGTTAACCAACCAAAAAAAAGTGTAACAATACTCATCGACAACTTAAGAAAAGCACGGCGCGGCGATGGCTCGAGCATCTCCTTCTCCCTCCGCAGCCAATCAGATTGTGGCATTTGGCGATATGAAAGACGAATACCCAATCACGACGCTAGACGCGTGAACACAATTAGACATGCACCTGCTCTGTGCTCGTCAAACGCGTTCAAATTCGAAAGCCAAGCACAGGCGATCCGTGTTCTAACGCGTACGGCGACTGCAGTAAAGAGCTTTAGGTCTACCCACTAAGCCTTCCAATCAGAGCTCGGCGTTCTGACGTCATCGAGCGGTCTCGTCTGCTCCTCTCCCTCGGCGTCCGCCCGCATAGCTGCCAAACGCACACACACACAAAAAAGCATGGGACTTGCAGTTTACGGGGACAGCCAATCGAAGTGAACAAATGGAAGGATCCCAGCCAAATACGCAGCTCAGAATACAATTATACCGAACAAATTCGATGTGCGCAAAAGCAATGTGCGTGACGTTGCACCCGCTGTTCAGATATAACAGTATTCCGAGCTCCATCATTCGCTGGAATCCTCTTAGAGTTTGCCCTGATTGGCTCTCTCCGTGTTCAATAAGATGGCAAACTCATCGACGTCCTTTGAGCAAAATGAAAATTTATCCTTTTTTTTTTCAGAGATTAAAAAAAAAATACTTTATATGGTTAAAACAAAGTTTGCTCTCTAACCTTCCCGCAAAAAGAACGCGTAGTCCCGCTTGATTTCACCTCTTGAAGACTTTCGCTCCCACCAAAGAAAGAACCCAAAGACACTTCAAAGAAGGTAGACCTTGCTTAATTAACGCCATCATTGTCCTTTTTTTTTTTTTTTTTTTTTTCTTTTTCTGCTCGAAATGACGTTCCTTTCCGGAATGGCTTTGTTCCTTTGCGCAAACACAGCGCCATTACCAAGGTCGTCCCATTCTCAGCTAAGAAGTTAATAACGGAGTATCCCGCGGTGAACCGTGGGGGTCGCAGTTTATTTACCATTACCGCAGATCGCGTGAGTGCTTCGTCGTTCCCCTTCTTGATAAAGGAAATTTGTCCACTCTGGGAGACGCTTGACTCGACTAGCTCCACTAAATAAGCTACGCATCAGAGTAACGACACTTTGGACCACTGGATGGGATCGGGGGGTCGGGTCGGATTTCATACTTGTAAACGGTGGGCGACACGCGGCATGAAGAGCCGTATGTAAAGAGCGTTCGGCCATTCATTGGGAAATATAGGAGGCAAACGAGGAGGCGCCATTGGCCGAACGCAGGCTGGGCGTGTTCCAGGGCGTCTTCACAATATCGAATGTGGCCATCCAGAATCCGGAAATATTACCCTGGCGGTGGTCGAGAGAAACAAAATTAATAAGTGCGTCGGAGTAACTCTCGGTGACTGAAAATGTGGTGCAGGTGATGTTTCAATCACAGCCATCCAGAATCATGGTGGAAGAGCGCGATTATCGGAACGATCGACATAATCCGTACACCAGGTGCCAAAGGCCGGGAATCCGCTGTCCGAGCGGTCACACTCTGTCCGAGCAAAACCGAGTTCGAGAGGCACATTCGTTTTTTACATTTTTTGCATGAGCATAATCGAAACATCACGTGCACCCCATTTTCAACCATGGAGAGTAACTACATTTGACCCTAACACTCGAGGGGATTCTTTTCGGCTTCTGGTTGGTCAAGAGAGCATGCCAAGCCCTCTATCTGCGTCTGGTGCACGCCCTGGCTCTGCCCGCTCCTCCCATTGACCAAACTCTCTCTATACACGACTCTGGTGGCATGGCAACGCCACTCGCGCAAGAGTGGCTGGTCCTGGAAGAGGACGCTGTGTTATCACACATTGCAACGCGCGGTTGCTGCATTACCCGGAAGTGGGCGTCGCGCGTATATCACTGGGGCGCGTTTTTACCTTTCCTCCCTACCGCCCCCCCCCCCTCCCCCCCTCCCCCCCCCCCCCCCCCCCCGTGAACGCCGCATCGCGGCGACAGCTTGCGGCGGCTCATTGACGCTCCCCATGACAGACATTTTTGCAAGCGCGCCGCCATCTTGAATTGTCGTCACTTCCAGTATTGGCGAAAACATTGTTTTGCTTTTGCCACGCCAATAGAAGGCATTTAAGATATAAACGTAACCGTCACTTATTCTCGTTTTGCCTCCCCTCTATTTTTTTACTGTTTGAAGGTTGAAACGTTTAGTATTTTTTCGTCGCCCATACCGGATACGCCTATTAGGTGGCTGGAAACGAGAGTACACAGAAAAGGTCTATACACGTACAACATCGCTGCGAAGCGGCATGAATCGGGGAGAGAGGGGGAGGAGAAGGGGAAGATCATAAAAATGTCTACTTCGAACATATCTGTAGACAGTTTTTATTAGATCAATGTGACAAGACCGCCGTACAGGGAAGACGCACAAGTCAGACAGTAGGAAGTTTTTGGGAACCATTTTCGCAAATCCGATACGGTACGATGGGTCCTCCTATAGACCTTTTTCCTGTACGCTCGTACCCAGCCACATAATAGGCTTATCCGGTATGGGCGACGAAAAATTATTAAAACGTTTCAACCTGTAACAAGTAAAAAAATAGAGGGGAGGAAAAGGAGAATATGTAACGGTTACGCTTATATCCTAAATATCTTCTACTGGCGTGGCAACGGCAAAACAATGTTTTCGCCCATACTGGAAGTGACGACAATTCAAGATGGCGGCGCCCTTGTGGAAAAGGCCTATAGGCTCCTTGCACTGACGTCACATCGCATACTTTTGAGCACCATAAAAGAGGAGGAGAGGGAAGCTGCTTTTGTAAGAATTTTGAGTGACAGGTTAGTCTTCTATAATCTTCTGGGAGGAGAATAGCCACGCCTGTGCAAATCCGGGAGCCACAAAAGAGGGTCCTGATAAGGGGGAAGCTCCTTCTTCCCCTTTTCTTTGGAGGGCATCGGAAGTGACGTCATGTGCAAGGTGCCTATACGAACTGTGCATGTCCGATTCTTCTGCTTTAGCGCATGCGCAGTTCGTACTGGAGTGCCCATCGTACCGTTTTGATGTGCAAAAACTGTTCCTCAAAACTCCCTAATGTCTGCAGAGTGTATTAAAATACAGAGAATTTTTTAACGCTTATTTCCAGTTTTAAACTTTCGTATGTCCTTTCCTCCGTGCATTTTCCAAAAAATTAAGGGGAGATGAGTGGCGTCACGTGACCTATACACTTTGGGGAAGTTGACGGCACGTTACTCTTACGACGACTCAGTTTCCCCGCTAAATTTTGCGGAAAAATTCACGGCTTGCGCCCGAAACGTCGATTCAGTATCTCCGCTAAATTTAGCGGCAAATTGACTTTGCACAACCCGTGCGCCAATTCGGCTACCCACTAAATTTAGCGGGGAAATCCTCGTCTTGTGACCGAGACCTCCATCCCAGTTTCCCCCGCTATGTTCGGCGGGGGAAATCGACGGCGTGTGACCTGACGTCACGTGACCCATGATACTCTATGGTTTGCCCTCTAGATTTAGCGGGAAAATACACGTCCCGTGACACCAATTTCATTACCCTATCCCTCCCCTCGCTCCCCCTCCGTTCCTCTTTCCATCCCTCTTTTTTCCTAGCAACACCGTTATTGTTAGGCCTCTTGATCTTCATTTGATGCATTAGGCAAAGGTCGTTGCCTAAGTTATTTATTTTTATTAAGTGATTCGAGGATCGAGGGTATAAATTTTTATTTCGCCATCAATAAAAAAAGGCCGTTTTGGACACTCAAGAAATCCTCCCCATTTTCACAAATACTTTTGTTGCCATTTGGTGGTGAAGATAGATTAAAAAGCTAACACAAAATATATACTGACATCGCGTACATTCTAAAAAATGCCCGTGCATCTACTTTTCCGCACAACACTCGGAGAGCCAATCAGCGCAACTTACGGAGGCAGTGCACCGAATGACGATGCCGAAGCGTCTGTTTAGACCAAAAAACGCCGTCTGAGTTGTGACATTAAGCAATGCAAGCGTGACGTCTTGCATTGCTTAATGTCACATCTTAGACAACGTTTCTTGGTCTAAACATATGTTTCGGCAGTGTCATTCGCTGAGCTACCTCCGTAAGCTGCGGTGATCGGCTCTCCGAGTATTGTGCGTGAAAGTAGACGCACAAACGTTTTTTAGAGTGCGAGAGCCCTATCTTTCTATAAAGCCCTATCGTTGTAAAAAAAAGAGCTCGCAGCCGCCATCTGTTGGCACGTAAGCGAATCTATCGCGCTTTTCTACGACGATGGGACAAATCAATCCCACTGGCGTGCGTCCTTCGCAGAATCGCAAAAAGCATCGAGAGACGTCGCCTTTGTGTAATTTCTTGAGCAATGGAAAGATGCAAAAATAGAATGCCGTCGAGCCGTTAGGTTCCAGGATTTGCGACACCCACTACCGTAGTGCAGTTTCAAAGCTGCCCATCGCAAACTCGGTTCATTAAAATCACAAACGGCGTAAAAAATAAAAAAGATAAGACGCTAAGCGATGCGATGTTTGTGCATCTTAACACTGCTCCGCAGTAAATAGGATTGCGGCGTCAGTCAACAAGAGCCTCGAAGAACCAATCGCGAAGCAGAAAGAATGAAAGCCGCAGCGATTAAACTCAGAAAAGGGCGAGACTCTCAAAAGCCTCTAATTTACGCACTGTCTGTTGCGTTGCACAGCCTCGACATCACTAAATGACGTGCCAAAAAAAAACAAAAAAACGCGAACTTGAATTAAACAGGAGCGTTAGGTATACTACACTGCCCATCCTTATAAAATGAAATCGTACGGTTTTTTCCGGGTTAATTCCTAAACTTTGCAGCGGCTTGTCCTTGTTGCCATCCGTAGCAAAGTGCGACACGAGGATACCAGGCAAGGATTACAAGGATTCGACTGACCGCCGAAGCTATCCCGTGACACACGTCTTCAATCGCTCAGAAAACCTACAGATTTACGAGTGAGAGCAACTCGAACTATTGAGAGCGTTTGCAATAGAATGCCGGAAGCTTCCGGGGCAGATTGTCGTGTCGCCGCCTGGCGAGATGGAAAAGTGTGGAGGCGCTGAGACACTATACTTGCACGCGATCGAAGCCTTTCGTCGCCTGCTTGAGGCTCGTACTGCAAACGCGGCCCGTACACCACGTGACACTGGTCGTGCAGTTGGAAACACTCTGAACTCTGTAGGCACGCTCGAAAAACTGGAGGCTACTTTTTTACCACTAAAAGTCCGTTAAATGCGTGCAATGGAGTATTGAAGGTGTGATCCCATAAATTTATTTTAAATGACAATGAACCGTGGTGTCGTGGTGTGAAGAACCTTTGTTTTCTTCTTTTTTTTTTATCGATTTCCCCACGTGCATTGAGTGGGAGGAAGAACTGGGTGAATAAGGTTCACGGGGCGTAAATCTCCTCTTTAAATTTAGCAGGAAAATTACATTGGTGTATGCGCCAGGTGACGCCAGTTTTCTCCGCTAGATTGAGTGGAGAAATCGCATTCGCTTAAATTTAGCGGGAAAACTGAAGGCTTTTGGGTCACGTGGCATTGAGTTTCCCCGCCAAATTTAGCGAGGAATCTGACTTGGTGTAGAGGTCACGTGATGTCGAGTCACTCCACGTCAATTTTACGGCTGAATTTATAGGGGAAACTGAATTGCGAATAGGTCACGTGACTTCCTTTCACGTGACATCAACTTCTCCGTCGGCTTTGGCGGGGAAACTTAATTTCGTATAGATCACGCGACCTGAACATCCATCTTTTCCCCAAAAATTTAGCGGGAAATGGACGAACCGAGGAAGGACGAACGGACAAAATGTTGGGATAGCGGGGGAGGGGGCGGCTGTGCTAGAAAGCGTTTCATGCTTTGAAAAAATACAAAAGACAGGAGCCCCGTACAACTTGTATTCGTTTGTTTTCAAGAATTGTGCTAAAATTAACGTATTCAACGTCTTAAGCGATCGTATACAGCGCATACCATGGGCGCCACGCATTTTGCACCACCGAATTCGCGATCCTCGGAAAACAAAACGGAGGAATGACGACCAGCGTGGTGCATGCCGTTACGTACAAACAACTAAAAAGTGTAGAAACGGGTCTTTTTTTTTTTTCTTTTTTTTTTTTTTTACATTTTAGTTGTTTTAACGGATAGCGATTTTTTTCTGTCTTTAAGTTTCACCGCTGTATAAGTCGTACCCCGTATAACCGGCGTTTTCAGCGTAAATGTTGAACAATTTAGTTCAACATTTACGCTGAAAACGCCGGTTATACGTACTCACGTGACCTCTCGTCGTGTGACATATTTTTTTAATATAAATTTAGCGGAGAAATTAAAACGGTGTACAGTTCCTGTGACGTCAATATTTAAAAGCAAAATTTAGCGGGGAAACTGGATTTTCGAGGCCTCGTGACGCCAAACCACGTGACATCAATCTTCCCACTAAATTGATCAGGAAATGTACGAACGGGCGGGCGGACATAATTACATAATTTTGGAATTGGGAGGGGGGGGGGGGGGGGGGACATGTTTTAATAAGATGCACTTCTTTGTATGGTCGGTGGAGTAACTGTGACATCACGCTTCGGACCGTCTTCGCACCGTCTTCGGACCTTCGGAGGAGCAGAAAATGGCGGGTGGTCTGCTGTTCCTCCTTGGTCGTAACTGTCCAAGCGGCCTATATCTTGCACAGCTAGCGTTCTTGCACCTAAAAAAAATTGGCAGTGACAATTATCTCAAAAGTTGATAAATGTATAAATTGCAGTATTTGAGGAGCCATCCTGTAAATTTGTTTAGTCGATAATCAACAGTCGTTTTTAAAGATGTGTAGAATAACCTATATTTTTATTCCTTTCCTCTCTAAATTTAGCGGTGAAATTGGCTCGGTGCGTCACATGACGCCTATTTCTCTGCTTAATTTAAAAGGAAAATTAAATTTGTGTATAGGATACGGGACGTCAGATCACCTTACGTCGATTTCGCCGCTGCTAAATTTAGCGGGAAAACTGGAGTGGTGTTCAGGTGACGTGACGTCAAGTTTCATGCTAAATCTAGCGTGGAGACTGAATGGGTTCATAGTTCATGTAACGTCAGGTCAGGTGACGTCAATTTTCCTACTAACTTTCGCTTAATTGCACAGACGGAAGGATGAAACAACGGACAAAAGTTTGGGAATATAGGTTCCGTTAAAAAGCAAGTTCGTGCTTGAAAAAAGAACGCATAGAAGACGCACCGCGAGGGAAATTTGGAAAACAAATTCACGACCTATACACTGCGAAACACGGAAGCCGATGTCGAGCTGTCTACAGGGTGAGGACGTGACGACTAACTCATTTGGCACGTCTCGCAAAATTTGAATTAAAAACATACTCACATGAAATTGGGCACGCGAACTCGGTTTCGCAAGACGTTTTATGTCTATTTTGATTTTCTTTCAGAGCTCAAGTCAGAGGTAGGAAAAACTAAGAATAGAGCAAAATCAGCAGCCGTGCATTTCCTACGACCAAACCGAATTTCCGTCGCCTGCAAACTGGTTTGTGTGCTTCCTCCTTCAGGTGTCTATTGTTTGTATGTTTCGTTAAAAGTAATAATTATCCCGATTATGTTGTTCATAGTCAGCCTCTGGTATGAGTTCTTGGGAATTTTTTCGTTCAGCAGGTCACCCGGGAGCGAGCTCATCAAACAGTGTGCAGACGACAAACAGGATGGATTATCGTCTGCAGGAACGAAAAATGAAGTACAACCAGAAACACGGCTTCCGATTTTACTTCATATTTTTTTTTTAATATTTCACTACCTCCGATCTGAACTTTGAAAAAAAAATTGGTATAAAAATTTTTGCGAAACTCACTTTGCGTACCCAATTTTAGGTATGTACGTTAAGAATTTCAATATTGCAAATCTTTACAAATGCGTCCCTGCCTACGGTCTCACCTGTATGTAAATATTACAACGTCTTACTGCAACCCGGTGAACGTAGCGTAATTTGATGCTTTAACAAAGGTTGTAGTTTTTTTGTGTTTTTTTTTTGGCTGGTGTTTGTTATTTGTAAAAGCTGCATATTGTAGACTGAACGAATAAACATTAATTTTAAGTACAAAGAAGCCGCCGGGCCCAGCTAAAAACCCAGTTAATGTTGTTTTTTTTTCTACTTAGAACTATTTTCTCGGCAAGGACTTAAACACAAGTACGAAAATCTAGCTAAAAGCATATTAATATTCAAACTAAAAAATATTGGTTCATCGCTAGTTAAGAAAAAGCTGATTATCGCGCCTAGTGGAAAATATGGCTTTGTTCAAAGCGCATTTGCTATTTCTTTATGATATAGATCTAGACATGGTCCCTAAAGAAAAACATAATGTAAAATCATGTTTTTTGTGTTCCTTTTTTTTTTCTTTGCGGGTTTGGTTAAAATGAGTTTATATTTTACTGATGAAATGCTGAACGTGTGTTTTGAATTTGTTACTGAAAAAAAATGCACTGTCCAGGTTTCTAAAAGGTCGACTTATTTTTGAACAAATACAACGCTAAAACCCTAGGGCCTTGACAATTCCCAAATCAATGGTTCGGCTCTTTGGTTGCGACTGGATGTAGCATCATTACAGCATTTGCGTGTCGGTGGGAAAATGGTGCATTTTTAATAGCATTACTCTCTTGCCCACTGTCAAATGAAAATTAGCAGGGCTCCCCGAGCTCTATGCGAAGCACCTAGAAGAAAAAGAAAAAAAAATAACTCTTAACTTAGTTCTTACACAGGACCACCACCACCTCTTACAAAATTAGGATACTCCTTGCGGGGGATTTCTAACCGTTTTACATAATGTTCAGAATAGACGGATCTTGAATGTTCTTGATTTGTCGATCAATGGCCGACAATTCTCATCAGGCCCAAATGTTTCGTAGCACTTCAACTCGTGTACTGAGGTGTTCTTCAGCGCTTCCACGAAGGCAAGTCGAACGGCACGTTGTTTCACGGAACCTAAAGCATCGAACTCAACCGTTCCACATGAATCGCGCTACTCTTCGTTTTCGGCGAGCTGACTGCTTTATAAACAAAAAGCTGAGATCGATGACCGTTACGTCCGGTCTGCGAGTCGCAACGTTGTATACTACGGGGCCGGGACGGCGATTCCAACTGTTGTGTTTACCGCGTCTAAAAAAAAAAAAAAAAGTGGTCTCTTGATTTTTGTTTGCTGACGACACTGGTGACGTCACATCCTGTCGACGGCCGCGCTCCTGGGGGCGTCAAAGCGGCGGTGATGGATCTGGTAGACGCCTGTGCCCAGCTGCAAGTCGCCCCCCTGCTTGACAGACCCCGACAGTTTCGACGGCCGGAAGTAGAAGACGTCACGACGACAGCGACACGCGCGTTCACGCCTGCTTTACGCCGGAACTTTGACGACAAACCGCCAGGATCGCGACATCCGACAGCGTGACGCTCCCGCTTTTGTGACGTCATTTGTTGCCGCTTCGGGGCCGCTTTTAATGCACGGTTGGAATTGGACGCAGACGCGTTCCAGGCACTCTAGTTGTACTCCCGTATAAACGGCCAGTTTCGCAACAAGCAAACAAAAAAGAATGTATTTGAGTCGTATTTATAAATTTGTACGGCCGCCGCGGTGAAACTGCAGTAATTAACCCCCCCCCCCCCCCCCCCCCCCTGTATATGGGTACTGCGATTGCGACATCATGAGCAAGCAGGAGCCAGTTTCTATATTTTCGCCAACGGATCAAACCAGAAATCTAACCTCTGAGGCCAATTGACCCCAGAAGTGATGACGTCACAAAATGGCGCTGAACTCCGTGCAAACCGTTGCTACGGCCGCTACTATGGACAGATATATGCTGGCTCGACGTGAGGTTAAAATTTGCCTAATAAAAATAGTGAACTTTTTCTTCTTCCTTTTTTTTTTTTGTAATCGTGTTTTATTAGTATGTAAGCATGAAGACTTCTTTCTATCGTTTCGGCGCCTCAAAGCGACGATAAAGAGTCGTAATGAAATTTCACAACCAGTCTCGGCTTGTTAGCAGACGACACGGTGGCTTCGCGAATTCAGAGTGGTTCTTTCTGAGGGACTACGCGACTCGTTAAATCAAGTCGGTGACGAGCGACGAAACTTCGATTCACGGGGTCAACATTCTGCGGGATTTTGAAAGCGAAGAGTGCCCGCGCACAACTTTGATGGCCGCTCGTGCTGTGCGGGCCCCCGAACGCCTTACCGTGGAGGCTTACGGGATACTTGAGAAGGGCGAAAACACTGTGAAGGCGAATCACGTGCGACGACGACGTGGAATGTATCAACGTTGAAGCACAGGCCAGCCCGTGTTTCAAGGAGTTGTGAGGGCACAGAATGTGCTTCAGTGCACATCTGTGTGATCAAACGAAAGGTCCGTAACATATATATATAACTTAGCTCATAGTTTTATCCAGCTATTTCGCTGTCTGAGATCTCACTGAAAAGAGAAGAATCAGCAGGATTCTTTCCCAGTTTGATGTTTACAAGCACCCATGTTGCGATCCTGAAAAACGAAGTTTGGGGTCTCGAACCCATCATGTTAGGGTCAAAACATTGCTTTTGAAAAAAAAAAAAATAAAAGAGCTTGACGCTGCTTTGATATCGTGTACTAAACAGGTGCTTCTCTCGCTGTATTTTCAGCAGATCTCCAAACATGCTATGATTTCCCTCAGACACTATATTCAGTCACGCACGCAAATGCGATTCGTTGTTATAGACCTGATGAGTTTTCTCAGGCCTGCCATGGTCCCAATGAATAAAAGATCGTATCATTATGCAAACAATTCAAAGGGTTGCAGGAGGCATACCTCAATCATTCTGTGTGCGCTCGTCGTCTGCTGTAGGCATCTTGACACGTCTCGAGGACCGGAAGTTGCCGTCGCAAATATTTCAGGAACAGCCGATACTCGGCAAACTTCTGTCGTGGTAAGTGCGAAATGTCGGCGTCACATATCCATTTTTTTAGACGTTTAGATTTCACGTTCGAATTTCGAACGGTGGTTCTTTCCCAGTAGAATCCAATTCCAGGTGCTAGCCCATAGCAACGCCCCTAGCAACGGTTTGTTCGGAGCAACGGCGTCGCACGCTAGCGGTAAATTCCCGCAGTGAAGATTTATACTCAGATTGAAAAATATATCAGTCACATCACGTGTAGAAAACACACTGACGGAAATAAAAATAAATAAAAATAAATAAATATATGTATATACTTTTACATTAAAAAAATGTACGCGTGTGTGTGTCCGTGCTTTCTCATTTCTTGAGCTGGTTTAGCTGCTTTGTTTTTACTTGCAGGCAACTAGGTGTGACAATTAATACTGCTTGAATACCGCACAAAGCTAAACAATAACGCAGAATGCAGAAATCATGGAGTCCGGTGAGTGCAAATCAGTTGCTCAGGGGCAATATTTTTTTTTTTCGTGCAGGAGATATAATCAAAATGCAAGAAAGGCAAGAAAACATCAATGATAGAAAAAACCAGAACCCGCACCCGACTACATTGATTTGCTAAATAGCTTTCTCCTCTCACTGATGCCGTATTAGTGGAAAATAAAGGTCACCATTTAATTCTTCAGAAAATAAATGTTTTGTGGTGTTTTTTATTTATTTGTTTTTCTTTCAACCATCAAATTTTCGCAACCTGAATTGTTGAATATCATATAAATGGATTACTTTTTTTTTTTTTTTCTTGTCTCGGAAAGTTAATTTTTAGTATGCGACTGTGTAATCCGTGGTTGGACGAATATAATACATCGTATAAAAATACAGTGTACAGCCACTGTCTGAGGCAGGCACGTAGCCAGGATTTTGTTTCGGGAGGTGGGGGGGTGGGGGAGGAGGGAGGAGGTCCCAGCCAAATAAAACATTGCGGGGGGGGGGGGGGGGGGGGGTAAGCGGGCCCTTCCCCCCCCCCCCCCTTTCTTTGGCTATGTGCCTGGTCTGAAGCATGTTTCTTCCTTGTTAGAGTTGTCGTTCAAACGCTGTGTCCAGACCCGTTCAAAGCACAGTTATATGTAGGAACCAGAGGTGCTTCGACCAGGCTTGAGTCGTGTACTCAGGTAAGTTAGTCATCGTGTGCAGAGTAAAAGACATGTTTTTTTTTGTTTTTGTATGACGTGTGACCAGTGTAAGGCCGCATTCACTCTGAAGGTTGAACCGCGTTCGCGAAGCGGTTGCGAGCGCGGTTAATGAAAGATTCGATACAATATACCTCATTCATTATTGGCGCCATCTCTCGGCGGCCGGGTGGTGCACTTCTGCAGCCTTTCTGAGGCATCCCCGCTGTCCCGGGTCTGTCTGCTTAGCGTTATGTGCGCTAGGCCTTACGGTTCTGCTTTCTTTTTTGGGGGTATGAGATAGTGGCGTTAGTATATATATATATATATATATATATATATATATATATATATATATATATATATATATATATATATAGATACATATGTATTTAATGCCTTATATTATCAACAGTCGTGACGCTCGCTTTCACAATTACTGTAACGACAACAAACGTCAACGAGCCGTTGAACTAGCCTTTAATATAGTAATGTAGAGTGCCGCATGTAAAGAAAATTTGACCGAATCCCTAGTAGAAGCAGGCGGCGCGGGTCCATTTGACACTCGGGAACCCCAAGAAAACGCTGCAAATATTTCAAAAACTTGCTCTAAGAAGTTCAGATTTAAAAAAAAATAGCATAATTTGTACATTTATTTCGGTTATTTTGTTATTTTACTGTTGGTTGCACAACTAGACGCAGCAGTATAGTGCGGAACCACTTCCGTCTTCTATAGCAGCGCTCTGCCCGTAGTCTCAAGCATGGGTCGCCGCCATGTTTGAGGCTGCTGAAAGAGGTTGTTGGAAAGTGCAACAGATGGAGCGTGAACTTGAATAAGGTTTATTTCGTGCGTTTTCGATGATGAAAACGACCTAATCCGCTCCGCCATTGCGACTCGAACGTCAGTGTGAACGCATCTTTCCCGCGGCGTTAGCTGTTTCAAAATGAGTGTGTGAACGAAGCCGGTGCAACAAGCACGAGCGTGCTGCCTCGAAGGACGTTGCGACGCTGGACACGTAAGGGGAAAAGAGCTCCTTGCAATTCTCCGGACCTGGTAACGGGAATTCCTTCCAAGATGGAGAAGAAACAAGGAACGAGCCTTTGTTCGTGTTTTGAAGAATCGTTTACAACACCGACCCTATGGCCACTAATAGGCGTCAAAATAGGCGCCCTGGGACCGCCACCCCCGATGCCATCTTGGTGTTCCCCGAATCGGAGCGATGACATCGGGGAGCCTTCATTACACCTAATTATTCACGACGTCTCTTCGACCTCCCGGCCGGCGTAAATTCAAGCACCCCGGAAGATTAGGTCACGCGAATTCGTACGGTTCAGAAGACGAGCGGAAGGCACGTAGAAAAAAGAAAAAAAATATATATATAAGCAGAACCCTTTACTTTACTTTTTGACATTTGTTTTTTACATTTACTAGCGATGGCACGATCAAAAACTTGAGCATAAAACGTTATGGAAAACCGAAGGAAAACATTTGAAGATAATAATAAAGGAAAGCTTGAGTTACATGAAAAAAACGAAGAAATTGCGTTTACAACAAAGACCGTTTTGAGATACGTAGGCTCGTTGTTCATCGATGTTTTTTTTTTAATTTTTATACGGTGTAATGGATGCTCCACTAAAAGCACGCGCGAAAAAAAAAGGATCATGCATTTATTTTAAAAAAAATAGAACTGTGATAAGAGCTTTCGCTATTCCCTAATAACAAATACAAATCGGGATTTTGTTTGAAATTTTTTATTTCCTTCATTAGAGGCCGAAGGTGTTTAACATGTTACTACAAATCATCGCCTGTCAAGACAATATAAAACGCACAAAAATAACTAAAAAAAAATAGTAATAAGAGGAGCGCCGTAACATATTCTTTGGCGAGGTAAACGTCCCCGTAAACGTGCAAATGAATACAGTCATGATAGTATCAAGAAATGCAAATAGCCTTCCCCAACAACATACGTCATAATTATCAGCCACACAACGCGTGCACGCAAAATAATTTCGTCACGGATTTTGGTGTGCAATCAGCAGTGTTAAGAAGCAAAATGCGGTGTTTCCGAAAAGTATTCAAGTAAGGGGAGCTATACGAAGTGGTTGAATTCGCCGTTCGAAAGGAGCTATACTGCTTCATATCAAAACCGCCTATGAATTCCGTCATACATCACGACGAAGAGAAAAAAAAAGCCAATGGTCGTACTCTGGTTGGGTGTGCCCGGCGGCGCAAGCACATTAAAGGGGTCGTGCAACGATGTTAGGGACTTTTAGCAAACCGTTATCGTGTTCCGCGTACCGCACTACCGGAGTCTTTGAAGCACGCTTTCAAGCGCGTTCCCGGGTTACCATGACCGCGGAGCGCGCGCTTAAAAGCGCGCTTCAAAGGCTCCGGTAGTGCGGTACGCGGAACACGGTAACGGTTTGTTAAAAGTCCCCAATGGTCCTCAGTTTACAGAAGCTTCCTGGCACTATTGGCTCCCAAGTATTCACGTACGCAGCGCCACCTACCAAGAAGTTACTTTGCTGC
Source organism: Ixodes scapularis (assembly GCF_016920785.2). Lineage (NCBI taxonomy): Eukaryota > Metazoa > Arthropoda > Arachnida > Ixodida > Ixodidae > Ixodes > Ixodes scapularis. Next base: position 70,303,703 of record NW_024609837.1, read on the forward strand.
CGCGCAATTTTAAGAATAAAAATTGATGTTTTTACAGCGAAGTTGTTATACGCTAGGGTCTGGAAAAAAAAATACGTCCTGACATGCCGACAGAAAACTCTTTATTGGTCGTGGCAAGTATGAATAAATAAAAACAAAAAAGGGGGCAACAGCGTGAGTCAGCCTTCTTTGGCATTATTAGATAGTGAGGTCCTGATCCCTTGTTATCATCTCTAGGCATCGTCCTCGAGGTCGTCTTTGAGGTCATCCTAGATTGCTGTCTTAGAGGTTTTCCTAGAAGTCCTCCTCGAGGTCGTCCTAGAAGTCGTCTTTGAGATCGCCCGAAAGGTTGTCCTCTAGGCGGCGTCCTAGAGGACATCCTTGAGGTCGCCCTAGAAGTCGTCCTCGAAGTCGTCCTACAAGTCATCCTTGACGTTGTACGAGAGGTCGTCCTACGCGTCGTCCTTTAGGTAGTACCAGAAGTTGTCCTTGAGGTTGTCCTAGACGTCGTCTTCTAGGCATCATCCTAGACGTCATAAAGATAACAGCTTCGCTAGTCCTTCAATTTAACGTGAAGTGCAAGGGCCCTACAATTTTAGAGCGCAGCTCTTACGCGCCCGTTTCCGGCTTGAGCGGCGTCGCCGTCGGCGTAACCAAGGTCACCCCAAGGTCACGTGATCCCTCCCAAGGTCACGTGCCCCTCCAGGTCATGTGACCCCCGAGGTCACGTGGCCCCGCTCGCGGAGGTCACGTGACCCCCCCTCCCCCCACCCGAAGTCACGCGACACCCCCCCCTCTCCCGAGGTCACATGACCCCCTCCCCCCGAGGTCAGGTGACACCCCAGAGCATATTAAAGAATGAGGGGAGAAGGAGGAGGAGGAGGAGTGGTCTACCCTCCCCTCAGTACCCTTCCCTCCTCCTCCTCAAGAGCTGCGCTCCAATTCGGCGTTACAGGGAGTTGTAAACGGCTTTCACTTTTTTTTTTCAGTCTCTCACAAAACATAATGACGAAATTGTTGGGATCGTATTGCTGTCGTTTTCAACAATGAGGTTTCAAAAATTTCGTCATCAAACTTTTCCGATCCCTGCGGTGGCGATATTTAAATGCGGCTTATGCCAGCTTATACAGTGGACAGGAGCAGTGCGTGAATATTCAATTTGTGGAGCGTGACACCCAATGCCTCAACGTCCATTCGGATGGAGATTTGTGCCAAATCGCTGCGATGACGTAAATAACCGAATTGAACCATGGTTGAAAGCGCTAAAAAAGACGTACACAAGATAGAAGACAAACACGGGAGCCCGTGTTTGTCTTCTATCTTGTATACGTCTTTTTTTAGCGCTTTTAACCATGGTTCAATTCAGTCAACACCAACTAGCGCAACAACAAGTTCTTTTACGTAAATAACCGAACCTTATCAATATGTGTAACTCATCGCGTGCCGAGTACTTTCCTTACACCAGCGCGTCGATATGGCGACATATTCATTTTATTTAAGAATACTGCCTGCCAACTTTACCTGAGCCCAGGCGTTGCCCTGAAAAGAGCAACGCGAGTGACATCCTCCGCTCAAGGCCCGGGTTCAACCAACACCACCTAGAAAGGCATCGCCTGCACATTGCGTCATTTTCAGTGGCTCACTGACCCGGCCCCAGGCGGCAAACACGCTGTAGCTCAGCACTCGTCCGTCTTGGTGTCGCCGAGTGTGCTGGCGTCACGCTCGTTGAGTGACGCTGCAAGACGCGCAGGTCTTTTCTCCCTGGTGGCGTCGGTTCGACGCTGAAATAAACGAACGCAGTGGAGCTCCTGCAACCATTCCCTCCTGATTGAGTTTCTTCATGTGTGCTCCGGTCATCCGACGCCACTTTGCCTTGTCTTGATCAGAGGCGCGAATAGTTGAAGAACGACGAAAATAATCTCTCGATAAGGCGAACAAGGGGGACAAAGGACAAACACAAATCTTCAAACACACCTATTTGACTGCTCCGCGACCGAAAGAAATTTCGCCTGGTCCTGGTATTGAACCAGGGACCTACCCATTTACAGTGGACCGCTCTACTAACTGAGCTAACCAGGAGTTTGACGTCAGTAGCTGTGTTTTGGAGATTTGCGTTTGTCATTTGTCCCCCTTGTTCCCCTTCTCCGGAGATTATCTTCGCCATTCGTGTCCAGCTTGCTCGCACCTTTGCATTAATTGCATTTCATAAACATTGAATGTTTGGTTTACAATAGCGGCTCGCATGACAAAAAAGCTTCGCTGTGGTTACCTCTCCACGATTGGCCGAACGCGGCATCTAAGAATTATCGTTTTCTTAATGGGGACTTTTAGCAAACCGTTACCGTGTTATCCGATCCGCACTGCCGGACTCTTTGAAGCATGCTTTTAAGCGCGCGCCCCGCGGTCCCGGTATCACCCGGATGCGAGCTTAAAGAGGCGGTGCAACGAGTTTCAGACTTTGGCCAATTAACTGCGGAAATACGTCTGCGTGACCCATGAAACAAACAGAAAACTGTATTTTCTTGCGAGCGCTAGTTTTTATGTAAAAAAAATAAAACAAATCGATGGTCAAAGTGCCTCTCAACTCTCCACGCCGCCTTTCGAGTGACGTACTCTGGGGGATCACCTGGTTTCCCCTTGGGTTCTCTCTTCAGAGAACCCAAGAAAAAACTGATAATCATGGAGAGCCGCTTCCACCGCGACTATCAGGCTTTAAATGATTAGCATCGTCGAAGGTCGAGGCGAGCGATCGACACAAAAAACGGTTCGCCACGGTGGTGACGGCGAGTGGCGGAGGGGGACAGGTTTTGTTCACTTCCGCGTATCCTTCAGTGTACGTCACGCATCAGTTTCGTTAACCACCACACGCGGCTGCAGATCGGCAAGTACTTCGTTTTCTTCTTTGCGATTACGCAGCGGAATAGCAGTTTTTCGTGGCAAGGTTACGCGTTTTTGGTCACTTGTGCTTTGATAAACAATATAAAAAATACAAGCTGTCAATGTTTTTAACACTAAAATCACTGCACTACCGCTTCAAAGGGATACTGAACCGAAAATTCTAGTTCACAAAACAAGGCTGGACGTATGGGCGGGACGCTGCAAAACCCAAAAACATCGCTCATACAACGATATCTCCAACGGATCACAGTATTCTTGGAAAAGAAGTGAGCGAGTGCACATGGCCAAAGAGGCCGACGAGACATGTGACGTCACGATTCTCATTCCCTCTTCTCCTCGCTTCATCCCGTCGAGCTGGTAAACCGAAGCGAGGAGGAGAAAAGCGAGGCTGCTTCCCCTCATTCTCAAATTTTCCAGGAGGACAATGACGTCGTAGCCCTCACTTGATCGCGCCCTTCTTTTCTAAAAGTATGGCCATCCGTTTGAGATATCGATGTATGAGTGATGTTTTGCAGCTCGTAGCGTTCCTGCTACGCTTCGGCGACCTTATTTTTGTGAAAATCCAAGTTCGCTTTAGTATCCCTTTAAAAGCATGCTCTACGGTAGTGCGGTATGCGGAACAAGGTAACGGTTTGCTTAAAGTGCCCATTAACGAACATATTCGTAACGTATTTTCCTGTACCGTTCTGGAGGTCCCACACCTCCTAAAACTGGACGTTTTCACACGAACAGATACAAATTATTATACTGTCACGGATGGAGAAAGGTGAACGAATGCGAAACTAAAAATGAAAGTTTTATGTGGCAAACCTGTGCCTATGAACTAAAGATAAAAGTACGACAAATCTTGCGTCGGCGACGGAAGGGCAACAGCCCCGACGCGGGGCGTTAGGGCTTCTTCTAAGGACGCAGTGCATTCAGGAATGTTCCGAACCAGAACACTCAATAAAAGCCATGAATGAGTTGAAGCTTTCCAAGAAAACTTTAAATAATAAGCTGAAAAAAATTAAAAGAATGCCAAGCGGGATCCGAGTCCCGTTCCTCCGCGTGGCTGCCGCGTGCGTTGCGAAGGCAGCCACGCATGCGGCAATTTAAGTCGCACCAAAGCAACCTCTATACTCACAAAGCCTGGCAGTCCGACGACGGAGCCATAGAGTGCCCGCGGTTGCAGATTTGGAGCGCGAGGACCTGTTACCACAGAGGTTTTCTCTCCTGTAATCAGCGCGCAGCACTTCCAGCGGTGAGAACCCGAAACATGGTTTTAAAACCCGACAAGAAAAGAAGCGATAGCGCGAGGAACGTGAGGAGCAAGAGCGGACATTGCATTGCTTGGGACAAGTGTGTTTCGGCGTCTCGCCGCAGCGGAGCGCCCGTCACCTGCCTCTCCTCTCATCCGTTGTCTGCCGCTCTACCTTTTCAATTTTGGCGGCCGCGTCTCGTGGCGATATGCCAGGCACTGTCAGGATAGAGGCGGCTATGGTCGCACCTTTGTTTAAGTGGCTGCGAAACTTTATTGGTAATCCTGCATATATGTACCGTGACCGCGATATGATACGCAAACGGGAGCCACTTTCAGTATTCTCACCAACGAATTGAACGACCCCGTGGCGAATTTGCGCAAATAACTCCAGACTAATAGAAAGAAAAAAAACGAATATAAGTTGCGTTGGTGTGTATGACGTGCCGACGGAAGTTATGGAAAAAACAAACTGAGACTTCAACACCAGAGAATGCGGCAGTTTCATACTGTCAACTTTGACGGTTCAGAAACCCGATGTCTCATGGCTTCTCGCGTGCTTTCCACACGCGCCATTAATATTTTTATTTTGTTTTGCTCAGCTGATAATTTTGATTGCGACTTCACGTGTAGGCTTTCTCAATGCTCATAGAGCACGAAAAAGACGTAGTGATTGCTGCGGATACGCTTCAGGTATGTTCGTAGCATGTTTTCTCAATGCGTATGTATGTTTCTAACATGTCTCGATACTGTTCTTGTATGATTAATTCAGCAAGGCCATCCTAGAAGAAAGAAACATGCCTCTGATAGTGCCTCTAGACTGTTTCGTAGGGTGTATTTGCAGCTCGACGACGGCTTCAAAGATTGATTTGTTTTCAAGCACGATTATTCTTCAAGGGGCACTGACACCCCAAAGGTCGTATATTTTTATTGTCTAAAACGATGCAAGTTGCAGTCATAGACACGCAAAAAAAAACGCATCGCGAAAAAAAAATTCCCGCGCGCGCGCGCGCCTTTTTATTTTTGGCGTTTGATTTTCCCGCCTCTAGCCTCCTCGCTTCTTTTGATCGGTGACGTCAAAAATCAGGAAATTTAGAAGCTTTGTAGGCGACATCTCTATAACATTTAATAACGGCAATCCTAAAACATGTTTTTTAACGCAATTGTGAACGCACTACGGCCCTTCTTTTTGAAATACCGAAAATCGAGATTTCGTTGTGGTGCCGTCTCCTGGATTTGTATCCCCCCACGGAAAACAGGCGACACCGCTCAAAACCGGTCCGCCGCAACGTCGGCGCTCACTCCTTTCCTCCTTGCTTTGGGTCGCCATGGCAACAGCAGGGAGTCGTGAAAAAAAAGTGGACTCTCAGGAGTTTGCAATATTTGACGTCAACGCACCGGCGCGGATCGCGCGGGAACTTCGAATTCGGCATTTGGAAATTGTTTTTTTACTTCACAAATACTGAATTCCCAAATTTCAGATTTTGAGGGTACTGTCCCGGCATCATTTTAAATCGTTTCGGATAATAAAAAAAATATGATTTTGATGTGTCAGTGCCCCTTTCAGCAAGGAGATAGACTGGGCCAGTTGGCGATCTCTTTGGTGTACCTTCGAGCACTGTTTTTCAACATGTTCAAGATTGTTCCTGCCTCCAGCGGTACACTTCAGCAGCGGGGACAACAAACCGCATTTTCTTGTTTGTTTTTTATTCGAAAAATCGAACATAGCAACTCCAAGGCACTCCTCGTGCTACTAAAGCACTGGTCGGAGCGAGGCGCTTGTGCCCAGACCCTGCTAGGCGAGGTTCGATTTCTTTGTTATGTTGTGTTAGCAAACACCGGCTGTGGATATACAGCAAGCTCGATAAAGCGCCCCTTATAGGTCGATCTCCTGCCCAATAGCGAGTCTCACTGCATAGACATTCAACAACGTTCACCTTGCTGTTCCTTTGCAAGGAGTCATGGGCAGATAACGCGCGGGCTCGCTGACCCATTGACAAACCCGCGGGTGGTCGTTCAAGCGTGCCTCTTCGTTTTTTTTTTTTTATTTTATTTTATTCTCCTTTTACGTCTTCTTGCTTTCAGCTTAACGGCGAGGGTAACGAGGTGAACAAAGCGGGGCAGGTACATTGCAGACGGCATTTAATGGCGGCCATAGGCTAACGACGCCATAACTTCGCTTTGGAGCCTTCGCTTTATGTAGACACCTCTGACGCGACCAACTCCGGTTTGCGTGGCTTTTAACCGTTTGTTGGTAAGAAGTACAATACCTGGGTCTTGTTGTGGTTATGCATCTTCTTTGCGGTCGACACGTCAGGCTTTCTTGTGCCCCGTTGCTTTTTTTTTTTTTTTCTTTGATGTTTGGGAGTTTGCGAAATAGTGTATCCCAGCTGAAACTCTCAACTTTGAAGGCCATATGAGAGTACCGTCGTACAAGTAAGAACCACGCCTCAGACTGCGTCTGTTGACTGTATCTTGTATTGTGTATTTGCAGCGAGACCGCAGTCTTACTCTTGCAGGGCGGCGACGTCTATAAGGGCGAGAAATCGTGACTTCGAAACGCGCTTCCGATGACCGAGCATTTGCACTTTACTCTGTCTCAACGTAAGCACGTCCGAAGTTGGCACTGCAAGCTCGGGCATATGTTGTCTCAAACGACGCTATCACTTTACGACGGCGCGTGGTTAGCGGGCGTGCTCAGTGTTCCGCTCACTTTGAGCGCTTGCACTTACGGTCAAACGCAGTAGAAAGGTACACCAGGTATCAAAGCAACCTGATGTTCGCCTTAAACCGAGGCGTTCCGACCACTGCGATGTCTCTGCAGCTGTGTATGCCAATACCACATAGAAGATGAGGCCTGCGGATGACATCATTATTAGTGGACCCCCGACCCACGCAAGTGGCAAACGCCGTGAAGAAATTGACGAGACTACGCCGCAAGGCGGCTGGCACATGTATCTTGACGTCGCAGGAGAAGCTTTGTCTTCTAGGTGTTATTGTATAAGCAGGTTCGTGCAAAAGTTAACTCGCGTACACGCGCTACAATAACTACAACGCCATGTTCTGAATTGGAAGTGAGCCCGCAAATTCCCGTACACACAGCTGTTCCTTAGAGAGTTTGAGTGCGTCTGACTTTACCCTCCCCCCTCCCCCTCCACACTCCGCACGGCCACTACTGAACGTGCGGAGTCATTGCCAGACCTTCCCAAAAACAAAAAGATTTTCACCCAACTGTAGCTCGCTCCGCTGTTTCCATGGCACTTAAAGACGAATACTTTCAACATCTTGAAGCGTACACCGATGGCTCAGTGGACGCATAAAGAGAAAAACTGCAACCGCGGCTTACGCAATCCCCGACCTAACAGCTGAGAAGGCGATTCTCTTGAACATTCAGACATCGTCTACGACGGCTGAGAGGATCACGATTCTTCTAGAACTCAAACGTCTACTGGAATACTCTGCGACTGGAAAGGTCGTTATCTCAACAAATTCTCGTGGTGCAATGCATTACAGTTCCTATAAGGAGAAAGCCCTTCTAATCGCTCAGGAGACTGAGCACCTAGCACGAAAGCTGGAAGACGGCGGACAGAGACTCGTATTTGTGTGGGTTCTGTCTCACTCTGGAATTCGTGCCAATGAGTGCGCGGATACCGTAGCAGCAGGGGTACATAACTTCCCGACAGCTACATACGACCTGCGACGATTCCACGAAGCACACCATTGCGCGGGACTTCAGAAGGTGGCATTCAGACCACGAAGCAGCACAGGGACGAAGTTTTGTACCCGTCCCAGACGCCAAATTGACACGGAGAGACGTGACGGTTTGTATAGTCAGAGAAAAAACAACGCCTTCACAAGGAAGACATTACACCGCTTTGGATAGGCCTATCATAAAGCAGTCCCGACTGCACTGCATCCGGAGATGTAGAAGACAGTGACCACATCTTTGGCATTGCTCAGAATACGACGATGCCGGAAAACACGTGTGGCATACATTCGTGCGATGGGCACACACGTTACTACAACTAAATAATTATTCTTTCCAAGAGGCACCAGGCAGCACGCGAGGGTGGTGTTCCGGGCATTACTGGATTTTTTTCTTTCATGAAACAAATCTCCCGGACCGCTTCTAACCCTAATAACAAGTTCGCAGCCGGTGAAGTGCCTTCCTGTGACTACGAAGGTGAAAGTTCATGAACTCGTGACGAGTAATAATAGTGCCAGGCATTGGATTCCGGCAGCGCCGCCACTTCACGGTGACGCGTCGAACTGCATTGCACCTCTGTGAACGAATGTGCGACAGCCATGCATGAGAGACACTTTGGATGTACCGTCGCCCGTTTCTCGACTAGGGACCTATCCGCATGTTACCTTAAAGAACTTTACCAGCGTACCACCTCACCCCTTCGCTCTTTCCCCCGCATATGTTTTGATTGGTGCGCTTCCGCATTCGCGACCAAATAGTTAACCAAATCACTTTCTTCCACATTTTTCCTTCCCCATTTTCCTTTGCCCATGAGAGTCGTTCTCCTGTCTGGAGGATAAAAGTCTGCATCCGCATTAAACCTCCTATCCCCTTTTATACAAGCCACCCGCCCCTGAGTGCGTTTGACTGCGGTAGGACCGCGAGTAACCGGAAATCCGTGGTTCGTACACCATGTGCCAGGCTGCTCTTTTGATGGTGTCTGCAAATATACAGTCATCAAGGTCCGTGCACAATCATCACAGTGAGATCGAGCAAGCGCGAGTGCTCCGTTAGTGCTCGGCCCGGACTCGTGTCCAATGAACCCGTCGACCGACGCGTTCATGGACATGAACGCGTCGGTCGCTGTGTACCTCCGATAAGGTTACACAAAGCAAGAGGTGGCTGTTCGCACGGGCCTTGATGTCCGGAGCTCAAAAACTGTTTACAGAATATCACTTGGCCGTTTAGTAAATCACCCAAGTTGCGTTTCCCGTCTCCAAACGATAACATAACGCGCCCACATGACCGGTTTTGTCGGGACGACAAAGGAGACAAATGTGCTGCCCAAAATGCTTCGGACGCTCGAGGCCCGACTCCAAAATATCCCACACGAATTCCACCGAGCTCCGAGAGCAGATAGACCCCTAGAATTATGTTAGGCGCTAATCCCACCTCCCTCTCTCTCTCTCTCTCTCTCTCTCTCTCTCGGTCTTTCTCCGTCTCTCTTTCTTTCTATCTTATAGGAGGAATCCCGATTTAAGAAGCCCTAGGCTCTCCGTAAAAGCCGCGCTTAATCTCCCTGCCTTGAACATCTCCACGGTCGCGGACGGGCTTACGCGAAACATCCCTGCGCTTCCGGAGATGATCCGTTATCGGATTAACGAGCAGATTAAGAACAATACTGTCGCTCCGGCATCGCGCTAGGACAACGGCAGCTGAGAGGAAATGAAACGGCCTTCCCCACACCCTCTTCTCAATTCCGCTTCCTCTTCTGACTGCCGCTGTTCTGCTCATTGCTCGAGGCTCGAGATGTTTTCGTGAAACATCGCCCATTAAACACAAAACGTTCTACTGTTCTTTTTTTTTTTTTTTTTTTTTTTTTTGTCTGAGACAAATTAACGCGTCATGCGAAGTGGCCTTTAACATTCACTTTGCTAAAGGCCGACCTGTGTTTTGTGGGTTAAAAAAAGCCGGAACATTTTCATCGCCACAAGCGCCGAAGCAGAGGAGCAACTGAGAAAGGGACAGCTTTCAAGCTTGGCTGACATGACGACGGAGTGATCTGCCGAAACGCCTCATGTATAAGCATGTTTTTCTTTCTACATATACATGCTCCGAACATGTGTGCAGGCAGTGTTTTGCGTGACCAATGCGGCGGGATCGTCATACGAGGAAGGAACTCACCCGAGGCATTAGTAGAGAGTTTTGAGAGCCGTTATTGCACATCCGAGAGGTACGATGGGCCTTCCGGTACCAACTGCGCATGGGCGAGCTACCTGCGGTAGCACATGCGCAGTTCGTAGCGGAGGCCCCATCGTATATCGTATCGGATGTGCAAAAACGGTTCCCTAAAACGGTTCCCTAAAACGATTCCATAAAACGGTTCCCTAAAACTCCTTATTGCCTGATGACTGTCTTTTGTAGGATGTATTGGCAGTGTGACCGCGGTCTCACACTTCGTGGGCCGTTTGCGAACTGAAGAGAAAGGAGTTCCCGTTGAACTTGTATAGTCAAAAAACTAGCTCTCCTTTTGCCGGCAAACAAATAGTGTTGTTTGTCGCACGTTACTCGGAGTGCACCGGCGAAGCTCTTTCATTCAAACAGTAAAAGCCAGATCAATGTTCGACTGTGCTATATAGGAAGCATGATGGCGGGTCTCCGGAAGACGCTTTTAGGGTGGCTTTTACCGCGGGTTTCCCGGAAGCCACCGATCGAAACAAACCCCTTCACTTCCTTCGGCTCTGTTTACCTCACGCACCAAGAGAAACCGCGCGCAACAAACGCAGGAACTAATCTAAACCTCCGAATATTGACTCCATATACTCCAATGCAGCCCTTATAGCCCAGGCGAATAATGCCGAATCACTGGGCCCTGGACTTCGTGCGTGGTGTTTCATAATGCGCAAAACAGTGATGCTCAATACGAGCACGAGCCCAGTGTAGATCATTTTGCTCTTTACAAAAACAGACAATTTCTGGCTACCCGAGTGGCTTCTGGTCCTTCCGTTTCGACAGGCATTCCGAGCTTGTTGATGTCAAAGTCCCTGGTACGACGAAGGCCTAGAGAAAACACGGGGTTGAGGGACTTAGCGAGGTTCTTTCGCTTTGCTATTTAACATCTAATACGGGGTCTGTCGTCTTACAGGAGTATTAAAAAGAACCTCCAACAAGTATCTAGATAACATGTCCTCTAGCCTACCATCTGGAGAACCGGAGATAAAATATTTCATGAACGGTAGACGAAGCGGTGCTATGGTACGAATTGTTTGTCCTCTTTTTTGACAGGAAATTCGCGGGGACGTAAATTGCAAACAACGCCTCCATTCGTGTTTTGTTTGCGTTAGAATTTATTGTTTCGGTGCAAAGAGCAGTCTTTCGTTTGGGCGGTCGTGGTTTGGTGTGGACTGGTTTGGACTGGACTGGACTGCACTGGAATGGACAGGACAGGACAGGACAGGACAGGACAGGACAGGACTGGACTGGACTGGACTGGACTGGACTGGACTGGACTGGACTGGACTGGGCTGGACTGGACTGGAGTGAACTGGTTCTGTGAAGCCTCAACGCGGTGCACGGTTCCTACCGCGTTTTTTTGCTGCGTTCATTCGCTGATTACGTCCACTTTCTCACCTAAAAGAGGGAAAGAGTCTCCTGGCACGCTTCCAATAACAAGCCGCGGGCGCGGGAGAGAGTGAGGAAGCTGCGGTTGCTGCATCTGAAACTGCCGACGCCCGGGAGAACAGACCGGCCCTCCTAACGCAACTGTATGCGGACCGTTGCGAGGTTGGAATTTCCATCCTTCGCTGAGTTGGAACCCCTCCGCTAAATGCAAACGGATTTTGTGAAGAATCAACGTAGCGACAGCAGCGATTTCGGCATAAATTTTTTAAAGGTCAATTTAAAGATGGCAGCGTGCAGAGGGCGACTGTAGGAATTATCCACTCATGGCCTTGAAATCCTCATCCGATAGCGACGTTTGAACTAACACCACCTATTCACATTGATCGCTTTCAGCGCGCTGCCATCGCGCTCCACTGGGCTGCGGAACGCGTACTGGGCATGCGCAGTGCTTTTCCTCTGTAAAATGTAAAACACCTCCCGTGCGTTCACGGACTGGGCATTATTGTGCCTGGGCGATAAGCACTGGGAAGGTATTTATACTTCGTTATCCGTAAATCAGAGCGCAGGCCACACTACGAGACGATGAGGTCAATCAGACTGTGCCAAAAACGTGACGTCACTGATTTTCTTTTTTTCTTTTTGTGCCTGTGCTATTTTTGGCTTCAGCTAATCAAGCGCACGCACAGTGGCATTCCGCTTTAGTTTGTGTGTATGGGTTTGCTTGTCTTCTAAAACCCCGACCGCGCTCTGCCTTGTGATAAAGCGAAGTTTTGGCAATTTTCGTCGCGTGTTTTTGAACCTACTTTCGCGGTTTCTTCTTTGGGCCGCCAGGCGCTATGAATATCTGGCTCGCTCAAAAAGACCGTTGAGCGTACTTGATGCCACTGTTTTCTATTATTGCCACCTGGTGCCGTTGACTCAGGTGGAGGCGCCAATAAACAGTCGGCCGTACTGTCTACCATATTGATAGCAGGCCCCGTAGAAAAGAGCGGTATCGGATGGCCTCCCCCCCCCCCCCCCCCCCCCCCACCTCTCCGTGAGGAGCAACGCCATTGGTCGCGCAAGCTATGACGTCAAACCAGTATTATAGGAGTAACCAAAAAGAAAAATAACCAAACGCGTTACTCGTCACTTGCAAATCAAAAAATTGCGCTACCGACCTTCGTTACCTCAAAATACAAGGAACGCGCTACCGTTACCGAGAAATCAGAACGCACGTTACTTTCGCTTTACTTTAAATTTTGCGTTACGTTGATGGCAACTGCGCTTTTCGAAACTAAAACAAGTTTCGTCAACATTAGTTTTTCTAATCTTAGAGGTGTTTGCGCGAGAGCAAAGGAAAAATTTTGAGGATAGCAGAGACACTGCAAGCATTTATTTACCTTGGCGCCCAAAAACACTAAAAACATTTAGGTGTAAATTTTAGGTCTTGGGAAAAAAGTGTATCGAGTAACGTAACCAACCACGTTAGCCGTTACTTCAAATGAGTAATGTAAGTACTTTATTTGTTACAATCTTAAAAACGTGACGAGCACTTTCCAAAAATGGTGATCCGTTACCTGTGACGCCGATACTTGTAACCCTAACGCCATGACTGTGTCAAACCAACACCTTTCAATCTGTTGCTAACACTCTCTCTTTTGTATGGCCTTGCTTCGGTGCCACCAACATTAACACGAGCAAGCAAGGTCAGTGCGGGCCGCTCATACAGAGCTATCGCTATTAGAAAAGTGGCATCGCTGTCGTTGATTTGTTCCTAGATTCTTTTACGTCATCATTATGAAGAGCGCTTTTCAGCGTTAAATATCCCGATCAGCAAACATGAAAACAGGTAGCGGAGCATAATAGTGTAGGCAACATTGCGAAAGAGAACAGACTTCCTCGCTTTTTCATCCAATATCTCTAACGAGCGTTCGCTGCAAACTTTTAGACCGTATTTTCCACTCGAATCTTGCCAACTTCTTTGAACTTAAACTCTTTTATTTTAACTAAGGTCAGGACGGCTTTCGGAAATCAATCTCGTGTGAATCGCAGCATTTATCTTTCATTCATAATCTGCATACCGTTCTGGACCATGGGTCACTGGTGGATTTCATATTCTTTGATTTTTCTGAAGCTTTCAATAAAGTTAGTTATCAATTATTACTTCTCAATCTAAGTAAGCGTAATATCGGTTCAAACATATTTAATTTGACTGAGTGTTTTTTCTCATCATCGCACTCAATTTGTAACAATCAATGGCTCTAATTCTTCTTTAACCCCCGTTAACTCAGGTTTTCCGTAAGGTTCAGTTCTAGCCCCATTACTCTTTTCCATATATGTTAAAGATCTGCTAGCCTGCATCTTCTCCTTTGTTTGTCTAATTGTCGGCAATTATGTAGTTTACCGAGAACTATTAACCGATAATGACATCATCCTTTTACAGTCTGATATAATCTTAATAGATAACTGATGCCGCACATGGCTAAGGGCACTAAACAAAACAACACCAAGTGCAAATCAATGCACGTTCCTGTCGTAACACAGTTTCGCGTCTTTACCTCCTTAAGAACATGCAATTTGAATTCGCGCATATATAAATACCTTGGTTTTCATATAGCGTCTGACCTGTCATGGAACATTTATATAGGGTGAGTAATTAACAATGCCAACCGGATGCTCGGCTTTCTAAGGATAAATTTTCGTTCTGTTCCCTCATCCCTTAAGCTCCTTCTCTATAAATCATTGGTTCGATCGAAGCTTGTGTATGCAGCCTCCGCCTGCGACCCCGGCATGGTGTACCTCAATTAGTCAATAGAACCCATTCAAAACAAATCTGCACGTTTTATTCTTTCTAACTATCATCGCACCTGTAGTGTACGTTTATGAAGTACCTATGCCTAATCTTGCTTTACGCAGACAGTTTTCTCGCTTGTCTCTTTCTTAAAGGGTTTACTATCATTCTATCCCGCGTGAAAACCTACTAAAAGCCCCGTCGGTTAGATCATCAACCTAAGGTTGGTGTGCTGCCTTGCAATACGAATGCATTTTCCTATTCGTTCATCCCTCGAACTTCCGGAGAATCGAATCCCCTTCCTCACCATACGGCAACCTCGTCTGACCCCATTGCTTTCAAAAATGCCCCGTCTTTCTTGTTGCTTTCTGATGTACCATAGGTGTTCATTTTTGCTGTTTTGTTCGTTTATGTGTTTTCACTCCCCTCTGTAATGTCTTTTGACCTTTAGAGTAAGTAAATGAATAAATTACTCAATAAGCAGATAGTCTAGTTAGGTGATGAATAATGGCGACTGACAGGACCGGCGGGTGCGTGTCTCCCGCCACAGACTCAGCTTAGGAATGAACGGAGTATCGGCCAAAACACAATTTACAAAAAGCCCGCGCTTGTCAACACACCAGTTGTCGGCACTGCGCGTGCTCAGAAACCAGGTTCGCCGGAGGCGAAGCATCTGCGCATGCGCAGTGCTGACACGAGCGTCACCGCAGTGCCGTGACGTCAGGGAGTTGAGTTGATCTATGCGGAGAGCAATTCGTCTGGTTCTTCCGCGGGAGTTGCGGTGAAGACAGAACCGCGCCGACCTCTCCTTGTCTGATTAAAAAAACATAGTAGGTTGACCGCAAATTATCTTGCATTGAGATCTACCCATCATTATTTTATCTTTTTTTTTTTTTTTAGAGCGCAGCTCTTAGGGGCCCGTTTCCAGCCTGAGCGGCGTCGGCGTCGCCGTTGGCGTCGCCGTCGGCGTCGGCGTCGGCGTAACCGCGGCCCTCCCTCTCCTCCTCCTCCTCCCCCTCCTCCTCCCCTCCTCCTCCTCTTCCTCCCCCACCTCCTCCTCCCCTCATTGTGTAGTATGGTCCGGGCGGGTCACGTGACCTCGGGGCGAGGGGGTCACATGTCCCGTTTCCAGCCTGTGCGGCGTCGGCGTCGGCGTTGGCGTCGGCGTCGGCGTCGCCCCTCCCCCTCCTCCTCCTCCCCCTCCGCTCCTCCTCCTCCCTCGCCAAGGTCACGTGACCCCGGAGGGTGACTCCCCTCCCCCCGCCGAAGTCACGTGACGGCCCGCCCAAGGTCATGTGATCCCGTCCCCTCGAGGTCACGTGGCCCCCCGGAGCTTGAAGGGGAGGAGCTTGAAGGACGAGGAGGTGGTAAAGGAGAGGGAGGGGGAGCAGGAGGGGAGGAGGACTAGCAGGCATGATCACGAGGGAGGAGGAGGAATATACCCTCCACTCCTCCTCCTCAAGAGCTGCGCTCCAATTCGGCGTTACAGGAAGTTGTAAACGGCTTTCACTTTTTGTTTCACTCGGCCAATAAGAGCTCGGCATTGTTCTGACGTCGCCGCAATTCCTGTGCAAGAAGCAGACGACTTGCTCTTCCCATAGTCACGGACAGCTGAAGAATCACAGGACGTGGCGAGTTCCGAACATCTAATTATCGCTCCGCGACCAATCAGATTGCGACATTGGCCGATAAGGACGTCTAAGAACCAATCACGAAGAAAGAATACATCCTTCTTGGGAGTACGCCCCAGCTCATAGCTGCGGCGCCAGTTTTCCGGGTCCGCCATTGCTTGGGCGCGCACTTTGAGCACGTATTGGACACGAGGGCCGCGACTCGGATCCAATCCGACGCTTCGTGCCCGAGAGATGGCGACCGCCAATGTTGCTTGACAAGATTTTGAAAAGAAAGTCTATTCTGAACGTTACGTCACGTGCCACCCCACGCGTTTAACTGTTCGAACGATTTCTTCCAGTCGAATTTCGATAAGGTTGCGGCATGGCGTGTTTCGACGTTGCTCGGTTGGTGGAAATGGATTCTATAGTCACAGAGAGCTTAAAGGGACACTGCCATAAAGAAGAAAAAGAAACCTTTTTTAAAAGCTTATTTAGGACAGTTATTTAAGAAAAGATTTCAACGAAAAAACAAAAATCGCGCAATATTTACGAGTTTAGACGCAATTTAGCCGGAGGTCATGGCCCGCTCACAAGCCCCACCCACAGTTCAGTAGCCCCGCCCATTACTACTGGACTGTCTTGGCTGTTGGACCGAACGCGCTAACATGCCTAGTTTCTCCCTTTTACGACATCCGGTGCGCCTAGCCTGGTATCTGACAACGCCTGCTAGTCGTGCGAGCAGACGCTCAGCAACCTCCGGCGTCGTCTGCTATTCCATCATCCGTCTATTGTCGTCTGCAATGCCCTTGAGACACCGACACGAAAGTTGCGCGTCGGCGTCCGTTTTCGCCTTCGGCCGTCTGCTCTTCCGCTTCCCTCTAAAACTTCTGCAACGCTCAGAATATGCAGCCATGAATGCGGCGTTCTAGAGTTCTATCGTTCCCGAGCTGCGGTCCAATACAAGTGTCTGTCAGCGTCTATCAATGTGTGCTAATAGCAACCGAGAGAACTAAAAATAAATGAACAAAATAAATACTGTTCTTTTTTTCTTTCACGTGGCATCTGCGATTAAGGTTAGTGAGCGCCATGACGCAGAATTAGACGTGACGTAAAAATATTCGCTTTGTTAGGCCAGGTGCACTGCAAATCTTGAGAGCTACTTGTATTTCGAAGAGAAATGACGGGAACATACCCGGACTAACTTGATACGAGCCAAACGCCCGATTGCCTCCAGCCAAAATAGCTCTCAAATTATTGCGCGCGTAGGTATCTTCTCGGTATTAAAACCATGTTTGTAATCATGAAGGTTGCACAGTTCACAAAGCAGCGCGGCCACTTTTACAAAAACGAAGCTCTTCATACATAATCAGCACGTGCAAACGAACAAATCAAGCGAGATCGAACAACTTAGTTAACGAGGTAGAGGGGCTTGGAGTAATAAACAGGAAGTTCGAAAGTGCCCCCCCCCCCCCCGGGTTGCCGCCATGTTGTACGCAAATCTGACTGATTGTCACGTGACCTCACAAGAGCCGTGACGTCACCGGTAAAATGGCAGCGCCCTGAGCTGGTCGATCCGAGATTGTTCAGAGATCAGTGGTTTGTTCGGTGCGTGGTTGGCGCGGTAGTCGTGATGTGCCGCTGCTTGCCGACGATTTCGGGCTTCTTCGTGCTCTCTGACGCAGGTATAACGGGAAGACGCGAAGGAATGAGCCTTTATACCCTGTTCGCGGAAGATCGCTCTTGATATTGGCACCTTTGAGACAGCGTCCGGTCGTATCGGCGTAGCGGTGCTCAGATTCCCGGACGTGTCTGAGAATCGTGAAATTCCTGCAAGTGGGTAGCATGCATCGCTTTGGCTCCATTTTGGTCGGTTTCCCTTGCTGCATACCCGACCCAGGGCAATAACACGGAGCCAACGGTTTCGAACACAAGAAACTAAATTAAATTGAACAAGGACTTGACGATAAATGACACTAACTTTAAAACAATGTGTCACCGGCGGAGCTTGAGTCCAGGCACCGACTGCCTGAGCGCCGCCTCTGATCAACCTTATGAACGCGGCGCACGCGATGTGCGCGTGACCGGCTCGACTCCGCCACCCATGTCCCGTTGTCGGGCAACTCGGCTGAGGAGCTACCATGATGCACACAGGGTGAAGGGTTAAGGGTAAAGTACCCAGCCCCTCCAGCACAATATACAATGGCAGCCTAGTATGCCCTGGAACTTTCCAGAATAGTCAAGATTAATAAAAGAAAGTACTGGAGAAAGCATGCGTGACATTATTACAAAACTGACAGAGGATAGTTTATCCTGACCAGTAAAGAAGCTGCATTACTTTAGACGTGTTCTGTTCGAATAAGTCAACCCCTTCGGTATTTTGACGACTGCCGTGGACGAACTGAACTGAAAAAGATGTTGGTCACAGTTCTTGCAATGAACCGCTGCAGACTGTCGCCGTAAAGTGGCGTAAACTGGTAAGCTGGGTAGGTAGCACGCGCCCCAGTGATACATGCGCGATGAAATGTACATACAACTTGCTATTCGCGTAACGAGTGTTGAAGAAACATTTTTCTCGACAAAAAAGTGCGGCAGACCAGCGGATTTGATACCAACTGCAACGCCTCTGCTCCGTGAAAGTGCACGTCTATGCCAGAACGATTTAGGAAGCAGAACAGCATCATCTAGAGCGGCACGGGAACTACCAGCTTCAAGGCAGCTCCTTGGTGCGCCAGCACCCAAAGTGAGCCTACGGTCATTTGAACTAAGCGGCACAACGATTGCACATTGCCAAGCACGGCTCACGCAATTTTTGTAGCTAAACTGGGTAACCAAATACATTGCACACGCTTCACTGCAGTCCTCAAACATTCCGATGGTCAACAAGAGCACAAAAACGTCGCGTTGAAATTCATCCTAGCGATATCCGAATCAATCTGAGGTCCGAGCAACGTAGGACCGATTGTCTCTTTCGCCGAAATATATACGTCGACCGCCAGCGAAATGCGCACCGTTCTCCATATTTCCACGTCATACCTACGTGAGACCACGCTGAACTCTGAAGTCGCTTTCGACTGGCTTCATATGACGGGTGCCGCATCTGAAATCAACTCACTCGTCTAGATGACAACAAACAACGCATCCGACAAGCACGGCCAACGCTCCGGCCCCGACGTCGCGTATTTGGTTTGGTCACATTCGCATTATAATGGCAGCTGCCCGGTGGGGGATTACTTCTCTCTAGCGGACCGGAACCCCGGTTTATCGCTCTAAGCCCCTCCACCTCGTTGAACATAGTCGATGTGAGACGCTTGGCTTAAGCGCGAAACACATGTACGATGAAACCGTCCGATCCGACCACGCAATACGACGGTCGGAGGCGAGGGTTTTCAACGCTCTGCGATGCTACGAAAACCCTCGCCCCCCCAAGGTCATTCCGGCAGTCCGCACGTCGGATCGGAAGGTTTCGTCGTACGTGTGTTTCGCACTTTGGTCCAGTCCTGCTACGAAAACAAGCACCCGCACAGCACATCCGAAGGCGCGACAGTTGTTTGCGACAGTTGTTTGCTGTTGCGACAGTTGTTTGCTGCAACCGAGGTCGGTTAAGACCTTCCTCTAAACACCTCGATGAACGCAGAACGACTCGCACTCATAAAAACAAACGAGGTCAACGAGCTTTTCTCGTTGAGCGCACCGCAAACACCGACAGCCATGTTTCTTATCGTCTGGAACCGAAACGGAAAGGCAATCTTGGGATATCTTTGAAAACTATAATGACTTTATTTATATGATTTGTTTCTCAGACATACAAAAATAGTCGAGGAAAATACTATTACGGCACGGGGATACAAATTTACAACCAACCTTGCACACGTCAATCATCTCTCCAGCCAATCAGAGATATTAGCACCTTGTAAGCACATGGAGCGAATTCCGCAGTGATACTGTCGGCAAAGCAAACTACAAGAAGGGAATTACTGCGTTTCTTTTCAAGGAGTGTCAGTTGGGATGAGTGCGTAAACAAAATATAAAATTGACATGAGAATTTATGGAAGCCGCGTGGAAATACAAACAAGGGAATTTGTGGTTCATGATGTAGTGAGGCAGAATTTAGGAAGAAGGATGGATTTCAGGAAGACACTCTTACTCCGAGAAAGAGCCCTTGGCAATTGTCACACATCCGTGGAAAATTTGTTTCGCTTCCACATAGAACTGACTCAGACATTTGGCATAAGTTTTCCCACGTAGTCTTAAAAAACTTAAATAAACCATTTATAAAAATGTTACTTTTAATGAATTGCAAACGTCTAAAATATATGCAACGCGTACTCTTCACACGCTAAAATGATTGACAGGATAAAAACGACCGGTGGGTCCGTCAGTTATTCGCCCCATACACATTGTCGAACCGGAACCGAACCGAACTAAAAACCGGAACCGGACCGCTATTTTTAGCCGAACCGGAACTGAAGATAACTGCAACCGGTTCAAAACGGTTTACGGCATTTTTTTAATCTTTTGTTAGATTCACCAAATTAATATTTCAGAATAAAAAATGGGCAGCAGTATTTCTATTCATTGATGAAATCGTCATATACAGTATTGCTCTGTATGAGAAATCGTGGGTTTTTCGTGGCACTTTTGTATTGCCAAAATTATTAATCATCTGTTACGTGGTCCCGGGACGTCACGTAGTCAAGATATGCTGTAGAGTAATGCCACGTCACGTGACCCATTGACGCCACGTGACGTATTTATGTTACTCAATGCGTCAGGTCGGTTTGAATTGAGAGCGTCACTAGATTCATTCCCGTTGAAGGGTACGTACCTGGGCTATTTGGTGATCCATTATCCCGAGGGTAAAAGCGCCAAAAACAACGGACAAGTAAAAGAAACGAGCAACACAGAGAACTACTTGCAACTGAAGTTTATTCTCGGAAAACATACACACACACACACACACCACACACACACACACACACGCACACACACACACACACACATATATATATATATATATATATATATACCGGGTGTTTTTGCGAAGACTCAAAAATCCTATAAATTAGGGTGATTGAAAAAAGAAGAAACTCTCTTCGGGAACAAACTACCAGCCACGGCGCACGTCAGGAATTGCCAAAAACCTACTAATTAGCCAGATAATTAATTAAAACTTGTTAATTAACTTTTTCATTAAGGAAAATAGACATATGGTTCCAATTAGAAAGTTGCTGAGCGTTATCGAAAACCACTAAATCAGTCATTTTCAGAAAGACTTTGAGCGCGTGAGACGAGTAGTAGCGCACTAAAGTTACCACTCGTGGAACAGGTACAAGGCTAGCGGTTGCGGTAAGGCGCCCGCGCGATTTTTCCGCCTCTTATCTAGCCCCAGCCTTGTACCTGCTCCACGAGTGGTAATTTTAGTGCGCTACTACTCTTCTCAAGCGCTTAAAGTCTTTCTGAAAATGTCTGATTTAGTGGTTTTCAATAACGCTCAGCAACTTTCTAATTGGAACATATGCCTATTTCCACTAATTAAAAGTTAATTAACAAGTTTTAATTAATTACTTGGCTAATTAGTTGGTTTTCGGCAATTCCTGACGTCCGCCCTGGCTGGTAGTTTGTTCCCGAAGAGAGTTTTTTCCTTTTTTCAATCACCCTAATCTTTAGGATTTCTGAAAGTCTTCGCAAGAACACCCGGTATATATATATATATATATATATATATACCGTGCAATCACGACGTGTACGAGAGGAATGCGACATCATCTAATCAGGGCTTGTCTATCTGTATCTACTTTACGAAAGACTCTAAAAACGCCACCTCAGAGCCAAACAGGGCTATCGATGGAGCGCTGACACACCGTTGTTGACACCATGACTTCACAGGACATCACGGCTTCGCACCGCGAGTCACGTGGAACACACTCGATTGTCTTCAGTCCAAGCCGAGTGCTCGGGTTCATGACAATCAGCATCACCAAACACTAGGGTCATGGTTCGCATTCAGTCAAAGATGAGAATAGCCGAAATTGAACAATGTCTGAAGCTCAGCCAATGCTTTATCCTTTGCCAACTCCAGCGCACGATTATTGTGAGCACTGAGTGTATATGGTTAGCTTCAGATCACGTGGCCGCTTGTTCAAATTGGGAGTTGAGTAGAGGAAAGCTATGTCTTTCCTTTGTTTTTTATGTGTTTGCCCTTGCGTGGAGAGGAGCACTAATCGGTGTTTTCGCAAGTTATAAACGTCAGGAATTAGTTCTTTGCGGTATTTAATGAAAGTACAAACATGGTTACACGACCCATTTTGCATGTAAACATTGGCGCCTGAAGAAGCTGTGCCTGAGAATAGAACGATCGGAAGGACTAAATGTGATTCATCGATCCGCCGTTACATAGAACAACTAGTGTGTACGGCAGGGACACTGAAGACAACATCAATTTCAAACTTTTGTGGCACAGGCCTTTCAATTTTGAGTTTTTATTTCAAAACTGGTTCACTGCTACCTTTTTCTTCTTTTTTTTTGTCTCTTTTACGTTCATTTGTGAAATAAAGTTGTAGTTGTCTTTTTATGAGATCTTCATACCCAGCACTTTCCAGTCTCACTCTCTTTTTACAGAATGATTTATCCAAAGGACACATAAATTCTTCATGGCATTTATAAAAAAAAAAAAGCTTGATCACTCTAGCTTTAACGTATTTTGCGAGACAAACTTTTCTTTTTTATAAGATGTTTGGCATTTTCTTTCCCGTATTCCTTACGAAAACCTCCATCGACATGCACACGCAAATCTATTAACTGTTGGATCGTATCATCAGGCTATCCTACGGTGAACCTTAGTTCTGCACTTGCTGTCCTCGCCGATGTTTGCAAGGCCTGTGATTCACTATCCCGAAAAGAACAAATAAAGGTATCATCGCCCTACTAAGCAATCATTCAAAGCCCCTTCGTCTAAGTTGTCAGTTATTGTACTGTTTAATGCAGTAAGATAACTTTCTGCCAGTATTGGAGCCACGGATTATCTTATAGAGTCTGCACCTTTTGGTGTGCATTTCTGACCGCTTTATTCTACTACTGTTGCTTGGAGGTATAGGTCTAAAATATAAATAAAAGAGTCAACTGCAAAGCCCGTCTGATCGAAAGTTAACCAAATCAAAACTCCAATCTATGTCTAACTCTCTACATCAAGCGAATCTTCTCCAACGAGTACTAAACATCTTTTATGCCCATTGACATGACCGAACACTGTTTTCCGGGAAAACCTTCCAGAGCCTCCATCAGCTCTTCTGAATTAGTGAGCGTTATACTTTTGTTTTTCCTGATGCACTACATTCAGCCCATGTTGTATAAACTTAGGCACTATACACTGCCAGGTTCCGTTTTCGTTATTGCTGTGTGGAGGGGCTTGTTATCCTTGAAAAAGAACGTCAGACTTATGCCGAACTATTTCGCTTCGTCATCTACATCAAAAGGGAAGCCGTCCTCTTCCTGAAGAATTGTGACAACACGTTTTCTAAATTTACTAATGTTAACCCACCCCCCTTTAATGAATAAGGAGTCTAGAACTTCTACCATTTATCTTTCAAAACTCAATGCCGGAGTTAATGATCTCAAACTTCCGGGATTTGTCGATTTGTAATAGTTCGAGCGTATTATCTTTAAATTCTTATTTCGCCTGTCTGTCGCGCTTTATGCGTATTAAGAATATTGTTGAATCTCTGTGTATTTCGTTTTGCAGTAAGGCATCGTGTATAGCAGTGGTTCTCAAATAGGAGTCCACGGACCCTTTGGGGTCCGCGAAGGCATTCTAGGAGTCCGCGAAGCCCTGCCACATCACTCAAGCCCAGCAATAAAAGTTGTCTTTTTTCAGATCGAGAAGGAATTTTCCCATTTTCGGGCGAGTTTTCTTGTGTGTATGTTCATTAGAGAAGTCTACTTCACATTAGCCCTTAGTGAAATCCATTTATTATATCAATATTATATTTAACCTATACCTTCTTCTTCCCATCACCGCGAACGGGCTCCTCCATCATCTCCGCCGATCCACAAGGGGTCCGCGAAACATCGATGGTTGAGAACCACTGGTGTATAGGATTCTTTTGAAGAATGCTCCATTTATTATATTTCTGTTTCTGCACATTTCGTGTATTATCCTTCAAATCTATAAAGCGGGCATAGTGTCCTTCTCGGCATACACGGCGACCCGGTGTTTCACACTGTCAATCAGCAAACAAAAAAAACAGGTTCCCGCAGATCGGATAGCCAAACTGGAATATTTTCCAGTATTGTATTCCCCTGTCGGGTCTTAATCGGTTATGTGAAATCATACATTCAAATTCAATAACGATAATAAAAATATATTTAATTACTTAATGAAAATTTGACAACATAAATAAAGATATACCTCTTTATTTACCTTAAAGATAAGCCTTAACGATATACATCATAACTAAAGCACCCCCAAATTATCTTAAATATGCTCTGCAAATTTTTTCGGGCATTTTTATACGCGATAGACATGTATAAATGATTTGGGAGAGCCTTAACCAAATGTCTAATTTTTAATCTGATTAAAATTGCTATGTTTTCTTTCTAAAACATATAGCAATCTTTCGTTGCCTATGTTATGTTATGAACAGCAATTTTATATCTGTGCGCGTATGCCGGAACTATGACGATTACTCACGCAGACCGTTAGAAAGTGACCAATTAAGTAGCTGCCATGCTGAGTAGAGTATGACATAGTTAATTATTTGTTTTATTTAACAAAAAATAATCAATTAGCCGAGATAACGCTTATTTGTATTGAATAGACTTGCATCTTGTCAAGAAAATACCTCAACAGCCAAGTTGTGCCAGTCTATTCGGTTTAAGAAAATGTTCACTTGGGTACGCGTTATTTTAGACCAGATTCCATCTGGTTACGAAGATGCAAATTTATTAGAGGGAACATTTTTTATTACTCCTTTCTGCATGATTCTTCGCCTACCGATGTCAAGCAGTTGTGTGAGTGTAACCAATGTTGGCTAGGAAAACAAGCATTGTGATCGCCCCTCAGTGTTTTTATAAAAGGTAGACTAAAATGACTTGTCCTAAAACATTTTTAAAATAATGCTTTTACCTCAATTGAGCTGACGTTATATATGTTGTGTAACGAATTTTGTAATCTATATTTCACGATATATATATGGCAACGATGTGCGCATTCCATCATTTGATAAACTAATTTTTACCTTAATCCAAGCACACATACGATTCAACTTTTAAGACTGCGATGCAAAGTTGTACCAATCACGGATATTTTTGGTAACCTACCTCACTTCATGACACTCTTTTGATTCAGGTAAAATATATGTGACTGTGGTAAACAAATGGGCTTTGAGTCGTATAAACACAACACTTTGTATATTAGTATAGACTTGCACTGAGTGCTTAGTCAAAATTAAATAACGCAAATTCTTATCTTTGGTACCCGAAAATAGAAGTGCATTGTTTGAACGATAAATAACTGTACAGTATAGTTGCTCGTTTCAAGGCGGATATATTGCCTATAACCAAAACAACGCTGAAAATATATAATTCATTTAGCGGTTCAAACCGGTTCGAACCCGGTCGAACCGTTATTTCGGTTCCCCGAAACTGAACCAGAACTGAATCGAAAGCCGTGAACTCGAACCCGAACCTGAACCGATCCGATACAACTTGCGCTTCAACACCCTGTCTATAAAGCGGGAGCTTCCTACCTTCGATAACTCTTTGGTGTCTCGTTAGCGTCAAAAGCACGACGGAAGGCAGACAGCGCAAGCTGAAGGCCTGGCATTCGAGCGACACACACTACCGTTCGAATATTGCGACTATAGACGAAAATTGTACGCTCAGAAAGCTGGCCAAAGGAAAGAGAAAGGGCACGGCCACCGCAGCAGTGGCCGCCACCACTCACCAAAACTGCACCGTCAAATATTCCCCTCGTTGTTATAAGGATACGTACCAAAGAAATTCAAACATTCACATATTTAAATCATCGACCATGCAAAAAATAAAAGAAAACTGCATTGTTTTAAGGCCGGATATTGGCGGAAAATAATGTTTTATATTGACTCCGCAAACAGGCCAACAGGCGCGCGCTGCATTTTTTTTTTTCTTGTTTTTGTTATATTGAATACGTCCTTGAAGAACCCATCGGAAAACACCATTTCGATCACAAAGAGCTAAAACCTTCACCTTCGACGACCTTTAAACGGATTTGCGGACTCGTCCTTAAAAAAGCTTTGATAGCTCTCATCACGGAGCATTATTCGTGGCTTGGGATATGCGCCGAGAAACTGTGAGAGAGGAGGAGACCAGAGCACGTTGTGACGTCAGAACGCCGAGCTCTGGTCGGAATGATTAGTGGGTGGGCATAAAGCTAGCAGCCTTTGTCTCCACTGCTCTAGTCGAACGCGTTAGAACCCGGAACGCCAGCTTCCGGCGTATGGCTCCCGCCTTCGGACGCGTTCGATGAGTGGACTGGAGGCAAAGGCAGCCAGCTTTAGGCCTACCCACTAATCCTTCCAATCAGAGCTCGGCGTTCTCACGTCCCCTCTCGCTCTCGTAACCTTCTCTCCCTCGATTTCTCGGCGGATTGGCCAGGAGACATGTTCGCGAACGCGACCAATCCGCGTTCCGCAAATGCGATTCTTTCATTGGTTGAACGTCACTTCCGGCTCAAAATATCACCAGACGGCATGTTGGAGAATTGATGCCCCATGCCTTTTCCTGCACGAAAGAAAAAAGTTTTAAAATAGCTCGATTTTTTTTTCTTTTTGTGATTGACTGCGGTGCACCGTCTGGTATTTGATTTTCATGAGTACCGATCTTTATTTGAAGTGCAGGCGTGCTTGCTTTCGACAGATCAGCTCGTCGGTGGCCGAAGTGGTCCCGGTAGGTACCGCCGGGAGTACTTTGAAAGGAGAGCAACATAGTAGGCATGGATTAGTCTTTCACTGTAGCTGTAGCTAAAACAATTCTTGATTTTTTACCACTGGGTGTATTTTGAAGATGGCAGATTGATCAATCAATTTGTCCGATCAGCGATAACAATGCACAAGAAAATTTCCAGCGAATGTCCGGTATACAGTTTAATTAAAACATTTTTATTTCTCTAATCCCCACCGTACTAGAAGAAAAACAACATTTTTTTCTCTTAAAAAAATTGTTTGATTTTTCTTCCTAGTTTTAACTTGATTGCAATAGGACATTACTTTTCTAGCTTTTCGTTAATCTCTTTTTGCGTTCCGATTTTGTTGATTTAGGGCGTTACGTGGCTGACGAAGTATAACGTAGAAATCAATCTCGTTAACACTCTGATTTGCTCACGCCTGATACATATTCTGCGACTTTACCTGCGTTTTCGCTGTTGCGGCTTCGCTCCTGCGGCAATAACAGCGCTGTTGAAGCTGCGGTGCTTGACGTCGGAACTGCGTAATCGGAGGTAATATTCCGCCATGTGAATCAAACTCCAAAAGAGCACCTCTTTTTGTTCGTTCTAAGCCTTATATACATTTTTTTGCTCCATGATTCATTAATTTAAATTAAAAACTGGATACGCATAAAAACTCATCACATTACGGACAAACGGTGAATAAATATGTATTTTCTGCTCAGTTACCTCCGTCACTGCAGTATATGTGTCACGGACCCGAATCCAGATATCCCCCGACACTTTGCGTGTGACCAAGCCCATGCCGACTTACCCTCACAGCTAGTTAATTCGGCCTTAGCCTTTTGACTTAAGCGTACGGACTGATGTAACTTCCCCCTTCTTATTATAGGGAAAGGGTCATCGTTCACATAGGTGACCTTGAACCTTTGGGCTGTGTGGGACCGAAAGAATGGGCTCTCCGCTTGTCGGTTACTATAGACCAACATTATTAGGTTAGCTCAGCGAAAGAACTGCTCATGAGCGCTGCATGCACGAGCAGCAGTTCCCTTCACTCACCGCGACTCGACTCCCGTCTTTCGATGGTAACTGCAGTGCATTCTATGAAACACGGACGTTTCTAAGCGCAGCGTCTAGATGGCGTTCCACCGTACACTATGAAACACGCAGTTATGAAATGAAAATCTAGATGGCGCTCCAAACGACGGGAGGCGGACTGAAGTGAATGGGGGCCGGGGGGGGGGGGGGGGGGGGGAGGGTGTCCCCTTCCGCCAGAGTTCCGCAACTGGGGTGATCTAGTAACGTTGCTATGTGGAGCACAAGTTCGTCTGCTTCTTTTGCAGGGGTTGTGGTGACGTCAGAACGCCGAGCTCTGCCTGGCTCTGATAGGAGGATAGTGAGTAGACCTCAAAGCGAGCTACCTTGAGGTCTACCCACTATCCTCCAATCAGAGCCAGTCAGAGTTCAGCGTTCTGACGTCACCACAACGTCTGCAAAAGAAGCAGACGAGCTTGAGGTCGGCATAGACCAACTCAACTTTGACGTCACGCCAGTGCGGTGGCGCTGCGGTTGGCATTGCGCATGTGCAGATGGCTCGGTCGAATCTGGTTTCTTCGCACGCGTATTCCCCGGAACGGTTTGTACGAACACGGGCTAGTTCGTAAACAGTCCGGTGTCACCGTAACGATCCGGCCTAATCAATCAAACACCGACAAAAATGCTTCGTAACGGCGCTTGTCGTTTTTATACGTTTGTTCTACCCGGCTAAACCAATCCCGCATATGAAAAACAAAAAGCACAGGATTCCTCTGCGTTCACTGTGCGTGATTCAGCATTGAATAGTAAACGCACAATGACGGCGAGAGCCATGATACTCAACAGAGCTTCGGCGCATGCTCGGAAGGTGTAGCTATGCGGGTTTTCTCAAAGCATCGTGCCTTGCATTCGTAACATATTTTTATAAAGTTGTTCTTGATTATTCATGGTATATAAGATAGATAACAAACGTTTAACTCAAATTCTAACTGATGCTCGGAATAATATTAACGTATACATCAGGCGGTTTCGTCGTTCACGATATTACACCTAAATGTAGTAGACATTCTTAATCGTTTTTGCGATATAAACATTTGGTGGATTTGTTTATTTATGAATTTAGAAACCGTGCACTATGCTCGGCCTTATATTTGCAGTCATTCGAGTGCTTCAACACGTGTTTTAAAGCATACGATTAAAATAATTTATTTTAATTATTTCAACCGAAAGTTCGGGACTGTGACGAAATATGTCACAGGCAGCTTGAGTGTGCCTTGGGCTCGCATTATGTGATGCCATAGAAAAAGCCATCTACATGAACAGCACCCGAGTTCAGCATTGTTGATTCCAGATCGCATCAGTTTTAACGAAGGCATGACTACACAGGCTCATGAAGCGGTGCCTTGCATTCGACTTCAGCCAAGCGTATGAGAGGTCACATCTCTGAAGCCCTTTAATTTCATTTGGCAAAGTTTACGCAAAGACGAAATTTCGGACTTGACTCGATGGGCCTGTCACTTATCTCATATGCAGAGTACGTCGTGATCAAATCTAGGTAAAAGAAGTAGTTCCCAACGCCAACGTCGTGGAATGCTTTTAATATCTACCTTAAAAAGGGCCGAGAGCTAAAGAAATGTCCCACCCGACCTAGGACGGACCATTGAAATATTTCTCCAGTACTTCATTTAAAAAAAAAAAAACCCGAAACAATGTCACTTTTTTTTTAATGAGTGCTTATTATAGATTTCTTCATCGCTTATCACTCAAGCGAAAAATGCTGAGTCACCGAGCTGTGGACGCATTCGCGGTGTCTGATATAGCCGCACAAGAGGTACAGCGCATAATTAGAAGGCGTTCCACAGCCCTGCAGACAAAGATGGCAGAACACAGACGGTGATTTTTGGAAAGGTTTATTGGAGACATTTCTAGTCTGAAGTTTTTCAAGACATTAGTGTCCGCAAAAATTAGGCAGTGAGCAGGGAACGTTCGACTTCACGCGTTTTCCCTGATTCAACAGGTTTTTTATTCACGTTGTGAACCTGCTTGCCATACATCTTCACATAAGTGTTCTCTATAGATTCTTTTTTTTTTAAACCACGCTTAGTGGGTACGGCCGTAGGTGATGGATATCCTCCTTGTGCACCATATATTGTTTCGCCGCTAAACCCGGTAACTGAAATCAACGACGAACACGACTAGATCCGTCGTAAAGTGTTCGCGAAAAAGTCCGCGATTGTGACTCAAAACTTCATTTTGGTTCGCGTGGTGGCTGACTACCACTGTTTTATTGGTTGTGTGTTGTTTCCAACGTTACTAAAACACTCAGTTGGGAAACGCGCTGTCGAAACCTGGGCCGCTGGCGTCCACCGAGACCGAGCTAAATGCGACAACAGCGCCACTCTTTATCATTTGTCTGTACTGTGGTCACCTTGAGCTTTTTGAAAGCCTGTTTTTGCGTAAAAACAAACGAAAAAGACTCTTTTTGTATGAAATTTATTGGAGTTTAGTACCAAAAGAGGGGCGCTTTATGTTTTTAAAATCTTAAGTTTGCAGGGTTTTGCGGCACAATTAATATTGTTTTTATACAACCATGCCTCAGCGGTCCTTTCAGGTAGCACGTCCCGCCCTAGGTGCATTTTAACTTCGGTAGCTCAGCGCGGCGCGTCCGCCGGGGAGACGGGGTGGCACCCCTGTAACCTCTACCGCTATATCCGTTCTTAAAGCCAAAATGGAAGTCACGTGCAGTTCCTCGAGTGGCCGCTGCGGGAGAAATGGTGTCGTTGTGTTCGTCATTAGCTCGGTGCTCGGAGACAGTTTGGGGCCACTTTTTCAAAGCTGTCTCTACGGGAGTTTCCCAACTGAGTGTTTTAGTAACGTTGGTTATGTCGAACACATTTTTTCCCAAAATTAGACGAAAACCACATAAAACGTAGACGCAGCCGCGAGCGCGCTGAAACCGAAACCAACCAAATCGAAGCCATCCAGAGGCGGCGGTTGAGTCAGCTCCTCTATCCGCCGGTCGGATAACTACTGAAATTGAAAGGTCTATAGTCAGACACAACATAAGAAAGATAGTGCGAGGGGGAAATGAGGGTGGAAACTAAGAAAGCTGAATTCGAGCGGAGCGACCACCTTTCCACAACGGCTTTTTTTGTGCGCACCCTCTCCAGCTTTGCACTTTCTTTTTAGGGCGCGTTTTGTAGCATTTTGCGTGGTCAAATTCACGCGCTGTCTTCGAGGAATGGCCGCTTATAGCGCACACAAGACGTAATTTATTCTTTAAAAAAAAAGAATTGAAGCGTAAATATATATTTTTTTTTTAATATACCCTGACCGGAAGTGTGTCAAGGCTACCCGATGGCGGCGCCAGTGAGTTTGTTGACGCGTAAAATGGGGAGCGCCCGTCCACTGTTGTGGGTTTTAAGGCTTAAAGTAGAAGGCGTTGCAGCGTGATTTCACAACCGGCATGCGTATAAATTGATCGCAAGACGAGCTAAAAATAACTCGTCTACGTTTCTGGGCGTGGAGGGGGGGGGGGGGGGGGTAATCAAAGAATATCTGAAGTCAAATTACTTTTAGAAACGGTGTAGCACGCACACATGTTTCATTCCTTTTCGGATTTGTCACAAAAGTGTTCGTATATCAGTCTAGCTTGTCAGCATTTCTTTGAAAATTAGGTATAAAGACTTATCGAATAATATTCGGCTATCACGTTTCTCGTTTGTTCTTTCCACTCTCCCTTTGATCGGTATTGGGGAAGGATAATAACCACTAAGTTATGCGCGATAAAGACAAACTCAAATTATAAATTTTGTGTTCATACACGCGCAGGCGAAGGTAACATGGTGCACGTGCTGCCTTTCAGTGAAAGCGTGTTTTTTTTTTTTCGTAACCAGCAATTATTGTTGGTAGCTGCTGTCAGCTAACACATGTTGACTGCTATCTGTTAGTAACGTCGGCAAGATAAAAAGAAATGAATATCCAATTACGAGGTGCGATATGCAGATAAGTCGCAAAGCCCCAAAACCTATTTTCCCCCGGATTATACCGGGAAAAACGAAACTAATTAATCCTCTTTACACACAATCTGAAAACAAACGAAATAACAATATACTAAACAAAAAGAAACTTCGCTCCGAACGACTTGATTACTCGTGACGTCACGCAGGGCACGTTACGTCACGTCACAGTGCTTTTGTCTTGTCTCGCGGAATTTTCCCTCCACTGACCGCTCCGCCATCATACCCCACAACAGCGCCAGAAAGATGCTCGTAAAAAAACAAAGACAATAAAAAAAAAAAACAATCGAAGCGGCAACTAAAAGAAAAACAATAAATAAAGAAGGAGCGAATGCAGCAAGCGAGGCGAAATACCCGTACCCCCAAAACGACCTCGACCGGGTGGCACCTTTCAAGGGCCCACTGCGCACGCGCGTCCCTTTCCCCTTTTCCCCATTTGTGAACCTCCTCTCCCATGACAATGGCGCGCGCTGCGCGCGTCCCCATGAGGGAATCGGTATATCTAGGAATTAAAGGGAAGCGCTCGGACGGGCATAGATACGTTTTTTTATTCTTTTATAAGATGCGCCCGTTTTAGTTTTCAGTCTTTTGGAATATTTCTTTTTTTCTTTTTTCGTCTTCCTGGGGTCACGGTTAAATAGATACCGCATCAGCAGGCGGTAAGTTTTCTTCGGTTCGTCGGTATTTCTTTTGTGGCTACATTTTATGCAGCATCGAGTTGGAGAAAATACAAAAAAAAAAGAAGGTAGAAAAACGTTTTACGGTTGAGAGAAATCCTTTCTCGTGGCGTCGATTCTAGGGCGTAAACTCTCCAAAATATCACTTCCTGGAAAATAAACCACGCGGAAAGCGAATATTCTCTCGTTTCAACTTGATGAATAAGAACGAAACCTTGCAGCGTCTCTATCTGCCACGAAAAATAAATGCATTTAGAACGGAATGAAATAGCTGCTCACAACTTGAAGGTATGTGTATACTACAGGGAACTAAAATATTCCATTTCACGTTGTGCATTCGGGAAGACGCTCTTTATCAGAAGGAACCATGATGTCCATACTAAGCCAGTAGCTTGCATTGTACGTGGCGATAGTGCACAGGCCTATTCAAACTAATCGAAACTAAAAAAATAAACGAACTAGTTTTTTTTTCTATCCCAATTTTGCGAAAACCAGCCACTAGGTACAAAAGAAAACATATTGCCCTTGTATTTATTTTTGTTTGCGAGCATCGATATTTGCTAATAACATTACGCAGATGGCGACCTATTTCCGATCCCTAACCTTTTAGCTTGTCAGTTTGAATACGGTTCAAAATTGGGGAAGAGAAGACGAGAACAACGACCTCTGATTGGTGTTCTGACACCAACCAAGATCGGTAGAACTTGGGCCGATAACATTTAGGCGTCTCGCTGACACGCGCAACCGGAGCACGACGGCAGGCGACGGGAACTTGTCGGAGCCTGAGCTGCTCCTGCAAAGACTCTTGTTGCAGCTTAGTCTATAAACAAATAGGAACTCATATACAGTAAACAAATTAATCGAACATATGTAGACCGCACTCGTTACGTATACGGCATAGACTGAAAATAAAACAAAAAACATCTAGGTTGTAGTGACCGAAGAAGCCCCGGGAAACCGTATTTTGAGTGTAAACCGGATTTCTATCGTTAACGTGGGTCCTCATTCATCGCTGTTTCCGGCAGTAACACGGGCAGTTATTATTAAAGTTTTGATTCCTGTACACAGCGTCGTTGTAGCAGGATTCGTAAGGTGCGTTTCGTCTGGTAATGCATCTGAGTGTTGCTGCGATAATGCAGCGCGTAGCTTGAGAGACAAAATATGACAGTACGTGACCCATCAAAAGCCACGCAGCCACTTGTAAGAGAATACAAAACACGTGCTCGTAAAAAAAATGGAGTTAGCACGCACGGAGATATAGCTCATGAACGCCTGAGCCCAGCTCGGAAAATCAATTGTTAAAGGAAACCTGAAAACCTGCCCACGGAACAACAAAAGGAATTACAAATCCTGTCTTACATAAAAACAGATGATACAAGGTTTTTGGACCATGCCGGTGTAAGACATCGTGAAACGAGGTTAAGGACGATGCTATTGTCGGGGACAAGCAAAGAATCCAGGCAGGAATAGTGCACTGGAGGCGACGCATACACCGGTTCCTTAACCTGTCGCAGACCACGGTTGATGCAGGTCGAACGCCATGAGTTCTGCTTCTCTGTGACGATTTTTTAACATAACCTGAGACACCGGAAGAAGGAAAAAGAGGGGCACGAAAAAAAGGACGACACACACAACTTCTCAACGTTGTGTACGTCGTCCTCTTTTTCGTGTCCTCCTTTTTCCTTCTTTCGGTGTCTCGGCTTTTGTTATGTCTGCAATTCATCAGCTTGCCTGTACTTCTATTCCTCTCTCGACGACTATTTAGTCTGTTTCAGGATACGACTTGTAGCAGAAGCTCCTCCTGCTTGAACGTTTTTCGCACGATAATACTTCTCTCAAAAATAAAAATTGGTTTTTTCAGCAAAGTCTCACCTGCAAGTTTTATTTTGTTGCAACAAATAATTGGCGGGGTGCGCGACCAAAAGCGTCGCTATGGTCGGCCTTTCATGATTGCGCAACAGCTCAGACCCCTTGAGTAAGATAAGTGTGGCCCCCTTGAGTACGATAGTGATAAAAGGAACAGAACTGTCAACATTGACGGTTGGTTTAAGAAAGCAGTGACTAGAATCTTCCGTCATGTTTTTATTCGCACTCTCTCAAACTTGTCACTGGCAATCGATCATTCTGGTCGTAAGGTCACGGATGGGAATCTTACGACAGACAGACCGAAACATCTTGAAGCCAATAGCTTTGTATCGTTGCACGAAAATGTGGGCATAGGTACAGAAATGGTTCAATCATGTTGCCCTAAATAGAGACTCCTAGCAGCAAATGTATCAAGGTGTGGACAGCTTCCAGAGCAACATATTCTGACGGCTTAGTAGGTTTCGTTGAAAAGGTGTTGCTGGGCTGTTCAGGGAGTATACAGAAAGTTCATAAATATCGTGTTTTGTTTTGTTGTTGTTGTTGTTTTTTTAAAGAACCCTGTCATTTTGCATCCGAACATAAGCTACGCATTGCCCGAGAACCCAGGCTCTTTCGGGATATTGAGCTAGCAGTTAAAATTGAGGGTCAACAGACATTTCATAATTCCAGTGTCTGAACACAAGGTTAGGAATCGAGAGTGCACGGGGGCGTCAGAACGCCAGGCTCTGGTTGGATTGATTAGTGGGCAGAGGCAAAGTCCGCTTCCTTTCTCACTACTCACTCTTCGATCGCGTTGAAACGCGAACGCTGAGCAATGGACGCCGGCGTTTGGCAATCGAACGCTTTTGATGTGCGAGCAGAGACAAAGCTTTGCTTGCGTCCATCCACGAATCAATCCAAACAGAGTTCGGCGTTGTGAGGTCACCGCGTGCTCTCGTCTTTTCTTCTCCCACAGTTTCTTGTAGCATTAAAAAAAATGGAGCCCGTTCTTCGCAGACGACGTGATCCTTCTGTGTGTATTTGCGGTAATCAAATGCCTTCAGCCACCGGTTTCTCATTTCAAATATTCCGCACATCACTTTCAACTTTTCGTTCAGATGACAGTGTGCACGGAGAGCAAGGCGTCTACTTCTTGCGCAGGGGTTGCGGAGACGTCAGTGACGACGCCGAGTTCTGATGGGATTTGATTGGAAGGATAATGGGTAGACCTCAAAGCAAGCTGCCTTGAGATCTACCCAATATCCTTCTATCAGAGTCAATCATAGCTCGGCGTTCTGACGTCATCGCAGCCGCTGCAGAAGTAGCAGACAAACTTGCTCTCCCCATAGGTTTTGAAACTTCGGCATATTATTCGAATAAATAATATTCTATTCAGGTAAAAACTGGGCACTCGGCAATGCGTACTTTAACTATCTTTGCAATAAAAAAAAAACACTTTTTTTTACTCATACTTGGAATTTATCTTTAACCTAGTACATGTTGCGCAATAACGCAATGTGTAATCAAACTACTTATTCCTAGTCAATATGTATTCTTGTTGGAATAACGATAATCATAAACTATGTTAATAGAAATTTGATTTTCTTTGCAGGTTCTCGTTGTGCCTGCCCTGAATCGAAAATGTTTAACTACTTTTGATGTAGCAGTCACAGCATTTTGTTTCAACCGAAGTTTAGGCGTGATCGAAAGCACGAACAGACATACTAAAGTGCAACTCACTGTTATTTCACTAGGCATGATTTGTTTGACCGATGATAGAACACTTACAAAAGCACGACGAACACGACGACGTTACGAATTTTGGCACCGTTTGATTGGCACCGTCGGCTCGTAGCACCGGCTGTGCTCATACCTAAGGGGATACCAAGAGTTTATAGTCGCTAAATAACTTACGAAAGGCAGCATTAGGCAATAAAAACGCCAAACGACGTCGGTAGACCTCGGTACTAGCTGCCTTGAGGTCTACCCACTATCCTTCTAATCGGAACCAATCACAGCTCGGCGTTCTGACGTCGCTGCAACCCCTGTTCAACAAGCAGACGAGCTTGTGCTCCGCATAGTTTGTTTCACCATAAGTTAAAACCGGTGTTGTGAGGTACTTTAAGTACACTGTACATAAAGTACTGTGTGAAACTGTTTTAGAAAACTTGTACATTACTTGAAGTACATTCTCTGAGTATGTATTCCTATTTAAAGTATCTTGTTCTGGTGCTTTCCAAAGAAAGTACAACTCCCGACTTCAAAGTGCATTCACCAAATTTCGTCTCGGCAAAATTAAGCTTTTTCAAGGACGACGCGCTCGCGCCCTTTGCTTTCCAGTACTATGCCAATGTCGGAGCTGGAATACAACAGTTCACCAACCTCTAACCATAAAATGGCGTATTGTTATGTGAAAACACGCTATGCTCTTTCGAGACGTCGTCCGGTAATTTCTCTGAGTGAACTACGATGGCAGCTATAAGACCGATACAGACGAGTGCCTTATAAGTTGATTGTTTTAAATAGTTCGTCGGCGAGAGTAAAACAACTACTCCGTGGCCAGCTGACCTTATCCTATATTCGCCGCCATTTCCTAAAGTACATGATGTACCCCCGATTACCCCAGGG
The DNA here is from genome assembly GCF_016920785.2 of Ixodes scapularis. Lineage (NCBI taxonomy): Eukaryota > Metazoa > Arthropoda > Arachnida > Ixodida > Ixodidae > Ixodes > Ixodes scapularis. The sequence continues at coordinate 70,340,631 of NW_024609837.1, forward strand.
GCAATGCACACCAGTTTAAAAATAGAACACTAAACAAAGTGCACTGCATAGGATAATGAAAGGGCATCATGGAAAATTGTGCTGAAATGTACTTTTCTTTGAAAGTACATTGTATGTATAGTCATTTACATACATTACAATGCGTCCGACGTACTTAATATTGAAGTACATAACCTTTCATTTACTTTGCACTTTACTTAAAGTATTTTCAGATGTACTTTACCCAAGGCTGGTTAAAACGCGAACGATAGGTTGGGGTCAATCAAGCGTGGCGTTTGTCGTCATTTCATGGCGTATGCCGTTACCGGCCAAACCAATAAAGCAAAGTGATATTGCGCGCTGACCTTGCGCTTTCGGTTTTTATGCGTGTTTTTGTTTTGTACGTTTTTAGTTTTTGGCTGATCTCGGGCTTATGGTGGAACGAGGCTACGGGTCTGCGTCAGTTTGTTTATCTGTATTTCTGTCCTCTTGACGAGAATAAAGAATGAATAAATACGGCGGAGAATCCGACGATGTACGCACTTCTTTCGTAACGGCACTCGTTATCTCGCGACCGCGCCCCAATGCTCCCGCTCCGTTCACTCGCTTCATTGCGCTGTCGTTGCCCAAGTGGTGGCGCCAGCTACCACCCCCACTCTTCAGCATGATCTATAGAGCCACTAAATCGGCCACGGGTTGAGTGTCCGCACCCTATTCTCCGACTATCTCTTGGGCGCCGCCATCTTTGATGCTTAGTGCAGAGCAAGCGCTATTTGCGATGGTTACGATTCGAAAATGAGGCTTCTTCAGCTTTAAGTACAATGCCAAAAAGCTCAGGGGGTATTGCTTTTTCTACGCCGCGGGTTGTTTCAATATTTCTGGAAGACGGAAAAGCTTTTTATGTCTCTAATTTCAGATAAATCCGCAGACAACTGGAAACAACCATCTTAAGCAACATCATGAATCTAGGCTATAGATGGCGCAAGCTGCCGCCCGTTACAAAGTGTACAGCCGTTAGCATCCATCCGATGGCTGAAGTGCAGTTACTCCGAAGCGTGTCTTAATTCGTGGCTCTTGCATGACCAAGAATGATCCCAGCTGTGGTCTCGTTCAGATGGAGGCGCCAGCTTTCACCTCTGCTGCTGAAACCACGCTGAAATTAGAAAAGGAATTAAGCCATCGAAGTGTCGTTCGGTCTAATGGGCCGATATTTGGGCTTAAGCGTAAAGGTACGTCCATATTGCTGCCCTCAATTGATCCCGAATGATAGGGTTTTAAGGAACTTGTGGAAAGCGTTGGTATATGTTTGACTTACATTCCCCAGACCGTACATGGCGGTAATTTGTAACGACATATGGCTATACAATGCACATGTATGATCGATACTGTACTTATAGATTAGTTCCACGGTCACACTTAACTGCTGTTACGCTGTCACTTTCGCCGCATCATACTCCTGGACAACGCTCTGTGGATATACAGTCAAAGCTTTCGGCGCGCGAGCGCTTATGCACCTTGAGCGCCCAATCGAAGCTGGAAACAAACACTCTTGACTACTTCTGAATTAACTGTCAGAGTGCGTAATGTGATGACTTGCGTGAGGCATCACTGCAATGAAGGGTGATTTAACTGCAGTGAAGGGAGTCCGTGTGTCAAGATGTAAAAGGAAGTTGCGAACTTCCATGCTATACAACCAGTGTTACCAAAAGTATTTCGTTACCGAAAAGAAGTTTCGAAATACTTTACTCGTTACTTGTAAATAAAAGTAACGCGTTACATGCCTACGATACCTCAAAATAAAAGGAACGCGTTACTGTTACCTGCAAAGAGTAACGCACGCTACTTTTGCGTTACTGTTTATTTCTGAATTAACGTCTTTTACTGTTTTGACGTTAGAGATCTGCATAAGCGCCATATTTCAAGAAACATTATGTTTATGCCAACACTGAACATAATTATATTATATTGGCGAAAGATTTATATTTCTCATCGTTTAGTCGATCTTCAAAGTTCTATAGCGAAAACATGTCGGAGACACGAAAGGTATCAATGAAACGGCGCCAAAAGTGCGTCGTCGGAGACCGCGCTGTTTTCGGAGGTTCGCTTTCACGTTTACATCGGCGCTTGGGCTTTCTACTTCAACTTGTCTTAGGGATAACGGAAGAGAGCCTGTGAATATTTTTCTTACGGCTTCACCTAAATACTCACAATAAAACACACAAAGACGCCAAAAGCTCAAAAATACACATTGCTTGGCGCCTACGAACACAAAAAAAATATTCAGGCGTAATTTTTTTTTTCTTTTTTTTTATGTTTCGGGACGAATACGCAATGGAGTAACGTAACTACGTTACTCGTTGCTCGAGATAAGTAACGTAAGTACGTTACCCGTTACGGTTTTGAAAATGTAACGAGTACGTTACTACGTTACCGAAAAACGTAAGGACTTACCGGTAACGCCGTTACTTGTGACGCGTTCCCGCCAACACTGTGTACTACAACCCATACGGCGGGCAAGTTTGCCTGCTCTTTCCGCACCCCGTGCGTTTGTTTACCCTCCAAATTCGTCCGCGTGCTTTCGTTTTTCTTCGATCTCAACCAATCACGGCATCGTGTGTATCCCTGCGCGACCTCTAAGTTCCCCTTTGAATGGCGCGCCTCTCCCTATTTTCAGATGATCCAAAGACGCCTGTTACGAACACTCCCTCGCCGAATGGAATAGGAATACCATTCACGTGTACATAAGTTTGTGTAGGGTACTACTACGCATCAGACATGCATATACCATATACCGTACTTAACGCTACTCGTGAAACCTATTGTTGTAAGTCTACGTATATCAGCGACATTCTAGTTCGCATGCTTGTGAACGGAATATGCGCCGATAAACTAAGGGACTGAAAGAGACCGGAGTGCGCGAAGACGTCAGGACGCCGAATTCTGGTTGGAACGATTAGTGGGTAGACCTAAAGCTAGCTGCATTTTCCTCTACTGCACTCGTTGAACACGTTCGAATGCGAAAGCGAAACGCCGGACGCCGGCGTTTCGCGAGCGTTTCGCGTCCCCGAGCACTCTCGACTTTTTCACTCCCTCAGTTTATCGGCGCATTGCTTTACAACTTAGATACCATGAATACTCTCAATCAATCAGTCTATCTATGTGTCGATCGATCAATCAATCAAACAATCAATTAATCAATGAAATAATGTTCTATTTCGCTACAAGGGGTTAATTTGTCACGGGGGCTTAGAGGGGAATCGCATGTTTGAAGATTTTTACGGCACTAGTGAACGGTATTTCTATTCCGCGTAAGTAAATCCATGTACGCCACGTGTTACTTACGAGCGGCGTTTTTATGCTACCAAAGTATGGGGTGGTCCAAGTCACCAGGCTCGATCTAAAATGGACCGTAAAAATCGACGCTTGCACGTAGCAATCTAAACTTTTCGTCAAAGGTGTATTTCATAGGTCGTTTTTTTCTCGTAGCTACTAGGTAGCGCCATCTATCAATACGAACGCCAAACACACCGCGCTGCTAGGCTGTGTCGTCTGCGCCGCCGCCCGCCGTAGACTCTGGCAAGTTCCTTGGTCCTATTTTTTTACAGAAAAAGAGCTACGCTTTAAAATTTTACAAGAAAAAACCGACCTGTGAAATACACCTTCGACGAAAAGTTTAGATTGCCACGTGCAGGCGTCGATTTTTACGCTCAATTTTAAATCGAGCCTGGTGATTTGGGTCACCCTATATAACCCTAATAATGCACACTTGTGAACGGATATTCCTGGTAATGCACATGCGACCCTCGTGAACTCAAGTACCAACGTGGACACTTATATGCTTTATATAATAAGTGTTTTTGGTGGTTGTTGTTGTTTTTTTTTTTTTTTTTTTGAAAAACTAATTATGTTGTTTTAACTTTAAAAATAAGCCACCCCTCACGAACCGCCTGGTCTTCGCCAGACTACAGCGCGATTGGTTAGTACAAGGCGAAAAGAAAAATATAAAACTCATCGTTATATTATTCGAACGTTAATAGCCAGTTTGCAGTATTTTCCAGCAACAAATGAGGCCTGTTTTCAGTAGCTGAAGTTAATCATCCCGATGTATTCAAGAACCGTCTGTGCTATCCGCCGTTTTCTCCAATAACGTTTCCGAAAAATTCTAAACCTGTTAATCATTCGTGATGTTTAAACCCTGACACTGGGAAGGAAACTTGACACAAAATCGAAGAGACAGAAGAAAGTGGACAGACTGCGACTCAAGTTTCCTTCCCACTCTTAGGGTTTAAACTTGATTAAACGCACCAGGTAGCCTGCACTTTCACCCTTTCCCTCCCCCCTTTTTTTTTAGTCAAATAATGGTAATATATTAATCGTTTCCACCTAATCCCAACTGCTAGCGTTAAGGGCCGTTCAGACACTTGCGCTTGACTCCGACCGACTAAGAAGTAGGGCTGGGCGTCGATTAAAAGTTTTAACCCGATTAATCGTCACCCTTTAATCGATTAATTAATCGATTAATCGGTCTCGTTTATTTCATTGCAAAATATTAAAAAAAGTATTTTTTTTTTTGCTGAATCTATGATAAACGGTGCAATGTACAACGTGGATTATGGATTAATCAAGATCACTATCAGAGATCTTTCACAAAATATTACGTTTGCTGCGTGAGGCAAAGATGTTCGTTGATATTCTCTAAAAAGAGCGACTTCCTTTCATTGTTCACAATAGTCTCTACTGCGCTAAACAGACACTCGAACGACATTAAAATGGCCGGGGACTGGCGTAACCTCTGCCCTAAATATGATGCTAAAAATATATCGCATCTATACAGTTTACCTTATTCTAAAATTTGACCTAAAGTTCGCCCTTCGTACAGGCGTACTCGTCCACGTCTGCGTTATGGAAGTGTTTAATTTTGAGTTCTTTGGTTCGTCTAAATTTTACCGATTAACCAGTTAAAAAATTTAATCGCGATTAAAGCATTAATCGATTAATCGGTAGGTTAATCGATCAATTGCCCAGCCCTACTAAGAAGACATTTGATATATATTACTCTATCTTATGGCACTTGTGAATGGTATTGCTCTACAATTCAAGATAGTTGTACACTCTCAAGAAAAAAGGGTGTAAAAGGGTGTATCGTTACACCCTTTGTCCTGTATAATACACCCCAAAATTTCATTTCGACGTACAGAGCCCTATAGTCGAACAGACGGCCCCAAATTTTACGAGGGGCTTAATAACGGTGCGATGTAAGTTTTTAAATAGCTAAAGTACGTTTCAAAGACCACAGAAAGAAAACACCGAGTTTTTGCAGTAGGGCCAAAAAACAAACAATTACGGTATGTTTTTTTTTGTGTTTTTTTTTTAGTCAGTAAAACGTACATCTATTTTAATAAGTTGTACCACACGGCTATCAAGCCCCTCGTAAAATTTCGGGGCCTCTGTTCGACTGCAGGGCGCTGTACGTCGAATTGAAGTTTTAGAGTGTATTATACGGGACAAAGGATGTAAGGATACACCCTTTTACACCCTTTTTCTTGGGAGTTTTAGGGAGCCGTGTTTGCACATCCCATACGACACGATGGGCCCTCCGGTGCGCATTGCGCAGGTGCGAGTCTTCTGTGGTAGCGCATACGCAGTGTACCAAAGGTGCCATTGTACCATATCGGATGTTCCCTAAAACTCTACACAAATATCACGCATACTGTATTTGACGGTGCCAGGGAATCATATTGGTATGCATGTAAATTCTCAATTCGGAATACTGGTCCTTGCGAAAGGCATTTGTCTAACTGGCGCTGCCTGTGAAAGGTATTCTAATACAGCCCACGTGTATCCCCGATAATATACCTAGTGGTACTTGTTACCATTATTGCTATGCAACACACTTATATCTCTTCTACTGCACTTACTGGAACTTGCGAAAGGTATTTGTTTATAAACCCCGCGTCTTGTCGGCCCTTCGTTTGGCGGTACTTGGTAGCGGTACCTGGGCACTGTGCACGGCGGCACTTGTGAACGGCGCTGCTGCAAAACCGACGTACGTAATCGAGGCGTGGTGGAACTACGACCTGCATGAAACTCCTTGTGGGGTTCAATGTCTAGAGCTCTCAATGGCTCGTCCCTTCGCTGTGGGTAATGCCTCTCATCGAGCTCTTCTTTTTTCTCCTTTTTACGAACAATACGCCAAACGTTTGACGAAATGCGACATCGGCACGATTCCACATTTTACTCCTGCAGATTATTTGTGGGTACCAAACTTTCAGGTTTAAGTGGCTGCCCACTTAGACCTTCCGCCACACCAGTTGTACTTGCGGTAACTTTTCAATTAAAAAAAACACGAAAAAAACTTGCGATTCCTCCTTCGTGCTAACAGAGTTACGGCTTCTTTTTGTGGGCTTCAGTAACTGGAACTTGTAACAGTTTTCCCCTTCTTCGTGTCCGGCGACTAAGAGTTTTCTTCTTTTGATACCTGCAGGCCTAGCAGGAGTCGCGAGGCGGGCTCGCTCCGCCCGGGGCGTGGGCCCCGGGGCAGCCGAGCCGGGGGGCCGCCGAGGCGGCCCTGCAGCGGCCGCGGACCCTCGTCCCCGAGGAGTCCGAGCGAGCCGCCCGTGCGTCCGCCGAGGCAGCGATGATGCTCGGGGAGCCCCCGCCCGCGTCCTGCTCTTCGCAGCAGGACGAGCCAGATGACGACGAGCTGGCCGGGCCGGCCCCGCTGCCGGCCCTGCCCAGTCACGACGACGAGGACGTGCCCACCTCGCTGTTCCGGCCATTCACGCGAGAGTCCCTGGCAGCCCAAGAAGCCCGCATTGCCGAGGAGGCGGCACGCAAAGCCCTCGCTGCCCAGCGCATCGAGGAAGGCATCCCGGCGGGCGGCGACGACTACGTGCATCACTCCAGGGGACCCAAGGACCCGGACCCGGACCTGGAAGCCGGCGGCCCGCTGCCCAGGCGAATCATAAACGACTTCCCGCCCGAGCTCATCGCCACTCCCATCGAGGATATCGACAAGTACTACGAAAACACCAGGGTCAGTGCCTCTCCCACAGGTTGTCTCCCGAGACAAAAGAGCTGAGTCTCTGGGCCGTGGGCAAAATTCCACCGGCCAGTGTTATGCACAAAGGAGTTAAATTGCATGTTCAAAACGCGTTTCAAAGCTCAGAAGCCAAATATGGTGGCCCACAAAAGACGACAATTGAAATAGTCTAAAATTGACCAATTGTTGGCGCTATTCCCTAGCAGCGCAAATGTTTCCCAGGACGTCATCAAGATGTCCTGAAGTTCCATAATTGTCCATGTGCTCCATGAAACGGGGGCTTAGTTGGACGAGTTGATAATTTATTATATGAATCAGCAGCGCAAAACGACCAAAACAAAGTGCCTTTGTTGGCCTTTTTGTCTGTTTTCTTTGTTGTCGCAGTCTCTTCGCTTTGTCGCTTCTTATACTGTCCCGTGGTCGTTCATAGAGAATTCGTGCTGCCTGGATTGTCCAAAAAAATCACGAAGCCCGTCGTGGACGGTAGGAACAAGTTGGAGAGGACCATCCTGGCAGTCTGAGGGTTGCAACCGACGTTTCGCCAAGAGGCAGTCTTGAAGAGACAAAGTATCTAAGCAGAACGTCGGCTGCCGCTTTGACAGTTTCTCTTCAAGCTTGTTGCTCTAGGGCCCTGTCGGATATCCATTGACACTTCACCAACATCCGTCCCAGACAAAGATTCTACTCGACGTACACCCGCAGATATCTTAGGCATTCTTTAGATACCCAAGAGATAACCTTTGATTATTCAACAGGTTCCCCTGGTCGTCTTATACACAAGTCTTTGAAAATACAACAAATTCTACTGGATGCCAATGGACGTCTTTCCTAGCCCCCAGACATTGCGTGCGTTCTCTGTACCTTCCAAAGATACGGATGATGCTTCTTCGGGCGTACCAGAGACACTACTTTTATTACTAACATCCAGGTGGCCTTGAGAGTGCCACCTGGATGTTAGTAAAAATTGCATGCAGTGCAATTGCACGCGCACTTGATGTCATCTAGTGCGCGTGCAATTGTACTGGGTCTTTATACAACCGCGTTCGCAACCGCTTTGCGAACGCGGATCCGCTTCCAGTGTGAATGAGCGGTTACACAGCAAATGGCACTGGCAGCGTGGTATTGGGCTGCCAGTTAGGTAAACCATTCCAAGCCGCCCTGAAATGATACCACACTGGCGAATCATTAGAAATCATAATTTTTGTATTTTTATTACAGTTTTTGGCAAGGTCATATTCACCAAAATATTAATAAATTTGAGGATCCTTTGGCAAGCTGACTATACTTCGTGTCACCTTAAGTCCAGACACAGCCGACTCTACGAGCTGAAGGGACCAATAAGACAGCTTCAAAAGAGGACCATTAAGGTGTTTGTCAAGTTTCTGTGCGTGTTCTATCATCGCTGAACCAATCATTAGGAGAAAGGCCTAGTTACTTGAGCTTTTGACGCCTCTTGATTGGTCCTATTTCTTCGTAGCGACGGCTGCACCTGAACTTTAGCTGAAACGAGGTATGAAGACTCTCAACGTGAAATACGCTATTAAAAATTAACCAAGCTAGGCGAGCACTGAAAGAAGCTCAATGCATTTACAATATTGACGTTAAGTTAAAATTGTCAAGGACCAAAATCTCCGACACGAGGCAGTATTTTATAGCTATCCCAGAAAATGCATCTCTTAGCTTTAACATAATTCGCATTAAATTTATTCTGACGTGTTAAAAACTGTTATTGTGCTATGGTGTGCTTTATATCGATCATTATTAAGTAAAATTTAGTGTTTGTAATTATTCTACGCTGTGACGCTTATATTATATTTAAGTGCACCCTGCTGCTGAACTGCACAAGAGAATGGGTCATAGTCAAGCAAGCTCTAGTCGAATTTTGCCTCATCCTCCTACACGTTTGTCTAAATAAAACATTTGTTTATTAATGGCTGGCATTGAACCTTTTCCTTCTGCAAGGCAGAATATGCATTTAGTATCCTCCCCTCCCAAATGTGGAGGGTTGCAAGAAAAAAGAGAAACAGTAAAAAAGTAGGACAATTTATACTCTTGCTGTAGATGTTATTGAAAACCTCTACATTGTATGTAAAAAAAACAGCGGCCAAACATGGAAATTGTTAAGTGTGTATCAGCCTTCATGTACGTTGTGTTCGAGAGAAAAGAAAACAGTATTTTTTTACCAAAAACTGAACGAACAACGCGTCACTGAATGATCATTCTTTGCCCAAACAGAGCGGCAGCGGTTAGAACTAACTGCACAAAATTTCAAAACTTAACATTATTCTATTCTAAGGTTTTAAGCAGTTTTCAAAAGTTTTCAATTCTAGAAATGGGCTCGTTATCATTTCATTCATCCCTATATGTTTCCAGGCTAAGATGGCCGCCATTTTGTCCCTAAATTTGTTTAAATTGCCTTCAACTTTTGACTTAGATAGTGTTAAGTTCCGAAGCTTTGTCACCTGATTCCAACCTCTAGCGCTGCATTTGTGAAGAAACTGAGCATTCGACGATGCTTTGATCAATTACGCGATGAGAAAACTACTTTTTATGGCTTTGCGTTGATAAATCATTTTAACCCCATTAATCGCCGCCCTTTAATGGTTCAATTAATCTATTAATCGGTTTGGTATATTCCCGTGTATAAACGCTTCCAAAAAAGTCAGAATTATATATTTTTTCCTTTGCTGAATATGCGATAAATGGCGCAACGTAGAATTGCTGACTTTAAATAAACCTTAAAGTGTAATGGAGAGCTGTCAGACACCCACACTCACAAGTTATTACTTCATCCTCACAAGCAAAAGGGTTCATGATGTTCTACAGCAATAGCGATCTTCCTTGATTTCTCGCAACAGTTTCTACCGCTATAAACGGACGCTCGCACAGCGTTCCAGTGGCTGGGACACGTATAAAGTTCTCCACCTTGTTCGGAGTTACAAATATCGCCCCTACAGTTTACTTTAGGACAAAATTTCACCTAAACTGTGCATTCATGCAGCTGTACTCGTCCACGTCTGCGTAATGAAAGCGATGCTTTTTTTTAATTTTTTGTTTCTGAAATTTTAACCGATTAGGTTAAAAAAAATCGCGATTAATGCAATAATGATCAATTAGTAGGTTAATCGATTAAGTTGCCATCCAAATTATTGTTTGCCCCTCAAACTCTGTATTTACTACTTTGTAGGACAAAATAAAGGACTAGAAACGTAATTTCTCCTTCATAAAGATACTTTTTACCAGACATTTAGGATTCCGGGTGTCTAACATTGCCCTTCTTTTTTTTTTTTTACCTTCTCTCGCAGACTTTTGTGGTGGTGAGCAAAAGCAAGGACATCTTCCGGTTCAGCTCGACCAAAGCGCTGTTCCTGTTGAGTCCGTTCAATCCGGTCAGGCGGCTGGCCATCTGCATTCTAGTGCACCCGCTGTTCAGCTTCTTCGTCATAGTAACCATTCTCGTCAACTGTGTCCTCATGACTATGCCCAGCAACGAAAAAATTGAACAAACAGAGTGAGTGCACCCTCGTGAACATCTTTCAAATATTCCCACGATTTCTCCTACAGCCTGGCCCCGGTGAAGGCTTGCACTTTTAAGGGACGGCATAAACAAGTTTCTCAACGGGTTGCTGTGTAATTTGTCACAAAGGTTGTGATAGCAAAGAATAAATTTTTAGTAAAGATATAGAAGGATGAGTTTACCTAAGTAAAAATATAACAAAAAAGGGGTTGTTCTGTAATCTAAGCCTACCCTACTTGAAAACGCAGTATAACTTTTCGCTATCTGATTTATGTAACTCGAAGTTTACCTGAATTCTACCTGAATTTTAGATTTTCACAAATTATTTTTTGTCTGCTGTCTGGATTCTAGGTTTCCAGAAATAATTTCAGTGAGATTTTTAGTTTTATAAACCAGATAGTCAAAATGCATACTGGGTTTTTTTGGTAGGGTAGTACGCGTGAGACCATAAGACATCGAGTTCCATATCATGTATTTCTCGGTAAAACAAAAAGAACATAAAAGCCAATTTCCCTTTTTCCAATCTTTTCCTTTTTCCGCAAGAGCTCTATAATAGCCGACAGTGCTATTTGGCAATTTCGAGTAAAACTATTGCTTGGCTGGAAGAGTGTAGATTCAGAATTTTGCATGACTCCCGAGAACAGTAATGATCTATAAACAGGGTGTTTTTAAGCTTCACACATTTGTTTAAAAACAGCTTTAAAAGCTACACTTATGCGGTTTTGGTCGGTGAGTTAAACGGCAAGAGGGACATAGTATACGTGGCTAATCGTAACGATCAGTCGGCTAATTGAGTAAAATTTGTTAATTAACTTTTCAAATAATTAAAATAATCATATGGTTCCGATTAGAAACTTGCTGAGCGTCGTCCAAAACCCCGAAATTAGTAAGTTTTAGAAATACTTTCAGCGCGTGAGAAGCGCAGTAGTGCGCTGAAGTTACCACTCATGGAGCACGTACAAGGCTGGTGCTCTCATAAGAGACGGAAAAATCGCGCGGGCGCCTTACCGCAACCATTAGCCTGGTACATGCTCCATGAGTGGTAACTTTAGTGCATTACTACGCTCGTCGCGAGCTCAAAATCTTCATAACAATTACTGATTTAGTGGTTTTCGATGACACTCAGCAAGTTTCTAACTGGAACCATATGTCTATTTTCATTATTTAAAAAGTTAATTAACAAACTTTACTTAATTAGCCAACTGATCATTATGATTAGCCCCTTATTTTACGTCCCCCTGGCCGTATAACTCACCTGCACAAACCGTATAAGTGTAGTTTTCACAACTCTTTTTTTATTAAGATCGAACCTGGAAAGCTTAAATAACAACACCCTGTATATACACCCAGCTTCGCTCAAAACACGCAACACACCCTGCGTCTCTCGATATTATCCGCACGATTAGCATATATAAAAAAAAATTTCTGCGGGTTTGCGCTGCCGTACATTGTTTCAGTAAAGATAACATCCAATCTGATTTCGTGGTCAGTGTTGCCTTAATTCCCTCATTCTGTAGTCACTGCGATGATTAATGATTGATTCATGGATAGTAGCGGCCTTTGTAAATTCGAGAATAATCTACTGTAAGTGGCTGGGGTTAGCATTTTTTAATAGAATTTCAATCTAATTTCCATGCCCAAGCAACACAGTTTCTAGTTTGGGGAAATTGTGCGCAATGCAAAAAAGGATATTACTGCTACCAGTAATGTCCTTTTCTATACCATGAATGCGCTTTCATTGCCTTCTTTTTACTTTTCAGAACAATATTCACCACGATCTACACGTTCGAATCCTTTACAAAAATGATGGCTCGAGGATTTATTCTCGAACCATTCACATACCTTCGAGATCCGTGGAATTGGTTGGATTTTGTTGTTATATCTCTAGCGTGAGTATGCATTCTTTCTTCATTGAGTGTTGCTATTGCTTACATGTATCACAGTTATCAATATTTTTATTATATAAATTCAAAAAGTACGAAGGGATTTGCAATATGAAGTCTTCACTGCAATAATTGCATAAACTATTTATAGGCCTCTGTTTTTGATTGTGATGAAAGGTTGTAGCTCATATGTGGGAATTGTTTTCACAATATGTTTATTGGGTTCCGAGGATAATATATTGCAACATAATCGTCATGGTAACTAGCCGAATCAATCATGATCTGTTTATTACCTATTCACTTACTTTGTCATGTTGCAATTTTAGTTTTGAAGAAAATCGTAATCGAAGGTAAAGCAAATATAAACATGATGGACAGAAAAACGGAATTCGCGATTCCTCTTCATCACGTTCCGCGTTTTTTTTTTTTTCGCCTTTTTCTCACAAAGTGTGCGGAAAGAACGCTGGAGGTTCTGTCAACAATGACGCGTAGAAGGGTGGCACGGAACGTCGTGCAACTCGTCATTATTTCAGAAGGGTGTTCTCTTTGGTAGATGCGCCGACGTCACGCAACCAAGATAGCAATGAGGACCCTGAAACGACTCTCACTTTTCTACGCGTTGTTGTGGACACAATTCGCGACGGGTGTTTTTTTATCATTGATTTGCGTATTATGCAACAAAAACTCGAAAACTGATCAATGAATATATGAAAGATTATTGTCTTTTTGCAACAAGTTTAAATTGATTCACTCCCTATTACTAATTTCGTTCGATAGTGCAAGAGAAGCAAGACGCATATATTTATTATTAAAACTGAACAAAAATATTAGGTTTTAGTCTACTAATTATGGCGGCCACCATCCCGTCTACTGCTAAACATCCTCGCCAGTAGATTTACGCAGTGCCGCCTAGACAGCGTCAGCATCGCCACCAGCGCCCCAAGCGGCACGTCTGCCCCATGGTGCTAGTCGCGGATTCAGTGAAGACAACGTCATTTCCTAGCACTCGTATTTTCAGTGGTATCGGCTGGGCCCGGTAAACATGTGGTGAAGACGGTACGCTTGTATACATGATCGCATGTTTAAAATAAATGTATTAGAATTAAAGACAGCCACTGTATATATAGCCAAGTATGGAAATCAAAAGATTTGCTAAAAAACAGTTAAAAAACAAAACACTTATCCGAGTAGTCTACATTTAATACGCATCCAACGCAAACGAAAAGTTTTATTCGTTATATTAACACAACGCTGGTTTCCACTAGGTTGTCACAAATACTACATAAGCCCCCCTACTGAGGCAATACAACCTGCACTCTAAACAAATCTGGTAGTAAAATAACTCTTAGTTGTTCTTTGCCTTGTTCATATTTTGCACCCTAAAATGTTTCTTTAAGCACCCCTGAAAGGGTTCTTTTTGAAGAAAAAAAAACGTATAAAAGCACTTTTAAGCTCCTTCTTTTGGTGCGAAAGAGTTCTTCATCGCCTAGTTGCCTTTCTAGTGCGCCAGGGGGCGATAGTGATTGCGGCGAAACCGTTCTTCACGAGCTGAAAGTGTTCTTGGGGCGTCAAAAAACCTTTTAAGAGCGGATTTTTTTTTCTTTTTTAGAGTGTAGAAGGTGACGCATGCGCATTATCGTCATCGTTAGTGAATCCCCGAACCGCCCCAAGCAGCAAACACGCTGACTCTGAACCAAACACTCTGAAGGCGGCCGACGCGTCCGTCTAGGCGTCACAGCTTGCTGGTGTCGCAGGTTAGCGGCGCCGCGTCGATTCACTAGTTATGATGAGGAGATAATTAGCTAGTGTATAAAAAATAATGCTCGCGAATAGATTTTTAATGTAATTTTGCACTGGGCTAATGGATCCTGTTGTAGTAGTGTACCAAAGGGATGGCATCCCCGGTGGAAATCGGAAAGCCGCTCTCACGCCGAGAAACGTGGCCTGGCTAAGTGAACTTCATTGTGCAGAATAACGCTAATTTGCACAACTCAGAGCAGGCTTATGGATGCTCTTTGGATGACTGCAAAGGAGCAGCGGTTCGAAGAAAAAAAAATATGTATTATTTAGGTGAAGCCATATTTTTGGGGATAGAACCTTATCAGTACCATTGCGCATGATACCGCCTATGTGCACAACTGAACTTGTAATCATTGGAACCTCTGGAAAGAAACACTGAAACCTCGGGAAACGGGTAGGAAATGAGACGGGTACAGCTAACTTTGGAAACATATTTAAAAAAAATCCCAGACCTTCAAAAAACATTCTTATTACAGCACTTTGAGCCAATATTATCTGAATATGGTGGACTTTCTGGGGACTTGGTATAGTATATAAGTAGAGTATTATGTAACGTTACTGATGAATATGATAAAATGCGTTTCAGAAAACATGTTCGCAAAGCTAGATAACCATATTGCTCGTCGCTGTACATGTAGATGAGTAGTGCTAAATGAGAAGAATTGTTTCTTCCTTGTCTTAAAAACGTCCTTCAGTTGAATCTTGAATAGCTCATCGTACTTCTTATACTCGTATATATCCAACTGACTACATAGCAACCTAGCCAGCTAAAACAATAGTGAAATTACGGCTTCTACGAATCGTGCATATCAGCATATTGCCCGGTAAACATCAAGCAGAAAACATCTATAATATGTTTAGAAGCGATGTCTGGTGTAGAGATGTGCGAATACTGGTTCGAATCGAATAATACCAAGTCATTAACAGCCTCCACATTGCAAGGAAAAGTCACTGCAGCCAGCTTTCTTATGAATCAATGTTAAAGCTAGGGATGACAGTGCACTATTCAATTCTAACCACTATTCGCACACACTTAGTTTTGTAGTTAATTCGTCACGGCGGCTGTTTTGTTCTGCTCATTGGGGCTCCTTTGCATGCTATTCAAGATGAACATAGCTGCTCATTCATACGGTGTCTCATTTATGCACAATTAATTTGGCATCGAAGTGCACATTGCTTTCGTCTCAATGTTTTGTTTTATATATTCGGACGGAGGAGTTCCAATGATCTTCAACGTTAACATTTAATTGAATTACTTATACATAGACAATAGTTTGTGTATCAGAAGAAATCACATTTTAGTACTTTTTTTCAGCAGGGGTGCGATGTTTATTTGATATTTTTCTTCCAGATATGTTACAATGTTTGTTAATTTGGGGAACCTGAGCGCCTTGCGTACCTTCCGCGTACTTAGAGCCTTGAAAACGGTAGCTATAGTTCCAGGTAAGTGTCTTTGCTTTTCTGTCGTATGCCACCAATTGCCTTGACATCCTCATTTTCACACACATAGTGCAATAAGCCGACTAAGCGCTGCCTCCATTCATAGTCATTGTAGCATTCCCACACCCTTATAAGTTTCTCTTTGAGAATAGCCGTTCTATCTCTTAGTAGAATGAAAATCATTATGCAAATCCGCTACCTGAGAGTTACATATGATATCATTGTCATCCAGGAAACCTCTAGTTCTTTATGCACCGGTTCAACTTAAGATGAAGCACAGCGGACGCTATGGACCCACCCATCCACTCCAACGCTGCAAACGCATTACGTGGCAACCCGCCTCTTGCGTCACTGCTCTCCTTTTGAAAGTTACGTGACACTGTCACAGTTGTAGATTGGCTCCAATGGCTCATACCGTACGCTGCGGTCCATCTTACGATGAAACATATTATATAAATTAGCAAGGTAGTGATAGGACGGTTTTAAAATGGGGACTGGCTTATCTTCAGCAAAATAATTTACGTTAAGTGAAACCCACGTAAGCGAACTTCAGAGGTTTGCAAAGTATTTGTAACACAAGTAATATCGTTAGAAGTGAGCCCGTTAGAATAAGGTTTTATTTATCTGAACTATTTACGTGTAACTGGTGGATTGACACATTTAAAAATGTTGTTTACTCACCAAAAAAGTGCCATTGACACCTCATCGGATAAAAGCCCTTTGCTACCTACGTATGTTGTGTACATGAGAAAATGTTCACGGGCTTCTTGCAACTCATTTATGAGCCGTCTATGACAAAACCTAGAAAACTCAACGGAACATAGCCCCTGCGGTGAGGGCAGGACGCAAATGATTTGCCCCCAAATACCTCGCCTGAATCAAACAATGGGAGTGGTTTCTTGAAGATGTGTTTGAAAGGCCACCATGCTCCCTGTACGGCACACGTGTGGCCGCTGCTTGGCCTCGTTACTCAGACAACGTCAGCAGTTTCTACGGACAATTTTAGAACAAGCTTTAGAACTAGACTGTCAAACTTTTCTGCTTGTATTGAACAAGCAAGCACACCCACATTGAAAAGAAAAGTATTTCTTCTATCATTTGTTTAATAAACGTACCAGGACTCATATAAGGCATGAAAACACTGTATATGTTCCTATATGTTTATTGCACACATCCACGTCGATTCTACGCTAGGAGCATGAAGCACATTTTAGCACAGCTAAATGTGCTTTTAACCCTTAAGTGCACTTTGAATATGAATGGCAGAGTATAAGTTTTAGCGGTCAACTCTTCGCGTTGGCCAAGTTTGACAACAAAGCTTCATGCCTTGAAGGTCTATTTTTATGGTATTGGTAAACTAAAAACACAGTTTAAGTATATCCCATAAAGTACATCATAAAGTAGAAAGTTAGTATGTTTCAGCGCATTGCTTTCTGTGAGGGATTCGCGGTCACACTCTCCAGAGCGTTTTCTCGGGCAGACATACATACTTGATCATGATGTAGAAAACCCGAGACTGTAGTAAAAGCAGGGAAAGCTTGGTCTAAGAAGAAAGACAGGGGAAAATAACGTCTCGTTATAAAAATAACATAACGTTATTTTCCCCTGTTTGTCTTCTTCGACCAAGTTTTCCCTGCTTTTGCCAGTCTCGGGTTTTCTACATCATGATCAACATCCACCAGCTCGTCTGCGCACTCACTGTTTTTTCATGCATACTTGGACACTTTCAGGTTTACATCCACCGGTACGCAAGGCCGAGAATGTGATCTCTTAATGTATCTTGTCCTTTGCGTTCCTCCCTACCAGGTCTGAAGACCATCGTAGGAGCCGTGATAGAGTCTGTGAAGAACCTCAGGGACGTGATCATTTTGACAATGTTCTCACTGTCGGTATTTGCCTTACTGGGGCTGCAAATCTACATGGGTGTACTCACTCAGAAATGCGTGATCATTCCACCGGCCAACCTCTCCGATGCGGAATATGCAAGTTTTATTGGAAACGAAAGTAAGTGCGTAGCCAGAAGGCACTCGTGACTATAACTTGTCTCATATTTCATCAGAACTGCCACGTTCTCTTCTACTTAGCGCCCTCAAAAACTTCTTTTCTTTTTATTAATGATGCCCACCAAAAGCCACATATTTTTCCGGCTGTACATCACAAACCAAAAAGTAAAACAACCCAAGCATGCTAGCACTATACACATATGTATAATGACCCGAGTATATAAACATAGAACAGTTCCATTGACTCTAGAGAAGAAGAAAGCACACGAAAGCCTAGAGCGAATACCAGACTCGAGCGTGGCACTTTGCTGTTTAAAAGTTTGTGAAAAATAACAAATCATTAAGGTCTCTTTTTTTTCAAAAACTGTGTGCATATCCTGCTTGCTGAGCAGGCAGTTATAGTCATTATAACGTTGCTCTTTAAAAAACAAAGCCAATAAACATAGCATGAAATATCTTAAGTTCATTAAAAATCGTTGGAGTCGCTTCACCTTACAAGACATTCTTCAAACTGACAGCATTGCTAGCTTTTTATGACAACTCTTTTTTCTGTTATGGCCCTCTTTTACCACTCAAGGTAGAGCTTTTTTTATTTATATACTTTTTGTAAGTTCGCAGAAATAAATACAAGAGGATGTATATTCACAGTACCACTGTTCATAAAAACAAGTAACTTGAATGGCATTGCTTTCCAAGAGAAACCACAAATCGTTTTTATTTGTCATACAAGCATTCCTTGACAAGCTGCTTTCCTGTCGTATCTTCACGCAGCAAACTGGGCCATGGATGATGATGGAATGCATCCTCTGTGCGGCAACTCAACTGGTGCAAAGTAAGTAGTGTCGGCCAATTCTTGGTGCGTCTCAACACAGGCACACTAACAGAGATTTCATAAATGTGCGCTAGAAATATGAATGAGCCAGCAGTGAATTGCTTCAAGACTCAGCTGCAATACAGCCCCGTTATCTAGTACAACATCGCATTGGAATTCGCGCCAGATTTCAGCACGCAATTCATGTACTACTTTAAGCGCGCTACGCACACTAGCATTCCTATACTAGATACGGTATGAGGCCAACCATCATCCCCTGTGTATCAACACCACCTAGTATAATCAAAGCCCGTGAGCAACCTTCTCTACCTCCACGTACGTCATCACACCGGGATGACGCAAACTCAACAAATGGGCCCGATCATCCTGTGACGCACTGGCTATGGATGAGGTGCAGCCGAATGCTGACTCAGCACCAAGTGTCCACTAAGCAGACACTTAGTGGACACTGAGTGTCCCCTCGGTGTCTGCGCTCGATTTCACTGCGTCCATGTCGAAATGGCAGTGCACGACCCTTGCTTAATCCGGGTGGTGTTGTCCGTCACCAATTCCAGCAAAACGTGTTTTCTTTATAGAGGCAGATCACAGTGATTGACAAGGTCTCACTCACATAATTACTTAGAAAGAAAACATTACGAATCTGTCATGGGCCGCGGTCACCGAATATTTTCTTAGGACATATTACTATGGACTAGCCTTTCCTTTAACTGTATCTTCAAAATTACCAAATGAAATATCCTCATGCTACCACATGAATTAACTATTTTTATATAGCGTTATGGTGAGACGGTATTGCACGATACCGTCACTAGCAACGTAAGAAGCTCGAGGCTAGGTGCTTATTATATTCACGCTTATGACTTTGTGATTTGTTAATCGACGTTCTTATGGGCCAATGCAGCAACCTCATTGGCTACGGAACAATAATAGCACGCTCGAGACTCTCCACACCCTTCTTTTCTTACGTTGTCAGATAAAACGCTTTCTTCCGTATTTAACGCCGCTTCTTTTTGGCGGCTGGTTCAAATTGCCGGTGCTATTTTTTTTCCAGGCAATGTCAAGAGGGATACATGTGTATGCAGGGTATAGGAGAAAACCCGGACTATGGGTACACCAATTTCGACACCTTTGGTTGGGCCTTTCTATCTGCGTTCAGGCTTATGACCCAAGATTATTGGGAATCTTTATATCAAATGGTAAGTCGCCTCAGCCAATACCCCCCGGGAGACAAATCTTGCGCAACCCCCTCACCCCTCCCCCTCCCCAAACAAAAAACAAACAAACGAAAAGTCATTACTAGTGGCCTTGTCTTCTAGTTGGTAGCCCAAGCCGACAATCCACGAGCGAAGCTATATAAAAAGAGCCCTGACGCCGAGACTGAGGAAACTTGTTGCAAGCAAACAAAGACGAACGTGAAAAAAGGGACACGGTCAAGTGCTACTTTCAGCTATTAGAATCGTGGCTAGACGCCAGCAAAAACTTGTCCGTGTCCGCCTTTGCCTGCGTGTACAAGTTCCCTTGGCATCATGCGCTAACGAGAACAACAACGAGTGTTTTAACTCTCATATTAATGTATGCAGAGAAACCTCTAGTCGTGACACACTCTTGAAACCAGGAACTATTGGAGATTGGAAGATAATTGTTATAAATAACGTGTTACGTCATTGTCCAGTGAACCTGTCCCACTTTTAAATAAATGTTCGAGTAAGGAAGTTTTCTGTTTTGGAGAATTCAATATATAAACAATCGAAAGGTATAGATCATTGAGAAAACAGTGAAATTTGTGCAAGATATTAGGATGCATTTCAGAAATTGCATCCTGGTCCCCTTCCAGTTTATTAAGATACCTCACAAATCACTACATTTTGTCCGTCTGTGCAAGACTCTAACACAACGTGAGAACTTGCAAGAAACCCTCACATCACTGTGTTTGTGTTCCTCTATATCACTAACGTTCACTTACTATTTTATTTATCATCATCAGTACGACAGTAATCTTGTGTTTTCTTTTCTTTGAACCATGTCTATCAAAAAGCGTTCTTCAGAACGCTCTATTTATCATTGTAGCCTTCAATATAACGTTACACCCATCTGGCTTGTCCCCATCCACCCGTTACAAATCATAAACAAGGTATCGACTATCTCCGTTCACGAGCGCACTCAACCTTGACTTGCCTATCGAAAGTGCACCAGTTAACAGCGCGTTACCTTGGAACCATTGCAACGAAATCGGAATGCACATTGTCAGAATGGCGTAAAAGGCAAAGCTAACACAAATCTGAGTAACAATAGCACACCAAAAGTACAACCACGAAGCCAGTGATACGCAGAACAGAATAAAACTGTAAATAAAGATATAAAGATCAATGTAACCAAACTAAAATAAAGTGCAGAAAGGTGTTAAAATTAATCGACTAATAACCCTGTCAGACGGGCACGTTAAATGACATTTAAGCAAAATGACATTACAGCTCGGCCAATCCGCGTGTTTAAAACGCCACGCTGCACGTGCACGCGCCACATGCAGAACCAGGATCGCGACCTGATTCGCCGAGTGGTAAATGACATTCGATGAAAATGACATTTACGTTCCCGTCTGACAGGGGTATTAGTTTAGAGTAAATTAGGTAAACAAAAACGTTTGTAGGAACTAAAGTCACAAGGAAGAAGAGAAGGACGCAGGGGTGCGCGAGAGGCGCGCGAAGAGAGCACGAGAGTGAGCCAGTTTTCGGCTATGCCTACCAACGAACAACCCTCACGTTTATTTCCTTATTTTTGTAAATATGTAAATATAATATATGGTGGCGCTCGCGACTCCTCGCTTTCATACGAACCCACACGTTCCTGGGTGTGTCTGCTTCAAGAAGCCCCTAATTCAGCGTATTTGTAATATTCATGACAAGCTCACAAAAATGTTAATTTACGCGTAGGCAAGTTGGTCGTACCAAACAAAAAAAATGTTTGTAAAAAATCTTTGAGACAAGAGGAAACAAAAATACTACAAATTCGTTGTTATGTTTGTCCCCATTTTGTTTTCCCTTCTTTCGGTGCTTTCTCAGTATGAGAAGGTCACCATCTTCAACTTGGTCTGAATATACTTGACACCTGTTTATATCAAGAAAATACTTTTTTAAATACTGCGTGCATGTCCTTACACGGTTATGCTGCTGGTAGACGCAAGAAAAAAAAGAATTCAATAAATTATTTAGGAAACTATAAGCTGACTTTTTTCCGATTCCAGGTGCTACGATCGGCCGGCCCCTGGCACATGTGTTTTTTCGTGGTGATTATCTTCCTGGGCTCCTTTTACCTTGTGAATTTGATTCTGGCCATTGTAGCCATGTCCTACGACGAATTACAAAAGAAAGCTGAAGAAGAGGCGGAGGAGGACCGCCTTATTGAAGAACAAATGCGGGCCGTGAGTACAACCCTTTCCTTTGCATTTTGTGAAACTGCTTGTGCACCACAATTTTTGTTATTTTCTAAATAACAAAAAACTGGAAACAAATCACATGCGGTTTATGCCATTAGTGAATCGCTGCACCTCTTAAGTTTCTATTGGCGAGATCAAGCTACAGGGGCGCTTTGTCCTGCTTATTTTCTATGGAAGCCGGTGATTAACCAAACCAAAACCCGGGACTCGATTCTTGACGTCATTGTTTCTTGATCGAGATCGTGACGCGGATTAGACAGGAGTGCTGCCGCTGCGTTTGGTCTTGTGGGTTTCACTGATTGAACACGCACCCCAGCCGAACGCTGAGTCCGAAACACAAACAAATAATTTATGTTGTTGTCTCTTCAACTTTTCCTTTAGGGGCGCGATCGTGGGATTAACTTCCCAATAGCCTACGGAATCAAGTCAAATTATCTCCGAGTCTGTTCACTTATTCATGTGTTTAGCGTCTTTGTAGTCAACCTACAGTACATTAAACTACTATAGATATATTGCTCTTTCAACAGACATTGTTTGAAGGTATTATGAGTACATTTAATAACACATTGATGCTTTTTACACTACAGACTTAAAGCTGGGTACCGCTTTTCATCCCAACGGAAATTTTGTTTTATAAGCAACAAGATTTGCTGCATAAAAATTCGCGCCGTCATAGGGCCGTTTTACGCGAAGGGGTATACACAGTGCATTTTAAATTAGGATGTTACTGGTACATCGTCACTTATTTCGATAACTAAGTGAAGTCTTAGCATCCTTTTGCAACCAAGAACAATTAATGTATTATCGTTAATTTTGAACAAAGCAAATTTGCGTTTTTCAGTTTCTCTTTCTGGGAAACGTGTAATACGCAAATCCTGTATTCACTCCGTGTCTTAAAGTGTTTGCGTTACGATTAAACATCGACTGATAGACAATGAAAGTTGTACCCAAAGTTTTTGAGCCGTCGATGTTGAAGAGCGTGCTGGTGATCTTGTCAGAATAGTAGAAAAGCCACAAAAAAGCAAAAACATCTTGTCTTTTTTTTTTCCCCTTTTTTTTTTTGTATACCACGGTGGCGCCTCTTCGTCGAAATGTCAGCAACACCCCGCCGTTCCTACTAATTGCCCCTCGCAATTTTGAAAACAAACAAAAACCCGAGCAGGTTTGTGCGGCTGATTTCTCAGCCAATTAGATGGAACATTTGTTTTTCTAAGTTTCGCTTCGGCGACCGGCTACTCCGACTTCAAAAGTAATTAAAAGAGTAGCGAAATTTTTTTGAGACCTGATAACAAGTAACAACAAGTAAAGGTACCTTATTACTTATTAAGTGAGTAACATGTCCCGGTACTTAATTTCTTTTTGATTGACTAAAAGGTAGGGCTACTTTGTGATTTTGAGCGCAAGGGTAATATACTTTCTTAAGTTTGTCATGAGTACAATACTTAGTTTTAGAGCAAGTAACGAATAAAGGTATTTAACTACTCTCTCAATGAGCAAATAGTAATACTGTTCGGTACTTTTGAGCTGATGGTATTTAATTATTTTTTTATTTGCGAGCTTGTCACTGGTAAAAGTATCTAGATTATTTTTTAATGATTAAGGGTACTTTGTTATTTAGCGTATTGCGACTTGTGGTTCATAATTACTTTTCCAGCGACTAGCGGCGAACGATGTACGTGCTTCGTTAGATTTTAGAAACTAAAGAATTACTGGACTTTATTACTTTTGAAGCCAGTAAACAGAAAAAAGAAACTTCGTCAATATATTTTCTTGACAAGTACACTGCGCGACATTGTTAGCGCGAACACGGCATCGGTGTGTATACGCATTTCGCTCAGACAGTATGTTGACTGGCACCAAACATCACCACATTGTTTACTCCTCTCAGTGACGACTTCCCGTTACAATAGTAGGATTTTATGGCAAGTGCTGAAATTTAAGAAGAAAAAAAAAAGCGGCCATTGTTTCTTCTTGCTGGCTTCGCCATGCAATCTACGCGTGTGTCTATAGTCTGTCGCAGGTTTAGAATAGAAAGTCAGGCCCCTCTACCAAGCTCTCTGCTCGTTATAATTGAGGGTTTACTCCTCTTACCTCTCCCTCTCACCAGCATTCCCCCTGCTGAAGTGGAAAGAGTGGTGGGCTCCGCGGTATCAGTTTGTCCTCTTCTAAACCTGTAACAGCCTATAGCAGGCGCCTGCTATTAACTTGCCAACGGTGTACAATTGTTTCAGTTGCACCCTCTCTTAAATCAAGGTTCTACTTCTCTGACTTCTTCCTTCTCTCTCTGGCCTCCTTGCAGGAAGAAGAGGCCCGCGCCGAACTGGCAGCCGGCGGTGGCCGCCCCCACGACACGGGCAGCGGTGACGGCCAGCTGGTCAAGAGCCCGTCCGAGTTCTCGTGCAGGTCGTACGAACTCTTTGTCGGTCAGGACCGGGGCGCTGAGGATCCCAAGGACCTCCGGGAGCGGGCGAGCATTAGGAGCGCCGGGGGCGAGGAGGAAGACGACCTCTGCTACCCCGACCCCCGTCCACGCTCCGCCGCCAACTCTAAGGTGCGCAAGGTAATCCCCGCCCCTCACCTCCCTTCTCCGCACGCCGCCAGGGTCTTCTACGCTGAGGGAGAGTTCGTGCACCGAGACCTATACTTTGTTTCACCCTAAGTCCAAGCGCGGCCTAAGCTACGAACTAATGGAACCAATCAGACAGCATCAAAAGGACACGATCATGGTGTTCGTCGTGTTTCTGTACGTGTTCTATCGTCGCTGAGCCAATAATAATCAGAAAAGACCTAGTGAGTTGCGCTTTGAACGTTGCTTGGTTGGTTCTATTACGCCGTAGTGTCAGCGGCTTCTAGACATAAGCTCAAACAAGTGTAGCAGCCTATTTTTCTTGGCAACCTCCGAACCTAAAGGAAAACTGAACTAACGATCACCCTGACCCTACATGACATACCCTAACTTTACGTCGTCCAGTCTAATCGAAACTCGAATGACCTGGCTCAACCTGACCTAACAAGTACAAGCTACATATTGCCACGTACTTGATTCCATACTGACCTAACCAGACATGACCTATAATAACTTTATGTCGTCTAAATTGATCCAAGCTTGAGGGACCTAATCTAACCGAACAGGACCAAGCTAGATTTCGCCACTTACTTGACCTCATGCTGACCTTACCCGACATAACTTATTGTAACTTTACGCCGTCTAGTCTAACCGAATGAAGTAGCTAAACTGAACCTTACCTAACCAAACAAAAAAAGACTGCCTATAACTACACCTGATTTTACGCTGACCGGACCTCGATGTGACCTATTGTATGTTACTTATTCTAATCTAATTGAACCTTCTCTGAAATAGACTAACACCATATAGCGTGCTATAAACCTAATTTATAATCTAAGTTAAACCTGACAAAATCTAAGCCAACCCATTACATGATTGGACGCATCTTTCTTTCAGGTAATACGTGCCTAAGATATAGTAGGTACCTGCAGTAAATGCTAATATTGCCTAGACAAGTCAACCTAAATGCCTTTAGCTAACCACGAGCGTAAGTGATAATACCATACCAAGCTAACATCAAATATCCATGCATAGCACAGCTTAATCAATTCTCAATCGAGACTGACATGTCAGGTCTGGCCAACTGTGTAAAGGACATAAGTATGTTCCATGCCGCCCAACGTAACATAACCGGACTTTGAACATGTCGTAAACATGCGGCACCTTGCTCTACCTTGCACGAGCTATTCTTGTATATGTGTACTGTCTTAGGCTCATGGCACCTGCTTACTAGGGAAGTGGATTTGATTAATAACATACAAACTGCCACAATGCACCGGATCTCCTTTTGCAAGATCAATGGCTCAATCAAAAACAAGACGAACTCTCTCAGCATAGATGGCTCTAGCACTTCAGCCTCCCTCCCAACGCTAACGCTCGAGAAACAACGCAGGACACCATTTTCGTGTTTATAAACCAATATGTTATGCACACTGCATTCAAAACTGCAACACAAAAGCCCTCACGAACATAGGACAGTACAAACTAGAAAGACATATTGCCTCACGATGGGCGTCATTTGTTTTTATATTTATTGTTTTTAAATGTAATTGAGGAATGGTACGTGGCAAGTGACACGTACTGTCCTCTCAAGCGTTCATGTTGCTTTCAAAAAGGTCCAGTGAACCTTCTGAGGTACCTTTCTTGCTACCTCACAAAGTATTGTGAAAGGAATAAGCAGAACTCTCACAAAGTATTGGTTAAAGGCGTCATCTAAAATTTTAGGTTCATTGTACATTGCTAAGATCACAGAATTCCACAAGTATATTACATGTTACCCTTATATGTTACCCTCATAGAATGCTATAATCATTATATAACAATTGGTCGACATGCTGAGTAATTGCGGTGACCTACATCTATATTGTTATGTTGTCATTGGCAGAAATCTTAATGTAAGACTTTTGCTAGATTTCCTGCATTGCTTCTCGATGGTGCTAGCCTTATTCTTTCAAGCAAACATTGACTCATTAAGGAATGTTTGGAATGCTGGACTACTTCTTGAAAATGTGAGCTTTATTAAGATATGGGTTATTCTGGTGGATACCTGAACCAGCCGACTACCTTTGAAAATTATTTTATAAAACATCAATTTTAATAAAAGAAGCCCCAAGAGAATGCCTTTTGAGAGCAAGTGTTCATAAACCCCACCACACATACATTAGGTGAGGGTAGCACTAAGCAATATCAATATACTGGTCGGGTAAAAACTCAGGAACTCCAGATTTCCAAAAAATTTCTGCCCCAATCCAAACATGTCTGGTCAAAAAGGTTGCTTTATTTTAGTGCTCTTAGATGCTTGGCCAATATTTTGCCGTGGGAACAATGATTTAAAAGGATTTTGATGGAACAGATTATTACTTGATCTATTTGTGGCAAACCTTATGTCAGAAAGAAACACTGTCCGAACAAAACGCACAATTAAAAATTCTCTAATATGACAAAGAGATATCTTAACGCAGTTTCTCAAAGTGTGTCCAAAAACTAACAAGGAGCTTCAGCGCAAAAATTACTCACTTGTTCTGCAACACAAAAGTGTTTAAGTGAGGATTATTTCACTCTTTCAACCTCTCAGAAACGCAACACACAATAAAAACTACCAAAAAAACTTCCTTCCAAATATGCTTACACTTTGACTAAAAAAAGGGGTAATCAATATATTGTGGACTGTAGCGAGAAAACCTTAAACAAGTGATTACTTTATAATCAAGATCAGTGCGTTCGGCTAAGAACTCATCATCTGTTGTAGGCACAAAAAATAACGATTTGCCGTTGAAGAAGGTTAACTATTTCAATGTTAACTTTTTATTGTACAGGCGATCTAAACCTGGACAAATTTCTTAACCAAACATTTTTTTTTTACAAAGTTCAAAACATGTTATGTGTCGATAGGCCTCGAAGGACTCAGCTTAGACAATTAACAGATAACAACGGCGGTAGGCAGTTTTTCAAGGGGCACTAACAGTTGCATGGAAGGTTCCTGATTAGATCAGCACTGCTTCATTTTGAACTGTTGAATAATTTCCAAACGTTTGTGTCTGAATTGTTCTTACTTCAGTATGCTTCAGTTGCTTCCTTAAAAATAAGGTAAAAAAAGATGCATTTTTAGTCTGCTACTGTCAACTCTTGGTTAAGACTCACGGACGACACGAAACACAAGCACCTATAATCAAATGTCCGACTATTCTTGGGATAGAAAATGTGAAATGCCCTTCCCGAATATAGGAGCAAAGACTCGCTACCCAATGAAGGCGGTGTAAACAGTAACAATGCGACGATCGAGAAGCAGACGTGCCTTGGTCCCCTCCCCTGTTGACCAATGCGTGGGTTCAAAATTCTCGTTTGTTTGCAGATATTAGGACGGCGTTATAGCAGTCCTTTTGTGAGTATAGGGGAGGCGGTGCTCTGCTTTTGCGGGAGCTACCCCATCCCCCTCCCTCAACTTCCGCCTGATTTTGTCGTTGTAATCAGTCTCTTGTTTGGTTTTTGTTTTTGTTTATTTGCCCTTTCCCCACTCACCCTCGTGTTGTCTAGAGACATATAATCTTTGACTGGTCTGGCTATAGAGTTTTTTTTTTTTTGTTTTCTCGTCTTATGTAGGCATCTGTCCAGTAGAACGTTGTGCAAGCTTCTTAGTGTTGTTAGTGAACGGCATAGAGTGCAGCGGGAACCTTGTTTACAACTTATAGTCCTTCCTCCAAGTGTGGTGCCGTTTTTAGATACCGACCAGCCTCGAATGACTAGAACTTTCTGATTCTGGGTTTGCTGCAACAGGACCGAACAAACGATCTACTCTCGAAAATGCACGAAACAAAGCTTCCTGTCATTAGAGGCTGGTCTCAACAAAAAAGATTCGTAGTGCCTGCAGCGGTTCTTTCTCGTACGTGCGTGGGCGGCTAGAAGTGATCCGTGAGCCCGGAGACGTAGACGTCTGTAGGAACTTCGATAGTAGAGTCAACCCTTGGTCGCAGATGGTCAGCTCTGCCCCTTCAACTCGTTATAGTTTCCCAACCCTAAGCATCATAGATGCCCCAACTGCCATGGAATTAGAGGATTGTTCCGACTGCCGTTGCTTTCTTCTGTAGCTGTCCTGTCCCAGAGCGGCTCAGGAATGAGCTCTTTGACGCTCTCTTCCCCTATCTTCGTCTTTCTCCGATAGTTTAGTAACAGTCTGACCGCACTAGGAGGTCTCCGGCAATAGAGCCCCTAGCAGCACTGTCCGCGAGAGCCTTGCCAAGTTACCGCCTGGAATTTACTAGCTCGCGTGTCCCACCTGATTTGTTCCCCTAGACAAAAGGGCGGTTTCACGTGACGCACTTCCGGCTCAAAAATCTCGCCAGACACTATGTTGACGAACTTCCGAAGTATTTCGTCTTTCTATGCGCGGAAAACGTGTTGTCCAGCTCGGTCGAGTCTTTTAGCGTAATACTCGACCGCGTCTGCCGGAGTAGTCAGCGAAAAAAAGGAGCATTATCTGGTGCTCGAGTTTCCTACATACCAGTCATTATTAAAAATTAACACGAGCCGGCATTCGAAAAGTCATCCTCCGGCAACCCTAAAGACCCCAGTTCATGCCTACCGGGCGACTCTGAAAGGAAACAAATCAACATAAACTTGAATTTATGCAATGGAAATACATCACCGAACGTACTTACTGAGCTTTGTCATTGACGGAGCTACTCGTCATGCTTCCTCGTTTCATTAACACCAAAAACTTTGAAAATAACAAAGCCCTACCTAAAACAGATTGTTAAGGTGCCTGATGCTGTTCATCAACATGGCGGAAGGCGGCTTGCCGGAAAAGAAAAGGCGTTTCGTGGAACCGCCCTACAGAATTTTCGGAAGAGATGCGTCCTTGCCAGGCGCTTAGACGCCTTCCCATTTAGTGCATGTGCTTGCTGCATTGCCTGAGTGCCTTGAGAGCTTCTGACCACCCTCCTGCTTGTGCTGTTAACTGTCTGTCTGCCAGCCTGTCATTATATTGGATTGCTTCCTCAAAAATTAAGCGAACTTTTGCTTTTTTAATTGCTGCAACAGTCTACACACGACGTGAACAAATGTCTCTTTAGAAATTCACGACTCAGGTTTTGAGAAAATAAACTCCTTGTAAAACTCTATTTTCCCCGTTCATATATGCAATCGATGTCAATTTCTTTGAGCATCACGGTGTTTTCAAATAACAATATATGTATTTGTCTCTTTAACTCTTGCTAGGCAGAAACTTCTTTTAGGTTCATCATAAAATAAGAATTGAGTTACTGTGGTTGAATCACTACAGCGATTAAACATCACTGTTCAATCAAATTTTGAATTGTTTGCACTCAATCGGCTAGTCCAGCGAACGAAATTAGAAACGTGATCTTATTCACATCTGCAGCAAAGTTCTTTTTTTTTTTCGCATGTTGCACAATTATCGTGTGGAGGCACATCCTTTTTGCCCTATATTTTGAAATGAGTTCTTGGTCTATTTTTGTGGTGCCAGTCTCAAAAAGACCAGCATTTTTGTGCCTACGACCTTCTTCTTTTTGCAAGACCTTTTTCTGCTTTCTCGAACTTTTTTTTTTGCGCTTTTTTGTGTGACGTCATTTTTTGCTGTATTCAACTTCAACCGGCCACAGATTCCGTGCGTGCAACAGCACCCGTTGCAATGCAAGCAGCACCCCCTGTGCAACGGCTGTGTGGAAAGTCACCAATCTACCAAACTTGACTGCGCTTGTAAAACTGTTGTATCCGGTGCCTTTGCCGCTTCTGTGATATTACGTTTGCTTGCCTCGGCTTCCTTAAGAGGGAACAGTACCTTCAGCAGGCGATAACCTGGTCGTTATTGTTTCCTTAAATTGGCATGAATGCTTGTGTGTTTGCTCTCTTGTGCCTAGAGTTGAATTACCTAGGTTTCCTAGGCTTCATGATATCTGATTGTTGAACAAACCGATTACGTTTACCAAGTTTCCAAGTGCCTTAGTAAAAATCCTGCAAAAAATGCAGGGCTTCAGTCTATTTTGTTCTTGCTGAATTCGCTTAAAAGCCGACGTACACTTCGCCTTTCCCACATTAACCTGCACATCTTCCTCCCATATTATATTTTCCTCTTTTCCACGTCCTCACCTAATGGTTCTTCTAAAAGACTTTACTAGGGGAATACATCTTACTTTGGGGACAATCTAATGGCCTTGGAGCGGAGAGGCTTGGCGCAGTTAGAACGGCTGGATGCATATCAGCCTTGGGGTTTCTCCTTTTGAATTGGGGGCGGTGGCTACCGCCGTCTATCGTCGTGCGCATCTCGGGCGCCAATCGCGACGACCATCTCCGCTGTCGCGGCAAACCGTTTGTGTCGTCTCCATCGGCGCTGCGTGACTCCGCCACAGCGTAGACTGCGCGATGCGCATGCGTTCTACGAGACGCGAGATGCACGCATCGCTAGGGGAGGATTGGGCGCTGCAGGCGCGTTCTCTAATGCAAATAAGCGGAGTGAAATGTGTTCACCCTAGTAGAGCATTAGGATCTCATCCTCTTAGCGATTCCCTTCTCTCTGTATCTCTTCTTTCCCTTCTTCGCTACCCTCGCAGTTTGGGCGAGGATGAAAAAGTCAAATTTTCTGCCTTGCAGAAGTGAAATAGGCTGTACGTCGGCCTTTAAAGTGAAGACAATCCGCATGTACCTTCAAGCATGAACATAATCAGACGCTTTCTGTAGAGTTTAAAACATCACACTATCTACCGTTTTTGTTCGTTAACTTCTGTCATGGTTCTCAAAATACGCCGTGCGTTTTCTGCAAGCCAATCTGTGTGCCATCGTATCTCGTTGATATGAATGCATTGCTGTATGAAAACAAATAAAACTATAAATTTTCTCACACGGAGGTTTGATTATCAGCAATTCAGTTTTCGTTAACCAGAAAGCTCTCCTACACGGTATTCTCATAGCATGGGTTTACGAAAACGGTTGCATCTTGTAATAATTATACTTTCTGTAATAATTTGTAGAGTTGGTTACTTTAAAAATTTTCCGAGATTCCTTTATTCCAGCAGTCATGGCCACTGGCACAGAAATTTTTTTGTGCCAAGTTTTCTTCGATTTATCAATTTTTAGTTGCAAGCCACACGTTCCCAAACTGTACGATTCGATTGGTTGATAGAGGTATTTCTGCCACCCGCGAAACAGTTTCAAATTAAAGTGTCGTGCTTATTTGAAGTTACGAAATCGCTATCTAAACACCAACAAGAAACCTGTGGATGATTTAAATCTAATCTATAATGCTGTATAATGCCCTGTAGGTTCTGTGCACAACAAAACTCATATAGCCCAAATTATGCAATCACCGACATGATTTATTGTACTAGAAAACTACAATATTCCAGAGTTTATTGCGGTGGAATATTCCCATGTGCGACCACTTAGACCAATTTGCAGTATAACGCTTCACTTGTTTCCGTAAATTGTGACAAAGCACCAATTTGTGTGGATACTATGTTATGCAGTGTAACTACAGAAATAACAAGGAAGTAAAGATTTCAGTTTTCTTGTCTCAAGCCAGTAACTGCAGTTTCTTTCAAGCTGTAGGCTGCCCCTGTCATGCAACTGCACTTTCCCATCCTTGCTTCCCTGGACTATGTCGCTTTATTCCCCCTTTCTCTTTCGTTATAATGCATAATGCCATTTGTGTCGGTTCTCACTTCATCACCATACAGGCGCTGCTTACCTCAATTTATCTCCCCTGCAGTACATATAAAACTTTACTCTAGCATGTTGCTTCTTCTGAATACGTGCTTGAGCATTTCTTCCCTTTCCTCTTCATCTCAGTGCACGGCTGCATTTCTTCCGCGTGAAACTAGTCTGCAGCGCATTAACCATACCTTCCCGTTTTTTTTTTTGTTGTTTTTTTCGAGCATAGAAACTTTTCCTTGTTTTTGTTTTCACCTCTCTGCGGTACGACGCAATAATTGTGTATCGTAGTGGCGTGCGCATATACTACCCTGAATGAAAGATTACCACCTGCCCACCTTCCCCAAAAAAGTACAGTTGTACTCCGCGAAGCACGTTCAGACCTCGGGAGAGTGCCTCCCACGACCAACACCACCTAGAATAATCAAAGACAGTGCACTAGCATTTCGAAGTCGTGACAATGAAATGAGCGTAACTACCGGTCAAGCACGAGCGCTTCGTCAGCGCTGATCTCTTTCGCATCCAGTCAATGCGCCGAAGGCCACTCGGCGCATTGCCCTGTAGGTTCTGTGCCCAACAAAACCATCCGAGTGTCATGATGATGTTGCAAGGAGGTGGAGGAGGTTGTTCCCGGGCTTTGAATATTCTAGGTGGTTTTCCGTGACGGAAGGCGAAAGTCGAAACACAGGTCAGAAGTCCTGCCGAAGTTATCACCATCTAGACCCACTGCTGTCGCGTATGAAGTAACTTCTTACACCCCGTTGTTTCATAAAAGGAGCATAGTGAAGAGTTGTTATCTGCAATCTATGCGTTCATATCAACGAGAGACGACAGTGCACGCGTGCTTAGGACAACTGCGGCCTAATTGGATTTTCTTCGGACAAATGGTCGCCTCACTCAATGTGCTTCCCGGCTTCTGAGGTACCCTTCCCTCTTGAGCGCGTTCCGCGGCAGCTGCGTGTTACGAGCCTTTGTTGTTATCTTCTTTCTTTTTGTGCCGGCCTCTGAACCGCTTCACAACCTGGCAGAGGTTGTCTGTTCTCCTTCCCCGCATGTTTGCTCAACGCCCCCAGGTTGCCCGGATGTTCTTGCAGCGCATCACTAAATGGGAAAAGGTGATGACGATGGCGTTTTGACTCCCCCGCACCACGGTCGCACACGCGGTGCGAGTTCGGGGAACAGGCAGACGACACTGGTCCCCCTTCTTTTCCTCGCCCTTCCGGTAAGTAACGAGATAATGTTTCGACGCCCACGCCGTCGTCGTCTTCGACGTGTCAACCCTCCTTCGCCACGTAGTCACCAGGGGGCCTCGTGTTCCGACTTGAGGCAGGTCTTATTCCCTCTTACTAGGATCTCCTCGAGTGAAGTAGTTCCTTTTGTCATCGAGGCTCCAG
The DNA here is from genome assembly GCF_016920785.2 of Ixodes scapularis. NCBI lineage: Eukaryota > Metazoa > Arthropoda > Arachnida > Ixodida > Ixodidae > Ixodes > Ixodes scapularis. The sequence goes on from NW_024609837.1 coordinate 70,374,182, forward strand.
TCCCTCCCCAGGCCAGTACACTAGTAGAAGGAGTTCATCCTTGTAGATGGAATCCATCGTAGATCCGATAGATGGAGTAGAGAGACATCCTGCATATATTCGTTTCTAGTTAGCGTAGAACCAGCATCGTTTTCGCATTATGTTTCACACGTGCTACCTTCCTTCCCCGTTTTACTCTGGGTTGAGTTTCTTAGATTCCTATCATGCTATGTTTTAAAGACACCACAGCTTTTGATTAGAATATGATTCTGGTTGCGAGAAAGTTGATACAAACACTTCTTATGAATTATGTCCACATGTGATTGAATACGGCTTGGAAGGGTAGCGGCATCATATGGAAAGATTTTGGCCATGGTTTAACAAAAGAAAAGTGTGTATGCGTGTGTGTGAGTGTGCGTGCTCGTACAGCTGGATAATTGGATTATACAAACCTATTCTGAGAAATTTAATGTCTCCCTGATAAAGGCTTTTTCTGTTTTTCTTTTTCTCTTTTTTTTTAACTAGACTAATTTTGGCGATTCGCAGAGGGGTGCTTTTTATTTCTGATTTCCTTGACAATTGCTTTTAAAACGTTCAATACTTGAGATAATATGTTGTTGCTGGCTAAAATTATTTCTAATGTGCTTTCATTCGAACCGTATAATGATCTCAATAAATGCTGAGTCCAAGAGCTACAATAGCTTTCCACGCCATCGTTCACGAGTCATAGGAGCCCGCAAGAGCCTATTGAGGACCTCTTGCACACTTTCACTAAAAAAACTTGTGCAATAGCCCATCTTGGCAGATAGCTTGGCAGTGAGTACATCGATCTGTAGTTTGCTTCCCGTGCTGGGCAAAACCTTCATTGCGTTTGCCACAAATTGGTATCAACTAAATATGTGTTAAATAAAATTGGATAGCATCCACCCGCAGAGCAACTTAAGACCCCAAGTCCACCATTCACAGTTTATAGCAACAGCAATAAAAAAGCCAGCAGTTTTGTTCAATCTGTTTTTGTTGATGTTGGCAGTAGTTTTTTTTTTTTTCATTGCATACCACGCTGTCACCCGCCGCTTCTCTTCTGTTGCGCTCACTCTCCTAGCGCGCGCACACCCACACACATACACATACTTCGGGGAAGATGAAAAAGTCATTTGTGTCGTTGCTTCCCACCACTGACCTCTACATATCTCCTGGATTATGCTTCGGGCGCCCAGGTTCTTCTAAAACGAAAGCCTCAAATCAACCAGATTACGCGCACCAAAATATACCCTTTTCAAAATGTTCCCGCCCTCCAGTAGCTGTTGTGCAGATTATCCAAGGCCGCCATAGTTTAGGGAATGCACCTTGGTCTCACATTTGAGCCCCAGTGCTGCGTCAACGCCCGGCAAGGACTCGGATCAAATCGCACGCTTCGCCCAGGAAGCGATGACCAAATTATGTTGGCTGCCCGAGTCACTTGATGAACTTTTAAAAAGGGTCTACTCCGAGTATTATCCACCAACTCCTGACGCCAAGACGGCGGTCATGAGCGTGGTATCGGCAGCAGGAAGATGGCCGCTAAATTACTCTCTCACCAAAGCACAATCCAGGAGGTAACGCCAAGGCCAGTGCTATCCACGCATCTGACTCCCTGCTTCTCTGTCTCTCTTTCTCTCCCCTCTTTTTTTCCTCCTCTCCATCCTGTCACCTCACTCCCTCCCCTAAACGTCTGTCCACCTCCAACACACGCTCCCCCCACACACAGGCCAGCCTGAGCCTACCCGGCTCGCCCTTTAACCTCCGAAGGGGCAGCCGTGGTAGTCAGCTGAGCGTGAGCTGGCGCAGTAACGGACGCCGCCTGGGCGATCGCAAGCCCCTCGTCCTGCAGACTTACAGGGACGCGCAAGAACACCTGCCGTACGCCGACGACAGCAACGCCGTCACGCCCATGTCCGAGGACAATGGGGGTGCCATCTTGCTGCCCATGTACGCCAGCCTGGCGTCGCGACATTCCAGCTACACCTCCCACTCGTCGCGCCTGTCGTACACCTCCCACGGAGCCGGTGACCTGTTCTGCCGGGGCGCCGGCGCTGGTGGCGCTGCGGGAGCACTCACCAAGGAGAGCCAGCTGCGCTCGCGCTCGCGAAACCTGCAAGGATGCTACTACTACGAGGTCTCTCGGGCCTTTCTTATCTCCTCTCTCTCTCGACTCTTTTCCAACTTTCTTTCCGTTCGCCTCTTTCTCTCTCTCGCTCTCTCTCTCACTCGCTCGCTCTACCCCGCCCTGCCAAGCCTGCTACGGAAACACTCCATTTCACCTTGGCACTGACCAACACCTCCTTTTGTCCGTTTCACTCCACGTCCGTCCGCACCAGACGCAACGATTGAGCTGAATTGCGTCGAAAAGTGGTTGTCACGTAGTCCATCGTCTTTGTGCGTTTGGTGTTCCCGGCTGAACAAGTCACGCAAGGTGCAAGCCCCGTGGTCCTGGGCTTTTTTTCTTTGCATGATTGGTTTATCCGGCAATAACAAACTAGCAAGACGACGAACGCACGCCGTGACGATACACTTTTCGCACTTTTTGATTGGCTGAACCGAATCGTAGCGTCGGCTACGGTCAGGCTTAATGTGAAACGGAGTATATAGATGGCAGTGTCGTAGCTCTGAAAATTTCGCGTCACCGACAAGCGTCCAGCTCAGGACACATATTGGACACCAATACTGCCTCAGCATTTCGGCTGGAACTCGTGTCTTCGCTGACGCTGCGGCGTTGGTAGCTATGAAGTGTTGCCGCAGCATCCCATAGCCTGACGCAAATGTGTTGCGTCGCTGTCTTCATCGGCTAGATTTGCCGGTCGACCCCTGCAAATGAGCGTGTTAGCGCAGTTCACAGTTGCCCGAACTAGTCGAGGAATCAGAACAAATTTCTACCCATACGCACATACTCCCTACACGTTTCGTGTCTACCTTCATGTGGGAGATCCGTTGGTCATTGATAAGGTGAAATGGGCAATAGATTTCTTAAACGCTTCGAGAGAACCTGGGAAGAGCAACTAGCATGGATTCAACTTGAGACCAGTGAACTAGCAAGAAAGGACAGACGGGATAAACCAATACCCTGCTAGATCTCGGGACGTCAGCCAACGTTATCCTTAAAAAAAAGAATTTTTTTTAGGAATAGTATACTGAATAAGCTATGTATTCAAAGAACACCATGGCTGCTGTTCTGTGATTTAGCCGATTATTCTTTATTGAAGCACCTGCCGTAACACACCCTGACACCTTCCTACCTTCTTCGTAGCACAGAACGAACACCAGCAATATCTTTCTTGGGCGTCCACCACACTTGCTTCGTGTTTGTCGTTGCTACACGTTTTTTGGTCTTGAGTTGTGCCACAATGCAGCTTGCGTTCACGTTTTCACACCATTCATAGTGCACTTGCAGATAGGTATAATCATTTGCAGTGAATAAACTTTGGTAGGTCAAGAATGCTGAAGTGAAAATTACAGAATATAGAGTCAATGAAGACGGGAGGGAGGGGCAGTTCGTGCTGAAACACCACATCTGGAGCAGTCATTTCTACCACTGTGCTGTCCATGAAAACAAAGCTTCAGAACTGCCCAATTACAGTCATGCTTTAGATGCATGCTCTGCATGGCACTCTGGTTTTGTCCCACATCATTCTGTTTCTTGGGGTGCCATGAGCAATGAATGTTGCGCATTGGTTATACTTTTTTATTTAGCCATTGTTCAGAACCCAACAAAAAAAGCCGCAAAATTAGAAGCACAACAACTTTTTTACAACGAGTGTAACCGCGTAGAGTAGGGGCAAAAAAAAAAAAAAGACAACTTCAAACCATTGGATAGATACGGGTTTGTGGATGTCCCTCCATATTCTTTTTCACCGATATAACAAGCATACTTGCATCGTTGCTTTAACTTTTTTTTAACTTTATTATAGTTCGCAACAATTTCCGACAACTGAAAAAAGGGTTCTAATCTCGAGGAAAACTTTTTCTGACATTCTCGAACAAGTGAAGACCGAGCGAGCAGAACTGAAATTTGCGTTCGATGGGCTCGAGAGAGCAAAAATGCCCAAAGCGTTGGCTTTATTGCCAAGAAAGGTTGTCCCCAAGCATAGGAAAGCACTAGTTAGCAAAACCCATTTCATTTCGTTGGCTTGTAGGTCATGAATGCTGTCATACCAAGTTAAAAATTTATTATGCGTGCGCACTTTTAACGATGTAGTATGTCTGTCAGTCTTCACTTGCGAATAAAACTGAATAAAATAAAACAACAAAAACGATGACCTAGAACTGCTTAGCACACCGGACTTCAAGTTGAATGGGTTGTGATAGTAACGGGCTTACCATGTAACCCACTTTGATGTCTTTCTATATTAGAAATAATCCACATTTGTGCATCACCATGTCTAAAACAATACACTATTTCACTTCAACTGTACCATATTAAACAGTAATTCCGATATTCATCATTTTATACTGAGGTTATGACGCCAATAGGGGGACTTCAGCAAAATGAACGTGCAAGCGTGATAAACGTGGATCCACGTGAAAAGATAGATCAATCCGAAATTAATGCACACAAATTCGTCCACATCTTTCCCACCACAGGACATGCCTCTGGATGGAGAGGAATGCCTGGCTGTCAAGAAGCAACCAGACAACCCTTTTGTCGAGCCGTCGCAGAGGCAAGGCCTCGTAGACATGAAAGGCAAGTCCCTTTGATTTGCATGTACGCTATATCAGAAAAAAAAATACTTCTTGATTATTGCCAACTTAAAAAACTCGGGGCACGCCAAGTGCCGAGCATCGTATTATCCCTCCATATCCACAAAGTTACGCTCTGAGTTTCTTAAGCGGTCAGAGTCCATAGAAGGACTGAATGCAATTTCGCCGACCCTGGTTACAAAGATCGGCAGTAGTGTGTGCAACATGCGTACGCGAGTGTTGAAGGTAAGTTTAAGAGATACTTCGTCGTGCTAGTAGACCTGGTGATATCATGAGGCCAAGCAAACGCTTTGACGCACTCTGTAGGTACTAATGGCTCAAGATCCGCAACCAGCCAGATTTCGACATTTGCCGATAAGGATACAGAAGAACCATTCACAAGACAAGAGGCGTGGACATCCTTGCACTAAGTCGCCCCTGTGTTCCTTAAGCTCTTAGGGACTATTGTCGTTTTTGTCCACAACTGAGCAGCACGCAGCACATTTAGCCGAAGAGCATGAATCCATGTTTCGCAAGTTGTTAACGCACGAATATACAAAACTACTTGCATGATGAAACGTTCGTCTACTCGGTAAGGACAAGAGGTGAACGCAAAATTATGCGACGGCTACGAAGTTCCACAGACCGGGTATGCGCGATCAAGCTTGGCTTATGTTTTCAAGAACTCTAAAATAGGTACCAAAAAGCAGATGTCGGTATCTTGTTTCTGTTATAAAAATATAAAGGCAAAAACTACGCAAACTTTTATCGTCGTTCATTAGCGTAACATAAAATTTTCTATATTTGTTAATTAATCTCAAGGTGCTGCACTGTCATTCAAACAACCACTACAATTGTCTAACATGCGACGTGCACTGTTATCTCAAGCCCGCTCAGTTTCACAGCATTGCTTTACAAAACAAACGTAAATAGTAGTCTTGTGCGAATAGTGGATTTTGAGTTCGAAGCGAATTCGAAGCGAATATTGGTTTTGGCCGAATATTTTCGAATCGAATATCGAATAGTTTTTCCAAGCCTTTCACTACCAAACATAATGCTTAGACAAAACCCCAGCGAAACTTCTGAAGGTAGTTCCACCTGTTCGTTTATAAGCCAAGTTTAATCTATCTATATTTATGAACTGTGACCTCAGAAGGTCTGATGTCTTGGGGTGGTAAGTAAACAACAAATTTGTAATAAAATGAATCCAATGGAAATGGCCAAATATACCCAATTTAGTGAATTTACAAATCTTTAATATTCTTTCCTTAATTTCGAGTTAAAAAAGAATGACTCGCGCATGATGAATGCAGGTTGTAAGGGCACCTCTGCCCGACATATACTCTTGCAAAACAGTCAGTTTAATTTTAAATCTTTTTTACTACAATGTAGATACTGTAAAACACTTAATGTTCGCGAGCCCTTAATTTTCGCAAATTCAAAAATTTTCGAAACTTAAAGGCACGAGAAAAATTCTGTCTTAAAGAATTTCAATGCAGGTCCCTGGAATTCGCGAAATTTAGTGGCCGCGATATGTCCTCTGTGACCGATTCGCGAAAAATAGGGGCCCCGAAAATAAAGGGTTTTACAGCATACACATTCACAAAGTTTCCATTTATTTTCATACACAGCCGGCACGCGTGCACCACCTCGCTTTGAACGTATGGTCCAAGCACGCAACTACGATATTCATACTTTTCCAAGTGTTTGTCGCGGCGGGTTACTCCGTTGAGTGCGCTTCTTACCGAGCACCGATGTAATGTGGAGAAGCAACACCCGTGGAGCTTGCTTCCGCGGGTATTGCTTCTCCGCAGTGCACCAGTGCTTGGTAAGAAGCGCACTCAAAAGGGGCTAACCCACCGCAATCAACACTTTGAAAAACGCGAATAGTGAAGTTCTTCTCGAAGCGAATATCGAATAGTGTATTATTCAGAACTACTATTCAAAATTTCGAATATTCGCACAACCCTAGTAAATAGGTTGGCAGACAGCTTTTTTTTCCCATATAAAGTTTTCCAACGGATGCAGTTCATTCTAAACTTGACAGAGGTGCTGTATGGCTTTGTGTACACGTCTATATCTTTCATCTCCTTCGACTCGAGTCTGTTACCAAATTGTATGCGAGAGGCGTTCATAAAATTTGTTTTAATACCATAAAAAAAGCTGCGATCACGAGCGCCGGTGGTGAGCTGGCAGATGCTCGGGCCGAAAGAAGTCTGCATTTTCGCACTGAACAAGTGTTTCATCTTTCGACAATGTTCTCTTCATCATCCTCTAAATCATGGGTTTCAAACGCACGGCCTGCGGGCCGCACGCGGCCCGTAACTCTCTAGCATGTGGCCCACCAGCCCCCCGTGGCTGCGAGCAAATGTTCCCATGTCTAGAGCGCCACATGCGCCATAAATAAGTTTTATATACGATTGCTTTCCCCTCGAAAAGGAGCTGTGCTCTGTTCACGAATTTTGCAGTATTTTGATTTCTTTTGGACAAAGTATTGCTTCTCAGCCCTTTCACGTGTATGAACCGGAAAGGCAGTACCACTACTAGGGTATACCAGTGCAAGCTACTTTCTCAAAGAGGCACATAAAAAAATCTTACTTAGAAGAGGCAACGGCCAAAGATAAAGCTATCAGCTCGGGCTTCTAGCTGTCAGACAATATCTTTAAAAGATCAAAGTATTTTCTTATAATGCTGCTATTAAAATGCTTAGGAAAGCAAAAACTTTCTATGAAGAAATATTTTTTTTTTTTTTTTGCTGTGCCTGTTTGCTTGGTCTCGTTCTATTGAAAACTGGCAGTACTGTTTAATGGTGGAGCTTTAAATATTTTATAACATCAGGTGTGGGCCCAAAGTAGTTGTATATGCAAACGAAAGCTAAAGAGGGCAAAACGATGAGCTTCAAAAAAATAAAGAAAGCACTAGGTTTTTTGTATTGAAAATATCTGGAGTTTCGATGGGCCAGTCGTCCGATTTGCAACGCGAAACACGAATTATGTTTCTTTGCTTAGTTTTTTTTTTTCTTTGCCCGAAAAGAACAGAATATTGCCCCCCCCCCCACCCCTTTTGGCCCCGTCCTCTTGAGATGGGGAGGGGGGTATCTGGTCCCCCACACTCGAATGAGTTTGAGACCCATACTGTAAACGCTTGCAGCGCATAGCGTTCTTCGTGAGAGGAAGAAGGCTTGAGGTCAGTGGGTGCCAGGGCGGATAAATACGGCGGCAAAGGCAGAAGTTGACGGCCTATAATACACCAACGCGCTCTTTGCCAGCAGGAACGCGTTTGCCCAGACCGGATGCGGGCACCGCAAGTGCGCAGAAACCAGATTCACGCGAGGCCAAGTATCTGCGCATGCGCACTGCCGACAGTAGCGACTGCGCAGTGATGTGACGTCAGAGAGTTCAAGTAGTCTATATAGTCACCAACATCTTGAAAAAACGCAGGATATGGTACATTCACTTCACGCTTCTTTCTTTGTAATTTGTTGCTCTGGGTTCTTATTGACTGATGCTGCAATCCCATTGACTGCGGAGATACGATGAGATGCACGAGGCCCGTCGCCGCGCCATGTCTTTCATAGGCTGTCGGTGACTATGCGTAGAGCAAGTCGTCTGCTTCTCCCGCAAGTCTTGAGGTGACGTCAGAACGACGCCGAGCTCTGGTGGGCTTTGATTGGAAGGATAGTGGGTAGGCCTCAATGCTAGGTGCCTCGAGGTCTACCCACTATTGTTTTTATCAGCCAATAAGAGCTTGGCGTTCTAACATCATCGCAAGCCCTGTGTAAGAAGCAAACGAACTTTCGCTCTGTATAGCCAACCGCACCTAGATCTTATCTTGGAGGTGTTATGGAAGCTGCATGTGTCGCCGGTGCGTTGTTGTGGAGCAAACGCATTCCCCGAGACGGCTTCCTCTGGTCAGCTTTCGCGCACGTGCTGGGTCCTAAACCCGGTGTGCCCTACGCTGACCTGTTCGTAAACAGCAGCGTGTGGGTTTATAAGCAAACTCTTCCGACATGGTCAGATGTATGACAGACCACTTGTGACATTGCAGATGTGATGGTGCTGAACGACATCATCGAGCAAGCCGCGGGGCGCCAGAGCAAGGCCAGCGAAAGAGGTACCTATCAACTCCGTGTGCCATTCCCCCGCGTGTGTGTGTGTCACTACCCCTCGAGACCCCTGTGCAGTGTTGAATGCGTCTGCTCTGTTTGGGAGACCGAGTGCGTGCGGTGCCCGCACCCCACCACCCCACTAGAGTTCTCCTAGCGTAGTTCGGAACGGGTACCAGAGCTCCTTGCATGAGACCTTGGTAGTGCCAGTGAGTCGAAGTCGACATTAGGGCATTATGGCCATGCAGATGGTTGCGACAAAATGAAGAGTCTGACATTGCTAAGGTTTTAACATCAAACGACACTGGGACTAAGAAACTACATGACATAAACAAGTAAGCACAAGCTACATTTCGTTTCAGCTTAAGTCCGAGTGGACCAAGCTAGTAGTTGCAGCACAAACACAAACACAGACCAAAAAGAGGCCGTCACGACTCATTATTGGTGCTTGATATCACCAGTTGCCAGAAACATGCGCATAGAAACATAAAAAAGCCATTATTTTCTGCTTTCCGATAAACTTTATTTGCCCCATTGGCTCGTAGCGTCGGTAGCGCTTGTACCTCAAGTGAAGAAGGGTAAAATCAAATGTTTATATTTCCTTTCGCACTACAGCGAATGGACAAATGGGGGAAGGGGGAAATCAAAAATGAAAAGAAGAGGAAGGGAAGGCAAGTGAAATATAAAAAAATAATCCACCACCATTTCACTTTACCCACAAAAAAGTACCCGAACCTGCCGTGGCTACCAAGGCACGTGCACGTGGCACGTGTCTTGGTGATGGTACTTGTCTTGCTGATGGCACGTGTCTTGGTGATGGTACTTGTCTTGCTGATGGCACGTGTCTTGGTGATGGCACGTATCTTGGTGATGGCACGAGCTGACGTCACCAATCATTCAGCGCCCAAAGCGCACCATCATGCTGTTCGTCGTGTATTTGCACGTGTTCTATTATCGCTGAACTAATCATAAAAGGCTTAGTGACTTGCGCTTTTGGCGCTGCTTGAGTCGTCCCATTACCTCGTTGCGTCGGCTGCGTCTGGACTTAAGGTGAAACGAAGTATAGTGCGGAACTTTCGGCGTCATCTGAAAACTTTTAATTTGAGGCTCGCGTTGGTCACGAGTGCTGTGTCCGCGATCGGCAGGGGTTTGGGTTCTCACTGATTGAAGAGGACACTCAGACAAAAACAAAGCCATAGATCCTGGGTTCAATCCTCACCCCTGCCCGTTGGGATGAGCATCGTACAGCTGCAGCAAAAAACGTTTAGCACAAGTGACCGATAAACGGAGCAACAAAATCGCAACCCGATCATTCACCGATAGAGACAGTGCCAGTCACATGACATGTTTCAACACGGAGGTTGCCGGCAGAAAATTGAGGGATAAGATAGCTTTCGAAATGCGAGCATTAGGATGGACTGCTTTCTGCCAGCCACTTCCGCGTTGAGACTTGGAACGTGACTGACACTCTCGCTATCGGCGCGCTCGGGAACAATAGCGCCACGTGTCGCGATTTTGGCGTTCCGGTCGTCAGTCACTTGTGCTTATTTTTTTTTTTTATATAGCGAATCTGTATACCTCTACCAGCCAAGAAATTTTTCGTGTCGTTGGCGTTGTAAGCAAAAAACTCCCGGCGAGCAATTGAAGGCAAAACAGCATATCTCCCGTTAAAACCAGGCATACAGCATACATCTCAGTATCCGTTTCAATAAAGAAAACCACAGAACAAGCACCAACAAAACAAGCATCAAAACCCAATGATAGATGAGAAGGCGCGTGTGAACAATAGGAATACCCTTCAGCGAGTTCCGGTAAAGATTGGGTTTGCAGCTGCTTCGCGTGGGGCTGACGTCATTCGAAGCCCTCGTGTGAAGTGCAAACCGCATAATGGAGTATAACGACGCCTGCGAACAATGCGAAGCACGTTCCTTCTCCCCGCGTGTGTTTTCGTGTCGGCGTTCTCACGGAAAAAAATGCCTCAGAAGACTGAAGCGAAAAGTACAAACACCACGCATACAACATACAGCACAACGTTCGTTTTAATAAAGAATAAGCACAAAACAAACATCCTAACCATATAATGAATGATAAGGAGCTGCTGAAAAGAATGCGATGCACGTAGCGCTCACCGCATCCGTTCCCGGTGAAGATTACTGATGGCCAAGCTGCCGCGGCGACGGCAGCTTGCGGCGTAGGGAGTGACGTCACTAGCCTTTCATATATAAAAGAAGAGCCCGCCTTTACCCCGTTTCAAATTACGTCCGGACGCAGCGGATGCTACGAGCCATCTTAGCCAATCCTGTTCTGTGGACGTGGCCCTTGATACGCGTTCCGCGCGTCACGTGACGCTCACGTGACGTCACGTGACACTCACACGGCCTCCGATTGACTCCGATGGCTCGTAACATCCGCAGCGCTTCAATGTAAGAGAAAACGGAGTATAGTAACTAAATTCGTTGTTGGTGCAGCACCATGAGGAGTAGGCCACGCATAGTCGGGACTCCCGAGGAGCAGCGTGAATACTAGGAGCGGCAAAGGGAAAAGAAACGGCAATACGACCAGCGGCGGCGTGCTGCGACCGGTGGCGGCAGTTCGTATAGGGCAGTAGGCAATCGTTGCAGGTGATACCACAGCTTCGCTGACCAACTACCCTTATAGTGTGGATTGGAGCCCCAACTATTTTCCGTTGCAGCTGTACCTACGTGCTGACGTGTATCACTTCTCTATGATGCACGTTTAAAACTCAAAGGCTAACCGTGAAACAGCCCTAGCTAAGTTTCTCATTTTCGGCGGAGACACATTCGGACGAACTCTACTTCCTGCTGTGCAATCGAAACCAACTCAGCAAAATTACTTCAGCCGAATACTGACGCAGAACTCGTTTCGGATATGCCTCATGTTGGCCTTCTTGAAGTGATGCCGAAAATTCAGCACTACGGCCTTTGTCACGTAGAAGGTGTAGCACGTGATGCGGTGTCTTTTTAAGTAATTCTATTACACATTTTTTAAACACTTTCTCGTTGATGTTTTGACGTACATATACAACCTAAAGTTTCTGTTAAAACCTTAGCAGCGCTGTTCATTCAAGGATGATAAACCAACTGGCCCCATTTTCAATCGCTCCTGTATTATATTTGTATTAGAAAGAATAAGACGCGTCGGGTCACGTGCAGAAATGTCTGGTACTCTACTCCGTTGAACTGTACTGTTGCTTGTGCGTGCCACAGTTTGGTCTCCCGAGTGTGTTTCTTTTATCAAAATAGAAATACCCATACTGGCATGCCGGTACCACAGGTGCCTTTTAGTGCGTACTGTGGGTTTTGCTACATACTTTGTTTGAATTGTATAGGCATGTGCAAGGTCTGCTAGGATTTATTTTGCCCTGGTGATGGAGTGATTCTGTTTTTTGAATTGCCGGTTTGGTTTTGATTGCCAAATGGTGCCAGGGGCCTTGGCAGAGCGGCGGATAATACAACAATCTTCCCTACTCCAACACAATAGTGTCAGGTGCCATTACCAACAATGGAAGAAAGCAAAAAAACAGAAACAACTTAAAAATTTGACGCTGTATTTTGACCTATCGATCAAACCGTCGTACGCAAGATAGCATTTTAAGATAAATGTAATCGTCGCTCAAGTTGCTACCACATCTTTTTGAAGCTTCGCCTCATCGTTCTTTACTGCCTCTTTTTTTCATGAGTAGGCATGTGAAAGACTCACAACCCATTGGCGATATATATCTGGCAATAATACTTATATAGCCCCTTGGCCAGTTTTTTGCACTTGGCTAGGGTCACGAGTTTTCGGCATCTACATTAAAACCCGAATATGTGCTGTCCTCCAATAAAATACATTTAAATTTTACTGGAAGAAATCTTGATCCACAGTTTTATTTCGTCTCGATCCGGAACACGGCCCGCAGTGCTCTGTCTTCGAGGCCGGTTCTTTCTTTGGGATTCATAAACCCTGTTTTGTTTCCTTCTCTTTTCTTTATCGGGGTGTTTTCAAAGGGTACGTGTCTTGCGTATATTCCCTGTACGTTGGCAAATCCGTCCCCCGAGTCTCATTTTCTTTAACAGAAGCCCCAATAAACACCGAACCTAGGGTAAAAAACACAAAAACCACAGCCTATATGGAAAAAAACACGCCACCCTACTTATGGGGATATGAATAGTTCCATCACACAATGCTACTGTGAATTCAAAGGGTCTGCGTCACTCAGCCAGGGCCTTCGCTCCAATGTGCACCTGAAGCCTGCCCCCATGTTCCTGCCTGTGACCTGCTCGCAACGGGCCCCTCGTGTGATGCCTGGTGTGGCCGTTGTCCCCTAGATGGTGGCGTTAGACGCCCCAACTAGAGTCACTCGATCATTTGCAGGGTACCGCAAACTTAAAACGAACCCGTTCGTTCCGGTACGATTGGATGGACGCAGCGACCAATCACAATGAGATACGACGGTTCACAACTCCACAAACACTGTTCCTGACATATGTAGCCAAAAAAGAAATACATGCAAAACGTTTTCTCAAGGAGCATAAAAGCTATGAAACTTTTTCTTGAAACGTAAGCACTCAGTTATCAGAGTAGTGGGTCAAAAGCAACCCATAAATGGCTGAGTGGGTGGAATTCTACTTTGTAAATCCGGCATTACCATGCGATGCCCCAATCCTCTAGAAGACCCTTTATATTCGCAGCCGTTAGTCGATAACTACTGTAATTAAAAAGGGTTATCTGATGAGAAATTTTGAAAATTATGTTCTCATCTTGTGTACCTTTCTTAGGGTATCTGGCTATTTGGCCATAGTATATAAACAGTAGACTAATTCATTCAATATGAGCATATATTATGGGTTCTCAAACTTGATTTCTTGGAACAGAGTGGCTTCAAAAGAACCCTCAGGGATATGCAGAACTCTCAAATTATCTCGATTTTCCAGATGCATGTGCAAAACGTTTCTCTCTTACTCTAGTTGAGTTATCCTTGATATTATTCACGAGCCAAACGCTCCTCGATGCATACGTTATTGCGAATGAAGTCTGTACAGTCGTACACTGCTTAACTTCAATAATACCAGGTGGTTGAAGGGTTTCTCTGCTTTCGTTCAAAACTGTTCCTTGATATCGAAACGTGTGAGCGCATCTGCATTAGACTATGCCATTAATCTACAAGCGATGGCATTGCTTCAGGTTGACGCAGACGTCCCGTACATCCATGGAACGTTCTCCGTTCAGTCGTACGCGGATGAGTCACCTTTAGAATGGCCGGAGTACACCGAACATCGAGTCCCTTGGTAACCACGCGGGCCCCGAATGATACCTTACGCAGCCTTACGTAATGCGAGTCACTGCCGCATCTTTGTTACAAATTGGGCCGCGACAATGGCGGCGGCACCTGCCGACCAATCAGGACTCGGCCAAGATAAACACCAAGCGCGGTACCCTGTTGACTGCCGAGTGGCTCTAGCACCAACTGCCCACGGGCTCACCTGCGGCCATGCTTAAACATTATTCAGTGTCCATCTATTATTTCCCCACAGAAAGGGAGGAGCAGGAGCGGCCCAAGTTCAAAGAGAAGTGCATGGCCAATTGCTTGAAGTGTATAGACATGTTCTGCGTGTGGGACTGCTGTTGGTACTGGATCAGGATCCAGGAGATACTCGGACTCATCGTGTTTGACCCTTTCATGGAGCTCTTCATCACTCTATGCATCGTGGTCAACACGCTCTTTATGGCCATGGATCATCACGACATGGACAAAGACTTTGACAATGTCCTCAAAAAGGGGAATTACGTAAGTGTGCCCAGCTTACGTCTCGGCCGGCGCAGCCTCCGCCACGACCGAGTGTAGTGCTCCCCCTCCGGTGCCCAACCTCTTTCTTTTTCGTCGTGGTGCTTCTCTTTCTCTTGAGTTTGTTTTTGTGGTCCCCACGTCGGGATTCGACGTCTTTCTTAGTGGTGTGGTCGCAGCTGCCGACGTGGCCCAAGTGCTGGTCGTACCACTGATTAATCGTCAAAGAAATCCTTTGGGAATTTCGAGAAGTGGCCGTATCTTCATGGTTTTTAAAACATTTGCCCCTCAGGCTGTTTTTTTTTTTTTTGCTTTCCTAGATTTTTTTTTAAGCATGGGGCAACTTGAAGCATGTCATTTCTAGTGTTGATCGCGCGGAAGCAAAAAAACATTAATTTGGCTCTTTATTTCGTAAAACTTATGGTCTGATTACTTTACCGGACCAAAGTTTTTACTCAGATTCACAACTCAAGACGCTGTTTATTTTAAAAAGCAATCTCATTGAGAAGTTATTTGCGAAATTTAGGATATTTCTCTTTTTATAGAACTCTTGCAATTGAATACATACTCTGAATAGCTTGGATGCGAATTTTGTACAAGATACAACGTAATGAAAGGTGACGATTGTTGCTGGTTAAACCATTAGGCCATCACGAAAGCTAAAGTTTACCTTATTTTCTGTGTAATTATGATGCACGCGCACGTATACGGGTGGCGTTTAATGGTTCCAATTGCGAATGGTGAGTATAAGTGACTGGGTAAAGAGACCAACCACCCGTATTCTTAACAATCTCAAGAAGAAAGCTTTCTCATATTTTATGCTGTAAATTTGCTTTCATAAAGTTTACAAGTGTCGAGGCTCAGCTAAGAAAGTTTAGGAGTGCTAAAAAACAAACCAAGTTCTGTCTAGGACTGAAAGAAGGCTGAGCTCGCAGGCGAGCTGGTGAAAAGTTGACATAACTTAGCCTGAGACAGGAAAAAAAAAAAGACAGATAAAAGTAAGGGATACCACACGTCTCCGGAGACGTTCTGTGTTGCTCTTTTCTTTTATATGTATTTATTTTCCTTCCCTGTTTCTGTTCAAGTGTAGTCAGCATCTGGGTAGGGCCTCTTTGTGGCGAATTTCTTCTGGCAAACAGCCATCTATTACCGTTCACATATAAGACATGTCATTGAGGACTAGACCATATTCGAGCAACGCCAAAAAGTTGTCAGCGTGCTCATATTCGCGATTGGACATCATTGCCTTCGTTGTAAACAATATTCCACAAGCCTATTTTTCTTCGTCTGTGACCAGAAATGGACAGCTGTTTGCCTCGTGTAAGTTGCGAAATTCTGAATGGTCTTTTATTTTCTATAGAGTGGGGGGTTTTGTCAGATACTTGTAGATTCATTACGATTCAGTTATTGTTCTTGGTCTGAATGCCGCACATTTCTGCATTTTTTATTGCTTTCGTAGTTCCAGGAGTGGCGGCAGCACCCCCCGCAGACCACGCTATATAGCTGCATGACTGTAGAGCTGTTCTCATTTAGAATTATTAGAGCCATTTTGAACGGATGAAATGCCTTTATGTTGAGCAGGCCCGATGCACACATTTCTTTTCGCTGCTTGTTCTCGAGAAGAGCAGCCAAGTTGCATGACTTGCACCGGTAAGTTTCGGGCGCCAGCTCTGCCCTCAAGAATCGGCCAAGCCCAAGAAGAGAAGATGTGGATGGATGCCGAGATGCTCTTACGTTCGTAGCATACTATTACTTTTTTTTCATCTGCCTCTCTGTTTATCTAGTTTAGTAGTTTGTAGAATTCAGTAGAATTTTTGACCACGTTCTTTTGTGCACAATTATTGCATCCTATTAGTATCGCTGCGCGAGAAATGGATTTATTTACATCTTGACAAAAGTCAACTATTATGAATTGTGCAGTGTTGAATCAGCGTGCTCATTGAAGTAACAAGATAGAAACTTTTGTTGGGAAGTGAAAGATTAGGTCGCAAGGCAGATGTTTTTGTGTTCTGAAAGATTCGAGTGCGTACGAAGTTCCTACTTGCCTCACTGTCTCTCTCTTTCTTCGCCTGTGTTCCTTTCTTTCCCCTTGCAGTTCTTCACCGCGACCTTCGCGATAGAAGCTGCTATGAAGTTGATGGCCATGAGTCCAAAAAACTACTTTCGCGAAGGCTGGAACATCTTCGATTTCCTCATCGTCGCGCTCTCCCTGATCGAACTAGGTTTGGAAAACGTCCAAGGATTGTCTGTACTACGTTCATTCCGTTTGGTGAGTGTCCGTATTTTTTTCTGGAAAAATGTCCACCACATCATAAAGCTAGCCCCTTCTAGGCAACGAGGCCGACTTGCTGGATTTTATCAGTACCTTACCGGAAGTCAACACCAGATGGCGATTGGATACGAACGCACCATCAGCGTTAGGCCGCGACTCGTGTTTACACTGATTGAACAAAAACTTCCGCCAAACGCTGGCGCAGCTCTCGTGACCAAGCTTTGTCCTTTGCAAGTCTCTGGCACGCGGCAAAGAAAATTCAGCACTACTACCTTGGGATCTAGGAGGTGCTTGTAGAGAACATACAAAGTCATTCCTTTTCTTTCTTTTTTTTACTTTGCCTTTGTGATTTAACAAGTTAAAATTCTATCTTACCAACTAACCAACCAGAGCAGCTACAAGAATGTCTCGGCCACACTAATATGTGTAAGTTTAGCGTAGCATGGTTCAAATAGACGAATATAGTGAAAACCTAAAAGCTATGCAGACAGATTCTATATAGAAGTCATGGTGAACTGCGCTTTACTAACCACTAACTGAGAGTCTCTCAAAGCAGTTTTAAGCGAATAACACCTGTTGCTATTTTTTTATTTCAGCAATTATTAGTTGCATGGCGAGAAACATTCAATGTTCAACAAGCTTGACATTGTTGACATTGTAATCGCTGCAAAATCGTATTCAATTCTGACCCTGGGTCTTTCCAGTTCTAGTTTCCAGTTCGACATGTTCCCTACCATCAAGGTTTATTCGAGTGTCACCCTCGGCATTAGTTTATTTCACCGCAGTACCTCAGTTGAAGCATTATTTCTAGTGACTGATTTAGTTTGTCTATAACAAGAGAAGCAACATGCGCCTTACCTAATTGCCCCTGAGGTTCAAAGCGAGAAGCCGGGCCACACGCTCACACATATGTGATTGAACTGGTTTCTGGCTAGCAAGGCAGTGCAGATGCAACGGTCGCACAGCAAGAATTGATTAGCTACAAAATTATTAACAAGGCATAACCCAACGAAACCACAGCGATCCCAATTTTGTGCCGTCAACATGTGCCGGTTCACATGGTCCGCCGGTTAACATGGTTTGTCGCTTAACATTGTGCGCCGGTTAACATAGAGCGCCGGTTGACGTTGTACGTTGGCCAACATGGTGCCCCGGTTAACATGTGGCGGTAAATATGGTGCGCCAATGAACATGGGGCCAGTAAATAAGTTTTGAAGGTTAACGTGGTGGGCATTTTAACATAGTGCGTCGGTTGAGAAGGTTCACCGCTTGCAGCTACATGTCTTCGCATGATGCGACTCTTCGCATGGTGTGCCTCTTAACATTGTGTGCCTCCTTAACATGGCGCCCCTGTTAACATGGTGCGCTGCTTCCAGCTACGTGTCTTCAAATTGGCCAAGTCGTGGCCTACCCTGAACCTGCTCATCTCTATCATGGGGAAAACCATCGGTGCCCTGGGGAACCTGACTTTCGTCCTAGGAATCATCATCTTCATCTTTGCCGTAATGGGAATGCAACTCTTCGGGAAAAACTACGAGGAAAACAAGCACAAGTGAGTTTGCTCGCACAGGCACAAGCTTGAATTCTTGTCTAAGCAGCAGAGGTCGGCATTTGGTTGAACTCATTCGCAGCTAGCTCAAAATAAAAAGTTAAAAACTCACTTACCCTCCCCCCTCACGGCCTCACTCACCCTCAAGTCCTCACTCACGAACTCATGAGCTCACCGAACACACGCTTCCCGCCGAACTCACAAACTTACGCCCCTCATCGAAATCATGGACTCATTCAAGCACCGACGTCACTTTCTCAGAAGTAGTGCTCGCTCTCACCGTAGTCGCGGCGCTGGCATTCGTGTTGCGCGCGGGTTGCGCGGCTTTAACAACCCCGCCACGGTCGCTACTGTCTTCCGCCGCTCCGGCGCCAGCCGTCACGTCGCGAAGTGAAGAAACTTTTTGTCGCTCTGTTTGTTTCGCTTCGACTGCTTCGGCACGTCGGCCGAGCGCTTCAGGAAGGCGCGCTGTGTTGGGATGCAAGAACGCATCCTCGCGAGTCTTGTGAAGAAGTATTCTTCACGGCGTGCACTGTTTGTTTCAAGCATTCGCGACATCTTCGCGCAAGTATGGAGTAAGCGTCTGCATCACTATTTATTCAGGTGTAAATTATTATTATTCCAACACGCACCTCCGTGCGTGTGTATTTCGTTCTGAGTAGAATATGGCGAATGTTTTAATTGTAGGACGGTTGGTTCGGAAGTCCGTTGTCGAGTCGAACTATTTCGGAACGGTCTGTCTTTCTAGTGATCGCCGTTCACACACATTATTTCACCTACAATAAATGACTCGTGGATATTGTTTCCACTGGAAGAAGGGACGATCCAAGAACTTTGTGCGTACCATATTATTGTATATATTTTTATCGCGTCTCCTTTTCTGTTGCACCGCACATACAAATTAAAACTAGAACGTTCTAATCTACCGACTCGATGCCTCGTAAAATGTTATACTTTAGAGGTCCTCTCATAAAATCGTGATCGGGCAGATGCCTTTTGTATTTTTGCTACTCAGACAATGTGTTTGTGTTCAAACCTGTCGACATGTTGAATGCAAACTTTTGCAAACTTCGTGTACAAACGTGTTTTCTGTTAAAATCATTTCTTAGTTTTTAATGGAAGTTAATTTTTAATGTCTTCACTAATTTGAATGAATAAACAGCCTGCTAGTCTAAATCCCACGTTCTTATACATTCGATTATTAAATTAATTCACGTTTCCCTGTTGATAGCCTAATTCAGATATCCACGATATATCTGAGAAGGGGAAGGACGCGTATGCCACTTAATTAAACGGTGTTAAATACAAAAAATTGGGGCGCTTAATTTCTTCGGGAGGGGAAGGTTGCCTTCATGCTCGCACGCGGATGCACGCATATCAATTATATTGAATGACTTCAGTTTCGATCTTGCCGCCTCCCTCCTGTGCTTTACTTGTGTAAATATAAAATCAAACAGCGCTTTCCGTAAACACCTGGGACGTACACCGGCATGAGCAGTACCGGTCGATTAATAATAATAAATATGAATCATAACAAATATTTAAATGCCTTTGGAGCTAGTAAGGAAACCCTTTTTCCGGCACCCGAAACGTTTTCGGGTGCAGCAAGTATTCCGACTATGATCAATGGCCCCCTCTTGTGTGACTAACGATGTGTCAAATAGCTGAATAGAACATCAATCGGTTATCATAAATATTAGGTGAAAGTAAAAAAAATATTGTTTTATATTTTTATTTTAATTTAGGGTCATATCGTCTGAAATAATTTTTTTACAATCCACAACCGAATCAACTTTTATATTATACCAAATAAATGTAGCAGCCTTTCAACCCAATTGCGAACGAGTCCAGCGTTTTGTGCGTAATCGAGCACGAAGACGTGTATGCGTGCTTTTTTTTTGCAGAATTCCAGGCTACAGCTTGAACAAACAAGTATACAGGCGAGTCGCGACAGTTCCCCGTCGGCTTTCATTTTAATATTGGCTTCAGAATTAGCAACCGTGCATAAGACGAGCGCACTGGAAATAGCGACGTCTGCTTTCAGGCGTACCGGCGTAGCCCCCGTCTGCCTCCGTCACGAAATAACAAAACGCAGCGCGTATAACGGTGTCTCACAGTTTACACGAGAGCGGACGAGGCGAGCTGGAGAGCCCTTTCCCCTCTCTTGTCATTCCGTCCCGAGGCAGCGAGCAGCGGCAAAAGACCATGCCAACCCGGCACTAAGCCAGCCGGAGACGAAGAGCGCACATGAGTCAATTGGCGACTTTCCTCCTTTACTATCCCTCTTAGAGGACATCCGTACGAGCTAACAGCATCATTGCGAAGCGAGCGTCGACTCAACTTCCCCGGAAATGTACGGTGAAGTCACATGACCCAACCTTCGTCGACGTCACCCCGCAAACCCTCATCGAACCCATGGCCCCTCAGGGACCTTATGCCTTGCCAAACTCATGAACTCACCGACATCACGAATTCACGCCCCTCACCGACATCATGAACTCACGCCCCTCATTGAACTCATGAACTCACCGAACTCATGAAATCACCGAACTCACGCCCCTCGCCGAACTCACGCTCCTTACTCAACCTCAAACTCATGAGGTTTTGAGGCTTATGAACTCACTCTCCCTCACATCACGTCTGATTGGTGAGGATGAGTGAGGTGAGTGAATTCGACCGAGGCGTCCTAAGGTGCGGTGGTACTTGTTTCGAAGTACTGAAATGCAGTCTCACAGTCAATTCCTAGTCGTCTTTTAGAGCGCAGCTCTTAGGGGCCCGTTTCCGGCTTGAGCGGCGTCGCCGTCGCCGTCGCCGTCGCCGTCGGCGTCGCCGTTGGCGTAACCGCGCGGTGCATCATGGGAAATGTCCCATAATGCACCGCGCGAGCCCCCCACCGGGGTCACGTGACCTCGTGGGAGGTCACGTGACCCCCCGAAGTCACGTGACCCCCCGAGGTCACGTGACCCCCCGAAGTCACGTGACTCCCCTGAGGTCACGTGACCCCCTCCTCGAGGTCACGTGACCCCCGCCGATGTCGCGTGACCCCCCGATGACGTCATCGTCACTGATGACGTCACCGGCATCCACATCGTCATCGTCATCATCACTGATGATGTCACCGGCATCCACATCGTCATCGTCATCGTCACTGATGACGTCACCGGCATCCACATCGTCATCGTCATCATCACAGATGACGTCACCGGCATCCGCATCGTCATCGTCATCATCACTGATGACGTCACCGGCATCCACATCGTCATTGTCATCATCACTGATGACGTCACCGGCATCCACATCGTCATCGTCATCATCACTGATGACGTCACCGGCATCCGCATCGTCATCGTCATCATCACTGATGACGTCACCGGCATCCACATCGTCATCGTCATCATCACTGATGACGTCACCGGCATCCACATCGTCATCGTCATCATCACTGATGACGTCACCGGCATCCACATCGTCATCGTCATCATCCCTGATGACGTCACCGGCATCCGCATCGTCATCGTCATCATCACTGATGACGTTACCGACATCCGCATTGTCATCGTCATCATCACTGATGACGTCATCAGTGACGTCACTGATGTCGTCACCGGCATCCGCATCGTCATCATCCCTGATGACGTCATCAGCGACGTCACTGATGACGTCACCGACATTCGCATCGTCATCGTCATCATCACTGGTGAAGTCATCAGTGACGTCACTAATGACGTCATCGGTACCCGCATCGTCATCGTCACTGATGACGTCATCAGTGACGTCAGTGATGACATCATCGGCATTGGGGGTCACGTGACCCCCAAGGTCACTTGACCACCCCCCTGGTTAGTTTAACCTCCCCCCGTGCCCTTCCCTCCTCCTCAAGAGCTGCGCTCTAATTCGGCGTTACAGGGAGTTGTAAGCGGCTTTCATTTTTTTTCAGCCACAAAGTACAGCTTAGTGACACAATACAATATGAGACTCTTAGACATGCCTTGTTCGGGAAAAAGTTATTGGAGCCATTTTCTGCCCTGTGGGTTTCTGAGCAATAAGTGCTTCTTATTATTCATTTATGCACGAAGCCTATTGGCTTAGATAACACTAATTCTTTACAAACACGTTTCCAGTCATATACCTTCGATTTTTGTTTTGCCCGGAAAATGTCAGGAAAAACAGGTTCTACGGAACACAAACATCTTTTGTCCAAAGATTATGTTACTACAGTCATTAAAAGCTGTAAAAACGCAGGACGCTGCGAGTTCAAAACATCTTATTATCGCTCCATAGCAAATGATTGGGCAGCTTTAGTATAAAAGAAGGCCGAAGATCCAATCACGACACTAAAGGCAAAGGGTGCTAAACATAGCAAGCCATGTCCCGCGCTTCTTATGCTCTCTCACGAGTCCCACGTACAAATCAAGGGTCTCACACCTCTTTGTTCTTCTTTTTCCGTTGTACAGGTTCAAAGAGAACATGGTGCCGCGGTGGAACTTCGTCGACTTCATGCACTCATTCATGATTGTGTTCCGGGTGCTGTGCGGGGAATGGATCCAGTCCATGTGGGACTGCATGTGGGTCTCCGGATGGCCCTGCATCCCTTTCTTCCTCGCCACCGTCGTCATCGGCAACCTTGTGGTACGTATGCTCGCACCGCAAGTCAGGTGTACCGTGAGCAACGAAAGAAACCTTAACGAGACTTGTCGGGCTAAGTGGCGCATGGTGCTACAGAAACGGTTACGCACAAACAAAGATGGACACGAAAAAGGAGACACAGAGAACAGAACACGGAGTTGACAGTAGTTTTTATGCATTGCCCATTTTTTGTGTTCGTTTCAGTTTTAAACTTACAAACAAGTTTTCTAAGTAACGAAAAAAAGAACCTCGTTCAAAAGAAATTACCTCGCACTAACAGCTTTCGTAAACTTTGATCTGAACTAACAGCGTCGTGTTCGTGCACTTTTTTTACTCGTCCTTTGTTAATTTTTGGCTTAATTTTTTGCGCTGTTTCCACTTTTGTATACTTTAATCATCGCAATCATGGTAGTGAAGGAACTTATTTGATAATCAAGGCATTTCCAATCTACCCATAAACAATATGGAGCTCAGGCACAATGCCTGAATGAGTTCTCGGCAACGGATTCCTGTTTTTACCAAAAAGCACTGATGAACATCCGTCGATGTCAAAAGTAGGAAATCTGTTAAAACCGAAAACCATCGACTTCTGGAAATGTTTCTTCGAAGACATGACTGTTTTTGTCGAAACCCTCTTTTCTTGGACGTCCGTGGGGCGCGTACTCTTTACTTTGATCAAGCACCCTGCGCGCTCCCGAAACAAACAAAAAAATTAATTACCTTGGAGCTCAGAGTTATAGAACTTAGGTCAGTTAGTCGTCACCACTGATTGTTACAATGTCTTTGTTCCATCCAGGCCAGAGCTGGATGACGGTGTTCAAAGCTATACCGGTGGTTGTTACTGTGTGAATATTGCAAAAGAGTAAAAAATAACTTCCCTTTCTTGAGGCGGAAATATTTTTTTGCATAAAAAGGATTCAGTCTTGTTTATCACACGGAGCAGAAGGTGAGCAGAATACAAAGATAAATGAAAGTTGAAAGGTACTCGGACATTGGCCGGTGTTCGAACTCGTTTGTCCGTGGTTTGCAAATATTGCAGCAGTACGATACGCGATATCATAAGGATGTTACAAATTTTAAATTAAATCTCAACTTTTCGTGTTTTTTGTGTGTGTTTTAGAGAAACAATCACTGTTTTTTTAACGTGCGTGCAGAAAACAATTGCAAAGTACACCCATTCTACAAAATAAAAAAATGCAGAAAAATGTACAGACTTTCCTTATAAAGTAGCACCGGAAAAATTTACACCAGGGATAAGAAGTGCACCGGAGCTTCGTTCAGACGCTTTCCCATCGCAATCACGTCGCTTTTGTGGTGTTTTTGTTTCCTTTCAACCGCCAGGTGCTCAACCTTTTCTTGGCCTTGCTACTGTCCTCGTTTGGGGCATCCAACCTGTCCCAAGCGAACCCAGACAGTGGAGACACAAAGAAGCTTCAAGAAGCCATCGACCGGTTCCATCGAGCCAGCCGGTGGATCAAGTCCAATTCCATGAAAGTGGTCAAGGTCTGCGTACGTTATCCTCGGTGTCTTCTCCTTCCCTTCCGTAGCTCGGTAGCACTTGCCTGCATGGAACTCACTGCATGATGCTAGCATCAGAAACTGGACCAGGGTGTAAGACAGACAGGTGGGGAAACGGCCCAAAGAAGCCTACCGCAGCACCGTGACAGGATTGTGTGCTCGTCTGCTTGCGGGTACCGCCGATTTGCGGCAGATGGCGCTGCGGCGAGAAGAAAAAATTTGGAATTGGATTTGCATGAAACTTTATGAGAGAGTGCCGAAAATAAACCGAGAGCACGACAGTCCTCCATTGAAGATCCACGAGAAACCATCTCCGTCAGTTTAGCCGGTCGCAACCGGTCACCCACCCGGAGTGAGAGTTCGCGGTGCTCCATATAGATGGCGCCACAGAAAAAGAGAAAACCGAGAGGGACACAATCCGGTCGCTCACTTGGATCTCGTTTCCCCACCTGTCTATCTTACACCCTGAACTGGACACAGGAGCATAAGTTTACGCTGCGATAGCAGCCACGAGAGCGACACTAAGTACGATTATAATGCAATTAATGCAAAGGCGCAGGCGAGCTGGACAAGAATGACAATAATAATTCCTGGTGAAGGAGAACAAAGCGGACAGAGAACAAACACAAATCTCCAAACATAACTAGGTGACTGGTGCGCGTTCCCTTTGTTCCCTTCTTCCAGGTATTATTATTGTCATTTTTGTCCAGCTCGCTTGCGCCTTTGCATTCATTGCAGTACGGTCATAACCTTCAATTGCAGGCCGTTAGTCCATGTTCGTGTATGACTGGTGGAAGCTGGTAAAACCGGTTTGCTCTACTGACATTTAACTCCTGGTTTGCTCAGTTCGTAGACCGCTCCACTGGAAATGAAGAGGTCCCTGGTTCAATACCAGGACCACGCGGATTTTTTCGGTCGCGCAGCAGCTGTGTTTGGAGATGTGTGTCCTTTGTTTCCTTTGTTCCCCTTCTCCAGGGATTAATATTGTCATACTAACTACGCCGCGTGGACAACTTCAATTGGGCTACTATAGTCGTGTTCACCTCAAAAGCCGTAGTAAAATAGGTCCGGTTCCTCGCAGAGCAATACTAATTTCCTCCTTTATGTAGATAATTAAGATGCACGTAGGTCCATTCTAGATTAGATGCAGGTTACCTTATCAAGACGTACACGCTTCAAACGCCAAAAGCATCGCTTCGTCCTCCGACAACCAAATCTTGGAAGAACTACTTCGCCCGGGCGTACGAGCAATGCGCATAACTTCCTTTTTACTTAAGGTAAAAACGTGTATAGAGTCACTAACAGCATAAGAAATGCAGGGTGGGGTGAGTCCCGTGCATCTCAATATCTCCCAGCAGCCAATAAGATTGCTGCGTTAGCCGATCAGAACGCCAAAGAACGAATCACGAAGCAGGAAGCGTGAAATATGCTGAGCCACACCCTGCGGTTCTCAGGCTGTGATTGTCGCTAAAGGAATGTAGGTTAACTTCTGGCGAGCCTGAGGTTCGGATGGTACTGCGAGCCTTTAAACGTTTTTTGGCAAAATTCCACTAAGTTCGACTTCCTAAAAAGTGTTGGCGGTCTCCAACACAAAAAGAAAAAAGAAAATTAGCGTTTGGGGGAAATTAACTTAATTAGTGCTTTATTATTATTTCTAGGTGATAATGACCAATGTTTGCACAACACAAAATCAGACGTCTAAGGTTTTAATAATTTAGTCGAGTTGTAATGGCAACCACACAACCAAATTGATATATTTCACCCTCCAATATATCACCCAGGTGGCGTGAGCTTGTTTTCGATTTCCGCACGCCCTTCTGACGAACTTGGCGATTAAGGCTACAATAAGTTTAACTTGATCGAACCCGAACCACGGAAGGTCTGAAACATTCAAAGACGCTACAATTCAGGCATTCGGCTAGAGAAGTTAGGCCTGCAGAGACCTTCCGGTGTATACATCCATGGTGCAGCCTCAATGCAAGACAAAAAGTGCATTACTTAATATTCACTGCACTTTCGTAAACGGTATAATTTAAGATATACTTGCAGGCTGTGCATGGCTGGTTGGGCATTGACTTGGTGCTCGTTCAGTGCTGTATCACTGCATATCAACACTGTTTTCCTCAATTTACTGCTAACCTTCATACACCCTTCAAAGTCATCTGGAGAATCAAAGCTTCATTAGCTGAATGTCGGCGCTGTATTTGTGCTGAATATGTCGTGGGCTAAAGTGTGTGGCAGCAAGAAATGGCTCGTGTTCTATATGTCTAACGCATGTTTCGTGGTGCGAATGGTCTGCCTATCTGCCTGACTGTTTAAGCATTGTTGATGTAAGCCTTTATTCCTCGTGAAAATGGTTCCATGCATGAAATATATTGCCTGCTAAAAAGACATTTATTGGTAATAAAATAACAAGGGTAAATTATGACTTTGTACTCGAAAAGAGCAACAGAAAGAAAATGGTGCTCGATCAATTATTCCCAGAAATAAACAATTCAAAATAAAGGCGTGGACCTTCTGTACTCGATCAATGCATCTGTGGTGCTGGGCATATAGGAATTTATCCAGAAGGATTATATCTCTGTTCCTTAAAGATGTTCATCAATACGTAATCTGCTTGTTAACCTGTTTCACATTCGGCAACTCATCCAGCCCAGAAAATCCCCAGACTAACTTCACTGATTTCCTGGTACTCTAATCAGGACACTTGGAGAAATCTGGCGGCAGTGATTAACCTTGGCGCCGGCCAATCACGGCAGTTCAAATCCCTCGCCGACTTTTTTGCCAACTGTCCCGATCAGAGCCCCGGTTATGTCCTCCCTACCCTCCTTCCCTGCATGTTGTGTAGAGGCCGTAAGGTAGACTCTTCGCGTCTCTTGAGGACGACACAACCTAACCCCAGCGTCTCCGGGGGTGGGCCTTCGTGGCTTTTCTTCTCGCTCCACAGACCTTCCGGCGCAAACCGCGCAACCAGATCGGGGACCAGACGACGGACATCCGTGGAAGCAACGGCGCGGCAGGCGAAGAGCTGGAAGGTGACCCGGCCGGCGCCGGGGAGGTGGTCCTCCTCGACGGCCGGGTTCCGATGCGAGACAAAAAGCCCCCGCACAACAACGCCGACCTCGAGGTTGTGGTGGGGGACGGCCTCGAGATCGCCATTCAAGGTCAGCCCCGACCCTTTTTTTTCGACAGCCGAATTCCATGAGAAAGCCGTCACGAAAACTTCTAACGATTGACCGCCACTTCAATTTCCCCGCTAAATTTTGGCGGAGAATTAGTCGTAAGTTACGTCAAAGAAATTGACGTCACATGACATCGTCATGTAACCTCAAGTCACGTGATGACAGTTTTCCCCGCTAAGTTCAGCAGGGAAAGTGATCTAGATGTCACATCAGTTTTGCCTACTAATTTCAGTGGGAAAATTTATGTCACTGACGTCAATGTCCGTGCTACGTTTTGCGGGAAAACTAACGTCACGTGATCACGTCGTGTAACCTCAAGGCACGTGACGTCAGTTTTACTGCTACATTTAGCGGGGAAAGTGACGTCACAGGACGTCGATTTCCCCACTAAATTTAGTGGGGAAATGAATGTCACGGACGTAAATTTCCCCCTTCATTTTGCGGGGAAACTGAAATCACGTGATTGCGACATGAAACCTAAAGTCGCGCATGATGTTTCCGCTAAATTCAGCGGGCAAATTGACGTGACGTGAAACACGTCACCTACATTGAGTCACGTGATGTCAGTTTCTTTGAGGCGGGAGTTTTGCGCTCAACGCATCCCCCGCTCCCCCTGTTCTTTAACGGCACGATCAAGATTCTGTAATTTTGTGGACACCTCGCTGACAAAAGGACTCTGTAGTCGCTTTCAGCTCTAAGAAATGTACGGCGCAGCTTTTCCTGTTCCCGCGTCTTGCTTCGCAATTGGTTCTTTCGGTGTTCTCATCGGCTAATGCTGCAGTCTGATTGGCTGTAAAGTGATAATGAGGTGCTTGAAACTTACCACACCCTGCGGAAAAGTGCTCAGTCATTAGGTTGTGGACACGGGCTACTACCATCTTGTATACATCGTAAGAAGTCTACCAAGCCTGCTTAGGACGTGTTCCGCAGCCTAGGACTTATCAACTTAAGTCCAGACACAGCCGACGTCACGGGCTGATCGGACCAATCAACCAGCGTCAAACGCGCCCAGTAATGGTGTTTTCATGTTTCCGTGCGTGTTCTATCGCCGCTGAACCGACCGTAAACGAAAACGCCTGGTTACTTGCGCTTTTGACGCTGCTCGATTTGTTCCGTTCCCTCGCAGCCTTGGCTGCGTATGGAGTTAAACTGAAAAGAAGTACAGAGTGTAACAAAAATTAGTTTACAGAAATTTTTTTTACCGCAAAAATAAACTAGACATCGCTGAACGCTCATTCACCGCCCAAAGGTAGCGCTAGAGGTCACAACCAGAGGCCAAAGTTTCAGTCCGATCCGATACGTTATTCAAAAGTTATAAGTGATTTTCAGAAAAGTTCAATGGGAAAATGGAGCCCATTTTGGCCCGTTTTCGGTTTCTGGCGCCATAGAGCCCCATGTATTCGAAAACACCGTCGGCCGCTATTTTCCCATTGAACTTTTTAGAAAATCACTTATAACTTTTGATTAAGTTATCGGATCGGGCTGAAACTTTGGCATCTGGTTGTGACCTTTAGCGCTACCTTTGGGCGGAGAATGAGTGTTCGGCGATGCCTAGTTTATTTTTTCGGTAAAAAAACCCTGTAAATTTATTTTTTTTGTGACACCCTGTAAATTTTCTTTTGTGACACCCTGATTATTTTTCGAATAATCTAAAATAGAATGACCACATAGATAGTATTGTAGCAAAGGCAAGTAAGATGTTATTTTTTATTCGGAGGAATATTAAGAATACATCTCGTAGCGTAAGACAAACATTGTATTTTTCTTTTACCACACCAATTTTGGAGTATGCCTGTGTTATAAGTTAGAGCGAATTCAAAATCAGGCATTAAGGATTGTCACAGGCGATTATAGTTCGTACTCGAGCTGTACAGAAATGAAGTACAAGTTGGGACCTTCTTAGACTTCGGAGAAAGTGTTTGCGGTTAAAATTCTTTCACAATATATATCAAGGGGAAACAGGCATTGAAAAGGGTCTTTACATTCTCGAACCACACCATGTATTTTCAAGGCGGAATCATTTTAAGAAGGCGGCAGAGTATCATTACCGTACTGACTGTTTTCTTTTTTGTTTTTTGTTTCGTTTTTGTTTGTTCAAGCCGCCCGGGAGTGGAATGCCCTTGCGGAAGAACTGATAGCAGTTATCAATAATGACGTCTTTTATGACAGACTGCAGAGAAGCGTGGTCGAATGAAAATGTAGTACTGAATGATTGAGGATTACGTTACTGAAAATGTAGTTTGAATGCGTTTTTCTTTTGTTCCGCCCTGCATAATGCCCAACGGCGCGGCAGGTATTTGTGTAAATAAATAATAAATATGAGGAGCGCAAGTTCGTCTGCTTCTTTTGCAGGGCTGGGATGACGTCAGAACACCGAGCTCCGATACGCTCTGAATGAAGGATAGTGGGTAGCCAGCTTGCTCTCAGGTCTACCCACTATCCCTCAATCAGAGCCAATCAGAGCTCGGCATCTTTCTGACGTCACCGCAACTCCTGCGCAAGAAGCAGACGACTTGCTCTCCGCATAGTGACAGCTTAAGAAACGAAGTGCGTGACCTATCATAATAATGACTCGCTCGTGTTTCCGATTTTCTTTAGTGGCTTCCATGTAATAACTTTTTACAGTGGTTTTGCAGAATTCTATTGCAGTCTGAATTGCATATTGTGTGTCATAATTCAGTTATCGCTTCACTTTGATTAGCTTAAGTTGTGAATCGGAGCTTGCAGACTTCGGACATCCGAAGTGTGTTCAAAAAACCGTTTCGCTTTCGAGCGTGTCAGCATGGGGCTACTAAATTCAACCGACCTGAGACAGTTTTCCTTCCTTTTCCCCAGGTGATGGCAAGGCCGTTAAAATGAAATTGAAAAACAACTCCAAGCCTGTGATGAACTCCGTCTGGGTTGGTCCTATGATCGAGCCCAAGAACAAGCCGCCCGAAAAAGATAACAAAGAAAAGGTGAGGACATCCCCTTTTTATGTACATATCGAACGGCATAAGTGTTCCACCTGTCTACATGAACCAATAAAAACCGTCAGATTTACGCCTGCAGTTACAGTCACACAAGTCGAAACATAATTAAGTTACTAACAAGGTTATATTTTACAAATGCACCTATTGTCGGTTTCAGAGTTCAGGGAAGCTCTTTCAACCCTTTACACTCTAGCAGAGCGAACGCTGGAGAGGATGCAACCTCCTTTCCGGCGTTCGCCCTGCTAAAGTGAAAGGGGGAGGGCTTTGTGGGAGGGGCTTGTCCTGCTTTTATTAACTTGCAACAGAGTATAGACAACAAGAACATTTTGATGAATTTTTTTTACTTCACATAAAGAAGCGAACCAAAAAAACGGATTAGACGAAACTGCTGCGTCACTGTTCGGATGAGTGTCGTATTCAGTCAGTGACGTCACGAGCCTCGGCCGAATCCTTAGCAGTACACGTTCAGTCCTCACTTCACTTGGCGTGGCGCTCATAAATGGCGGCTCATGCCCACCGTGTCTGACCAATTTAAGCGTCGCGTAGAATCACGGGAACGAATTTAGTCACGTGGTAAACACCAGCCAACTGGTGAGAAAGCAAAAGGTATTTGAGAGCAAAGGTGCTGGCATGAAGAAAATCTGAGTACACTGGTTCATCTCGTTTTCAGGGTGATATCACGCGATATACGTTTGGCTAGAAATCTCTCCAGACTCCATGTCAATTAAGTTATCCTGTATGTCTTTCTATGCTTCTATGCGTGGAGGCAGCGTTCCTTTTTAGCTCCCTTAACATTTTTTGCGTCGTCATTAAGTGCACTCACCGGAGAAGGAGAGAACATTAAAAAGCACCGGCTGGCACTTGATTATTATATATGTTGTTTTTTTTTTGTTTTTTTTTTTTCTAATTTTAACTTAAGACGAATTGCGATCAAGAAGTCAACCTGTCGAAGGTCGACTTCTTGGAAGTAAAAAATGCACCAGGCTTTGCTATCTGCAGCCCGGTCGTACTTGCTGAGTGCTGTAGTCTACGGAACCACTCGGCCACGCCAGTTTGCTTCACCAACACCAAAAACAACGACAATAACTAAGCGTCTGCATGCAAATTAATGGTGCAAGTGGCGGACGGTGTTCATCAAAATGGCGGAACGCGGCATACTGGAAGTGAAAAAGCGTTTCGTGGAACCATCCTATTGAGAAGCTTTAGGTAAAAAAATACATCTTCTTAGGTAGATTATTTTTTTTTGTAATTGTTATATACTGTGTTTTTTTTTTTTTTTTTTTTTTTTATTCATGTCAGTTCCGCTGCTGCCTTGTATTAGGGCACTGGGACTCGTCAAGCTGCTAACTGCAGCTTTTTTTCCAGCGCCCTTGTTACGAATGTATTTTTGTGGCAAAAAAATAAACTGATTTGATTTCATTTGATTTGATTCCGCTACTAAAGAGGCCCCATCTTCTTTCCTTTCCCTCCCAAAATACACAGGAGAAAGAGGCGCAAGGGAACAATAAGGTGTACCCGAGTAAGGACGAGGACACGATGAGCGAGAGGTCTGCCTCCAGCCCCAAGGAGAAAAGCCTGCTGGTGAACAAGCCGTCCAAAGACCTTAGCAACACCTCCCTCTACCTGGGGAACGGGGGAGGAGGGGGCGAGGAGGAGAAGAAGGATGCCAGCAAGGAAGACCTCGACGCCAAAGAAGGTACGCGATCCTCGGATTCACTCCATGCATTTACCGCAGAAATCAGGTCGCTGAAGGATCATTTAAAGGTACCATGAAAAGGAAGCTGGCAGCGGGTAAAGTCACTGTATCCTGATAAAGTAGCCCCATTCTCTTGCCTGCCTGCCAGCCGGTGACAAACAGACACTACCTTACAGACGGTTAAAACCCCGCAAGGAGGTTAGCTTATCGGTCTCTATTGCCATGGCAATCGCCATTTGGGTCCTTTCGAATCATCGAAATTTCGAAAGCGTTGTTCTGAAACAGTCGCTAATATCGCTATGGAACTTAATCGTACTAAAATAGTTCCTCGCCAATATACGCGCCTTTGGCACTGTGTATGCGATTAACTTACGAAACATGCTTACCTCAACGGATCTCTTACAATTATAATGTTCTTCTTGCGCATTATAAGACAGGCACGGTGTCAAAATGAGCGCTTGTTTGGCCTGTGTGAATAATAAAAACCTCGGTATACAATTCAAGTCTTTATGAAACACCTTGTCACCGATAATTTCGATCGGCTTATCAAGAATAGAGGGGTAAAGAAGAAACAACCCGTTCCATGAACCTAAAATCGCGACAATACGGGGAGGTTGGCGTTACACCTTCCCACAATCCAGTGCCTCTAGCAGCGAGGAACTGGACGACCATACTCTGCCTCGCGCGACGACTGTGACTCGTAGCTTAGGAAACGCTGGGCGATGGTTGTCATGGTCACGCTTCTTGCTTTGTGATTCGTTCTTTGACGCTTTTATCAATTGATACCGCTATCTCATTGACTGTGGAGCCATAATAAGGTAATCCCGACTCGCTACACCCTGCGTCTCTTAAGCTATCATGCACTGTAATCGCTGCTTTCCTTTTTACGAACTCGAAATGGCTATTCTCAGAACCAGGAGGCTAAACTACAAAAATTGTTTCACGGTCTTTTAAGTTAGTTTTTATTATTATTTTTTTAGCTTTCCCCCTCTTCTCTCACGAATGTGTAATGACAAAGCGTATGTTCACCCGCTTAGTTCAGCGAGCTTATGTGCTGCCTTTATTTTTATGTTCAATAATATAGTTTTTTTTATCGGAAAGTCACGTGACGTTTTACTAGGGTGTCACGTCGTCTTAGTACAATTACGTAGCCCCGTGGTCACGTGACAGTCGAACCTGCTTTTGCGACGTCTGTTTTGTCAGGTACGACTATAGGGCTCTATTTCTTCCTCTCGTAAAAATTTGTAGATGCATCTTTACTTCTAGTGGCACAAGAAGTAAAAAAAAAGAACCCTAAATTAAATAACTCTCAAAATTTCATTGAAACACAAGCATTCGAAGTTTCATCTCGCCAATGAAATTATTCAGGGCGCGGCTACGTGGACCGCATTCTGGGACGAGGATCGAAAAAACCTCGTTCAGCCTAGCAAAGGTTGCTGCACTTTTTGTTGCTTAGCCCGTTTGCATCTGTCGTTCGAAAAATGTCCGTACCACTACTTGACCCCGCAGCATTTTGAGAGTCAACACTGAAGCCTACTGAATGTGTTCGGCAAATCACCGTTCAGTAGAAGAAAGTGGTAACCAAAACCGATATTATATTTTAGACGCGGCATTGGGCAGGGCGTATGTATAGACGCTTTAGACAGGCGCCAGGTTACAGCCGCCATTGTTAACCATTTCTTGTCTTAGTGAAGTACCGAGCCAATTAATCGAGCGTTGACAAGCCTCCACAAAGCAAATGCTGAGGAGAAGAAAACAGCGGAATCTAAAATTTCAATCATGATAAAGGGAAGTAAACGCAATAAGAGGAAACAAAACCTGAAGAGTGGTTATGGCGGCGCGCATGCACAGCTGCTGCAAAAATGTTCATATTTATTTATTTATTTATTTATTTATTTATTTATTGTACCCTCAGGGCCCGAAGGCATTACAGAGGGGGAGAGCGTAGGCAGGGAAAATATAACAATTCAGCAATACTAAAACAAAAAAGTGAACAAACAGGTCAGAAATCAGCGCAAAAATGGTTATTTATGGCACTTCGAAAAAGATTAGAGTCTGTTATGGCAGCAATTAAACCGGGAAGGTGGTTCCATTCTTGAGCTGTGCGTGGTAGAAAAGATGAATGAAATGTGTTGGTTAATGAGCTTGGGACTCCAACTTTGTGCTGGTGATCTACACGAGGCGAGATGTAATAGGGGGGAGTTATGAAATGGTCGCGTAATAGGGGATTATGAAAATAAATTTTATGAAAAAGGCATAAGCGTGAAATTTTACGGCGAAGTGAAAGAGATGGTAAAGATAAATTATTCTTCATTGACGAGACACTGGCGGTGCGGTGATAGTTCGATAGAATGAAACGAGCTGATCTATTTTGAATGGATTCTAAAGCAGTGATGAGGGTAATATGATCGGGATCCCAGATGGATGCTGCATACTCAAGCTTAGGTCTTATTAATGTTTTATAGAGGATCAATTTAAGTGAAACAGGTGCTAAAGAAAAATTCCGTTTTAAATAACCCAGCATGCAGTTAGTACGATTAGTGACATATTCTATATGGGGTTTCCATGAAAGGTTAGAAGTTAAGTTAACACCAAGATACTTGTATGACGACACTTGTTCCAAGGAGTTGCCATCAAGGTGGTAAGAAGGACTCTCACTAAACTGACGGGTTACTCTCATGTGTTTACATTTACTAGTGTTTAGTTTCATTAGCCACAACTCACACCAACGAGACACAGAGTTAATATCAGACTGAAGTGTGAGCGTGTCTTGGTTACTTCGGATTTCACGGTATATTACGCAATCATCGGCATAGAGACAGACGGATGATGACATATTAACTGGTAGGTCGTTAATATAAATTAAGAATAGTAAGGGGCCTAGAACAGACCCCTGGGGAACACCAGAGTTTACTGACGCAAGTGGAGAGTTTTCATTATTGACTGTTACAAATTGCGAACGATTAGTAAGAAAAGAATGAATCCATGCAAGAACGTTAGGGTCAATGTTAAGTTTAGCAAGTTTCAATAGTAATAGTTTATGACACACTTTATCAAAAGCTTTTGCAAAATCCAAGAAGATGCAGTCCACCTGGGAGCCTTGGTCAATGAGAGAATGAATGTCGTGAGTGAAAGATAGAAGCTGAGTTTCACATGACAATGATTTACGAAATCCGTGCTGAGCTGTGGTGAAAAAATTATTCATTTCTAGGAAGTTTACAAGATGGGAAAATATGATGTGCTCGAGAAGTTTACATGGGATGCTGGTTAACGAAATGGGACGATAGTTATGAGGAGAATGTTTGTCACCAGCTTTTGGAATAGGGACCACCTTCCCCACCTTCCAGTCCGAGGGTAGGTCACCCTCTTGGAGTGACTGTTCGAATAATTTAGCAAGAATAATTGAAGAATATAACTTGGTGCTTTTAAGAAATTTTGAATTAATGCCGTCCACTCCTGAAGAAGAAGACAATTTCAGCCCATCTATAATCTTAACTATACCAATAGGGTCAACAAGAATAGCATCCATTGGTAAATAACCGGCACACACAATTGAAGGGTAGCTTATGTTACTAATATTGGAAAATGATTCAATAAACACATTATTTAGTATATTAGCGCAGTCATCACTAGAGGCACTATCACTACTTGACGTTTTGAGTAAAATTGAAAAAGTGTCTTTCTTGCTGACAGTGTTCCAAAACCTTTTGGGGTCTTTTATTAACATATTTGGGAGAGTATTTGAAAAAAAAAATTGATTTCGCATCTGCAATCGCCTTTTTATATACTTCTGCAGACAACTGATACGCAGCCCAGCGATGCCCACACGTTGAAAACTTCGCAGCACGATATAAGCGTTTTTTTTTTATTTGATAACCGTTTTAGGGCTTTCGTAAACCATGGTGACTGGGTATTTTCGAATATATTTCTTAGTGGGACGTGCTTGTTGATAAGAGAGATAAATTTCAACTTTATGATATTCCAGTTATCTTCGACAGAACGCCCCGAAGAAGTTGTTAGATACTGGTTCAAGAAAATGGCAAGGTCATTATTAATTTGCTCAAAGTTGGCCTTTCCGTAATCACGAATTTGTTTTGGCTGAAAAGTGGGTCTCGTTGCCGACGCTTTTA
This sequence comes from Ixodes scapularis, assembly GCF_016920785.2. Taxonomy (NCBI): domain Eukaryota; kingdom Metazoa; phylum Arthropoda; class Arachnida; order Ixodida; family Ixodidae; genus Ixodes; species Ixodes scapularis. Next base: position 70,410,712 of record NW_024609837.1, read on the forward strand.
GAGAAAAATGCAGCACTTTGTGATCACTAATCTCGGGCAGATATGTTATGGGAGTTGCATACTCAGGATGAGTGGTCAAAATGAGGTCTAATACATTGGCTGTCGACTGGGTAACTCTGGTGGGATGGAGAACAAGTTGTGAAAGGCTAAAATCTAGACATAGGTTAATAAACGAAATACATTCCTCAGAATGTACATTTACACAAGGAACGTCGTTTGACCATGATATAGATGGGAAATTGAAGTCGCCGAGAAGAAAAATTGGAGCACCCGGAAAACGCACCATAATGGTGTTAAGTGTATTATGTAACGCTTCGACAAATGGCAACGAATACGAGGGTGGCCGATAACAAACTCCCATAATCCACTTCTTATGGTTAACAAGCAGGCCAACCCACGTTATTTCCAACTCGCATATAACGTCCACAGAAAAGGATTTGATATGATCAGCGATTGCAATTAACACTCCACTATGACACGTCGTAGTCACCTCCACGTTTCTAACTTTAATTATAGTCAAAACGCTTTCATCACACGTTTTGGCTTCTTCATTTTTTGCACACTACAAAGTTCTTTTAACCACCCCCTAAAAGGGTTCTTCGTAGAAACCTACAAGGGGTTGTTTCAAGCTCCTTTTTTAATTCTAAAGAGTTCTTCATCGCCCAGTTGCCTTTCTAGTGCGCCAGGGGGCGATAGTGCTTGAGGCAAAACCGTTATTCACGAGATAAAAGAGTCCTTGGGGCGTCGAAGAATTTTTAAAAACGTCTTTTTTTTGGAATGCAGCCTCGTCATTTACTTTTTTTTTAACAGTGATTGGTTTCTGTCTGCCTAAAGGGTAACTCCAGAATATCTTTTTGATTTTACGACTGTTTTAGTGAAAGCAGTGTCGCTTTAAATATGAGGCGTCATATTTTTTTTATGCCCTATGTAGTTTTGTAGATATCTTACCTCAAATCAATATTTTGGGGGTCTATGGCGAAACCGAAACTACCGGCTCGAGCTTGTGGGCAACCCTTGTTGTCAGCTGTATGCTTATCGTGTGACGCAAAGTTCCTAACACGGGACCGCAAAACGCACGACTGTCCTAATCACAAGAGCAGTTCCGACGAGTCAGGTGCGATGATACTCCTGGTCTGCTTGGCTTCGTAGATATCAGACATCTGCAGCAAATATTCATACAGATTCATAAAGTTGCCAGCCGAAAAGCTCGTTGGCCACGATGAACCTAGGCTCGAAACAAGCTTTCACTTAGCTTCTGTAAAGAGCTACCATCTCGTTGGGGTGCAATGCACGTTGCAGAAGCGTTGTGGAAGCTAATCGCAAGCCCGCTTTGAGCAGGAACGGACTAAAATATGGTCGCCAGTGAATGCCGCCTTCGGCCCCTCGACCCGCTTCAGCGAGCCGGGAGTCAATAATCTTCGTGCTGGGCCGTTGAGGAGCACTTTGCAAACTAGGGCCGCTGAAACATAGCTTAACAAGCAGAAATCGTCCGCTGGGACGGTTGAGAATGCAGCAAAAAAACACGGCGAAAGAGGTGGCAGCACGAACAAGTAACCTTCTTGAGTACGAAGATGACTTCGGGGCACAAGGTTGGTTTTGACACCGCAATCGCCCTCGACGCATCCAACAAAACTACGTCCACTGTCAAACAGTGAACCGCTGAATGCCCGCTGAGAAGCTTGGGGTGTCATATCTAATAACGGCTTTAGAGTGCATCACCGCTTTCCCGTTAGTGTAATATTTTGGCAGTGTTCGTATTTAGTCTCCGCAAATCGATATCAGTTGTTTATTTTGGTTTCATAGGTATTCTGCTAATCAGTAGAAACATTGAGAGTGGTAAGTAATTTTGTGTTTCAATGGCCAAGGAAGCTTGGTGTGAACATTGATTAACAACTTTTCACTACTGAGACCTCATGACCATTGGGTTTATTACCGCCTTCTCTTCTCGTTGTCTAAACTGAATGGAAGTCGCTTTCAGTCAGTTTAGACAAAGCGCGCTTTCAATAAGCAACATGTTCGTTTTAACAATATGACCCCCCCCCCCCCCCCCCCACACACACACACACACACGCACCAGGCGAAGAACCACCGGCCGAGGAAGCGGCCAACCCCGACACCGAAGACGTGGACACGGACAAGCTGGAGACGGCCACTTCGGACGTGATAATTCCGGAACTACCCGCCGACTGCTGTCCGGACTGCTGTTACACCCGGTTCGCGGCCTGCTGCTGCTACGACGAAAGCAAGCCCCTCTGGCTCAAGTATAAGATCGTGCGAACAAAGGTGTACGCCCTCGTCGAGAACAAGTACTTCGAGACGGTCGTGGTCATCCTCATTCTGACCAGCAGCCTGGCACTGGTGAGACACTGCTGAACCGTTATGCACGAGTCCTCACTGTACTCCATTCGCCCTTAAGCTGAGACTGCATCCAATGTCACAAGCACGAGTGAGTGAAGGTCGTTACACTGAGAAGTTCTTTCCCAACGCGAGCACTCCCGCTAGAAATGCAGGTCTCAAAGCTGGGAGCACGGGTTAGCTCGCGCTTGTAGTATTGGCTGAAGTCTCAGCTTAAAGGTGCCCTCAGGAAGTTTTTGAGATCGCCTAAATATAGCGATAACTCACTCTTCTGGCTCTACGCATCCTTCAAATCCCTAAATCATGACGAAACGCGGCCAATTCCTTTATTAAAAAACAAAACAAATCTAAGATCGCAACAAACCGAGGTCGTCTCCGGCAATGGGAGGGGCATGTTCCGAAAACAAGACCACTACCAGACAATAGCAAGCGAAAGGTCCTCGAGCCTCTGACCGGGGGAACCGCGGAGTTATATCTCGAACGCTCGCGGCTCGTTGCCCAAACAGCCCGGGCCACAATTCAACCCAGCGAGCGCGCACTCGAGGGCTGATGACCGGACACATCACTCCCGCAGAAGAGAGAAAACAAACATTTTGAGTTGTTTTTGAGAAACTTATTGCAGTATTATGTTCCCTCTCCGCAAAAATTAGCATTTTTCGACTACTCTTATTTTCTTTTATCGTCTACAAAAGCGTATACATTTTGTAATTACAGCATTTGCAATCTGAACGAAATGTCGCGTTTTCATTGGTCACATGTTGTCCTGGATGACCTCAATGTGTTCGATCGTTTATTGTTTGTTTTTTTCTTTAATAGGGGAATCGGCCGCGCATCGTTATGATTTACGGATTTTTAGCACGTTTAGAGCACTGAGAGTGAGTTATCGCCATATTTAGACGATCTCCGGAACCTCCCTGGGCCCCTTTAGGGTGAACGGATACACGTAGCGAGAAACAGAAAAAGCCGACACCGACAGACCTCAAACACGTGCAGCGCGCACGCGAAATGTGTCACCGCACTTGATTTACGAGCAGCGAAGGAGTGCTGGCGTACCAGAGGTACCCTCGCGTGCACGTTGCTCATGTTTGAAGCCTGTCGGTGCCGGTCGTTTGTTTGTCGCTATACTTGAACTCGGACAATTTAGTCACGGAAAACTTCAGAAACCCGAGACACGCCGTGTGTTTCTTGGACTGTCAATAGCTATATTATTAAGATTGATTTCTTTTTCGTTTTAAATGCATATAATTTAAATAGCGTTATTGTGTCCTAGCCTGGGATGTCGCCTCGATAGAGCAAGCAGAGCGGAGCACGCGGTCGGCGGCTGCTCGGGGGCTTTCCTTGTGTGCGCTTGGCAGCAAAGCGGCCTGCACGTACTTTGTGCGTGTGGCCCCCCTTGTCACGTTTTATGTTATCGCCTAATGTTTGCTCACAAAACGGTTTTTCCAGAAGGCAGAGTATCCGGGAACGAAGAATACCAGACACCGGAATTAAACAAGCCCACGCTGTTACTGTAATTATTGGACCCCCAAAATATTTTTGTTCTTCCAGACCATGGGTCTGATGTGGAGCGCACAAGTGCCACGAAAACTGGCTTATCGAGTTTTAAGGAGCACAGGATACAAGAACCTTGCATGTTGTGTCCTTTCACGATCGTAACTGTCTATGAATATGCTCATTTTCCCTCGTGTTATTAAAATATTCACCTTGGATTATTTTTATTACATTCGTAGTATTTAGTGAGTATAATTAAGACAGGCTTCCAGACTGTAGAATGGCATAATACAAAACAATGGTTCTAGCAAAGTGGTGCAGGGAGTATAATATAAAATTTAAAAAGGCCGGCAAAAAAACATCACTAGCATTGAAACTACCTTGATTTTTTTTCTCTGTTTCTTTCAAGACTAACAAAAAACATAGCCTTCATAGGCCAAGTACCATGGTTAGGTCTTTGACTTACCAAGTTCAGCGACTTTGTTAGCCAAGAAACTAACCATGGTACTTAAACTACAAAGTCCAATGAAGATAAAAAAAAATTCAGTTCCTTGGTTTTCCTAATCATGTAACAGTTATTTTCATATCCAAGCTTAGATGCCGTTTCCTATTCTTGGACATTAATATACTTACCGAATTTCCGTGACGTTCACTTGTGGTAAAAGACCCAGAGTCTGAGCTTATGCTAAGCCTTGTTGTGTGCACGGTGCAGGCCCTGGAGGATGTGAACCTCAAGGACCGTCCTCTACTAAAGGCCGTGCTCACCTACATGGACAAGACCTTCACGGTCATCTTTTTCTTTGAGATGCTTCTCAAATGGGTGGCCTTTGGCTTCAAGAAATACTTCACAAATGCCTGGTGCTGGCTAGACTTTGTCATCGTGCTGGTAAGAGGCTGCATTCCTCTCTTTTTTTTTTATCTTCTCTCTTCTCTTGCCACATTAACCTTCCTCTCAGCTTAGTATTGCTGTGTTTGCAATAACCTAGCTTTTTAAGGCCAAATTGGAAATATTTGATTTTGTCTAAATAGACCCCACTCCCCCAGAATTCAGAATATAAGCAAGAAAGTTTTCTATTTGCACGTTTTGGGGGTCTACATTTTTTTTTTTTTTTAGCTTGCTACGTAAAAACTTAGAAACCAGCTTAATCCGCCCCCAGCTATGTCATAGTTAACTCTATCACTTCAGGAGCCAGTTGTCCTATTTGTGATCTCTCTTTATGTGAAATGATATGGCAAACGCATCGAAAATCAGGCCCAATCTAAAGCTTTTTTCACACCATTACTGAAAATCTTTCTATAATGACATAAGACATAGTGGACTGTTTTCAGTAGGCTTATATATATCTATCTATCTATCTATATATATATATATATATATATATATATATATATATATATACATAATATATATATATATATATACATAACGTGCCTGGTGGCGGGAGCCCGAAGGCGTGGGTATATAACTGAGAAGAAAAAACCCTTAGTGAAAACAGCAACAACGGACGATTTATTCTTCGACATTTCGGCCGGAGTCCGGCCTTCGTCAGGAAGGAAGACGAAGGCCGGACTCCGGCCGAAACGTCGAAGAATAAATCGTCCGTTGTTGCTGTTTTCACTAAGGGTTTTTTTCTCCTCAGTTATATATATATATATATATAAACTTCGGTAGCTTCATAATAGCTGCTTTTGACAGTGCAGTGTCTGAAACTGGCTAAAGTATCTGAAGAAACGAATGTACACTAATTCCACATGCACGCCTGGTATAGGCACTCATGTCTTGAATGACTCACTAATAATGCAACATGACTGTCACGTGACCCGCGCTTTTTTTTTAAAGGGTACAAATCAATATCGCGGTAATATTAAAAGTAAAACAATTTCGATGTAAACAATGAGCAAGTCGTTAACTTTGCAGTCAATGAATTGTTCACTGAGATCCCACATACTACACGTCTAGATTTGAGCAATATCTAAAAGAACTCATAAAGAAGCATTTGATTATAACAAAGATGATATCTCCAAATCTCCACATCAGCTAGTACAAGACAACTATGTAACTGTAGTTACTAGGTATACTATAATGTTCTAACTAATTAGATTAGTCATCTGGTATAACAGCGGACTTTTTTCTGTATAACTTTACTTTCACTAAAACATGAATGGTTTCGGACTCTTCCTTCGTAGTGTAGACGTAAAACGGCAGAAAATCGTGTTTCTGTTCTAAGAGAAAGTCAATATTGTGCTTAAGAAAGTGAGTCCAACTTGCAGGCAGCAATCTCCTTTGTGTAAGACAGGTTTGTTGTAATGGCGCTTTGATTAAAACTACCATGAAACGGCCTTCCAGCTTTTGGCCTGCTAGTATTTAGAATAAACTTTGCATGACCAGGAGGCTTATATGTAGGATTCCGTGTTTCCTGATAAATCCCCAAAACTACGGAAAACACCCGCCGGAAAACGTTTTGTCAAGTCTTATCTATGCAATAAACTCCAAATTGTAATGTGCAAAAAAAAAAAAGACGATGGACTTTTACATTTAAGTTTAATCAGCGCAGAGGATTAATAGTCCTGAGAAATGGCATCACAGTTATCCTAAAAATTTCGAGCCCATTGTCAAAGTAGGTCTGACCTCTTACCTCGTCAAGGCTCTTTAGGACAAGAGGTCATTGTACTTTCCGGTCACTCGTTTGGTTTAAAGTTTTGGCCATACTATATGTTCTTTACAGGATAAAGAAGTTGTGTTTTTGCAACAGTAAAGTTTATGGACCATAGGGATTGCATTAAATTGGTAAGAGGGGCAGTTCAAACTTCTCTATTAAATCCTTTACCACTCCACCTCGCGCGGCCGCGGAGTAAAGTGATGGAAGAAAATAGGATGGAATAAATAGGAGCGTTTCAGCGACTACCTCATGGAGTTTATTGATTTTAAAGTATCAACGTTTACCGAAGGAACATATGTGCGCAACTTTTGTCGTGAGACAAATTAGTATTGCCAATGGCAATGGCACTAGCGCCAAATCCAGCTGAAAACAATATTAATTGATACAAGCGCGTTCAATTTTTTTCATCTAGCGTACGTTTACACCCATATATTATTTATTTATTCATTTATATTTAATGAGCCACAATGCGTAATTAAACTTGGAACTTAGGAAAATTAGGAATCAAACAAAAATAAACTCCGATAAATTCAGAATTTTCGGCAAAAAATAAACTCCGAAAGACCCCCTCCGAATTGGACGAAAAGTAAACTCCTAAAACACGGAATCCTACTTATATCTTATAGGTATTCCTACTATTGTACAAAAATATCTATTAATGGCACTTCATTTTTGTTTCTTTTTCTCGCCAAATCTTTCCCTCCGGCTAACAAGCCAACACATGTTAATGGCACATTCAATGATATTGAACTAGTTACGCACATATAAATAATATTTTTTGGCAATGAATAATTTGACCACTATGTTCAACGTTTACCAACCCGCCCAGCTTACTACTCTTCTACAATTTGACCACATGTTACTGCTTAAGGTAGATCAAACGACAGGTTAAAAGTAGTGAAGCCTCAAAAGCAGCGAAACAAGAAAACATCTGCAGACAATAGCTGCTGGCCGCAGAAGCTGCATGGCTAGAATGTCGTGATGCTCCAGGGGCTTCATCTTATGCAAAAAAATCGATAATTGAGTTCTCCAACTAGTGATTTTGTCTCATGGTACTTTAAAAGTGTGTTTACGATCTCGTTGTGGTAAGACGCATGCAAAATTTGATTTCTTCGTAGGAGCCTAGTATAACAGCGGGTTTTGTTAAACGGGAGTGTTTTGACCGCGGTGTGGATTGCGGTTGTAGTCGAACTACGGTCATTAGCACAAAAATGTGACAAAGTGATAGCGAGCTCTGACTAGCATAACAAATAGCAGTACAGGTACGAGTTCGCTCGTGTATAAGAATTGCATACTTGTTCAATAACTCTCTGCTTTGAAATTGCTTGAGCTAAAAATCAAAATTATTAGCTAATTCTCTGGTTCGCAGAAACAGTGCCCCTGGAAGTTGCGTGAACTTTCGGTACGTTTTCTTTTTCAGACACGCATTTTGAGTTTTTTTTTCATGACATGCTGGAAAACAAAACAATTCCACAATAGGGCATTGGCAAAGAGCCCATCTTTAAAACAGGCTTCCGCAATGTTTTTTCACGCACACCAAGCTTGCAATGTTTTAACTAAAATAGGTATTCGACTTAACATCGCAGGACCCAGCGCCATCACGTTGCCTCATCAATAAGGCCAGAGCTTGAAAGGCGCACGCCCAATGCTGTATTTCAAAAGCTCATAACTTCCACAACAGCTAAGCATCCGCAGAATCGAGTTGGGGTGATGACCATGGTTCGACTACGCAGGGCAGCATTGACAAAACGCGAACAAGAAGCAGCTCATTGTGCTCCATCTCTCGCCGCGCGGTGTTCCTGTTGACATCTGCCTCTCTCCCCCCGCCACGCCCCACCCACCTGCCCGCCAATCAACCAACCTGCGTCTGCCTTGACCCCGACCCAGGTGTCCTTCTTTAACATGGCCGTATCTCTGATGGGCTACGGACGCATCCCTGCCTTTAAAACCATGCGCACATTGCGTGCGCTCAGACCACTGAGGGCGATGTCGCGCCTGGAGGGCATGCGCGTAAGTAGAACAACGCAAACACAGCAGACCTTCATCCCACCCTTCTGGAGATTACATCACGTGGGGTGTCTTAGAGGATTGGCGCTGGAGAACAAGCAGCCTAAAATTTATCAAACCCGAACTAGGCTAATGTTCGTAGCATCTTTCTAGTGAAGCTCTCTGCACAAAGGTGTCTTTCAATCTTGTCTATTTTGACTGGAGTATTGAGACACCCAAGAAAGCAGCAGAGATCGATAGCATCACTTAAGTTTTTTTTTTTTTTTTATGACAGCTGACGGATATGCTACTCGTACAGTATACAAATGCTTTGAATTCGTTAAAATTTGATGCGTTAACTGTAGATAACTGCTGCAAGAAACTTAACTGTTGGCCATGCAGCTCAGACAAACAGCATTAAAAATTGACTTCTGAGCTCCATCAAAAAAACCATTACAACCCAGAATAAAACCCCTATATTCAATGGTACAAAAACGTCAGAAAATGCATTCTCAGGGTCATTATATATACCCAAACAGAAAATATGCCAAACCCTAGTCACCACTACTTTCAACATCGTTTGCCACTTTAATTAAAAAGGGGGATTAGATGGTAATCCACCATTTCAAGCTACCCAGGTTTTTCGGGACAAAATCTTTATGAATGCTGATTTTATTTAATTGCGTGCAAAAGCTTATGCTAGCACAACTTTATGGCATGCCGACACCTGGTGATTTCGAGGAGGGTTGATGCAACAGTCCATTTCCTTCGTTGCCACTTGGTTGACTTTCTGCTGTATCGGGCAGAAGTATGGTGACCATCTTGAACTCCAGCCCAATCTCTGAGTGACTCTACAACATACCAATCACACACCATCTTCATCGGCGCTCAGCACACTCCATAGAGCCGCATATATGTCATGGCTGCCATTGTCAGTCCTGTGGTGCTGTCGTCTTGTCCGTTGTGAGGCATGCGCCACGAATGGCTTGAAGCAGTAGCGGCTTGATCTCGCAAGCATCCGTCCGTTCTCCAAGTGGCACAGAAGGCTCAAGATCAAAGTACCAGTCTTCAAAACTAAACTACTATCTCACTGAGAGCGTGATGTCTCATAGACGTTTTGAAACAGCTAGAATGAGCTGTAGAAGTCCTGTTGTATTTGAGACGTCAGCAAGACATTCTTGTAAATTTTCAGAAGATATTTATCTGAAAGTTTAGAAGTATTTCTTTAGGCGTTAAGAACGCGTTTATTCGGCTGTTCAAAAAATATATATTTTTAAATATATTTATTACATATTTAATTAAATTACTGCAAAGTATTTGTCCAGATGTCTTGAAAACACATTTCCAAACGTCTTCGATAAATATTTATTCAGATGTCTAGAGGCCCTTACTACAAGACATTGTAGAAAACAATGAGTTGAGAAACTTAAAAGGATGTCTTGGGACAGATATAACTCTTATTAATGAAGACTGCAAGTATACTTGCAGTGGAAAATGCCTTCATAAAGCACCCACTCCTCTTTTATATTACGGATGTATGCTTCCAACCTTCCATACTAGTAGGCAAGGGATAATCCCCAAACAAACGATTTTTTTTGTTAACAACATTATGAGACGCAATTTGTCCTAGGCTAACCCCGTTCATCCTTTTTCAAGGTTAGTGAAGAAGCGCTCTTAATTTAAACGTTCCCTGAGTTCAAATTTTTTAAAAAACTTTAAAATTCCTAAAAGCCCTAACAGAAGACTGCTATATTCCATGTATTTCAGCGAAAACTGAGACACAAGAAACAGCTTTCTAAATCCTGAAATATGAACAGCAAAAGGTTGTAGACCTTCAAGGAAGGCGCAAGCATTCAATATTAGTGATTGTTCAGCTAATGTTAATTTGAACTTAAAAACAATAAACACTTACTAATGGCATTCCCAGTGCGAAGTAAGCAGTCTGAGCCACACCAAAAGGACGAGAATTGTACCTGCGAGAACAAGCCGTCATGCACTTGTCTGGTGTCTTCGTTGTCCGTCCTTTTTGTGGTGTCCAGTCAAGGCCCAAAACATGGGAAGACTTCCGACGACTTGCCACCGCCGTCTAGAACATTAAGCACCCAAGATGGTACCTCAGTGAGTTTATACTACGCGGTAAGGTAAAAAAGCAGCTTAAAAAATAATCAGGAAATATTGTCAGCAAACATTGAAATCCAGTAGACCATCGACAAACCAGCGGCCTGTAATGTCATTCAAACGGACAAGATAGTGTCCCTAATTAGAAGCGCAAAACTGCTCAAACGAACCTTATATCTAACTAGCTCAGCAATAACAAGCACACCCATTCAACAGCGTACAACGATCCATCCACAAATTTGCGGGACACTTTAATCAAAAGAGATATAGCGAGCAGATCCCTTGTCCTTCCCCGAGCACTCCCCCAGCAGTATACTAAAGCCCCCAAAAAAAACAGTCTGGTGGCCCTCATCCTCACCTTAAACCCTGAGCCAAATCAACCGCAGGCCTACAAACCCTCCACGGTCCCTTCTTCCCCAACGTCCTCCTAGCAGGGTTAAATCCCCCTCCTCAAAATCAGAAGGTAAGTACAAGTAAGATGGCTGTCCCTCTATATCCGGGAGCTTACATGCTTCTGCGGACGTCGTCAAAGATGTCCTAACGTCCCATAAATCTACTGTCGACGTGCATAAGACATCTGTGCTGCCTCTGTTGATACTGGTGGGGTTCGATCGAAGGTTCTCCTCCTCACCGAAAGAATGAGGCATGTGTCTCCCGGGAGTCCCTCGGCAGCACACATGCTTCTGCGGACGTGTGGACGTCTTCAAGATGTCCTTACGTCCGATGGATCTCCCGTGGACGTGGATAAGACATCTGTGCTGTCTGAGTTGGTGCCGGTGGGGAGGTTCGATCGAAGGGGGTCTCCCTCACCGACGGAATGGGGCACGTTCCTTTCGCCAGGTATCAGTGATCAATCTAGTCGCGACGGCGTTCGGCGCCGGCCGCATCCAAGCCTTCAAGACGATGCGGACGCTGCGAGCACTCCGGCCTCTCCGGGCTTTGTCTCGGTTCCAAGGGATGAGGGTGAGTGAGCGCGTGACTGTGTGCGTTTGCAGTGGTGGTCGTTCATGGTGAAAGTGATGGTGACGCGGTGACGGTGGTTGTAGTATTGATGGCGATAATGCGGCGTGCCTGCTTTTTTTATTTCTTTCTTGCGGTGTGCGCGTGCAGAGCACCCTGTCCCAAAGCCCAGTGCGAGACTGACAAATGCCGGCCAGAATTGTTTTTGTTTTGTTTGGGTGTCGGGCGGCTCGCTTGTATAGAAGAGCACCTAGATTTGTAGTGCCTGGCAGTGCTTCCTAGAGCCGCCACTCGTTATGTGCAAGAACAGAAGTGTTGTCACTGTCAAAGCATGTTTAAGTTATAAAAAAAAGAAATCGCCAGGGTTTTCGATTCCACTATTACTTTTCCCTTGTTTTTAGTGCTTAATGTTGTGAAAGAAACAACCTTAATACAAAATTATGTAAGCAGAGCGCATAATTAAAGCAGCTAACTAAGAAAACGGGAGTGCAAAAATAAGGAACGCTTTGGTTGGTATAATAAAATCAAGCGCGTTGAATGACGCTCGAAACAAAAATAGCACTAGGCCCAAACAGGGTGTATTAGCTAAAACACTAAGTGCTAAGCCAAACAAAAGATGGACATCATTACAAATAACTATAGCGTATGAATGTTTTGAGCCACAACCATGATGGCGTTAGCCTGGCCTGAGAACCGCACCTGAATGCTTTGTTGCTCGTAGCAGTGCGCTCGGGTTGCATCTGTCCCTTATATACATGGTAGTGCTCTCCCTCCCTCTCGCCGAGCTCTTTTATTCCAGCTGCCTTTCAAGTTTATTCAATTAGCTCCGCCTGACGACTTTGTGTGACATAAGAGGTATACGATGTAGAAGAGTAGCAGAGCAAAAGTTACAAGAGGACACCCGACTTTTCTAAGTCAGTGTTGTTTTCCGTAGAGCAAAGCTTGTAAGACAAGCGCACTTCCCTGTAAAGTTTTATTTCTCTATTACTAAACTATACTGAGTTTATCTATTCAAACTAAATATAACGCTATAAGTACAATCCATGTTGCTGTAAAGGAGATGTTTATGAGATGTCTAGAAGCCGAAAATAAAATGTTCAGAAGCTCATCTATCTTACTGGGAGGAGTTGCAATTATTTTCCTAACATTTAGAAACTTCCTCATCTTGGCAATACTGACTTCCAATGTTTGCTTCCTCAGTACCTTACTGTACTAGTCTCCAGTATTTTTTCACAGCCTTGTTCACATAGTGCTTGCTTGCAAGGCCTTTTGCACCTCTCGCTTTCTGAATACTGGTCTGGCAGCTTTTGATGTTAACAGGGAATCTTTGGTTGTGCGGTTGTGGCTATGTTTTCTTTGCGTGTGACATCTTGTTTGTTTGTTCTTTTGCAAATGTGTACGGCGCACGACATAGTTAGCTCGAATGAATGACTACCGGTTAATCACATTATTTTTGAAACGGAACACTACAGATTTGAAACTACCGATGTGGCAGGTCGCTGTGTACAGGCAACAAACTCGTACAGGTGAAATTGGACCTTGCGCCCTTCGTGTATTCGGACTAACTGTGTCGTGGTTTATGCTGCATCGTCTGGCAAAAACGCTGGACCAATCCAATCTGTGATTTTTTTAACCACTAGAGTTGCTTGCACTGCCTTGTGGAAAATACCGGGCGATCATCACGTTCATTTGATCACTCGGCACACACACTCGGACACTTCCAACGCAAAAGACACGACGATTGCACGCACTGCCCACTTTTTCTGGGGGAGGGGGGATGGTCGTTGCAGGACTTTGCGATAGCCTGGTTTATACTTTGAAACTGATGAATTCACTAAAAAGTTGACAGTGGTGAATATTTTAACAACGGGAAACTGAACAGTAGAGTGTTGGCAGACAACAATCCATAAAACATGAAAAAAATCACAGCGACGACCTTGCATGCTAGATATGTTTGCCTCTGGTCCTCTGTCGCATGCCTCCGTTGCCGGCATGTGTCAATGTGGCAGTGTGTAAGCCCTGCTAGGACTCACAGCTCGATACCCAACCAGGTAAGCCCCCATTTTCTTTTAACATTGGGGACAAAAACTGCGTGATATTCCTTTTACCGTTTTTCATCGTCTTCCTAAGGTGAGCCACCTTTACTTTGTTGTTCGTGCCTCCAGTCTTGTCGTCGCATGTGTGTCTTCATGTTTTATCTTTCCTACCCCCAGCATACCATCGCATTTGATTCGGGAGCTGGCAGCGATAACCATGCAACGCTCTTTCCCGTGACGAACAGAAAATAGTTATAGTAAATTCAAGACATCTGAGCCAAACTGAGGTCCACACCTTCCTATGGTGTGCTTAGTTCCGCGTGCCAGCTCACGAAACCTTCGTTTCATTGCACATCATCTTCACCATTTATTAACATCGTCTCATCGCCCCGAGTGTTTTTCGTTCGTATCTTTCACAATTTTCCTTCACTCTCACTCATTTAAATATGCTCATGCCTTTTTCACCTCTTCATGACTTGAATTGCCTTGCCGACAGTAGTAGTAGAAACGTTCAGCACCCCTTGTGTTCTGCACACCAAAATACTACTTGTTTTGCATGATAGTCTGTGCAAGTCTACCGCACCTATGTCTCTGGGATTGCTCCTTTCTACCCCAAAGGCCCTTATAATTTATGTTCTTGTTGACCGAAGTACCATTTATAACTACCAAGTTCCAGTGGAAGGTGTGATGTGCAGGCACGTGATACAACCCACCTAAAAAAACAAAACCATTTCAACCATTTACAATCATTCTGCACTTGAAAGCATGAGGCACTTTCGAGCACATCCTTCCTCTTGAATGACCGAGCCAGTTCTTGAATTGGAACCATGGTGACGTAGTAGAAACCAGTAAACTTTCGTTTTACATTTTTTCACTTTTTTTTTCTTTTTTCTAGCTGCGTGCTCACCTTAACTAGCATCAACCTTGTTAATAATTAACAAGCACTCAACAAGCGCCACTAATAAAAACAACATTCTTCTTAAACAAACTTAAAACTAAGCTCAACCTTGGCCTCGTTTCTTGTCGCATGGCATGACACAAAACCGACACCCTTTTACCTATTCAGAGAGGCTGGATGTTTGAGTACCAAAAATCTAGTGTTAGGTGTCTACATAAGGTATTAAAAGTTCATTGATGAGACTATGCGGGATATGCAGAAGTACGTCTTTAGTGTTAGCTATACTATCTTTCCACTCAATACTGGCTATAGAAACTCGAAGCCTTGTTTATGCACTGCTAAGGGTATAATAATAATCATTAATATATTTAGTTATTTTCTGTCCTACAAAAAAAAAACAGTTGATCAGATTGTGGTGGCACATACAAAAAGCAAACTAAAACAAAATTAATAACAGTATCTACTGCTGAAAGGGCGTTCTACAGATGTCAGGGAAAAGATGTATAAATCAAGCACTTGTTTAAATATAATAATTAAAGGACGGCGACTGAAGCGACAATAAATTCAAACAAATCTTTCTTCTTACTAACGATAAAAAATTATGCTTAATTATACGAATAAAATATGCAGGAACGTCTACAAAGCACAATGTTCTGTACGTGTCTATGAATTATGCAATCTTGTGTCTGGCCTAACTAACAGCCTCAGTTGAAAATTTTTGGTACTCTCACGTCTGTTCTCTACTTATTGCTAGGAACTAAAGTTTGACTAATCTACAGCTGAACGCACACCAAGACATCCTGCTTGCAGGCACAAAAAAAAATCCACGTTCTCGTTTGAATTGCTAGAGTTACTGGCAGGTCAGGAACGGCACAGCGGAGCCCAATTGCGTTTCTGCCATTCACTTCACAAGACAATTATGAGCGCACGCTAGACCCACCTTACTTAATTATCAAATAGTGAAGCGCACACCCCACAAAAAACGCTGATTCGTGTTCGTTTGATGAATGTTCTTCGGTGGGTTATTTTTTAAATTTATTATACGATTCTTCGCTGAATTGTTTTAAATTTATCTTCTTCTACTCGCCCTATCTGAAACTAGTATGAATCTTTTTTTACGATAAGCGGCCACACTTTACGACTAATTAAAGTAGTGAATCAAATCACTCAACAACTTTGCGCAAACCTTTAAGCCAATTAATTTGCGGCATTAACCAATAACAATGCAGAAGAAGTAATCATGAACCCCGAACATAATGGCCACACCCTGGGGAGCTCGTTGCGGGCCAATGATTAAAGTCATTGGCCTGCAAACTTGCTCTGCTTACCTCCCTAAACAGCAACTGAGCTGCATGCTCAGCCGTTCCTAGCTGCCAGTAACTCTACTAAATAAAACATCTTCATCCCCATCGTCACTAAACGAACGTGCAAGCTCGGCATGTGACCCAAACTCATCCACTAACTCGACCGTCGTTTTCCCTTTCCCCCGTCCCTCTCCGGACGTTCCTCCCTGTGTGGTCCGGCGACGACCCACAGGTTGTAGTCAACGCCCTCGTCCAAGCCATCCCGGCCATCTTCAACGTGCTGCTGGTGTGCCTCATCTTCTGGCTCATCTTCTCCATCATGGGGGTCCAGATGCTTGCGGGAAAGTTCTACCGCTGCGTCGACGGCAACGGCACGCGACTCAACAGCTCCTTCGTGCCCAACCGCCACTCGTGCGAGACCAACAACTTCACCTGGGACAACCCCATGATCAACTTCGACAACGTACTCAACGCTTACCTCGCCCTCTTCCAAGTGGTAGGTTGCCCTCGACCGCGGTTCCTGGAACGCGACCCCCGATCGGCGTCTTTGCCGTCCCGTCCCGCACCCGTGCATCAGAAGTGGTCCCGAAGTTGCGACAAAATTGCGTCACTGGAGCAGGTCTATGACGCCGCGAGGTGTCGTTGACATCGGCGATTGGTCGTAGAAGTTCTGACGTAAATAAGACGAGCGGACGCCAGGGTCGCTCTTGTCGCGTCCTCCTTTCTCGTGTCTGTTTTGGTTTTCATCGACCGTCTGGATGCAGAGGGATCTACAGCAGTACAGGTGTAAGCCGCACCTAACTCTGTTGCTGCACCACCGCCAGGTGTTTGGCTGGCATCAGAATGAGGCTTTTAGAATGTCATCAAGTGGAAATCGAAGGACCACTTTTGTGGACGCCGTAGACGCTCTAGTTGAAGACGCGCTCCAGGCACCATACATCGACCAAAGATAACGATTTCGAACAGAGATATGCAACGTACGAAAAAAAAAGTAAAAAACGGTCTTACACGCGCTATTTTTTTTTTTTTTTTGCAAAACATGCAGTACAAATTATTGATTGACACTGATTGGATGGACAATTCCTTCTTTCAGGCAACGTTCAAAGGCTGGACTGACATCATGGACAACGCCATTGACTCAAGAGGAGGGGTATGCAGTCTCTTTTCTCAATGTTTTTGGGGATGTTGATTCCCTACATGAATATCACTAGATACTTTCTAGATTTTTTTAGATATTCTCTAGATTTTGTTTTAAATACCCGATAGATTTCTTTAAAATTTTATTTACCGTTTCTGCCACTGTCCTTGTTTTACTCGTCCGATTCATTCGCACATTTGAAATGTTCACGGATACCTTGTAACGACAGTGATGTGCTTTTGATGGCTAGCGTTTATTTTACTAAGGTAACATAGACGTTTATCCATTGCTGCTTTCTTGATCAAAAGTTCACCTCATGAAATTGGTGAAATATGCCGTCAATAATTAATTAGCGGTGGTGCAAAAAATCTAGATAAGTGGAGCGGTATAAATATAAGAGGTGTTTCTTTAATTGCTTAAGATTTTCGTATAGGGTAATATTCCAGAAAAGGCAGCCTTATCAATCATAACGAATGTCTACTCACCTATCATATCTGAAGTAATACCTACCATAATATCAGAAATGCAATGATTATAAGTGCCATATCATCAGTCATGTTTTCCATTGCTTTTTGCTCCGCATCGCTTAAGCCAATCCGAAAAAAAAAAATTCTTGGCGCATTTATGAGCCTTAAGGTTAGGGACGAAAACCGAAGACCATTTATATTACCAACCTCGTAGCCGTTGTCTCCTGCACTTGATTCCGTACATTCAGACGGAAAAAAATGGAGGGTTTCGGAAATCACTGCTGCGCACTCACGTAATATATAGGTGTTATTTACTGAACGCCATATTTCTGCGCACCGTTCATAGCGCATGCTCACAACAAGCTTCTACTTGTCTGCTAAGAACTATACCCTTGATTACGTAAAATGCACGAAGTGATAACGTTGTGAAAGTCTGTCATCAATACGCACTGAGCACAATGTACTCAGTCATACCAGCTAGTGAACATCACACGTACATATTCAATATTTTTACAGCATTAAGGCTGTTAAAAGGGTGTTCGAAGAACCTGTACCCGTAAATACTTTATTTCAGGACCCTTACTCTATGTAATACGAACGTGCAATCCTAAAATAGGGAGCTGTATGATGAAGCACCTTTCATTTTGATGGGTGTAAAAAGTACGTAGCAAAAGTGCTGCTGCGTTGCAATGCAGTGAAGAAGCTTTACATCCGCTTCAGACAGCTTTAATTGAAGTTGTTTTGGCGAGGCGAGTAGATCGAATAATTATTGCCTATAGAAATAATTTTGATTATCAAATAAATCTCCTTACGCTTCAGGGCACTACTTTTAATGTGAAGTACTGACGGAGAACAAAGCAACATACTTATGACCTTTCTAATGGTGGAGGCGCTCACCTGCGAATGGGTATCCTTCAGTTGTCGAGTACATAAGGCAGTGAAGCATTCAACAGGGTGGTGATTCTTGTGTCGTGCGTCCTTCACAGCGTCTGAATTTCTAGTTCATGTACATATAACAATTGTAACTGGCGCATGTCGCTCGTAAACCTTCCACTCGCAAATATATCCCTAGGATGTTTCCAAGTCCTCGTCAGCATATCCTTGGGATATGCTGATTTCCACCCTTCGTGGTATTGATTAGTGTGTGGCGTCGTTACCCTGGACAACTGGACATCTGAGATGCAAACTTCAATGCTATAACACATTGAGCACAGAGGTGTAAAACGATAATGTATTGTTTCAGTCTAATACCGATAAATAAGTTCGCCTCAGTAAAAATCAACAAGAAGGAACATATTTTTTATGTGACAAAGCAGCCTGCCACCTTCAAATGACATGGTGGGCCACTATGGAGTTTGTTTCAGCAACACAAAATAGGTAAATTATGAGCCAATTTTATTCTAGTTTATTTCCACCACCTTTTTGTACCACTGAAAACCACAATGACCCACAATATTGCTTGGTGATTTTGCAAAATTTAAAAAGTTAGCTCAAACATTTTTGTAGGAAAAAATTTGCTTTTTGACTGAGGTAAGATAATATTTTCATACTTGAAACTAAAAAAGTCATCACCTTCGGGCACCTCTGTAGTACTAAGTTGTAGCTCAGTAGCGTTAATAAATTGATTTATACGATTCCTTCAAAAGGCGAACGCGCCATCGGACCCACCTTGTACATTCATACAACCAATATTTTTTTTGCTTTTGTCTTTGCAGAAAGAGGACCAGCCGGAATACGAAGCAAACATCTACATGTACCTCTACTTCGTGTTCTTTATCATCTTCGGCTCCTTCTTTACACTAAATCTATTCATCGGTGTGATTATCGACAATTTCAACGAACAAAAAAAGAAGGTGAGCTTCTCGTCGAGCGGGGCCTGGAGCCATTGCACTCTGAGAAATCTCGAGTGTCCACTTTCCCACCAAGCAGTTGGTAGAGTCATATCGCCGCAATTTACGGAGGGATCTCGGTAAACGACCGGGCTGAACGTCTGTCATTAAACCCAAAAGAACTGACTGAGCTGTTGGACTGAGCATCACCGCGCTTAGTGTAACAGCGTGTAGACTGTCCTTGAACTTTAAACATACTCTCAGCTTTGTCGTTCACTGCACTCCTTCCGCACACTGCTGCGATTGGATTTCCCGAGTGCTTTGTGGAAGAATAGTCGCCCCGGATTTCCTAGAGTGGAAAGTGTAACCGATAACCGAAAACAAACTCGTTTTCTTAGAGCGCAGCTCTTAGGCGCCCGTTTCTGGGTTGAGCGGCGTCGGCGTCGGCATAACCGCGTGTTGCATTATGAGACGTTTTCCGTAACGACGTCACGCGTGACGTCACGAGGGTAAAATTTTTCCGCTAAATCTGGCGAAAACATTTTGACGAAATTTGGCGGGAAAATTTTCCTCTCACTTTAGCGGGGAAATTTTTCGCTAAATTTCCAGCTAAATGTAGCGAGAAAATTTTGGTATATTTCCCACTAAATTTATCCCGCATATTCCCCCCTAAGTTTAGTGGGAAAATTATCGCTCAATTTTGCGGGAAATTTAGCGAAACTTTTTCACTATATGGGAGGGGAGCAGGAAAGGAAAAGGGGAGGGTACGGAGGAGGATCAGGGGCATACCCTCTCCTCCTCCTCCTGAAGAGCTGCGCTCTAATCCGGCATTACGGAAAAATGTAAACGTCTTTCATTGTTTTACTTCTTCTTGTTACCATAGGCCGGAGGATCTCTAGAAATGTTCATGACGGAAGATCAGAAAAAGTACTACAACGCCATGAAGAAAATGGGCTCTAAAAAGCCGGCCAAGGCCATCCCAAGGCCACGAGTAAGTTGGCAAAGACGGCTCGCTCGATTCGTGTTTAGAAATGTGAAACGTTGCTTCCGCGTACTTGAACTGTGAGTGTCAATATAATATATTGCATTGCTTTTTTGTGCTTTTTTTTATGAGGTATAGGAATTTGATAAAAATTCTAACTCTTCTAAAGTTACGCTTTGTGAGCGTATTAGGTCGGCTAAATGTGCTACGCTTTCGAGTAACGCCGATGAAGTCATCTTGGTTCTTAAAATCATTTGCCAAGTTCCCTGAAACTTTATTTAAATTCGGAGAAAACGGTTTGCTGTATTTTAGAAGTCCTTAAAAAGTTCGCGAAAAAAAATCGAGATTCTCTACTTTTTAATACCCTAACTAAATCTAAGAAAGTCGCATTTCCGAATAGTGCCGCTCGACATTTGGACCTGCCCAGCGCTGAGCACCAAATGCACGCGTCGCCCGCAAGAAAATCGATGAATTGAGTGCTGGCACTCTAAGCGTAGATCCATTAGTCTGTCTAAATCATATGTTGCATAATACGCATCATAAGTTTAAAGCCTATGATTTACATATAACGTATAAACCACGTAATGTGGCATGTATACGTTATGTGAATATAATATTATATAAAGATCTTAAAAATTTGCTTAAACTCGTAAAATAAAAAATCCAAATTCAGACGGTTTACCATACATAAGGCTCAACATCACCAAGGAATATTCAGTGAATGGACAAAAAGAACAATCTGACAATAATTTATTTTTTACATAGTAAATGCTCACTGTTTTCGGCTTGCTTGACAAGATTCTTCTACGTAAAGTCAACCAGCTCCACTAAGTTGGAGGGCGAGATATTTCCCTCCATATTTATCAGTTATCAAGGGAGACTGACGACAGTGGTACTTTACCTTGAACGTGACGCTTTCTCCTTTCGTTTAAACCCCATTTCGCAGAAGCCCCCAGAAATATCTTTCGTGCGAAATACAAGTTTCTCCCCCTTGCACATCGCTCCTTTGCAGTTCAAACTTCAGGCGATGGTGTTCGACCTGACCACCAACAAGATGTTCGACATGGCCATTATGATTTTCATCGTTCTCAACATGACCGTCATGGCAATGGACCACTACAAGCAGGAGAAGCTGTTCGAGTCCATCCTAGAACGGCTCAACATATTCTTTATTGCCGTGTTTACGGCCGAGTGCACCCTCAAGATTTTCGCCCTGCGTTGGCACTACTTTAAGGAGCCATGGAACATGTTCGACTTTGTAGTTGTCATTCTCTCAATTCTAGGTAAGCCGTTCTCCTTACCTTTGTCACCGACAACTTAAGAAGTGTATGGCCTAGCATATTACGTTCGTGTTTCTTGCCTCGGTTTACGTCTTTCGGCGCTGTTATCCGTTAATGCCGCTATATCATTGGCTGCTGAGCAAAAGCAGGAGGTTTGGGACTCGCCAAATGGTGCGCTTGTTAAGCTTGAAGTCAGTGTAACAATTGCTAAGATAAACCGCCACAAGCGACGGCCACTGCACGCCTCAAATTTTTTTCTCACTGATTCTTTTTTTTTTATCTAGTACTTAGAATACACACCTCATGTTCGTAAAGCTTAAGTAAATGCCCGCGCCAATTTTTGCAATAACAAAAAAAAAAAAAAGATAACATTCCCTTAACTCCCGATTTCGGTAATTGCAGCGTGAAACTAGGAAATGTCCACATCACTACCACGAACTCTTTTTTTGAATTTCCTTTAAATAGATGCTCATTTACATTTCATTTCAAGTCTGTCTAAACACAAATACGTTCAGGGTTTGCATTTTTTTTAAATTACAATCAGAAACTCTAATAATAATGTTAGAAATATTAATAGTAACCGATTATAGCAAAATAGATCACATGCATGGTCCAAGTTGTCGTGCATCGAAACTACAGCCTTATTGGTGACGTGGTATGGTAGGTCCCCATTTGGTGAGCTACAACAGATTCAGTCAATTCGCACAATATGAATAAATTAGGTCAGGCAATTGAGCGGAAGTGCGTTCAATTCAAGTTGAAGTTGTGGTTATTAGCGTAATGTTGACACTACATGAATGTATGCCTCTCAATTTGGTCTGAACTAGGTGAAATGTTAAAGCCGAATCTAACTATTGGAATCTATATTTGTACATACACGCATTCCTACAGGTAACACATCTAGACTGTGCATACTTCTACTGCTATGTTTCACCATATTTCGCAAGAACTTGCACACCGACTCTTGTTTGATAAGAGGATCATAAAGGCAGGTTTTAAGGATTTGGTGCTAGATTTATACCTTACTAATCTACGACCGATGAGAAGACGATGTTCCTAGTGGTGCATTTGTGCTCGGGAAATCAGTTGTTCCTCAAGCATAACAAACAACTCATACACAAACCGCGAACGTTGCTTCGTTATCTACGCGCTCCTTCCGAAGATGAATTTGTTTTACCATTGATCTTATGTCATTTTACACCCCAGATACTGACGATAGTCTTTACGTAATTGCTTTCTGGTGCACACATTTTGGATGTGAAACGAAACAACTTTTCACATAATTACCTGAACATTACAAACATTGGTATCCGTTTTGTAATATAGTAGAACTTCTAACAACACGTGACAGTAAGGTACCTGGTCAAGTCACTTGCCGAGCCAAAACAAGTCTCTTTTACTGTCATCTTTTTGATGAAACAAAATCATATAACAAGATGCCTACAGTTAAATTTCCATGCCACAGATATAACACTTAACACAAGGTAGTAAGTGCTGACGGTGCAACTTTGTTTCCCCCAAAACTTTTACCGTAAGTTATATATAGATGCTTGGGTGGTTAAGTATAAAGGGTTCCGCAACTAAACTTTCCTAGTTACTTCATGGTAGCAATCCTATGATAAAGCGTGGACCAATCTGTTCTGCCTGACAATTATCAGGTTCTTCGCTGTGTGCCATGTCCACCTAACCTCCGTCCGGTTAAATCCCCAGCGACAGGCTACGCACAGATTTACAATAGTCTAAAAAACGTAGGTAAAAAAAAATAAGTATAGATGGACTACACATTTTTGCTGCCGCAAGTCCAGAACTGCACAACTGCAGGAGCTGGACAATTTTGGCCAGTGTTCATAATATAAAAAAAAAATATTTAAACATACCAAGTTTACCTTAAATAGTCAAAATTCATGAAAGGTGGCATAAATTTATCATGAAGATGATACCTGAAACTGGGATAAAGAAACAATTCAGATGTGGTTTTTCTCCTTTTCCTGTTCCTTCGTAATTGTGTTTTTCTTTTCTACCCAAGTCTCAAGTCTTACAATTAGAACTAAGCTTGGGTTCTTCAGACAGCTGTTAATGGACTAAACTCGGATTTGTTTTTTTGCACCCTGCAATGCTTCTGCTTGTACGCTCTTGCAGGCACGGTGCTCAAGGACCTGATAGCAACGTACTTCGTGTCACCCACGCTGCTGCGTGTGGTGCGCGTCGTCAAGGTGGGCCGCGTGCTGCGGCTGGTCAAGGGGGCACGGGGCATCCGAACGCTCCTATTTGCCCTCGCCATGTCGCTGCCCGCGCTCTTCAACATCTGCCTGTTGCTGTTCCTGGTGATGTTCATCTACGCCATCTTCGGCATGTCCTTCTTCATGCACGTCAAGCACCGCTACGGCGTCGACGAGAACTTCAACTTTGAGACGTTCGGCCAATCCATGATCCTGCTGTTCCAGATGTGCACGTCCGCAGGCTGGGACGGCGTCTTAGCTGCCATCATGGACGAGAGGGATTGCAATCGCCCCACCGACGACAACGAGGGTAACTGCGGAAAACGGGGCATAGCCGTGGCTTACCTCGTCTCCTACCTCATCATCAGCTTCCTCGTCATCATCAACATGTACATCGCCGTCATCCTCGAGAATTACAGTCAGGCCACCGAAGACGTTCAAGAGGGACTCACGGACGACGATTACGACATGTACTACGAGATCTGGCAGCAGTTCGACCCCAAGGGCACCCAGTACGTCACGTACTCCAACCTGACCAACTTCGTCAACGCCCTGGAAGAGCCCCTCCAGATCCCCAAGCCCAACAAGTACAAGCTCATCGCCCTGGACATCCCCATTTGCAAGGGGGACATGGTGTACTGCGTGGACATCTTAGACGCGCTCACCAGAGACTTCTTTGCCCGAAAGGGCCATGCCATCGAGGAGCCCGTCGAGATCACCGAGACGGTCATCCACCTAGACAGGCCAGACTACGAGCCTGTCAGTTCGACGCTGTGGCGCCAGCGCGAAGAGTACTGTGCCCGTGTCATTCAACGTGCCTGGCGACGCTACAAGGGCGGCGGCGACGTGGGTGACGATGACCCCCGTGGTCCCGCCCAGCAACAGACGACCGCCATCGTTGTCGAGAGTGACGGTCACGTGACTAGGAACGGGCATCGAGTGGTGCTGCACTCGCGTTCGCCGAGCGTCGCCAGCCGCTCCACAGACGTGTGACAGGAGTAGGACCCCTGCCTCTGCCGCTTACACATCGCTTCCGTGCGCTTGTCCCCCGCAGGCGACGCCTCGTCCCCCCCTCCTCCCCTTCCCCCCTCCCTCCCGGCGCTGACGCTTCGGGGCCCGGGCAGGGGATCCCGACCGCGACCGCGGGCCCGCTCCAACTGACGTCACC
The DNA here is from genome assembly GCF_016920785.2 of Ixodes scapularis. Taxonomy (NCBI): domain Eukaryota; kingdom Metazoa; phylum Arthropoda; class Arachnida; order Ixodida; family Ixodidae; genus Ixodes; species Ixodes scapularis. Next base: position 70,435,603 of record NW_024609837.1, read on the forward strand.
TTGAAGACAAGGCCTGCGCAACCCCCGTCGAGCGGCAAACGCGCTCGACGAGAGTCAACGCAAGGACCAGTTCGTTTTGGCGTAGTCGCGTGCTAGCGTCGCGTTCGTTGTGAGACGCTGACGCAAGCTAGGCGGCCTACGTGGAGCCACTAGTGATAACGTCAGAAGGAGAAAGGCGCAGGCCTTGTGTGCGATGTGGTATTGCTCCAACGCCTACCCCCGACGCCACAGAAAGAGGTTCCGCCCGTAGTCGCTCGCTTCGTCGACGCACTTTTGCGCTCCATTCGTATGGGGCGATCCGCGGTTGCCCACCCGTTGCTGTTGCCGCGTCGTCCGCACAAAGTACTAACTATACTACCGCTTTCCGTAGAGGGTCGAGCCCATGTCTGTCCGAAGGGCGCGGACCTGCGTCGGGGGTGCGAGGAGCGGGGCTGTCGCGGTTTCGGATCCCCTCCTTTCCCCCCATCATCCACCTTCTCGCTTTACCTAGGTCCAAAATACGAACGGGCAGGGGGAGGGGGAAAACTGTCGCACACGAAACGCCTCCATCTCGATCCGACACCTCGATCCTCCGAGGGCTACGTCCGAAGGTCGACACGCAGTGTAGTGGCGTCCGAAATGTGGGGGCTGTCGTCAACGGAAGCTGCAGAGGTACAGGCGGTTCTAGCGTACTCTACCCAAGGGACTCAACTTTACAATTGAATTTACCCAATTGCAATTAATCCCACCAACTCCTTCTTCCCCCCCATATTTCCTCTCCGACAACACACAGAGCCCCCTCCTCCCCAGCCCCTCTCGCGTTTAGCTCTCTCTCTCTCTATCTTGGCGCACTACCGCAAACGAGGTCGTGCGTTTGTTGTTGTTCTACTACTGCATCCGGCCATACGTCCGAGAGATACAGAAAAAAGCACCACCGTAGCTTTTGAACTGCCACATCTGCAATGCAGGGGGAAAGGCTTGCCGCAATTTTGAATTTAAGACGAAAAAAAAAATGGGGATATATATATATACATATATATATATGTAAAAAAACAAAACTCTAGTACACGGTCACGACCTCAGCTTAGAGGTGAGCGACTTAACTTAGCGAGCAAGCTGCACCTGCAAAAAAGAAAACCAGAAAAAAAAACGCACACACACACACACACACACATGCCACACATGTACCGCGCATGCGTGTGATATCTCTGCGAAAGGGGTAAACGTTTCAAGAGCTCGTCTCTCAGGTGAGAGCTCGAGTTTTCCCCAGAAGTGTCGGTGAGACAGACTCAAACAAACAAACAAACAAAAGACGCATGTTCTGCTGCCGCCGCGAGTCTTACCTTTTTCTCTTCCAATTGTGCACTTCGCAATGCATTCCGACGGGAATCGTCTCTGCCCTCCGTATGAACTGCCCCGCGGGCACCGCAAGACGGCGTATGGACCTCGTGATTTTATGTTGTTTGTTTTTTCGAGGACGCGCACACACACACACAACAAACATACACACACACGGCCGTGGTGAAGAAAAAGAAAGGTTACAAGTTAGCACTCGCGTGTGCTTCCCCCAATGGGGAGGGGTCATACGGGAGAGTCTAAAAAAAAGTTGCATGAAAGGGGGAGGAGGGTCGGATGAAGAAGACAAAAAATGCATACAGTGCTCAGCACAACAGAGTTTGCTTCTCGCGTTAAATATCTACATAATATAGTATATTAAGCCGACGGTTGCTGAGAAACAAAACCGGGCACGCGCGCCCCCAGAACCCCCCACTTGCAGCCGCGCGCGCGCGCGCTCGTGCGCTTTTGCTCGAACAAGTGCATGCGCTCGCGCGTGCGCGTGCGGCGAGGCGCGCGTGCGTTGCGGAAGCGTGTGTACATAACAGGTGTGTATATCTGCCGGGAGAGGCTTTTTCTGGAGCCCTTCACAAACAGATTTTATTTCCTATGTGCCTTTATGGGTTAATACCTGCTTTTCATTGAACTGCATCAGCTTTCAAACATGCAACGAGTGTTCCCTGGTTTCAAAGAAGAAGAAAAAAAAACTATCTCGCTCTCTCACACACACTCTCTCTCTATCTCTATCTTTCTGGTTTATCTCGTCGTCCCGTTGGCGCGAGCGCCTCTCTCCCCCTACCCCCACCTCCCTTTCCCAATCTCGTTTTCAAAATAGGCCGTGACAGGTTTGGTAAAGAACTGCAGATGAATAGTTGAGAACAACAACCGGTCAAACTCTTTTTATAACTCCAAGGGTTAACGCTCCAGAGTGTTATCACCCCCCCCCCCCCCCTCCGAATGTTTAAGTTGCCCATACGTTGCACCAATGTAGAGTTTATACATCGCCCCTCAGCCATTAAGCGCTATAATCACCGGCAGAGTAAGAACGGCAGGGAGTCTCTTTCGGGCGGTCAGCGTTGAGCACGTGCTCGGTGCCGTCGGCCGTGCTTTGACTGCGCGTGCACGCTCGACGCTCACGAGACGCCGAAGCACTATCGAAGGCAGGAAGCTCGCGCTGGACGCGGGACGACTGAAACTCCTTAATGTCGTTCTTACTCTGTCGGTGACTGTAGGAGTCAAAGAACAGCCCCTTCGATCATTGGCGCGGCCACGAGACTAAAACCTACCGACGTTCGGGAGACAACAGAACAGCACGGTGTTCCGTCATAGCAATCAGAATAAATTATCATATAGACGTTTGCAAGCAGCCATGGTTCAAAAGACAGTCTGGCTACCGTGAATGAGAAAAGATATCCCTATCTGGACGCCAAGACTGGCAACTGTGGGCACACGCCTTAGGAAGGCTTTACTATTAGGCAATCTAGAACACACCAGCAACAAGCTGGCGGCGCCCAGGGGGTCGTCCTTGCGAACGTCTATTGTCTCTCTTCACCCGTTGTTTCCACTTCCCGACGACTCAAATGTTGCTAGTCCCAGCCGAGAAGCATCGGCACCATTCGCGTCCTTAAAGAAAATGTCGAAAGCAACAAAGCAAAGGCTCCATACCCTCCAGCTTACGTCACCAATATACAAATTGGCCCATATATATATATATATATATATACGCATATAATATATTTATAAACAGTTGGCATAAACAGACTCGATTTTTCGACGCTCGCGGCCGCGGGAAGACCCGGAACGCGGTCAATTCGCCACACACTTCCTCTCAATATCGAATCTAATCAGCACCCCTTAGCCTTGTGCAAGCTTCAAAACAAAGTGGCGTCTGCGGGGAGGGGCGTAGAAACGGAAAAATATAAATAACAAAAACACCGATGCAATATTTCATCGGTTGTGCGTGCGCCGCGCGAACTTGTACATAACGCTACTCCGCCCTCAGTTGTACTGTCGGTCTGTTTGCGCTCCACGGTTCGTTTTCCTGTCTTCTGTCAAAGCAGAGCTCAATGAGTAGCAAATAATTTTTGTTTTCTCCCGTAGCCGCGCCCTCATTGTTGGTTGGTTGAGGCCGCTACCAACCACGGACACGGATACACACACAAGCGATAGGCGTACCGCTATGCATATGCGACAACGTACTTTTTTGTCATATTTTGTAACCGCCGCTTCCAGGTTTATTCCCCTTTCAGGAACGGCTCAGCGTCCAGGAACAACTCAGGCTCCCCCATATATGTTTGTGGGGACCGTGCCACATACACATAGTACGCGGGTTCTGTCGAATGATATTTGGCTCGTCCAGCAATTCTCGCTCACCTAGCAATCGTTGGGTGAACAACTGTTGCCCACCTAGCAGTTGTAAGGCGAAAAACCTTGCAATTGTCAGGTGAAAAAAAAAAAACAAAAAAAACTAGCACTTGTCAGGTGAACAACCTAGCAATTGTCAGGTGAACAACCTAGCAATTGTCAGGTGAACAACCTAGCAATTGTCAGGTGAACAACCTAGCGGTTTTAGGGTGAGTGCCCAGAAAGTGTCGTGTGAAAAACTTATCGATTGTCAGCCAAAAACACCAAACATCATCTGGTGAAAACCGTAGCGATTGTCAGCTGAACAACCTAGCAATTGTGAGGTGAAAAACCTAGCCATTGTCAGGTAAAAAACCTAGCGATTGTCGCGTAAAAATCCTAGCAATTGTCGCGTGAACACCATAGAAATGGTGTGATAAACAATCTAGCCAATGTCAGGCGAATAAGTGCTGCTCTCTTCGCAAGTGACGCTCCTGCAGCGATTATTTAGAGAGCAACACTTGTTTGCTAATACAATTTCCATGGGCATAATTGCACATCTGACGATTCCTGCCCTAATCAGAAGATTTCTCAGAAAAATATCAAGTGATAGTATGGATGATTGGTTGCAGTTCCACCTAGCCAGCTACCGTTGGTAGGAAGCCTCTGTTTTGAGGATGACTGTCAAATAGACCATTTTGGCGCTGGGAAAATGTCACTGTAACCGCTAGTTAACTTGCTCATCCGAGAAATGTGGTACGATCCCTGCTTTACATCACTAGGTTCAACTCCCTAACATGTTCCCACGTGGCTGGGCCGAAAGTCGTTCCCAGAAGCGGGAAAAACCTTAACTGAAAGGTTGTTGATTCCGTTTCACTCAGATGCTTGTAAGAGAAAGGATGAAAGCTAGTTGCGAGAAAGGAAGTTATCCAGCGATGCCTGGAATGTGCGCAAAGTTTTTTCACGTGTAAAAAAACCTGTCGCTTGTTACAAACTCGTTTTGGTTTGTGTTACATCATCCTCTGAAACCCTGGTGCTTCGAAGGAACGACGCTGACTTTATCTACACGACGTTTGCCGAACCAGAGAGAACACTTCACACACACGTCAAACATGGCGGAAAAAGAGACCGACTCTTGTTGCACTGTATACCGGACACGAGCCGCCGGCGCTTTCGATCGACCACTTGTATATCCCATTTGCGAACGGAGAGGCCAGTTTCCGTCTTTCTGCTACGCGAAAATTCCGACAGAGGGTACTCTCAGGGCTACCCCGCCATTGGTAGTGATCTACTCATTGCAGGAGACGCCGCATCCTTGTCAGTTCAGCGAAGAAGAAAAAACCCCACCTCCTTCTCCCTCCCCCCTCTCTTCCCCCTATGGCCGACGTTATGTAAAGACAACGCCTCTTCAGGTTTTTCCGGTAGGGCTTTTTTAAACTGGCGCGCGATGCTGACTAGAAAGAGACTGTTTTTTGGATACCTAGAACTCTGTTTCTGTTGCACATGCTTTTAATAAAAACTTGGGCCAGGCATCTTTGAAGCTATTGCCACGTGAGTCTTTGGTGTCGCGCACGAAGGGATTAAAAAAAACAGTGTTTTTTGGCTACGGGGGGTTTGTTGACAATGCAGAAAACGTGGTGTTTTTTTTTCCCCTCGTATGGTCATATAGATGATCATTCAGCCCTGTTAACGCACTACCCAAAAGCACTTGGTCGTGTAGTTTGCTGCAGGTTAGAAACAGCAGGGCGAGCTCCTCAAGCAAAACCTTCTATTCTTTAAACACGTCCTTGGTGAGAAAGGCGTAGCGCTGAATATCGAGCATAACCTAAAGAAGGTCAACCCGGGGCATGGTTTGGAAAAAAAGTGCTGCGTCATCGTTTGACTATGGCTCGTGTTCAGTCAGCAAAGACACCAATCGGAGTCAAATGGTGACACAGCAGTCGTGACCAACCTGCCCCGCGTCGGCCATCTTAAAACCGCAATCAGAATGCTGATGGATCGCATAAAAGACACGATGTCTGCTGCCGACATGAGGGCAGAATTGTCTGCGCATTTTCGAAGCATGCTTACTTCATACATATGTAGTACTGCGCTCCGAGCATGTCAGCAGACCGTTTGTGTATTACCGACGGAACATAACCGCCATGCTAAGAAGTAACAAGCCTCAAACAGTGCTTGCAGACTGTCTTTCGAATGCTGCATTAGGCTTGCGAGACCCCGGCCTCTGGGGACGTGGACAATGGCAGCACTACGGATTTGCTTTCGACAACACTTTCCACCTTATCAGAGCGAACGCTTTAGAAGAGGCCACGAGAGAAAGAAACCGCCAATCGTAGCGAGCAGAGAGCTTTATAAGAGGAGCTTGACCAGATATTCTAAACCTGCAAGAGACTACAGCGCGGCCGCTATTACAAAACCCTTCTCCTCCCCCCTTTTTTTTTTTTTTTAATGAAAAAGTGTTGTTTTTTTCCCCTGTGACTTAGCATTGTTTCTGATTCACACTACGCACATTCAAAGCAACAAAATGTATAAACAGGCTACGAAGCAATCTAATCTCGACATATATGATATACACCATTAGTTAGACGAGCGCAGGAGGTACTCATCGAGAGAGATTGCCTTGTTGCTTTTCTATTCACTCCGCCCCCCCCCCCCTTTTTTTTTTTTGTTATAGATATATATATAGAAAGAGGTTCCCTCATCATCCGTTGGCGATACACAGTACCTTTTTGTTTATTTTTTTTTTTCTTCCTTGCCTTTTCGTGCATGCGACTTGTTGTGGACACTTCGAAACAAAGTGACGCACACATGGCAGCCCCGTTTTCCAGGATCTGCCTTCTGAGTTGCGTGACTGTTCTCGTTGGCGAAACAGAGACATTTTTCTGCGACGGTTGGTTTGATGTTGACTTGTGTGCTGCTCAGCGAAAGGATTTTTTTTTTTCTCTATTTGCTATCAATTTTTAAACACTCATCTCAAGCAAATGCAATGTAAAGAAAAGAAATACAGTTCGCTATCAAAAGAAAAATGGTATGGGCGCAGCATTTATTTTACTTTTTTTTTTCTTATGCGAACATTATCGGAGTACCAAACCATCAAATTGCGAAAGTCCGTCCATCACGGCTTAATTAGGTATATAATTCTAGACCAATTCCATTTCTTCCGGGCTGCCTCCGTGGCTCTGAGGCGATGAGGCGGCCCACGGATCCTCAGGTGAGCGTTCGAATTCCGGGCGAGTCCGCCCGCAATATGGCAGAGTTTTATTGCGGAGAAAGCGCCGGTGTAACCGAGATTTCTTTTTACCCATCGAAAAGGCCCCCCCCCCCCCCCCTTTCCTTCCCCAGGCGGTCCGTATTAATCCTCAGTTGACCGCTGTGAAGGTGTCGGATATCCTTCGTTGGTTCTGCAGTTAAAAAAGTTCAGAGGTTTTATCTATATTTTACTTCGAAATTTCTCGGTTAATTGAGTGAGAGAAAACTTAATTAGTGCAGAGTTATACTCCAATTCAATTTTCTCTCACCACACCAGTAAAACCTGAACTAGAGTGATAATTATACGCCGATTCAATTCAGGAAGAATTGCTGCGGAAACGACGCAGCGCTGGGCACGCGGGAGCACCAAGACGGACGCGACTCCCGCTTAGCGGCGTCTCTCGTCATCGAGCTTTATGATGTTTGACGCTTGGGGCGCGTCGGGGACCCACTATCAATAACGCCATCCGCGTGCCTTGTCCTCTAGGTGATATTGCTAAGCCTCGAAGCATTACTTCGCGTACTATCGCATTACACCCTCTTTGGTAGCAACCAGAAAGTAGGCAAATGGCTTTGTTGTTGTTGTTTTTTGCTTCTGGTTCCTATCCTTCGTGTCACCATCTAAAAAAGATATCCAGTATGATTATAAACCGATCCTTTCATTATGCGAAGCGCAAGTTCATCTTGCCTCTTCAGAAAGAGTTCTGATGGAGATAGTTTTGTCACCGTTGATGGCGTGTTTCTGTAAGCCATAAAGAAGTCGTAGAGCTTCTCTTGTAAGCTTCGCATGGACTTGGTGAACTGACCATAAAGAACTTGCTTCAGCAACGCTTTTTTTTTTTTGTGTGGTTTGGACTACCCTTTCGGCTACTCCGTTTGAAGCGGAATGGTAAGGAGGCGTTTTTATGTGTTTAATTAGATTTCGTTTAATGAATTCCGCAAATTCATGAGATGAAAATTGTGGCTCATTTTCACTCACAATTTCCTCCGGCAGTCCGAAGTTTGCAAGGACAATGTGGAGTTTTTCCAGTGTCTTGGCGGTGGTCGTGGAACGCATTGGAATGGCTTCCAGTCACTTAGAATAAGCATCCACGATAATCAAGAAGTTGACGTCGTTCTTGGTTGCGAAGTCAATGTGGATGCATTGCCAGATTTGTTGTGGATATGCCCATGGATGTAGAGGTACGACCGGAGCGGCTGCCTGAGCAGCTTGGCAAACCCCTTGCAGCCTCGAACACACTCTGCGATGTCTTTATCAAGATTCGGCCACCAGACGAATCCTCGTACTTGCATCTTCATGCGGCACATGCCGGGGTGTTCTTCGTGTAACAAGGAGAGGAGTGTCCTATGAAGTTTTGTCGGTATTATGACACGCAGCCCCCATGTCAGGCAACCATCTTCTACTGAGAGTTCACTTCTACGAATATAAAATGGCTGCAGCTCTGTCGCGTGTTCAGACGTTGGCCACCCTTGCAGCGTGAAGTGCAGTACTCGGCTAGGCAAGTTATCCACCGAGGTTGCTTTGCTTACTTCCATGGCAGTTATGGGTGTGGCATTGAAGAGCGCCAAACACTCTTTCTCTGCGTCTTCCGACAACCTAGGCAAAGGAAGACGTGAGAGTGCGTTTGCTGCTTCGTTGCCCTTGCCACGTCGATAACAGAGTCGGTAGTTGTAGCCTGACAGAAGCAACGCCCATCGTTGCATTCGAGCAGCGGCCAAGGTTGGAGTGGCCTTGTCGTGAGACAGAATTCCAAAGAGAGTCTGGTGGTCTGTGTATATTGTGAAGAATCTTCCATAGAGAAAACGGCGATATGTTTGAGGCAAAATATGATAGCCAGGGCCTCTCTTTCTCCTTGAGCGTAGTTTTCTTTCCGCGGGTGTTAATGTTCGCGACGCAATGACAATAGGCACTTCCGCACCCTCTGATGTCTTGTGGAACAGAAAAGCTCCAAGACCGTAGGCTGATGCATCGCAAACCACCCCGATCGGTTTGTCTACGTCATTATATGCCGATACTGAGCTGTTGACTAGCAGATATTTTGTGGCTTGGAAGGCTTTCTTGCGGCTGCTGTCCCATTTCCAGTTATGTCCTTTTTTCAGGAGCTCGTACAATGGCGACGCCATGTCAGCTAGATTGCACAGAAACTTTCCAAAGAAGGTCAGCCCCTACCGAGATAAGCCTTAAGTTCCGTCAAGTTGGCAGGTTCTGGCGCTTCCGTGATTGCCTTGACCTTGCTTTGTGTGGGCTGGATGCCTTGTGCGGAAATTCGTTGTCCCAAGTACACAACTGAGTCCGCAAAAAACTTTCACTTCTCCTTTCTGAGGGTCAAGTTAGACTCGGACAGTCTTTGTAGAACAGAGTTCAGGATTTTTCTGCACTCTGCCATATCTCTGCCAGCGATGATGATGTCATCGATGTAACAACACGTCTGTGCAATTAATTGCAGGACACGGTCCATCAACGGTTGAAAAATGGCAGGTGTACTTGCTACTCCAAAAGGAAGTCGCTGGTACTCAAACAGTCCCAGGTGTGTATTGATGGTCAGCAGATGTTTCCCTCCCGCGTCCGCTTTCCGTGCTTCGCGTAACTGCTCTACAGGAATCGCAGCCAGCCATTGATCCCGACTCGTTGATCTTTCGGAAACTTGTGCAGACTTTGCCGCACAATGTTACTTTTTTTTCGGAAGCAGGACATGTGAAGCAGCTTTTCACGCAACATCGTATTGGTATTCTTTTCGGAGCCGATCACGGAAATACACCACGGCACTCGGGCACTCACTACTAATTGCCAACGCTTAAATGTACAAAACAACTTATCTTGAAGTACAGAACAGCTAGCAAAACAAACATAACTCCAAAGGAATCGCACGGCGAACGAACGCATTTCGTCTGCTACGTGCGGAAAAAAAAATAAAAAAAACCTCACTGTCGGGTAACCACGTGACTTCCGCCACTCACTCTATCCTCTCCAGTTCTCCGTGCGGTGCGGGGTTTCGGTTTCGGTTTCGAGCAGTTGCGTTTTTTGGCTTTATTGAAAAATACGTTACTCTCTAGCAAAATATTAATTGGATAATATTCCGACACCATAACAAATCGCCTGACAAAAAAGGAAAAAAATTTGGGGGGTGTCAGTGTCCCTTTAAGACGATTTGAAGGCGAAAGCCCAAGCGCCGGAGCATTCGAAACAGACAACCTAATTCACCTTGAAATTAAAAACAAACGTAGTGCCCTTCCACTTCTCGTGAAAATGGAGGATCAGCGAAGCTGTTATCTTTACCACGTCTTGGGCGATGCCTAGAGGACGACGTCTCGGACAACCTTAAGGACGACTTCTTCAACAACGTCAAGTACGACGCCTAGAGGAAGACGTCTAGGACGATTCTAGGACTACCTCAAGGACGACGTCTAGGACGACCTCAAGAACGACTTCTAGGTCGATCTCAAGAACGACGCCTAGAGGACGACGCCTAGGACGACCTCAAGGATAACGTCTAGGACGACCTCATGGACGACGTCTAGGACGACCTCAAAGATGACTTCTAGGACGACCTCGAGGACGACCTCGAGGACGACCTCAAGGACAACCTCAAGGATGACGTCTGGAATACCTCATGGACGACGTCTAGGACGACCTCAAGAACGACTTCTAGGTCGATCTCAAGAACGACGCCTAGAGGACGACGCCTAGGACGACCTCAAGGATAACGTCTAGGACGACCTCATGGACGACGTCTAGGACGACCTCAAAGATGACTTCTAGGACGACCTCGAGGACAAACTCGAGGACGACCTCAAGGACAACCTCAAGGATGACGTCTGGAATACCTCATGGACGACGTCTAGGACGACCTCAAGGATGACTTCTAGGATGACCTCGAAGACAACCTCAAGAACGACGTCTAGGACGACCTCAAGGACGACTTCTAGGATGACGCCTAGAGAAATTCAGCATTTCCACTCTGGTGAAAGCCAGAGCGGAAAGGCTGGAAAGGTTGCCGCCATCTATGAGCGACGGCCGCATCCAGACAACCGGCAAGCCCGTTATCTGGTTGCCGCCGTCGCTCATAGATGGCTGTAACTGTCCAGAGTTTTGTGTCGACATTTGTTTGCCCGCGGACACGATACTGAGGAAACTAGCCCTTAACAGCTCCGCTGTAAAAAAAAATCCTTTACTTTCAGTGTAAAAAGCAAACTCGCAGTTTGTTTTTCCTATAGTCCTTGACAGTTTAAGAATCGCCGGGAGTTGCTGCTTATGCTAATTCACGCTGCTTGCCTCATGATTGTTTGTTGGGCGTTTGAATGCGAAAGCATTAAATGTCTCATGGAGCGAGATGACGTCATCAGTTTGAAGCGCGAAAACGGCTCCTAGTTTCCGCGATCCCAATAGGAGCGATTCGCCTTCGGTTCCATTGGCTGGCGCGCGTCGACGGGGCTCCCATTGGCCGCTGCGCCATGGCCTCCGAGATCCCGAAGCGCGCGCGCCCTAGTACGCAGCAGACGACAAAGGGAGCGGACAAGCAGACGATAAAAAGAACGGACTGCATGCTTTAGCATTCACAACTCATAAAAAAATGCTTTAATGTACCTCGAGTTTTTTTGTTGTTGTTGTTTTTTATCGGCAAATGCCGCATTCTTATTGGCCGCTGAGCGATAATGAGATGCACGAGGCTCGAGACGCCCCGCGTTTTTTAAACTGGCAGTGACTACACTCTAAAAAAATTCTGTGCGTCTACTTTCACGCACAACACTCGGAGAGCCAATCACCACAACTTACGGAGGCAGCTCAGCGAATGACGATGCCGAAACATATGTTTAGACCAAACAACGCAGTCTGAATTGTGACATTAAGCAATGCAAAACGTCACGCTTGCAATGGTTAATGTCACAACTCAGAGTGCGTTTTTTGGTCTAAAAATATGTTTCGGAATCGTCATTCGCTGAGCTTCCTCCGTAAGTTGCGGTGATTGGTTCTCCTAGTGTTGTGTTTGAAAGTAGACGCACAGAATTTTTTTAGAGTGTACAGTGAGTAAAACAATGACCCCGAAAAGTCAGAGCAATCTCTCGAAAGCTTAATTGATCATTTCTTGATATAAAAAGAAATGTTTGTTTATTTTTTATTTATATTTTTGTATAGAAAGTTTTGAGCGGTTTTACGCGAGACACGGTACATTATTGGATCCTTCTACGCCAAACGATTCAGGCCTAAATTCGACCAACATGGATTCGGTCTAAAATAATTATATGCGTTGTTGGAAATGTAAAGGTACCTTCTCTGTTCTTGTTCTGTCAGTTACTACAGCTGGCATTGTCTGCTTTGAAGTTCAGTAGCATCGTCTGCTAACGTATGCAATAATGCGTTTCTCTGCCTAGGGGCCGAGACGCAAGAACATGGACCAAAACTAAGAATTATTTTCTCAAATAAAAAAAAAACACTTTTTAGACTTTTTTTTTTTTAATTATGAACTACGTACAACCGTTAAAGGGGCCCTGCAACAACTTGTTGACTGGTTTTTAATCTGAACCAACCTGAGCGCACTAAACGTAGCAACTTAAAAAAAAAATGCTTTGCTCGATGTTCGTTTTATTTTAATAGTTATACACCAACTCATGTTTACAAACAAATCGGAGCGCCCCTAGCGGACGCCACCGGAGCCGCGCATGCGCGGTGGATGGTGGGCAAGAAGCCCGCCGTCGCCCATAAACAAACCATTGAATTGCGTTGTTGTTGGCGTCGGTGGGAGTCCCCGTGCTCTTTTTCGCGTTGGAATTGTTGATTCTACGTCCTCCTAACAATGTCTGACAACTTGAGCGGCTTCAGCAAAACTATCGAGGCAAAACTCTGCGTGAATAATGTGACGTGCGGCGATTCATTTCACGTGGACGCCGCAGAATGGGCGCTAAAGCCTGACTCCCACGATGAGATTCTGCTCGCTATTTTCAGTCGCGACGTCGCTCGGACTGCAAAAGCGTGGGCCGTAGCTGAGATGGTGGACATCGATACTGAAAACCGCAAGTAGAATCGGGTATTACAAGTCGGTGATGGCCACTAGTAACAATGATCAACAACTTCTTGTATCTGTTTGCACTTAGCCGACTTACCCCAACCAACCTTCAAAAGTGTTTTGAGGCCTGCACTTAGTTCTTATCGCAATTACCGGGTCAACGTTTGGTTTACGGGCCGCTGTCGTTTGAACGAGCTGACGACAAAAAGCAGCCAAGTTTGAAAGAGCAGACGACAGTTCGAACGGACGCGCAATGGAGTACGGGCAAGAAGCACCGCGTCCCGCGTCAACAAACCATTCGAATGTCAAGTTGTCGGCGTCTGTGTGAGTCTGCATACTCTTTTTCGCGTTGGAGTTGTCGATTCTACGTCCTCATCTCATCGCAATGTCTTACCACTTGAATCGCCTGAGCGAAATTATCAAGGCTCGTTACGCCACTGAAGTTTCCGTAAATAATTTGACGTGCGGCTATTCATTCGTATGAACGCTGCAGAATCGACGCCAAAACCATGATGAGATTCTTGTAGCTATTTTCGGTCGCGACGTCGCTCGTGCTGCAGAAGTGTAAAAGGTAGCGGCGATGATCGACGTCGATACTGAAAATCGGAAGCGGGAACAGACCAAGCGTAACAAGTAGGTGATGGCCACCGGTACCAATAATTAACATCTTGTATCTACTGTTTACACCGAGCCTACTTAAGCCTTTTGAGGCCTGAAATTACTTCTTATTGCAATCACCGGGTCAAAGTTTGATCTATGGGCAGTCTTTGTTTGAACGAGCAGACGACAAAAAGCAGACAAGTTTGAAAGAGCAGACGAAAGTTCGAACGATCAGGCGGCCGTGTGAATTTGAAGACGCACTCAACCCGTGGGTGGTCCGGACAACTTGGGTTTTTTCTCTCGTTCATGTTGGAACGAAGCAAATACATCTGGCGACCACAAATTGTGGCCCGCACACGCAATCGTAGTTCGACAGCGTCTAGTTTGCCCTTTTCACGGCTACTATCCACGTTCTCGGACGAACGGAGGGTGCAAAAACACATGAAAACTGATCTTCAAACCTTTCCAGACTCTCTTGGTAAAGCCAGTAAAGCCCCCGTCGCAGCATTTTGACGAGAAGGCAGGTTTTTTGTCTCGTTTCTTCCAAAGGAACACAGGAATGCATGTCTGGCACGGCGACTTCTGCCCACCGCCCCAGACCGGAAGTGCGTCCGGCGCGCCACCACCGCGGCGTGACGTAGGAGAGTTGAGTTGGTGTATAGGAAAATCAAATTACAAAAGCGAGCAAAAAATAACCTCCTTCATGACGTCGTTGGTCGTGGCTTGAGTGGCCGTGAAGTAGAGGAAGAGTAGTGAGCTCAGCGAGCGCTCACGGCTGCCGCACTCCGTGTCGACGGCTCGGGAGGGCGCCACTAAAGCATGTTCTGGATAGGCTGTATGAAGCGGGCGGCCAGGGCGGCTCGCACTGCATTTGCTACGCGATTAAAGACTAATTCGGCATGACACTTCATTGGCCACAACCGACAGCAAACACGGGGTAAAGATCAGTTCAGAACGGGAGATACTTCGCGCTTCCATACCACCAAACGGCCAAATCGCAAACAAAACCTGCGCCGAAGGCCTTCGGAGCGCTCGGAACCGGTCAGATCCTCGAGCCCGTATACGACTGCAGCGCCACCGCGTACATCCGGGACCTTTCTACGCTCGCCGTTCGTCGGTGCCTGACCCCACTACCCCTTTCTGGTATGCGCCGCCTTTTCCATCGCTTGGTGGCGGGTAGGTCGACGGGTCATTTCTTGTTTCCGTACTTTATAAACTGCAGTTGTTTCTTTTCTGATTTAAAATACTGTACAAAAACTACTTTTATAAATATTTGAAACCGTTCGCGCCACTTATATTTTGTATTTCGACTAAAAAAAGAAAAGCTTTTAGCGGCTCTGACCAGTAGTAAGCCCAGGACCAAACACGCCACATATCGCGCGCTTTCGGCACCGCGGGTCGCCCCTGTAGGTGGAGGAGGTTTCCGCGTCGTCCGGATAAAATATGACGCACTGATATTTAATTACTCTCTCCGTGCCCAGTGCCTTGCCCGAGATCTAAGAGACCTGGAAACCGCAGAAAAAGGTAGACGCTTAAATATTTTTGCAGGGCCCCTTTAAGCATGCACTTTGAACGCGATAGCGTTAAGCCTTTGATGCCCAAAACCTTACTTGAAATACTGGAGACCTAGAAATCCTGACATGGTTTTACAACACAAAGGATAACAGAAATCGGGTCTCAAGAAAAATTACGTTTTTTCGTAATTATGTTTTTGAAATGTTGAATGTGAGCAACATTAGACATTTGCAGCAATATTTTACGTCCAATAACTGAAAGCAGTTACGACCTGGGAGAAGGCACAGGGGTACTTGGAATTTCGCCTGCAACTAGATGTGCAATATTCGCGCCCGTTTTTCTCCTCGGAGTTTCGAGGTCAGTGATGAACGCCATCGTACCTCACATCTCCCGTCAGCTTTCGTTTTAAAAGACAAGTGATGTGTTATGAAGGGGCAATTCTATTCTTCACTGCTAAGTGGTGGAATCCACGTCCTTGCGACAGAGGGCGCTAAATTTATTGGGGCGCACATGGCGTGGTAGAAATTGGATCATTCTTGTGTTGCTGCTCCTGGGCAATGCTGAACATCAAAGGTTTATCGAGCCCGTAGGGCGCCGGCCTCGCTGGCGTTCCAGAGAAGCCGGAGTGACGCGAATGACCCGTTGGCGTTCAGGAGTTCGTGTCGCGCCTGCCTCGGGGGCGTTCCAGAAAACGCGAAAATCCTGATCGGTCGATAAGGTCATGACGTAACAGTCACATGACCTCGCGCGCGTCTAAAAGCATTTACCTTTATAAAGTAATTCATTTGCCTTAAAGAAAAAATTTGAAGAATTTTAGGAGTGCGCGATTCAGACCCACGACCCTTCGTTCGTTGTAGCTTTCGTTGTAGCTTTAATTACGTTCTTATCACATGTTTCAAGTCAGGTAACCGAGTTTGGCGGGTGTCCCTTAGTCAGGGTGCTCGACAAGTTTGACTCGACAAGTTTGACACGCTAGAGACTAGAACAGGCAAACACTTCTTTCTTTTTTTTCTTTTTCTTTTTTTTTTTGTAGGTTAAGCAAACACGTTTGCACGCCTTAGGAACGAGCCGTGGTTTATCTTTACCTATCGCATTCCGCTCTTAAAAGTGAAGCTTAAGTGTCCTCCTGTAATTTTTAGACTAAACACTTCTTCCTCTGGTTTGTTTTTGTTTGTTTCTAGCTACGCGTTTTGCAATCTGCTCAATGCTAAAAATAATACGGAAGTAAATTTTTTTAAAGATTCATATTTTTTTTTCGAACTGTGTTTGCCTGTTTTTTAGCGCTACATATAAGTGTTAAATATGTATTTTTAAACCGAGCACTCTTTTTTTAACTGGGTATTTTTCAATACGTTCAATAGTGGCAATGGACCCAGTTAAAATATTTTTGTTCGCTTTTACAAATATTACTTCTTTCGAACTTTGCTCGTTTGTTGTGTGCATTCTAGTCTTTTTATAACCGTTGAGTATATGTTTTAGGCCAACCATCTTTAGGTGTTTTATTTTTTTTATTGAGTATTTTGCTTTGTATGTTTAATATTTTGAAAAAGAAGTAAAACAATTTTATCGAAAATTGTTTTCAGTGCACGTTGTTTCTCTTAGTACTAACACACAAATTTTAAGTCTTATATGATAGCGTATTTGTGAAAATAAACGTCAGATATTGGGGGCTTTTAGTACATTTTTACGCATCTGCATCCTGACAACAATCAGAAATCCTTGGCCATGCGTATTTGATAATTCAGCAGAATATATTCACCTACTAAAAACGGTGTTCATTTCGCTTTCTCGTTTGAAACCTTTCTGGAAAAAAATTTGTTTCCCCCTTGGGGCCTTTTTTTTTTTTTTTTACGCAAAATTCATGGTGTCGGCTGAATAATAAAAACTTTACAACAAAAATATTTTGGAAAAAGTATATTTTCATCGCCAATAACACATACAATTCTTAGACTTAATCCGTAAGGGTACAATTTGAGTGTTGTATCGTTTGACGGGAAATGACCCTATCGCAAAAGCAAAGAGAGAGGAACTGTCTATAAAAAAACAATCATAGTTCTACTATGTTCTTTTTCCCATGTCTTCATCATTGGTATTTTTTTTTTTTGCTTTTTATTTTTTCATTGTAACTTCACAGCTGTAATTCTTATACAGAGCACGTTATTGAGTTACGCGTACTACGGTTACTTGTACTGGTATAGGGGGTCATGATCACCTTTTTCGGGCGATTGCAGCTTGTCCACAGCATCGAGGACACAGAAACGGACCAGCCGGTCTCTCCACGGACGCGAGCCCTGGGCACTAATTATCTCATTTGGATCATTGACCCATTTAACGCACGCTGTTGTTGCAACAACGTTTCCGCCCATTAGACTGTTTGTTTGTTCCGCCCCCCCCCCCCCCCCGGTCCTCCTCCTCTCCAAATCCGCCCAGGTAGACAGCGAACCATGGTTCCTGCAATATTAGGACAGGAACTACGAAACCTAAAAAAAACCTATCAGGGTGTTGTTCTTTTTTCTTCATCGTTGAGCTCAATGCGGCGTTAACATTCCGCTGTAGGCCGCTCTGTGTTTGTGAGGCAGACAGCTACGAGTGGATCCTGCTAAGAATAACCGTAGCAAAAGTAATTCGTCATGGCCGCGATGAAGGGCAGCATTGTTGTAGCTTTAATTACGTTCTTACCACATGTTTCGTGTCAGGTAACCGAGATTGGCGGGTGTCCCCTAGTCAGGGTGCTCGACAAGTTTGACCCAAATAAGGTAAGAATTCGTTTTGTTTGTTTTTGATTTGTTTTTAAAGCAGAATGTGTTTTATCAGAGTTCTGTAACGTTTCACTGCAAAATGTGGCTGTAACAGCCGGCTGTAACAAAAAAAAAATAAAAAAAAAAAAACGACAACGAAGAGCGTAACGCCCGTAGGGAACCATGTAAGAAGACTTCAGTACCGCAGCAGGATTTAAACTCACCATTTTGAGGTTGTGAGACCAGTGCTTAGCCGAATGAGCTATCTACGGGGTCGAGTTAAGAATGTGCAAAAGCAAAATCCTTGGCGCGAATGTGCGCACGTGAGCTGCGTTGTTGAAGCATTTTATTCATATAAAAATGAAATGAGCGACCGTCTCGCTCGACTCTCACGGCACGCGTGTCAGAAAATGAGAGCGAATCTTCGCTAGGCGGTGCCGTTCCCACGCCCTTCTCTTCTTCCCAGGAAGGCCTATCACACATTGTGCACTTACCGGTCTTTGTCAGCATAATCAAGCTTGCGTAATCATCTGTTTTGTTTCTTCTCCAAACGTGAAATAGCACTTATCCGACGTACCTTCTACTTATTTCATACGAGTAGAGTGTACCATACTCTCCAGCGTCTTAGTACTGAACTACAGCCAATGATATTGCAGCGCTAGCCGATTGGAACGCCGAAGGACAAAGCAAGAAGCGTGAGCAGAAATACACGCTTCTAGCTTTTTTTAGTCACTGGCAATTTAAGAAATGCAGCACGCTCTGCATTTCTTAAATTGCCAGTAACTAAAAGAAAATAAAAAAATAAGCCAGTGTTGTGCCCCAGCCCACGTTCCTACAGTTCGTTTCAAATTATCGCTTCGCCGCACGCTGCCATATTTGCCTATACTGGGTTGTTCGATGCGTTCTGGGCATGCGCAATGCGGAACGTAAGTTCGTCTGCTTCTTTTGCAGGCGTGGTGGTGACGTCAGAAAGAAGCCGAGCTTTGATTGCTTTTGAATGAAGGATAGTGGGTAGACCTCAAGGCAGCTTGCTTTGAGGTCTACTCACTATCCTTCCTACAACATAGCCAATCAGAGCTCGGCGTCTTTCTGACGTCACTGCAACCCCTGCAAAAGAAGCAGACGACTTGCTCTCCGCGTAGCTTTCTTCTGTTTGGTATTGGACACCGCGCATGCGCCTCGCGGGCTGGTGACCCAGCCCGTTTTCGCCTCGAAGATAAGCGCTGGAAAGTTGCGTCTATGAATCCACGCGTGTGTAAAAAAAAAATTGGTAAACACTCGCGCAACCCCTAAGGATAAAACACAGCGACAGCTGAGGTGTGACGTCGGACCCGCTAAACAAGCGTGGCACATCGCAAAAAAAAATGTCTTCAATCGCTCAGTGGAGCAGTGAACAATACAGGGTTGGTTCGACACGCCCGACGTGAACAAGTATTTCTTAGTTCGTGGCACAA
The DNA here is from genome assembly GCF_016920785.2 of Ixodes scapularis. Classification (NCBI taxonomy): domain Eukaryota; kingdom Metazoa; phylum Arthropoda; class Arachnida; order Ixodida; family Ixodidae; genus Ixodes; species Ixodes scapularis. The sequence continues at coordinate 70,454,818 of NW_024609837.1, forward strand.
GTTAGCTTATTAAGCCCTGTACGCAGGCGTGGGGTGATTGCATGTTTATCGCAATCGTTAACTCTGAGCGTTTAAACTGAAATTTTTATTTCCACCTTTGTTTTCAGAAGTTGAAACCTATATCGGTTCTTTGCGTCCTGTTCTTTAAGCTTTTGCTCTGGGGTTTTGCGTTATTATGCGTCAAAATTGTACGCCATACAAGTAGGGCGTACTTAAATAGAGGGTCCGTTGTGACTCCCGAGAGGGGTTTAGCCACTTGGTTTGGATGCGCTATGTAAAGAACAACAGTGAAGCCGGCCTCGTCTGCCCTCAAACAGGCAATTGCTCGATGATTTCGCATAAATGAACGCACACAGCGGCGTGAGAGTAAACTTTAATCACCGCTAATCCTGCATTTAATGGGTTCAGCAAGCATGCGCCAGACCACCATAGCGTGAAGCCGTGTTGGTACATCACCTTATCGGCAAGTTTCTTCCTTCTCCCGGTACGAGGATTCGCAAGCTCTTTTGGGAATGTCTGCTTGCTCTCAACGCTCTGCCCCTCCTGTACATCATTGCACGCGGAGCATCTGTAGTCAAGGGCAGCTTAGGAGACGAAGAGTGCGGCTAACTGTTTTCGCGCTCTTACCATCGCGGTTGGTTATTTCCTGTTCTCATCTGCAAATGCCGCAATCTGATTGGCTGCGGGACGCTAATGAGATGCTCGGGGACTCGCCATACCCTCAAGTGGCAGGGACTCTATGCGGAGCGCAAGTCCGTCTGCTTCTTGCGCGGAGTTTTCAGTGACGTCAGAACGCCAAGTTCTGATTAGAGCTGATTGGAAGGATAGTGGGTGAACCTCAATGCTATAGCTGCCTTGAGGATCTACCCACTATCCTTCTAATCGGAGCCAAGCAGAGCTCCCCGTTCTAACGTCACCGCAACCCCTGAGCCAGAAGCAGACGGACTTGCGCCCCGCATACACACCATTCCAATAATCATCTTCTGCGCGCTGCCATTTTTTAGGCTATAGGACCGCGGAACGCGTTGTGGGCTTGCGCGCTAACTCTCTTCCTCCCAATATATCAGACGCCGCGCATGCGTGCACAGCCCCGTGGCTCGGCAATTATTCGTCTGGGAGATAGGCGCTGGAAGGGTGTACACACCAACACGCGGTGATGACGTCACGTTGCTCCGGTAAAGGCTCTGTTATACTCCGACGTAACGCGCGCGCAAGCAAACGCTGACCGAAGTCGGCTACGTCACCTCAGTCACGCCGCGCGCGTCAAAAATTCGTCCTCTCTAGACTCCGGCGGCCCTTGCGACTTCCGCGGCGCGCGTCGGTGGGCCGCCAGCGCGGCGCATGCGCAGAATCTGGCTACGAGGGCGCATTTCCTGCGAGAGTGCGCCATTTCCGGTTCCTTTTCGTTTCGAATAGCAGACAAGAATTCTCGCGCTTCTTGAGCGCCGAGTTCGACCGATGGCGTGCACGTACCTTGCACGACGAAAACTCGGGCTTGCACTGTTGGTGCACCGCCTGCACCGCAAGCGTAGGCGGTCAATGTAATAAGAATGTACATGCGGTACATCTTTGACAAGCGCACATTCTACGGTACTCAAGCTTCCTCGAATCGTAGACACTCGCGTGAGGACGAATTCCCTCAATCAGCTTCTCGACGACCGAGACGTTTGATTCTTCAAACATGACGCCACACGGAGTGGTGCTCCCGTCGTCTGATATTGCTCGTATTCGCCGCGAGGGCTGCCGGGAGCCAGCGCGTGGTGCATCTCGGTCCGGCGTCGCTGGCGCGACCGGCGCGGAATACGGCATGCTCCATTTTGGCGTCGAGGCGGTCAGGCTGCGTCGAACGCCGCCGGTCGAGCCGGTTACGCCACGACGCCGAAGTATAGAGCGTCGGGTTTTCGCCGACGTGACGTCGCTGTGACGCGCTCGCACGCGCGCACGCGTTACGTCGGAGTATAACAGAGCCTTAACGCTGCTGTTGACGCGGCGCGCGCGCGGACGCTTAACTCCTCACAAATTCGTTTTTGTTTTTGTTTTCGCTCAGGCGCATTGTTTACACCCGATGTGGAAAACCTCGGATATATTTGCTAACAGCCCGTTAGTAAAATAGACACAGCCCTGTATCTGTGTGTGTGAACAAGCGTTTGCAATTATGTTCTCCTTGTCACATCAAGAAAAAAGAAAGTTTTGCGAAATCATTCGTGCACTACGCGAAGTAATTCTCGCGTTATTTGGTTGTGGAAGGAAGTTACAATTTGGGGAGGGGCACTTGAAACGTGTACGTCTTGATAAAATAGCATAAAGCTAATTTAATATATCTAATCTACCACATACCTCAATTCAACGCACAATGGGGGAAATCCGTAGCTTCCCACGAGGAGCTGGACTGATTTTTACTTTGGTTCTTGAGGTAGATACGAGTATAGAAGCTTGCTTAAGTTTCCTTAACATGCATGCTGCACGTGCTGGCACCTTCTTATCTCACCCTGAAGCCTGGTTCAGACAGTTGCATTTGACTGCGCTTAACTGCGTTGCGGCTGCGTTGTGGCTGCGGGAAACCTGACATCCCATGCTGCTTATATCGCGTGCCAAGATCATTCCTGGAATTGGATTCCACGCATCATACGAAACACAGATGTGCCGATGACTCGCTTTCGGTTCTCGACGCAACGCAGTCAAACGCACTCAATCGCAAGTGTCTGAACCGGCCTTGAGATAGGGCACAGCCAATACCAGTGCCATCCGGCCAATGTAGCGCTCCGAGTGCTTTCGCGCGTCGCCATTCCTAGCTGGCTCCTTGGCTCGTACCGTCTTCGGCGATTCATCTTAATATGGACGGAGTGCAATCATAATGTGCGTTTTTATAGAACTCTGAATTGTTCTGCGTCATCTTCCCAGTTCTCCGGTAAGTGGTTCGAGGTTGAACGAACGCATCGACGTGGGCTGCCCCGTCTCAGCTGCGTCGCTGCCGAGTACTACTACGACGGCCAAGGGAAGTTCTCTACAGCAAACACCGCAGTGCTCCCGAAGTGAGTGACCGCCCTGAACGTTCTGTACTGTCGGCGATTTTTCATCGCGTGTTTCTAAACCTACTTTCACGGCTTGGTCTTTAGACCGCAGGGTGCTGTGAATATGTGATTCGCTCCAGAAATCTGGCGAGCGCACCTACCGCTACAGATTTCTGTTCTAGCCGCTAGGTGCTGTAGATTTCGCAAAAGTCGCCATGGTGTTTTTCAAAACTTATTAAAATACCGAGGAGTAGAGAGGAATTGTAGCTCCGCAAGCAGCACATGCCCACGCTACTATGAACAACTCAGTTTGGGATCTCGCCCCTGGAACGTGAACCGAGTCACTGGAACGCAGATTCAATTACAGCGCCCCCCATTGCCGTCAGTCTGTTTCAGTTAGTTCGCTTGTAGTTCGTTGGTTACTTGGCAGTTCAGACAAGGGAGTAAGCAAAAGTTAAATTCGCAGACGCAGGTAAGATGACTTTGTTCTTCTTTGTTTCAGTATAATTACGGTTCGGAGTTTTCGGTTTAAACCGATAAAAACCAATAAAAGTACGCCGAAGCCATTTTCGAAAATTCTGTTTTAACTAAAAAAGGTCAGTCTTTAGGTTCGGCGTTTTCGGTTTAAACCGATAAAAGTACGCCGAATCCATTTTCTAAAATTCTGTTTTAACTGAAAATGGTCAGTTTTGGGTGGGGGGAGGGTGAAGGTGGGTGGTTGGAGGGTGAAGGAGGGGGAAGGGGAGAGAGGGCGTTGCAAGGTACGATATTGTGTGACCTCTTCGTAATTTCCCTCTTCCGAAGTTCAACATGCAACAAAATAGGTCTTGGGTCTTCGCAGGACATCTGTGTCCTTTCTGGGATCGGGCTTAGTGTGTCAAGTTCCTGGTCCTAAAAAAAAAAGTTCGGGTGTGGGCTAGTATAAGGTTTTTCGCTTCATGCAAGATCTGCAGCCAGAGTTTTGTGAATACAAGAAATATTTTGTGCTTCAAAAGGTCGCACCGTGTCTCTTTTGGTAGTCAGATTTGGTTGATTGGCCGATTTTGGCTCAGGCAGCGATTCATCTCCTCAGCCTGCAAGTGTCCAGTGTTAACGTTGAGAGGGCATTCTCGAAGCCCGGGGTCATTAACAGGAAAGAATGAGCATGGACCAATGAGGAAAATTTGGGAAAGCACATCTGTGTTTACTATAATAATATCGCGTAATCATGATGTACAAAAGGTGAAGTTCCATGTTTTTTAGGCACTGACTTCTTCTTTACAGTTGCACACATTTGTCAAATAATATGTGGATGTTTTTTTGTTTTTGTTTTGTTTCTTCAATGTACCTGTGCCGTTATTCTTTGAGTGATCACAAATATCACAGTTACAAGGATCATCTGATCCGGTGTCAGATGGTGTTTTTTAATATTTACCGAAAAACACCGGTAGACGTTTGTGGGAAAAATATACACCGAAAAAAAAACGAAAATCGAACTTTAAGATAAACACCGAAAAAAGTACGCCGAATTTTGAAAAAATAGAAACCGAAAACGCTGAACCCTAAGTATAATGTAAAATTCCCGAAGTGACCACTGCGGTAGAACCAATTAACTGCGTTTTGATCGTGTATAGTTCGAATTCGAAGTACGGTTTGAAGTGCACTTCTTCAAATCAGGCTCCTCTGGCAGTTTTCCAACTGAGTTTTTCTACCAACATCCGCACATGCTGACTTCTTCGGCAGTAAATTTGTAAAGAAAACAAAACAAATAACGCCTATTGTCTGCATGAACGATGAACATCCTTCACAATAAGATGCCTCAAGCGGTGAACGTATATGATGCTTTCGATACAAAGTTACGCGCCACATAGGCATATGCTGCTGTCCCAGCAACTGATGCATGACACTTGCTCTTTGATGACGTGACGTCAGCTTTCTCGAAGCAGCGTTTCTTAGAAAGAAAAGCACCGCCGAAGTCCAGAACTATATCATCGAGGAGATCGAACTATGAAGCGCTCTGTCCAGTTTGTTCTAATTGAACAGTTGTAAATTCTCTCAATCCTAGACATACTATACTTCGTTTCGCCTTAGGTTCAGACGCGGCCAAAGCTAAGAGCTTATGGCACCATCACAGCGTCAGCAGGGACAGCGTCAAAAGCGCACCATCATGGTGCTCATCATGTTTCTGTACATGCGTCTGGGCTTAAGCTGAAACAAAGTATACCGCCGCTCAAATTACCATGCCCGACTCGTCCTCCTGACCAAACTCATCGTGTAAGACTCTGCTCAGTGCAGCTAGGAGTCCAAGACGCGGTCTTTGCACCGCAGTGCCAGCAACAACAGTTATTTTCTGTTTACCCTCTGAACTGCGTTGTCGCAGTGGCCACCTGAACCGTGTGCTGGGCGAGCTCTCCATCACTAACCAGACAGAACCGGCCAAAATGACCATGCGGTTCCTGGCACAAAGTGAGCATCCCATGGCAGGCGCCCCATACACATTCCGCGTATTCCGTGTCCACACTTGGTTAGTATTTAGGTCAATGCGATTGCATTTCAGATCCGGAGCAGCGGCCCTTCTGGGTTCTCTACGCAGACTACGAAAACTGCTCCATCGTGTACCGCTGCCTACAGCTCTTCTGGCTACACACGAGTATGTGTTTTGATAAAAGTGTGAGCAATGTGCACCTCTGGTAGAATGTTCACGAGAGTGGAAGAAAACGGGTTTATGTACACAAAATTTAGACCGCAAACAAACGGATGACTAAAAATGGGCACACATAGCAGGACAATAATAATCCCTGGAGAGGGGGAACAAGGGGGACAAAGGACAAGGAGAAATCTCCAAACACAACTAGGTGACTGATGTGCGACAGAAAAAATCCGCTTGGTCATAGTACCAAACCCGGCACCTCTCCATTTCCAGTGGAGCGCTCTAACCCCTGAGCTAATTAGGGGTTAGACGTCAGTAGAGCAAACGGGTTTTATCAGCTGCCGCCAGTCTAACACCAACAAGGGTGAACGGCCTGCATATCTTATGGTTATGATTATAATGTAATTAATTAAAAGGTGTAAACGAGCTGCACAAGAATGACAATAATAATCCCTGGAGAAAGGAAACAAGGCGCACAAAAGACAAACAGAGATCTCCAAACACAGCTATAGGTGACTGGTGTGCGACCGAAAACATTAGTTTGCTCTACTGACGCCTAACCTCTGGTTAGCTGACTAGAAATGGAGAGGTTCCGGGTTCGATACTAAGAACAGGCGGAATTTTTCGGTCGCGCTCTTCTGTCTGTCCTTTGTCCCTCTTGTTCCCCTTCTCCCGGGATTATTATTGTCATTATTGTACAGCTCGCTTGCACCATTGCATTAATTGCATTATAATCATAACCCTAAAATGCAAGCCGTTCACCCTTGTTGGTGTTAGACCGGAGGCAGCTGATAAAAACCGTTTGCTGTACTGACGTCTAAACTCTGGTTAGCTTTGTCGGTAAAGCTCTTCACTGGAAATGGAAAGGTCCCGGGTTCGCTACCAGGAACAGGCGGATTTTTTCGGTCGCGCACCAGTCACCTAGCGGTGTTTGGAAATTTATGTTTGTCCTTTGTCCCCCATGTTCTTCTTCTCAAGGGATTATTATTGTCATTCTTGTTTATCTCGCTTGCACCTTTGCATTAAGTGCATTATAAACAGATAGCACGTTCCAAATGCAGAAAAATTAATTTTATTCAGACATAACGTTTTATACGCTAGTCTTCCACCAAACCTTCACCGGTTATGCACACGGCCGCCCGCCACCACATTCCATTACCACGTTCTCTTCAGCAAAAAAAAAAAACGGAACAAAACCAACACATCTGATGTACCAAAGAAAAATCTACAGGTTCTTTTTGTCATCGCATAAATAAAGTATGCTTTGCCGAACGCTCATTCTTTGCCACAATGTAGCGCTGGCGGAGTAAACCACACGCCGAAGATTTAGAGCTAATGTTTCCTTATTCAAACGTTATAAATGATTTCCTGAAATTTTTAATGAGAAAATAGACGGAGCTCTCGAATGCACAGATTATAATGGCTCCAGTCAACGAAAACGGGCAAAAACTGGTTCCATTTTCCCACTGAAATTTTTAAGAAACAGCTTATCACTTTTCAGTGAGGTAATGGTTACTTCTGAAATTTTGGCATATGTTTCGGACCTCTACATTTGCATTTGGGAGTACGGAGAATGAGCACTAGGTGATGCGTAATTTACTTTATTTTTTAGGTAAAAAAAATAAATCTTTGAGACGAGACACGCTGTACCTTTGGGATAGTTGAAGGTCAGAAACGGTGGACATGAACAAAAATTAACCGGCTGGGCATCATGAAGCTGAACACAAACACCGATGACGGCGGGGAGAGGTGACAAAAACAAAATCTAACAAACATGAACCAAAGTCTGCATTAGGAACGATGCGGGCCTGGGTTGGTTGGTTCTATTTGTGCGTTGGCAACCCGGAAGAGTGCTGAATTAGAGCTTGGTTATGGTTCATTTTAACAAAACTTGGTAAACAACAAAAGCTACAGCCAAAACAAGCTCCCCCCCCCCCCCACCCCACCCCCCCCCCCCCAAAAAAAATGTCATATTTAAAGCGTATTCTATGTTAAAAAGAGTGTTGCCGCTCAAACTCTCTTGTGACATCGCAGAGTACGCCTGGATCCTGTGTCGCAACCACACGTCCACCGAGACCTACCTGGTCAACATGCGCAGCTACGTTCAGCAGTGGACAGGCATCAACCCACAGCAGTTCAGCAAGACGCCCTGCAAGTAATCGTGGTGACCTCCCACACGACGTCGGGTGAAGAGAGTTATGCTGGAGAACCGTGTAAGACATATGCAATAGGTGAAGACATACAACACGATGAACGCTGAGACGCGATCGACCAGATAAAGTCCTACTGACGCGCGCTCGAGTAGACTCAGCCAACAGCGTCTCCGCCGAGCAGACGAACTGATGAAAAAATAAGTAAATAAAACAACGACAAAAAGTGACTCGTTCCAAAGGCACCTGGGCACGCGCTCTTTCCCCTCGGAGCGTCTGCTCTGACCTTGACAAAAGCTGACTTGAACGCCGAGTCAGAGGTCTCCGCTTCGGCGTGTTCATAAAACGGTTATCGACGCCGTCGAGACACGAAACTAGAGCTAACGACGAAGCAGTGTCGAAGCAACACGCCTAGCGCAAGTGCTAATTTGTACATGACGTGTCGCAACCAAAATATTACTTTAGAAACTAGTATGTCTCCCATAGAGAAGCATGGGAAACCGAGCTCTCGACAGGTTCCCCTTAGTCGCGTATCGAGGGGCCATCTGGTGGCGCCGCTTGTAACCAAGACGAGGAGATGGCTTTATCTGGCAGCTGCGACGCGCGCAGCGTGCCAATTGACTCCGTTAGTGTGACGTCATGGGTCCAAACAAACCGTTGCTAGGGTCGTTGTTATGGACAAATACATCTGGCTAGGTTTTGCTACGAAAACCCGACCATTCAAAAATCAGGAGTAGGATTTAAACTTCTAAAAATCACATGTATAGAAAGCTTGAATGTCATAAATGTTGCAACAGAAGTGTGCCGGTAATCGCTTGTTTCTGAAATGTTTACGACTGCAACTTCCGGTCCTCAAGATGCCTGCAGCAGACGACGAATGCAAGTAGATCCAGTAGTGAGCCGTTTGCCACACGCCCTCCGGCCAAGCCGGCGCCGGCGTCTGAATCGTGTGAATAAAGACGATATTCTGATATTGCATTTGTTTGAAATATAATGAGTTTCAGACACTTATAAGAATTTATAGTGGAGTGCGATGCAAAATATGATTTATCGAAAGTCCGGGCATCGATCGAGATGATCGTCTGCTAAAATATCGCAATGCACCCGTGAAAAAAGCACTTCAGGCGATCGATTGAAATCCCAAAGTTTGTTTGCGGGACTCGCGCTATGGGAGGGTGTTTCGTACCTGGTTGTAAACATCGCGTGGAGAAAGATACTTGCAGTTTCTCCAGATTTCCGCAAGACCCCAAAGCGCGAAAGAACTAGATAAAAAACATAAGGTAAGTTTATTATAGATTGTACTCGCATCGCGGGTTCGATGGAGATCTTCACCAAAAGAGCACATCCACAGAATTTGATCTATACAAATAAAAAAAAAAAAATACTGCGAAATTGCCATAGACATGCATTTCTGTAATAATCTTACAACCTCAACAATAATAATAATGATAAACGACTTACCTCGACGGCGTACGATTTGTTTCTCATGCTGTCCTGCACTACGCCGGTAATGCACGTCAGGTCGTCGTCGTAACTGATCTGCACGACGTGGTTTGACTTTACGACATTTTCACCCCTCTGAACTAAGCTGGGTTCCCCACAAAAAAAAAAACAAAAAAACACGCACATTGCGGAGGTCTTTACGGCCATGACGATGCACTTGTTCTTGTCGCTCGTTTACCGACGCAAATCAATGAAGACGCCCGCTGCAACAGAGTCCAGCAAATCTATCGTGCCGCCTGCTACCAAAGCAAAGCGAAGTGTAATACTTCAGAAATGGCTTTCGTCGTTGCAAAAAGACACTAAGACGACAAGAACATCTTCATAATTAGATATCAAGAAGTTAGGATGCTTACAAAAAATTATTTACATACTTGTAAGCAAAAATCTAACCTCATGGGGAGTCTCCATGCATTATTCCATAGCAACGTCCATAGCAACGGTTTGTTTGGACCCAGACGCCATGTTGTGACGTAGTCACTTAAGGGGTCAATACCACCTAGGAGACAAGGTCTGCGCATAACGTTTCGTTAATAGATCCCCGACCCGCAGCGGCAAACAGGCTGATTCTTGACGAGAGTAGGAACCGCGTCAGAACTGCGTGCTCGTCCAATACCACCTAGAAGACAAGGCCTGCGCATGACGTTTCGTTAGTAGATCCCCGACCCGCCCCAAGCGGCAAACAGCCCGAAGCTTGACGAGAGTAGGGGCTGCGTCGCAACTACTTCGCATTCACTTGCGGCCGCAGCTGTGTCCGTGACTGCTGAGCGCGAGCTAATAGCGAGCTTCCAGTGCATTTGCGACGTGCACGCGAACGCTCCCTCGGCCAGGAGCGCGAGCTAACACGCGCTTCTGGCTTTGAGACGCGCATTTCTAGCGCGCGCGGTCGTTCTGCGGTAGAACGCTTCGAAGCAGCTACCCGAGGTATAGGGAGTATTCATTGGCGGCCATATTCGTGTGCGCTGCTGCTGAGCGCGTGCTGACGGCGAGCTTCCGCAGTCCTTTTGGAGCGTGCATTTAGCACCGTCAAGGTTGCCGGTCTTAGCACGCTATTAATGTGAGCTCGTTCTAAGCATGCGCTCTAAACATCGCCCTCAAATATGGCGTCCAGTGAATACCTCCTATAAACAGCGCCCTCGAAAATGGCGTCCAGTGTCAGCGTCCAGCGTCCAACGAAGGGCTTTTCAGCCCTTCGCGCAGCAGTATGGCAATTTCGCTCATGCCTTTGACGCTCCACGTGAACGTCTAACTTCATCGTATGCTATTTGCAAGAGACACTCGGCGTGAGCATCTGTTTCATTATCTGTTACACAAACCACTGAAGCAGGCGATGGAGCAGACGATGTAGCAGACGATGTAGCAGACGATGTTGCTCATCCGGGCTAGCTAGGGGGCGCTGAGGGGATCTACTAGTGATGACGTTTAGAGGAGGAAACGCGCAGGCCTTGTGTTCTAGGTGGTATTAGCTCGTCTCATTCACTGGCGGCCACAGCTATGCGCGAGACTGCTAAGCGCGAGCTGATAGCGAACTTCCACAGTTCATTTGCAACGCGCATGCGAACACTCCCTCAGCCAGGAGCGCGAGCTAGCACGCGCTCCTGGCTTTGAGATGTGCATTTCTAGCGCGCGCGCTCGTTCTGCCGAAGAACGCTTCAAAACAGCGACCTCGAGTTCTCGTGCTCGTGGCATTGGCTGCATTCTCTGCTTAAGAGTGAACGGAATATAAACAGCACCCTCAAAAATGGCCTCCAGTATCAACGTCCAGAGAAGTGCTTTGCAGCCCTTCGCGCATCAGTAAGGCATTTTCATTCGTGCATTTGACGCTCCAGGTGAACGTCTAACTTCATCGTATGCTATACCAACAGACATTCGGCGTGAGCATCTGTTTCTTTATCTGCTACACAAACCACTGAAACAGGCGATGGAGCAGACGATGTCGCAGACGATGTAGCAGGCGATAGTGCTCATCCGGGCTTCCTAGGGGGCGCTGAGGGGATCTACTAGTGATGGTGTTTAGAGGAGAAAACGCGCAGGCTTTGTTCTAAGTGGTATTGAACGTACACACCTACATACGCAGTTTTTTTTGTTTTTTTTTTTTTTTTGTTTTACAGATTTGTTTAAAAAAACAGATGTTTATTCCACCCTGTAACGCCGAATTACGCGCAGCTCTTGAGGAGGAGGAGGGGAGGGTACGTAGAGGAGGGTGTGCCCCTCCTCTTCATCTGTAGCCTCTCCTCTTCCCTCCTCCCGTGCTCCTCCTCTCCTCTTCTGCTCCTCCTCCTCCCTTCTTTTGGCTACAACACAGACCCTAAATGCGTACAGCGCAGACCGTAACCATGTAGATGGCCACTTGGATAACGAGTACACCATGTTTACATAAGTGCTTCCTTGTAATTTATGAATGGTGATATCACTTGCCTGCAGGCTGCACAACGGGTTGCCAGTACCTCCCGTCCTCCTCCTCTCCCCCTCCCTTCCTACTCCTCCGTCTCCCCTCCGCCTCCTCTCCTCCTCCTCTCCCCCTCCCCTCCAACTCCTCCGTCTCCCCTCCGCCTCCACTCCTCCTCCCTCCCTCTCCTCCAACTCTCTCCTCCCCCTTCTCTTCCCTGCTTCTCCTCTTCCCTCCTCCTTCTCCTCCCCTCACTCTCCTTCTCTCTTTCTCCTCCTCCTCCCTGAAGCCACTCGTGAAGCCGCGCGTTGCATTATGCAACGCGAGTTGCATTATGCAACGCCAGTTGCATTATGCGAAACGTCACATTATGGGAAATGTCCTGAAGCCGCGCGTTGCATTACGGGAAATGTCCCATAATGCAACGCGCGGTTATGCCAACACCGACGGCGACGGCGACAGCGCTCAAGCCGGAAACGGGCGCCTTAGGCCTCATTCACACAGCCGACGTCTCGCCCCATCCCGGCGAAAGCGCCGTCGGCGCCCTGCAAAAATCGGGGCGGTGCGGGGACGTAGCAGCTTGGGCGACCTGGTTGCACATGATTACACACACCACAGCGCACTATAGCAAACAACACTCACACCTTACACACGAAAAATAAAGCAAAATTCAAACAAACCGCGCTGACTGACAACTCTTTTTATATAGCTTTGTGGTGCTAGAGGTTGAAGAAGACAAAGTTATATAAAAAGAGTTGTCAGTCAGCGCGGTTTGTTTGAATTTTGCTTTATTTTTCGTGTGTAAGGTGTGAGTGTTGTTTGCTATAGTGCGCTGTGGTGGGTGCGGGGACGTTGGAGTGTTCGAACCTGTGTTGACCAGTAACTATTTACTAGTAACGTGTTACCGGTAACTAGTTACTTTTTCAGTAACTTGTAATTGTAACGCGTTACTGCTTAGTAAAAATAACTTGTAACTGTAACAGGATTACTATTTTTCGAAAGTAACTGTAAAGAGTAACGTCGTTACAGTTACTTCGCAGATGTATGTGCAGAAATATTGCAAACATGACCGCCAAATCGTCTCGCAACTAATGAGAAAGTCCGAAGTCCTGATACTGGAAGGGAACAGCAAAAACTGCTGCAGAAACCGTCTGAAGCTCGAAAGAAAAAAAAAAGAGAAAGAAACTAAATTTTGGGGTGACCTTGCTTTGCAAGCAGGCTTCGCCAACTGGGATGATGGGGACGCTTGTGTCCGTATCGGCCGTGTATAGTGCATCAGAAGGGTTTGGGTTTGGGCTAGTTGGTTGAACATGTTTAGGGGTTAAAAGCGCTAAAAACGACGGACGAGTAGGAGAGACACACACCACAGAGCGCTCTGTGGTGTGTGTCTCTCCTACTCGTCCGTCGTTTTTAGCGCTTTTAACCCCTAAAATAGTGCATCACCCCCAGCGCATGCAGAGGGAACAAAGCACGGCATCTCTAATGTGTTTCTCTTTTTTTCGTCCGGCGGAGGAAGTAAATGCTTTTCGCGGAAGACAGTTCTTGGTGATTGTCGCCCCAAACTCCCTCAGGCTTACGGGACCACCGATTTTCTGAACCTCGTCTTTTGTCGCCATGCGTACGGGTTCTTCCCCTCTAATTTGAATCGTCCAACTCCCAGATGCACTCTTGCGGGGTCTTGACTTTGGGCCTATTTGCTCTCCCCTCCCCTTCTTTTCCGACCCAGTTACCGGCCTTTCCTCTTGTCGCCCACTTGTTGTACCTCATTGCTCTGCTTCTGGGGTCCCGTCACTTGAGAAAGAGTATTTGCTCGAACCGTCTGTGTCGTTCTGCTAGTTTGTGTGTTTTCTTGAAATTAAAAAAAACCGCCCTTAGCCGGGACCAGAGGCACTTGTCATCACTTGATTTGTGGATATTCACGTCGTGGGCTTTGTGAGTGGTCTCTTCTAGTTGGGGTGGCGAGATGGAAGAGCGCAAAAGTGTCCAAAGTTGCGGAGAAAAGATCGCAAAAGCCGTTTGGAATTCTGGACGCAGTGGCCGTTTGTACCTCGATCAGTGCTTCTTTTGCACCGCTACCGTGTCCAGCGGGTTTGACGAAGGAATGTTGCCGTTAGAACGCTCTCCAAATGCTCAAGAGAAGCTTCGTGTCTAATGAAAGATTGTGCGCACGCAGTAGAAAACGATTCGGTTGACGAGTGGATTGGAGTGGCGCACCTACAAAGCTGATTGCGAGGTATGACTTATATTATTATTGATTTGACATGTGCACGATGTTTATTGCTTCCGTCCCATTTTGCCTCACCAGAGAAATTCGAAATTAGAATTGACCAATTGTATAAACTCGCACCATGATTGGATATACCCGAGATCTAGACGCGTGCTGTTGTACTCTTGTATACCTTACGGTGGTCGCGCTTAATTTTAAAGTTCTTCATGGATCATCAGCAGGTACCTGCTAAATGCTTTATAATATAATGGATTTACCCGTTCAGGAAGAAATTCATGGTGCAATTGACGGTAAAAATTGAATTAGGAAGTATCAAACATCCTAATATTGGTTATTAGGAAAATCATAGTTTCTAAAAAAATCAGCTTGACTACCGTTAACAACACAATGTCTTACAAAAAAGTCTATGTTAAAAGAAATGCATATGAAGAAAAATTTCTTTTCAATGTTTTTTTTTATATTTTTTGTAATACAACGACAAAGTAACGGCGTTACTTTAGGGAAGTAACTGTAACTGTAACAAGTTACTCTTTAAAAGTTGTAACTATAACTGTAGCAGAGTTACACTTTTCCCTGAGCAACTGTAGCTGTAACACTGTTACATTTTAGCAGTAACGTGCCCATGACTGGTTCGAACCAGCGGCAACGGAGCTGCCCACTGATCTCTATGACAATTGCTGGATCGCGCTTCCCCGCTTGTTCGCTGCAGCGCAAGTGAAGCCACCGGACTTCACTCGCTTGGGATACGATTTGCCGTTTTTGCTAGCCTTTGCTGCGGTTTTCCAGCGTGCTGTGGACACGTTTTCTACTCGTTTGTCGTCATTCGCCGAAGAAGTTTTTTGAAGACTCTGTGTATTGTTGAGACTTGCCGTTGTGAACACGTGGAAAATTTTACGGAAGTGCAGTGTCGCAGGAAAAAGGCACAACGCGTCGAAAGGAAGGGCTGGCGGCGTGTTCAAAGCTTCCTTGGCACGCCGAAGTGCCGTGTCTCTGTGCCTTCGCGCGCTTGGATACCGACCAAGAACCGACGACGTGTGTATGTGTCTAGCGAGTGCAATGTACGTGAAGCTGTTCGTGCCTCTGGATCAGCGTCTTTTCCCCTCGCGGTTTAGGAACGAGCTTAATCCAGCGTCCACTAGCGACGGAAGATGGGGGGAAGGTACGTCTTTTTTTCGTCCTTAGACGATTTACACAATACCGTGCACAACAGCTCCTCATCACTGATCAGTGCTGGCTTACTATCAACCTACTTAATTGCACTTGACGTTTGAGCACGGCTCGCCTAATTGTAATTGGTCAGCAGATTGCACACGACCATATCGGCCGCGCTTCAAAGATTTTCATTCTCGCCGTCTTGTACTTTTGCTTTCGAAACCCCCCCTGGCTCCACAACGTTGCCCTATTCGTGCTCCCACGGAATCTATTAGAGTAGATTTGGGACATAGCCATGGTTAATATAGCACATAAGAACACGTACAGATCTCTCCCTTTTATTGATAGCAACTCACCGGAACAGCTGGACGATCCAGAACTCCGTGGCCGATATATATAAATGATCTAAAGGCTTCTACGCGCGACACACGTTCAGAACTTTGGCGCGGCGTCAATTCTTGACCGGTATCCAAGCGTGCGCAGGCACAAAGATGCATCACTCGGCGTGCCAAGGAAGCTTTGAACACGCCGCCAGCCCTTCCTTTCGACGCGTTGTGCCTTTTTCCTGCGACACTGCACTTTCGTAAAATTTTTCACGTGTTCACGACGGCAAGTCTCAACAATACACAGAGTCTTCAAAAAAACTTCTTCGGCGAATGACGACGAACGAGTAGAAAACGTGTCCACAGCACGCTGGAAAACCGCAGCAAAGGCTAGCAAAAACGGCAAATCGTATCCCAAGCGAGCGAAGTCCGGTGGCTTCACTTGCGGGAGCGGCAAGCGCGATCCAGCAATTGTCATTGAGATCAGTGGAGCTGCCGGTGGTGGCAACGTGAATAGATGGATGCTGGCGGCTGTGTCCCCTTATGTTGGGCGTTAGCTTGCGCCACCTAGCCTAGAAACCTTTCTGCACCTGTCAAATTCCGCGTCGAATTTCTGTATCCTGTAAGACTGTATAACAGGTATAACCTATTAATTTTGTGTGCAATTTCACACTTCCCTCGATCTCTACTACCAATCTTGTAATCCCGTATTTGCGACTGTTTTGTGGCCCCGTCGACCACCAGAAGTAGCGGACGATCGGCGTGGATTGTCGCAGCCGCAACTGTTTTGTTTCTTTGAGCTTACGTTCGAATCGCCGATAACGATCTTGCATGCTTGAAAACATTTTATTTGTCTCCACGTTTCGAAACAAAAACGACAAGACCTACCGCGAGCACGTTTCCCATCAATCACTCCTTACGCCAAATTTTCGTCTCCGATGATCGACAACCGTATTTTCTTTCTTCGGCTTTTCTTCCTTAAAGGGAAGCTGAAACACTTCTTGAAAAAAAAGGAGTTAGAGGTGAATTGCGGCGTATTTATATCCCGTGAATCTGAATATCACATTCGTTTTCCCTGAAGATGCAACTAAAAGCGAGAAAACGCAAAAAACTTCCGACCAGTCGTGACGTCATACTAGGATCTTTGGGCCGCCAAGCGCATGCCGCTCGTGTGGGCAGCGCGTGCAATGACAAGCTTGCCAGGTGTATTTTTGCTGACTGTCACACCGATTTATCACGACACAAACCTTGCTATGAAACATATCAAAGCATAAACGATAGTACGCTTCAACTTTTTAGAACGAGTCTCGAAGATATGAACTGGGATCATGTTTATCAGGAAACCGATCCAGAGAACGCGTATAATGCTTTTATTACTACATTTACATCATTATATCTTCAGTGTTTCCCATTTAAAACATACAAAATACCAAGAAAAGCGCGCAAGCCATGGATTACTAACGAATGTTTAAACATGATTCAACGAAAAAACTTCCTTTACAATCGCTTTATTCGCAGTAGACGCTTAGATGACCTTGCAAAATTTAAAACTTACAGAAATAGAGTCACGTCTTATCTTCGTCAGGCCAAAAAAGATTACATGCACAGATTATTTAACACAGACATATTGAAAAGAAGCGATCTCGTCTGGAAACAAATAAACCAGATTTTGAATGTCAGAAAAGCCACAAATCACACTATTGAAATTACATCAAATAATGAAAAACTATCCGGAAAAAAATTAGCCGACTCCTTTAATGACTATTATGTGTCCTTAATTAAGAGCGACCATGATCCAAATTGTACGACGTACTTGGGCCCGCGTAATTCCCACAGTGCTTATTTGTTTCCAACGGACGCAAATGAAATTATAAGTTCTTTTTTGACTCTCCGCAACAGTAAATCACGTGATCCGCATAATCTACAAATTTACCCCATAAAACATGTAATAGATTTAGTCAGTCCTGTTTTGGAGCATATATTTAACAGCTGCCTCGCGCAAGGAGTATTTCCTAAGAGCATGCAAATGGCCAAAGTAACTGTAATTCATAAAGGAGGAGATAAAAATGATATATCTAACTATCGTCCAATATCAGTTCTTCCAATTTTTTCAAAATGCCTAGAGAAGATAATTTACAAGCGAATTTGCGGTTTTTGTGATAAATATAGCCTATTAACACCCTGCCAACACGGTTTTCGAAAGCTTCGCTCAACAGAGACCGCCCTTCTCACTCAAAAAGAGCTCATTTTGGAATCTTTTGAAAACAGAGAAATTACACTTGGTGTGTTTATTGATTTTTCAAAAGCGTTTGACCCCATAAACCATAAAACACTCCTTTTAAAACTTGATTCCTACGGTTTTCGTGGTACATTTTTACAAATAATCAAATCATATCTAGATTTTCGCTGTCAGCAAGTTGTAATAAATAACGAATTATCAGACCTCAAACCCATTTTTGCCGGTGTTCCTCAAGGGAGCATATTAGGACCTTTACTCTTTAATCTTTACATCAACGACATTGTTCTTATTGATTCTAACCCCACATACGTTATTTACGCCGACGACACCAGTTTATTCTTTAGAGGCGCACAAGTGTCGGACCTCGAAGAACAAGCTTCCCATTGTTTGCGCTTGCTTCAAAACTGGACGATTTCAAATTCGTTAACCATAAACACAAGCAAATCTCATGCAGTACTTTTCAGACCCCGAAATAAATATCCTCATGTTCCCACTCTTGACCTTAAGCTTGGCTCAGAATCCATTCAAATTGTTTCAGTGGTAAAAAACCTAGGAGTGTTATTTGAAGAGCATCTCACATGGAATCAGCATATTGATATGACTGCCAAAAAAATCTCCAAAATTGTAGGTGTACTGTCTAAATTACGTTATTTTATGCCTCAATGTATTAAGAAACTTTTGTACAACTCATTATTTTTCTCTGTAATTTCTTATTGCTTTTTGGTTTGGGGTACAACGACTTTCTCCAACATCAACAAACTGCATGTAATCCAAAAACGAGCCATTAGAATCATAGCAAACATACCATACGATGCCCATACTAAGTCCGTTTTTGAAACACACAAAATACTCCCTATACCTCAATTACATAACGATATTTTACTAAAACGATACAATATGAGCATCAGACAACATAACATGGCAGTTTTAAACTTATCACATCTACAACGTAAGGTATACATACACGATATACGTTCCACTTGTCACTGGATTATTCCACAAACACGTACAAATTACGGTCGTCAGATGCTTCGTTTTAACTTACCTTCTTTATTAAATAATCTAAATGTTGATTAGCACTTGCAAGTCACAGTTTGTTCTATTTTTTCTGTTGCTGTACCGCTCTTACAGTGTTTTGTTCGCGAAATTGAGACGCACTTCCAATGTGATTATCTATTTTTGTTATGACGTGCCCCTGTTGCAATGCTAAGTTTTTGTAGGGGGCGCAGACCCTTAGTCAAGCCTTTTATAGGCTTTTTGTCTGCGCCCCCAACATCTGTGCGATGTTGAATAAAGATTTGATTGATTGATTTGATTGATTGATTGATTGATATTTTTCCGCACTGATGGCAGTCGTGACGTCTCTTTTGAACCTTTTTGAAAATAGCAAGAGTTCGCGTGCATATCTTTGACAGGCGCTGAAGATGCGCGAGAGCAGAGATTCTGAAAACTCCTAGTGTGACGTCACGCCCCGAAAAGGAGGGGCTTCGACGGTACTTTAAAAATTAATTTCTGAAGCCTCTGTGCACCAAATTGAAAAATAATCTTGCTATTCCTGATCTTGGAGGTCAAATGAAGGCCATTGAAGTCTTTTTTCTCAAATACAAAACCGCTTCAGTTTCCCTTTAAAATCGCATTTACGTCTATCCCAAAGGAATCGATGGGGTCTCCCCGTTTCGAGCAGCACCTCAGCGGTAAATCCAAATCACTGTACATCCGTTGTTCAAGAGCCGTAAACATCACACAATGCGCCCGTCGTCTCGCTGGCCTCGCTTCTTCCCGAAAAGTGCTTTGTCGGTTTCGTCCATAGGGCGTTATGACACAGAACGGTCCATTCCCCCTCCCGCGGCCGTGCCCATGGTCACCCAACTTTTGAAAATCCGCGGGCGTGCTCAGTTGCCGCTCTGCCTTCGCTGATTGTTCTTCGCTTTTGGTTTTCGTAATAGCGGTGCTCGAGCTATGATGTGTGCGTGTAGTTAGAACGATTGATGCGGTTACCTCCACGAGTGATATGGATGTGGTTCCTTCCACGAGTTGTATGGATGTGGTTCTTTCCATGAGTGATATAAATGACCTTATCCATAAATGATATGGATGACCGTATTCACGTATGATATGAATGACCGTATTCTGACAGGCAGAGTTGAGAAAACGGGTGAAAGAAATTACAGGAAGATCCATTGGTGGATCCTTAGCGAATGAGTTAGCATGACCCTTGGAAACGTCACACATGTTCCCCTCGGGGAACACTTGCACTGACCCCGCAACAAGGACAAAAAGAGGGCAATACACCATATAAAAAAAATTACCGGAAGATACACTAAGCCTGCAGCAGCATAAGAGCTGCAGAAAGGGCTCCTCAACTCATATAAAACAATCTTTCACAAGCATTCGCTATCAAAGCACGGGCGTACCAACTCGTTGGTCTTGGAATGCAGAAAAAACAACACCCACTCAAGAACACTTCTTGTATTTTGACATTTTTATTTCATATCAAGAAAAATTTGCATCGCATACAACGTAGAGAACTTAGAGCGCTTGTTTTCACTGTATTTTTATCTTTATAGAATCCTACTGCAAAACAAAGTATTATAACATCTAGCGATCTCTGGACGCATACACTTCAAGTGGTACATAACATATTGCACGAGGCAAATACATTGAATGAAGCTAGTCTTAAAACCTAAGTTAAAGTTAGGGACCATCACTTTCCCCAATTGTGAATGACGTCGAGATTCAGAGTGAAACCCTATCTGATCTTAAGCCAAATTTAATCGTAGCAGCGTGACCTCAAGCTCCAACAGAAATAAAGGTGGGGTTTTCTGATCAAACATGAGGGAAAGGAACAGAGCTCACAGCTGCACCGAGCAGATGGAGGTAGGCGCCGTAGAATATCTGCGGCAACACGGTCAGAACCTTGTCCTCGAAATGCTGCCTGAACTTCTTCTTGCGTTTGTCGTTCAGGCTGAGTGCCTTGTCGTTCTTGACTTTCACGTGAATCTTGTCCACCAAGAAGGTGTGAACATTGCCCTGCTTGCCGCGCTCGGCGACGGCTTCGAACTCTCCCGTAGTGTCGATGACGCTAGCGCGGACCCAAATGTTTTTATCCGAGGCCACAATGTTGTCACCCCGCGTCTGAAAAGTCAAACAGTTTGCATCAATTTATCAGCAAACTATAGTTGCAGTTGCTGGCAGGCTGAGATCGGTAGATCATACCTTTCAAATCACCTGCCTCCAGCACTAAGATCCAAGATCACCGGATCTTGGAAAAAGTAGTGCCAAGCTCTCTGTATGTTCGCCATTTTAGTTCATGGAATGAGCAGTGTTTCCTTGGCCTCTCGAATCTTTGTGAGCCGATCCGAATTCCCCTTGACAGGTTGCTTTATCGAGACATTACTTAACTTCCGAGTTTTTGTTATGCAGACCCCGGCAAAACAAGCGCACGTCCCGCACCTCCACGAGATGCGGCGTCAGTGCTTGGCGACATCGAAAAATAATTTTATTGTCTTGGAATATGCAAGATAAATACTATTGTAACAGATCTGTGAAGATAAGCATTATTAATCAGTGTATTGCTCGCAAGCAACCAAGAGGTTTTTATTAGCGAGGAACGGTTTGAGTACGATTGTGCTCCATGGCAATCTTGGCACCTCTGGTTCAAAATGGCTCTTTCGAAGCTTCGAAGATTTCAAAGGGCCGAAATGACGATTGCCATGGCAACTGAAACCGATCAGCCGATCAGCTTGCGGGGTTTGGTCGTCTGTATGTTAGTATCTGCTAGTATCTAGCAGGCAGGGAAGGCAATGGCGCTACTTTCCCCAGTATCCAGTTACTTTAGCCAGCACGGGCCCGTTGCCTTCTGTCGCGCCGATGCCGAAGCAGTATCGAAGGCAGGAAGGCTGGAGGCGGAACAACTGACAAGTGATGAACCTGCCTTTCTCATCCTGGCAGTGACTATAAACCATTTTAATAATTCCTTTCTGTGCCGCCATTTTTATCCGCTGGGCTGTGGAGTTTGTTCTGAGGGCGCGCAGCACCTTTTTTCTAGAGAATATCAAACGCCCCCGTATCTGTCCACAGCTCCCTGATTCAGCATTTTTCGCCTGGGTTACAAGTGCTGAAAATGTGCATAGTGGGAAAGACTAGTAAGTGTGTTTCGTGCATCCTTATACGGCCGGAAGTTAGCCAGCCCCAATGGGCGTCGGGTGTCTCAGTTGTAGGTAAGAAATTCGCCAGTGCAGTAAAACCGCTAGCCTGGGGTTTCTAACGTGCCTCCCTGCCTGCTAGCCAGACACAAACCGATAAAAACATAGAGACGACCATACTTCGCAAGGTGGTTGGCTGATCCGTTCTCAGTTGCTATTGAAATCGCCATTTTGCTCCGTTCAAATCTTCGAAGCTTCGACAGGGTGGTTCCGAACTAGTCGTGCCAAGATCGCTATGGAGCATCATCGTACTGAAAGCGTTCCTCGCCAATATGAGCGTCTGTGACGCTGAGTATGCATTTTACTTATCAGATCATGCTTCTTTTCACAGATCTCTTACTATGGTATTGTTATTATTGCCTATTTAAAGAGAGGAAATTTATGTTTGAACGCTGCCAGACACTGGCCTCGTATGTTGTGGCGATGCAAAGATATGCGCTTGTTTCGCCGGTGTGCAGACAACAAAATATCGATATTCAAAAAACTCCTTTAAAAAGCTACCCGTCACCAGCGAATTCAGAGTGACTCATCACAAATGTAGAGGGCAAGGAGAGACTGCTCATTCCATGACCCAAAATGATGAGCATGCGAGGAGCTTGGCGTTACTTTCCCACGATCCAGTGATATTAGTGCCAACATAACCCCCCCCCCCCCCCCTTTCTGGTAAACCTCACCCTTATATTAAGCAAATCGGCGCTTATTCATTTTCATTGCTCTCCCACGCTCGCGTATTCCGGCTCCTGGGAGTAATTATGAAATTTTGGCGCGATCTCGACTATCCGGTGACACATCCTAACAAATCGATCCGAGCTCATGAACAGATTACTTCAAATTCACTTAATTAAAACACAAAAGACAGACAAACGACCACTTTATTTCAAAAGGAGTGGTCGTCTACCCATTTCTTTCGCGTTTCTTTTCTTTCAACTGAAGTAAAAGCTGGCTCACAAAGACTACAGAAAGAATAATGTGCTTAAGACAAAGAGACGATGGACCCCACTTCTTGCAACTCGCAAAAACACCGACGCAGTTAATCTCCTCGCAGAGTATTTTTGAACCCACCCCTGCCCAGAAGGAAGAAAAAGGAAGCGATATAGTAATACAGGATAAACGGGGACAAAAAAACAATGTTATCCTTTGTGTTACTCTTTCTGTCGTCTTCATCCAAGAAAAACAACACGCTCCCAAGTTTATATTCTGGCTCACACATTTGCGTTTTACTGTGTCCAAAAGCACTGACAATTCTCTTGACCGCTTTACGACAAGGGGACACACAGCAGATCAGCGAAACAGACTGGAACACTGGCGCTATCACTCAGGTAGCCCTGGAACTTCGTATAACTAAACTCATGGCTTTGCAGTATTTGCGAAATCAAATACGCGCAATATCTAGGGAAATGGTCTCTTAAAACATTGTTAAGAAGAATTTTAAGCCCGTGATTAACAAATATTATGTAAAAAATAAAAAAAAATAAACGAAAATTATAAGTGTTTCCCGATAGAATGTGCCAGTCAGGTTCTCACCTAAAGTTCCTTAGTGCGTTTCTGTTTGCAAGTAGCATCAGATGCGCCACTGCACGAGGCGCATGCTTCGTGTAGTCCTTGCAAGCAAATGGTGGCGATCCACTAAACAGAGCGGCCCTTGGAAGCAAATGGAGGTCTCGTTCGTGGCAAGCGTCTCGCACATACACAACACTGCTTGACGGTATACTTGTAAAAAACGCGAAACCTGAATTTTATCAAAGGGCTTTACATTCGTCATAAGCGGTCACGAGAAATCACAACGCACTCCGCCAAAATCAAACGCAAAGGTGCGAACCAACTTTAAGACACACCCTAAACCTAAGTCTGCAGCGATAGGGCGACAGACGCTTTGGTTCAAACTAGGCAAGGGAACGTTTTTTTCGATGCTTACGTGCGTGTCGAAGGTAGCGTTGATTCCGGTGAAGTTGAGGGTGCACCTGATGGACGTCTTGCCTTCCCTGAGCACAGGCGGCATGCAGTCTCCCACACGCTTCACCTCAGTGTTGAAGCCCCGGATTTCACCTCGGGACACGTTCACTTGTAGTTCCCGGTTCGTCAGGATGTTGGTTCCGGCCACCTGTTTTCGCAACGAGAGACGCCACCCGTATTATATTACTTCCACTCACTCAAATAACAGAATTATTTTCGTCTTCTTTTAGCCTTGGAAGCTTTAAAAAAGCCGATGTATAACCTTACTTTTCATTCTTTGACCAGAGTCTGGGTATGTCGGCCCTAAATAGCCCAATAAATGCAAGAGTTGAGCCAGGGTAACACTGCTTATACATCATACAAAAGACAGTCTGCATACAAATTCGAACCCGAGTCACCGCGAGATCCGTGCTTCGAATGCTGCGTGGCAATAAGTTCAAGGACAAAAACTTGGCACGCGGCATTCGAACCATGAAAAATGCGGTGACTAGTACGTTTGTAGACTGCAGAGGCTCCGGAAGTCTTTCTTTGGAGGGGGGGGCTCGACATCTCCGAAATCCTCAAGGTTAGGTTGGTTCCAGGTTGACATTAATTGCCATATTTGAATGACAACATATTAAATCAGCGCGTTCGCATATTCACGCACATGTCCATGGAAAAGCAAAGTAAAACAATGGTTCAGTAAAATAACAGTAAGAAGCTTGCACTGACAACTCATACAATGATTGGATAACCACTTAAATCACGAAAGTAATCCCTGGAGAAGGTGAACAAGAGGGACAAAGGACAAACATAAATCTCCAAAACACAGCTAGGTTACTTTCGTCATTCTTGTCCAGCTCGCTTGCACCTTTGCATTTAATTGCATTATAATAAAAACACTTAAATCAGCCGCCTCATGTGTTCCTTATTCTTTTATTTCCTATACCAACTTTTACATATCAACCGCAGCTGTGCCTATGGCGAATTGGCTATGTTTGAAAAGGAAGACGTTCCTTCATTTAGGGATTCTCGGGGAACCATGATGTAGACAAACGCAGACGTAGACAAACTAATGTTAAAAGTTTTAGACAAAACCCCGAGACTCGCGGGAACAAAAGGACAACACAACACGAAGTCTCAAATACAGCAAGTTGGACCATCGAATTCTCAACTGGAGGCAGAGATTGCATACATCGGTATGTGCCTCAGGATCAAGTACATCGACCGTGATCGCTTCGGACTCCTGGCGTCAATGCAAGTTGGGGGGAATCAAAAAAGGAAGGTGCTGAAGGAAAAGAGCTGCGTTCGAGACTTCGTGTTGTGTTGTCCTTTTTTGCCCGCGAGTCTCGGGGTTTTGTCTAAAATGTTAAACTTTCAACAGCTTGCTCGCGCCCTAACTTTTTGTTTGTTTAAAGTAACTGGAATACAATGTCAAAGGTATCATTGCACAGTCATATTCATTTAGGTTAACTACGCTTTTGGGGAGAGAACCCATTGCGACTGTAAAACGTTAAGGAAGAACACATAACGAAGGGTCAGAACATAACTATCTCGTAAACGCGGTTGTGTCCTGTTCCTGCTCTAATAATATAAACCTTAAATAATGACGTATCTTACGAAAACGATCGTACTTAGTTTACTTGAGCTGTGGTACAGGTAATTAGAATTAACCTTTCCAAGGAAAAAATACGCTGACACGTTTCGGTATACATTCTACATACATGTTCCGTTCATTCAATAGAGTGGATACGTATGCGGTCTAAAAAAATGTTTCATTAAAAATATGATGATGCCAGATTAAACCACGTCAAACAGAAGAAAAGGATCAACGCGAACAAGTATACATGAACATTTCGCGGAAAGTTACCCCAGGCATCCCGCCACATATAGAGATATGATTCAGCACTGTCAGAAAAAAAACAAAAAAACGTAATGAGCAGAAGGTGACACAAGAGCTCCGTTTGTGTGCGAATCAATTATATACACAAAACGCAACACAAAATAAACAAGCCAAAAATCATAAATGACAAGTTTCAACAAGGGTGCGTTGCCTCGTATAAAGCCAGATACGTAGTCCTTGCGTGCATCTCGTACCGAGTACGAATCAACCACACAATTATAAACTTTATCACGCGTGTATATTGAATAGTTGTTAACAAATATATGCGAGGCAACAAACCAACATTAAACACATTCAGGTTTAGGAAAGAGGCAAAAATATACACTGGCAGAGAATGCAGAGCGTCGGTCCACGACCGCTCGGTCTGCTGCGCGCGCTTGAGCGAGATCGAGGGGCCGCGGTCGGTGCGTCAAATTATAAACACGAAACTTCCCGTTTCGAACACGTTTTCGAAATAAGAAAAGAAACTATCCAACTAACATGGGTCAAACGTAGCTAAGCGCTCGGCTGTTTTGGCGATAAATGCAATCAGGACATTGTTAAGGCACAGCTTTCCAGTTCTTTGTCGGTGGGCATGCAGAAGAAGGAGATGCGTGAGGCGGGTCTGTGTCATGCGACTCCGTAGGTAAGTTTTTACTCGTCTCAATGCACTGAAAGAACGCTCCCCTGATGCCGCCGATGCTGGCACCGTTAGTAAAAGCTGCACAAGCCTGACAACTGCATGGTCCAAGAGATTCAGAACAGTTCGAGACTGGCTTCAGTGCTTCCGTGACATCATCGACTACGGTGACCTCTATGCCAGAAAGAACCGTTGCGAGGAGTAAAAGCTGTGCATTTAGCCTATCTAAATCAAAGTCGCTGCCATCGACGCCGAGCGCTCCTTTTAACTCCTTCGCATTGAATCGCTGTCCACGTGCACCGCTGACAAGCGTGCATTAGAGCTTTACCAGCAGCTCCATGCCAGCTCCACGTCAGTGCAAACTATGTATAAACTTTCTTTTTTTTTTTTTTTTGCACATTTAGATTAGTTAGGGACACCCACCTAGACAAACTTACCAAAGACACACGTTTGTTTGGGGGGGGGGGGGGGGGGGGGGCACTCCTATTATATATCTCAGAAAGAGAAAGCTGCAACAGCTTGTCAAAGCAGCGCTCATAAGTTGTTCACCGAGGTAAGCCGGCAGTCTAAACCTGAAGAACGAAATCGGTTTTCCATCCAAGTCGGTTTTGAACGGTCGCCATCACGTGTGGCCGTCTCTTCCTTAGTTATTTTATTCTCTTTTATCACTATCTTCTCAG
This sequence comes from Ixodes scapularis, assembly GCF_016920785.2. NCBI lineage: Eukaryota > Metazoa > Arthropoda > Arachnida > Ixodida > Ixodidae > Ixodes > Ixodes scapularis. Next base: position 70,481,777 of record NW_024609837.1, read on the forward strand.
CGCAGGTATCATCTAGGCTTTCCCGTCTAATCAGAACAGCCGAGCTACCGCCGAACAAAGGATAAACAAAGACACTGAAAACACTGTATGACAGCAGGAACCACACGACTAAAAAACAAAACCAGACCTAGAAAAACAGAGCCTAAATAAAACTCTGCGAGCTATTAGCGATGAGACGTTTCAGAGTCTCCCTCAGAACCTTTTTGCCTACTCGTCATGACTCATGACTCACCTAGAAACTGTGTGCGCTGTTATCAACGCAATTTCTAGAGTTTTATTCGCGTGATCTTAACCTTCCGTGAGCGAAATCATTGTATCCTTGCGTGATGCGCAAACTTAGGTAACTTCGGGTAATCAGTAAGCTGCAAGAACAGCGACGCTTTTGGCCGCGCAGATCGACAATATCTTAGCCTGGCTGAACCGGTTGCATCCACCTAGTGCTTTCAGGTTCCACGATACATGAATAGCATCGATCACGCATCTTAAAGCTAAGGGCACTAAGTGATACTGTCAATATTGTCGGCTTTTAACAGCCTTTTCTTATACTTTAGTTTGAAAAAGGGAGTCGAGATAAGGATAGGAAAGTACAGTGCTCCTCTCCAGCCTTAATGACGTCACTTGATTTCCCAGTTATTGAGATATTGCCGCTTGCTAAGAGATAAATAGGAAAACGGACCAGCTTGAATGCCTCCCCTGGATAGGGTAGTCACCGAGAAGTCAAAGTGTCACTAGGGAGGGCTATCTCTTGGCGACGTTAGGGTTGGGGGAGGCTGTACCAGCCAGTCTCTTTCCTACGAAGTTTCCATTCATACTCGAAAACCCAAACTCCTTTGGCTTTCGTTCTTGCGGAAATCCCCCTTTATGGTTGTGTTTCGTGACGCCTTCACAGTTTAGGAGCCTCCGCGTTCATTTTCTTGCAGAAGAGAAGGTTCATCCAATCACAGCGAACAACGAAGGAATTCTAGCTAACAACGAAGATCGGAATAGACGCCTTGCATTGACGTAATACTGTATACCTGCAAACAGGAGTCCTTCGCATATGGCAGCGTGACGTTGGGTGCGCAAACGTATCATGATTTCAAACACTCGTTGAGGCAAGTGACAACATAGCTTCCACTGCATTAATAGGGTGCTTGGTACCAAAGTACGACGGTAAAGAACGTCGTACGTCACGGGCAAGGCTATAAACAATTAGATATAAGAAATCCAAACCACAATAGGACAATCATGCAAGGAAAACGTCATACTCAGTGTCGCGGCGTACAAGGCATTGTGAAGTTTAATCTTATTCCAATCTTGATAATTCGCTAGAATTGTTCAGTTGTTCGTGGTGATTTTCTATGTAACCATCATCATCATAATACGTTTATTTGAGACCTGCCTTCTGGTCGGTGAACCCCCGCTTTTTGTGAAAATAAACGCTCCGTTTTTTTTTTTGTTTTCTTTTATGCTTATCATTTTATTTCAAATCCTTTCTTGTAAGTTGTGTTGAAACATGTACCGCTTGGAGAGAATATTAATAAAAAAATCGTCTCCTGGCAAAAAAATAAAAAATAAGTTGCAGCGCGACGTGTGCAGCACTTTTGAATCCGACGGTTGCAATGAGAGAGTGGGTCATCCCAACCATTTAACTACTTAATTATTTTCGCCTCAAACGCATTTTCCTAATCGGATGTTAAACTGAGGTTATAGAGGCGAAAAACAAATACCAGAAAATCATGAACTCGCATCGCCACTGCCCAGTGGCACGCACACAGATTTTTTTATCAACGCAGCGACGACTGGTGATAGCGCTAGACTTGGATAGTCACTGTAAAGGCCGATAATCATATACTCGTGGGCCACCATTTTTAACTACTTACATCCTCGTGGGCGCATCGGGTCCTCGTGTGCGCATCGGGTCGGTTTAAAACGCTTTATAGAGTCTAAGATTTTGGCATTGCGCAGCGGCTAAGCGCGGCTGAAAGATATCATTTCCATGCATCCACCGAAAAAAGCATCCACCAAAAAAGGACACGACAGAGCAAAAACGATGGATGCGTGTTCTGTGAGATTTACAAAGTGCATCACAATGATCTCGCGAAATAATAGCATCTCATTTACGCAAACACAGAGCCCAGGGCCAACTACCAAATTCCTCTTTCCTGTCGGCTTTTCTCAATATTTCTCCTGAGTTTTGTAAACATGTGTCGCCTCATACCTCACCACCCTGCGGGCACGACGCCGCATGAGCGCAAAGCTTTCGCCATCGAAGGCGCCTTGTCAAAATTGGGAGCTCGTAGACTTTCGCCTCGTCTAAGCACTCCCGAATCCCCACTCAAGCTCACCAGCCCCAGCCCCCCCCCCCCTCCCCCCCCCCCCCCCCCCCCCGCCGCCGCGGTAGTACCGTCTGCCTGTTTTGTCCGCGGGCCAGAAGCACCATGCATCTTCTGGGCTTCTTGCTTCCACACGGGGGAAGCAGACAAACGCGCGCCGACGTCGTCTTGTCGGAATCCATTCATTTCGCTGTCCCCTCTTTGCTCGCTCTAAACTGGTTGTCAATCAGGCTCATGAGTCCTGCCTGTCATTTGCTTCTGGTTTTGACTTTTCAAGCAAGTCTCTCCGTCGCCCCGGTGCTTTTTGTGCTTGGCGGATATTGCCGCGCGCAAGGCTGAGAAAGCAACGCTCGGTCACGGTCCTCCAGAAAGTTCCCGTTTATTCATGTACCACACGTAACTTCTATCATTTATCCCTGCTTTTGTTTTCTAGAAAGTGCGTGTACAGTCTCGCCCCAGCGCTCGATTCTGCTGACACGCCGACTTCGACGCCCGCGACGCTCTGCTTTCTTCTGTTTCCTTCTTTATTTTTGGCACAAGTTCGCCACATTAAACGTTTATTTATTTCTGTTTATTTCTCGTTTATTGGTCACGAATCACCACCCGTGACATTCTGGTGGAGGTGCGGGGTAACGCATGCCCCTGCCGCGTACCCCTCCGAGGTCCCGCAGTACAAGTCCGGACCCAGCCTCCCGAGGACCCGACGAAGACCAGATCGAGACCCGGTCAAGTCGCCGCATCCGAGGTCTACCCCCGGAACACGAACTTCTGCCGCCCAGGACCAAGCAGCCAACAAAGCCGACGATGGCCAACCAGTCGCCGACGCCCGCCGCTCCTGCCATCGTCTACCTGCCCGCCGCTCCCCGTATGCCGACACCCTTCCACGGCGAGATCCACGAGGATGTCGAAGACTGGATCAAGCACTACGAGCGTGTGGCGCGCCACAACGGATGGACCGCGGAGCAGTGCCTCCAGAACCTCTACTTTTCGCTGGAGGGTACTGCGAGGCATTGGTTCGAGAATCACGAGGCTTCGCTTACGTCGTGGGACATCTGTGTGGCCGAGTTGCAGCGGACGTTCGCCACCCTACACCGACGGGAGAAGGCAGAAGATCTCCTCCGAATTCGAACGCAGGGCCCCGACGAAAGCGTCACAAGCTTCGTAGAAGATGTCCTCCGCCTGAGCGCCCGTGCCGACCCACGAGCCACAGACGACAAGAAGCTGCGGGTCCTCATGCGCGGGGTGAGAGACGACATCTTTGGAGGCCTTGTGCGCAACCCGCCGGGCACCGTCGAAGCCTTCGTCACCGAGGCGACTAACATCGAGCGCGCCCTCCAAGCGCGCGCTTCCCACTACCAGCGACATCCAAGTGCAAGTGTCGCTGCAACCGCGCTGCTTGGCGGCGAGAACGCTCCTGGTACGGACATCCGCGAAATTATCCGGGAGGTCGTCCGGGAGGAACTCCGCCAGTTGCTGCCAGCTGCAAGTCGTTCAGCGACACTCTCCATTGCCGAGGCTGTGCGCGAAGAAGTGCGTCGGGCGCTCCAACCAGAGGTTCCCGTCACCACGGTGGCACCGGAGGAACCGATGTTGAGCTACGCCGCAATGGCCCGACGACCGCCGCAAGCCCCCCGTCAAGCCACGTCGCCACCCCGAAGAGACGCCCCAACGCCGCATTACCCCCGACGACAGGAAGATCAAGCGCACGTTCACCCAGACCGACCTGCGCCGAGGAAGACAGACGTCTGGAGGACGGCCGACCGACGCCCGCTGTGTTACCACTGCGGGGAAGCTGACCATGTGTACCGCCGATGCCCATACCGACGACTCGGGCTGCGCGGATTCCACCCAAGCGACCCGCGTCCCAGGTATGGTGAACGCCCTCGGGAGATCGACGAGTACTTGCGACGACCCCAGTCCCCCGAGCCTGCGTCCCGCCGAGAGTTCCGATCGCCTTCACCACGACGTCCAGCTTCGCCGATGCACCGACCCCGACGTGAAAGCCTGTCGCCCCTTGCTCCACGCCGGGGAAACTAGGCGCGGCAACCCCTGGAGGTGGAGTTGCCGAAGACGACCGACGCCAAGATCCTCCACGAACGTCGGAGGGCCCCCACTCGAACGCTACCGGAGACCGAAACGACGCTCCTGAAACGGTGTCCAACAACCTAAACGTCATCATCGACGGCCACGACGCATCGGCACTCGTGGATACCGGAGCAGACTACTCAGTTTTGAGTGGGAGGCTCTCCCGCCGCCTTCGAAAAGTCACGACGCCGTGGGATGGACCTCAAATACGAACCGCCGGTGGGCACCTCATCACACCAATCGGGCGATGCACCGCTCGCGTCGAGATCCACGGTGAGACGTGCCCTGTAAAGTTCGTCGTTCTGCAAGACTGTTCGAGGGACGTTATCCTCGGAATGGACTTCCTCTGCGAGTATGGCGCCGTCATCGACCTCGGAGCAAACCGGTTGACGCTGCGAAAGCCTGTTTCACCACCGGAGGAACCCAAAGCGACGTCATCTGCGGTCCGAGTCCTCGCCAGCCACGTTAACTTACCGCCGCGGTCGAGTGTTTTCGTACCCGTCGGGATCACCGAAGATTTCTGCGGCGAAGTTCTGCTCGAAGGAAGCCTCCAGTTGCTTCTGGGAAGAGGAATAGGCGTCGCAAGAGGAGTTGCTGAACTTCAGGATGGCCGCACTGTGGTCCTCGTCACGAACTTCCGAAACGAAGCGCAACACCTCACAAAAGGGGCAGCCGTGGGCCAGGTCGAGGAACTCCAAAACTCCGCCGCTGTCGCCGCCATTACTGACGAATTCTCGCCACCTCAGCAAGACAGTGCGTCGCCAGCGCAGCTCGACATTGACCCTAAACTCCCGGGCCCGAAACGACGACAGTTGATTAACCTTCTCGCCGAATACCGCGACTCCTTTGCCACGTCGTCGAAGGTGCGCCAAACCACCGTTGCGAAGCACCGCATCGTTACCGAGGACGACGCGCGCCCTGTGCATCGATCGCCATACAGAGTCTCCGTTAAGGAAAGGCAGGCGATCCAGGAGCAAGTTCAAGAAATGCTGAACGACGACATAATTCAACCTTCAAGCAGTCCTTGGGCCTCTCCAGTCGTACTGGTTAAGAAGAAAGACGGGACGCTTAGGTTCTGTGTAGACTACCGGCAGCTGAACACGGTGACGAAGAAAGACGTCTACCCACTCCCCCGCATCGACGACACTCTAGACCGGCTGCGCCACTCTCGATATTTCTCATCGATGGACCTGAAGAGCGGCTACTGGCAGATCGAAGTCGACGAAAGGGACCGAGAAAAGACAGCCTTCGTCACGCCGGATGGACTGTACGAGTTCAAAGTGATGCCCTTCGGACTGTGCACGGCGCCAGCAACTTTCCAACGTGTCATGGACACCGTACTGGCAGGATTGAAGTGGCAGAGCTGTCTCGTCTACCTCGACGACGTCGTCGTGTTTTCCAGCGACTTCGACGAGCACTTGCGACGACTCCGAGCAGTTCTCCAAGCCATACGGACCGCCGGACTCACCCTGAAGCCGTCAAAGTGTCGGTTCGCTTATGACGAACTGAAGTTCCTCGGCCACGTGGTTAGTAACGAAGGTGTCCGCCCAGACCCCGAGAAGACTCGTGCCGTCGCAGCATTTCCAGCGCCAAGAGACAAGAAGGCCGTCCGAAGGTTCCTTGGGCTATGTGCCTACTATCGGCGCTTCGTTCGAGATTTCGCAAGAATTTCCGCACCGCTCACACACCTCACGAAGGACGCCGAGAAGTTCGAATGGGCCGATGAACAGCAGCAGGCATTCGACGAGCTGAAGCGACGACTGCAGACTCCTCCTGTTCTTGGACATTTCGACCAGGATGCGGAAACCGAGATTCACACGGACGCAAGTAACGCAGGGCTTGGCGCGGTTTTGGTTCAAGTACAAGAAGGCACCGAGCGAGTCATCGCCTACGCAAGTCGGACATTGACCAAGGCGGAGAGAAATTACTCCACGACTGAAAAAGAATGCCTTGCGGTCGTCTGGGCAATCACGAAGTTTCGTCCGTACTTATACGGGAGCCCGTTCCGGGTAGTCACGGACCACCACTCGCTCTGCTGGCTTGCGAACCTCAAGGACCCGTCAGGACGCCTCGCGCGGTGGAGTCTCCGACTACAAGAGTTCAACATGACCGTCGTCTACAAGTCAGGCCGCAAGCACAGCGACGCCGACTGCTTGTCCAGAGCTCCCGTCGCAACACCTTCCGGCAGCAGCGACGACGATGACGACGAGTGTTTTCTGGGCGCAGTGAACATCGACGACATGGCCCGGCGTCAACGAGACGATCCTGAGCTGCGCGCACTAATAGAGCACCTGGAAGGGCGCGGGAGTGCCGTGCCACGTGTTTTTTCACGAGCGCTGCCGACCTTCGCCATTAGACAAGGTGTACTCTACAAAGAGAACTTGGGGAACAACAACTCGCCATGGCTGCTGGTAATCCCGACCGACCTTCGGGAGGAGATCTTTCAAGCCTGCCACGACGACCCGACGTCCGGACACCTTGGTTACAGCCGGACCCTGGCACGTATTCGTGAAAAGTATTACTGGCCCAAGCTCCCCAAAACCGTCCACCTGTACACGCGATCATGTCATGAATGCCAGCGACGAAAGAAACCTCCGACGAGGCCGGCCGGACTCATGCAGTCAATTCCTCCGCCAACAGCACCCTTCCAGCAGATCGGAATGGATCTACTTGGCCCTTTTCCGCCGTCGACGTCGGGAAATCGCTGGATCATCGTCGCCACAGATTATCTCACGCGGTATGCCGAAACGAAAGCCCTTCCTTCCGGAACTGCTGTGGAAGTGGCCAAGTTTTTCATTGAATCCATCGTCCTCCGGCACGGCGCTCCCGAAGTCCTGATCTCAGACCGTGGATCATCATTCATGGCCCAGCTGACGCAAGAAGTCCTTCGTCTCAGCCACACCAGCCATCGCCGCACCACGGCGTACCACCCGCAGACCAACGGGCTAACGGAGAGACTCAACAAGACCATCGCCGACATGATCTCCATGTACGTCGACGTGGAGCACAAGACATGGGACGAGGTGCTGCCGTACGTCACATTTGCCTACAACACGGCCGTACAAGAGACCACCGGAATGACACCCTTTCAGCTGGTGCATGGGCGCAAGGTAACGACAATGCTGGACGCTATGTTACCCCACGAAGTGGCTGTCGACGCAAGTGACGACGCCCAGGTGGTTGCCCAAAGGGCAGAAGAAGTCCGTCAGCTCGCCAGACTTCGGATTCAGGCTCAACAACGTGTCGACACTGGCCGCTACAACCTTCGTCGTCGGGACGTCCACTTCCAGCCCGGAGACAGGGTGTGGGTGTGGACGCCGATTCGCCGCCGCGGTCTCAGCGAGAAGCTCCTGAAACGTTACTTTGGACCCTACAAAGTGCTTCGTCGACTCGGGGATCTGAACTACGAGGTGATGCCCGACGGAACACGAACATCGTCACGCCGCCCACCACGACCTGAGGTCGTCCACGTCGTGCGCCTGAAGCCGTACTACGCTCGATAGGACTGTGGACCTTTTGTGCTCCAAAAGACTCTTTAGTTCATCGTTCTTTTTTATTTTGATTTGTTTTACACTGCATCGGGGCGATGCACTTTTAAAGGGGGGAGTAATGCCGCGCGCAAGGCTAAGAAAGCAACGCTCGGTCACGGTCCTCCAGAAAGTTCCCGTTTATTCATGTACCACACGTAACTTCTATCATTTATCCCTGCTTTTGTTTTCTAGAAAGTGCGTGTTCAGTCTCGCCCCAGCGCTCGATTCTGCTGACACGCCGACTTCGACGCCCGCGACGCTCTGCTTTCTTCTGTTTCCTTCTTTATTTTTGGCACAAGTTCGCCACATTAAACGTTTATTTATTTCTGTTTATTTCTCGTTTATTGGTCACGAATCACCACCCGTGACAATATGAGGAGGGCGGTAGGTCAGCATGCATAGAAGGGTCATTTCATTTTCATTTAATTTATTTCGGTTCAGGAGAACGGAGGTACAACAGCTAGGCCGAAGGCCCATAACAGATAACCTGCAAACACACAAACTAAAAAAAAAAAAAAAAAAAGAGAGAGAAGGAAGGGGAGGGGGGGCTCGGCAGCTCGGTCCTGAGGGCAGGAGGGGCTCAAGCCCACCCTGCCCCCCCGCTTCCGGAGCCCCTGGTAGACTGTCTTTTCTGTGATGGCATGAGCAGTGTAACCCCTGATTTAGGCTTTGCTACCTGGTTTTTCTGCTATCACCTGGCTTCATTGGGTCTCAGTTTTCGAGGAAACGCCGAAATTAGGTTTCACTGCAAATCACTGCACTAAAATGAACTTTTTTTTTTCTTTTTTTTTGCTGTGGGTCATTTTGGCAATTATATGGCTAACCAGAAAAAAAGGCAAAGAAAATCCAAAGAAAATTACTTTGGCCCTATACTAACGCCTTGGAGCGAAATGCTACTAGGCCCCAGCATTGCAACCCTATAGGACTGCAATGCTGGGGCCAGGTTCGGCGTTTTTTCGGCGTGCTGTTTGGCTATAGGGCTTAGGAATTTAGGAGAGCCAACCGCTTCAATCTTCTCAACAAGTGAGAGAGCTGAAACCATGTTTCAACCAGGACCTATTTGAACAGGTCCTGGTCAATCTAAGTGGGTTCTGGTCGGGACCTAGAAAAACTGTCTGCGCGGTGGCACTGAGCGCGGCTTGTCAGTATGCTCAGTGCCACAGCGCGAACTGATTGTTTGGGTCTCAACAAGTTTTCAGCCTCGTCATTCGCCCAGCTTTCCTCCGCAGACTGCAGCGATTGGCTATCCTAGGTGCTTTGCTGGAAAGTATATGGGGTACCGATTTCTTAGAGTAAAAGTGGTCGATTAAACCTTCCGATTACTGAATTATTGCTTTCATCGAGATTCCTTTCAACAGTTAATCCGCTGGGGTGTGAGTTACAAACTTCGAGGAGAAAGTAAAAACATCCGCTTGAGTACTTGGTGCTCGTTTTGTCCATTTCGAGAAACACTACTGTTTTATTATTCCTCGGCGAAGTACTTTAACATGCGCTATATTATTTCGATCCGGAGTGATTATAAAGTTTAGACTCTAGACCATAATGCAAGAATAGTTCATTTTGTAGAGTTACTTTTCCGTGTTGTTATTGCTGCTGATGTTTTCTGGGCGGTACAGCGTCAAGTTTAAAATAAGGCAGTATACTGCGTCATTTATGGAATAGCAAGGAACAGTATAAACAAAATGTGTATCTTGACACTTTTTATATTACCACTGAAAGTCAACAGAACGAATTATTTGATTGGTTAATCGGTCAAATGGTAGCGATTATTAGGGTCAGAAATGGTTAATCGACGCCCAGCTCTATTGCCGCTACATCCTGGTAGCGAGGATGTCTCTTGTTCATAATTAACTTCAACGTTATTTGGCAACACACGTTAAATCTTGCTTACTTGATCCCCCTTGTGTTATACACTGCATGAAAGTGCCTTTGAGGATTAATAAACTGAACTGAAGATTCATTGGCGTGGTAATCCCAAAGGTAAAAAAAGACAAGTTGAATCACTAAATGAGTTTCTTGTATTCTTGTCAGAAAATACAGGATTTTCGCGAGCTCTATCCAGTCCTACTCAAAAGGCCGTACAAATAAGCCAACGATCAGGGTAAAACGAAACTTTCAACAACGATGTATCTAAGTAATGCATCTACCATACTCAACTTTCACGAGTATGAGGGTCAGCGGTGGATATAAGGGTTAAAGGAAAGCGGGGGATGCGACTGCCTTCCCCCCCCCCCCCCCCTCCCCAAGCTGCCTAAGGGCAACTCTTTTTTTTTATAAAAAAAAACCACATACACCAACTTTTTTCAGGGAAGAATGTTTGCTACTTTCTGTTGAAATGGCAAATATTATCGCAACAAAATATTTCTTAGCAACGCTTTGCCCGTCACGTCACATGTTTCTGCAAAACCTCCCCCCCCCCCCCCCTCCCCACCTCTCCCCTTACCCGCAGACTCCCCCCGACGCTGTTTCTGGCACAGGGCACTAGATGGAACAATAGGGAATTGTAGTAGACCGTTCCCGCAGCCCGCTAAGCACCCGGATAGCGCTGCGTAATCCGCCACAAGACCTTGAACTATGCAGAGAAGGCTGGCGGCGCGCATGCGCAGCTGCGGCGTTTTCTTCGGGGATAACGTAGCGAAGGAGAAAAACGATCTACTACAACTCCCTAATATCTCGACAGCTTCGAGACGAACACCCTAAAGCGGATCCAAGCAGATCCGAACGTGTGGGGAACCATCTAGGAGTATAGCAGCGGCAACCAGTCGGAAACCAACGCTCTCTCATCATCTTCCGGTGGATAGTCGATCACCTGCTATGCAGAGCTTCCGCGCATGTACGTTTCCCGTACCTTTTGTTTGTTGGTGCTTGTTTGTTTTTTTCTCTGTCGGAGCAAAAACAATGCCGACATCCCACACGTCCTCCACCGACATCCGCCAACCGGAGAGCTCGCTCGGCTCGATACTTCCAGTTAGGCCGCAGCAGCCACTAGGGACGGCGTGAACCTGCCCAAGTTCGAGTTCGACCAAGTTCGACTTTTTCAAACTTTCAGCCTGATATTCGACAGAGGTTTGACTGAGGTTTGGCTTTTGTGCGCATGCGTAAAAATTAAAAAAAGAAAAAAAACTTTACTTCATTTTGCGGAGAAAAAGTGCAATATTTGCTGAGTGTAGTGGCATCACTGGTTCGCATTACTATACTTCGTTTCAGCTTCCGTCCGAGCGCAGCCAAAGGCTGAGGGACGGTTCGCAACTTCGAGAAGAGCATTCCTACGCACCACAAAGTAGTGCGCAAAAGTAATATTTTTAAAATAACTGTTTTGTGCGTAAATATTGCACAATATTCGAGATGTGTACTGCAGAGAATGATTTGTGACGAAAGGAATTAAATATCTGAAGTTTATGTTTTTATTGGCATATGTAAATGCATGTGGTTTAGTGAAAACGCCTACATCCGCTGGCAACACGGCTGCAGCGCTCGGTTCTTCTGTGTCATTTCGTTCCCATAATGGCCGAATCATGTGCTTCGCTGCTTTCCTCACCGAGTCGCTTCAGAACGTCCTTTCGCAAAGGCACGTTTGGGCGTCAGGCCCGAGCGGTCGTGATGAATGTCTACTTTCAAATTCGGCAGGAGACTCCCGCCGCGTCGTACCTCGAATGCGTTGTAAACAAGAAAAGCGTCCGGGCCACTACAATTCAATGATTCGCGGCGAAATCAGGGCACACCTTTACCTACCGACCACATTGAACGCCGAGAAGATGGTGAAAAGGACTGCGCCTCGAGCCCTCGTATATCCAGACATTACAAGGAAACATCAATGGCCGGGTCATCGGGCACCTGGCAATGTGTACTTACACCTCGAAACTATGCCGAAATGCCAGACAGGTGGAAAGCTCGGACACAGACGGCAGCGGCAAGACTACGTACTGACATTCCCTGTGTTTAAATTTCAGAACGTGAAAGGACTCCTTTTAAACCTGCAGCAGACGATACCGTTGATACACCCGTAGCAAACGAAATACTCGGCGAACGCGGGCGGCGCGGACGACCAGCGGCGCAGCGGAGTGATACAAAAGTGCAGGCAAGATCGCGTGACCGATTGCCGGCGTGTGATTGGCTCCGGCCACACGTAGCTTTGGCTGCGCTCGGACGGAAGCTGAAACGAAGTATAACTAACGAAAGCATTAAAGGCGCATATTTCGCTTTTGAATGGTGTAAACATAAGTGACCATTTTATAAAATATAAAATAGACTGCTTTCTAAATTATTCGTTTTTCAAAATTCCAAGTATTCGTGTAGAAGCCGGGCAATACTGTCTGTTAGTCGAACTTTAGTAAAAGGTCGAAGCTTCGGCGAACCAGTCGACCCTTGAAGTTCGACGTCAAAATCGTGGCTCGACAAAGGTTCGCGACACCCCTAGCAGCCACACTGCTCCTGATACAAAAGGCACCGTGTTCGTTGCAGACGTGACGGCAGGGTTATCTGAGGAGACGCCTCATACATGTTCTAAGCTTACATCCTTCACACATGCCTGCAGACAGTTTTTTTATTCAAGATTAATGCGACAGCCCCGTCAAACAAGGAATAAACACGCCTCAAGCAGTTGCTTCAGATTGTCTCTTGCCCGATGTATTCACACTGAGACCGTGGCTCTAAGCGTACGCCAGAGAATCTGGTATCCTGACAGCATTCAGTGAGGGTTGCCACAGCACCGTTTCACAGCTCGAAGATGTGAAGGTTGGTTTGGACCTTTAGGTTTGACTGCGATCGACTGCGTTCCAACCATTAGAAACCAATTACGACTATGGAGGCTTTAAACAAGTGCTAGATTGGGCCACCATTGTCGATCTTCTCTTGTCTCACTGAGATGCAGAGCCACTGAAGCGGGCGTTGACGAGCCTCCACAAGGGACTGCTGGGGACAAGGACGCAGTAGCACCTGAAGTGGCAATAACCTGTCCTTCTGTGGTAATAATGAAGGAAGGCGAACGGAATAAAAGGAAACTGAAATTGAAGGTCGGTTATGGCGACGCCCATGCACAGCTGCCTCAAAGCGCCTATACTCGTTCACCCTTAAGCTGAGAGTAGAAGCTTTGCCTTCATCGCGAGGTTTCCGCCCTTGCTAACACAAGTGTGAAGGTGCAGGCACGCGCAACCAAAGCACCGCGGAAGCCAGCGAGTTCGCTCTTAAGGCGGAGTTTCTAGTCTAAGCTGGGCCTCTAAACTCGTCAAACACAAAGTTGGGGCCGAATTTGGCGGACCGCACCGATTTGCTTATCACGACGATGACTTCGGGTTTTTTTTTTTCACCGACACCTAATTGGCGTGCCCCGCGAACTTTCTGCTACAACTTTGTGTTTGACGAGTTTAGGGCCCCTGAAGGGTGAACGGAGTATAGTTAACACACAGGCACTCTGGCGCCGTCTGGCAGAGCCTACCAGTTAGTTTGGCAACCCCGGCCGCCAGAAGCGAGGAGCACGTTGGGTGGGGCCCAGAGGGGCGCGATTATAAACACGTTCGTTAGATGGAATGCTGCTCATCTGAGTCTCATTATTTGGCGTTACATGGTGTCAGAACAATCCTGTCGACTGCCCCAGCACCGACAGAAGCGACTACGCCCGCGATGGAAGGATTCCAGCCTCCAGAGGGACCCTCAATGGCTGAGAACCTCGCACAGAACTAGAAAAAATTCCGTCAACAGGCGGAGCTCTTCCTGGAAGCCACGGAACCAAAGAAACCACGCTCGGCGAAACAGAAGGCCGCAATACTCCTACACGTCGCAGGACCAGACGCCCTGGAAGTGTTTAATACTTTCCAGTGCACCGACGATGAACGCCTAGATTACGACGTCCTCCTCCAGAAATTCGAAAGCTACTCCACGCCACGCTGCAACGAGACATACGAGCGCTACATCTTACGATCTAGGATGCAAAAAGAATGTGAGCCTTTCGAGAACTACTTTCGGGACCTGCAACTGAAAGTTCAGTCGTGCAACTTTGCCAGCCTCGCCGACTCTATGATGTGCGACCAAGTCGTGTATGGCACCGTCGACAAAATAGTACGGGAGCGCATGCTTCGGGAAGAAGGCTTAACTCTGTAGAAAGCAGTCCAGTTCTGCCAGACGGCGGAACTAACGGAAGCGCAAAAAAAAAGGCCTGGGAAGCGCCGAAACACCTTCTTGAGCCAGTTGCGACGCAACCGAAAGAAGCTGAAGCCAAAAAATGCAGTAGGTGCAATCGGCAGCACGAGCCGAGACGCTGCCCCACGTGTAGACAAGTCTGCTCGAAGTGTAAGGAGAAAAATCACTGGGCCGCGTGGTGCAGGGCGCAGTACCACACTCTTAGAAAAGGGTATGGATAGTCCTCCCTTAGGGGAGGAACGGTCTTGTAGCCTATGTTCCTTTAGAAAGGTAGAAACTTTCGTCCCTGAAGCAGGGGAGCAACTAGTTCCTCCATCGCCTGCATCTCATTATAGCGGCCCTGAATCGAGAAAATCGAGCTCAATAAGGCTTAACGAGGAAGCTACGTCTCTTTTACGGGACGAAAGGAGCAGGGAATAAAAGCGTAACACGAGCTTTACGCGAGCTGTGTTTATTTCCGAAGCCAGATTCCCCCACATGTACAGAAACTTGCGCTTCGAAAGCAGTTACTCAGTCGTCTCGTCGAAAGCACTGCGATGTTAAACGGAGACAACCGATACCCAGTTGCTGCTATGTTACTGACACGCACAAATACAGAACCACGTTGAACGCCGGTTGCACTCGGCATCGGAAAACAGGACCGAACTCAGCACGGAAGGCACCCAGGCAGCCGGCAGCAAAACCTGCCTGTCTTGGACGCAGTTCCTGCGATTTCCATAACGTCGAAAACGTCGACACAGTTCCACGTGGTTTCGCTACTGTAGTTCCGTGCCGCGTGAGCCCCGCAATCCGGAGACGGCCATCTTACCCAGTGTACGTGGCGCTGCTGGCACTGCTCCGGAACTTCGCTGTTTCTAGCGGCTTCGTTTGCTCATTTGATAAAATTAGTGATAAAAAAATCAATGCAACCGAAATGTTCTGCACGTTTAGGAAGACGGAATTACAGGCGGCCTTCGCTGCCGCTAAAGCTCAATCAACTCAACAGCTATTTATTAAACAACGTGCGCGACGCGCTCGAAAAACTAAACCGAAAGAAGATGAGTCGGAAAGGCGAAAGCTTTCTCCGGTCTGCCTGGAGAAGGAGAAAAACGTTTCGTTCCTCCCCTTTTCTCGTGACCGCTTGGGGGCGCGTCAGTAGAAGGGAGGAAGACGCGCCGTTGCTACTTTTTTCCTCCATTTTTTTCTTAGAGTGCACGGACAGGCCGATCAGAAAGCAACAGACGGAATTACGTGCGACCATGACGGCTTTGCCGTGCTGGAGGTGCAGGCGGTCACGGGAGACAAGGCCGACCGGCTGGTGCACGGAAGCGTCAGTCGCTAACCAAACGGTGGCACTCAAGGTGGGTACCGGAGCGCAGGTGAACATCTTGCCGCACTGTGTGTTCAAAAGGCTTAACAAAGCGGGACCGACACAACCGAGCGGGGCCATCTTAAGAAGCTATAGCGGCGACCAGATCGGGCACTTAGGAACTGTGTCTTCCTGTAGAAGTCAAAGCTAAAACGGCAACGATTGAATTCTACGTAGTAAAGAAAGCTCGGCAGGCACTTTTGAGCCTTCAGGCAAGTGAAACCTTTAGGCTCGTGAGCCGTGTGGGCAACGCCACTGAAACCTCGGACCTGGGACAAAAGGTTCTTTCGGACTGGCCTCAGCTTTTCAAAGGCCTCGGCTGTATAAACAAGCCATACAAGATGGTCCTCAAGGGCGATTCCCAACCTGTGATCAAGCCGGCACGTAGAGTACCACCTATGCTGAAGGAACCACTCAAGCGGGAGTTGGGCAGAACGGAAGCTGCCGGGATTGTTGCCAGAATGAATGAGCCAAGTGACTGGGTAAGCCCACAGGTCATTGTCCGCAAGAAGGACGGCAAGATCAGAGTCTGCATAGACCCGAGGCATATAAATGAGTGCCTTAAGACAGAGCACTACCAGATGCCCAAACGAGAGCACATTGAGGCAGACCTAAAAAATGCAACAGTCTTTTCAAGGCTGGATGCCACCTCGGGTTTTCACGAAATCCTCCTCGATGATGAAACCTCAAAGATTTGCACATTAAGAAAACCCTCTGGACGCTATCGTTACAAGCGGCTGCCATTCGGTCTTGCAGCGGCCCCTGAGGTTTCCCAAAAAAAAATTTCGCAGGTTTTTGAAGACTTGCATGGTGTCAAAGTGTACATCGATGACATCATCATTTGGGGAGCTACCGAAACTGAGCATGAGGCACGACTCTAGGCAGCTCTACAGGCTGCCCTTCGGGCAGGACTCACCCTGAACGTGGAGAAATGCAGATTTGGGGTGAGGGAGGTGGTTTTTCTCGGAGACAGGATTAGCGCACTGGGCATTCAGCCCGATCAGAACTTGGTGAACAGCATAGTAAATATGCCAGTCCCCAAAAATGCAAAGGACGTTCAGCGCATGTTTGGTGTTTTCACCTATTTCAGCAAGTACCTGCCTCGGTTCTCTGATCGAACCACCTTTCTGCGGAACTTACTCAAGAAGGACTCGGTATTTGAGTGGACCCCCAACCACAACATTGAGTGGCTCAACCTCAAGACTTCGTTGACCACAGCACCCGTCCTTGCATTCTGCAATGAGGCACTGGAGAGAGACAAAAGTGCCTACAGATGCGTCCAGCTGTGGCCTGGGCGCAGCTCTCCTCCAGCGTCATGACGCAGAGTGGAGGCCGGTGGCTTATGTATGAGTCAAGAGTGCTCACAGAATGCGAATCGCGATACTCTCAAATCGAGAAGGCACTGGGCAACACGTTTGGCTGTGAGCGGTTTCATGATTTCATATATGGACGGCCCATAATCTTGGAGAATGATCATCAACCCCTTATCGCCATCTCAAAAAAAAAGATGTCGGTGACATGCCCCCTCGCCTCCAACGTTTTTTTCTCAGATTATTGAGGTATGACTACAAGTTGCCATTCGTTCCGGGAGAGCAGCTAGCACTTGCAGACGCATTATCACGTGCACAGGCTCCAAGGGACACACAACCGGTACGTGAGGAACATGACGCCGACGTTCATGCAGTCGCAACACTGTCGGACGTGGTGAGCAATACCACAATGACCAAGCTTAGCTGCAACAGCCGAGGACACTGTTTTGGCAGAGGTAATCAGCTGCATTCAGGAACACCGGCCACTGCCTCAGTCATGCCCTTACAGGCCGTGCGCCGAAGAAATGTCAGTCGTTCAGGGAGTGCTTGTTAAGGGACTTAAGGTAGTTATTCCAAAGAGTCTCAGAAGGGAGATCAGAAAGGAGATGCTTACAAGGTTGCATGACGGTCATTTGGGAACCAACAAATGCAAATCAAAAGCGCGTCTTTTAATGTTCTGGCCTGGAATGCCCTCGGACATTGTACAAATGTCAACAACTGTTCAACATGCAAGCATTATGCGTACCAGCAACCAGCTGAACCACTGTCGATGAGAGCAGTGCCGCTTCGCCCATGGGTGCGCGTTAGTGTGGACTTGTTTCGGTATGGTTGACACACATACCTTGTTGCTTTTGATGCGTTCTCTAACTTTCCGGAAGTCGAGCAGCTCACGGACACCACGATGGATGCAGTGGTCCAAGTATTATCAGTAGTCTTCGCAAGGCATGAACTACCGAAGGAGGTGAGCACCGACAATGGGCCCCAGTTAAGTTCTAATGAATTTAAGAAGTTCGCATTCAGATATGACTTTCAGCATGTGACTTCAAGCCCACACTTCCCGCGCTCGAACGGGCTAGCAGAGAAAGGCGTACAGATCGTCAAAAGGATAATGAAAAAGTCCACTCATGCACTCGAAGACTACAAACAAGACCTTCTGGATTACAGGTCTGCACCGCTGGAAGACGGCCGATCTCCAAGTGGACCCTTAACGGGGAGAACAATCAGATCGCGACTACCCGACTTCACAGAACAGGCCCCAAAACCAGTGCACAAGCGTCAACAGAGCAGCGGTGGGGTAGACCACTTCAGCCATTACATTCGGGAAGAGTGGTCCGTCTCAGGAGAGAGAACTCCTGGCCAACGACAGCCAAAGTCCAAGAGTGGGTTGCGCCTAGATCATATCAGGTCATCACTAAGAGTGGCAGAGTGCTACGAATGAACAGAAGGCACCTCCTTCCTACCCCTGAGGACTTCAGCACAGAAGAGGAAAGGGATGATCCAGACCAGGAAGAGGTCCCTCTCTACACATCCTCATTCCCAAACGAACCTACTGGAATGGACCCAGCATCTCCACCTTCAGTGCGAGTGACTGCGCCGCCATTGAACTCTGCTAGAGGGACATTACAGCGCAGTCGGGCTCCTCCTCGGAAGCTGACATATGACGAAGATTTTCGGCAAAACCCGTGACATTTGTTTCAGCCTTACCCTAAGATAAGGGGGGTGTAACGGCAGAGCCTGCCAGTTAGTCTGGCAACCCCGGCCGCCAGCAACGAGGAGCACGTTGGGACGGGCCCAGAGGGGCGCCATTTTAAACACGTTCGTTAGATGGAATGCTGCTCGTCTGAGTCTCTCATCATTTGGCATTACACCGGCTACGAAGTGGCCCTGGAACGCGTCCGATCTGCGCACTATAACTAGACCGAAGTTTTTGCAATGTGTTCGAGATCAAATCAATGTCTTATGCTTGAGAAGTGATCGCTAACATTGACCGAATTATTTTAGACCTACGGTGGAAGAATAATGCGTAAAATATACGCGGATCGATAATTTTCCAGGCCTACCCGATAGATGGCGTCACCGGTTTTAATGCAGGCGATCATACTTGAACGTAAATGTGTGAACCAGTCTTGTGTGTTTGTAAAAGTTTCTTTTTTTTCTTTTCTTTTTTTTTTTTTTGGGGGGGGGGAATCGTTAAAAAAATGGGTATTTGCATATAGAACCAGAACGTGTAGGTGTCGTAAGTGACCGCAGAGAAATAAAAAAAAACTTGGGAATAAAATGTAACCACCAGGACACTCGCTTTTGCCTCCGTTGCACCAACATGTGACGAGAGACTTTAAATTTGACAGCCGCGAACTGGCGCATTAGTATTTTAGTTTTTATCAAAGCAGTAAATTAACTAAGTAAACGTTATTCAAGTTATCCTAAGGAGCTGCAATTTCACTAATTTGGAATATTTTACACAGTAAGATAAACTATACCTTAGTTAATTTTTTTAGTAACTGTAGTATCAAAATTTCTTTCCGATATTAATTACAGATATATGCACAAATCAAACTTGATTTAGTTTTAGTATTTAGCGCAACGTGCTGTCGCCGCCTCAAACTCTGCCACGAACGGAGTGCCAAATCAACTGGGAACTGCGCCAATATCTTGCGCACCGAAAACTGAGCCGTTGATTAGCAATCGCAGCATACGTCAGCGTCGTGCGATATTTTTGAGTAATTTGAACTTAAGAGACTACTAAAGGGGTCTTTGAAATCGCATCTTGATTTATGGCGCACACTCAGTTTACACGCACTAAGATTTTAGAAGACTAAAACTAAAATCACCGCCAGTTTTCTTTCTTAATAAAAACGCTACCAGACATTTCGACTCGTCCCTTCGTCTCACGTATGCACCTCAGAAAACAGGCATAACGCATTGCTTGGTTGAGCTTTTATTACCAAAGAATGTCGCCCGTGATTGTAGTTCGGGGTTTTTTTTAGTCCGCCGAGTGCGCGTAGATGTCTTATCCGCCGTAAAATGCGGTCTCAAAGCACCCTGGTTACTTTTTGTTCACAAATCTAACTTCACGCATAAGAATGTAACTGTATTTTTCACTGAATTACACTCCTCCTCACTGTGTGCCTAGGTTAACTATCTTTGAAGAGTGATTTGAATTGTACAACTACGTTCTGTACGTTCACTGCGCTATCGCGATAGGGATAAAACTAAATATATTGATGCACTGTCACCTTTGCGGTTTCTGTGCCCTAAAGTTTACCCCCCCCCCCCCCCCCCCCGCTTCGTCACGCTAGCGGTGAGCTTTTGATGACTGCTTAATTGCTTTGTAAAATACTTGCCCGTAATTAGCAGATTTCCGACTGTGGCTCTAGAAGTAATCAGATCTAGTTGTCAAAAGTTCGGGAAAATATGCAACTACTTACACACGGCTTATACACAGCACGACACTGTTAGAGCGAACAAGCAATTGACAATCTGTCTGTGTGTGTTTATGTTGTTGTTGTTTGCTTGTTCTTTTTAATCAAAGGACTATCATTAAATCTACCAGTGTGGTGAGAAGTACACCTTTCAGGGTGTAACCTAAAGCCGGGGTCAGGCAGCTAATGCATCATACAAAAGACAGTCTGCAGATGATGTATGAGGCGCGTTTCTTCCTTGTACGGACGGCCTTGTCACATTGGTGAGACAGAAACTATCTGCAGACATGTTCAAAGCACAAATTCGTATAAATCAAACCCGCTTAATTCGAATATGCTTGCGGCGTGTCGCCAAGAAAGCCCGCGTCATTCGAATATGCTTGCGGAGGGACCGCACGCAAACCCGCTTAATTCGAATATGCTTGCGGCGTGTCCCCAAGAAAGCCCGCGTTATTCGAATATGCTTGCGGAGTGACCGCACGCAAACCCGCTTAATTCGAGTATGCTTGCAGCGTGTCCCCAAGAAAGCCCGCGTTATTCGAATATGCTTGTGGAGTGACCGCACGCAAACCCGCTTAATTCGAATATGTTTGCGGCGTGTCGCCAAGAAAGCCCGCGTTATTCGAATATGCTTGCGGAGTGACCGCACGCAAACCCGCTTAATTCGAATATGTTTGCGGCGTGTCCCCAAGAAAGCCCGCGTTATTCGAATATGCTTGCGGAGTGACCGCACGCAAACCCGCTTAATTCGAATATGCTTGCGGCGTGTCCCCAAGAAAGCCCGCGTTATTCGAATATGCTTGCGGAGTGACCGCACGCAAACCCGCTTAATTCGAATATGTTTGCGGCGTGTCCCCAAGAAAGCCCGCGTTATTCGAATATGCTTGCGGAGTCACCGTACGCAAACCTGCTTAATTCGAATATGTTTGCGGCGTATCGCCAAGAAAGCCCGCGTTATTCGAATATGCTTGCGGAGTCACCGCACGCAAACCCGCTTAATTCGAATATGCTTGCGGCGTGTCGCCAAGAAAGCCCGCGTTATTCGAATATGCTTGCGGAGTGACCGCACGCAAACCCGCTTAATTCGAATATGTTTGCGGCGTGTACCCAAGAAAGCCCGCGTTATTCGAATATGCTTGCGGTGTGTCCGCACGCAAACCCGCTTAATTCGAAGATGTTTGCGGCGTGTCCACAATTAAACCCGCTTAATTCGAATATGATTACGGCGTGTCCGCAAGCAAACCCGCTTAATTCGAATATGTTAGCGGCGTGTCCGCACGCAAATCCGCTTAATTCGAATATGCTTGCAGCGTGTCCTCTCGCAAACCCGCTTAGTTCGAATATGCTTGCGGCGTGTCTGCAGGCAATTTTGTCATCATGCAAGCAGCGAAAATCGCGTCTTTTGTGTGTTCTATTAGCGGTGTGTCTGCGGCTTGGGTGGTTAAATTTGCTGTCCGCCAATATACTTTTCCTTGAAGTACAATGGAAAATGGTGACAATGTTACGTTCGCGCAGACAGTGCCGCCCAGTGCGCACAGGCTGTCGTGGTAATGTGGGTCCATGAAACACATAAACGAAAAAGAAAAAAAGTGAAAGCCGTTTACAACTTCCTGTAACGCCGAATTGGAGCGCAGCTCTTGAGGAGGAGGAGTGGAGGGTATATTCCTCCTCCTCCCTCGTGATCATGCCTGCTAGTCCTCCTCCCCTCCTGCTCCCCCTCCCTCTCCTTTACCACCTCCTCGTCCTTCAAGCTCCTCCCCTCCCCTCGCCTCCGCCTCCTCGTCTCTCCTCCCCCCTCCTCCACCTTCGTACTGCTTTCCTCCTTGCCGCTCAAGCCGGAAAGGGTCGCGTAAGGGCTGTGCTCTGAAATATAGAGTCAGGAGGAGGAGCGGAGGGGGAGGAGGAGGAGGGGGAGGGGCGACGCCGACGCCGACGTCAACGCCGACGCCGACGCCGCACAGGCTGGAAACGGGTCATGTGACCCGTTTCCAGCCCGTTTCCAGCATGTGACCCGCCCGGACCATACTACACAATGAGGGGAGGAGGAGAAGGAGGGGGAGGAGGAGGAGAGGGAGGAGGAGGAGGGGGAGGAGGAGGAGAGGGAGGGGCGCGGTTACGCCGACGGCGACGGCGACGCCAACGGCGACGCCGACGCCGCTCAGGCTGGAAACGGGCCCCTAAGAGCTGCGCTCTAAAAAACGGAAAAACCGTACCAGCGGTATGCCGTAAAGGTGCATAACCGGCTGGGATCAACGTACCGTGAAGTTGAAAGGAGGAATGGTCGCGAATGGAAAAAGAATGGGCTCCGACGTGATCAGTGCCGGAATTCTGGTGTGGAGCACCGCGTCCATGAAGTTGTTGGCGTCGGTGACCGTGGCCACAGCGGAGGCTGGAAGCAGGCAAGAGGAGCAACGATTAGCCGCTACCCGTCGACATATGGGCTTAGTGTAAACAATTTAGGTGCTCTTAATCTGGCTCAACATATGTTCCAGTTTAGATAACGTTCCACATATTTTCTTTTCTGGAACTAGTTAGCTTACTATGTGGATTGGGGATCATGAGTGCAATAGTTCACTTCGCTACATTTTATTTATTTTATTTCGAACTTATCGTGCTACGTTCTACGTGGACTGTCGTTCCACTCACCCAGTTTCACTTAAAATCTACTCCGGTTAATGCCTCCAGAATGTGGTTGTTGGGTTACATTTATCGTTTACAATTATCCCTTATTTGGAACACTGATCTGTATAAACTACGAAGCCTCTGCAATTATCTGAAACATTGCTTTGTTTAATCTACAAGGTGTATAGAACACGGTTTCTCCTGATTAAGCGGAAGTTATTTCGCAAAAATGTTTCGGTTATAACCAGAACCTAAGTGTGACGAGCTTAGGGGTGTAAAAAACGTACACCCTCAATGCAAGTCATATACATTTGCACCTTCCTCGTGTTCTATGGAGGGTGTCTTTTTTTTAGATTTTTTTTTTCTGAAGACAAATATTTAGGTTTTACTCTGTTTTTCGTACTAGGACGATCAGTGGATTAATTACCTGAATTTGTGTTATTCATTTGTGCTATTCATAAATGATTTCGTGGGTCATGTTTCAATTGAGATTTGAATGTCAGTCGTTAACTAAAAAAATGTGAATTTCTACAATTCACGAAGAAGGCAACGGACTTTGAGATATTTAAAGATCATTCTTTTTTTTATTTTCAGGAGTCGACACCAACTCCGGAGGCAGAAATAATATTTAGAAGAGTTACAGTGACCGCAGATGTAACGTCAGTGCAAACCATGTAGTATAGCTCAAAACTGACCTTACGACCTAATTTGTATGACAGGCAGCAGAACTTGTCAAACACAATCAGAAGCCGAGATTGAAAAGACCACATCTGCGTGCCGACTGCAGTTGCGTTGGTGGGAAGGGCAGCTTCTCTTTCTGCGACTGCTTTATTAACCCCGTATGTGAGTTTAACAAAAGGAAGGACACTTCAATATAGGCCCCTTTTTTTCGAAACCCCATCAAGCAACATTGGCGGTCACCTTTCTTAAGTGACCGCTAGGTGGCGCAAGCTACCGCCCGTTACAAAGGCTGTAGAAATTAACATCCATTTATCCATCCATGAGCACAAAGCGCCCGATCGATCCGAGTTTTCGCCGAACGTACTTGTACTCGACACGAGCTAAGCCGAGTTCACGCCGAACGCTGTCGCCACCGTCGTATTCAATGCTCGCCTTGAGTGCTTGCCCAAACAATGGTTTACTTGGATAATTGGCGCAGCATCTACTAGGTGGCGCGCGCTTCTGGAAAGGGTCTATACGGCGTGCAAGTTCGTCTGCTTCTAGGGCAGGGGTTGCAGTGACGTCAGAAAGAGGCCGAGCTCTTATTGGCTTTGATCGGAAGCATGGTGGCTAGACCTCAATGTAGTAGCTGCCTCGAGGCCTACCCGCTATTCTTCCAAACGGAGCCAATCATAGCTCGACGTTCCGACGTCAGTGCGACCCCTGCGCAAGAAGCAGCCGAACTTGGCGTCCGCACAGCGTTGCAAGGTTGCTGAACTTGCAGGGGCACTGCGGATCTACAATATATGTCTCTATACACCGTTTCACGTACGTTGAACCGCGGCAAACGCTAAGACACGACAAAACCAATCAGCATCGCAAAAAAATTGCGTCGATACGGCGCTGGTCGCGTTTGTGGCTTTGCCATGGCCGGCTAAACAAATCGCGACACAGAAGCAAGCACGGAATCGCGGCGTAGTCACAGTGCGCGATTAGTTCAGTTGCCGATAGTAAACGCACTAACACGATCAGCGCCATGACGATGCACCTTTGTCGCTGCCAGAGTGGCTCCATTGGGTTGTATGGCATCGGCTGCTTTCAAGCCTAAAAGCGATTTTTTTTTTTTTTTTACCTAGCCCAACTAATTATATTTTGTTAATCCCCCCGGCCTTTACCCTTTAAAGTGTGGTATCTGGTATCTTGGTATCTCGAAATGTACCCTTTCACAATTCAATGCCATCTGGTGGCTCAAAAAGCAGTTTAACTTTCGACAAACTAATGGCGGAAAGTGCATTTCATCGTCGGGCACCGTCACTTTCGCACGTCAATGGCAGCACTAAACTTCGTTCTTTGATCACCTGATATTTCTTTCTTGATTTCTTTCATCTTTAATGGTCTGAACACAAGCACTTACCAGTACAAAGCAGCAACCCTTAAGCACCTTAATTAAATTTCTGCCATCAAAAGTCTTTAGAGCCAAACTTGTGCCAAGAAGTTGATTGGACCACACTCCGAAATAAACGTGTACACTGCCGCTGCATCTAATTCGTGCACTCTGTTGTACTGATGGTTCGAACGGACAAACCCCATTCATTGTCCGCTTGGTAGTATCCTCAAAATTTTCTTTCATCAGCCTCAAGAAGGCCGCCATTAGTACGGCACAGATGCCATACACTGAGATGATGATAGTGATCAAAGTAGCCAGACTGAATTTCAAAATGGGTCTATTCAGAAGAGTTTCTGTGTAATCGACAAATGAAAAGGATGTCAAGATCAACATTCAAATATACTCGAGCTTTTCAGTGCCGTAACGTCAGTGGCGGGCAAGC
Source organism: Ixodes scapularis (assembly GCF_016920785.2). NCBI lineage: Eukaryota > Metazoa > Arthropoda > Arachnida > Ixodida > Ixodidae > Ixodes > Ixodes scapularis. The sequence goes on from NW_024609837.1 coordinate 70,507,033, forward strand.
TTGCAGGTCGAGCGGGCAGTCTATAAAATTTACTATGCCGAACATTTGTTTCCTGATGCTGCGCGGGTGCTCAAGCGAGCTTTCAAAACATTCGTTCGACACCACGAAAGTATACTTGCAATCAGTTGGGAACAAATTCTACAGTCCCCTGCCAGCCGCTCGTGTCACTTGTTCATTGTTGTCAGAAGAAACTTTCGGTTCGAAAAATACGATGAGGATCAAAATTGTAAATTCGATAACTTTGAAAACAAAAATTAGTTCGGACTAATTTTTTCGGAGTACTATTTCAGCGGTGTTTGTTGTATGGTTCAGCCAAGTTTGAGGCAAATCGGGTTTCATGAAGAAAACTCCCGAGTACACCTTTACAGTGAAACGAACTATAGATATACCACAATCACAGACGAGTAAATGCGGACTTACCATAGGCCGCTAGAGACAGCGTGAGAAGGCTTACAGTCAGCATTTTGGGGGCAGGTACCTAGAAGAAAAAAAAAAGTTAACGCCAATCGCCAGCAACTACTATTCACATATCGATAACTATACTTTGACTGCAGCCAAAGCTACGAGCGCGATCTAGTGCGCGCTCCTTTGATACGTGCATTTCTAGCGCGAGTGCTCGTTCTGCGGAAGAAACCCTTCAAAGCAGCCACCTCGAGCTCTCGTGCCTTTAATGTTTGTCATATTGGTCCAGCCATATCTCGTAAATATGGACCCCAATTACTATGGACATCCCTCCGTACTATAGTATAGACGCTTTACACACGCGCCAGAATACAGCCGCCATTGCTGACCTTCTCTTGTTTTACCGAGATACCGAGCCACTGAAATTGGTGTGGACAAACCTCCACAAAGGCCAATGCCGGGGAGCAAGACAGAATAAAATCTAAGATATCAATAATCTGGCGTGCTACGGTAGTAATGAAGTGAAGTAAACGTAATAAGGGGGAACAAAAACTGAAGGTCAGTTATGGCGGCGCCCATTCACAGCTGCTGCAAAGCGTCTATAGATACAGTAAATAGTCGTGCTCGAACTGGGTAAATATATACATTTTTGTATCGTTAATGTGGACGACTCGAATTAGGAACGATTCTGTAGAGCAACGGGAGCGTCCATACAAGACATTACTGGTACAATGTTACCACGGAAATATTATAAGCATGAGAATAGCTTAAAAAGAGAGGGCCGTACCCATAATAAAACGTGTTTTGCCGTCTTTGTTTGTTTTGTTTGTTTGTTTTTTGTTTTTTTTGTGTGTGTGCTTTCGTACAAACAATAATCCTTCAATTGATGTGGTAAAACTCGTCAATTTAACTGGCATACACCATAAAACGGAACCCCAGCGGGAGACTTGTTTATGCCTTCAAGGAGTGGCTGCGCGGAACACGCGATTTCGGTAACAGCGTGAACTGCTTTGATCTAATTACATTAGTGTGATTTTTATGCTGTGTACGACTTTTAACTTTGCCAATACCACTTTGAACTTCTGTTGTATGGCCCAACGAGGGTTGAAAGTACTGTCATTCCTGGTAAGGGCTCAAGAACTATATATATTCTTTCGCATGCAGTACTCCTTTAATATTGGTGGAATAATCATCCCAACAACTATAAACACGGGGTTAGACAACGCGACAATCATAAAAGCTACATGATAGTTTTATTGTGTTACGTCCTGCATACTGATTCCTTATAACTTAATGGATTTTGTGGTATTCGATATTTACCGAAAATCGTTAATAATCGTACCTCTAATAACTTTCGGTGAAGCGGTGGAAAGGACAATAAATGCCAAAACCTTTATTCATAATTCTGAATTTAGGATCATTTCACTATTTAGACTTGACGGGAATATTAGGAACCTGTTAGTATAAAACCCCTTTCTTGATACTCAAAAAAAAACGAATATATATTTGTTATACTATTCAAACTGTTATACTATTCAATACTATTCAAAAAACGCAGAAAAACGCTCAGTCTGGCTGATGAAAATAAACTACATTTTATTTACGTCCAGTCATAGAAGAACTCAATCACCGTGAATTCAGAAGCCTTACACTATATAAAACTGCTCATTTATTTGATTTTACCCTTTCACGCACTCTCAAGCTCTACGCAAGGCCGAGAAAATCAGTGTGATGCGTTCGAAGATTGGGAGCAAACTTATAGCGCCCACATTATTCAAAACAAAAAAACAAAACACTTTTTTGAGTACAACTTTTTTTTTTGCCTAAATTTTAAAAAAAAAGGTATATTTTTACCTTGTTTTTCTTTCCTTATATAATATCGCAAAACCGTATAGCCGCACGTGCGTCTGACGAATTTCGTTCGCAGTTCCGGGACCGGTTTTTTCCTTGTGTGTGTGGTTTTCTTTGTATTGTAAGTTCTCGGGATTGCTACATTCTTTGCCTGAGGTGTGACCACCGCCAAGTGAATATCGATGCCTCAGAATCAAAACTTACGAAATTCACTACAAGAAAAGTCCATCGTAACATTCAACTTTACAATAAGCTACCTATTAATTGAGAAAGTAAAGAATTACTAAATACGTATGAGTTATTTTGAACGACAAACTACAATGGCAGGATGATGTAAATTATGTGGCAGGAAAGGCGAGTATTGGGCTTTATGAGAAGAAATTTATATATCGCTCATCCAGACGTTCGTTTACTAGCTTACAAGTCATATATTTGGTCCTAGCTGGAATATGCGTCTATCATATGGAATCCTTCACAAGGCTATTTAATTCAAGAAATTTGATCAATCCAAAACAAGGCCCTTATATTTATATTTTAAAGATCATTCTGAATACACGAGCATAACCCAGCTGAAAAATGAAGCCGACTTACCACTCCTCTCTACCAGAAGAAAAATTTCGCGACTAACCTTTTTCCATAACCACTATAATAATAATCCATTACTGAGGCTTGAACTTGTCAAGCCGCCACATCGTATTTTTCCTAGATTAGTTATCAACATAAAATACTACTACAGGCACCTCGCACCAAACTCTTCCAGAGATCTTCGTTACAGTTGACAATAAACCATTGGAACAAACTATCTACCCCTATTAAAGTTCTTAATAACTTTGACGAATTGAAGAATGGGTGCACTTTGAACTTTGTGAATTGATGTATATGGGTTGTGTGCCACGGTTACCGTTATTTTTATTTGTGTGCTTTTCCATAGTGTGTTTTACACGTATGTTTATGTGCTACTACATGTTTTGGTTATTTTGGTACTCTACACGTGTTCTGTACGCATGTTTTTGTTTTTGTTTTTACATTGCCATAACGTTGTTGTTGTTTTTTGTGTTGTTTACGCGCTTTCACGTTTTTGCTTACGTTAAAGCTGTTAAATTTTCACCCTCATGTATGCCCTAGTAGGGGGCTTGGGATGCACGAATAAATCAAATCGAGAAGCTCCCCTTGTCGCCGACGGTCGTATAATTTCATCGACGCATCAGTTTCGGATTCAAAATCGCACTTGAGACACAGGCTCGGCGAAACTGCAGGTCTCACCTGCTCCTACTAAATATTCGAATTCGGGAACACACGTATTTATCAAGTATTTATAATATGATATTTATTTATTTTTATATTTATTATTTTTACATTTAAACTATAGACACACATTATAATTAGTCTGTATGGGTTTGGAGACCGTGAAAAGAATCACACGAACCCGCGCTAAAACACAAATATATTCCGAAATCCGGGGGAAGTCACATCTCAAAGAGTTTTATTCCGGCTTAAGATAAAAAAAAAAATAGCAAAAACAGATATGTTTCGCCACCTATACGGGCTGCGTCTTTACTACACACTGACCACGTTGAAGTGGCCCGCTTCGCCGTGGCCAGTGTACACTGAAGACGCCACCCGTATACGTGGCGAAACGTCCGTATGTTTTTGTTACTTGTTTTGTTATGTTAAGCTGGAGTAAACTCTTTGAAATACGCACTAAAACGCCGTATTGTTGGTGACAAAAACTGCAGCGACAAAAACTGCAGCTCGCCGGAACGTCCAACCCCAAACCATTTCTGGGGCAATCATTAATCGATTGACTCATTCATTAGCACTTAAGTGCACCAACACGGGAATTGCATGAGGTAAAGGGATAAAAAAATTTACATGTGGCACACACAAAAAAAAGCTAAACATTTAAAAAACAATATTCTAGATGTCGGCCAGGCGGATTTGAACGCGAGGGAACTTAACTGATTACATAACGGTATAAATATAAACTTTGCTAAGAAAATCGGGAATCACTGATGCACGCTATGAAATTCGGAAAATTATTAGATTTTTCTGCATGAATGGGTTCCTTGTTTTTGGTATAAATATATCGATAAACCCCGAAAACTAACCCCCCATCCCCGGTTTCATCAAATCGAGAAAAACCGGAAACTCTCAAATTAGAGTTGTCCTTGTATTAAAAAAAAAAAAAAAAAAAAAAAAAACTTAAGCTTAACGAAAAGGAATTTTTATCTTCATGTTTATTTTCTGCTGACCTCCCAGAATACAGTCAACACTCAACAGTCCTTAATTAATGTATATCTTTGAGAACCACACCCTTGGTCTCGTTACGTTCTCTTACAAAAACCGAATATTTTTTTTTTAATACTCAAGTTACGCGCATGTCTTCTTGATGCTGGGAAATCTCACACTTGTGCTCTGTATTTTTTTACAAAAATTCCCATAACCGAATTGAAAAGAAAAACATTTCGTATATGATTTGTGCAACAAACCTGTCTTAACTTTTTTTACGTCATATAATGTAATTTTAAGTTCTGTAAGTTATAATAGAAGGAATTATATAAGACGTACATGACCTTGTTTGTTCTCATGCTTAATGGACAAATTCTTTTTTTTTCACTGGGGTTAAATGTTAATTTCTTTTCTGACACCGGACATTTGTACCGCAAAACACCGAATCCTTAAGAAAAACTACCCCCCCCCCCCCCCCCGCCATAGACACACACAAAACATATTCGAATTTAAATAACAATAAACCCCAGAAAACACGACAGTCTATTCATGAAGCAGTTCCGACCAATTCAGGACTCAGCACTTACCAAGTTGGTCGTCCCGCGCAAGCCGTCCAACTGAGCGGGCCTGCGATGCGATCAAGGCGGCGGCGATCCAAGAGGCTCCTTCTCTCTCTCAAGCACGTGATCACGTGCAACTTACGTGACTAACGCCTACCCGCGACCAGCGATAAGAAAAATGGAAAAATGAAAAAACCCGTTCTCCGCGGCTTCCGAATGAAATTGCTTGCGCAAGTGTATTCTTGGCCGAGAGCGGAATAGGAATCCCGATCCGGCTGCTCGAGTCAACCTTCGTCCGAACGAAGAAAAAAACAAAGATGGTGTAGATTTGTGTCAAAGCTCAACGAAAGCCGAGACCCTGGCACCGTTTGAAAGGCGCAGTATATATATATATATATATATGCCTTTACGCTATCGGTTCTTTGCCGTGACCCGCGATTCCATATCACAGTGGAGGAGACGCTGCACATAGCTCTACACAGTTGCACTGCCGTGCTTTAGGTTGGTGGACGGTGTTCACGTGAAACTTCGACGTCACGTGACATCATTAAATCTATATAGTCAATATATTAATCTGGTTAGGAAATGTCACGTGCGGGGACATCGGTGGCACCAGTTGGCAGTCACGATGATGCCCGTGTACCACTGGCGACGTCTTAATGTGCAGAAAGCAGCAGCGAAACATCGCCTGTAAAGTTTGCTTGTTTTTGCACTGTTTATAATTTTTTTTTATCTAGCCTACTTTGCACGAAAAGAAGAACAAGAAAACACCAAAATTGCGCCTTGAATAAAAATAAAGTTGGCAAGCACTCGAGCAGCTTTAACTCGTCCCGGCTAGTGCCACTAAATATGCTACGCTTTAGAGTATCGACACTTGGCCATTTTGTGTCTTAAAATCATGGTTGCCAGTTATCTGAAGCTTTATCTGAAATCACAGGAAACGCTTTTCCGCCCTCCACAAATGTTTAAACACTTCGCGTAAGAGCAAAACAATATTACGTGACCTTCCTAACACCGCATCTAATGCTGAGGAAGTCGCACTTTTGAATCATGACGATCGGGAGTTGCGTCTGCTCTGCATACGAGCCAAAATGGCGGCGCCCACAACAATGTCGGGGAACGGAGTGCCGATACTCTAAGCGCAGCTCATTTACCGCTCATTCACACTGGAAGCGGATCCGCGTTCGCAAAGCGGTAGCGAACGCGGTTGTATAAAGATCCAGTGCAATTGCACGCGCACTTGATGTCATCGAGTGCGCGTGCAATTGCACTGGATCTTCATACAACCGCGTTCGCAACCGCTTTGCGAACGCGGACCCGCTTCCAGTGTGAATGAGCGGTTAGTGGCTCTAGTACCGGCAAAGCGGACACGCGAAACCTTTCGTCTGCTTTCTTTATCTGCTTTTCTCTCGCTTTTTTTCTCGTTCTTTCTCTCGGGGCCTCCGATGTCAGGGCTCAGGATTTCCCGCGTTCTGCTACCGTCTTTACACCCCTGATAAAATCACCTAACACCGCGAGGTCACGTGGGACCATTCCGTCACCTTAGACTAAATTCCCGCTAAATTTAGTGGAAAAAATCTTCCACCAAAGTTAGGCGCGAAACTCGTGACGTCATGTGACATGACGTCACAAGACACTGTTTCAAGTTTATTTGTTCCTCTTCGTACAAAAAGAGCGTCGCAATGTCGCAACACTGTGATTCCCCGCTAAATTTAGCGGAGAAATGTTCGCACTAAACTTAGCAGAGCACGACGAGCACGACATACGGGACCCCTCAACGAAAGTCGGCAAGATCGCGGACCCCCGCGATCGACCAGCGCCTTGTGGCTATTGGCCAGCACCAAGGTCAAGCAGCGGCGCTTAGCCAATCGCGGCGCTCGGCGATCTCGCCGACTTTCTCGCGGAGTGTCCAACTCAGAGCCCCAGGGCCGGTTTGCTCATCTTGAGGCCGCGGCTGCGGCTAAGAGGGATTTTTATGTCACGTGACGAGCTCCATGGAGACAAGGAAGTGCCTAGCGTCCCTGCCTAATGGCAGAGAAGTCCGTGCCGCTTCGAGTACAAAAGTCTAATTTCGCTCGCAGAAACTGACTGCAAAGGCTTTCAACTGAACTCCAATTAACCGCCCCATCATACTTTAGGAGCGGCAGGTAAAGTTACGGCCAGGGAAGGTAAATATAAGCCAAAATAAAGGAAAAATCACGCAAAGCGAAAGCGGTGGCTGTGTATTTATATAAATGTGCCAGGCGATGTTGAGAGCATCGTATAAGGCATTCGACCGTGTTAGCCATGATGTACTCTTTGATGTTTTGAGTCATGTCAATGTTGGTGACGCCATCCTAGAAGGTGTAAAGATGGCCTATAAGGACTGTACAACAAGGCTTATAGTGAACAAAGAGCTCAGTTCTGTTATTAACGTACGAGAGTCGGTACGACAAGGTTGCCCTATGTCTCCCCTTTTGTTTAATTTGTATTTAGAGTTTTTTTGTTTAAGCGTAAAAAATAGTCAACGTGTCCGAGGTTTACAATTTAATAATGCAGAAGAAAAAGTCATGAGTTACGCCGATGACATCGCTGTTTTTTGTACGGACAAAGAAAGCGTCACCGAAGTCATAACCTTGACTAAAAGGTTTTGCCACGCTACTGGTGCTGTTAGAAACTGGGAGAAGTGCCGTGGTTTCTGGCATGGCGCTTGGGCCACTACACCCTCAGAATTTGAGGGTGTATGCTGGGACACAGTGCCGTGCCAGTACCTCGGGGTGCCATTGCAAAGTTTCCGGAATAGACGAAAGTACTGGTCGGGTGTCGCTACCGACCTGGACAGGCGTGTTTCTCGTTGGAAGCAACGCGAGCTGTCCATTTTTGCCCGAGCGACTGTTTGTAACTTTTTTCTTATTGCAAAGCTTTGTATGTTCTTCAGGTCATCCATTGTGCGCGAACCGATGTTCAAAAATTTCATCGAATTTTTGACACGTTTATTTGGAGTTCGAAGTATGAGCCCGTGAGACGAGACAATCTTTTTCATCGAGTTTGTTACGGTGGCGTGGGGCTTTCCCACCTTTTTGTCAAGCAGCTTGTGTCACGCTTCTTTTTTTTTTCTTTTTGAGAGAGAGACCAAGAGCACCCGTTCATTCGCACACTGATTCAGACTACAGCAGACGCTGCTCGCGCCGGCGCTGGCACTGGTATATAAATACACAACCACCGCTTTCGTTTCGCGTGATTTTTCCTTTATTTTGGCTTATGTTTACCTTCCCTGGCCGTAACTTTACCTGCCGCTCCTAACGTATGATGGGGCGGTCAATTGGACTTCAGTTGAAAGCCTCTGCAGTCAGTTTCTGCGAGCGAAATTAGACGTTTGTACTCGAAGCGGCACGGAATCCTCTGCCATTAGGCAGGGACGCTAGGCACTTCCTTGTCCCCATGGAGCTCGTCCCGTGACATAAAAATCCCTCTTGGCCGCAGCCGCAGCCGCGGCCGCAAGATGAGCAAACCGGCCCAGGGGGCGCACCTTAACGAAACCGAAGGCTGCAGCTTACCAACTAAAAGATCATATTGCCGTCTTGGGTCTTGTATGGCCTCATCTTCCTGAGTCACCAAACGCACTATCTTTTCTTTTTTTTCTTTTCTGACATAGCAAGAAAGCGTTTGGATACTCAAATTTGCAGACATGCCGTCTTTGTGGGTGCTTGATAATGATCGAGCGGAAATAAAAGGTGAGTAAGTTGCGGAATAGAAACTAGGGTTCAGAGCGGATTTCTTTTTACCGAAACGTCGGCTGCTATTTCAGACTAAGTTAATAAATAGGCGACCTGGTAAAGGTTACATATAGTTCAATAGGAGACGCGTGTGCTTGCACTTTTTTGTCGTCCGTTCGTCTCTGGTATAAATTATGTATGTAAGTTCTTTTGTGTGTTTTTTTTTTCAAGTTCTTACCAAATTTGACTAAACTCGTTTTCTTTTCCTTGGCAATTCTAAGGTCTATTTCACTCATATACCTGTAAGCAATGCTTATTATTTATTTATCCAGTCCACCTGTGAATCAGTTGTACTTTGTCATCAGTCGAAAGACTTGTACCTCTAAGTCCCTCGTCTTTTGTTGGCTATGAAAGAGTTGTATGCCTTCTTTGTTTGATGTGCTTTGTTTTCAGTGGAACGATACCTGTCAGCGCCTTGTAATTTGTAGTCGGTTGAAAGAGTTGTACATGTCAACCAGTTATGTTCGACAATTGTACATTGTGGTCACTTGACAGTTTTATACAGTAGGCCATTGTTCTCTGTTGGAAGTTGAAAGTGTTAGTTCATATCAGTTTCTCGTTCTTCCTTGACAGTTGATAATCGTACTTGCCAGCTTCTTGTCTCTATTGTGAATTGAAAGAGTCTTACCTGTTAGTCCCCAGTTCTTTTTTGTTGCCTGTAGAAAATTCATACCTGGCAATCTTTTTTTTTTTTTTTTAATTTGTATGTGAGAATGTTGTGATTTGTATCCCTTTGTTAACGATTGAAAAAAAAAAAAGAATTAACCACTTCGCCCCAGACATTCTTGTATTATTTTTCCAGGTTTTTTTCTTACTTTTTTTTTTTTTCACTGCAGATATAATTTACGTTTACCAAACGCTCCACCCAAATGTAGCACCAGCAGGTTCGGACAAGATGCCAAAGTTTCAGAACTTGGAGGTACCTGGTTTTAAGTGTCATAAAATATTTTAGAATATTTCAAACGAGAAAATAGGGTCTGTTAAACCGGAAAACGACGCCATTCCTCTCAATGTATTCGTCGGCTTGTACGCCTGCCACAGATCCTTTTCAAGAGTGCGCGCCATTGCATGTCCGCCATTGCTTGATCACGCGCTCTGAACATGTATTGGACACGAATGCTGGGTCAACGTTCGGCTAGGTCTCGGATTCAATCACACGCCTCGTGCCCAATGGATGGATGGATGGATGTTAATTGCTATACCCCTTGTAACGGACGGTACCTTGCGCCACATAGCTTAAGCCTAAATAAATGGCGACCGCCACTGTTGCTCGGCGGACTCTTGAAAAGAGTCTATTACAACGGAAATTTCCGAAAATCGCCTAAGACTTTTCGAGGCTGGTTCACCAATTTGCGACGGTGGCGTTCACTACAACCAAACCGACAGAGGCGACCGAAACACACACTGGAATAACCGTGACTCATGATCGCTTTACGAATCCATAGCTTCTGCATTGGGTGCCACGTTGTGTACGATCAACACTTGCCCCGTAACTTTGTCGTTGGTGTCTTTTGTTTTTATTACTGCAAACGTAGCAGTGACAAACGTGTTAACCAGCCTTTATTCAGATAACGGTACGTTCTGAAGCTTACCCTTTCCGTACCGCTTTCTCTGTTAGGCGCCTGCACAGGCACCTAACAAAGAAAGAGGCACAAAAACGTACTTTCTTTGTACTTTTTTTTCTTCAGAAGTCATCTGACTCTGTGTGTTCGGGACCTTCGATGACACCCATCTTCTCATCGAAAGGTTCCAGAAAAATGTTTCTGGTTTTTTAACAATCAAATAAATCTTTGTCGCCTTATCCCAACCACGCTAACGCAGCATTATATTCGGGCGGAGTTCTTCAAGTGATAACTATGAACTACATGCGATAGCTATGAAGGAAAAGATATGAAGCCCGTTCTCCGTCGACACTCCGTCAAGATATTTCTCATTGATGTCATCAGCGAGAATATAACGTCTTCCATCATCCCGCTGAGGACAGCAACATTTTATGCATACCGTGCCTCAGCATAAGTCAGCATCGTCAGAGTTTATGCTTCTTAACAACTAGCAACATTCTTTGCTATGCAGGTTTTGATAGAAGGAACACGGTAGCAATAAACTCGAAGGCGCCATCTTCTTTTTCCACGAAAATGTGCATCAAGGCCATGGGTTCTAAAGTTCTGCCGTAATGTAAACAAGCTTTTTCTTAACAATTGAACAGTAAGCGTGCAGGTGCAATCCACCAAAGCTTTTTCTTCTCCTTTCTTTGGGCAGGAGGAAGGTTATACCGGCGATTAGATTTCGTAGGAAAGAGAGCGCTTGAATCCCATCCCGCCTGGCAACAGCCCCTGGCTACTTGTGAAAGACGAGATGCACACCCCCAAGGGACTTCGGGCATAAGCAGTTGTTACTCCACTAGGCTTGCAACAAGATCGTGAGTTGTCCTCGCTGTCTGGAAAAAGAGCTACCAGCGCAAACAAGACGCGCGCATACAAAAGCCCACGCGCAAGCAGAAAGGGTGTTTAGATGAAGCACACATCTAACAGTGGATTCTTTTCTGTTCGCCTTCGTAGTTGCTTTTCTAATCTTAGATCTCCTTACCGCACCCCGTCCAGCTAACAAGCGCCCTCTATGCGCCCTCAAGCCGGCAGAAATCTGCACCATAAGCAAAACAAAACGATGTCGGCAGGCACAGTTTTTCTTGTATGTGGAGATTAGCGGATTCGCAGATTGCCCAACGTCGCTCAATAGCTCGCGTGACGGACGGTGGCGTTATCGGGCTGTTTTGTCGCCTTTCCTCTGGGGAGACTCCAAACTGGTTTCGTCTTTCGGAGAAGCACCGCGAACGACGATCGGCGCCAGAGCCGACGAACGGGCGACCAAGGACGCCCAAAGCTCGAGTTTCTTTCAGCATGTGCGCTCGCGGACTTGCTTTCGCCATCCCTTTGCGCGGGTGTCTGTCTACAAGACCGCGCCGGGACTTCCCGCACTCCGATGATCTTCACACTCTTAATCCTCGACACTCGGTCGAGCGGGTTGAACGTACATACCGCATTAAATACGATGGGCCCTCCGGTACCAACTGCGCATGGGCGAGTCTTCTGCGATAGCGCATGCGCAGTTGGTACCGGAAAGCCCATCGTACCGTATCGGATGTTAAAAACGGTTCCCTAAAACTCTTTAGTGTTAGCATATCGTTCGGAAACCTCCGATTTATGTCCCGATAATGAGATTCCCTATAACGATACGATGTACGCGCAAAAAGGCGTCGGCGGATGTATCGCGTATCGTTATCGGGGTCATCAGAACGATCTACTAAAACCGTCTCTATTAAAGCCGCCGTCACACTTGCTCGTGCGTCATACAGAAGACACGTGTGCTCCCTGCAGACTTGGTAACAAACTTATCTGCGCCGTACGTGCCTCAGGTGTGTTCCAAGCATGTTTACTTCATTCGTATGCGGAGCACAAGTTCGTCGTCTGCTTCTTTTGCAGGGGTTGTGGAGACGTCCGAACGCCGAGCTCCGATTTGCTCTGATTGATGGATAGTGGGTACACCTCATGCCATCTAGCATTGAGGTCTACCCACTATCCCTCAATCAGAGCCAATCAGAGCTCGGCGTCTTTCTGGCGTTCTGAACCAATACCTTCGAGAAGGTGTTGGTTTACCTCTGCCGTGATGAAAATGCGGGTTCGCAAAGAGACTTCTTTTTGGTGCGCCGATCGCACCGAAAGCCAGCCGCGACAGCGAGCAGACGAGGCAGCTTGCAGGCACGGAGCAATCGTAGCCTAAGCCTAAGGAAATGGACCGAGCGGCGAGCAGACGATTGGAGCTTGGTTGGGTTTACGTTGGATGCATAGAGAAAGCGCGTGGGTGCGCAAGGCAGTCTGGGATTAGGTTCTTTTTCTGGCATCGCTGGGCATGATGTCACGCTTCAACCGTCCACGGCACCCACAACGTCTGGGTCCGAAGTGGCTGGCCACCTGGGCAAGCTGCGTGGGCCACTGTATTACAGAGGGTGCACACCGCGCCCATACCAACACGATCTCAGAGACCACGAAGTGTAGGATGCTCTTGTGAACACCAAACCTGTCAGCGACGCCACGGTATGATTCTTGATTTCCCAGGAGCCACAACGTCATGAGGACCTTGATGGCTGTTGGCACCCGGACTGAAATGGTCGTGGCTATAGGTAATGTTCAGTTAATTGGAGCGGGACCTGGAATGTGTGAAACCGAATATTTAATCGATGAAAAAAATAGTGATGTGGTTGGCTTGAGCCATTTTGGAGCACCTTCTGTAGCAGCCGAAAGTCCATTTCAGAGCAGTAGAAATACCTTTTAGATCAGGCACAGACCTATACTCCATTTTTATTGGTTCTACTCTGAATACAATGCTAAGGAGGAGGAGGAGAGAGAGTGCTAGCACTAATGTAGCTAGCACTCAATAGTGTGAATTGCAGGGCAGATAATCTAATTGCCCAGAACACGCAATCGGCTCTTTAGTTAGGGTTAGAAGCACTATAGTCGCGCGACAAAAAATGCTGTCACAAGAACTCTTTTTTGTTTAGAAATTCCAGCCACTGCCTTTCATACACTTGATAAGAACAGTTATTGTATGAAACAAAATTTAAGCGAAGTAATATTCTATTGAAAAAATGTTAAAATATAATAATTTTAAGTCTCAAACTGGATATTTTTGTTATGTTCTAAAGGTTACCACAACTCCCAATTGACTTAAAAATAAAGCCTCGTAATATAATTATTCGCATCAATAATATTTTACCAGTATATTTTTATGAAATGCAAAATCGCCATGTGAGAAGATAAATATTTATTGTAAAAGGAAACAGGGGTTACGGGCTCAACTTGTAAAGATGAATTCCCCAGCTTGCATTCAAACACTCCTATAAAGCTTGCTTGGCTTTACGCTCAATACCCCCAAAGAAAATGTGTTTTTCTTTGAATACTAAAAGTGACTAGGGAGTAGGGACGAGCGCGTGCGCCATCCCGCTATGAGAGGGTGTTTTTTCCTCAAGTACGCGGCTGCGCTACGGCGAAGCACTCTTTAAAGATGGGCCATGTGTCATCCCTTGTCTCGTTTGGTTATTTTTTCTACGTGATATATCGTAACTCTTTATAACTCTGCAATTTTAATATTTGAACACAAACCCATCACGCCTTAAACATTATTAAAATTTTCTCCTGAGTGGCCAGACAGAAATCCAGGCCTCCCGCACAACATTTTTGTACTGAATGCCTAAAAATAAATTTCGAATGATGAAAGTAAAATTATACTCCGAACATAGGCTTACGGGGTTACCTCGAACGTCGAAAGGTACATCCTAAAATGTTCCTTGAATTGGGTGTCCGTGTAGCGGGAAACAACATCGGAAACAAATCCCTCAATTCCCCGGATACGCTCGGAGTCCGACGGTCCAGCGGGATCTGCAGACTGCGGAAGTGTGTAGAGAGACACTGTCCTGATTTTGTCGGACATCATCAAATCAAATCAAATCAGTTTATTTTCTGCCACAAAAATACATTCGTGACAAGGGCGCTGGAAAAAAAGCTGCACGTAGCAGCTTGACGAGTCCCAGCGCCCCAATACAAAGCAGCAGCGGAACTGACATGAATACAAAAAAAGAACACAGTATATAACAACCACACAAAAAACAACAGCAAAAAAAAAAACATCTACCTAAGTACACATATTTAGAGCTATGTGAACGTAAATAGTGATTTTATATTACAAAATGTATTGTATTGTACGACTGTTTACAGAGTATATATCAATTCCATGAGAAAAAAGGAGGTTTAACAATAGCGGTAATTGGTAGCGGTATCTCTGAGTGCCGAAATTTGTTCTAGATACAGGAAGACGCCAGGGGGGCCTATGACGCGATGCGTAAATGGACTCGTTTTTTTCTAGTTTAGCAAGGTCTAAGATTATGTTAATATTTTTTCTTACACATTGTTGGTAATTTAAAATCAATCTGGAAGAATACATATTATATATATCAATGATTTTATGTTTTTCAAAAAGAGGAAGAGAGTGATAATCCCGAGGTACATTTTCAATTATTCTAACAGCCTTTTTCTGTAAAAGACGCAATTTGTCTAAATTGCTCTTAGTAGTTGTTCCCCACACTAAATGGGAATGGCAGATTATAGAATGGAAAAGGGAATTGTAAATTAACCTTTTGATGTTTACGGGAAGTATATGCCTGTATTTATTCATAATTCCAACAAATTTAGAAAGTTTTTTTATGAATGTATGTTACGTGATTATTCCATGACATATGACTAGAAAATATAACACCGAGAGTCTTAACGGTATCAACACATTCTATTTTGCATGACCCAAAATACAAATCACGTGATATTTGAACATACGATCCCGGGCATTGAAATAGGACAACCTTAGTTTTAGTGGTATTAAGAATAAGAGAGTTATTATTTATCCAATTTTTTAATTTACCTAGAAAAACGTTTGCTATGGAGGTAAGTAGGTCTTCTTTGAAACTAGAAAATAATATGCTAGTATCGTCGGCGTACATTATAAATTTAGCGGTATTTTCGATGCTTACTATATCATTCACGTATATGAGAAACAATAGAAGCCCTAGAATACTACCCTGAGGAACCCCGGAGTAAATTCGTTCAGTAGTAGATATATAATTTCTAATTCGAATATATTGGGATCGATATTGTAAATAAGACGTTATGAGCGATAATGGGATACCTCGGATGCCATAACGTTCAAGTTTATTTAGAAGAATTTGGTGATTTATCCTATCGAAAGCTTTGCTTAAGTCTAAATATACCCAACGTTAGAAGTTTTTTTTTTTTCAAAATTTTCTAATATTATTTCCTTCTGCACCAATAACGCGGTTTCCGTAGATTTATGTTTCCTGAAGCCGAACTGACAATCAGTCAGTAGCGAGTATTTTTCAAAAAAATGTAGTAGTCGAGAGTGCACAATTTTTTCAATCGGTTTCGAAAAGACAGGAAGGATAGATATGGGCCGATAATTACTTATGTCATTGCGATCACCACCTTTATACACTACGGATACTTTCGCAATTTGCATCCTCCTAGGAAATATACCGGAAGACAATATAAGATTGTACAGATGAGTTATACACGGTAATAGTAAGTCAACTACAAATTTCACCGGCCCAATTTGAAGATCCTCACAGTCATGGCTACGACTGTTTTTTTATATTCATGAAAGTAGATTGTACTTCTTTAGTATCACATGGGTTTAAAAACATGGTTTCGTTTATTCTGGGGATATTATTTGCTGCAGAACTGTTATAACTACTTTTCCCTACGCTCACAAAATAATCATTAAACATATTCGCCAGCTCTACACCAGAAATAGTTCTATCGCCTATAGTTATACTAGTGACTGCTCTATCTTGAGTTGGATTCCGTATTAAGGAGTGCAAATGTTTCCATACGACTTCGGGCTGCTTTAAGCAAGATATGTCAAATAGATCTGCATAATAGCGGTGTTTGGCTCGTTTCAATTCTGTATTGACAAAGTTCCTAAATTTTTTAAATTCTAGCAATATTTTTTTCATTACGTGTCCTAAGAAAGTTGCCATAAAGAAAATTCTTTTTTTTAATAAGTGTTAAGAGTCGTTTAGTGACCCATGGTTTTTTGCACTTCTTATTACAGTGAATTTCCTTGTACGGAAACGAAGAATAGTATGTGTCTTTTATCAGGTCTAAAAAAAGGTTATAGCACTTATCAACATCAGTTTCCCTCAACACGGGACTCCAATTGATAGCACCTTTTTTTTCTCTAAACTTTTCGAGTGTTGTAGCGCTAATATTTCGGGACATTACTGGAGGGTTGATAGCCCTATTACATGGTACATTGTTATTAATGAACATAACTATAGGGAGGTGATCGCTTAACCCATAGCCCAGCACACCAGCACTAACGTTGTCTTCACAGTCGTTGGTTATAAACAGATCAATCAATGTTGACGTTTAGCACGAAACCCGAGTTGGAGGAATTATGACATTACTGAAATTATTTGACGTCAACAAATTCGCAAAGTCATCGGTAATGCGGGAAGCTTCGAGCATATTTATGTTAAAATCACCACCCAGATACAATTTACAGCCTTCTTCGTTCGCAAAACAAAATAACTCTTCCAAAAAATTTATAAAGACCGAAATATTTCCATTTGGCGGGCGATATAAGACAGAATAAATACAACAGTTTTTTCTAATGCAGAGTATTTCATAGTGTGGTGTAACAAAAGAGTAATCACTGAGGAGCACAAAGCCGGAAACATTAGTCTGCAATGACACACCGCGCCTCCACGACCATAGTCGCGATTTAAGATAAAATTATAATAACCAGAAATAACAAAAGCATCATCATCGTCCTTATACCATGTTTCTGTTAACATTATAACGTTAAAAGGAGTTTCGATTGAATCAAAAAACAATGCAAGATCATCTCCTTTCGATCGTGCAGACTGTACATTTAAATGAAAAAAGCTAGTTTTTGTATTAGTCTGGATTTTTATGAAATCACTTAGATTTTCTAGTGTCATAGTACCGAGATTTACAGCCATACCGAAAAAAAAAAAAAAAAGCGTACCCAAGCAAATACTTTCCTTTTCCCTTAGGGTTAGCAGATCTTATCAAGGTCGCCTTCACATGAGATTTGAACGATAGGGGCTCCATACGCCTTCCTAGCTAAAATCTTGCAATTTTGCACCCAGACGTATCGCCACTGGAATTGACGCTTCCTCGACACAGCCATTCCGAGCAACCTTTTCATAGAGGGGCACAAATGCTCGTTCACATAAACGGGCGATTCTTCATTCAGGCCAAGGTCCTGGCACGTTATCCGTTTTTGCTTTGCTTTGTTAAGGACGCTATCTCTTTTTTGCCGGCGTTGAAATTGAACTATCACGTTTGCTTTGCTCATCTCTTTAGTCGGAACACGATGACATACTTCAATATCGGAAATAGCAATCGGTTCTCCGATTATGTCTCCGAGCTTACTTACCAGTTCAGTGACGTCTTCTGTGTCAATTTTAGAGATCCCTTTAATCTCAATGTTATGACGCCGCGAGTATTGCTCGCACTGGACGAGCCTTAGTTCATTTTCTTTTAGCGACATTGCGATAGCATCACATTTTGCAACCATGCACGCTTACCTTCACAAATGATTTCTTTGAGGGCGCCACGCCCTCAAAGAAATCATTGTGAAGGTAAGCATGCATGCGTAAGAGTTGTGTTTTCTAAGATCTTAATTTCACAAAGTTTTGAGGCGCGCGCGCAAATAATAATGTTTTTATACAAGCATGTTTCACCGGCGATTTCAGGTAGCGCGTCCCGACCTGGGCGCATCCTAATCTCAGTAGTAATTCGCGGCGCATCCAGGGGAGTGCAGCTCTACCTTCCACCCTGGTAAAGCGAATATGCTTGCGCATAGATCACGGTCTCGCCCAACACCACTCCGGCTCGCCTCCCGAACCGCCGTGACACGTATGGTTTCAGACAGGGATGGGCAAAATACATGCAAATATGTATCGAAATACAAATACAAAATACTTCGTCAAAAATGTATTTAATTACAAATCTAATTACGTTTCCGAAAAAAAACATTTAAGCACAAGATACAAATAAAACGCAATGTATTTGGTCTTCTCCAAATACTTTTCCAAATACATTCCTCAAAATTTGCGTCAGCGACTTCAGGGCACCTGCAACGGGTTTCTGGGTATCTCATTTTACTTTTGCATTGCACACTCGGGAGTAAGTGTGTGAGGCGGGGGGGGGGGGGGGGGGGGGGCGGGGGCTTCAGAATTGTCGCTCCATGCGTCCAGACCACAGCAATGGCAAAACGTCAAACACTCTGCTTTGCTCCCGGATGCACCACAGGGTACGTTTCCACCAAAAAGAAAGGAAGAAAGCCTCCCTCTTCGCCGTTCCCGGCGACGATGAACGCCGTCGGGCTTGTCAGCATTCAATCCCGCAAGCTGACAAGCCTCTCGAGAAAAACTCCGTAGTCTGTGAAGGTCATTTTGACGAGAGATTAGTAGTTCGCAACAGGGCCGTACCCAGAAAAAAATTTCGGGGGGGGGGGGGGGGGGGGGGGGGGGGGGGGTTTCGGGGACAACGGTGGCCATTTTGAAAGTGTCTATTGCCTTATTTTCGCCTATGAATCATGTGCATCGGTGGCATATAATGAAGAGCTACAGCAAACCGGAGAACCGGTCCCGGTTTGGTACCCGGTAGCCGACCGGCGCCACTGCGCGTGCGCAGAGGTGGAGATAAAAATCGGCTGGCTACCAGTGCACCGACCAGGGCCGTATCCAGAAAAAACTTTCGGGGGGGGGGGGAGTCAGGACCCCCTAACCCCCCCCCTGGTTACGGCCCTGGTTCGCAACTACACGCACGTCATTAACGGCGAGATGGTGGAAATTGGCCGTGGTCGCCCTTGCCTGACAGCCGATGCAATCCCAACTTTGTTTCCGAACATCCCCGCGTACCTGTCGAAGAAACTGCCGTCAAAGAGGAAGCCGGTGACGTCCAACGGCGGCGTGCCACGAAAGCAAAAGAGGGACGACGTCATTTGTGAAGGCGAGCGCATCGCCAACATCACACCAGTGACGCAGCCCAGCACCAAAGAAAAGTTAGAGAGCATTAAAGAAGAGGATCTTCCAAACAAATACCGGGCAAAGCACGCGATCTTGAAAGCACCGAACGTCGTAGCGTTTTCAGTGTGTGCACCAAATGTTGAAACTCTCTAGTTTCAAAAGCTGCTTTTGTGCTCTACTAGCGAGACAAGTATCCACTGCACCGCATACAAACACGGATCAGTGGTGACAACCGTGGATGTCGACAGCGCTGATGCTGTGAAGGACCTGCTTCCGGAGATGGGTACCCTTGTTCCTTGTGAAGGGTTTGAGATGGTGGCGGGCATTGACATGATGCAAACAAAAACAAAGCACAAGATATATGCTGGCAAGTTTCACAGCGTGAAATGAGCTGGAGTTTCGCAAAATGAAAAGCGATGCCTGCAATGCAAATATCTACGCAGGTTGCTCTTGAACCAGGCTTCTTACAAGCGCACAAGAGCAAAACAGACCCGTGTTGAGGCATCACGAAAGGTGATTAGAAAAAATGCGCAACTTCGACGACAGAAGCGCAACATCACAAACCTGAAGAAAGACACTGAAAAGATGAAGACGGAGAACGAGTCCACCAGTACCGCTAGTTTGGAGCGGAAGATAGAAGGCCTGTTCAAAAAGCAGCAGTTGCAAATATGGGCATGCTTTGAAGCTTCGACGAGGAAGGGGACCAACGGTATGAAGTTTGATCAAGAATGGATACTTGAGTGCATTGTCATGCACGTGAAGAGCCCTCGACTGTACAAGCATATTCGAACACACAAGCTCATGGTAGTCCCAAGCCCTTCGTGCCTACGGACATATGTCAAAACTTACAAAAGCAGCTTTGGCTTCAATGAGAAGGTGTTTGCAGCAATAGCCGAGAAGTCAAAGGACATCGATCCATACCGGCGACACGGAGGGATTCTTGTTGATGAAATGAAGCTTTCAGAAAGCCTGATGTTCAACCAAAAAAGGACTCATCGATGGATTTGTTGACCTCGGCAGCTACAGCTCTGCGGGTCATGAAGGTGTCACTTGCGACCACGGGCTTGAGGTTCTGTTTTAGCCGTTCACAGGCAAATGGCAGCAGATCCTCGGCATCTTACGCGCACGAGGTAATGTGAAGGCAGATGTACTGTCCAGAATCGTTGTGGATGCTGTGATTTCTGCGGAGAAGTCTGGACTTTTTGTTGATTTCATCACATGCGATGGCGCCTCCTGGAACAGGAGTATGTGGAAAATGTTTGGTATCACCGGTAAGCTCACGAAGACAGTCTGTAAAGTTCAACATCCAGTGGATTCGAGTCGTTATCTACACTTTATTTCAGACTTCCCGCACCATGTAAAATGTGCGCGGAACTCTATATCTTCAACAGGGCTTCAGACTCCAGATGGACGAGTGAGCAGCGAATTCGTAAAAGAAGCATGGAAGTGCGACAGTGCAAGTACTGTGCCTCTCAAAGCAATGCCGCACGTAACAATGGCTGTTTTTCAGCCGAATGGATTCGAGAAGATGCGAGTGAATCTCGCATTTAGATTCTTCAGTGACGAGGTACTGAGGGGCCTTTATGTATACAGACGTCAAGTGGAGAGCTGTTATATACCTGGGAGCCCAGTGGCCACTTCATTGTTTGTCGCTATGCTGAGGGACCTCATCGCTTCCGTGACTTCAAGGCACCGCCGAACTGGTTTGAGACCAGAGACGGAACAAGTCAAGCACATCAAGAGGTTTCAACAATACCTTGACATCTGGGAAGCCACTGTTGGAAAGCTGGGGTTTTGGAGCCAAGCTACAGCTGAAGGCTTTCGGGTGACTCTTGCAAGCACACTCTCGCTCCTGACATACGTGACAAAGACCTTGGGATTCAAGTATTTGAGGGCCACACGTCTCAATCAGGACTCTACCGAGAACCTGTTTGGCATCTTGAGACAGATGTCAGGCTGCAACGACCACCCCACGCCAACGCAGTTCTTGATTTCAGTGAACTGCCTGAGCTTTTACAGCTTAGCCCGGTCACCTACAAGCGGCAACATTTCACAAGGACTCTTAAACAGCCTTCTTGATCCTCGCAGAAACTCTGACCCGGCGGAACTGCAAAACAAGCTGGACGATCTCTTGGATGTGGGCTACTTGAACGAGGCTCATGAGATGATAAAAGCATGTAGTGCATTGCCAGAGCACGGTGACGTAGTTGCATCAAAAACCGACTCTCGGATAACCTACTATGTTAGTGGCTATGTTGTCCGCCAAATGCTGAAGAAAACCAAGTGCGAAGAGTGTTCGAGGTTGCTTCTTCAGCCCAAGGATTCGCCCTCGCTCCCAGGGGAGTCATGCCTGACAAACTACATGGACAGGGGAGGCCTTCTTTACCTGTCCCAGGCACTCAAGGACCTAGTTGAAACGATGGAAGATGGATTCACATACTGTTTCACCTTCAACAAGTTAGGGCGAACAGCGTAAGGGACCTTCCATCTCCTGCCTCTCCAAAAACAGACTGAACTTGGTTGGCTGCGCAGAGCACACTGTTGAAGTGACAAATCAAGTTTATTTGTTTCTTTGTGCTGACTAGAATGCATTTCCTTGTTGCAGCTCAGAATGCGTCCAGACAAGGCAAGAGGGACAAGATGAAGTACCTCAAGCTGAGGCATACGTGATTTCCGTTTCTGGTTACCGTCCAAACTACTTTCTGTACATTTTTTTTAATATCGGTTGTTTTGTAAATAAGTGAGAATACAGGTTTGAATATTCAAATGAAGGTCTTCTTTCTATTTGTTAAAAGGTGTCAGATATGGGCCCTTGTGGCCCCTATCTACCAGGTGTGAAACTTCATTGATTAATCGATTGTTCTTCCCCCCCTTCCCCCCTTTCAAGTGCGAATGTTGACGATCTCAACGAACCATGCCCATTTCTTGTCAAGCACCAGACAACCCAACGCTACTAGCCGACCTATACACGTTCACTAGAGACCAGAAATAAATAAAACAAAATGCATAAATTGTGCTCGTTGCATCCTGCGCGGTCTTCCTTCATTTGATGATCATGAACCAACCAGCTGAACTAAATAGTGTAAAACATTTCGCGGCCCCATGTTTTCGAGAATCGTGAAGAGAGACATATTCGTGACCAATTAATTTTGCGAATTCTGGAGGACGCAATTCAGGGCTTCTAGAGGCCGGTATTTTCGCGTGCCCCTAAATTTTGCAAATTTGATTAATTTGTGAAATTCGCGAAAAGTAGGGCCTTGGAAAAAAAAAAGGTTTTACAGTAGTTTCTCTCGTTGATAACACTTCAGTGTATCGAGAGCCTTGGGCACCCACGCGCAACTAAATCATTATAAAATGATTAGCAGATTTATTAGGGGGTTGCTTTAGCCACACGTTCGAAGTCAGTGGAGCTTGGTGGAAGTTAGCCTAATTAAAGGCATTCATTTCAAGCGCTGCACGAACGCTCGGAGCAAGTACCAAAGCGCACGCATCGGAGCGGATGCGCGAGCGGACGGGCACCTCAGTGGCGACAGCAGCGCCACCGCTGCATCCTGACCGGCTGCTCTCTCCGTCGCACCGCAGTTCTGCCACCTCCCCCTTCTAGCCACCGTAACGGCACCACACCAGATGGTTGTGTACTTCCGCCTGTTGTTGCTCGATAGCTAAATTTAGTGGGAAGACCCAAGTCGGCGCATAGTTGACCCTTTTCAAAAGTGCTCACCATCTAGTGGCAGCGTCAGTTATTTGAGCTCAATATTGTTTTGGCACATGCTCGGAACATCTCTTGAAATTGGGGGGCTGCACCGTCATTGTGCATGAATTTGGCCTGGATTGCACCGAGAACGGGTACTGTGTCTGTGTTCGGCAAGGACCCTGATCTAATCACGCTCGTCGTCCCCAATGGATGGATGGATGTGAATGGCTATACCCTTTGTAACGGGTGGTAGCTAGCGCCACCTAGCCTACGTCTAAAGTGGCAACTGCCAACGTTACTTGATGGGGTTTTGAAAAGAGTCTTGCACGCCAACATGCAGCCACACCGAGGCAGATCAAGGCCAAAGTGCAGAGGATCCCAAACGATAATGCATTACATCCACTTTGGCAGCAGTTGCTTGCCCGCGTCGTTGCCTCGTTCGTCTGCTTTGACCGGCTCTACCATACAGCCAGTTCCCAGACTTTCCTTTTTGCCTCACGGAAGGCGCTGCACGTTTTGCAAAAGGTCTAATCGGCTGCTCAAACGATCACCACGAACATTACGAAACTCGACTCTTCAAAACTGAATCTGTCCCTATCAGGTACTAATTTTGAGGAATCAATGTTCTTGCACAGTGCCACGCTTGGTTCACATAATGTTTGGAAGCAGCCTGAAAACGACGCATGACCCATAATTTCTTTGTAACTTCTATTCGAGAGAAGTGCTTACGAGTGCGGAGGCAGTACAATACACATCAGTGGTAAACATATGTTTATCTCAGTTTTTTCTTTTTTTTTTTTGCAGTTAGTGCTGTTGGTGGAAAGTCCGCTTTCTCTAGGTGCCCTCGCACTTTTTCTTTTTGCGAGGCGGATCAGACGGGACGGTGTCTTGAGACTCTGGCAACTTGCACGACTCCAGGAGCCAGCGGTCTCTTGCGGAGACCTCGTCGGTCGGCTGCGAGAAGATGATGGCTCGGCTCACCTTGCTCCTGGTTTCTGCGCCAACAAAAACAGACTTCCTCTAAGGCGTCGAGGGCACATCGTTTCCAGAAATTGCCGGTTCAGAAGATTCTTGTACGAAAATGTGCGAGCGCATGCTCGAGTGAGCGCGGTCACCTCCTTGAAAAGGAAAGCTATACCCTGCTTCAACTATTTTGTGCCACGCTGTCGAGGATTTCGCACTGCCACGAGAGCAGATGGCTTCATCTTGCATCTCATCCGCGTGTGCTCTTGTGTGAGGGAAACATTGGGGCACTACAGAAGCTACACCAATTTCGACAACGTAGCACAAGATACAGTGTAGACCGCATATAACGTATGTCGCGGGAGTCGCGGAAATCCGCACTATTCGCGACTCCAGCAAAACGGACGCCGCCTAGCGGGAAAACCGGGAACCAGTCGGTCCAGGTCGCTCCGCGCCCCGCCGCGTCTCTGATGGCTTTCGCGGACACGTGCTGTCGGCGCGGGGGCGAGCAATGTAATTTGGCGAAGGTCCGAAAATTTCTTAAGTTTGCCTGAGTGTTCATTAGTGTGATGAAGCCTCAGTAGATTGTTTCTTTCCATTACGTGTCTGAAAGCCCGTTTACTCCACAACACACGGTCGCGTGCTTTCAATTTTTTGGATGAGGAGGAATCACGGATAAACGTTTTGATTTCTCGTCTGTCTCTAATCACATTCAAAGTGACGACTGCTTGGTAACTGATGAGTGGTTTCTTTATAAGGATGTAGAACAGTGGACTGAGGTCGACAGACGAAGTGTTTCACTGGAGGGAACACCAATGTTGCAGTCAACTGAGTCAAGTGAATGGGAAGGTTCGATAGCTGCTTTCCTTGAGTTTGGTTGTGCTCGATTAGCTTCAAGTTAATTTAGCCACTAACGCCGGCCAGTGCGTTGGCTATTCATCTTGGCGGGTTTTCGCCGAAAAAGACCACATTGAAGGAGTTGGGCTAATTTCGCAATTACTTGATTCAGAATACCTGCTAGCTGCATATGATTAATGAGGGAAATTATCTGCTTTCAAAAGGTGGGGGACGCGTCTCGCAAAGTTAGAAGCTGTCACGTCATTAGGATCTATCGCGCCTCCAGTATTTATATTATAACCCCTGTCGAAGCCAGCAGCAATATACGTCTACATTGCTCAGGCCACAAAAAATACTCATTTTATCCGTTCAGGATTCGAAGTCAAGTTCAATGGAGAGAGGTTCTGCGTGAATCTCCAATGAAGACTCTCCTCAGCTTGTCCGCATTCGTCTCCGTTCTACCGGCTAGAACCATTTGGCTAAGTTTAAGTAGTATCCCTCTGTCTGTCAAATATACTTTTATTCAGCAGTTCACCTAATAGTTAGTTAATTAAGTTTATATTTCAACCCGAAGAATATACTAATATCGCTTTAGTGGGACCATAGTACGTAATATAATACATAATCCGCATATTCGTCAAAATGACTTCTCGGTTGCTACTAAAACCTGAATTGAAATACGAGTATCAGCTGCTTAGTGAAGCGCCAGCGAGTTGACATGCTCCTTGGCTCAAGAAGCGCTTGCTTAATTTTCGTAATTTTCCTGCAGCCTGTGTTCTTGACCGAGCACACGACTGGAGCTGCTTTTTGAAACGCGGACAGGCACAAAAGCTCAATTTCGCGGACAGATAAGTCGCATGGTCGAGGCATGCGAGTTAGCTAAAAATTACTCTCGGTGGAACAATTTTGTAGCCCTCGCCGCTTTCCTTAGACGAAGAAAATTAATTAGAGTCTAATACCGTTCCTCGGGAGCCCAAAGTTTCGATTTTGAACGAAGTCTCCAAAAATAAAGTTTGACATGAAAAGAACAAAAAAACACCGGCAAAACAAAACTATGCTCGGCAAGTTTATGCGCACCGGCTACACTTAACTGTCTCAGTTCAAATACCCATAAAATTGGGCATTCAACAAAAGAAAATTTGTTAAATTGAATGCGCCACCCATTCAGGCGGCGCGGCCGAGCCGACGCGACCTGGACTCAGCCGCCATGTTTGTTTGGTGGTGGCGCCCCCTATAGGTCGCTGGAGTCGCGAATAAGCGGTACCGCGCTATAACCAAAACATCAATTTTTCAGGCCAAAATACATGCCATGAGACAACTTACCTTAGTAAAAGAATTTATTTTATGTTAGATGAAATATAAAGCTTAGTTTGAGGAAAGTCTCTATTTCACCAGACTAGTACACTACTCTCTCAAGTGTGTCACACACTTTGAAAGAAATGAGCGACTTTTGCCTGGCACAGCCTTTTAACGGCGTTGCGGGTTGTGGACGGAGGTTGCGAGCGTTCAGGATTGCTAACCCTAATCACTTTTCTTCGGTGATGAAAACGCGTGAAAATTCCCATCCTTTATACGGTATGCGCCAGTAATACCTTCAACTTGAGCACAGGCATGAAATGCTCCAAATAAGAAATCCGGGCGATGTTCGAAAACACAAATGCTTAGAAAGCACCACTGTAGTCAAAGTAAACAAACACGACGACACGGGCGTTTCACCTGTCTTGAGAGTGCCGCCACGACATCGCCGCACGAGTAGGTGGATCTTCCCTTCTAGTACGTGCTGGGTTATCATAGCGACACACAACGAAAATTCACAGTCAAGGATAGCGCTTTTACGCGGAACAATGAGCTTCCACCACGCCGTCTATGTCCATAGAGATCATACATACTAACTCTAGAGGAAAAGGTCCGCCATTTTCCCATGCATTCTGACTGCCGCAAGCGGCGGAGCATGCAGGCAGACCCTCGGGGTCCCACACATGGTTACCAACTGCCTTCGATTTCACGAATATAATTATATCATCAGAGCAGTTTCACGAACTTCAACAATCCACGAACTTAACGGTGGAAAGATATTCCCGTTCCTTTCGAAGCTTTCTTTTTGCATAACGCGCAGATGTACGGCCTCGCGTCAACGCTAAACTAAACCAGATACTCGGCTTCGCCGGTGGGGCGCGGGTGGGCGCGGGTGGGCGCGGTTGAGGAATACGAAACCGCGCAACCACCAGATTTCCGAGATTTCGACAGAAGGGAAGTTAATGCAGCGTGATGACTATATTGCTTTTTATAAGCGTTAGAATAGCTCAGAATTTAGCTTACAACGTTAAATTATCATTGTTTATATTGCTGAGAGTTTTCAGTCTTCGCGTTTACCATTGCGACTGTCGTCCTTCAGCCGACAACGTTGCTTTCTTTCTCTCGTGTTCTGTCGCTCTCTTTCGCGATCTTTCACTCGAGACCCCGGGTGCCGGCGCACGGGATTTGCCACTCCTCCTCACCCACCTTTACCCCCCTGTCTACGTCGACGATCACAACAGACGCCATGTTTGCGGATAGAAGAAGCTGGCCTGCGACCGGCAAGCAACGCGCGCGAACATGTCTCCTCGACCTGCGATTGGTTTGTCGTTGCAGTTGTTTCCAACCTTTCCAACACAGCGGAGGGACGCACACACGTGAACGACACATGTGTGCGTCCCTCCGTCGCTATGGCAACTGAAGCCTCTCTCTTCACTTCTCCCCGCTTCTTCGAGCAACCTCCTTGCCCCGCAAGTGCCAATTGCGCCTAGCGCTAGCGCAGTTATCTAGTGTCGCACAGGGAAGCGTGCTCTCTGCGTCGGTCAGTCAGCACGGTCGCCGGGCTGTTCCGAAAACCGCACTATAACCGGTATTTCCCTTCGCGCGCCTGCATTTTAAGCGGTATGTAATTACATGAAGTTCTATAGGAGGCGAACCGGTGGTTTAAAAAAGCCGCATTATACCCGATCCTGCACTATAAGCGGTTACGTTGTAAGTGGTCTACACTTAGTTGACGCCGAGTATAGATCCTGCAGGCTCCAATGAGCTGCAGCAACATAGATTGTGCTCCCCCACTGTCTTTATTATACCTATTGTGGCTCATCTTCTGCCTCCAAGTTTGTTCAATGAAGCTTCTTCACTCTCCTTCCCGATGATGCATGTTTCACCCAAGAAATCTTCGAGACCAGTTCTTCCAACATCAATAAATAATACCTCGGTGTTGTTCTCCAAACGGCAAGTCTGTGAATGATGTGACTCCACGACGCTGGTCCAGCGGCGTCACTAGGGTCAGTGGCACCCAGGCTAATGGCCCACCGTGACACCCTTCCCCCGCTCTCGTGGCCCGCTTTGACACCCCCCTGAGCACTGCACCCGAGGCAATCCACCCCCCTCCCCCCCTCCCCCCCTTGTGATGCCACTGCGCCGGTCGCCAGAGCAGTTGGTGAGTATTGGGTCCTCTTCACCTTTCTCTTTGCGCTGAACTTTTTGTTTGAGCTTCAGCGCGAAGGTCACCCACAACGGGTACAGAAGCGACGTTTGGGGAGCTCTATCCAGGCCTCCACAACTCAATTGAGCCAAGAAAATCTTGGCTCCATCAGCACTGTTCTTAGTGTTGACTAGCGATGCCGCGAACTTTTTTCGAATCTAAGTTTCGATGATCGAATCAAGCGGTTCGAAAGGTTCGAAAGATTTCGATTTTTCGAATTTCCTACATCGTAAAATTCGACGGAGGTCGAATTTTCGAACTTGTTAAGCTAAGAACTTCGACGCTTTTCGAACCGTCGAACTTATTACGCTAAAAAATTCGATATTTTTCGAACTTTCGAACTTATTGCCCTGCAAGGTTCGATGCTTGTCGAACTTTCGAACTTGACTGACCAAAAAATTCGATGAATTTCGAACTTTCGAACTTATTTATCAAGAGAATTCGAAAAGTTTCGAACTTTCGAATTCTGAAATGTCAGAAGTTCGACGAACTTCGAACTTTTAGGGTAAAAGTTTGACGTTCGTCGAACTTCGAAAGACCGGCGGACGGTCTCATTTGATTTCAAGTAGTGGGGTACATTGGTATGTTTTTTTTCTCGAACTTTTACACGCGGTGCTGCGTTTCTTACGAAAGACAATGTCGTTTATTTCAATGTTCTGGCATGCTTAGGTTTAAAGAAATAAATCCCCGAAGGGGCGAGGAAGGACAACGGGTTTTTGACAATTATCGTTTGTGCCAGATTTGAAGCGCGCTCTAGCCGGAGCTATTTATGGTATACTTTTTTAAGAATGATCTATGTATAGCCTAGGTAAGTGCCGTCTTAAGATGTGATTATTGTTATTCAACGTGAGTTTCGGAGAAATGTCCAAACATGTATCTGCATGCAATTATGACCTAAACTTGATATTTATTTTCGTCTAAGTTGTTTGAGGTATCGTATTTAAATTAACACCACAGACAGGTCATATCTAATAGTGTTTAAGTTCAGCACGTCATTAAAAGAAAACTTTTTTTTTTTACGCTTCACGTTCCTGGGACGTGTTTCTTTTAGCCTGTACACAATTTGGTAAAAGAAACTTGTTTCAAAGTTCTGAACCTCTGAATACGCAAGAATAGAACACTTCCGACGAATTCTTGATAGTTTTTTGTTTTTCTCCTGCTTTTTATTTCCGCGTTTATTCTTTTTTTATTTTTATTTTTTTTTTTTTTTTTACTATTGGCACAGGTATTTAGGTTGAAAAGACAGCTTTGAACTTCCGAACCACTAAGCATGTGACGAGTAGTACCTTCTGACAACGAGTTTCTAACAATGACCATCTACGCAACCTTTTATGCAGTGAAGAGCGACTGTAGCTACACATATGCATAAATTATTTCAGATTAAAATAAGCTCGACCACGCCCTCTTTCCCCGTATTGTTTTCTTTAACAGTCCGAAATACCTGAAAGGGGAAGAAGGAGGATGAAGCCCCCCCCCCCCTCCCCCTCCCCCCGCTACCCTCTTTCCCCCCGTTTTTCCTCTTCCGACGCCACTTGTGTGGTAGAACGCTCCTTGACCTCGAGTTGTGTCAGCTTTTGTGCTTTTTGGGAGGCGATTCCTCCGTCCCAGAAAATAAACCTCCAGGACAATTATAAACTTTACCGGATCGAATTACTACCAGCGTACAAGGGGTGGCGAGCTAGTTTGCCAGGTCGCTTCAAGGTTCTTCTGAGCCTCAACCTCCTGCTCGCCCCTGGCCGTTTCGAACTGGATGAGTCTCGTAAAACAGTGTGTTCGTGTAATCACTACTGCGCGATGCAGATTAAAGACCCCCCCCCGGGGCTGGCGGTCACAATTCTGCACTGACAAATATTCTAGCACGCCCGGGGCACTCGTCGTCTCATTTAATTTCCTGACCAACTTCGCAGAATCTAGATATCACACCCTAACTTTTCGAAACTTGATTTTGTGAAAACCAGTGAGTCGTGAAAACGTTATTTGAAACTGAAACTGTGGAAAAACTTGAAAATCGGACTTCAAACTTTGAAAACTTGGATTAAAAAAAAAAAATCAAAATCTTCGAAGTTTTTTTTTTTTTTTTTTAGTTTAGCGTTAAAAGAGAATCGAAACCTTCGAACTTTTCGAACTTTATGCAGAAAGAAATTCAAAATCTTCGAATTGTTCGAACTTCATGTCTATAAAAAATCGAAGCGTTCGAAGTTTTCGAATTTTTTTCCAAAGAATTTCGAAATCTTCGAATTTATCGAACCTGAAGTAAAAAAATATTCGAAATATTCGAATTCGAAATTTTAGAAACCGTGAAAGCTTCGAAATTTTTGAATTCGAAACTCCGCTGTGGTCAAAAGTTGCGAATTTTTCGAATTCGAACCTCGGTCGGTACGAAAATATCGAAATATTTCGAAATCGAACCTCAGTTCGCTTCGCAAATATCGAAACCTTTCGAAATCGAACCTAGGGTGGTTCGCGACATCCCTAGTGTTGACTGAGTGCTGTGCCCTTATGTACCATCAGCAACAATATGAAAGAAAGCAGTTCATCTTTCTTCTTTCCAGCTTCACAGCTCCCACAAACTTTGTTAAACCTCAAACCTGTCAAACAGCACGTAGTTGGAGATCTAAACTTTCCGTTACGTTAAAATATTTGTGGGTACATAAAAAAACAAGGAAGTTTGTTCCCTTTCGTATTATTGCCTACAGTACCGGCCTTAAGAACCCGGCTACACCCCCTGTTCAGCCTAATAATTCGGAAAACGGTAGATTGCAGGAAACGTTACTTCATTAAGAGTAAGCCATGTGCCACTAAGGGCCAGTACAAAGAAAACCTTTCCCCTTGCCTCACAACCAGTGCAGGCAAAAGAAAGAAAAATAAACGCAACTGTACACTCAACACCCGTATTTATGTAGAAAAAACAAATGTGGGCTGTGTTTCTGTAACGAGCCAACCTGATATTGTGCGTGCTGCAATGCTTTCCCCCCCCCCCCCCCCTTTCCTGAACAAAGAGACGTCAGCAGCAACAGCGTGAAGAAAGGAAGAGGGGACGAAGTGACCCACCTGCATGCATGATGACACTCTTGCAGTTTCCATAGACGGCGTCGCGAGCTGTGCACTCGGACAGCCCGAACAAGAATCCACTGAAGCATCGTCAAAGAGAAACCCCAGCATGACAAGAGCAGCTCCAAGACACCGGCCTGTTCAAGTCGCCTCAAGGTCAAAGCCAGACTCTACTCCAAACCAATGCCATGCATTCTTTGAAATTTCGATGCACAAAATGCATCAACTTTGGCCACCTCTGTACGGAATCTCAGCTCAGTGCGTTAAGAAACCGATTTATACGGTCACATTAAAGACAATCCATTTGACTCTCATGGTAATTGTTACAAGCTATACAGTTTAAAAAGTGAGAGAAGTACAAAGGATACACGTTGGCAGCATCGTTGGGTCCTCTCAGTTCCTGGGCCTGCGAAAGCATAGCGTCACCATTAACTCAAACTGCTGGGCATACCGTAAGATACCGAGCAAGCGCCCACTCAAAATTTGAAGATTTACAGTTTTACATACATAGGGTGACCCAAGTCACCAGGCTCAATCCAACTTCGAAACGTCCTGAATCCTTCGCACGTTATACCCTAGCAACCTTTGTCTTCAATTTTTATATAGAAAAATAAAAGAGACAGAGGGATAAAATTTATGCGGTATTTTTCCAAGCTCGTAATAGGGGAGAAATCGAGTTTTTCTAATATCTTTTATGAAATTTGGGTTTTTCAGGTTATATAGGGTGTCCCAAGTCACCAGGCTCGATCTAAAATGGACCGTAAAAATTGACACCTGCATGTAGCAATCTAAACTTTTCGTAAAAGGTGTATTTCACAGGTCGTTTTTTTTCTTGCAAAATTACAAAGCGTAGCTCTCTTTTTGTAAAAAATAAGGCCAAGAAACTTGCCAGGGTCAACAGTGGATGGTGACGCAGACGACCAAGTCGAGTAGCGGGATGTGTTTAGTGTTCGTATTGATAAATGGCGCTACCTTCTTATCGCGACGGCTCGCAACTACCGTGGTTTATTAAAATGAACATCATCTGCATAACGACGGCGCTTTTGCTGCCAACGGATTTCGTCTGTGTGCCGTCTGCTTTCTTTAGCTGGTCGGCTGCACCTTGGAACGCTGCTCCCAATGCCAGCCATCTATCAATACAAACGCTAAACACACCCCGCTACTGGATTGGGTTGTCTGCGTCGCCGCCCACCGTAGACCGTGGCAAGTTTCTTGGCCCTATTTTTTACAGAACGAAAGCTACACTTCGTAATTTTACAAGAAAAAACCGACCTGTGAAATACACCTTTGACGAAAAG
Source organism: Ixodes scapularis (assembly GCF_016920785.2). NCBI lineage: Eukaryota > Metazoa > Arthropoda > Arachnida > Ixodida > Ixodidae > Ixodes > Ixodes scapularis. Next base: position 70,539,796 of record NW_024609837.1, read on the forward strand.
TTTAGATTCCTACATGCAGGCATCAATTTTTTTTGGTCCATCATAGACTGAGCCTGGTGACTTGGGTCACCCTATATATGAACTGTGCATATTTTTTCAGATGTTTCAAATTTCGGGGGTGGGCGCTTAGTGTGGAATGGGCGGAGGCACAGTATTCTACGGTAGTTTGGTAAAGGCACCAAGAACACAAACAGTGCTTGAACAAGGAAAGGCATGTCCCGTTCCCTTCTGCTCGTCCTCGTCTGTAGCCCTATTTTTGTTTTCAACCGAGAACATGCATACCTGAGACTTCTTGCAAAACATATGTCGTGCCTCCAAAACCCTCAAACAATGCAAGGTGAAATCGCAAGGCTAGCTCGAGGACACGTCTGCCTCTTTGGAAGGCGGGAGAAGTTGAAACGCAGCACATACCAGCCACGAGCCGCTCGTGATGACAATGCCCTAGGGAGAGAGAGAAAAAAAAAGTGTTTTGTATGCAACCGTGACGTGACGCATTTCAAGCTTGTCAAGTTGTGGAGTTCATGCAGTAATAGATGTAGAGGCAGAGATCCCGTTTTCCGATGCATTTTGGCTGTCTCAGAATGGCAGAGCATTGAGGCAAACATTGCTGGTGGCGGTGGGGTCAAATTGCTGGCGATGCACCGGTAAGCAAAAAGAAAAAGCAAAGTACCACTTGCAAGGTCAGCACCTAGTTTCCTTTTATCTCCATTTCGCAAAAAAAAAAAGAAGGAAATTGTGCATTGTGTTACTAAAACTGAAGCTGGCATGCACTCAATTGACTTTAATGCGCCAACAAAAAAATAAACACTGCTAAAATTTTTTTTCCTCCAGTCATCCTTTTCACGTTTTCTCTCCCCTTACAACCGGCATTGGTGCTTGCTAGTACTTGTGCTTTGGTCCTCCTTTTACCCCTCTCTCAAATAAACTACATGACTGTTGAGCAATCATTTGCAGGAGGTAGTGACAAGCATTGACATACGTCAAAATTACGGCCAGCTTTTTCAGAGATACCGCTGATGTCTGCATACCTGTATGCCCAGTGTACATAGATTCAGCGAAGTTCCCATTCCACAACATTATGGCAACAACCCAGGAAAAGGCACCCCAAGACCCACTAACCACATTTAGATTAGCACGGGCTTGCGAAGCTGGAAAGTCGCAAAAGCGAGAAATTCTTGATCTGTTAGCCGAGTGGCCGCACCTAATCAATGGCTAGGCAGAGGCTGTTAGTTGCTCAGCAGATTCTTTAGAATGTAAGCTATCTTTTCCTAGCATTTGTCACTTTTGACTCAATGTAGCAACCTTGCACCATCACTTGTACACACAAGTGATGCGTCTTGCATCACTTGAGTGTATGTTGCATTAAAGGGACACTGACGGGGTATTCATGCTCGCCAAGGTTTTTATTTGTACATGACATATGAGAGCCCGACTACCAAGAACACAATATGTGGCTCGAAATTCATTTTTTTTCTTTGCCCAAAAATTGACGATCGAGAACTGGCAGGTTTGGGTTACGCTCACCCTCTTCTCCGTGGTCACATGCTGTTTTCTATGGTTTAGGCACAACCACCAAAGCTAATCAAAGTCATGGGTCATAGAAGGCACACACTCAATACTAAAAATAGACAAAAACATATGATACCCATTGTTTGTGGCTTCTAAACAGCTGCAAATACTTGGATTGAAAAAAAAAAAAAGAAAGGAGCACAGCCACGACTTCTGGTAACATTCTCCTCCCCCATATTTCTTCTTCCAACCCCAGTCCAGTTTCGGTTTCGAGCAGTTATCTTTCTTTACTATATTAAAAAGATATGTGACGCTGTAGCAAAATATTGATTGAGCAGATTTCTGACATCATAATAAATCGCCTGGCAAAAAATAAACAAATTTTTTTGGGGGTGTTGGTGTCCCTTTAAAGAGATACTGAACCAAAATTTGGATTTCGCGAAATAAGGCCGCAGAAGCGTTGAACGTGACGCTACGAGCTCCAAAACATCACTCATACATCGATATCTCATACGGATGGCCGTACTTTTTGAAGAGAAGGGCGCGATCAAGCGAGGGCTACGACGTCATTGTCCCCCTGGAAAATTTGAGAATGAGGGGAAGCAGCCTCGCTTCTCTCCTCCTCGCCTCGGTTCACCATTTCGACGGGACGTAGCGAGGAGGAGAGGCAATAAGAATAGTGACGTAACTTTTCTTGTTGGCCGTGCTCAATCGAGCACTTCTTTTCCAAAAATACGGCGATCCGTTAAAGATATTGCTGTATGAGTGATGTTTATGGGTTTTGCAGCTTCCTGCCTATCTGTCAAGCCTCGTTTTGTGAGCTCGAAATTTCGGTTCAGTATCCCTTTAAGTGTAGCTTTTTGTAAGCTGAAACATAGTCTTGTGCTTCCATGTTAGGCATGCAGCAAATGGGAGTGGGTACAACCAGCCCTCTACTAGGACGAAGTGCACTAAACAATAAATAAACGAAATGGACTTTGGTACAGTTTAAAAGACAGTCCTCACAAAGATGCTAGCCACCATTCTTCCCCCCCCCCCTTATACACATCTTTTCAGAGGACAGAAATTGCATCTTTTGACCACACCAGGTCACATTAAATTGTGCTGAAATTTTCCTGAAATCTCGGACACTGCAAAGCGCTCAAAGGACACTGACACCCCCCAAAAATTTTTTTCATTTTTTGCCAGGTGATTGATTACGGTGTCGGAAAACTACCCAATTAATATTTTGCTAGAGTCAGTCACATATATTTTGAATAAAGCCGAAAAAAGCAACTGTTCGAAACCGAAACCTTCGCACAGAGCTCAGAGAAGTGGAGAGGACAGAGTGAGTGGTGGAAGTCACGTAACTACACCCAATTATGCATTTTTCTTTTTTCTTTTTCCGTGCAGCAGACGAAATGCATTGCGGGAGCCATTTGCCATGCAATTCCTTTGCAGTTATGTTTGTTCCGCTCACTGTTCTGTACTTCAAGATGAGTTGTTTTGTACATTGAAGAGTCGGAGATGAGTAGCGAGTTCCCGTGGTGAATTCCTGTGATCGGCTCCGAAAAGAATACCCCCAAGATGTTGCGTGAAGAGCTGCCTCACATGTCCTGCATCTGAAAATGGCATTGTGCAGCAGAGTCTGCACAAGTTTCCGAAAGATTAACGGGATCGGGACCAATGGCTGGCTGCAATTCCTATAGAACAGTTACGGGCACCTCAGAAAGCAGACGCTACCTGATTCATATGCTTCTTGCATTTTGTGGAAAGTGACTGCATTGAGTTTGCAGGTGTCAAAAAGAGAATGCCATACCATTTAGTCCAGCGACGTATCATCCACCACATTTGTTTTTTTCAGTGGTAATTGTAAAAAAGATATGTAAATAAAGCAAAATGTATGACACAAAAAAAAAAAAAAAAGATGCTTACATTAGGGATTGAATCTGTGCCCACTGCGTGTGAAGCGGACGTCTTTCCACTGAGCTACTGGGAAAACTATTCGTGGTAATGCAGCCGGCCTACTGTAGGTCGGAAAGTTTGCTGCCGATTTCCCTCCAACAAAGGTACTCCCAGCTCAAAGTCAGGCAGCACCATACATTGGCCACATTCCCACCTAGTAAAGAAATCGTACGCGTGCATATTCAACTCGAAGTACACACTTCATGATTGACGTTTGCACGAGTGATGTCTTTAGCCACGAGAAGGGGCGACGGCTTCGCGCAAATCGGCTTGGTGGTTGAGTGTGTCGTATGGGATGAATACCAATCATTTTGATTGGTCCAAAATTTCTCTTTCAAAAGAAGACAAATTCGCCGGTACCGCGAACGACAGTTCTGAAGTAGAGGTCCCACGTCCGTCGTCTGCTGCCATTGCCGTCCAGCCCGCGAGACCTACAATCAAAAAGGTTATAATGGGCAGGAGGTAGCATCCCTATGTCCAATGCACGGAGTGGGGTGTAACGGAAGTAGGCGCAGCCTAAAGTCACTGGATCCTGGGAAAGTAGCGCCATTGCCTTCCCTACCTGCTAGCCGGACACAAACGGATACTAACATACAGACGACCCAAACCTAGCAAGGCGATTGGCTAACCGGTCTACATCGCCATGGAAATCGCCATCTTGGTCCATTTAAATCTTCGAAGTTTCTAGAGGGTCGTTCTAAACCAGTCGCGCCGAGATTACCATGAAGCATCATCGTACTGGAGGCATTCCTCGCCAATATAAGAGTCTTTGGCACTATGTATGCAATCAACTTATTATTCATGCCCATCTCCATGGATCTCTTACAATTATATTGTTCTTCTTGCGTATTTTAAAGCAGTAAACTTACTTTTCAATGCCGCCAAGCACCGACACAGCATCTGGTGGTGGTATGAATCTGTACGCTTGTTTTGCCGGTGTGTGGTAAGCAAAATCTCGGTATACAAAAACCCACTCCATAAAGCTACCCGTCACCAGCGAATCTAGATCGGCTCACCAAGAACGGAGGGGTCAAGGAGAAATTGCTCATATCACGGACCAAGATGGCGACCACACGGGGAGCTTGGCGTTACTTTCCCATGATCCAGTGACTTTAGCGCAGCCATGATCTCTTCTCAGCCAATAAGGAGCTCGTCAATGGGTGCCGCCATTGATTTTAGGGGCAAACAACCCTCGTTGCCATGGCATTTCCGTGGCAACGCTGTTGTTTGCCCCATAATTTCATGGTGGCATCCACTGAATCGGTGTCAAACAGGCAAGATTTGGAGCCCAACACTTGCCTGACCAGCAGGAAGTCGGCGTGTAGCGGACGCTCTCGACCCGCGCCTGGAGCGTCGTCTAGAACGGCACGGCTTTGGAAAGCGATCGCATCTCAGTTTTCGTACGCATGAATGCTGAGAATGGCAGCGCAGGTTGAGAAAGCCGTACAAACCCTGTTTCCAGAAGGTGTTGGTTTCACTCCACCGTGATGAGAATGCAGGCTCGCATCGAAACATCTTTTGGTGCACCGACTGAATCAAAAGCCAGCTGCAACAACAAGCAGACGAAGCAGACCGCAGGCACGGAGCAGACGTAGCCTACACCTAACGATCATGCAGAGAGCAGACGATGGGAGCTTGGTTGAATTTAGTTTGGAAGAGAGTGTGTCAGTGCGCGAGGCAGTTTGGGATTGGGTTTTTTTTCCCGCATCGCTGGGTATGACGTCATGTCGGGTCCTGCCCTATTTAAATGTCCTTGCTTACGATACGTGTTACGACGCCATGTTGAGAATTATGCCGTGAACACAAAGAATGCTTCCGGTTCTCTGAGCAACTTTTTTTTCAATCAACGAATTAGCAGCTTTTTGGAAGCCACAAAAAATGGTTTTCGTATTTTTTCTATTTTTAATATTGAGTGTGCTTTCAATCACCCACGACTTTGATTAAATTTGGTGGTTGTGTCAAAACCCTAGAAAATGGCACGTGACCATGGAGAAGAGAGTGAGTGCGAATCAAACCGGAGAGATCTCGATCTGCGATTTTTGGGTGGAAAGAAACCAAATTTCGAGCCGCAAATTCCGTTCTAGGTAGTTGGGCTCTCATCAGTCACATACAACTAAAATCCTCGGCGAGCATAAATACCCTGTCAGTATCCCTATAAATATGACCAAATGTGATAAAAAAAAAATGTATTTGAGGATAGGCTTTCATTATATAAAGTTGTTTCGGTTTCGTCGGCGGAGATGTCTGCGCTTGTTGCTGCAATCGGATGATCCCAGACCGAGACCTGCTCTCGGTGCCGCCTCGAGTCTTATGCTCTACCCTATGCCGGTGGAGTGACTTGGAGGGGTGCCGCTAAAGCTGCTGTACTCGTGTTGGTGTAGAAATTTTAACCTACCTTCACACTTCAAATGAAGTCGACGAATGCAGAATGTGTTGCATTCGTGTCGGCCCCTCAACAGATTACAACAAAAGCTAAACAGGCAAAACAGATTCAAACGGGTCCACCCAAACATGCGGTGCATTCCGTGTCAGTTGGGTTATTGCGAAGGATCGGGGTTTCGAGTTCTTTCGCCACTTACCTTTCCTTGGCCGGCGTGAAGCAGGTTTTGGCAGTTGGCGAGGGTGTTCCTCAGTGGTGCCTTGTCTCGGAGGCAGGGTGCGTACTGTACCTCGAACATCACGCCTCGCCCGATCGCCTGCCAGCAGAAAGCATGTGGATGCTGCTGCCAGAACTTGGAGGTGAGGAAACCAATGGCTCTAGCTACACCCAGCTTCACCTTATGGTGTACTGCAATGGATGCTACAAGCAACCAGAGCCAATCCAAAGCACAGAGAATGTCATGTTACCTTCCAGTTAGAGCCGATTCATGGCATGGAGCCTGTCACATGACTGGAGCCAATCTATGTCACGGAGCACGTCAAACGACTGAAGCTCATCCACGGCACGGAACATGCCACGTGGCATTCTGGCTGGAGCCAATCTATAGCACGAGGCATGTCACATTGCCTTGTGGCTGCAGTTAATCCATGGCATGGAGCATGTCACGTGCCTGCAGTCAATTAACAACATAGAGCATGTTACATGACCTTCCGGTTGGAGCCAAATCATGGCATGGAGCATGCCACGTGACCGGAGCTAATCCGTAGCATAGCGCATCACGTGACATTCTGGCTAAATGGGGTGACCGGAAGGGTGTGAAGTCGCACGGCCCACTGAATCGGCTAAAGTGTCTCGTAGCGTTTGTCGTAGTACATCGTAAGGTGAAACAACCGCAGACCCAACACTCGCCCGAAAGAGCGGGGAAGAGCACTCACTGCACCGTATTGGGCCCGCTTCACGAGGAAGGGCAACTTGGTATCCAATGGCAGACTGAGGATGTCCAGGTCACCCTGGTTGCACAGTTGCTGCGGCAAGCAAGAACAACCCTTCAGACCCATGTTCCCAGCCCCGAAACCATCGCGTCTCTAAAGGAACGAAATACCTCGCAGAGCATTGCACGAGATCAGTTGCAGTCCTGTACAGGTTCTATGTGAACACTAATCAATCATGCAAAAATATACGAAAACAAAACTATAAATATTGTCATTATTTTGAGATAGCCCACCTAAAACCGATATAGCAAATCTGGTAAAAACAAGGGGTAGGCTACCTTTCAGTGTACCATAAAAAAGAAAATTGAAAAAATTATATCTTTAAATTTCGTGACCGTTGAAACTTGTGATCGCAGGAAGGGGCAATGAACCAAAGACGACTGTCCTTCCCAGTCAGAAATGTTCGCTATCTCCCACCGTGGATAACTAACGCCATTTCTAACCAAGGTCACCATTGGCCAGGGCCCAGCACTTACAAGAAGTGGGCTATCATTCGGTGTTTCTTAAAAAATAGCAATCATATTCCAAAAATAGGGAGCGGGAATCTTTCGGGGTTAATGAACAGTATGCAACAAAACTTTTCAGAGGCTTTTATTTTTCGATAGTGTAATAATAATATTGAATTCCCACGACAGTAAAACTATTAAAAAAATGTGAGGCAAAATTTTTTTTTTTTTTTGCATTGTTGCACAAAAGCTATTCAGTCCGAAAGATTTTGTCAAGACTACTGTACACGCTAGGGAGCATTCAGCTGGTAGCTGTGCATCCAAGCATGGACCGGATATTTTGAAATCATGCTTTAGCTTGGGAACCACTTTACTTGGCATCATGGGCAACTGAAAGAATTCAAGTATACTCGAACTTCCTAGGATGATATGGGAAACCCGGTTGCCAGACTGAGAACCACAAACAAAATCAACATTTACCATCATTTACTGTACATGGGTGCAGATCCTGCATGCACCTGAAGCACCTTACCTGGAACATCCTTTCTTGCATGGGCGTCACAGCAATGATGTCATACTTCTTTGCAATGGGCGACTGGAACTGAAACGAATGGAAATCGAGGCCACACGACCGTAAGCAAGGAGATGCACCTGTTGGGTGAAACAGAAAACAGGCAAGACCAACGAGCCGAACGATTTAGAACCAGGCTGAGCAGCAGAGATGTTCGGCAGGTAAAGGAGTATCCCTGAATAGCAGCGCTACACATTTGTTTAGAATTTGGTAATATTTTGAAAAAATAAAGTAAGGCAGGATAATAACAAAACAGGGCATGTACAAGCATGACCCTTAGATACACTACCTACTGGTCTGAAAACATTGCCGGTTTCAGCCGTAACAAATGTTTGCAACCGCAAGCAGTGCTAATCCATGTAAAAAATAAAGAAAAAAGTGAATTAAAAAAAAAAAAAACATTATTTAGAACACAGTAATTTTTAAAATTTTGATTATTTCTTTGAAGCAGGCATAGCACTCTTCATGTGAAGTTTCAATTATTCCTAAATAATATGATTCCTGGGTCTCGAGTATGGATGGCATTTCCCAATATCTATCTTTTCAACGGGTCCGTGAGCTTTTATGAAAGAGTCTAGACATATAGCACTTTCTTCGTGGTGGCCCCTCCGAACCCATATCCACTCATTCCGACGATCTGACTTGTCGACTCCCAATGTCGGCAGCGTGTTTCTACTTTTCCATAGCGAAAAATTTCCCGTATCGTGATGAAAAGACTGCCGGCCAGGTGATCTAAGGACCGTGCTATCGACTCCGTTGTGTGTGTTCACCCGGTTTTTATGTGTTCTGAGCCCGCAGTGGTAAGAGAGAAGGGATTCTGCTTCTACAGGGTGATACAAGGAGACGCCAGGCTCTTTAAATCGACCGGAAAATTCGGTTTCTTAACCTATCGCGCTACAACTTTGTGCAGCGTTGCCCACAGCTGGTGCGTTTTTTTTTTTTTTTGTAAAATTTGCAAAGAGCGAACTTATCTGAGGAAAAAGTAAAGAAAGAAAAAGGCTTAGCTCCTATGGAAACGCAGCGAAGCCACCGGTCTGCAAACAACACGGCGCCGTTTCGCACGGGAGACAAGAGATGGCGCAAGCGGTTGCGACGCCAACTGCAGCCAACGAACGAGCAAACGACGCCGAGTGCCGGCGTATTTAGCAGACAAGGAACTGCAGTTCCTTGTTGTTACCACTCCTGTTTTTTGTTTCTGCGACTGTCGCCGCCTGTAGAACGCACGCCGCTTTTGAGTCGAAAAGATTGTCTGCTAAAGACGCTGGCCGTATGCTCGTTCGTTGGCGGCATTCGTTGTGCCATCTCTTGTCTCCCGTGCGAAACGGAACTGTGTTGTTTGGAGACCGGTGGCATCGCTGCGTTTCCATAGGAGCTAAGCCTTTTTCTTTCTTTACTTTTTCCTCAGGTAAGTTCGCTCTTTGCAAATTTTACAAAAATATGCACCATCTGTGGGCAACGCTGCACAAAGTCATAGCGCGATAGGTTAAGAAACCGAATTTTCCGGTCGATTTAAAGAGCGTCTCCATGTATCACCCTGTAGAATGAGTACGAGCTGGCCCGGGCGTATGTTGGTACAACCCCACATAGACTGATCTCGCTGAGCGTTTCACGCACGAGTGATGCCACCATAACTTTATTTCATTGAGGCAGGCGACAGTGCACGACACAGCTCGTGCCGTTCTTGCACACTGCTCGTACGGACGTGCAGTGAGGTTCTCGCACAATCAGGGACTGAAGTTAAAGTTTCCTCGGAGCATCACAGCAGCAGTGGTGGCATAATGAAACTGGCTAGCAAGACCGGTCCATTCACCATGCCGCGCAGTGCAAACTGGACTTGCAAGATTTTCCGGAAGGGTCGACCGATATTCAACAAATTAATGGGGTATGAAACGAATCTTGGACTGGGATAAACGACTTTAGATTAGGACTTCACTAATTCCACCTCAAAAAGCGGGCCAAAAGAAAGAGGTTAGAAAGTCGAAAGCCTACTTTTTGGTATGAAAATGAGAAAATATGACAGATTATTTCGCACCTATTTTCCTTCAAAGGCTTTCCACCTTTTTAAGCCCCGTTCCCATACTTGCAATCAAGTAAGACCGACAGAGACCAGACCGATTTCTAAGCCTCTTGCGACGGCTTGGGACCGGATGCGTTGCTGCGGAGCCGGTCCTAAGCCGTAGCAAGGGGCTTAAAAACCGGTCTTGTCTCACCCTGTCCTACTCGGGTGCAAGTGTTTGAATGAGCCTTTACTGCGATACATATGCAGTGCCCAAAGCATGTCAGCAGATCCCAGCTCACACACTGAACACAAGCACTGCAGCACTCGGACGCATGCGCTCGTCAACAATGATTTCGTTGACGAATATTTGGATTCGGGTTCGTGGCCAATGAGTGCCGTGACGGCACTGATCATCACTTGCGCGTGACAAGTTCCATGGTGCACTTAAAAAGCACGGTGGAAGCTTGAAGTCGTCACATCGGTGCCCAAGCACCTCTCGAGCCCGTCATTTCTCTTTTCGCTTTTGAGTTGAGGAGTTAAACTAAGGAGCAAGAAGTTGAAAAATTTTTGCATGGTTCCTTTTAGTGAACCGCCCTGGCCTCTATACGTCCGCCTGAAAGGAAACTTACGAGCCTGTGAGACTGGCCACTGTCAGACAGGACGGCAGTCAGCCGCGTGAGGATCCTCAGCTTTCTTCCCCGAGAGGCAGACAGGTCCTCCGGGCCGAGGCTGTAGCAGGGAGGCTCCGGAATCTGTCAGATACAAGCACGACACTGCAACGCCCACTCAACCACTTTCCCACAAGAGGGCAGCGTGACACGACCGTAATGGAACATTCGTGTCCAATATTGTTACGGGTGAAAAAGGCTCGACCGGCGTAAAGCTGAAAATAAAGATTAAATCGGTGAACTTGTGCCAGAAACAAAAGAATGAGCATCAAGAAAGCAGCAGCGAGCGTCGGGGTGTCGGCGTAACAGCTGGCTAGCGTGAGACTGCAAGAAAGTGAGTCGGCAAGGCCACATTGGGCTCCTCGCCTACTTCACTCAGGAGACCTGCTTCTCTATTACACTCGGGGTAAGAGTAAACACAAATTTCCTATAAGTGCGAACAAACGTTCCCTTTCGGCCATTCACGCGGGGATATCGTTCCGTTGCAAAAGCAACCTAGTTTTACCCTTTTTGGCTGCCAGCAGCATAGAATGGCAGCCAACCATGGTGTGCCTCTCTGGGACAGAGTCACCAATTAGGCATAAGCTACAGAGTATTGGCACTCCAATCCTCGATTATCTCGTGAGTGCCGCCATTTTGGTGCTTATAGTAGTCGTTCAATTTACTTGCACCTTCTGCACCGGTGCAGAAAAGTGTAGGGCGATGTACTTCCAGCCGTGTCTGAATAAACCTTCCTGCACCGGTGCAGGAGGTGCAGGTAAATCAAATGAAGCTAGTGTGTAGAGTGAAAGCAAATGACGATGGTTAACTTCCTGAGCTTTAAATACAGTGTTGGGAGGCCCGGGCGAGATCTTCACTTTCTGTCGCGGACTGATTTAATATTTCTGAGGGGCAGAAAAGTTTTTCCAGTGATTTCAGATAAGGCTTGAAATAATTGGCAACAAGTGTTTAAAACACCAAGGCTAGGTGGCGGAAGCTACCGCCCGCATGAAGGGTACAGCTGGCTGAAGTGCCGTTACTCTAAAGCGTAGTTTACTTAGCGGCTCGACGCGCCCCCAGAAGACGTGTTGAAACCGTGATGCCACGCTCGTGTCCAGCATCGTTTCCTGGCAAGAACGACCCACTTTTGCCCCTTTCGGACACCAGGCGCGCTGACTGGCAAGCGACCATGGCGCGCCTCCTGTTCACTGCACTGGGCTTATGAGCTGCCAAAGAACAACGGCATCTATCGACAGCTCTCTTCAAACTTGTAGCTAGAGAATAAGAGTATAGACAATTGCAAGCACGGCGACTGGCCGCCGCCATGTCTTTGCTCGTGCGGACAAACCCTTGCAGTTGCAAGTGTAATCAGCAGTAACATCATCACCTTGTTTTTAGTGCCCAGCTCTTGCGATCCCACAACGACGTTGAGAGCCACCACATCGTATCCAACTGTGAAAAATAAGCATAAAAATCCACAGGACTCGAGACTCCTACAGCCAGTCGCGGTAAAGGTTAACACAAAAGTTGTCGAAATACGCTGAGGACATCTTACGTTTAAACGCTGCCCTGATCTTGCCGATGACCGTTGCTTTATCTAGCTTTTCAGACTCCCTCTGTACAAGTATATTTAGGTCCATCGCCGTGTTAAATTCTCCGATGACACCGATGCTATGACAACTAATAACACCGACCAGTCCCGACCACGGCGGTACCGACCACTGAGTACCGACCATGGCAAAGCGGGAAAAACAAAACCAGCGTCAGCGTGGTCTACACTCAGTGTTGCCACGGCGCGAGCGCTCGATGCCAAGTTTGAAGGATAGCCGCAAAAGCGTAAAAGCTCCAGTATCTGTTGTACTTTGAAATAAGCTGAATATCTTAAATTATTTTAAAAAATTTTAGAGTATAAATTAACCGTTTTAAATATTATAAAGTATTAAGGTATACTACAATAAATAGCGAGTTTGTTTTATGTTCACGCCAACGAGTAAACACCAAAAGCCAACCAAAGCCGCAGCAGACAGCCGCGACGAGGCTGGGTTCGTTCGTGCGGAGCGTCCCGTATCTCCGTCCGTCCACAATGTCTATTTACAATCAAATCCTTGAAAATAAACTCAAGGAGCTCGCCAAGGGAGGATCAGCTGTTGCCAAACAAGAGTTGTTGATCCAGCAGAAGAAGCGTGAGATTGAAGCCAAGCTTCAAAATGCACAAGCCGCGCAAGCCAAGGCAGCCGGCGTAGGCCTAAAACCAGCTGCGCGAAAGCCCCCGCCGCTTCCGACGCCGACAATGTAAGCGAATTTAAAAGACTCACCTGGTTGTTGACGCTGACTTGAAATGGAGACAGCCTTGTTATTGGATCCCCGGTTGCTCTTCGATCGAATGGAATCGAAAGCCGCATTGAACGTTATCGCGTTCCATTTCAGAAAAACGGAGCCCGTCGATCGAGCGGAATCGTCTCGGGTGAATTCTTTCAAGAACGATGGCAGCTTTCTGGAGCAGTTCAGGAAAATGCAAAGCATGAAAGGTAACGCGGCACTCAGTAATAAAAAAAATTAATAAAAAGATGGGAGGTGCATCGGCTCGCTGCGCTCGTCACCTTGGCGACTGCGTTGAACGTTTTTAACGATGGCAGCGTCTGGTGCCTCAAAGATTGTCGTTTAAATGGCCCATTTTGCACGTTGTGCTTATCGTGGGATTGCGCACGCATTCCGAGTCTTTTCTTTTTACTTCTAAAACGTGCGTGGTTTGACGTTTGCTGGGGAACTATTTTCGCTAGCAGACGACACGGATGCAGGGAGCGATGTCGCGAACGTACTTTTTCGTTTCTTGTGCGTGCATTACGTTTTGCGAACCTAAGGTCTCTCGATTCTGGGAAAGCCGTGCCATTGTCTTCCCTTCCAGCAAAAAAGAATGCAAACAGATGGAAGCATAGAGATAGCAAAAAGGTTCGAGTGGCGATTGTTCGGTTCGATCCCCAACCCATATCTGTTGCCATAGCAGTCGCCATTTCGGTACCCTCGTGAAATTGCCGTTTCACTCAATCAGCTCCTCAACTTGGTTTATCTCTGTCATACTCCTAAAATGATATCAACCTTTTGGGGCTCTCTGTTGGCAGGAAAATTATATCTTGCTGTCATTCCTTTACGAAGCATCAGCACCGCACGTGATGGCAGTACGAAGTTGTTTGTTTTTTGTTAATGCAAGGTTGCGAGCGAGCTGGACAAGAATAACAATAATAATCTTTGGAGAAGGGGGACAAAGGACAAACAAATCTTCAAACACAGCTAGGTGACTGGTGCGCGACTGAAAAAATCCGCCTGGTCCTGGTATCGAACCAGGGACCTCTCCGTTTCTAGTGGAGCGCTCTACCAGGTCAGCTTACCAGGAGTTAGACGTCAGTAGAGCAAACAGGTTTTAGCAGCCGCCACCAGTCTGACACGAACAGGGGTGAATGGCGTGCATTTTAAGGTTTGTAGGTTTGTGTTTGTTCTTTGTCCCCCTTGTTCCCCTTCTCCAGGGATTAATATTGTTTGTTTTGTTTCTATAGTTTTTTTTTTTTTCTTTTTTTTGCAAAATTTTTTTTTGCGTGCAAACGAAAGTAAAAAGATAAGCTTATCTGACAAGCCGCCTCAGTGGCTCCGAGGCAAGAGCGCCGGCCTACGGATCCCCAGGTGGCGGGTTTGAATCCCAACCGAGGTGCTCGCAATATGACTGAGGCTTATCGCGGCGAAGGCGCCGTGTAACTGAGCTTTCGGTTGCACTTCAAAAGATCCCCAGGTGGTCGAAATTAATCCCCAGTCCTCCGCTGGGGCGTGCCAGATGCCCGTCGTAGGTTTGGCACGTAAAACCCCCAAATTAGCTTATCTGACAAGTCTTGCAATAGAGTCTATGAGTGCTTGATATTTAATTGATTATCATTCATCATCGTGATTTTAGATTGGTTCATTCGGACCAAAGAAGCCAAGGAAAACTGACTGATCCAGAAGCCCAAACTGGCAGTGATGTAGCCACTTCCCAGGATCGAGTAACTATATGGAACATTCAACAGCTGGCAAGGATAGTGCTGCGCGTCTTAGCGTTGTTACTCATCTTGACTTTGATTCTCTGCTCATCTTGGCTTGGATTCTCTTGCGGGTTAAAGTTTTGATACCTGGGGAAAGCAAGAACTTTCTCGGCTGGTGATTGAACGAGCCGTCGCAGCTTTCCGTTGGGCGTTTGTCGTCAGCCAATAAAAAATTTTCACCTGTTCTCGAGACCACAATTGGGCTGTACTTTGGGGAGAACTTTTCACCAACACATGGCTGGTGAAAGGGGGTGTCATGGCCTATGATGTGCTTGTCCCAGATGTTCCTTTGTCCACCGCCAGATTTCAACCTGTGTGTTGCAGAAGAACAGTTCGGGACTTGCTAAGGAATCACGAGTTGTCCATCTTCCAACGTGAAAAAGCAGACGGTCACAATTTCAGCTTGCTTCCGATATCGCTTTACCGCAGTGCTTGATTTGTAGCAGAAGGCCACGGAACCTCAGCTTCATCCGATATCACTTCGTCCCAGCACTCTGTTTGTAGTAGACAGCCAACTTTCACAGCGATCGTTGTCATTGCTTCTCCCACCCATGGGAATGACGTCCGTTGCCGATGTAGTAATTGTAGTGATGTGATTGCTGCGCCAATTGCGCCAAACTGCGCCAAGGGGCTAACCCTGCTACATCCTGCTACATTTTGCCAAAATATGGGTAATTTGCGCCAAGCCTGCGCCAAAAAACGTTTTTCGATCGCCTTTCAATACCGAAACTAAACTGAGTACCATAATTGAGCATGCGCGTGTGTATGGCGCATTCTAAAATGACTAAGTACCGCCACATGTTCACCAAAATTCCTGTTCTTGTTTAAATTGTACGTTACTACAAAATCCCTCTTTAACTTAAAGACTACTCTGTCAAAGTATAGATTACCTAGGTTTCTCTCGGTAGGCTTTCTTTCGAAAGGGAACCAGGTACGAGAAAAATGTGTGACGAAAGAAAGTTGGTGAGGAGAGGTGAGCTAAAGCAAAGAAGGCAATGTCTCCATGCTGAACCCTCACAGCGCGCTTGTTTGTCTCGAGTTCAGTCGTTGCACAAAGCGCTCCCAGAACTTTTTGATCCTTGATGCGCTGATGTTCTTTGTGTGTGTGTGTGTGTGTGTGTGTGTGTGTGTGTGTGTGTGTGTGTGTGTGTGTGTGCGCGTGCATTTGTGTGTGTGTGTGTGTGCGTGCATGTGTTTGTGTGTGTGTGTTTAGCTTGTATCTGGTTTGCCGGCCTTGCAATCATGCACTGCTGAACTGTTTTGTTGTATGCTCGACAGTTACATTTTGCAAACAATTTTGGCAATCGATTGGCGTCGAAGCGGAGTGGTATGGTTTTGGTTTCGATCGAACAGCCGTTCTCTCTGCTCGCGCGACGAAGCACACAGAATTGCAAGCCTGCCGAAGTTGGCCTCACGTGCATGCGAACATGATTACACAATAGAGGCACCAGCTGGGACGCTTGCAATCCATCGTTTTATGTTTGCTTACTTTTGACGAAAATATAGCACGTCGGGAACCAGTGAAACGGTGGCAATCGGTTTTTCGGAATTGCTTGTGGAATGTCTCGGCAGTAAAAGCACAAGCAGGGAGTTCCGTCACAACACATCACAACAGAACACAACACAACAGAAAGTGCCCGTTGTATGTACAGCACAAAAAACAAATATTTTTATTTTTCTAAAAATATCTGCTCCAAAAGCCACGTTCGCTGCTCTGAAACACTCTTTTGGCTGCTCCAAAAGCCACTTTTTCTGCTCCAAAACGCTGTTTTGGTTGCTCCAAAGGGCACATTTGCTGCTCCAAAACACTGCTTTGGCTGCTACGAAAGGTGCTCCAAAATGGCTTCGGTTCATCACATCACTGCAATTGTAGTTACTAATGTTGTAGTTGCTGATGTTGTTGATGTTGTAGTTGTCTTCATTGGGTGTACAGTGTCTGTCGTTAATGTTGCCAAATTCTTTAAGAATATCGCCCGCCGCCCACGGGAATCGAACCCTGGTCCGCTGCACGCGAAGCAGAGTCATTAAAACAGAGCTACGCCACAGCAATAACAAACCGCTTTATACTAAAATTTTTTGTAGTACACGATGCCCACTGCATGCACTTTCTGAAGAAATGTAAACAAATAGCGGGTGAAATGCCATCGTAACACTGTCACTGCCAAGGGTTTGTGCCGGGAGGCACGCTTTCACACTCTCCAGAACAAAAGCGTTAGAAACAAAATGGTCAGACGTCTGTTTTGTTACAAACGCTTTTGTTCACGCAACCTATGGCGCGCGAACGCGACGCCGATTCCCAACGACTTTGCCGTGACATGTCGCGGCCATCGCTGTGACCGGACTGTGTAGATTAACACAGGACTGCTCAATTTTTTTTTTGGATACGTTAGCAGATGACATGAAGGTGTTCTCTTGTCTCATTTTCGTCTGCGAATGACGTTCCGTAATAGACGCATGCCGACCTTAGCTCGTGTTAGCAGACGAAACATCTGCAAACGGTATCTCAACTTTCTTTGTGAGAACTAAATTAGATCTCGTTCGTGCAGTGACCAGAATCAAGTCGCTGGGCCATTTACCGGAAACTAAGGTTTTCATGTGCAGTCTGAGCAATGTAGAGGTTCAGCGTAAACTTACCGTGATTCGGTGGCGCAGCGTCTTCGACCGTGGCCTCAACACCTCCGGGGCCATCGGTGCCACCTGCTCCGACTGGTAACACCAGTGGTTCTCAGCCAGGAGGGCTAGTCATCAAACTCCAAGCTCCAGCTCCCGTTAAGTAAGTCCACTTCCATTCTTAACACTGAACATGTTAACACTGAATGAGGAGTGTGTGGTGGAACACCACGGTAACCGTTGCAAAATGTGTAACGCATACATACAGGGTGTGGCCATAAGAACTAATGCATTTGGCACGCCTTGCAAAATTTGAATTCCAAATGTACATGCCTGAAATTGGGCACACGAATATAACATAGTAAGGGTGCAGGTAAGCAGGTGAATGTTAACCATGTTGAATAACCTGAGACTGGGGCAGAAGTGAATAAATAAGTTGAAAGAACAGAAAAGGACAGGACGACGTCTCAAACTCGGCTACCAGGTTTATTTAGTCCGCCTCCTTATATAGCCCACAATCAGCCACCACCAACACAAAGGGACAACCTCTAAACAGTCCAAACGCCAAAGCCTCCAAAACACAAAGTAGCACAATGGACGGCCTTCATGCCGATTCACAAAGATAACTCTACAATCTCCCCCAAAATTTAACAAAAAGATCAGTAACTCGGGAAAAGATCCCGAGTTATTAATTGAGAACGCAAGTGCCTTTTTCCTCATTTTAAAACGGGAAGAAATGTTGCCAGCGGGGAGGGAGCGTGCCAAATTCAGTAATATAGGAAAAGTTTCCCGTATGTACATCTGTGGGTACAAAGAAATGCACAGGCATATGCAACTGCATAAAGAGCTTGAAGTTGTGCTCCGTGTTATTCGTGCTAGATTATTTTATTTTTTTATAAAATAATGTCTGTAACGACCCACAAGTAAACATTGGTTCGGTTTTCTTCCACTTAATTCTGGTTTCGCCACTGAGCGCGTTTCCACAAAACGGGACTGGGGCCCTTTGAAAGCAGGGGGACGGGACAGCGAAAATGAACCTCTAGGACGGGACTGTCTTAGCCAAAACGGGACCTTCGGTTGCCCTGCCTAAAAGGGCCATATTGCACATATAGCTGACATCACATGACTTAAGTGTCACATGACCTCATGACGTCACGGGACGTCACACATGCACACAAAAAGACATTAGTGCTTCTCAGAGTGTATCAGATATGATTAAAACATGCTCAAACGTTTTTTTTTTGAGGGGGGGGGAGGATGGAGGAGGGAGAGGGAGGGGAAGGGGTAGTTAATAGAGACTTATACCCCTGTCAGACAATGCTCCGAAGGTTCATTTCACTAAATGGTTTTTGCGCCAAAGTCTACTCCACCTAAGAGTAGTAAGAAGCTGTGCTCACACCCCTGATGCTGACGTCACTGGGGCTAGCTACCAGTGATTGAAACTGAACCTAAGAGTAATATTCCAAAAGGTTGAAAACGCCACAAGTTAGTATCATTTATTCTACTAAGAATTTCGAAATGCGTACATTACGAATACGAACATTCATCAGAAGATTTCACGTCTGTCGTAGCTAGACTTGCGGGGTCCATCTGGCAGGGGGTTATCAGTGGTGCTAGGCTGGCCAGAGAAGGAATGCCTTGTTTCCCTTGTTTTCCTGAGGCCACACACTCCTCATCAATGCACAAATTGCTGACCAAGCTTTTACTGCGCCCCCTGGTGTAATTTGAACCAGCACCTCTTCTGCTTACATTCTTGATTTAAATCGAGGGCACTATAGTCAGTGATATCTTAAGAGTTCTGGGAAGATCCTCCCACCTCTTTCCGCTTTAACAGACCAAATGCTGAAAACAAGGCGACCTCCTCTCCAGTGTTTGCTCTGCTAAAGTGGAAAGGGGTGGGCGGAGCTTCTCCCGAATTCTTCACCTGTCACCAACTTTAGACAAGCTGCAACTAAAAGTAACCTCATTTCAGCCATTTTGTTGCATGGAGTTAGTGTTGCCAGTTGGTTATCACAGGCTTTCGCCGGTTTGCCTATGCAAAAAATGTGAAATGTGCCTACCATGTGCGCACTTGCTAAAAGTTTTTTTTTTTTTGGCAATGCGAGAATGACATTGGCAAAGTGTCCTTACACCACATCTGAAACTCGGAAGGTCCGACTTCAAAACCGTGAACGTTGCCGGTTGCAGCCAACCGACTGGGCATCAAGCCCGTGTCTTTGTTTTGATGCAGTGCCGGGGTGTCCCGGCACTGCATCAAATCTGTATCCATACTGTCGTGGAACTCTGTTGATGGGTCCCACCTCCGGCGCTACCAGGCCTGCAGTAAAATCCTGTACGAATGCCCTCTCCTGGGAGATTGCCCATCTTGTTTTTCCAGCCAATAGACCCTTTCCGAAATTCAGTGCCATCTGGTGGCTGAAAGGGCGGTTTCACTTTTGCCATACGAATGGCGGCAATGAACCCGTAGCCTGCAGTATTCTATCGGGCACCGTCACTGTTGCATGTCACCGGCAGACGAGAATAAACTTTTCGCTATACAGGTTTTTCTGGATCATCTCTTCCAGTGTCGATTCCCACAACGATGCAACCAGTCAGAACGAAGCGCCAACTCAGACAGACGCCTTGATAAAGTTCTATGGGTTTCGAAGTCGATTTTGTGCTACTAACAGGTTCACTTGGCTCGAATTAGAGAAATGAGCACTTACGCAGCGCTTGCATTCAATACCGGTTTCGCAACGTGCTAACGTCTAGAATGTATAGGCCTCGAATTCTCAGCTTAGGAGTATCTTCAACATGTTCCTTCATCAGTAAATCGAAAGCTGCCATTGGTATGGCACATATGCCATTTTTCAGATGATGATGATGATAGTGATCAAAGTGGCCAGACTGAATTTCGGAAAGGGTCTATTGTCCATAAGCTGAAAATGCAGAAACGTCCTCCCCCCACCCCGATTCCCCAGAAATGAACTGTGCGATTTGCATTATCGGTACGTCCGGCAAGCGAGCTTGGAGCAGGTTCCCGTGTGCGTATCGTACCATAGAACCCGAGTTTGCCACGTCTGCGAACTGCGCACACGGTATCGGTTACCATTACGTGCCAGTTCGTAGCAGGTTCTTTCTTGTTTGCTTATTGCACCGTGAAACGCGAATTTGCTGCGTTCGCAATCTACAGTATCGGCTCCCGTGACATGAGAGTTTGTTGCCAAATATCGCATGTTTATAACATCGGGGAATGGAAATCTTCCGTTTCCGCAATCTGCGGTGTCGGTTGCCTCTTCGTGGGGTCGGTAATGAGTGCCCTGGTGTTTATCAGTCATTTTTTAAAATCTTTTGCTGTCTCATTCCCAGAGATTGCCCACCTGATATTTTTAACAATTTATCTCTACAAAATAGGTAGGTGTTCATAGGGGAAATTACGGTAGTTTGATATTCAGAGAACTAGGAATGCTGTGGCTGATGAAGGGCAAGCTATCACTTCTGTGCCTGGTGGAGATTACCCTTCTTGCACGTCCCTGAACCTAGTATGTGTGTGCCCTGCCCTTCTTTCCAGGACCCTGCAGCCGTCTGCTGTGGCACCTCTGTTGGATGGGGAAGAGGACGAGGAGGAGGATGTCAAAGGTAGGCAGGCAGTCACTCCGGCCGGCCGCTGGACGCAAGCATTCTTAGCCTCCTGCCGCCCTAGGCAAAAGTTTGCCCAGGGTGTTGATTTTGCCTAGGCAATTGCTGAGGGGGTGCAAAGTTCCAGGCAAGATTTGGGGCCTTGAGAAGTTGAGTGCATTGGTGAAATTATTACAAAACCAATTATGAGAGACAAAGTTATGAGCAAGCTTTTTGAGGCCTTGGGAAATCGAGCACATTGGTGAACTTATTACAAAATCAGTTAGAGGCCCTAGGCAAAATGTTTGTCTAGGACGTTGATTTTGCCCAGTGTGTCGCTTGGGGCAAAGTTATGGGCAGGCTTTTTGAAGCGTTGGGAAAGAGTGCATTGGTGAGGTTGTTACAAAATGAAAATGTAATAGGCAGGAAGTGTTTGCCTAGGGTGTTCCTGGGGGAAAAGATTTAGGCAAATTATCTTAGGCCTTGGGAAGTCGGGCACTTCCCAAGGCCTGAAAGAACAATGGAGGCCTTAGGCAGGAATTTTGCTGGGGCATTTCTGGGAGGGCAAAGTTGGGCATGAAATGATTATAAATGAGCTAAAGAGGCCCCAGGCAGGAATTGTG
Organism: Ixodes scapularis; assembly: GCF_016920785.2. Lineage (NCBI taxonomy): Eukaryota > Metazoa > Arthropoda > Arachnida > Ixodida > Ixodidae > Ixodes > Ixodes scapularis. The sequence goes on from NW_024609837.1 coordinate 70,561,181, forward strand.
CCTAGGCTGTTCATGTTGCCTGGGGCATTGCTTGGGGGCAGGCTTGTACGGAGGCTTTGTGGGGCCTTGAAGTTCTAAGCATTTGTGAAATTATTACAAATGAATGAAATAGACCCTTGCAAAGTTTTGCCAATGACATCAATTTTGCCTTGGACATTTCTGGTAAGCAAAGTCCTAGGAAAACTTTGTAACGCCTTGGACACATTTGTGAATTGATTAAAGAATGAGCAGAAGGAGGCCTTAAGCAGATATACTTTGGAGGCCGACCAATCGCTTGCAAAGTACAGTGGAACCTCGTTGATATGTTCCTAGTTTCTGCGTTTTCCCAGCTTTTACATAGAAACACATGTATTAATTTTCTGCTTAGTGTGTTTGCTCTCCTGGTTCTTAAGTCTAAGAAACCGCTGACATAGTGTTGACGGCACCGGCCGATTCAACGAATGGACGGAACATATCAACCAAACTACTTAACGACTGGCCAGTGGCACTGTCATCCAAGGGCTAATGTGACGTTTGTCACTGCGGTCGCGGCGCTATCGCATGAATGCGGAAGAGAATCGCGTGCTGCTGTTGTGTGCCGCGCAAGACAAAACACCGTGAGAGGCATAGCGCAAAGTGCCACTAGCTTTACTAACCTAAGGCATAGCACAAGAGGGTCGGAGTACAAGCAACGAAGTCCTGGGCTCGTGGAGGGGCGTTTGCCCACGTCCTTGTCCCCGTGCACTCGCGTGCAACGCGTCGATACGCCACGGGTGCAACAGACATCTTGCCCAACTTCGTTGGGAGTCTTAGATGGATGGATGTCAAAGACAGAGCGCGGCGCGCTAGACAAGTTTCGATAGCAGCTTCTTGGCACGGACCTGGAAGGGTATTGGAGCCTGTGGTGCGTCAGCCGGGAGCGGCTCCTGTCACATTCTTCACTAGTGCAACCAAGAATCATGCGACAAAACAAACCAACGAGCGAACAAAAGGAAACAGTGCACCCTCTTGTTTTGCTCGTTGAAAAAAAAAAAGTGCGTTGTGGCCAGACAAAACAGTTTTCGAGTCAAGCCCCGTCAAAAATTCGTACAAAGTGCGGACCAAAAAAGCGCCTCGGTGTTGTTGCGCGGTTCTTGGTCCCACCCGCGAGAGGAGCTGCAAGAACTTTGCCCGGCTGATGCGCTGCAGGTTCTGGTGTTCCTCCGGGTCTGCGTAAAGAAGCTTCAGTCAACCCTCGTCTAGCGTGTCGCGACCCCCTTCACATGTACTACAGCCTGTCATCCGGTGAGACATTTTTAGGGCTTTGGTGTGCCGAAGTGGTGCGCACGACTGCACGGGGATGAACCGACGAGGAACTTGACAAACACCTCTCCGCAAGACCAGGATTTCGTCGCTCACCCGCAAACTTTTTCTGGACATATGTGAGACGACGTCTACAAACTTTTACAGTACGTATATTTCAGTTTACACCTACGAATGTTTACATACTTGTTCCGAGCCAATTTGAGTCCACACCTACGAATGTTTGCATGAACTAAATTTTTTCGTGACAGTTGTGATCTGTCTCGTCTCTAACGCCCCCGAATGGCGTTCTCGCTTCTTACGTCTTCCCAGATCGTACATTTTATTTCCCTGAGCCCCCAAAAAACATATCAACGAAGTTCTACAGTATTTGCTCAGAAATGGGCACATTATTCTATAAAGAAAGCCCCATGGCGGGCATACTTTCCTGCAGCGCTAACGTAAAGCCTATCATTGCGATTTGCAAAAGAAGGTCAGCAAAGGATAACGCACTGTTTGGGGCCGACTATGCTGGTGCTCAGCAATGGGATCTGCGACGGAATTCTGAGCATGCGAACATCGCACATTACGTCCCATCGTAGGTCACGTGTTTTAGCGGTGATGTCCCAGCGATTGGCCCTTTAGATAAGTAGACGCGCGAGCTATGGTTGTGGAAAGGTTCCGCAATTTTCGGAGCACCAGGGTAGCCTCGTAGGCTAAGAAAGACAAACTCGTTTGTGTCAGTAGTCCTAGCCTTCATTAAAGGGAAGCTGAAGAGCTTTTCGAAAAAAATGAGTTAATGGTTGATTCTGACGTGTTTGTGCCTGCTGAGTTCAAATATCACATACATTTGACCCAAAATAATCCTTAAACGCGAAAAAGAGCGAAGAAATCGGAAGCGATCGCCGCAGCGGCACGCCATTGGCTAGCCACGCGTGACGCGCCGCTACGTCATAAAAGGACCATCTCGATTCTCGCTTGCTCCGTCGCTTGCGGAAGTAGCCGGGCGCCGGGTCTTCTGCTCTCGTAAATCGGGTTCAGCTTCTGATTTTTCGAAATCTTTCGGTGAATCCGAAAGAGGAATGTGTCCACACGACCCTCGACGTGACAAAGTACGCGTTCCAGCCGTTGGCAAGGTAGGAAAATGACCCCCCGCAGTAATAAACACGGACGAGGAACCGCTTGCGCGGACGTGAGATGCCTGGCTTTGTACCTTCAAGAACGTACTTACTGCTATTTATTGTAACCTAAAATGTTGACAATAAACGGAGTGCTATTGACAGGACACCTCAAGCCGGATTAGCGTGACCCTCCCCAAAACGGTCGTCAGAGGACAAGAATTCTGCACACATCGGCCTTCGTGCTTGCCAGCTGCGGGACGCGTGAGCGTGCAGGCTGCATTGTTCATCAAAGCTGAGGTTGTTTGAAGGGATAGTATAATCGGCTTCGGGTGACGGGAGAGCTTCCCCTGAGATGAGACGGCTGATAAGATAGGGTCGCCGTTCTGCCACCGCCATATCCTTCCATCCTTGTGATAGCGGTACCCTCTGCTGCGTTTAGTTTGTTTGCCACAAACTATGGCGCCATTATAGCTTTAGAAAAAGCGGAGATGTGTGCCCGGCACCCCTTAATTTGACGTCGAATTCGTGAAAGCTTCCTGGATCTCTACATTCGCATACTTCTACCAAGCTTTGTTTACTGCATCACACCGCCACCAGGCATTATCATCGTCCGATCGCATTTCTACGGCCACCTGTAATGGAGAGGTCCCGGGTTCGATACCCGGACCAGGCGGATTTTTTCGGTCGCTCACCAGTCACCTAGCTGTGTTTGGAGATTTGTATTTGTCCTTTGTCCCTCTTGTTCCCCTTCTCCAGGGATTATTTTCAACATTCTTGTCCAGCTCGCTTGCACATTTGCATTTAATTGCATTCTAATAAAGAATTGTTGCATTACACAAACTTTATACGAAAAACACTGCGTAACTTGTAAAAAAAGAACTCAATTCAGAACAGAAGGTCACATGCGTTGTATTTCCAGAAGGCTCTTCTGAAGAGAATATGAACTTTTGAAAGGAAAATTTAACCAAATTTATGTTTACGTTTAAAATATATGTGGCCTCAAATAATGTCAGCGACTGTAAAAAAAAGTTTACGTTAAAACAAGTTGCACCGTGAAAGTCGCATCATGAATTGCATGACTACTTATTAGAGCAAGCCCTCCTCTCCCAAGTGACTGGGTAGCCGAGTAGATTAAAAGCAGAAGAAAATAATCTTGGGCTACCCAAGATTGTTTTCTTTTTTTTCCCAGACTTCCCGGGCCGGAGTCGGTCCGGAAATTATGTTCGCTTAAACAATATAAGAAACCAACACTAACACACTAAGAAGGCGGTTAACACAAGAGAGCCAGTAGAAACCCGGTGTTCGGCTAAATGATCGCGGCTTTTCTAGCACACTGCACACTTCTAATAACGTAACAGCTTTTTTCTAGAACAGTCGACCTACAATTCCTACCCAGTTACGTTTCCTCTTTGCTTGTGACTTTTAATGCGCTGAATTGCCTTCTTACCTTCAAAGATGGTCGGCAGAGCGTCGGGTTCAAGCGAGCCTTCTTCAGATCCAAACCCATATGTACAGAGCGCGACACTGTTAGCGCGAACAAGCAATTGCCGGTTTTTCCAGTTTTTCTCTGTGAAAACAAGGAATGTCATTAAAGTTTTTTTTTGCTACGGAAAGAGCTCATTTAGTTCTATAACGTAAGTGATAACATTTCGTGCTCGCTAATACCATTTACAAGTAAAATGCGAAAATGCGCCGATGTCGTGTTCGCGCTAACAGTGTCGCGATGTGTACATACATAGTTTTCATATGCGCCGTCCGAAACCCGTTTCGAACAAAAGACGGTGTACTTGCTCAAACCCACCTACCCCTTTAAAATCTCGGTGACGAAGTGGAAAAGACGGTAAGCGGGAAGAAACCCTACGACGAGCGCTGTTCATGAAAGCTGGTGGCTACACACGAGTACGGCACCGTGCAACAGCAGGAGTCATTTGGTTTGGTGCCACGAAAATTCTGCGAACACGTGAACAAACAAGAGAACAATTAGCACGTCAGGCGATTAAGGCAATAGCATGACCGGCGATTAAGTCAATAGCAGCGGCAGAACAACGACGGCTCAAAAAGACACTAGAGCAGCCTACGAGGAAAGCGCGGCCAGGCGCGGCGGGGTCCCCCACCCGGTCCTTTTGTGACGGCGGCTGACGGGCTTCCTCCTCTCTCCCCTTTCCCTCTGCTTTGGAGAGGCGTGGCTTCGGTGCTACTTTGAAGGCGCTGTTCCGGTTAATCCGCGCAGAAAATGACCAACCGAATACGATATTCGTGATGGCTGAGGTCTCGTTGACTAGGCTCAGGTGTTTTTTCTCGTATTTAAAACCGCTTCAGCTTCCCTTTAAAGAAATTTGGTGATGATCTGTAATGGTGCTGCTCTGCCTAGAGATTCTAGCCTTTTTTTTTCACTCCCGATGAGAGCATTTCAGCATTTGTAACATTCTCTTTGACCGGTTTCACAACAGGAAAGTTTGCCATACTCGGCGTGATGTAAAGGGGGAGTGGGGATGGGTGGGATACACCTCAGCGTGAAAACTGCCCAAAGTGGAAAAATACAAGTCTGACCTTAAATGACTGAGTGAAAGGACCACTTCTGTGTCTGGAGTCTGGAACTACGGTTTTGGGGGAATTAGATTGCCTGCCATGGTCACGAACGATGTTCGAGTGATGGCTGGAAGCCATCGAACCACTTCATCTTGAGAAGACGGTGGAGAGTGGGTGTGCCTGCAGGGCGCGGGATGCGCACTGCGAGGTCTCAGGGGAGGCCCTGCCAGTCTCTTGTGCACAGGGCGTGCGCGGCGCCATTGAGCGGGTCGCCATCTGCGTGGCCGTCAACGGGCGCACCGCCGAGGAGGACGCACGCGTCGCCCACCAAGGGGACCCCGCCTACCGGTAAGCTGTAGTGGCTGTGAATGTTCCGTTTGCAGAGCAGAGCATCGTGACAAATCTCGAATTTTTGACGCCGAGTATTGTGGGGAAGTGAACGTCGTTCTTGCAGGAGACACAACGGGTGCAACAACATGAGATGGCGATTCACCGCGCAAGCGGATGAGTCGTGCATCTCGCAAATCTCTCAAAAGTGCGCACGTGCATGCGCATATGTGCGTTTATTGAGGTTGTTGTGTCGTTTGCTTGCTCACGCCCTCTTTGAAGTTGCGCTCGCACTATAAAAACAACACATTTACACTTACACATACCTAAGTGGCATGCACAATGCCCAAAGGTTCAAGAAGCTGCCTGCTTGTCACGCTTCGGTACAAGATCTATGATTCATGAGCGCAAAGTGAAGCATGTGTGTCCCGCCCCAAGCCTGGTGCTTTTTGAGGTTGCTTCCCAGCAAGCGCTTTCTTCAAATTTAGTGCATGTGGCTCTTTCTCAGTCAACGAGGAGTTGGAGACGAAAAGAAAAGAAAAGCAACACTCTGGCTTTGCCGTTTGGTCACTCTACGGTAAGCTGAACAGTTGGTTCTGTGGTAAAGGACTTTCCTCCGCTGTCGCCGTACGCTAAACTGATTTTGTTAAGGCATTGGGGTTTTAGGGGAGCGAGGAGAAACAAGACGTTGGGATGGTGGAAATAACCGAGCAGTGGTTGCTTGACCGGCGGTGTAAGGCGAGGGAAGAATAAATATTGTGCGTGCACACGTTAGCGATGGTACGTTCCTGTTGCATGGATCATTATTTTTAGCAGCCTTACAATCCAAAGGCTTAACATTACTGTTTTGGAAAAATGTAGTTATAGTGATTTATTCCAGCTCAGGAGAGCTGCAGCGCCACATCTAATGATAATGCAATGATATGGCACAGATAAAGCAATCTATAGGTATTAACTGTGGATGTTAAAAACACTGGCTAGGTGGCGCAAGCCGCCACCCAATTTATTGGGCTCACTCGTACACATCCATCCATCCATCCAGCTGGAGCTACTATGTTGCAATGCATCTTTCGGCATTTGGTTGAACTAGACCTCGGCGCTTTGGCACCACACTCCCGGAGGTGTCTGCTTATGCACCCGCTGGGCGGCGAAGACTGCTAGAGGTCAGGAGAAACGCTGAGAATGTGCTCCATGTTGGTTGGGCTCAACTGCAGTGCTAAGCTTGATCTTAAAATTATAGTAGTATATTGCATGGTGGAAAGTCTCTATTATGATCCGGTTTACAGGTCAGGCAAGCTGTGTGTAGCATTAGAAGACAACGGCAAGACTATAACATGAGAAGCGGGCTCGAGCTGAGGATCAGGGTTGGAGGCTACAGTCATCAATGGAGCGATTCGGGGCTTAAAAGGTTTCTCTATAAACCGTTACTTGTGTGAAAGAATCATTGCCCTATTTATTCAGCCTTAGGGAGGTTGTTCTAGTCTGCAGCCATTCTGGGGAAAAAGGAGCACTGGAAAGTGTTGTTGCTTGCTCTTTCTAAAATTAGTAGTGCAGCGTGGCCCTTTCTGAGAGTTCTCGACGAACCGAGTCCATTCATTCCTAATAAAAAGAAACTTTAACCCAGAAATTCTCTGCTGGCACAAGAGGAGTGGAAGATTGAGTTCCCCAATCACTTATAACAGAATGTGTCTAGGTAATAAGTTTGTCATAATTCAGCTCAAACAAGTTTGTCAATCAAGTGGCAGTATGAACCTGTATTCGTAGCTAAGTTTAACTGCAGCTGGCACTCAAGCCGTCGGGTTTTCAGCAGCCGAAATGGCCCGGGCCGATGCCACTTTGGGTGGCACAGGTATATCTCTAACCGTATTTCTTGAGTTACCACGTCTACGGAGCCATTCCCCATGCTTCTGCATTTTACCAATGCGTAAATTGATGCCAGTAACTGATTGTCTACATGCAAATCAATAAAGAAAATGATTAAAACTAAAGCCCAAATTGCTGCGAGTTTACTAGGATGTCTCGCCATCTAGAACTGGTCACTTTTATTGCCTAGAGACCGACAAACAATGTGCCATCAAAAACACAATTCTGCAAAAAGCACTGGAGTGTCCCTTTAAGGTGACAGTGTGGTGGTGGGCTACGAGCTCACCAGACCAATCGTCCTCCTCCTTTTCAACATTTGGGCCCGATTTGCGCGTGGGTACGGTTTGCAGGGTGATCATGCAGCAGAAGGTGGACTTATGACCAGACCCCCTAGCTCTTGGCTTCCATGCACTGTCAGCCGGGTGGTAAATGAACAAGGCCGGTTGGTTCATTCTTATTCATTGATTGCCCGCTGCCTCGTCGGCTCCGAAGCAAAGCGCCGGCCTACAGATGCCCGGGTGACGGGTTCGAATCCCGGCTGAGGCACCCACAGTTTGACGGAGGCTTAGTGCGGAGAAGGCGTCATATAACCGAGATTTTGGCTGCACGTTCAAAGATCCCCGGGCGGTCGAAATGAATTCCCAGCTCTTCGCTGGGGTGTGCCAACGGCCTTCATCAATTTGGTGCGTAAACCCCCCCCACCCCAAATTCGATTTCCTTGTCGATTTCCAGTTTGGCTAGGGTTACTGCGTCAGATCTCGCGGGGAATGAATGGGCGAAAATAAAGGCGTCAGGGAACGGGACAAGAAAGGCAAGACGAACAAAGCGCTACTATCAACTGAACTTCAGGCGCTACTATCAACTGAACTTCGGTTTGGAAAAAAAAAAAAAAAAAAACACGGAAATGTATATACCTTAATGTGTACTAAAATTCTTTTTGAGTGCATTTATGTATTCCCGTGTCTTTTTAATTAAAGTTTAGTTGCTCGTAGCGCTTTGTGTGTCTCGCCTTTCTTGTCCCGTTCCCTGCCGCTTTTCTTTTTGCAGAGTGCACCGACTAGCCCACCTTTCTATTTTTTTGAAAGAGCGGGCGGCTGAGCGTACGCATGTGCCGCAGGTTTCTGGAGGCCAAGTCCGGAGAGGAGTATGCGCAGTTCGAGCAGCGGGTGCAGGCGCTGTGTGCGGCCAAGCTGAGAGCACAGCAGGACGGGGCATTGCCCCTCTCCAGCCGCCTGGGTGAGTCGAGGGGCCGGGCTGCCTTACGCAAAGCTTTGCCGTTCCACTCCCGAGCCGTCTCTTTGTGACTGTTCTGAAGTGGTTTCCTTTTCCTGGCTTTGCTTCCCGGTGTTGCCATTTCAGGAGGGCACCGTTCCGCATGATCAACATTGTCAGCATCTATCTTTCCCCGTATTTCCTCATTTTTAAACAATTCTTTTTTTTTTTTTTTTTTAGGGAGGTATTGGTAATTTAGAGCACAGGTTCTCAAGCTGGGTTTGTAGGAACCTAACCCTCATGGGTTCCTTAAGTTTGGAAATTTTCTCAACCGTCCCAACCATTAAAACGACACTGAACGTAGGGAAAAAGAAAATTGTTTTCTGCCTAATTAGAACGAACATGACAATAAAAAGTTCATAAAAAAAATTAAAAATGTTTTGCATAATATTTCCGTTTTAATGCGATGTTTCGATTTGTAGATAAAACCGAAACGGTACCTTTGTGGGATGATGATGATAGCACTTGTACCCAACTTGTGTGTACTTTGAGTTTGCTGGACACACACTAGTTGGGAACAAATGCTATCATCATCGTCCCACAGGGGTACAGTTTCGGTTCCGCCCAGAAATCTAAAAATTTTATATTGTACCATAAACATTGAGCAAAAACATTTTTTTTTATGGACATTATTTTTAAGACATTTTCGTCCTAACCAGGTAAAAAAAAAACTTTTTCCTAGGTTCAGTGTTTTTTTTTAAAGTAAAGTGTGCTTCCAGTTTAAGTCCTGTTTTAGTAGATTTGAGCCGCCCACTGATGCGTGACTATGTTCTATACCAGTGGTTTTCAAATGGGGTTCCGGGGACCCGCTGAGGTCTGCGATGCCATTTTTGGGGCCCGCAAAGCCATTGCCTCAACCCTCAACACCCCCTTTCCCCCCCCCCCCCCCCCCCCCCTCCCGGCCTCCCTCTTGAGAAAAAAAATAATCTTTTTGTTGACTTTAGCTAGGTGGCGCAAGCTACTACCCGTTATAAAAGGTGCAGCCTTTACCATGTATCTATCCACTCCTTCTTTTACTTAATGCTTCTCACTTCTCCTGTCTAATAGTAGAAGATGCCCTTTTCACACTGCAATTAGTTGCCTTGTTTTATAACCCCCCTCCCATTCCCCTTCCTCCGCTGGCGTGAGGTCCCCCATCACCTTCACGGGTCCCCAAGGGGTCCCTGACACATCCATGCTTGAGAACCACTGTTCCAAACACTCTCTAGAATGTATGTGTTATTATTTACTAGATGTGTAGGCTTCTGCACTTTTTATAGTGTCACTGCCGAGATTAGGTGGGGCTCCTCGGCTATCAATGAAAGGGAAAGGCGTTCCTCGAGGCTTAAAGGTTTTTACAACCATTGGGGCAATTTGCCGGCAATGCGGGTACCTCTCCCGCTGGCTGAAATCCTCGCAACAGGGACTTTCTGGTCACACATCCGGCTTCATGGGGACAAGATACCCATAAAAGAAAATTTCACATCAAATATTTTCCGATACGTTTGTCCTCGCTTCAATTATTCAAGTCCGATTTTGTGCAGAGAAAAAGGGTGACCAGGCCTGAAAATGTAAGTCAAATGAATCGCATTCGTGCGCTTTAGGAGTGGCACGTAAAGTTATTTTCGGGGGAGGACGTTTTAAGCGAGAAATACAAAAATTGATGGGCAAGACCTGCGTCTGCCAGTGGAATCGGCTGGAATGCTAGGTACTTTTTCCCCGTTACGAAGCCAGTCGCGCGATTTCGAAATTCCTCGTACCCGTTGGGAAGGATGGCTGCATCACTAGCAAACCGCCCTTGATATAGGGCACGAAAAGCAATGAAAACCAATAGGACAGCTCGATGCCAGCGTCTTCTGGCGGGCGGATGCAAGTCGGGCGGCTCTTCGTTTGCGGTTCGCGGACAAACCTCTAAACGGCGCTTGTTGTTCGAAAAACATCCATTCGGCCGTGTGCGTGCCACTCAAGACAACCGGTCCTTTGCAGACGCTGCGCCGTCAGAGGGCGGCCCGCGCAAGCGCAAGCGGCAGAGCCGGTGGGCGCCCTCGGACAACTCCTCCTCTTCCTCGTCCTTTACGGACGCCCTGGAGGACGCTGCTCCTGCGGAGCTGCCTTCCTTCGTGCAGTCGGGTGAGTCGCCTAACGTCGACGGGTTTTTGGTGAGTAGCACCGAGCTCCCGTAAGGTCGCCATTTTGGTTCACTGAATGAGCAGTTTCTCATTGATCTCTTCCGTTCTTGGTGTGCCCGTCTGAATGGGCTATCGACAAGCAGCTTCGTAGAGGCGTTCCTCGAACACCGAGATTTCGTTATCCACGCACTGGCGAAACAAGCGCGCATCTTGTAACAGATCTGGGGAGATGAGCACGATTGATGAGTGGGTCGCATCCACAGCGCCAAAGATGCTTATGCAGACGTTGGCCGATTTTAGGGACTTTGCAGGGACCGAAAAAAAATGTCAGAATAATGGAGCAGTCCGAAAAATCGGCAGATTAAAAAACCGGCCTTTAGTACGTCTAAGCAGACTTGAAAAAGCCGTAAATAGTGCCTTGCTTCAGGTTACGCCTGTGCGCTTTGTTTCAAGTTAGGCCTTTTGATTGCGATTGGCAACTTTCTATTAGCTCGAGAATCGCTGCCTTCTTTTCTAGCGTTATGTTCGAGTACTTTCTACGCTTCTTAGCGACACATCACGGTAGCTGAAGAACAGATCGGGCGATGACGTCCAAGCCAGTGTAGTCCGAAAACACTATTCGTCGAGACGAGATTGGCATGAGAGGTGCGAGTCCACGACCATAATGGCAATTGAACAGAGCAAAATGGTAACAACAATGATAGTGGCGTGCAGCGATAGACAAGAAAAAGCCGTACAGCGTCATCTAGCGTTAGGACTTAGCAGTACTCGAGTAGCGCTGCCAAACCAAGCCAATCCTTGTGCAGTCAACACAGAATCCAAAATACCCGCTTCTCAGTGGTATTTCCCGCTGATCACTTGTGACGATTTTCTCAGAAAAATCAAACTTTCGGATTTCAAGCTGTCCGAAACATTGTTCGTGAATATGCACTGTCAGTTAGGTCACGGTTCCTTCTTTAAGCCTGAAATATTGAACAAGTCTGAATTATCAGGGTCCGAAAAATCGGTCGGCGACTGTATTGGCAAGGAACGCTTTTGGTACGACAATGTTCTATGGCAATCTTTTCAAGACTGGTTCAGAACGACCCTTTCAAAGCTTCGAAGATTTGAATGGACCAAATGGCGATCGCCGTGGCAGCTGAGACCGATTGGCCAGTCACTTTGCGAGGTTTGGTTGTCTGTGTCAAGCAGTTTGGCTGCATCGAAACTTCCGAGTCACCTCACCGCCAACTGTGAATTCAAAAAGTCACTTTCCATCGCAACATAAACTCCTTGGAGCTCATAAAGTCAGCTACCATCACATCACGAACTGATTGCAGGCACATTGTTCATAAAAGTCGTTCGCCATCACATTACAAACTCATAGGAGTTCACAAAGTCATTCAGAGTGCTTCACAATGATGCAGTGGGAATGAAAGCAGGGATGCTGCCTTTGGTGCCTGTATGCAAACAGGCATTCGGAATGGATGAGTGTACATTCACTTTGTTTTAAAATGCATTATTTTGCTAATTATGATGTTACACACTAATTGGGACTCTGAGAACTCATTTGGCATAAGTCGAAGCGCATAGAAACTTTTTTTCTTCGGCTTTGAAGAGGGCAAAGAAGATGCTTTGCATTTGGTTCGTTACCTTCAACGTAAGCTGATGACCATCCCTTTCCAAGAAAAGAAGCAGATGATGATAACTGCTTACTTTGGACAATAAAGGTTTGCCGTTCTGAGCGTTTCCTGTGCAAAAGCAAGCTTTATTTTATATTTTTTAGTTCAGATCTTGTTTAATTTGAATATTTTTTAGCATCCTCGTGCAATTCGAATTGACAAGCTCTTACTATACTATATATGGGAATGCAGAGAAATTCTGACGTGCATATGTAGTTACACAGATATGAAACGGGATGAGGAATTACGACATGCGTGATGACAGTGTCCAATGAATAATATGGCGATAGGCATACAATAGGCAGTTTTTTTTCTAGTTTTTTTTTTGTTGGTATTTTCGTTTTTGCAGTTGGCACACATTGCAGCGCTATTTCTTTATGTGTGCTTATTTTTTGCACCGGTAGCGTCGGGCCTCTGGTGAGAGCAACAAATTAGGCAGTGCGAAATGAATACCGCAGGAGGTGTGTACCTACCAGCAAGGCCACCATAACGTCAGCTGATGCGACGTTGGTGAAAGCCATGTTAAGAACCCGTTTACAAACAACAGCCATCCCTTGGCTCACAAGAGACTTCTGGTTTCCTCGGCGTCTGAGCTCGTTGATGTGAAAATTCCTGGGAGGACAAAGTCTCACGGAAATCACAAAGTTAGGGATCGAACAAAGTCCTTATGTTGTGTTATTGACATATAAGGGGGAGGGGGGGTCGGGTTGTTTTACGGGAGTAATGAAAGGTCTTCAACAAATCTCTCGCTAATCGGTCCTTTAGCCAACCAACCGAACTGGTCATGAAATATTTCACGAACGGGACAAGAAGCAGTGTGGTGTTACTGTGGGAATCGTCAGTCCTCTTGGTCGACCGGAAGTCCGTGGGAACATAAATTGCCAACAGCACCTCTTTCTGGCGTTTTCAAAGAACGAGATGATGTCCGTACGAAACGATGCTAGCTACACCCGGACTTCTTTCCACGAGTTGGAAAGGGTTGCAGCACTCCCCGCCTTTGGTACGGTACCCGGAATGCGTCTTCGACTGGTGTCTTTAGCGTCCTATTCCGCCCGTGCGTCGAACATGGTCCCAAAGTGGCAACAAACGACGTCGCAAAAGCCGGCATGTCGTGCTGTCGGATATCGCAATCCTGGTGGTCGGTCGCAGGTATTCCGGAAAAAAGCGCGAGCCAACACGAGATTCGCTGTGGTATACATTTTCTGGAAAAATATAAAAAAAGGAAAAAAAAGAAACTTCTACTGAACAGTAGCGTGACGTCATGCTCTGCCTCGTTCCAGATCCGGGACTCATAGCATACGCCAAGCAGGTCTTCAGCTCGACAGACCTCAGCCTGGACCAGTGGAAGCAGCTGGAGGATCAGCGCAAGGTGGGTCTGCAGTCCCCAGTCAGTCGGGCAGTCGGTCTATACTTTGTTTCGGCTTAACAACAGATGCAGCCGACGCTTCAAGCACGAGCATCTAGGCCTAAACAATGCTTGCACTGCACGTGGGTGCATGCCTGGCAGGTAGCATCGGCTGCATTTGTACTTAAGGGGAGACGCGGGTCTTAAAATGGTCAAAAAACGCGAAATTTCACGTTTTTCAAAATTCACATATTTGGATTAATTGTAGTCTAAGGTACCTGCCTGCAAAGTTTCAATGTCGAAATCAATGTCTAAACATGAAAAAAATGATATTTACGATGTCCCCGCAGAGCCCTAACACAGCGAGTTCAATAAAAACAAGTGGAACTTCGCGCCCCGCGCGTTTCGCGATCGCTCGTCGGATCGCGGCCATCTTGGTCTTGTTGGAAAGCCGCTTATTTTCCCCACGTCCCCATGCCATTCGTTATCGCGACAACATCGGGGAACGTCCGCATTCCGCGGGTTTCGAAAGCCCCAATTGCGATCTCTCATTGGCCTGCTAGCAAGGTGCCCGTACGTCAGAGCACGCGCGGCGCCTAGCGCCCCTGCTATTGGCCTAAACGCGCCCCTCCGCTCTTTTTCTCCTTTCCTCCTTTCCGTTCCCGCGCTGGCGAGAGGTGCGTCGTCTGCTCCTGGGCTCGTCTCCGCCCGTCTCCTTAGGCCTGTCTGCTTTGTTTCCTCCGTGGTCGAGCGCACGTTTTAGTTCCCGTTTGCGCGCTTGCGTTGAATATTGTTGGTTCGTTGTCCTACGAAGTCGCGCGTGTTTTGTTTTGTTTCGCTTCGAGTTCTCGAGATGCCGGACGACGCTCGGTTAAAATCGAGCACGCGGCAAGCGTTCGGAAGGAAGAGGAAGCGACCGTGGAACAAGAAGCCGAAGCTGTCTGCTGCAAGTGCGCCACCGCGATTGACGCCACCGCGATCGGCACCGCCGGATGCCTTGGATCTTCCGGAAACATCAGCCGGAGACATCGCGACTCCATGCAGCAGCGGCAGTTTGTCGAGCTTTGCGAGCGCGGTTCGTGTCGACACCGCATACTACTCCACGGCCGAGCAGGCGCAACGAGTCGCACGATCGGACGAATGCAAGCGTGCGCTATCGGAAAAGTCGGCGACCCGGCGCAAATTCGACCTTCTCGGCGTCACCACAGGAGGCCAGACGCGCGACGCTGGGACACAGTTCATTGTAGTGGACATGAAAGCTCTCAAAGCATGGAGAAGGACAATCCGCGTAAGGCCAACACTGCCCACCAGAGCAGCAGCAATGCAAAGCAGAGGTTCTCCAGGCAACACCAAACTGGAACAGCTGGGGACTACAGTCCTGGACAGCTGTGAGGGGCTCCCCTTTCAAGTGCTACACGAACAAAGGCCCTTTTCAGGGCCAAACAAAATCTGCTTTCGGAACGTGCAACCCTTGGTGCTTCCTCCCGTTGTCCCTTATAGAGTCTGCTCATTCTTTTATAACGTTATTTTACATTGCAGACATTATTTCTCAGTTTTATATTATTTCTAAAGGTTCTTGTGAACGGATTGCACAATTTTTCATCTCAATTTGTTCAGATAGAACTATGCTTCATATTGCTGAACATTATTGCATGGGATATCTTACTCAATTTTATGCAATGAGTGTCAAAACTTTGACTGCAATTTTCTCAGCTTCGCATTTTTTGTCTACATGCCTAGCCTTACGGTTGTTTTCATGAGATTATTCTTCGAGGATTTCTATAAACTTTATACCGTTGAATTCAGAAAGAAGTGAACTGCAGGGTGATGCTATTTTTGTATGACAGTATGGGCCCGAAATTGTATTATTAGTGATAATGTGACCTCGTTAAGCTTTGTAAATAGTGTACTTGACCTAATTAGACTAGTTTTATACAATGATCTATCTTTACAAAAATATAAATAGCATCATCTTGCATGACAGGTCTTTAGCTACAAATCCATATCACTTATGCAAAAAAATTCGTATTAGAAAGTTCCTTAATGAGTCGTAAGAAATGACCTAATTAGGCTTCATTATTTTCTTCGTAACTCAAAAAGTAATTGAGATATTGCAGAACTAATTGTGTATTTGAAAAGAGGAAGCCAAAACACATATACACACTAATTTTCATTATAATCCATTAATAAACAAAAAAGTCGATTTTAGAACCAGTGTCTTGCCTTAAAGGGACACTGACAGGGTATTTATGCTCGCCGAGGTTGTTAGTCATACAAAACATATGAGGGCTCAACTACCCAGAACAGAATTTGCGGCTCAAAATTCGGTTTCTTTCCGCCCGAAAACCGCCGATCAAGAATTGGCCGGTTCGAGTCTCGCTCACTCTCTTTTTCGCGGTCACGGGCCGTTTTCTAAGGTATCGATGCGACCACCAAATTTAATCGAAGTCGTGGGTCACTGAAGACACACACTCAATATTAAAAATAAAAAAAAAATATTAAACCCATTTTTTGTGGCTTCTAAAAAGCTGTAAATACGTTGATTGAAAAAAAAAAGTTCCACAGACAACCGGAAGCATTCTGTGCGTTCGTCGTTTCGCGTATCGTGGGACTCGCGGGGACGGCGATGGCAGCGGACGACGGGCGTGGGACCTCTATTTCAGAACTGTCGTTCGCGGTACCGGCGAATTCTGTCTAC
This sequence comes from Ixodes scapularis, assembly GCF_016920785.2. NCBI lineage: Eukaryota > Metazoa > Arthropoda > Arachnida > Ixodida > Ixodidae > Ixodes > Ixodes scapularis. The sequence goes on from NW_024609837.1 coordinate 70,577,365, forward strand.
CGTTAAAAGAGAAATTTGGGACTGATCAAAAGAATTGGTATTCATCCCGTACGACACGCCCGGCCACCAAGCCGATTTGCACGAAGACGCCGCCGAGCCGTCGCTCCCTTCTCGTGGCTGAAGACAACGTTCGCGCAAACTTCAAGCACGACGTTTCTACTTCGAGTTGAATATGCACGCGTACGATTTCTTTACTAGGTGCGAATGTCCCCAAAGCGTGGTGCTTCCCGACTTCGACCCGGGAGTGCTTTTGCTAGAGAAAAATCGACAGCAAACTTTCCAACTTACAGTTTACCGGCTGAATTATTACTAAGTAAAGAGATCCACCGTAATCAAGATGCCCCAGTAGCTCAGTGGGAAAGACGTCCGCTTCACACGCGGTAGGACCGGGTTCGATTCCCCTTGATTTTTTTTTTTTTTTCAAACATTTTCCGATGTTTACACATCTTTTTTTTTTTTTTACAATCATCACTGAAGAAACAAAAAAATAACAAACAAATGTTGTGGACGATACTTTGCTGAATTAAACGGTATGGGATTTCCGTTTTGACACCTGCGAACTCAATGTAATCACTTTCCACAAAATGCAAGGAGCATATAAATCAGGTAGCCTCCGCTTTCCGAGGTGCCCGTAAATGTTCTACAGGAATTGCAGCCAGCCATTGGTCCCGATCCCGTTGATCTTTCGACAATGACACTTTTTTTCGGATGCAGGACATGTGAGCCAGCTCTTCACGCAACATCTTGGGTGTATTCTTTTCGGAGCCGATCATGGAAATTCACCACGGGCACTCACTACTCATCTCCAACTCCTCAATGTACAAAACAACTCATCTTGGAGTACATAACAACGAGCGGAACAAACATAACTGCAAAAGAATCGCACGGCAAGCAGTTCCCGAACGCCGCATCGCACGCCGCATGTCCTGTCGTCTGCTACCGGAGAGGAGACAAAAGAAAAAAGAAAAAAAACGACGGTCGGGTGTAGCCACGTGACTTCCGCCAGTCACTCTCTTCTCTCCACTTCTCCGACCTCCGTCGGGTTTCGGTTTCGGTTTCGAGCAGTTGCGTCTTTTGGCTTTATTAAAGAAATATGCTATTCTGTTGCAAAATATTAATTGGGTAGTCCTCCGACACCATAATGAAGCGCCTGGCAAAAAATAAAAAAAATTTTTTGGGGGGTGTCAGTGTCCCTTTAAAGGGGTACGGTAGCTAAATTTTGGCTCCTATTTCTTTGTGTAGACGTGGTCCCCTTTATGACAGCACATCACAAACACCAGTCGTTAGTCCGTAAACGCAAGAAAAGCAGTTGTAGAACAATTTCCCCATACCACCTTTTAGGTGGAGGAGCCAAGCTTCGTTGGAATGCTTTATGTCGCAAGCCCATCGGTAGCGGGTGGCGCCACGGCGCGGCGTGTCTGATGGAGGCGCCCAGGAGCGAGCGGTGCTCCGCACGCCTCTCAGTTCTAGTACACCATGCCTCGAATATTTCTTCGCGGGGTTGTAATGCGTTGACGATAAAGCTGGCGCCACCTAATGACGACAATCATAATTACGGTACTCTTGGCCATGCATGGGCCCATGGCGTTGCAAGCGCCTCGATGGCTTATTTTGAAGTGCTCACCAGAATTTGTCGGGTGGAACGAAAAATATAGGCATCCGCAGAAAATACAAGCGTGTGATTATCATTTACGGATATGTTGATCATATTTCACCCGTTTTGAAGTGTTCTGGGGATATTTGAAGTTTCGATTCTGTTCTTCTTTAAGCTGAAACAAAGTATAGTAGCACGCTTCACTCACTACAGCAGAATAGAGTTCCACAGAGCCTCTATGCTGCCATAGTTAGAAAGCATGATGAAACGTGTAGCAAGACCTTGAAGCTGTAGCCGCTAGGAAGAACTCGGAAAGGTGTTTCTCAACGGTTCTTTTTGTACCAGCTTCAACCACCTTTGCACTGAGGCTTCAGCGAAAATTTTCTTTTCAGCTGAAGGATGAAAATTTCAGAAATGCAAACCTCTGGAAATCGTGTCAGTCAACCCACTTTGTCGTTGAGTTTGGAAGTGGGAAAGTTTCGGGGTTTGAGGAACGGGGTCTGATGAAGTTTGTCCTCAAATTCGGTTTGGGATCCGAGGTTTTTTCGTGTGGCTTTCCTTTGTAGAATATTTTTGGGGAAGCTCATATGCTTAGTGTCCATTTCTTTGTTGATCTCATTTTGAGGAGGTGCTTGCAAACAGCAAGATGGTGGTATTGTGCCTATTGTGGCAAGTTTCTCAAATAAATTAGTGGCCGAGTTTGAGACGGTATGTGTGGGGGCTCATTGTACTTTTTTTCACCTTGAGTGAAACGAAACGGACAGCGTCAAAATCACACCATCATGGTGTTCGTCATGTTTCTTTACCTGTTCTATCATTGCTGAACCAATCGTGAACAGAAAAGGCCCATTGTCTTGCACTTTTGACGCTGTTTGATTCATCTCATTAGCTCGTAGCATCGGCTGCGTCTGGACTTTAGCTGAAACAAAGTTTAGTTTAGTTTTGCCTTGACTTGGGTTGAAGTACGGAAGCTTTAGACCCTTTCCTTTCCTCCGTTTGCAATGTCTGCTCGGTCTTGGATGGCTCGGGCCCTCGGGTCGAGAAACAAAGTTGTGCTACTTGTTTGCACATGTTCCGTCACTTGACCATGGTTGCCAACTGCATATTGGTATTTTCCCGATTATGGAATAACTCTAGACCACTGTCGTCTCTCTCTGCATGCAGATGCGTGCCCTGTTCGAGATGATGCAGGCCAAGAAGCGTGCCCAGGAGGCACGGGCAGTGTCGGGGAACGTGCAGTACGAGTACGACTCTGACGAGGAGACGGACGGTGGCACGTGGGAACACAAGAAGCGAGCCAAGGAGATGGAAAAGACCAGGGGTGAGTGCTCGCGAGTTGGGACGTGCATCCATTTTTCTATCTGCCACGTCCAACTGACGGCCGAGTCGATCTGACACGGCCACGGCCGAGTCAGATCGACTCGGCCGTGGCCTGCACTCGGCTAATGTTGGCATGCAGACGGGTAATGTCTGCGTGTTGTTGATTGCCGTCGATGGGCTGTTGGTTAATGTCGACGTGCCCTCGGGTAACGTCGGCGGGCAGTCGGTCAACATTGAAACGTGATTGGCACATGTCGGCAGGTGGTTGTCACGCAGTCGGCATGCGGTCGGTTTATATCGATGGGCATTCGGGTATCGTTGGCAGTCGGGCACTGGCACGCGGTTGGCTTATGTTGGCAGGTGGTTGGCACACAGTGGCACCGACAGCAGGTAGTCAGCTCGTGTTTTTGTGCAGTCAGCTTACGACAGCATGCTGACGGCGGCGTGCCGTCGGCTCACAGTCGGGCAACCTTGGCATGTGGTCGGGTAACGCTGGCAAGCGGTCGGATGACTGGCTGACCGGAGGTGCATTGCAGCTCGTGCGGACGAGCTGACGGTGATGGGCAAGGGCAAACACCACATCGGGGACTTCCTGCCGCCGGAGGAGCTGGAGCGCTTCATGGAGAAGTACGACGCCCTGAAAGAGGGACGGCCCCCGGACCTGTCGGACTACCGGGAGTTCAAGCTGACGGAGCAAAATGTGGGCTACCAGATGCTCCAGAGGCTCGGCTGGGCCGAGGGGCAGGGCCTGGGTACAGATGGAGCCGGCATCACCGCCCCGGTCAACAAGTGAGTGAGAAGCTGAAAAGCGAAATTGAAAAAGAAATTATGAGGGTGTTTTTTTTTTTTTCTTTCAGAGTAACTATTGAAGAATGGAATAGATTGCCCACAGAGGAGTTCTTGATGAATACTGTAAACAACTTTATTTTTGTGGACTCAATATTTCACAAATTTCGTAAAGCATGGGTTTCGTGGATACTACCTACTTTGCGCACATGCAATTTCGCCACTTGAAACAATATGCTATATATACATTACTGCGGAGTAATATATTCGCAAGACTGATTTTTCACTATATTTTCTCGAATTGCAAAATTTGCAAAAATTATGTGATCATGAAAATTAAAGGAAGAAGCGAAAAATCGATTTTCGGAAAACCATTTTCTTTGGATTGTATGTTCATAAACTACCTCCTCTTTAATTATCAGTACCTAATTCACTGAGAAAACATGTATAAAAAATATTCATGAGGTCCCGACGGCTTCCAAATCGCCCTGAAAATGCAAAATCGAGCCAGACTTTGAGCAATTCCCGCTCGCTTTCAACTTGGCGGTTGGCCGCCATCTTGATCTTGTTTTGAAGCCGAGATTTTTTTTCTTCTTTCTGCCACCTGTCAAAATAGTTTCCACAGCATAATTTTGGCGTGAGCAGCGTTTTCCCGTCTTGCGATTGCGAAGCAGTGATTGGCCGAAGTGCGCGACTACTGTTGGCCGCGGCGTTTGTTCTCCTTTCGTTGCCATGGCTATTACGCCGCTACTGCACGTCTCGCCGCTTCGTGTCGTCTGCTTGGTACTGCGCTTTATCAGCTCCACTTGGCTTTTCGCCATCTTTACAGTCTTTTGTTTGCAGCTCTTTGTTTTAGCGGTTTCGCATACTTTGCCCGAGTGTTTCGTGGCCGCAAGAGATGCGGGGAATGAATTAGGAGACGGTGCGCGCATTTGATGCACGGAAGTGGTCCATGCAAGCTTCTTTGCGGTCCATGCAAGCTTCTTTGCATGGCGACCATCAGAAACGGCATCAGCCTCTGCTCGGCATGATACCAATGCTCATTGTGTCGCTACGTTTTTCTTTTCGTTTTATGGCTTGTTGAAATTATGTAAGGACAACAGCAGAACAAAAAGAAAGTATGCAAAGACACTTCCAGCTACTCCACGGGTAAACCCGTTTCATATGGCGTAATGCTGCTTGCGATTTTCGTGATTTTAGTTTGCAGCGTTGCTGGCTCGAGAGAAAACAAATTAATGAAAACCGTGGACGGTGCCTTATGTGCATGCGTACTGTGTCCAGTGTCCACAAGCTCTTTGCCGCATGAGAATAAAAATGGCAAGCAGAATCACGCCACGTGAACGGGCTCAATGCTGAAAATGCCTGTGCAACTTTGAACTGCCATTTTCTCAAAATTAATTTTTCTTCTGCTGGCATTGGCACTTATCACGGCAATATTTCGGAAACAATTTAATAAATTTGCATGCAATCTTTTTGTTTTCTTTTTAAATTTTGTTTCTAAATAACTTTGTGAGGGCTGGACAAGCTTCCTTTTTTAAAAATCCCATTAAAAATGTATAATACAGTCTAAGCTCATTACAACACACCTGGTTATAACAGACATTTGGATATACCGTATTTTCGCGATTCTAAGCCCCACCACTTTCAAACGTAAACACCTGAAAAACGTTTGCATGTGAATGTATGCAACCCCCTCCCAACAAGAAATTTGAGATAGGAGACGCCGGTATCGCTGAGCGCCAGAGTCGCGAACAGCCGCTGGCGCTTGGTTTCAACATCAGTTAATAGATGGCAGCACATACCGCCATTTTCCACTTTCGCATCCGTGCAGGTTGCAAAAGGCGGTGCGTTGCCATACCCTCTATCGAAGATGTTTCGTCTGTTTAGTCTCTTTGCGCTTGTTGCAGTCGCTTGTTTAGTCTGTTAAGCCTATTCGTCCGCGTTGGCCTCGCAATCGTATTCTGTTCACTGTGTGCACGTGGTTTGCGGAAGTCGTCCGTCGTGAGTGCGAAGCGAACTCCATACACAATGAAGTTTAAGAGAATGGTTATTTCTTACGCGGAAGACAACGGAAATCACAGCACTGCTGAACAGTTCGGAGTGCGGCGTTCTGCGCAAGCCGAGGCTGGGTGGAGTGGATGATGAAGAGGAACAGTTTCTCTTTGAGACGCCGCACAACTATCTGCCAGAAGCTCCCAGTGGAATTCGAGGACAAGCTTGTCAACTTCCAACGTTATGTGATGAGGCTGCGTTGCGAATCTCGCTACGGACTCGGGCAGATCGGCAATGCCGGTGAGACCCCCGTGTACATCGACATGCCAAGGACGTGCACTGTGAACGAAGTAGAAAGAAAGTAGAACGAGAAGTAAAAGTGCGTACGACTGGCTGTGAGAAGCAAAGGGTGACCGTAATGCTGTGCATCACAGCCGACGGTCGGAAACTTGCGTCCTACATCATCCTCAAAAGACTACCGTAGTCGCAAGAGCAACTAGTCGGCCGTAGTGCAAACTGATGGCAAGCGGGCTACTCTCCAGTCATTATTTTATTTATTTCCTTTCGAACATTTATTCTTTTATTTTGATTATAATAAATTCATATTTCTTGTACAAATTTTGTATTTTCGGGGCATTTTTCGAATCTAAGCACTCGCCCCCCCCTCTTTGAATACCATGGGTGTGAAAAAAAGGGGTGCTTAGAATCGAGTAAATACAGTAACATACCGGTTTGTAAATTTCGGTTGGTTTTCCTCTATGTACCATTGACTCAACTTCCTACCTGCATACAACATACCCCCTTTACAACAGAACGAAATCTTGGTCAAAATTAAGGTCTGTTATAACGAGCTTAGACTTCACTGAAATTAAATTTGATGGATGAGGATATGACCAGCAACATACAATTCAGTGTAGTGTAAAAAAAATCTTCCGAAAGGAAATTATTAAAAAGGGCTCTGTCATGTCCTGGGGTGTCTATCCTGGAATGCTTATAAAAATTCACAGGGTCTCTTATGTTGTCCCTAAGATGATTTGAAGGCGAAGGCCCAAGCGCCGATGTAAACACGATAGCGAACCCCCGAAAACAGCACGCTTTCTGACGACACACTTTTGGCACCGTTTCATTGGTACCTTTCGTGTTGCTGACGTGTTTTCTTACTTTTCATGTTGCCGTTGTGTTTTCGCTCAAGGACTTTAAAGGTCGATTGCATGATGAGACATATAAGGCTTTCACCGTAATAAATTTCACATTCCCATTATGTTTTGCTATTTCTCCAGGCCTGGGATAAAAGGAAGCAAGTGAACCATGTTGAAAAAATGTGTAACTTAAGAACCCATGGGCACAGACAGCTTTATGAAACTTAGCAGTTACTCTTATATACGTGCTATGAATGTACCCTGAAAATTTCATACAGACAGCTCAAAAAATAAAAAAAGTTTAGGCTTGTTGCCAGATTCCCCCCCTTAAAAGGCCGCTGAAAAGAAGAAAAAAAAGTTTTCTTTATACAGTTTAATTGGGACACGCGTGTCAAAAAATTAATTTTACGTGAAAGAAAAAAAATTTCTTAGAGCAATATTGACGGTGGGAGACGCGATTTAGTCGGCAGTCACCTTCTTTCCACTTTTTTTCTCTCGGCGTTTCGGGCGCGTGGAGGAGAGGTGGGTCAGCTTCGCCTTCACGACCAAGATGGTCATTCCGGAATTACCCGTGACTTCATGGACTTCACACGCAGAATTTGAAATAAATCTCTCGCCATCAGTATTGCTCTAAAAATGTTTTTCTTTCGCCTAAAATTTATTTCTCGACACGCGTGTCCCAACCAAACTTTTTAAAAAAAAACTTTTTCCTTTTCTTTTCAGGGGCTCTTTAAGTAATTAAGAGTGTTTAAAGTTCTGTTTGACATTCTTTTTTTTATACATATATTTCAGTGACTATTGATAGTTTTTTTCTTTTTTTGCATCAACCTAGTTCCATGAAGTGGCTCTCTCCGAATAAACGAGTAAATAAAAACTGAGCAGAGTATCCATGTCGGGCGACACATTTCGGGTTCGTAGCGATTCCGAAGCGTGCTTTTTTGTCAGCGTATTGCGCTCAAAGGTTTTCTTTTTGTTTCAGAGAGATTTTGTTTTGTGAATGCGTCTCCTATCCTGGCACATACAAATGTTTTGTTTCTTTGTTGGGGAGTAGAGATTGTCGCTCCCGGTTGATGAGGGTCGACGTCGCACGAGGGTGAAGGAGATTGCAGCGTTTGGAATTGCTCTGCACGCAGGGGCCTCCAACCGGTGGACAATGCCGGACTGGGCCAGGGTCGACCGGACGACGTGTCCGCCGGGGACGACGAGTACGAGGCGTACCGCAAGCGCATGATGCTGGCGTACCGGTTCCGGCCCAATCCCCTGGTACCATCACCCTCCTCTCTCTTCGTTTAAACGCAGAACGTGTCATGGGGCTCGGTTTCACGAGAGAAGTGACACATTGAGTCACACGTCGCGCTCAACCGACGCACAGGTCATGGTCACATGAGCGGCACGTCCCCATATGTTCTTCACGGACAGAAGCTGACACAGAGAAGGAGATAAGAGCACGCGAAGAAGTTAGAGCATCGAGCTCTGGTCGAAACGAGGAGCGAGTAGATTCAAAGTCTCTACTCACGGTTCGAATACGTTGGAACACCAGCGTTTTGTGATTGCTTTTGAATGGCGAGTCCACCCACTAATCATTCCGACCAGGGCTCGGTGCTTTGACTTCCCCGCTTGCCCTCGTCTCCTCCTCTCTCTCGGTTTCTGTCCGTACATTTCTTACGCAACCGTGACGTCGGGGTGTCGCGTGAGGAGTCACGTAACGTCAAGTGACATCACACATGCACGCAGCATTTGCCCAGCTCGTTCGCAACACATCCGCGCATCTCCGAGTTTATCAGATATGATCGAGACATGCTTACCATATAATCCCGTAAGAACGCCCACCCAAAATGAAGAGATAAATGATGAAAAACATGGGGATGGCTATCTCTGTGGATGCCAGAGCAAAACTTTATCAAAAATTAATGATAAGCACAGGGGCACCCGCTACAAACAATGTGACGCGGGAAGTGATGCCGAAGATCGCGGACACAGCAGATTCGCATTTCACGATGCGATAAACACGCAGGAATTTGCTACAAACTCCTATGTCACGGGAAAGGATACCGCAAGTGGCGAACGCAGCAGATTCACGTTTCACGGTGCAAAGGACTCGTGGAAACCCGCCGAGAACTCGCATCTCACAGGAACAGATACCACAGATCGCGGACACAGCAGATTTAAGTTTTATGGTGCAATAAACACGCAAGAACCCGCTACACTCTGGCTTGTCACGGACAATGATATCGTGCGCGCAGATCGCGGACAAAAACTGTGGAATGTGCTACAAACTCACATGTTACGAAAACAAATACCGCAGATCACAGGCGCAGCTGATTCGAATTTCACGATGCAATATACACGCAGGAACAACTCGTGCGTGTTACAACTAAGAATCGATATCATGCGCATAGATCACGGACAAAAACGGCGGAATCCGGTACAAACTCGGGAACGGATACCGTAAATCGCGAACGCAGCAGATTCACATTTCCTGATGCAATATAGACGCAGGAATAACTCGCATGTTACGGGAGCCGATATCCCGTGGGCAGATCGCAGACAAAAATGCGGGAACTCGCTATGAACTTGCTTCTCAGACATACCGGTATTGCAGATAGCGCCGTTGATGTGCGATTCACTTCGGACATTGCTTGACGTCACACGGGAATCGGGGGTGGGCAATGTTTCGGAATTTTTATGCTACAGATACTTAGCCAGAAAAAGGTGATGGGCGATCTCTCGGGAAGGGCGTCCTTACAGAATTTTACGGTAATTTTTTACAGCAATGGCCGTGAGTGGGTACTTCCTTGTTGAATTTGCACAGTCATCCTTCGCAAAAACTCCCAATGGCTCGAGTGTGCGTATGCAGCGAAAGCGTGCACCGGAATGCAACGGGCGCGTGTCGGAGGCCTGGCGTTCCAAAGAGAAGCCCCTTCGTCCTTACTTCGACAGTAACTGTAGCCGACACCCCGTTGTGCTGGTGTGTGCCCACGACCGTATGAGCGGACAAACTCTCATGCCGCCGGCTACGGTTCAGAAAGTTTGTGGCGGGTCCAAGGAACACGGCTCTCGGTTACGGTGCGCTAAAAAGGCTCGTCGTAGACGGAGTACGGACCGGGCATGGGGGTTTGTATGAGAGTGGAAGCGAAAAAGGGCGCGAATACCCTCGGAATATCGCGCTTGGGAGGAGGCACAGAAACAACAATGGCGCCGCATCTATGACAAGTTACACGAGCGCCAAGGGCATCAAGGCAAGAGCGTAAACGCAGTTGCTTCTTGGTCCCACCCGCAGTCGAGAGGTACATCGTGCAGAGTGCAAACAGGCGATAGCCGGTTTTCCTCTATTCCTCTTTAACAACTGGAAGGCTGAGCCCAAAACTCTTATACTATACTCGGCGACAACTTTTCTTGGCAATGCAGTGGAAGGTACGTCCCGCGTCCCCTCTCCCATTTTGAGTGTACGCAGGCTCTCCTCCTCCCCCATTTCCGGGGAGAGGAGGAGAGCCCGCGCACACTCTAAATGGGAAAGGGGACGCGGGCCTGTACCTTCCACTGCATTGCCAAGAAAAGTTGTCGCCGAGTATAGGCGTCGACTGATACGTGCTACACTCTACGGGCTGGGTGAGCTTTCACGGTGCTGCCACCTCGCACTCCAGCGAAAAAATGTGGCTTCGTCTTGCGTGCAGTGATGTGATTGCTGCGCCATTTGTGACTGCGCCAAAGTGCTTACGCTTAATTTCTACGTCCTGCTACATTTAAACGAAATGTGACGAATTTGTGCCAATGTTGCATCAAAAAGTAATTTCACTTCATCAATACTGAAGACAAAATAGCCGAGGACCCTCCACACGACCGGATTGTTACGGTAGACTTCTGCGAATTCTCAGAACTTTCGATTATTGCCTTAAGGGGAGACGCGGGTCTTAAAATGGTAAAAAAACGCGAAATTTCACGTTTTTCAAAATTCACATATTTGGATTAATTGTAGTCTAAGGTACCTGCCTGCAAAGTTTCAGTGTCGAATTCAATGTCTAAGCATGCAAAAAATGATGTTTACGATGTCCCCGCAGAGCCCTAACACAGCGAGTTCAATGAAAACAAGTGGAACTTCGCGCCCCGCGCGTTTCGCGATCGCTCGTCGGATCGCGGCCATCTTGGTCTTGTTGGAAAGCTGCTTATTTTCCCCACGTCCCCATGCCATTCATTATCGCGACAACATCGGGGAACGTCCGCATTCCGCGGGTTTCGAAGGCCCCAATTGCGATCGCTCATTGGCCGGCTAGCAAGGTGCCCATACGTCAGAGCACGCGCGGCGCCTAGCCTGGCCTAGCGCCCCTGCTATTGGCCTAAACGCGCCCCTCCGCTCTTTTTCTCCTTTCCTCCTTTCCGTTCCCGCGCTGGCGAGAGGCGCGTCGTCTGCTCCTGGGCCCGTCTCCTTAGGCCTGTCTGCTTTGTTTCCTCCGTGGTCGAGCGCACGTTTTAGTTCCCGTTTGCGCGCTTGCGTTGAATATTGTTGGTTCGTTTTCCTACGAAGTCGCGCGTGTTTTGTTTCGCTTCGAGTTCTCGAGATGCCGGACGACGCTCGGTTGAAATCGAGCACGCGGCAAGCGTTCGGAAGGAAGAGGAAGCGACCGTGGAACAAGAAGCCGAAGCTGTCTGCTGCAAGTGCGCCACCGCGATTGACACCACCGCGATCGGCACCGCCGGATGCCTTGGATCTTCCGGAAACATCAGCCGGAGACATCGCGACTCCATGCAGCAGCGGCAGTTTGTCGAGCTTTGCGAGCGCGGTTCGTGTCGACACCGCATACTACACGGCCGAGCAGGCGCAACGAGTCGCACGATCGGACGAATGCAAGCGTGCGCTATCGGAAAAGTCGGCGACCCAGCGCAAATCCGACCTTCTTGGCATCACCACAGGAGGCCAGACGCGCGACGCTGGGACACAGTTCATTGTAGTGGACATGAAAGCTCTCAAAGCATGGAGAAGGACAATCTGTGTTTGCGTAAGGCCAGCGCTGCCCACCAGAGCAGCAGCAATGCAAAGCAGAGGTTCTCCAGGCAACACCAAACTGGAACAGCTGGGGACTACAGTCCTGGACAGCTGTGAGGGGCTCCCCTTTCAAGTGCTACACGAACAAAGGCCCTTTTCAGGGCCAAACAAAATCTGCTTTCGGAACGTGCAACCCTTGGTGCCTCCTCCCGTTGTCCCTTATAGAGTCTACTCATTCTTTTATAACTTTATTTTACATTGCAGACATTATTTCTCAGTTTTATATTATTTTTTAAAGGTTCTTGTGAACGGATTGCAGAATTTTTCATCTCAATTTGTTCAGATAGAACTATGCTTCATATTGCTGAACATTATTGCATGGGATCCCTTACTCAATTTTATGCAATGAGTGTCAAGACTTCAACTGCAATTTTCTCAGCTTCGCATTTTTCGTCTACATGCCTAGCCTTACGGTTGTTTTCATGAGATTATTCTTCAAGGATTTCTATAAACTTTATACCGTTGAATTCAGAAAGAAGTGGGCACTCCCTTTGGTCTCAAAGGGAGTGCCCACTTGCCCTGATATCGGAACCATCCGGACTACTAGCGACACCGCATCACCGACCCTTCAAAAGAAGTGCTCACATCGCCTCAAGCGGGATTTGCGGCCTAGCGCTTTGCACGCTAATTTTGAACTTATCTTTGCTCTAGGTGAGTTGAAATCCTACCACGTTGTTATTACCCGCTTCTTTTTTGCCGCAAATCCCAAAGTGTTGTCCCTGTGATTTTTGTGTGCAATGGGCGTCGACATTTGTACCTACAGGGCCCGTGTCGGTACTTTTTGTCCAAAAAACAAAGTGAGACCAAAGGGAGTGCCCACGAGGTTACAAAGTGGTGCCTTATTATTGCGCAGGGCTTTTCCAAGTGCTCGTATCCTGTTGCTCACTCTCTGCATCGCCAAATTGCTCATGTGTTCTGGTGACATCGAAGCTAACCCCGGCCCCGGCCCTAAAGAGGGCGATAGCTCTAAGCTTGACCTAATACTTCAGAAGCTGAACACTGTTATTTCTGACAATGCAAGACATCAAAAAGAGACCACTGACAAACTAAATGAACTGTCGTTGGGAATCGGTGACTTGACACGCAGAGTTTCAAGTCTCGAGAGCTCCGTTGGCAAGATTAAGGAACTGCAAAACGAAATAAAAAAAACAAATGATGTTGTCACCGAGATTGAAAGAAAAATTGAAGACGTATCCTCGAAACAGCAGGACGTAAGTGGTTTAAGTGACATCGTCGACAACATGAACAACCAAATGAGAAGAAATAACTTGCTGATTAAAGGGATTCCTGAGGAGGGAAACGAATCGTGGGCTCAGACTGAACGAATCGCACTTTCCTTCTTTTCGGACCGGTTGCAGCTAAACGTCGGCGATATAGAAAGGGCGCATCGTGTTGGCCACAAAAGGGAAGGTTTTAACAGACCAATTATTGTTAAGTTCCTAAGTTTCAAGAGCAAGCGCGATGTGCTCCATGGCGCTTCGCGACTAAGGTCGACTGACACCCCGCGAGTTTGGATAGAGGAAGACTATTCGCCAAAAGTGAGGAAAATTCGAAAAAAACTTTGGGATTATGCAAAATCGGTTCGAACCACGCGCGATGGGGTAAACCTTGCTTTTGATAAGCTCTTTATCAACAATCAGATGTATGTTTACTGCGACGAAACCGATAGTGTTTTGCCTGCCTCGAGGGAACGGAGAACTGCAGACGCGCCACGGGATCTACAATCGTGACACAAAAAATATAAATCCAAACCTAGAACAACTGTGAGCGCCTGCAATCAGCACCGCCCTCTCTCATTTTTGCTAGCAAACTTTAGAAGCCTTCTGCCAAAACAGGATGACCTCGCAAGCAGCATTATTTCATGCTCAGCAGATGTTATTGTTGCAACCGAAACGTGGCTTACCGATACTATTTCAAATTCCAGTTTACTTTTAAGCGACAATTTTAACATATTTCGTAAGGACCGAATTTCCAAACGAGGCGGTGGCGTAATCATCGCAGTTCGAAAGGACATATCTTGCACTCTGATTTCAATCGACTCTCCTCTTGAAACCCTTTGGGTTTCCATTGGTGCCGTATCCTTTCAGAATATTATAGTTGGAATTTGTTACCGACCACCTGATTCAACATGTGAATTTGTCAACAGACTAACAGATATTCTAGAATTTATTCATTTCAAGTATCCACATTTACCACTTATATTGGCAGGTGATTTTAATTATCCTGGGATCGATTGGTCCAACCTCCAAGTACGTAATACTTGCTCACGTGTAGAAGAGTGTTTAAGTTTTATAAATCTCTTAGATTCATTTTCAATGAAACAATTGGTAAATGATCCCACACGCGGAGATGCAGTACTGGACCTTGTTTGTGCCACTCACCCCGAAAACATGTCTGTACGCGTGCTGGATGAAATTAGCGACCATAGAATAGTTTACTTCTGCTATAAGATATCGGATGCTACGAGAGTGAACCTAAAAAAAGTGATATATGACTACTCTAAGGCAAATTATAGTGATATTGCGGTAACACTGTCAGACTTTTTGATTCAGTATGAAAGCACCTTCCATACACGCTCTGTTGAAGAAAACTGGGTTTCAATAAAAAACAAACTAATCTATATACGTGAAGCTTTTGTTCCTAAGTTAATCATTAACCCGAGTGAGGGTTGTCCCTGGTTTTCACGAAGCGTAAAACGCTTGATCTCCAAAAAGAAGAGACTTTTCAGAAAGGCCAGTTCTTCAAATTCAGACCGTGACTGGCAGTCGTACGAAGATTGTGCGCGCTTATGCAAAAATGAGATAAGAAAGGCAAAGAATAGTTTTTTCAACAATGATTTATCTAGCATACTAAAAACAAATCCAAAGAAGTTCTGGCATGTCGTAAACCCCAAAGAAAAAAATACATTTCCTTTACTTCAAGAAGGTGACGTAAAGCTTTCTGCATCCGAGTCCGCTTTTAAACTTAACACATTTTTTGGCGAAGTGTTTACCGACGAGCTCCCTTTATCTGACCGCCATGTTACACCTACAATCGTCATTCCAGAAATGGACGATGTGCAAATCAATATTGATGGTGTTATCAGTGCCATTAACCGCTTGCCGACAAAATCCAGCCCGGGTCCTGATGGTGTATGCTCGAAGCTACTTAAACTAACAAAGGATGCATCAGGTGCCGTGCTTGCCGGCTTATTCCAGCAATCGCTTAATACTGGCCACATTCCGAACGAATGGAAATCAGCAAATGTCGTGCCGATTTATAAATCTGGTAATCGGAATTGCCCAACAAATTATAGACCAATTTCATTGACCTCTGTTCCTTGTAAACTTTTAGAACATATAATATATTCATCTGTCATGAAACACTTAGTCTCAAACAACCTGCTATTTCCCAATCAGCACGGCTTTCAACGTGGTCTTTCGTGTGAAACCCAACTGTTTGAACTGGTAACGGATTTGCATACCTGTATTCACTCATCCTCACAAATCGACGCTATTTTTATAGACTTTTCAAAGGCCTTTGATCGTGTACCACACAGTCGTCTGATAAAAAAACTACAATATCTCCAAATTAATGATAAGGTAATTACATGGATTCGTGAGTTTTTGCACGATAGAAAACAATCAGTACTTGCAAATGACATCACCTCACCACCTATACATGTCAAATCTGGTGTCCCTCAAGGATCCGTTATTGGACCACTTTTATTTTTAATTTATATAAATGACCTCCCCAACAACATTTCTTCAAAGATTCGCCTATTTGCAGACGACTGTGTGGTATACCGTCAAATATCTAGTCAAAGCGACTGCCTGGCCCTTCAAAGTGATTTGGATATCATACTTTCATGGTGTGACACGTGGCAAATGCAGATAAATATAGAAAAAACAAAATGACATTTACCAATCGTCGCTCATCTTTCCAATATGACTACAAAGTTATAGATTAAAAATTGGATAAAGTATCCACATATAAATATTTAGGAGTCCACTTAACTTCCAACCTCTCCTGGAACACTCATCTAGATTATATCCTTAGGAGGGCTAACCAGTCACTTGGTTTCTTAAGAAGGCATTTATATATGGCAACAGCAGAAACGAAGCTACTTGCATACTCTACCCTCATTAGGCCAAAGTTGGAATATGCAGCTATAATTTGGAACCCGCATCAAAAATATTTAATTAATAATTTAGAATCATTACAAAACAGGGCCACCAGGTTTATACTAAAAACGTATTCACCTATAAGCGTCAGTCAACTTAAGAGTTCACTTGGTTTATTGACTCTCCACCAGCGAAGATACCTCGCAAGGTTATCCCATTTTCATAAACTCTATCATAGTTCCTCAGATTTCCGTCAAAACAACATTCTCCCACCGGCTCGCATTTCCCCTCGTCATGATCATTGTTACAAAGTTCATATTCCATTTGCAAGAACTAATCTGTTCAAATACTCCCCGTTCGTACAAGCGGCGACTGAATGGAATGAGTTGGCAAGCGAAATTGCGACGGTCACTGATCATGATACATTTATGTTGTTATTGCGTGAATCTTTAGGGTGAATGAATCATATATTGTTCTGTATGTTTGTTACTCGCTCGCTGGGTCTATTGCTTTTTTTCTAGCACGTCGACTGCCTCCAATGATGTGAGTGCGTGTGTGGCTTTTTTGTTATGTAATGTCTTCCCTTCATGGTTCTGTTTAGCGTGACACGATGTCTTCTATTTTTTCTTGTAAAATATTGTATGATTATGTAAAATTTTATACGACACCCCCCTCTATGTAATGCTCCTTTGGAGCCTTTAGAGGTATGTAAATAAATAAATAAATAAAAGTGAACTGCAGGGTGATGCTATTTTTGTATGACAGTATGGGCCCGAAATTTTATTACTAGTGATAATGTGTCCTCGTTAGGCTTTCTAAATAGTGTACTTGACCTAATTAGACTACCGTAATATCCCGAGTCATCGCCCACCCCCCTACCGCCTGAAATTCGTTAAAAAAGTGGGGTGGGCCATGTCTCGGTGGGTGAGCACAAACACTTGAAAAAAAGCGGAAAAAACCGCCTATTTCTCTCTGCGTATCTAGCGCTGACGCACAAGAGATACATCAAACTCAAAACTCGATTTAGTTTCATTATTTTATAGAAAAAAAT
Organism: Ixodes scapularis; assembly: GCF_016920785.2. Classification (NCBI taxonomy): domain Eukaryota; kingdom Metazoa; phylum Arthropoda; class Arachnida; order Ixodida; family Ixodidae; genus Ixodes; species Ixodes scapularis. The sequence continues at coordinate 70,594,391 of NW_024609837.1, forward strand.
GCTCACGAAAGAATATTTTACTATAGCGAAGTCCGTTGCTTGCATACGCGCTAGAAACACCGCCGATCTGCATATAGCGCGAACGTTTGTTCCGTGAAAGAATGTCACCACTATGTTTTCCTAGTTAGTAAAAAAAAAAGAATGAAAAGTCTACAAGAAAATAGAAAAACCGGCCAGGCGCAACGAGCGAGCGAGCGAGCGGACCAAAGAAGCGACCAAGAGCAATGCTGGGAAAGCGGGAAAGCCGGCAGTCGCGTTGGCAAATACTTTGGCGTCGGGCCAAGTCGGGCGCCTTGTCAATTGCAAGCTCTTGCGCAACTTTCTTGTTTGGTGCGTACATACGTGCGTCCGTGCACGGCGGGCTATCAATGCACGGTTGGGACGCTCTGCAAACGTCCGTGTAGGACGTTCCAGCAAAGCTTTATTTACGCTTTGGCTTTGCCTAAAATATTGCACAACCGCGGTCTCGACGGGCGGGAAGAAGGAGCGGGTTCGCGGTGGCCTTAGTTCGGCGGAGACAGACTTTGACCTAACACTCCGCGGTTACACTAACAAACTCTTATTTTGTTATCTCCATCGTTTTCTTTTCGCACGGATACACGACCACTTTGGGGTCGCTCACGGAGGAAATGCGTAAACAAAAAGAAGTGTCTTTCCCTCCTTCGTTTTACTTTGTCACGGACGTCCTCGAACTGTAAGGTCCGCGGCCGCGTCATTCGGGTAGGATGAGTGTTCGCGGATCGCAGAGTCCGCGCTGGGGTATTTGAAGGGGTGGGCGATGACTCGGTGTTTTTTCGGAAATCGATATTGGCCCAAAAAATAGGGTGGGCGATGGCTCGGGGATGGGCGATGACTCGGGATATTACGGTAGTTCTATACAATGATCTATCTTTACAAAAATATAAATAGCATCATCTTGCATGACAGGTCTTTAGCTACAAATCCATATCACTTATGCAAAAAAATTCGTATTAGAAAGTTCCTTAATGAGTCGTAAGAAATGACCTAATTAGGCTTAATTATTTTCTTCGTAACTCAAAAAGTAATTGAGATATTGCAGAACTAATTAAATATCTGAAAAGAGGAAGCCAAAACACATATGCACACTGATTTTCATTATAATCCACTAATAAACAAAAAAGTCGATTTTAGAACCAGTGTCTTGCCGTGTCTAACACTTAAATGACGTGCTGCTCCGTGTCACTGACAGTACTCGGAAGTCGCCCAATCTTCTTTTTTGGCCGTAGTCTGTCCTGGTGGGTTAGTAGGTTAGGTTCGTTGAGTGCGCATCTCACCGCAAGATGGTGCACTGCAGTGAAGCGAGAACCACAAAGTAGGAATTGCTATGTTTTAAATGCTGCTTTACCACAGCGTAGCCGCGGACGTAGGAGAAAGCACCTCTCCAGAGCTAGGCTTTGTACGCACAAGCATCAAGTATATATTTAAAAAAAAATACATAACTTTGTAAATGTTGCTGTTACAACTCTACCTTGCAGTTAAAAAAAATTTTGAATAAAACTGCATCTATACTCGTTTTCACCTCAAGAACTGTAGTAAAGAAAGTCTGGCTCCTGACGGAGCATGACTAATTTCCCTTTTATGTTGACAATTAAGATATACGTAGTTGGATTTTAGATGAGATATGTTATCTTATCAAGGTGTACATGTTCAAAACGCCAAAAGCGTCGCCCCTTCCTCCGACAACCAAATCTCAAAGGAACTACTTTGCGCCGCGTATGAACAATGCGCAAAACTGGCTTTTTGTCTTGAGGTGGAAATGGGTATAGTTGCAACTACAATATTTTGTTTACTTTTTGTTCATATTCAAAATTTAGCGAGGATAGTTTCATATTTCGGAGATATTTTTATATGGACTTTTCTATGAGCTTGTTCTTTTTTTTTTCCATATCAACTCGCTGATTTACTTATTACCTTTATATATGTTTTATTTGTGTGATGGCACAGTGAAAGGAGAAAATTAAAACTCAATTAGCTAAAGGAGCTCATGGAAATTGGCAGCAAACTTGACAAGTTTGACTGGATTGTTCCTGAGGCTTGTTTATTGTTCACCTGTCGATTTTTGTTGTCATGAAGTCGTACATATAAATCATAATTAACGTTAATAATCAAATGATAAAATTTTTTTTTTATCTGAAGTAATAATTGCAGTTCTATTTCAACCTTTAGTGCTTCAATGAAATTGTGTTCTAACATGATTTCCGTCAAATATACTATTTTGTTTATCTTTGGCTCTGTACCTAAAATCACAATTCGCAGCAGTTCATACTGTCCTTCATCATTCAGCATATTGTCGTTGTGCCTGGCTCTTGTACCTGCAACAGCTAGTTCCGTATTTGAGGGAATCAAACCTGCCAAGCAATTCATGCTAGCAAAAGGTTGCACAGAAGTGGGAAGGCAAATTAGACAATATCTTCTGATGGACAGGCCAACATATTAATCTTTACGTATAATATTTAAGATGATAGGAATTTCAGCTGCTCCGAAAAGTGCTCCAAAATTACTCGGACCGATCACATCACTGTGCGTCTCCTTTGCACGTGCTCGTGCAAGTAGCTTTGACGGCGTTGGGGCACTCGTGGCAGCTACACCAGCCTCGACGATGTTGCACAAAGTAGTTGACTAAAATACCGGAGAAGTGCCCACCCTACTTCCAGAGAACACTGGGTTCATCTAGACATGGGCACTTTTCCGGTCAAATCAGGCGCTTAGCGTATAATTTGTCGGATTCCCAAGTTTGAAAAACGTTAATCGTAGGCGCTTGAACGAATTGGGTGCTTCCGCGGTATTTTACAGTGTAGTGTAGTCGACCATACGTACAACTGGTATGTCAAACACAAACCTACCTAGGTGGAAAAAATTTATTCGTATAGCTTATTTACAACATTCGTGTAAGGTGGCCAAGGCGAGGGGAAACTCCTCTTCACTGATCACATTATTAAAGTACAGCCGATAATCAAATGGAATGAAATAATATAATAAAAAATGCACTGTCAGCAATAAATTGTACCCATCTATTAAGATGGGTGGTCTAAAACAAAGCTCCAATTGTAACTTGTCTGTGTATGGTATCACATATTTTGTAAGTACCACGACCAAAGCAGGCACCGATGATTGATTGGCAATGTGTAACAATGAACTAGCGTTCCATTCATTGGTGGTGTGAGGTACGGAGAAATAATTTATTTTTTACTTTGTGGTATATACTAAGAAGTATTTCTGTTACGTGTTGTTTGTTGTGTGCAAGCATGGTGGTATTATACTGCACGTAATTTTCTGGCGTAAGCTACATGTTGCTTTCGACTTTTGTTATACAGAGGAATAGAAGATAGCTGGCTTTTTCGGGAGTTTCACGGTCACCTGCCTTTGAGTTTACCATTCATGCAGGCTAGCATTCGACGCTAAACTTTATGAGTAAAATGCCCAAAGGTGTCGACGTTTTCTTCCCGCCAACTTAATACCGCAGTGTTCCTATAACTTTTAACTACAGGAAGAAGAAAAAAAATTATAGATTACAAAAATGAGCTATGTATCGACGAACGTTCATTCCCCGCTCAAATGCAGCGCTACCGGTCCTAACTACCAGATGCCGAAGTTTCAGAACTATCTCATTCAAAAATTATAAATGAGTTTCTGAAACTTGCAATGGCAAAATAGTGGTGGACGGCGCTCTCGGACAGCTGAATGGCACCAGTTACCGAAAACGAGCGAAAGCGGGCCCCATTTCCTCCTTGAAATTTTCAGGAAATCGCTTATAAGTTTCGAATGAAATAACGATTAGCTGTGAAATTTTGGCATCTGATTCAAACCACTCGCACTACGTTGGGGCGGAAAATAAGCGTTGGGCGATGCATTGTTCATTTTCGAGGCGAAGGAGACACTGCAAATTGTTTTGGGGAACAGACTCTACGCGGGTTCTCCGTTGCTTTGCGCCGCATGCGAAGCACTTTTCACTCGTGCTTTACCAAACTCTAAAATGTGCCTTTTGTTTGGTCGAAAGACTTTCAGCGAACGAGCAAATATCCTTTTTCTTTTTTTCAGAACAACCCGAGACGGCCGTACTACTGACGGTGGCTGAGGGAATCCTTCAGCTTTTTAGTTTCATTCATATCTGTAAATAAAAGTTTACGAGATGCTTCACAAGTGCCTCGTCTGTTCCAATGGACGGTGAAAGACTGTTGATCTCGATCACTCGCAGTGTAGCTTGGATTATCCCTGTTATAAATCTGTTCTCTGTATGTCGGTACTCAGGGAGCCTCAGGGTGTGTTCTCGAGTATGTTTCTGAAGTGTTCTGGGACAGAAGGTGTTAGGACAGAGGGTTCTGGGACAAGGGATGGAAAGGTGCTGGAGTGCCTTCGAAATACAAGGTTCTGCAAGAGCTGGTAATGGTGAGACTGCGAAGATGTGTTGTTTAGATGAAAAATGTTTTTTGGAATGCTTGACTTTGTGACAAATCGGGCCAGGTTTTCGGAACCGCCTGCCATGGAAGCGTTAGGAAAAGCTACGGGTTCCTTAAAGGGATGCTGAACCGAACATCGAATTTCAGAAAACAACGCAGAATGGATAGGCGGGACGCTACGAATCCCAAAACGTCGTTCATAAAGCAAGATCGTCGTATTTTTGTAAAAGAAGAGTGGCGCTCGCACAAGGGCCGAAAAGACACGTCACCTTGCAGTTCTCATTTTCTCCTTTTTGCTTTGACTATGCGAGGGCGCAGAAAAGAAAGGGAGCGAGGCCATTTCTTTTCCCTCTCAACTCTTCTGCGATAAAATGATGTCAACATTCTGCCTCATTCGCTCCTTTATTTTCCAGAAATACGGCCATCCGCTCGAGATATGGCTATATGAGTGATGCTTCGTGGTTTATGGCACCCTATTGAACACTTCTGCAATCTTATTTCGTGAAATCCGAATTTCGGTTCAGCATCCCTTTAAGGAATGCTAAACCATTTTGTGCAGTGGTCTATTTATGGTAATAACTCAATCTACGGGCTCTAGTCTGTTGCAACATAGGAACAGCAGTAGATGCTTTTCCTCCTGCTTGTTTTGCTTCACGTACACCGAAGTGTTACCGAAGGTAGAAAGCTTTCTTTGGAGTCTCAGCATCTACTGCTAATCTTATGTTGCAACAGACTATAAGCACCCTTCAGAACCAAATATTACATTCATGCATGGCCGATTTCTCTATTAAAATCGGTATCGAAGGTTGATCAGTACTTCGGAACTATTGCTGACACCAGATGGCGTCGTTGGACAAGGAAAGGCATAGTAGCTGTATATTGGGAGAGAGGGCAGTAGGTAGGTGTGGGAACAAAGGCGCTGGAGGGGAGAAAATTGAAGGAAATGGAGAAGACCACTGAAGGAGCGAGAAGGAGAGAGCAAAGAGGAAACTACCGCCCTTGTGACGGAACACGCTTTCGGCGCAGAGCACTGTTTAGGCTATGCGTCGTCCGCTATGGGCTGACTTCTCTTTCGCCCAAATAAAAGTTTTAGGTCAAACGTCGAGAAAAGTTCGATCGTTAGCTTTTTAACATGCCGAGGAGTAACATTATGTCATTTTCTTGCCAGAACCAGCGAACTAAAAAGAAAGAACTGAAATTTTGATGTTGATCCCATGCATTCCACTGGGCGAATAAATGAAAAAGACGGCCCTCCCTGCTCAGCTGGGAGCAGCCGGGAGTTGGCCCTCCCTGCTCAGCTGGGAGCAGCCGGGAGTTGGCCCTCCCTGCTCAGCTGGGAGCAGCCGGGAGTTCACGTGCATGCGCTCACACCTTTCAGTTTGTGCCGCGGGGTGATTGGCTCGGGAGGGATGGGAGGCGTTACGGCGGCGAGACCATAAATTAGCCAAACTCTCCTAATATACGGCTCTGAGGAGAAGGGTTTCCCCGTGTTCCCAGCTTCTCCTCAGAGCCATTTATACACACGCGGGCCGCAGTGTGTACACGGGCTTGCTTAAGTAGGACTGTTGAAGTTTTTTCGCTGATTCCTGCTTGAAGGTTTCACTGATGATGTTTCCCGCATGGGAGACGAAACGTTTGATTAAATTGTTAATTTTGTTAAGTAAAGTCGGCGCAGTTTTTTTTATCACTATGATTCCCGGCTTTTGGAACACTTTTGCATATCCCAAGCTGTTTTAAAGAAAAGGGCCCTCCAATGATTTCTTGACTGGTCAAAAACTTGCGCTGAGATAGACCTCGGGCAACGTAGTAATGTGGAGAAATAATCGTGGTGGCAAACCGCATTATTTCGGAATTTATAAGCAAATTAAAATCGCTCAAACCGCGATGCATACAGCTAATATCATGTGACACACGGTCGAAAACCTTTCCCAAATAGACTTGTAGCATATCGACGCTCCGATCCATACTACCGCTACATTCCAGAAGGCTCCTTGCCACATGAGCGTTTATAACGATACTTCGTCCTTTGATACCACAACCGCTGCGCGTTCGGAAGCAGCGACTTCGTGTCAAGGGGTCGCTTTCGCGCCCATTCGCGCTTTTGCTCACGGCACGGCATGAAAGGCGCGAAGCGAGGTGCTCCATCTCAGATGGCCGACTGTGCCGGCGCTCTGTAGTGAGTGACTCTAGCTTTGACAAGCCTTCCTCTCCTTTCCTATTTTGTACACCAATCCACCGGCGTTCGGTTTAACCAAGGAGGTTATAAGTAATAGGAGGGGGCACGTTGCAATATTGGTGAAGCCTAGTCACAAAAAGTTGAAACGATTTTGTGCCCAGCGTGATCGCAGATCTCTCTGGCGATTGGTGCGCGTGACACGTCACGTGCGAGATGGATGGTTGATTGTAGGAGGATTCCTTGCAGGCTTGCGTGCGCTCTGTCCGGTAGGTTTTATCAGATCCAAGGCTAGGCTGTGGTGTATTCTAGTCAAGGAGGTTAGAAGTACTAGGAGAGGGCACGTTGCAATATTGGTGAAGCCTAGTCATAAAAAATTTAAACGATGTGGCCAACGTGACTAGATCTCTGGCTATTGGTGTGCGTGACATGTCACGTGTGAGATAGATAGTTGATTGTAGGACTCCTTACAGGCTTGCGCACGCAGTGTCCAGTAGGTTTTATCAGATCGAAGGCTAGCCTGTGGTGTGTTCTAGTACCCCAAAGCTAGACGAAGACTAGCTACGGTCACGTGATGTGGTAATGTTGGCGTGGTAAGTGAGGAGAGTAAGGATGAAAATGAGAAAGGTGAGGCGTCAAGGGAGCATGGCTTGTGGAGGCTACACGGCTGTCGTCATGCCCTCTCCTACGCTTCTATCATCCTTGATTCTAGTACACCAACATAGCGAGACGAAGGCTAGCTACGGTCACGTGGGCCTGATAAGAAAGGAGTAAGGGGGAAAATGAGAAAGAGGCAAGGCGTCAAGGGAGCATGGCTTGTGGAGGCTACGCGGCCGACGTCATGCCCTCTCCTACCCTTCTATAGCCCTTGCATTTTGTTGTCACGGTTGTCACCTGTGCGCATCCACCCAATTAGCCCTCTCCTTCCCTCCCTCTCCCTCCCCCCCCCCCCCCCCCTTAGTAGTAGTATGGTGCCTGGAATACTATGCTTAGTGGTAGTATGGTCCTGGAACGTGTCTCCGACTGGTGTGTTTACCGCGCCCAAAAAAGTGGTCCCTCGATTTCTGCCTGATGACGTCATAGAAGTGTCATGCTGTCGCCGGTCGTGACCCTGGTGGTGTCCCAGCAGCTGTGGTGGATATGGCAGATGCCTGTTCTGCTGCAGGTCGCTCCCCACTGTGACAGTCCATGGAAGCCACAGCAGCCGAAAGTTGAGACGCCGTGATGACAGCGACACTCGCGTTCGCTCGCACTTTTCGCCAGCATTTCTACGGCCAACCGCCAGGATCGCGGCAGTCAACAGCATGACACTCTGGCTTCTGTGACGTCATTTGTTGCCACTTGAAGACCACTTTTGATGTATGGGCAGCATAGGACGCTAAACACACCAGTCGAAGACGTGTTCCAGGCGTCATAGTAGTAGTAGTAGTAGTAGTAGAAGTAGTAGCAAATACGATATAGCTTCGCCAGTACTGGAACGGCGAACGTGACAGTGGCGCCTCTAGCGGACTCGGGAGTCTACGGAAGCAGACGACGCAATCGAAAAGTATAGGCTCCGCGACATCCTCGAGCTTTGCGAGCCCCGTTTCTTCACCCCAAAAGCTGAAACAATTCATTACGGTCAACCCGTTTGCAAAGTGGAATCCACTGATTGCAACTGCAACGACAAACAAATAACAACGCGCGCATAAACGAAGATAGAGCAGTTTATTTAGAGGTCTCAAACGCCACTCAAGGGGATTACGCGCATTTGAAGCGCATCTGGGAAGCGAAAAAAAGGCGTTTAGCCACCCGAACTACGTCGTAAGAAGTTACTGTTTATCCTTTACAAACTGCGTATTCACAATTTCTTACCTGAATAGGTGATTATTAAAACATGCGCAAACAATATGTTAGAATTACCAGGGCAAGCGCACCAGCCTCTGCTAAAAAATGGCAGTCGCCTCCTCTCTGCTCCCTTCTTTCTCTCTCGCTCCTTCGGCGCTCTCCTCCCTTAGGGCGTAGGGGCCCGTTTCCAGCCTGAGCGGCGTCGCCGTCGACGTAACCGGGGGGGGGGGGGGGGGGGGGGGTCACGTGACCCCCCCTCCCCGAGGCCAGGTGACCCCCCCCCCCCCCCCAGGCGAAACTTTTCAACTGGGACCAATTGGTCCCAGACTCCAGTTGCAACTGGTTTATGGAACAATTCCCAGTTGCAACTGGTCCCAGTTGGAGTTGGTCCCAGCTGGAATTGGTCCCAGCTGGAATTGGTCCCAGTTACAACCAGAGGTCGGCATTTTAGGTCGCCCTCACTCACCCTCACCCTCACAGCCACACTCACCTAAGCCCCTCACTCACCCTCACCCTCACAGCTACACTCACGTTCAGCCCCTCACTCACCCTCACCCTCACAGTCATACTCACCTTCAGCCCTTCACTCACCCTCACTGAACCTCACGGCCCTCACGCACTCACCGCCCTCACGGCCCTCACGCCCCTCACGCCCCTCACCGCACTCACGGCCCTCACGCCCCTCACTCACTCATGGCCCTCACGCAACTCACCGCCCTCATCGCCCTCACGGCCCTCACCGCCCTCACGGCCCTCACGCACTCATAGCCCTCACCGTCCTCACGGCCCTCACGGCCCTCATGGCCCTCACGCACTCATAGCCCTCACGCCACTCACCGCCCTCACGGCTTTCACGGCCCTCACGGCCCTCACGCCACTCACCGCCCTCACGCCATTCACGCATGCCACTCAGGCCAGCTTCAGATGGGGCAATTTCGGCCAGAAACTTTTCGTCGCAACTAGGGAGGCCTACCTAGTCGCAACACCAGCAACACGCGCCGCCCGCGATCACACGCAGCAAACGTCATTATAAAATTTTATTTTTCTTGCACTATTTAGACAGAATTACGCGTTATAAACGTGTTTTTATGCATTTAAATCCCGTTAAGAATACTAATGCACCTTTCTGAAACAGTTTATTTCCAAAAAACGATCGATTTCAAACGAGAACCAAGTCTTTCGGTGTCGTCATCACCGGCACGAGGTATCACGTGAAAATTTTGCGTCCCATGATCAGATGCAGCCGCTTCAAACGTATTCGAATTGCTTCGAGTTGCTTGCTTATTTCGAGCCGGACCCGATCTCAGCAATTCCTGTCGATCTAGGGAAAGCTAGAGAACAACCCGCCATTAACACCAAAATTGCTGAGAAAGATGCTCGATCTGAAGGGGGCCTCGCGCACTGACCGCCCTCACGGCCCTCACACCACCTCATGCACTCACCGTCCTCACGGCCCTCACGCCTCTCATGCCACTCACTGCACTCACGCCACTCATGGCCCTCACACCCCTCACGCACTCACCGCCCTCACACCACTCACGGCCCTCACGCCACTCACCGCCCTCACGCACTCATGGCCCTCATACCCCTTACGGCCCTCATGGCCCTCACGGCCCTCCCCGCCCTCACGGCCCTCACGGCCCTCACCGCCCTCACGGCCCTCACGGCCCTCACCGCCCTCACGGCCCTCACTCAACCTCACACTCATGAATTTTCCTGGTTCAGAAACTCACTCACCCTCACCTCACCTGTGAAGATGAGGGTGAGTGAGGGTGAGTGAGGGCCCTCATGAGTGAGGTTTGCCGAGGTATGGCAACTGGTCCCAGTTACCGCTGGTACCAACTCCAGCAACAATGACAATGAAACACGGCACAAAATGGAAGGTTGACAAGACTTTATTGTCAAAAACTTGGAGAATGAGACTAAATAGGTGCGGTGACGTACACGCTCCGGGTTTAGCCACTTGCTTGCGACGGTTGAATCGCTCTTTCAGAGGTGGTGGTATTCATGAGATGAAGGAAGATCGGCCGCTGGCGTCTGTTAGTGAAGACGTCCTCAGCTCTTCCCATCGCGTGAAGGTGCTTACCCGTGATCCCGCGTTGCGCAGGTGAAGTCCTGATAAGATGCGGTAGCGCTCCCACCTTGCAATCTCTGTCAAAACAGTCGAACATTTTCGAGGTAGACCTCCCGCCATTTTCGCCATTGTGCTCTCCGCGGCGTTTTCTCTTCCGTCCGGTCTTTCCTGGGTGCCCTCCGATCGCTGAACTGCATCTTTCCATCCTCGAAGTTCACCGCCGCCACCATGGTGTGTGTACAGTTAGGTCCAAAGAAGCGCAGCTGTAGTTTTGACATTTTCATAACGACGCCAACTTGGGCGATGGCGACCCTTCTCTACCGCGTCGACCGCAAGGAGTCGACCGCGTCCGCGTCCGTCCGACTCGGCGTTATGGCGCATTCACACTGGAAGCGGATCCGCGTTCGCGAAGCGGTTGCGGATGCGGCTCGCGAGCGACCCCGTTCAGAGTCAGACTCACCGAGAGCCGGTTGGCGGTTTCTCGGCGATCACGCGTGATCTTGTGAGACTTGCGTTTGGCAACCCTGTTTTACAATCCACAATCCACTTTAATTCAAGATCCAAAGCCAAACTTATGCTATTTTGGCACTCGGAATATTTTTCACCGGGATGTTTGCGCGCATCACGAGTTTAGGCAGCGAAAAAAGAAGCATGGACCCGCCAAACTCGCCTCTGATTCCCTCGACATCGCCCACAAGCAAAGCCCAGCTAGGCGCGCCTTGCTGACTCAGAACAGGATGCCCCCGACCTTTTCTTCGAAGTGGACCCTTCCCGCATGAATAGCTGACCTTGTTTTCGGGATAGAGGGCCAGTTTTCCCCCCTTGTTGCTGTTCGCTCTTATCATTTTCGAAGTTGTGGGCGGTGGGCTGGACCGTGGTGCGGGGGAATGTGTTCGGTGCTAGCCGGTCGTGGCTTCGTTGGTGGCGGACTCTCCTCTCGTCACTCGCTCGTCGATCGAGTCTACTGTTGGTTTGACATTAAGCTCAAATAAACGCCGTATGGATTACCTCTGCATTGTCTGGTACGTACACTTTATTCCTTGAGTAGGTTCCCTTTATTTATTTTATTAGTAGCAAACGTTACAAGTCGAGCTAGCGCAGGTACCCTGCCCCCTCCGCGGTAGTGCGTTGGCTACGCAATCAAGCTCACGACGTCTCTATTGGCCTTCGTGGTGGTCATGCACGGTGTCGAAAGCTTTCAATAGTTCATGCGACTATACTAGTGGGTAGAAAAGCTGACATTTCGGTCGATCAGGGGCGGGTTCTGACGTTCTACGGGCAGAGACTAACAAGGCACCGAGCTTGGGCTTGTGGCACCCGGAATAATAAACAAACTCTTACCCGAACCAAATCACCGGTGCGAAGCGCGTTAAATTTACGAGTCAATTCTTTTCGCGGCGGATTCAAGTGACAGACGTGAATATGAAGTTTCTCCGTTGATTTGTCGAAAGCTAAGACTACAGCGCTAGGACTACAGCGCCTTGGACGCCTCACCAGCGACAGGTGCCATCTTGTTTCGAAAGTCACTGACGTCACGTCAGCGTCTCGTTGTGATTGGTTGCCGCTTTGCGGTTCGTGAAAGCGGTTGGGAGAAATCGGTCCCGAAGCGGTTGGCAAAAACGCGCTCCAACCGCTCAATCCTAGCCGCTTTGCGGTTGAGAACGCGCGGATCCGCTTCGCGAACGCGGATCCGCTTCCAGTGTGAACGCGCCATTAGGCTCACTCGGATGGATGGATGGATGGATGAATACGGCTGAGCCCTTTGGATCGGGCGGTAGCTTACGCCACCTAGCCATTTTGTTTTACCATTTAAGCTTAGAATATTTAAATGTGAAATCTATATTCACTCCGCAGTGCAAAGAAAGTGAGGCTATGAAACCCCCTTGCCATCAGTGAATAAGAAAATACCTAGTTTTCTCTCGATTTCTGCCACCATTCACTTAATCTTTGCTTGGTAATCTCTACAGTCTTGAAATCCACTCTCCCTTCGCTGTCTCTAAAACCCAATGACTTTATTAAATCTATGTTGTCTTCGGTAGGCATAGGGTGAAGCCCTTTGCAGTAGAGTATCAAGTGCTCAGCCGTCTCGTCCTCCTCTCCACAAGCAATGCACACTGTATCCATTTCCTGGTACTTCACTCTGTATGTTCTGGTTCGCAGAACACCCGTTCTTGCCTCAAACAGCAATGAGCTTCCCCTAGAATTGTCATAAATGCTTTCTTTGGCAATAACTCTTTTGTTTAATCTATAGCTTTCCAGAGCAGTCTTTGTCTGCATTCCCTCTAGCCACCGATCCCTTTCTGTGGCCTTAACTTTCTTCTTAACTGAGACTTGCTCTTCTTCGCTATAGCCCAAAAACTTTCCTCTTAATTTCCTAGTGCGCTGTCTCCACTTTGTGTCTACACTCCTCATGTATAAATAGCTGAAAACCTTTCGTGCCCATTGCTCCCCATCCATTAGCCTCAACCTATCCTCAAATTCTACCTTGCTCACCGCTTCCCTGCTCTCAAATGATGCCCATCCCATGTCTCCTTGTACTCCCTGGTTTGGCGTTTTGCAATGCGCCCCCAAAGCCAGTCTACCTACTCCGCGCTGTTTTATTTCTAGTTTCGCATGCACTTCGGATTTCATGCATAGCACTGCGTTTCCAAATGTCAAGCCAGGCACCATGACCCCTTTCCAAATCTCTCTCACCACCTCATACCTGTTGTAATTCCAAAGTGCTCTATTTTTCATTACAGCTGCATTTCTGTTGCCCTTACCTATTATATACTTTTCATGGTCTCTGAGATATTCTGCACCATCACATATCCATACTCCTAGATACTTGTATTTACTAGCTCTCTCAACTGTAATATTCTGTATCTTCAGCCTCTCAACTTCATCCTCGTTAAAAATCATGACTGCCGATTTTTCGCTACTGAATTCTAAACCTAATTCCTCTCCTTCCCTACCACAGATGCTCATTAATTCCTGCAACTCTGTCCTGTTGTTAGCCATTAGTACAATATCATCCGCATACATCAATCCCGGTAAGGATTGCTGAATTTTTTGGCCTAGCTTACTGTAAGAAAGGTTGAACCCAAGCCCACTCTTCTCTAGTCTATCCTCCAATCCTCTCAGATACAACATAAACAGCAAAGGCGATAACGGGCACCCCTGCCTAAGGCCTCGTCTTATCTCTATTTTCCCTGTCGCCTTTCCTTCCCATGTTATAATCACCTTGTTATCTTTGTAAATGTTCCTTAATAGTGCTGTTAGTCCTTCATCTAGGTTTAAGTTCTCCATTATGTCCCACAGGTTTCTTTGGTTCACATTGTCATAGGCACCCTTGATATCCAGAAATGCCAGCCAGAGCTGTCTGTTTTCTTTTTGCGCTATTTCTATACACTGTGTTAGAGAAAATAAGTTGTCCTCCAACCTTCTTTGTTTTCGAAACCCGTTCTGTAACTCGCCCAGTATGCCCTCGCAATCTACCCATTCCTCCAGTCTGTTCTTTATAATCTGCATTACCAACCTGTAAATAACCGGTGTCACGGTTATAGGACGATAATTTCTAATATCAGACTTATCTCCCTTTCCCTTATATATCATACTCATCCTACTAAGCCTCCATTCATCTGGAATATTTCCTTTTGTTATCATGGTACTCACTACCTCCCTTAGTTTTGCCTTAGATTTAGGACCCAAATTCTTCACCAGCTTGATAGGGATACCATCTGTGCCTGTCGACGTGCCACTAGGGACTCTTCGTTCCGCCTTTTCCCATTCTCTTTGTCCAAAATCCGCGATGTCACAAACTGGACTGCTACTTCCTTCGGTTCTCCTATCTTCCACATGTACCCGTTCCCGAAATTTCTCCTCCATCACTGCTCCTATATATTGTATCGCATCATCTCCCTCTAATTGATCTCCCTGATGCGAGAGTATGAACCTCTGTCTAGCTTGCGTTGTTTCACCGAGTGAGTTCAAGTGCTCCCAAAACTTCTTGGCAGCATTTCTATCTTTCTTACTTACATCACTCATCCATTCCTCACCCTTTCTCTGAATTTTCGCATTGATCAAACTGGATGCCTCTCGGCGACATGTTACAAAATTGTCCCATTTTCTTTTTACTTCCGTTTCGGACTCCCCACTACGCTTGGAATACCTGTGTTCTCTAGAGGCTTCCTGACGTTTTTGTATCGCTTGCTTCACTTCTTTGTCCCACCAACTTTTTGGTCTATGTCCTTGCTTCCCCTTTCGTTTACTCTTAACTTTGTCTAGTTCTAGAGAAAAAAGCCTAGTTAGGCTCTCATAGGTCCAATCTGTATGCCATTGCCCTGAAACTGCTGCCTCTATTCTTTCAACAACTATTTCCAACTCTTTGTCGCTGCAGAAAGTTTGCTTTGAATTATGTTGTCTAGTTTCAGCATTTACTTCTCTGGCAAAATTCAGCTTAATACGTTTGTGATCACTACCAAGACTTTTGGAACCTTCTTCATCTATTTTCATTACTTGTAACTTACCATATATTTTGTGTGACATGAGTACGTAATCTATAGTTGAATGCAGATTGCCAGTTTCCCAAGTTATGTGCCCGTCACACTTCTGACTGGTATTACATAAAACTAAGTCATGTTTTTCCACCAGTTCTAGTAATATGCTTCCAGTTGAGTCCGTATACCCATCCAGACCCTCAATATGGGCATTCATGTCTCCCATAATAATTATTTCGGAGCCTTCGCCTAGTTCACTAATGTCTCTTGATATGCAATCAATCATTTTTCTGTTTTCCTCTTTAGCACCTGTCCCTGTCCATAAGTAAACCACTCCAAGGACTGTTGATTCCCCAGCGACTTTTCCTTTCAGCCACAAATGTTCGGCGCACTCCTTTCTGATCCTTTGAAAGTTCATATTCTTCTTAATAAATGCTCCAATTCCACCTCCCTTCCTCGTTCCCTCCATTCTGTTGCATTCTTCCCACACATAGTCAGGGTTGCAAGGTGGCTGCTCCATGTCTCTGAGATGTGTTTCCACAAACCCATACACCATTAAATCCTCCTTTCTTAGTTGCTCCTCCACCTCTTCCCATTTTAACCTATTTCTACCACCCTGCATGTTAATATATCCAATGTCTGATTGTGCTGATTTTTTATACCTGTTCTTACGTTTTCTCCTCTTTTTAACCCTGGGTGCCTCTCCTGACTTTGTTGGGTTTTCAGTTACTTCAGTGCCCCCAGGGCCCTCGGTCCCCCCAAAAAAGCAGTCACCGTGCGGCCCATCCTATCCCCCACCCTGTAACCCGTGGCCTCACTGTAGTGAATGCCATCTGCAGATGGCGCTGCCTATGCTGACGCCATCTGCGACAGATGGCGTCAGCATAGGCAGCGCCATCTGTCGACAGCGCGTACCACTAATCCGCACCCGCGTGCCACGGCGGCCGGCTAGCGCTAATTGGCCAAAAGATAAATTTATTTACTAAAAGAAAAAAGAAACAAAAATACTGTAGGTGTTTAAATACGCCTCGCAAGTGGGCTCATTTTCGTAAGGGAGGAAGTGGCCGAGTGGGCCAACGACACTGATCTCAATGACAATTGCTGGATCGCGCTTGCCGCTCCCGCAAGTGAAGCCACCGGGCGTCACTCGCTTGGGATACGATTTGCCGTTTTTGCTAGCCTTTGCTGCGGTTTTCCAGCGTGCTGACGACACGTTTTCTACTCGTTCGTCGTCATTCGCCGAAGAAGTTTTTTGAAGACTCTGTGTATTGTTGAGACTTTCCGTTGTGAACACGTGGAAAATTTTACGAAAGTGCAGTGTCGCAGGAAAAAGGCACAACGCGTCGAAAGGAAGGGCTGGCGGCGTGTTCAAAGCATCCTTGGCACGCCGAAGTGCCGTGTCTCTGTGCCTTCGCGCGCTTGGATACCGACCAAGAACCGACGCCGTGTGAATGTGTTTAGCGAGTGCAATGTGAGTGAAGCCGTATCAAAAGGTACAACTCGTCGAAAACGTGTCGCCGGTGTCGCGGCGTGATCAAAGCTTCCTTGGCACGCCGAGTGATGCATCTTTGTGCCTTCGCACGCTTGGATACCGGTCAAGAATTGACGCCGCGCCAAAGTTCTGAACGTGTGTCGCGCGTAGATGCCTTTAGATCATTTATATATATCGGCCACGGAGTTCTGGATCGTCACGCTGTGCCGGTGAGTTGCTATCAATAAAAGGGGGAGATCTGTACGTATTCTTATGTACTATATTAACCATGGCTATGTCCCAAATCTACTCTAATAGATTCCGTGGGAGCACGAATAGGGCAACGTTGTACGTGGAGCCAGGGGGGTTTTCGAAAGCAAAAGTACAAGACGGCGAGAATGAAAATCTTTGAAGCGCGGCCGATATGGTCGTGTGCCATCTGTTGACCAATTACAATTAGGCGAGCCGCGCTCAAACGTCAAATGCAATTAAGTAGGTTGATAATAAGCCAGCACTGATCAGTGATGAGGAGCTGTTGTGCACGGTATTGTGTAAATCGTCTAAGGACGAAAAAAAGACGTACCTTCTCCCCATCTTCCGTCGCTAGTGGACGCTGGATTAAGCTCGTTCCTAAACCGCGAGGGGAAAAGACGCTGATCCAGAGGCACGAACAGCTTCACGCACATTGCACTCGCTGAACACATACACACGGCGTCGGTTCTTGGTCGGTATCCAAGCGTGCGAAGGCACAGAGACACGGCACTTCGGCGTGCCAAGGAATCTTTGAACACGCCGCCAGCCCTTCCTTTCGACGCGTTGTGCCTTTTTCCTGCGACACTGCACTTTCGTAAAATTTTCCACGTGTTCACAACGGCAAGTCTCAACATACACAGAGTCTTCAAAAAACTTCTTCGGCGAATGACGACGAACGAGTAGAAAACGTGTCGTCAGCACGCTGGAAAACCGCAGCAAAGGCTAGCAAAAACGGCAAATCGTATCCCAAGCGAGTGAAGCCCGGTGGCTTCACTTGCGCTGCAGCGAACAAGCGGGGAAGCGCGATCCAGCAATTGTCATAGAGATCAGTGGCCAACGAGGTAGAGGGGCTTAGAGCGATAAACCGGGGTTCCGGTCTGCACTCGAAAGTGACCCCCCTAAGGCGGCTGCCATTGTACGCAAATTTGACCACACGTCACATGACCAAACCAAATACGTGACGTCACAGGAAAGATGGCAGCGCCCATGCAGCGGCTGGCCCCAGCTGGGCCGGAGCTTGTCAGATGCTTTGTTGGTTGTCGTTCGTCTCGGCGAGTTGATTTCAGACGCGGAAGCCGTCATATGAAACCGTTCGAAAGCGAGTTCAGAGTTCAGCGTGGTGTTTGACGTAGGTATAACGTGAAAATACGGAGGAACGGTGTGCATTTCGCTGGTGACCGACCGGGATATTGCCACGGAAGAGACAATCTGACCTACTCATGTCATGTCGTATTACACCTGAGACTGCGGTGGAAGAAATCGGAAGAACTTTCAGTAGAAGGAACAGACACAGAGAACGTCTCAACGTTCTCTGTGTCTGTTCCTTCTACTGAAAGTTCTTCCGATTTCTTCCACCGCAGTCTCAGGTGTAATACGACATGATTAGCTACCACCAGCTCGCCTGCACTCTCACCGTCTTTTCACTAATCTGACCTACGTTGCTCGGACCTCGGATTGATTCGGATACCGCTAGGATAAAATTTAAGGCGACGTCTCTGTGCTCTCGTTGACCATCGGAATCTTCGAGGTTTGCAGTGAAGCGTGTGCAATATATTTGGATACACAGTTTAGCTACGGAAATTGCGTGAGTCGTGATTGGCGGTGTGCAATCGTGGTGCAGTTTCGATCAAATGACCGAGGGCTCACTTCGGTTGTGCGGCGCACCGGAAGGCTGCCTTGAAGCTGGTAGCTCCCGTGCCGTGCTGAATGATGCTGTGCTGCTTACAAATTGTTCCGGCGTAGAAGTGCACTTTCACGGAGCACAGGTGTGCGGCGCACCGAAGAGCTGCCTTCAAGCTGGTAGTTCCTGTGCCATGCTTAGGTGATGCTCTGGTGCTTCCGAAATTGTTCCGGCGTAGACGTGCACTTTCACGGAGCACAGGTGTTGCAGTTGGTATTGATCCCGCTGGTCTGTCGCACGTTTCGTCAACACAAACGTTTCATCCACACTCGTTACGCGAATTGCAAGCTGTCCGGACATTTCATTGAGCGTGTTACGTACCCATCTCACGCCGCTTTGTGGCAACAGTCTGCAGTGGCTCATTACCAGAAAAGTGGTCCCACATCCATTTCAGTTCAGTTCGTCCACGGCAGTCGCCAAACCCCGAAGGAGAGGATTTATTCAGACAGAATGCCACTAAAGCAATGCAGCTTCTTCAGTGGTCAGGATAGATTCTCTTCTGCGAGTTTTGTTATACTGTCACGGAAACTTGTTCCAGTCCTATCTTCTATCAATATTCACTATTCTGGGACACTGCAGGTCATGCTCAGCTGTAATCGTATGTTCTGGTGGAGGTGCTGGGCACCCATAGCCCTTCACTCTGTGTGAACCCGGCGGCTCTTCAGCCGAGTTACTCGATAATGGGACACGGCTGGCGGACTATCCTGCGTCTTATACCCCCGTCGAGCCGTAAGCAAAGTCCTGACCCGAGCCTGGCAGAACAACCGCAAGACGACCGAATACCACAAGGAGTAACCTCGGAAATACACCACGAAGCACCTGAAATCCGAGCCAGTTGCTGCTACCAGGAAAAACCACCGGAATTCGGTCTCCTGTCAGAAAATCCGAAGCTGACTAAGCCAACAATGACAAACCTGTAGCAGCAAACCGTGTCCCCTCCCACCATTGTTTGCATGCCCGTCGCAAATCACACTCTGACGCTTTTTCACGCAAGCTGTATGAAGACGTCAAGGACTGGATTGAACAATATGACAGTGTTGCCCGCCACATTGGGTGGACAGACAACCAGCTCCTGCAGAACCTATACTTCTCGTGGAAGAAACTGCCGGCGCTGGTCTGAGAACCAGGGATCCTCCTTAACGTCATGGGAAGTTTGCAAGATCGAGCTGAAGCGCACATTCGTCAGCCACCATCAACGAGAGAGAGCCGCATTCTTGATTCTGTCCAGGACACTGCCCCAACGAGAGCGCCACCGCACTCGTGGAGGATGTTTTGCGCTTGATCGAGCGCCCACGCCCACGCCGACCTTGATGTTACAGAAGACAAGAACCTAAGAATCCCATGCCCCTCACGTGAGGGACAACACCTTCGGCAGCCTTGTCCGCAACCCCCAACAACAGTCGAAGTGTTCATATCACCGAGGCTTCCAACATGGAATGTACACTGCAGGCCCGAGCCTGCCACTATGAACAACTTCCTGGCGTCTCGACACTCGAGTTGTCCAGCTACTACTTCGACGCCAGCCTCCCAGGCATCCACGACATCATCCACGACGTTGTCTGGGAGGAGATCAGGAAGCTACTTCCTGCGATCAGTTGCCCGACTTTTATTTTGATTGCCGAGATTGTTTCGGAACAAGTTTGACAGGTATTTCAACCGAGACTTCTGCGAGCGAAGCGGCATCTGACAAACCAAGGGCAACTTACGCCACAATGGCACGACGACCGCCACCGGCTGCCCCTTAGTATTCAATGCCAATTCAATGAAACACTCTAACGCCGAAGCATTCCCGACATCGTGTGTAGGTCTGTGCTCAACAAAGTACACCGAGGAAAACGTAGGTGATGCCAATGTGCGACCGAAAACCACTTTGCTACCACTGCATGAAGCCGACCATGTCTACCAAAGCAGCCCGTACCAATGAATTGGTCTGCGAGGGTTCGTGTCAAACGACCCTCGATTACGCCTCGAGGAGCGACCACGGGAGATTAAGGATTACCTTCGGCGACCTTTTTCCCTGATGTTGAAGGTGCTGAATCGAAGATTCTGAATCCCTGATTACCCCGAAGCTCCTCATGTCCATCACCTCAACAAGAGGTAAGCACGACAAAGCAGGTGAGCGGCGATGCAGTGACAGTGGATTTGGTGTCGGTT
This sequence comes from Ixodes scapularis, assembly GCF_016920785.2. Lineage (NCBI taxonomy): Eukaryota > Metazoa > Arthropoda > Arachnida > Ixodida > Ixodidae > Ixodes > Ixodes scapularis. The sequence goes on from NW_024609837.1 coordinate 70,614,919, forward strand.
GTCGTCCAAGGACAATACCTAAAAATTTGCTGACATCAATTTTCTGTGTCCACTCCACGAAGCACACAATTTCCAACTTTGAGGAAGAATGCCCCTGAGTGACTTGAAGGAATAGAATGGTTGGTTGCTCTCAAAAGTGAACTGCAAGCATCACCAGACTTGGATAGCAAACAAAAATTGTTGCCAGCTATCAAGTCAACGGTACAGCAAAAGGCACAGCCACGTATGCAATACATGCCCGAGCTTGCTGCATTGATGCCGAAAACTACCAGGAAAATTTTCGGATTAGAAGCCAGCCCTGCAGCTTCAGTGCATCAGACGTCAGTGGCCGCACATGACGTATGATTACAAGACAGCATCAGTCGGTCAAAGTTGCCACTCGACCAAACTGAACACCGACATGCCAGGAGCGTCATCCGACAACAAGGTCCACAGGTACTACGACTGAACGCCTGACACGAGACTGTCGCAGAAAGAACTCGTTATGGAACCATTTACTAAGAATCAATAATTATGTAATCAAGTGGAAATAAACATATTTGATACACTAACCAGATAAACATATTTCCGCTTGCCTTCATGCCTTGAGAGTCTACACACCGAGAATTGTGTCCACTGCACGCTCTGGACCTTACGAGGACACTCGCATCTCTGACCCTTCAATATTAATTAAGGGGTCATACCAGACTGGCAGACTTCTTGCTAGGGGCAGCGCTCGTTCAACCTTTCCTGAACATGTGGTGCATCCGAAAACCAACTCCAGTGATGTGAAAATGTTATTTATTAATTTATTCCTTCCAGGGGCATTGTAGGCATTGCAGAGAGGATACTTAAAACTACACACATGATAATAGCATTAAAGCACACTGCTGTAACTTGTTAATTGGAAAAACAAACACACCTCTGAGCATATAGTTTAATAGTATGTGTTGATGCATTGTTATATAGCATGACACTTCCTATATGTATGACGCAATAGACCCTTTGCAGAACCTTATCAAGCAACACAACTGTCACCATTGTTTTCGGCGTAAAGCACACGAATGGGCCCCAGTTCACGTCGAACGCTATTGCAGCATTCGACTCCAATACGTGCTGAGCCGAATTCACAGGGATGGCGGACATAACATCCTTGTCGAACAAATGCCCAAAGTCTGAAAACTTGGGGTAATTACAGTAGTAGCTACTGTAATTTGTTTTATCAGAATTTGGCAGACGGCAAAGGCTAAGGTGTCGGTAAGTCAATACACACATTGGAGAGAGGCACATGACAACATATCACCAGAGTGCTCGTCTGCACAGATTTGTCACACACCTTCGCTCCGTCTCTCTGATTGGCTCGAGGGGGCTGTGGCGGTTGGCCTTTTCCAAGTTACGGTGATGCGAAGTATAGACACCCCACACTTTTAAAAAGAGTATTGAAGAGACCGAAAGGAATGGTAGTCAACATTTTTCAACAAGACTGCTCTCCAGGCAAGGGATGAACACAAATATGAATCATCTTATCCAGGTAATTAGAACAATTAAATAACTGACCGACTAATACAATGCACTCTTGATGGAAAAGAGTATAGCTGCAATAAATCCTACAAAACAGAAAAAATGCGCAGTTAATCTATGGATGCACCAAAACAGTTGTTCTTATAGCAAGTCGAATAGCTTTGAAGCAGGTGCCTGCAACGATTTATTCTTCCCCATACTCAATAAAACGCCATCCTCGTAGCTGAAAATAAGGGTGCACTTCGCACTCACACACACACACAAAAAAAGGAAGAAAAGCGATCGAATGTAGAATCGTGGATTAGCACAAAAGAATCGCAGGAGCTTCCTCGCTAAAAGTTGATATGGTTGTTCGGTGACGGAGGGCTGAAACAACTTCCCTTAGGCCCTAACGCGACGTATACATTTCACGTAGATTCTCAGATATTTCAACGTTCAAACAAAGCTAAGAGAATGCGAAAATTTCATGTTATAAGCACTCATAGTTCTATCGGTCCTCGGACACATCCCGGAATCCGAGCACCGGTACGGCGATGCAGAGCTGATGCTGTCTCACAGACGTTAATATCCAGATGATCCAGAGCGATCTTGCGCAAAAACGGTATAAAATCTCATTCCTTCATATTTTCACATTATATCTGCGTCAGCGAGCACGAAGAAGCCCGAAGTCGTCGGAAAGCAGCTGCACATCACGGCTACCGCGCACCGAACAAACTCGCATCCGCCAGCTCTGGGCGCTGCCATCTTACCTGTGACGTCACGGCTCTTGGGAGGTCACGTGACGAGTGGTCACATTTGCGTAAAATATGGCGGCAACCGGGGGGGTGCCACTTCCGAACTTCCGGTTTATCACTCTACCTCGTTGGAGTGGGGCTAACCACTGATCTCTATGACAATGGGCTAACGAGACGAGCCAGGTGCCGCTATTTCAAAACGGAACTATCTGCGAAGAATGTAGATTTGGTCATGCAAGCTGCAACGAAGAAGCATGTTTCGGCCGCTGCACCTTTCTCCTCTGGTAGCAGACGACTCTACAAGTTGAACGGGTCTGACTAGTCACGCACTGCTGAAGGGTCCCTTGCCACGTTCATATGCGCTCACTCTGCAATTTTGGCTTCGGATCACCTGGGTGAACTGTGGCGTGGAGTGACAGATTTCTAGTCAAAACAAAAGGAAAGCTTCCTTTCAGATGGGATTGATATGATCTATACTGTTATTATACCTTGGCCGAGAATCAATGCAAAAAAAAATTTAAAAAGTCGCTTTGCGTTGTATTTTGGATTTAGCGGTTTTTTAGCGGTTTTCGGGATTCCGACTGCGGGTTTTCAATTTTTGAGTTGGCAACACTGGTCTCAGCTCGGAGCGTGGAGCGAAAGCTTGCGCTGGGAACCTCCTGGGTTCGACCCCCGCCGCACCCGCCCGTTTCGATCTGGATGAGTTTCGTACCGGCACGCGTTCGTGTGATCACTACTGCGTGATGCACGTTAAAAAACCCAGGTTAGCGGTTGTACCGCACTGGCCAAATTTCTCATCTACAGCTAAGAGACCGATTACCCGTTGAGGCGCATCTCCATCAAGGCTCTACCGGGTGAAACAAGGAGACGGTAGGCTCTTTAAATCGACCGGAAAATTCGGTTTCTTAACCTATCGCGCTACTACTTTGTGCAGCTTTGCCCACAGATGGTGCATTTTTTTCGTAAAATTTGCAAAGAGCGAACTTACCTGAGGAAAAAGTAAAGAAAGAAAAAGGCTTAGCTCCTATGGAAACGCAGCGACGCCACCGGTCTGCAATCAACACGGCGCCGTTTTGCACGGTAGACAAGAGATGGCGCAACGAACGCCGCCAAGGAACGAGCATACGGGCGCCGAGAGCCGGCCGAGGTATTCCTCAAAGGCTCTTTAGCAGACGATCTTTTCGACTCAAAAGCGGCGCGCGTTCCGCAGGCGGTGACAGTCGCAGAAACAAAAAAGACAGGCGCGGTAACAGCAAGGAACTGCAGTTCCTTGTCTGCTAGTTACGCCGGCTCTCGGCGTCGTCTGCTCGTTCGTTGGCGGCAGTTGGCGTCGCGACCGCTTGCGCCATCTCTTGTCTATACCGTGCAAAACGGCGCCGTGTTGATTGCAGACCGGTGGCGTCGCTGCGTTTCCATAGGAGCTAAGCCTTTTTCTTTCTTTACTTTTTCCTCAGGTAAGTCCGCTCTTTGCAAATTTTACGAAAAAAATGCACCACGTGTGGGCAACGCTGCACAAAGTCGTAGCGCGATAGGTTAAGAAACCGAATTTTCCGGTCGATTTAAAGAGCCTACCGTCTCCTTGTTTCACCCGGCATAAACATAAAAAGCAAGCCAATTTTTTTTTTTTTTTTTTTTTTTTGGGGGGGGGGCTCGTTTTTGTTTTCTGCGCACGAGAAAGCAAGTAGCGGTGACGTCAGAACGCCGAGCCCTGATTGGCTGATCGCGACCCCCTATCTGAGCGTCGTCTGCTCCTTTGCAACGTCGTCTGCTCCTTTGCAATGTCGTCTGCGTCTGTCTTACCTTTCCTGCGACTTTCGGAAGTGCAAGTTTTTACGAGCGAGCTCGACTTCGCCTTTCAGAGAGGGCAGACGAAATAACTCAAGCGGTACGTTGTTTTTGTCTAACTACTAGCAGACGCGCATCAAGGAGGGAAGTGAAAGGACTCACTGGCGAGGTGTCCCGAGGCGCCGAGGTTTGTTTGCTAAGAACCGAGAGTGAGCGTGTTAGTGTCCGCAAGTTCCCTCCCAAATACTTGTTCCCTCCTTTCGTGTGCGGCGAGACCCCTCACTCTTTAACGGCGTCGGCGGGTTGGCTCAGTTAACGTCGTCTGCTTTACGTCTGCTAGTCAAAGCGATGGCTGCCTTACCTTTCCTGCTGTCGGAGATTCACCGCTTTTTCACCGGCGAGAGTCACCGTTGCCTCGGGAAACAAGGAGATAACAAGAGGAAGAAATTGACCTCTTAATCTAAAATTGAGGTCAGCGATCAAAGTATAATACGGGAAGGGTTCACAAGGGTCGCGCGGGCACATTCCATTCAGCACGCCAGCTGGTCGTGAGCAGAGAGCTTTTCCCGGGTGTTTGTGGATCCAGCGTTCTTGTTCGTCGTGGTCTGTTTCAAGTACTTTTTACTTTTTCTTGCTGCTTGAAGGAGCGCACGTAGAAAAATAAACGTCCGTGGGTCGTCGCGACCGCGACGCTGTCGGCCATGCTGATTTGATCGTAAGAAGTGCGAAGGACAGCTTCGGATCTGTCGTAGGATTTCGTCGTAACCTGTGCAAAACTTACGAAAATTTCGTTTCGTGAATACGAATTAAGCTTTGTCTTACGCACATTTTTGGCGTAAGATCGTTTCGTGAATCTGGCCTCTGCACTTCCGAAAGTCGCAGGAAAGGTAAGACAGACGCAGACGACGTTGCCAGCAGACGACGTTTCAAAGGAGCAGACGACGCTCAGGTAGGGGGGCGCGATCAGCCAATCAGGGCTCTGCGTTCTGATGTCCCCGCTACCCCCTGCGCAAGAAGCAGACGAACTTGCCCTCCGCATAGATGTTTTAATATATTTTAATAATGCACTAAATGTTCATTTAGGTGAACACATTTTGTCACTAATTATATTTTCCAATTAAAAAATTATTTAGTTAATTAAAATTTTTATATAATTCTTATACATATATAAATGTACCCCAGTAATTAAAAAAATTCCCTATTTGTATAAATCTAAAAATTTAAGTGTTTTTAGTTTTCTTCATTAGCAAAGGTCAATACACCCCCAACTTGTCAAAATTGTTGCCCCGTGTGAACTGGGAACGGGAAAGGCATTTGAAGTCCGACTGGGAATCGCTCCATCCAGTTACTTTCCTAACTGGTCCCAGTTCACTCCATTCCCAACTGGGAGTCAAACCAGTTGACTCCCAACTGGGAATGGTTCAAACCAGTTGACTCCCAACTGGGAATGGTTCAAACCAGTTGACCCCTCAGCTGGTCCCAGTTGGACTCCTATTGATCCCAGTTGGGACCAGTTAGTCCCAGTTGATTCACAGGTGGGACCAGTTAGTCCCAGTTGAAACCAGTTGAGGTGCCAACTGGTCCCAGTTAGAAATTTTCGCCTGGGCCCCGGGGTCACGTGACTATCCTTCCCTACTCCTCCTCAAGAGCTGCTCTCCAATTCGGCGTTACAGGGATTTGTAAACGGCTTTCATTTTTTTACTCTCCTGCGCCTTCGTCGCCACACCCACTGGCCAAACTCTCCCAATATACGGCTCTGATAGTAGTAGCATTGGACCGCGTGTCCAATGCTACTACTATCAAAAAGCGGAAAACTCAGTAGATTCTGTGGTATTATCACTGAATCAGCAGACTTCTGAAAAATATAATTAGATCTACTGATAAAAACGCCGCTTCGCGGCGTCCGACTATTCGCTAAAGTGTCGTTCGATGAAACGTGGGCGTTCGCTAAAACGTCATTCGATCAAGTGAGTGCCTCCCACTGTGGTGCCTCGGTGCCTCCCGATAAATCAGTAGGAGTGGCAACACTGGCCGGAGGGAGCCGAAGTTTCGCTTTTGATTGCCGCTCGTGTTTAAAATTTTCGCGAAGCAAACAGCATAAGCTCAATGAAACCTAGACTCAACCTACCAACTCTAGCATCTCGCCGTAAATTATTTCAACTATGCCCATTTCACAAGCACTTTCATCACCCATACCTACGGCAGCCATCGAAGATCACAATCCTTTCAAGAACGCTTTAGCTATTATTGTATGATTAGGAGCCTCTTATTTGTCTATACTAATAACTGCACAATATTGTACTATCTTATGAAATGTAATCCACTTCCTTGAAGGTAAATAAATAAATAAATAAATAAATAAGAAATTTTTGCTCTCGGTCCCTAGCGGAAAACCAGTCAACGGTGAGCAACAGTCTCCCAACGGTGCAGGATTCAAAAACGTACGCCGCGCTGGCATTGGCCTTGCCTGCAGTCACGCACTGCCCGTCGTGCCCGTGCTATTGTGCTCGTGCGCCCTCGTTCCGCCGTTCGTTGGAGCATTTGGCCGTCGTAGTGGCCGGTCGTTTTTCGGTAAGCCTACCCGAACCGCTTTGGCCATTTTCGCCTTGTTCTGACATGTTTTACACCCTTCATTGTCTGACCGGCACAGCGTTCCATGGAGGGCAAGGCCATCCCGGTCAGGGTGGCAGTACGCTGCCGGCCACTGGTCTGCAAAGAAAAAATCGATGGCTGCCAGTCCTGTGTCCAGTTCGTGCCCGGTGAACAGCAGATTGTGCTTGGCACGGACAAAAGGTTCACTTACGACTACGTGTTCCCCCCCGAGGAGGCTCAAGAAGCCGTCTACACACACGCTGTAGCCAAACTCATTGACAAACTCTTCAAAGGTAGGCGAACTTCCCCGTAACCGTTTCGAAGCGCGCTTTGCTGAGCAGCCGCCCTTTTAGTGAACGTCGTCTTGTCGAGCAATGTTTGACATGCATGTTGATAGTTTGGGGGTGTGGTTTGAGCAAACGACTTCTCACTTGTGACCTTTTCTCCCCTTTGTTTGTGGAGCCATCTCGGTTGCCGTGTGCCACCACTCGCTAAAATATGTTCTTTTGAACATTATTTGTGGCCCGTAACGCCCTTTAATTAGCAAGCATTCCACTTTGTGTGGAAGTGTTTTAGGTGCCATTAATCTTGGGACGAGCCTATTTTGACGGCAGCCTGAGAGGAGGCGGCCTGGCTGTCCGGGCGGAAGTGCCGGCAATTTCCTCCCATTGGCTGGCTCAACCACGTGACTATACTGCTGGCCAGTGTTGCCGTTGGGCGGTTGGTGAAAGTAGCCAAAAGACCGGTCAAAAGGAGCCATTTTATTCGTCTTGGTGCCAAAAATGTTGCCACCATTAATTCAGGGTAAGTTCTTTTAAAGGGCAACTCCAGTCCATGCTTTCGATTTTGGGATTATGACTGTTTTTAGTGCAGTCAGCGTCCCTGATTTGCAAGGTGTAATTTTTTTCTCGTTATTGTGCGTAGTTTTAAAGATATCGACGCCTCAAAGTTTTGTTTGGGGCGCGGCCGACAAAACCGAAACTAGCCGCTCGAGGCCCCGGCAACACTGGAAATCAGCCGCTATGTGAACGTGACGTCAGGATCATTCTCGTTCAATGAGTACGCAGGCCGAGCGGCACCTACCTCTGTTGCGCTAGCCGTCTAAAGATAGGAGGTAAGCTGATTTTGTATTAATTCTGTATACGTGGTAGTTATCCAGCATATGTAGCAAGAGTTAGTGCGTATAGCCAAAAGCTAGCGACTGGAAAACCCGTGAACTCGTACGGTGCCGTACTCGGTGGCCGCCGCCGTGCGTGCTCTATGCCGTACTCGTCGCTTGTATAGACGCTTTGCAGCAGCTGTGCATGGGCACCGCCATAACTGACCTTCAGTTTTTGTTTCCTCTTATTTCATTTTCTTCACTTCATTATTACCATACCAGGCCAGGTTATAGCCATCTTAGATTTTCTTCTGTCTTTCTCCCCAGCATTGGCTTCTGTGGAGCCTCGTCCACACCAATTTCAGTGGCTCGGTATCTCGGTAAAACAAGAGAAGGTCAGCAATGGCGGCTGTATTCTGGCGCGTGTGTAAAGCGTCTATACCCAAAAGCTAGCGACTGGGAAACGAGTAAACTCGTTCGGTGCCGTAGTCGGCGGCTGTCGCCGTGTGTGCGGTCTTCCGTACTCGTCGCTAGGCCTAAATTGTCATCGTGGCTCCGTGGATGGAGCGGCGTTGCTCTATGCCGTGCTGCCAGTGACGCACAGTACCGGGGGCCCTCTCGCTTTCGCACTGCGGGTCAGTCCCAGACACTAAGCTTTGCGGCCTTCCGGCGCGGGCTGCGGCGCCCGAACACACGTGTGCTGGGCTGTACACGTCTGTTTTTTCATTCTTTTTTCCTCGGGCGCGTAAATGCCGAAGACCACAGTCCACTCGTTGAACAGTGTTCACCCACAGCTTCTTCAATTTCCGGTCCGTTGGAAGCTTGTGAAAAAGCACCTCCGGGTTGCGCAGCGGGTTGTTTGAGCAGCCCACAGCACTACAAGTGGCACTCGGCATCTTTCGAGGAACAGCCGGCCAGTCTTGGGGGCACCGAGTTGCTCGCTAAGACGAGTCTTGGAGTCCTCACAGGCAAATAAACAAAAGGCTATATCAAAGCTGCCTGGGCTACAGATAAAAGCAACGGCTAAACACACCTATCACAACCCGAAGTAGCGGTGGTGGCGGCTTAAAGGGCAACTCCGCTCAATTCCGAAAAATTTAGGCTTGCATGTGATTCCATTTCACAAAGCTCTACTAAACAACTCTACGTCTTCGGATTCGCAAAATGTGAAATATTATTTGTGTGATTCTAATTTAAACGCCAGCTGATACCGAAACTTCGGTTGCGTCAGGCAACATTGGTCTCGTGCGGTCAGAGTCATGGGCACGTCACGTCGAACCACGTGGTCTTGTGACGTTCGGGAGGGGGGCGAGGGACAGGACACGTGACGCGTCCAGGTCGCTTCGCGTGGCGTGGACGGTGACGGCCCGGGCGAGAGGGGGAAGGGGAGAGGACGAAAGAGAAAGGGAGCGGAGAAACAGACCGATAAGCGCGCAGGGCAGCGCAAACTCTGGGTTTATGGCAGTGAGCCTTCGAAATGCGGATGAAGAATTAAGAAGCTGTACTTGCATCTGGACTGCCATTTTCTTTAAAAAATAAAAACGGCGTTCGTGAACATTTCTTTTTTTATCTTCAATTGGAAATTCCGATAGCTTCTCGCTGAAGACGTTTCCCAGGTCTGCTGTTTTTGGACTGGGAAAGATAATCTCATATTGACCAAGTCCAAGGATAGCAAGCTTGTCGATGTGTTGTGTCGCAACACTGATGGATCAGCACTAATGGGATCAGAATGTCGCGGTGTTTTTTTTTGGTTTCTGAATGCTTGGGTAGGTACCCATAGTGCGGACGAATCTTGCATTTGCAGAATTTACACTTTGCCGCTGTTCCGTTGTCAGCAGATGGCACCCAGCCTGCAAGAAGTATTGATGAAGAACATATAGGTGAACAACAGCGCGGCATAGACGCAGCGTTAATGTTTTTATGCACAGCATGCCAAAAAAAAAATTTGTAACGAAGCTTACCATTAATCTTGCTGTCTTTTTTCCACTCGTCGCGGAAGCTATCATTTTGAAAGCCAGTAGTAATGCCTTGAAATGATACAGCGAATCATTTCTGGGCCTGTTAGAAAACAAAAGCCAACAACTAAGTTTGCCAAGGAAGACTGATTCTAACGCAGCTGCTGCTTCCGTTTATATTATGTTTGTGGACTTGTGATTGACCGCTCCTTCAGTATCGTGATGACCGGAACATGCCGCGTTTTTTTCTTAAATTTCTTTTAAAGGTATTTGTAATGTCAGATATCATGTCATCTTTCTGACAGAGTATAAACATTCTCTGTACTAAAAATTCGCCAGAATATAAATTAAAAGTAGCCAAAGAAGCCAAGGAGCCAACTTAAAATTTTTGTCACCAGACCGTGCTCAAAAGTAGCCAATTTGGTGCGAAATAGCCACCAACGGCAACACGGCTGCCGGCATACTTTTGCGGGTATCATATAGACCGGGGATGGCCAGTCTGACCCGGCCTAAAAGCCGCAAACAAAACCACGAAACTTTCAAGAGCTGCGGAGGTGGGGGTAGAGGGGACTTCTGTCCAGAGCAATAAACTAACCTTGAACTACTTTCAATCTATCAGAGTCAAAAGCAGTCCAACTGTTTGTATGATAGCAGTAGCACGAGACTACCAAACCGCAACCACCTGTCTTTCGATTTAAAACGCGTTCCATCTCTTTTTGGTAAGTCCTCATGTGACCGGGAGGGAGGGGGGGGTAGGGCTGCGAGTCACACTTTAACACGTGAAGAGGTGCATGCGGCTCGCGAACCGCAGCTTGGCCACCCCTGATATAGACCTTTCCAGCACCAGTCACGAACGAAGCGATTTGCTGTGTGCGTCCCTGGTTTTGAGAGGGTACGTCATTGTTGCCAGACTGCGCTGGGCTGTGGGTTTTCTAGGCAGTGGGCTGTGGCAGCCTGCGTAGGCACACTTCCGGACGCTGGTGGAGGCTAAATTGCCGCATTCTATTTTTTTTATTTTGTGTTCTATGGCGAATAGAATTTCTCGGGGTTTTTAAGAATGCATTGTCAGTGATGTGATTGCTGCGCCAATTGCGCCAAACTGCGCCAAGGGGCTAACCCTGCTACATTTTGCCAAGATATGGGTAATCTGCGCCAAGCTTGCGCCAAAGGACCAATTTTGGTCGCCTTTATAAACCGAAACTAAACTGAGTACCGCAATTGAGCACGCGGTGAGCTAGGTGGCGCAAGCGGCCGCCCGACACAAAGTACCCTGCATCAATCGTTCATCCGGTCTTGCACGGTTTTCCCGTCATGTCTCGTTCCGCGTCCCCATCGTCTCGCGTTTTTAAAATTTTTTATTATTTTTTTTTAACGATAGACGCGGACGTGTGCGGCGCTCCGACGCTAACGTGCTAGTGTACTGGCAGTGTTGCCAATTTAGCGGTTTTCCCGCTAAACTTAGCGGTTTTTGGTTCTGTTTAGCGGGATAAATTATTGTTTTGCGGGTGGCGGGACTTTTAGCCGTTTTTATGTAACCTTGGCGGTTTTTTAGCGATATAGAAGTTATATAGATTTACTGTCAACGATGCACCTTTCATATCCATAAAGACAAGGATAATAAGCCACAGTCGTCTTCGCTTACTCTCAGTAATGTTCTGGTTTGTGAGAGTAACGCCTGTGACGTCATCAGAACATTAAGACGTCGAACATCGGAACATGCCTCCCTGTTTTGTGCGCGCACGTTTGAACTGCATGAATGTTCCAATTTTTCTTTGACGTTTTTGTCACTGTTTCGTGAAATGGGCGCGGTGAAGTACGCTCAAAAATTTAGAAAAGACTGGCTACAAGACCCCTAACTTAAGGACTGGCTACTGGAGGTTCCTGGTGATAGCAGACGAGCCAGGTGCCGCTATTTCAAAACGGAACTGTCTGTGAAGAATGTGGATTTGGTCATGCACGCTGCAACGAAGAAGCATGTTTCGGCCGCTGCGCCTTTCTCCTCTGGTAGCAGACGACTCTACAAGTTGAACGGGGCTAACTAGTCACTCACTGCTGAAGGGTCCCTTGCCATGTTCGTATGCGCTCACTCTGCAATTTTGGCTTGGGATCACCAGGGTGAATTGTGGCGTGGCGTGACAGATTTCCAGCCAAAACAAAGGGAAAGCTTCCTTTCAGATTGCATTGATATGATCTACACTGTTATTATACCTATGTCACGAATTAAAGCAAAAAAAAAAAAAAGTTTAAAAAGTCGTTTTGCGCAGTGTTTTGGATTTAGCGGTTTTTTAGCGGTTCTCGGGATTCCGACAGCGGGTTTTCAATTTTTGAGTTGGCAACACTGTGTACCGGCCATGTCGTCATGCTATGAAACGAAACCACGTTTCTGCGCGGCGGGAGTTCCTTAGTGAGCTGAAGCACTCGCTCCTGAAAGCAGCGGCCATGGGAAAACTATATTTGGTTCCTGCCTGCCAGTCACCGTGGTCGCGCGACGTCGGGTGTTGCCGTCCCCACGTCGCTGCAGATATGCCGCTTTCGAAAATGAGACTAAATACCGCCGGATGTTCATCAACATTCCTGTTCTTATTTAATACGCTACTAAAAAAATCCCTCTTTAGCTCAAAGACTTCTGTGTCGAAATATTGATTACCTAGGTTTTTCTCGGCGGGTTTTCTTTCGGAAGGGACCCCGGCGCGTGAAAAATCTGCCGCGAAAGAAAGTTGGTGAAGGGAAGTGAGCCAAAGAAAAGAATGCAATGTCTACAGGCTGAACCCGCTCAGCGCGCTTGTTTGTCTCGAGTTGAGTCGTTGCACGAAGCGCTCCAAGAGCTTTTTCACCCTGGCTCGTGATGTCTTGCATCCATGTGCTCAGGTTATTTTCTTTTTTTTTTTCTGTGTGTTTAGCTTGTACCTTGCCTGCCGGCCTGGCAAGCTCGTGCTGCTAGACTGTTTTTTGTCGTATGCTGGACAGTTACATTTTGCATGCAACTTTGGGAACCAGTTGGCGACAGAGCGGGAGTGGCATGGTTTCGATCGAACAGGCCATCTCCGATCGTGCGACAATTTCGTATTGCAGTGCAGTAGTTACGTCACGTGTTTCATCAGTTGGAGACTGCTTTAATTTAATTTATCACTAGTCAACCTAATGCTGTGCTATTTATACTGAGCTGGTCATTTTTAAATAAATGTTAATATGTGCAATTTGGTTCTTATTTACCTATAGCGGGTATATATATATATACGTATCATTTAACTAAAGCATTGCAGAATGTGTCATGTCATTGGCATTTCAGTTACGTGTTTAGAGACTCCCAGGTGGTCTAACTGGACTATAATTTGTTTATTGCGGCGAGCAAAGTGTCCTTGGTTTGTCCAGCACTTGAAACAATTATTATTTCTTTTTTCTAAGAATATCTGCTCCAAAAGCCACTTTTGCTGCTCCAAAACACTGTTTTGGCTGCTCCAAAAGGTGCTCCAAAACGGCTTAGGCCAATCACATCACTGCATTGTACTATTTATGGGAACAAAGACAAGAAATTAGAGCTGTTTTGGTGAGTCCATGCTCGACAGAACAAATGCCACTGCAATGTTTGTTTCATTTTATGTTGATCTTTTTACGGCCCCATACACTCAGCCATGTCAATCTACAAAGGTCTTAGCCGTCGAAAATATTTGATCACACAGGATATCAGATCTGCATGGATGTTCCTTGCCCACAACATGAAATTCATAGTCTCATCAATCGAACATCATATATTGTACATACCCCACGGGGCCGCGTTCTTTGAACAGGATTTGAAAAAGGTCTCAAATAACACAGCATATCCAATATACAGTGTCGACGATAGTCACTTCACGACAATCTGACGGAATCCGGCGTGTTTTGGAGAACATGTAGAAAAGAGCTGCTTTTTTGCACAGCTTCAAAGCAAATGAACAAACGTGTCTATTCTGTCCCCACACGCCGGACCCGACCCTATCAGCTATTTTGCTAAGGCCCAGAACATAGCCGGGAAGGCTTTTTGGAGATTATCTCAACGGAAATAATCCTCGAAGAACGTCGATCCTAAACAGGCAAATAAAGTAAAAACTTCCAAGAAAGGCCGGCGAACTCCGAATGCATAATGCAGGTGAGGAGTCGCACTGACCGGGTTTCCACAGCTCAGGCGCGTGCCAAAAATTTCTGGCTGATGGGGGTCGCTCAATTCGCAAAATGGCAGCGGCCAGAGCGCTCTTTTTTGCAAAGGTCTATATTCGCACGCATTACTGAGATTCGCGTTAGCCTACCCAGAGCCGTATATTGGGAGTTTTGCCAGTGGGTGTGGCGACCAAGGCACCGGAGAGGAGAAAAGTAAATGAAAGGGAGGAGAGCGCCAAAGGAGAGAGAGAGAAAGAAGGGAGCAGACGGAGCAGAGAAGAGACGACCGCCATTTTTGACCAACGCTGTCGGAGAAGAGCACTGCTGAGGCTATGCGTCGTCTGCTACGGGCAGACTTCTTTTTCGCCTGAATAAGTTTGTGGCCATATGTCGAAAAATCTTCATTTATTAGCTTTTTAACCCACCAAGGAATAACAGTAGGTCATTTTCTTGCCAGAGCCAGCGATAAAAAAGAAAATAATTGAGATTTTGGATACAGATCCCACGCATTCCGCCGGGAGAATGAACGAAAATGGCGGCCCTCCCCACTCAGCTGGGAGCAGCCGGGAGTTCACGCGCATGTGCTCATGCCTCTTGCTCTGCGCCGCGTGCTGACTGGCTCACTCGGGAGGAGAGCGTTACGGCGGCGAGTTCATAAACTGACCACTCTCCCCATACACGGCTCTGAGCCTACCCACTTTGCGGCGACAGTCTGTCGGCTTATTACAAAAATGTTGACCCACCTGGCCCTGCTGTACACGCTGCTTCGCGAAGGCCGCGCCCGCCTCGCCCTGCTCTCAGGCAGACAAGCGGCAACCACTGGCGGCAGCAATACCCCACAGACTGGAACCAGCGACCGAAAGTCGCGCGATTGCTGCCAGCCAATGAAAGGACACCGCCTGCAATGTTTCCTCAAAGCTGCTGTGCTGGCTGCCATCGATATGTACACTTCCCTAATTTTATTAGTGGTCCTCAAATGCCGCAGGCTTGCTCCATCAGTGCTGTCATTGCGAGCCAGGGCTGTTAAGTCACCAATGAAAAGTAATTAAGGTACTGTAATTAGTCAGACCCTAAAGTTCAGTACATACTTTCTAATTTATAAAATTTTAGAAATGAACTTTAAAGGGGCACTGGACACCCCAAAGGTCTTAGTATTTTTTGTCTAAAACGATGCAAATTGTAGTCATAAACACAAAAAAAAAAAAAAACGCATCGCGAAAAAAAATTTTTTTGCACGTGCGTGCCTTTTTATTTTTGCCGCTTATATCTCCTGCGCTCACCTCCTTGCTTTTTTTGATCGGTGACGTCAAAAATCAGGAAACTTAGAAGCTTTGTGGGCGACATTTCTATACCATTTAATAACGGCAATCGTAAAACATGTTTTTTAACGCAATTGCGAACGCACTACGGCCCCTCTTTTTTAAATACCAAAAATCAGATTTCGGTGTGATGTCGCTTCCTGGATTTGTATCCTCCCTCGGAAAACTTGGCGGCACTCAGTCGGGGAAAAAAACCGTTGTTTTCCCGCGCCGGCTCCTATCCCGCCTGCTCACCTCCTCCTCCCCTCGAGTTGCTGTGGCCATGGCGGAGGTCCCAAAGAAAGTCGAGTCGCAGGAGACCGCAAAATTTGACTCACTGCACTGGCGCGGATCACGCGGAAACTTCAAATTCGACATTTGGAAATTGTTTTTTTAATTCAGAAATACTGAATTCCCAAGTTTCGAATTTTAAGGGCAATGTCCCGGCATCGTTTTCAATCGTTTCGGATAATAAAAATATATATGATTTTGATGTGTCAGTGCCCCTTTAACCTATTTTTTTAACTTGCTCCAATGACAAGTACTATTAGCAACTTGTCACTTAGTTAATATACGTTCTCCTGTAATATGAAAGGCCCACTAAGAGCTGTTGCTAAGACGGCGGGGGCGCTGCACGCATTCCGGGCAATTTCATGCTGCTTCGAGGGGTGGACACTCACTAAGGGCTTGTCTTGGCCTGAAAGAGCTTAAGCTTTTTATTTAGGCTTAGTGGAAGAGTGCGCTTCATTGGCATCACACTCGGAGATAGAGTTACGGAGGCTCCAAACAAGCGGTCGTCACTGCTTTTTTTATTAGTTTGGAGTATAAAATGTTGGAACAGGCAACTGAACAAATGTCAACGGGTAAATAAACAAATTCAAAATTTGCTCGACATAAAAAAATGCAGAAAATTCCAGAGCCAGTAGATTGCCGGTGCAATGAACTGCTCCCCGTCACAAAACCGAAACAAGAAACTGATAAGCACGGGTTGCGCTGTGCCTGAGCCCCGAGCAAGTCCTTTTCTCGAGGCAAAATGGAATAGTGTGCCCAGCGCCCCCGCCAGTCACCGTCGCAGCCATGTGCTCCCGGTGGGTCCTTACGATGGGCTGAAGTAAACGCTGCAAGCCATCCCAGCCAATCAAGTGCTGTGACTACATCATGCGACTGCACTCCGTGTCGCTGCTCCTCTGCTGAAGGTCACGCAACATTTCTACAGCATTGGACTGGCTTCAGTGGCTCGTAGCGTTGTCTACAGTCCATCATAAGGTGAAGCATAGTATATTAACTTGTCGCTCAGTTCATGTGCAGTTATACTTAGTTTCACCTTGCGACCGACTGCAGAGGATCCTACGAAGCATCAAAGCCAGGCCAGTGCCACACGAGTGTTGCATGACCTTCAGTAGAGGTGCGGTAACGGGCGGGAACTTATGGTCCACGCTTCCTCCACAGCTCCGGATTGGCTCAAGGGTTCGTAGTGTCCACCGCGCTGCATTATGAGGTGAAACGGGGAATAGGTAGCGACTTGTCATTGTCACTTTTTTCACGTATGAAACCGTGCCTATCGACGTCTTTCTCCTTGGAGACAACCGTTCGTGTGTCATCGCAGGTTAAGGGTTACCTTAACATTCTACCTACACAAATGCTTCGGCATTGCGTGAGACTCGAGCGTCCTCACGCAACCAATCCATGGCGGAACGCAACAAGCATCAATGAAATGCCCTCCCCCCAATCCATGCAACGCTACGCCCCTGAGTCGGCCAATGAGAAGAATTGAACTGGAGGAGGGAGCTGGCATTGAATCGCTGACAGTGTCTTCATTTGCTCGCTTGCTAAAGCACGACAAATGCATTTTTTTATTGGTGTCTGACCAAGAAGTTTGCATTTACCGGTGCTTAACCAGGCGAAAATCAGTCCACTTCCAGCTGGATTATGGAACTGGAAATGACAATCCAGCTGGGTCCAGCTGGACCGCTTCATTTCCAGTTCCTTCCATAATCCAGCTGGAAGTAGACTGATTTTCGCCTGGGATATTACTTAGATGAAACGGAGACATGGGCACAGAATTCCCTGACTTCTCGGTAAAATGCATGCAATCCCAACAATTCGGAAGACTCCCCAGTACTAATGAACATAAACGAGGGATGCGGTTCACAAATAAAAAAGAAGCGGCCTCGTGGGCAGTTCGGTGGGGCCTGACGGCGAGTGAATGTTTCTTTCACGCAACTTGCAACCGTGTTGCAAATTAGCTCAGTGTCTGTTCTTCTCCCTTGGGCGCCGGCCCCTCGTGTGCATCGTGCTCGTTTACGTCTGCCGCCTTAAAGTCGGCGGAGCGTGCCCCTCTGAGGTCGGACACACTGTTGCACGCAGGCTACAACGTGACCGTGCTGGCATATGGCCAGACCGGTTCCGGAAAGACATTCACTATGGGGACCAGCTGCGCGTCTCGAGGCATCGCGGAGGACACCGGCATCATACCGCGTGCTGTCCAGGACATTTTTGCTGCCGTCAGCGAATGTCGGGCCAGCAAGGACGTGGAGGTCAAGGTCTCCTTCCTGGAGGTAGGTGCGCTCCCTTACGCGAGCCCCTGGAAACGTTTAGGCTGCAGTCGTGCTGCCAATGTTTCGCACAACACTGTCTGCGATCACCGTCCGAGGAGTCTCTTCCTCATTAGAACGGTCCCGTCGCTTGTCAGTTTGCAGACGGTTTCTTTGTGTTTGCTGCAAACACCGTGCCTTTTGTACGGAAAGTATGAGCGGTGGGACTGCGGCTTAAATGGGTGTTGAAGGGGTATTCCTGCGTGCAGAAATTATGAATGTATAGAATTTATAAATTACGACAACACATTAGATAGCGAGCTGCGCTCACCATTTAATGTGTCGCCATCCCCGCTCTTGCAGTCATGCGTCCTAAAATTCCCCTCGTAGGGAAAAAGTGGTTAACCTTTCGCCGCGGTTAACGTTGACCAGCTTCGAGCGCCCAGAGTACAGAAGGCATCTCTCGAGCTTCTCGATTTTCTTTTCAGTCACTGCCCTTAACTCAAATCTGAGCCATTCATCGATGCATAACTGTGTGGCAAATGTTCCTTAGTATATGTGTTTATCCTTACAAGGCTTGTAGGCTCTTTTATTGCTTTACAGCATCAATGCCAAGATTGGGAGGAGCTCCTCTAGATCAGTTTGACCCCTGCCATAAATATTCTACTATAGCTCCTTTTCGTAATGCCCCAAGGTGGCGCTGTTCTGTTAAGTCTCGCAAACTTCTGGTCGAACGACAGAAGCAATCCCCATGAGGACGCCGCTCTTTGCAATGGCCATAATTTATTTCGCCACTAATTCGACCGGTGCTTGGCTAAAGAACCGTTGAGCGACAGGTTTTGTCGGCGAGTTTCGGGTACTGCTATTAGACAGCCGATCACCTGGTGGGATAGGTCTAATAGCGTAGCAGAAGGACCTCGTTAAATCTCCCGCTTCACCGTTTCTGTGGAACTTGCACGTCCTAGGAATTCGTCTTTTCCGTGGCAACTACAGAAAGCGTCTTATACCGGCGAAGTGGTGGCTCTGCGCTGGCATTCGATCGAGCCTGCGTCTTCCCTTTTATATGCAGATCTACAAGGAGGACATCCTCGACCTCCTCAGAAGCCAGGATCCCCTCTCCATCCGCGAGGACAATGGAACAATCAAGGTAAGGCAAAGTAGCTTCCTCGGGTTCTTGAACACAGTTTGCCGATCTCGAAACTGCTAAAAAAATGTGGCTTGCGCAGCATAGAGCTACTACTTCAAAAGCTGCGCTTAGAGTATTGCAACTACTATTGGGAACTGCAAGCG
This sequence comes from Ixodes scapularis, assembly GCF_016920785.2. NCBI lineage: Eukaryota > Metazoa > Arthropoda > Arachnida > Ixodida > Ixodidae > Ixodes > Ixodes scapularis. The sequence continues at coordinate 70,633,840 of NW_024609837.1, forward strand.
CACCGATCTGCAATGAAGAGTTAAAAATTAAGGTACAGAATGGTCTTCTGCCGGGCAAAAAACCAGTTTCCGTCTCAGTTTTCTCTTGCACTCTTCTCACCTCCGTTCCCCATTAAAGCGGGTCTCTCCGCTATTCCCCGTAGAAAAAGGGGGGGGGGCATCTCCCTTTTTCTCTAATGTAAGGGTGAAATTGAGGGAGTTTCCTTTCAGCCTGCTCGTCGGCCTCTAAGGGGGGACGTGGCCTGGAAGGGTCAACTTTTGAACCATTGTCTCGAATTGATTCAAACTTTCATGGTGAATTGATTTCAGCCTTATAGGCCAATTTTACAGCATACTACGCTTAACAAGCTTCAGAAAAAAGTTACTTTATTAGGAAATATATTTAAGAAAAATAATAATTGCAATCCACAAAATGTTTGGTTTAATGTGAAGTAGAATACCCATAGTGCAAGTTAAGGTAAAAATTAATTGTAGAAAATGCAATTCTAGAGAAAAACAATAACACCCAAAAAGAGCAAATGATTTCAACAAATTTCTGAGTTTTAAAATATTCAGCTTTTGTCATGAAGAATTTAGCTTTTTCAATGAGTACCTTAACTTTTTCTTTGGGAAATTTCAGTCAAGGACACCACAGAATGAAATCTTTACACTTTCAAAATGTCCAATGATACATTTCTTCATACCACATTTCCTGCCAAAAAGTGAAACTGAGAAGAATGCATCTGAAGTTTCAACTTTAGGTTGCTTTCTTTCTGCGAGTCCGAGGAAGGCAAAATTCACCTGGCGGATTGTTAGCACCTTCCTCTTTGAGACTTCCCTCTTCTCCTGGCAATAGCTACCAGTTTGTTTCGTTTGTAGGCACGCCAACTTTTGTAGCAGGCATTCCCTGACAGATAAACTGGCAAGAACTAAGAGGCAAATCACACTGAGGAAGAGCAGCAAAGCAGGAATAGGATCTGAAGGGGAAGATACTGTAAAGGGGCGTTACTGAAGATGACACAATATCACGTCACCAGGAAGGACCAATCGCAAACCCTGTTTCAGGTCCCGACCAATAAGATTGCTCATACCAAATTTTCAGAATTTTTTCTGCTTGGATATATTGGGTCCTCCTGGCCATTGACACTTGTAAACTTTGAAAGCTTCTATGGGCTAAATCTAGAGTAAAGGCTAAGTTAAACGAGTATGAAACAGCGCTAAATAAAAAAATGGCCGCATCTCCTCGTGGTGAATGATGTTGATTAGGGCGAACCTCTGGTGGTGGTTGTTTGCGTAGACGCTGAGCCACAGCATGCTGAGCCTTTTGTTCGTTTTCATCCATGTCAGAAAAAGAATGTGTGGTATGGAACGTGGTTATATAGGCATTTGAGCATTTGAGCATTTGACCGCAGCGCCCTCTCGTCTATAAATGTTGAGCCAATGCATGCAAAGTTTAATGCGATTATATACGCATTTGACCGCAGCGCCCTCTCCTGTATAGACGTTGAGCGGCTACCTGCAACGTTTCATCCATGACATCCCCAGCTCTTGAGTTACTACCACATTTCAGAGCCCCCTACTCGTCCCGCAGTCGTGGCCGAGTGGTTAAGGCGATGGACGAGAAATCCATTGGGGTCTCCCCGCACAGGTTCGAATCCTGTCGTCTGCGCAAACATTTCTTCTTTCTGCCCTACACAAGCACGTGAGCTCACAAGCACCAGCACCAGCAAGATCGATGTGTGCACGGACGCCGGACGGACAAGGCTAGACCCTAAAGAGCTTTGCCCCTAAAAACGCAAAAAACTTGCTCCCTGCTGACTCGGGGGGGCTGCCGACATCTTGAAAATAATTTATTCTGAGATAAATCCTGCATGTTTTTAAATGAAAGTTTCTGAAACCATTCTTTGGAAGTTAATAAGCATAAACATATCATTTTTGAAAAACATTTTTTTGAAAATTTTGAATTCCGAGGCCATGTGTCCCCTTAACGAAGATCTTTCGAGTTAGTCTGAGCAATCTTGCATCCCCAACTGTACCCGCCCTCCTCCATCTGGGTCTAGATCCGATTTCTTTCGTTTGGCGAGCGTCTTCTGATCGAGCTGTAACTTCCGTGGTGCCAAGGTCTAGCTATACCGACAGAAACCCACAAAAAAGGCCCCTGTTTTGCTCAGGCCGGTGCGGCAAGGTTGTTTAGATTCAAATTCACCCGTTCGTTTTTTCCCGCTCAACCCTTGTAACGCAGGACTTGCACAACAAAAATGTTTCACCAGTCCTGCTTAGATTGTTTAAAGGCATTTGACTGTATACTTTGTGCATAGTACGTGCATGCACATGCTATGTACTTTGTTCTATATTATTTACATACTTTGTACATGGTATGTACTATTGGGGAGGCAAAATGAAATGCAAACGGAGGAGCACGTGACTCGCGGTACAGGCAGCTTTGCCTGGAAGCTCGCCATGGGGTGAGGGTGCGTGGCCTACTCAGAGCAGGCCATGCACTTTCGCCCCATGGCTCACTTCCAGGCGACGCCACCTGGAAGTGACCCATGGGGCAAGGAATAGAATAGAATAATGACTGCGCTTGAATCATGACTGCAATCACAGTCATGACAATGGAACTCAGGAACTTAAATCCCATTTACATTTTGTTTGTGTGCGTCTGCACATGGTGCGAGCGTGCATGTATGTGTACATATTGTCATAATCTCTCCTTAATTTTTTTTCTTTAATTCCCTGCGTGGCGGGCTGGCAGGCGCACTTGTGAACTGGTTTTAACCTGTTCGCAAGTGGAAATAGATATTATTATTATTATTAGTTTCCTTTGTATGGATCTCGTAGTGAATGCTGGGGACTTTTTCACTACCTAATTGAATGATTGAAGTAACAGCTGGATGTATTTTATTTAATGCTACTACAGCACTCAAGGGAAAGTAGGAAGACCCAGCAGAGGTGGTGTAAATGTTAAAAATACAAAGGAACAAAAAAAAAAAAACTGCATCGCATTAAGTTTTTGTTTTTATGAAGGACATAGTCCGCCAGTTGCAGTGGAATCTCGTTCGTACAGTCTCGCATAATGTTTTTCATTCCCGTCGAATGTCCCATAGATACAATGTATTGTGATACAGAAATTGCAATAATTTTTGCTCGAAATTGGATAATACGACAGCTGCACTGGGTTTGATGGGTATTCAAAAATGCGTCTTTATATTCTAGTCTGCCAGCACAAATCACATTGCAGTAGGCCACGAGCTGCCTGCTGCACGGTAGCGGTAGTCACGGGTTAAGTTGCAACCAGCCGATGCGCGACTTGCGGTCAGGCAACAACCGAGGTAGTCAAATGGCTTTTGGCCGTGACCACTGTGGCCAACCACTGCAACTTCTACACCTAATTAAAAAAAAGCACACACAACACAAAAGCAACCTCGGATTAATAAAAATGTGGGTTGATTCAGGAGGCAGTACACTACCAGCGGTATTCCACTGCCTGTGGGATTGGAGCACGTTTTTCACCATGTGTACATGTTCTATGCCCTTTGGGGTCAATTTCGGATAATACGGTATCTGTATGATACATTCAATTTTCCGGTCTCCGCGAAAAACATATTGAAGAGATTCCTCGGTAAATTGAGGCATACCTCGTTCTCTCGCTCTGCCTTTCGTCGTAGCGGAACGAGTCTCGTTGGCACTACAAATACGCCGAGCCTACACGGGCAGCTGAGTCTGATCAGAGATGCCCTCTTCGGTCATTTCCTCCCTCTTGCGAAGCATCGCGAAAAATTGCGGTGGCTTAGCTCGGCTATGCCAGGATATACGTAGCGTGAGCTTATGCGTACAAAATGAGGCGCTATCAAGTGGCTCCGGTGCAGCGTCAGACTTGGCTACTGCACAACAGAGGCGCACAGCTGGGCACACGGCGGCGCCAGTGCATCTGCCGCGGCTATGACGTTACTCCTCTGAAATGCGCAAACCGGTGAAACACGCGCGGCGGCCTCGGCGCTCCAGCTGTGTGCTGTGGGACGTCGCTGCTCCTCGCGCATGCGCAGCACGGCTCTTTGGGAGCCATGCAAAACTGCTCAACCTCGGCCAGTGTAGCTCACGCTAGAAAACTTTCAGCAGGCATACAATTTCTGTCATAGACTTCTCTAGAAGGTGTTGTGCCCTGCGTCGGGAGCCGTGGAACTCTTGCGCAATGGTCGGTCAAGAAGCTGGAGCGGAACTTAAGAGTGGCACTCTTTCTCAAATCTCCAGATCCCGAACCTGACGGAGCGGAGGGTGGCCTCCGCAGAAGAGGCCCTTCACCAGCTGGAGGTTGGCTCCGCATCGCGGAGCACGGGCTCCACCGAGATGAACGCCCGCTCGTCGCGTTCCCATGCCATCTACACGCTCGCAGTGGAGCTGAAGGAACGTGGCGGCAACGACGTCACCGCGTCGAAGTTCCATCTTGTGGACCTTGCCGGCTCGGAGCGGGCCAACAAGACCAAGGCCGTCGGCGAGCGCTTTCGCGAGGGTGAGTGCACTGCTCTAGGGCACCCTCTGAAACGTGGTCTAAAAGCTAGTCCACAGATTTGTGTACAACTACTCCAGTGCATTGTAGCCGCTTGCGAGAGGACACTATGCGGAGCGCAAATTCGTCTGCCTCTTTTTGGGTGTTGTGATGACGTCTGAACACAGAGCTCAGATTTACTCCAATTGGAAAGATGGTAGATAGACCTCTAGGCAGCTTGCTTTGAAGTCTATCCACTATCCTTCTGTCAGAGCCAATCGGAGCTTGGCATCCTGGCATCACCACAACCCCAGCAAAAGAAGCAGCCGAACTTGCGCTCTGCACTGAGTGGAAATCGAGGGATCTCTTTTTTGGATGCACTAAACACGCCGGCTTTTTCCCGGCACCATAGTATCGCTTTATTGGCGCGCAATGCGATCGCAGCCGAAATAGTATGTTAAAGCGAAGCCTCATGCTTTGCTAAAACTGATATGAAAGGTGCAGCTGGTGGGTTAGCTCAGCCGTTAGTTGAGCAACACTAGGCTAAGACTATACTCCGTTTGACTCTAAGTGTAGTGAGGCCTGATTGATAGCGCGAGCATTTGACCCTGAAAAGCGTTGGTACTGTACGACCTTGCATGCTTGGCAGGAACGCTAGAAGCCCATAAGTCGTCTCCAAAGTTTCTTTTTTTTTTACAGCGGAGCAGTTAAGGGCTAGTTTCCCCAGGATCGTGTTCCCCGCAAAGAAATGTTGACACAAAACTCTGGACAGCTACCGTCATCTATGAGCGACGGCGGCCACCAGACAACCGGTTTGCCGGCCTCGCTCATAGATGGCGGCAACCTTTCCAGCCTTTCCACTCTGGTTTTCATCAGAGTGGAAAGGCTGAATTTCTCTAGGCGTCTTCCTAGATGTCATCCTTGAAGTCGTCCTTGAGATCGTTCTTGATGTTGTCTGAGAGGTTGTCCTCAAAGTTGTACTAAAAGTCATCCTTGAGGTCGTCCTAGAGGTCATCCTAGATGTTGTCCTAGGCATTCACCTTGAGGTCGTCCTAAACATCGTCCCTGAGGTCGCCCTAGACTTTGTCCTCTAAGCATCGTCCTTGAGGTCACGTGACCCCCCCCCCCGGCTACGCCGACGCCGCTCAGGCTGGAAACGGGCCCCTAAGAGCTGCGCTCTAAAACACCCGAGCCTATTTAATTAGACGTCAGCCATCACAAATATTGTAATTATAATGCAATTAAATGCAAAGGGGCAAGCGAGCTGGACAAGAATGATGAAAATAATCCCTGGAGAAGGGGAACAAGAGGGACAAAGGACAAACACAAATCTCCAAACACAGCTAAGTGACTGGTGAGCGACCGAAAAAATCCGCCTGGTCCGGGTATCGAACCCAGGACCTCTCCATTACAAGTGGAAGTGGAGCGCTCTACCAACTGAGCTAACCAGGGGTTAGACGTCAGTAGAGCAAACGGGTTTTATCAGCTGCCACCAGTCTAACACCAACAAGGGTGAAGCTTGCAATTTAATTCACCAGTCTAACACCAATTGCAATTCACCATCATCAACAAATATTGTATTCGTTTGGTCATTTTGTGCGGTGATTATTGGGGAAAAGCTTCTTCAAAGTAGCGCTGGAGCCACGCCCCTCCGAAGCAGAGAGAAAGGGGAGAGAGGGAGGAAGCCCATCAGCTGACGTCGCGAGAGGACCGGCTGGGGGACCCCGCCGCACCTGGCCGCTCTCTCCTTTTTAGAGTCGCCGTCGTTTAGAAAGGAAAAAAATTGGGTTGTGTGTATGTTCATACAGCGTAAAACTTGGTCTGCCTCAACGGGCGACTAGTCTCCTAGCTGTCGATGTGAAATTTGGCCAGTGCAGTACAACCGCTAGCCTGGGGACGATGCTCGTTCAGATCGAAACGGGCAGGGTTGGGACTGGACCCAGGATCTCTGGGTTCTACAATACAAGCTTTTGCTCCCCGTGCTCGGAGCTGGTGTGCGCTAGCCGACTCTGCCACCGATCCCCCCTCGCCGTGGTCATTCTGTTGCTGCATAGGGCTTGCTTTTATCCGTTGACCGGTCATCCGACGTGTTGATCGTTCTCTTGTTTGTTTACGAGTTTGCGGAATTCTCGTGGCACCGAAACAACTGACTCGCACTGCTGTACGATGCCGTACTTATGTGTAGCCATTGGCTTGCACGAGCAGTGCTCGTTGTAGTTGTTCTTCCCGCTTACCGCCCTTTCACTCTGACATCAAGATTTTAAGGGAATGAGTTCACGCTTTGCAAACAGATGAGTTTGAGCTAGTATGCCGTTGTTTTGTTCGGAACGTGTTCAGGATGGCATGTATGTGTTAGCGCGTCAGGAAAAACAACGCTTTGTAACTTGGGTTCTTTATAGGAGGGACGAAAGACGTGAATACATTGATAGGGTACAGATTACAAAAGTCAGAGTTCGACCCTGGTCGGCATGATGGCGTCGGTCGATGACCGTTCCCGTTGGACCGGAAAAAGGCTGGCAACTCTGGCCAGGGTTGCCGCTTCCGGCCGCAACACTTCCCCCACACTTGGTGGAATGGTGGAACTACAGGTCCAGCCGAACAGGTGGTCGGCGTTCTCGCACTGGACACTGTTCCTTGCTTGGCTCCAAGGTGTTGGAACCGCTGAGGATTGGCCCCATTCTAACATGAAATCCTCATTCAGCTCACTGGGTTGATTCAGAGGGTCGGGAGTGTTGACCTCGTGCCTCAGGCGTAGCTGGTCATGATGTCTGCGGATCATACTGCCAGGTGTCTGCACCAGCACCATGCGGTTTCCCAGTTCTTGCGTTATTGTTCCACTCAGCCAGCGAGGTCCATTACCAAAGTTCCTTGCAAAAACGGCCTGACCTCGGCTCCATGTACGCGACTGGTTGGATGGCCCTGCCGGTTTGTGACTCTCTGCCCGGGCTGTCAGCAAGTACAGACAAACTTACGGCTGACAGGCCAGAAGCATTTCTGCTGGAGACTTGGGACGACCACCCGATGGCGTTCTACGGTGCATGTGGAGCCATCTCGCCAAGCGAGTTGTGAGAGACGCACCAGACACCTTCTTTAGTCATTCTTTCACTGAGCAGTGCGGTACGTATAGGACGTATTCCATTTTTCTTGACAAAGTCCTGGAATTCGGCTCCTGTGAATGGAGTACCATTGTCCGACACCAAACATGTGAGCAGGCCAAATCGAGCAAGGGTGGTTAGTTCCACTGTCGTTGCCAATGTTGCTGTTGTCGTTGGTGATGCCTCTATCCAGCCAGAAAAACTGTTGACCACCACCAGGATCATCTTTCCCTCTACTGGTCCGGCATAATCCACGTGAACTCTTGTCCACGGCTGTTTTGTTGCTGGCCATGCCAGTGGCTTCCTACTCGGTGGTATGGGAGCCGCCTGTTGGCACACCGTGCACCAGTGAGGCAACTCTTCCACCTCACGGTCGATGCCTGGCCACCACACCAGCGTGCGTGCCAGTGCTTTAGTTGCATCAATCCCCATGTGAGCATCATGAAACTCCAATAGAAATGCCCTCCGTGCATATTTCGGAATCACCACTCTTCCACCCATGCAGATGAGGGCCCCTTCCAGCGTGAGTGCATTCCGATAATGCCAGTATGGCTTAAGGCGAATGTCCAAAAAGCCTTCTTGGCCAACCCTTGCTGATTCTGTCTCATAGGCTCTGCATGGTTGGGTCCTTCCCTGTGAGGTCTTTAGCTGTCATGTGGACACTAGGCCGGTGTCCAACATGTCCACTGTGAAGACCCCCATATCTTGGGCCTCTTCGGTTTCTGCTCCTTCTGGTGCAGTTGCCACCGGCAGACGACTGAGGGCGTCTGCGCTCAAGTTTTTTTGACCGAGGCTTGTACTTAATCACATACTTGCACGCTCCAAGCATTAGTGCCCACCTCTAGATGCGTGCCGCAGCCATGCTTGGAATCTATTTGCTTTCTTTGAACAACCCCACCAAGGGTTGGTGGTCTGTCTTTAGGGTGAAGCTCCTGCAGAGAAGGTAATCCCTGAACTTCGTTACCTAAAAAATGAGCTCAAGCGCTTTCGTTTGTCCTCTCCTTATCAAGCCTCGTCGCCATAGTTAGCGCATCCAGAAAAACAATGCTTTGTAACTTGGGTTCTTTATAGGAGAGACGAAAGACGTGAATACATTGATAGGGTACAGATTACAAAAGTCCGAGTCCGACCCTGGTCAGCATGATGGCGTCGGTCGACGACCGTTCCCGTTAAACCGGAAGAAGGCTGGCGGCTCTGGCCAGAGTTGCCGCCTTTGGCTGCAACAGTATGAAAACAATGTATGTATGAGTTTGGGTCTCAAGAAGGCTCGACTGAACCCGACGCTCTGCCAACCATCTTTGAATGTAAGAAGGCAATTCAGCGCATTAAGCGGCACACGCAAAGAGGAAACAAAGCTAGCTAGGAATTTTCGGTCGACTCTTCTAAAAAAAATCTTAAGATATTAGTTGTGTACATTGTGCTGGAAAAGCCGCAATCATGTAGCTACTGCAGGGTGCGCACAGGTCCTTGAAACCCTTGAAAACCCTTAAATTTGAAAGTTGCTTTTTCAAGGCCTTGAAAGTGCTGGAATATCTTTGCCGTCCTTGAAAACCCTTGAATTCTTAGCGTTTCGCGGGGCTCGGTTGTGCGACCCGCGTTTTATAGCGGTTGAGTGTGGTCCCGGGAAACTTCGTTGCTTGCTTTCCGCGACACCGGGATCGCGAAGTCAAACCAATCAAACTTCCTGCACAAAAAAAAAAAAAAAGAAAAACTCGCGGCCGTTGCGCTTTTTTGTTTTCTTTCATCTGGCTTGCTTCGACTTCAGGGTTGGCTAAAAGCCATAAGTGGCCACAATGAGGCTGGAGAGCCTGGAGAGTCTCGACCTCTTCGTAAAAAAGGCATGTTGCGCCAGCGTGCTTATTTGCATTGGAAATGCAGTTATATGAATCAAGAGTTAAATTTAGTAGTATTTAATTCTTTCTTTTGCCTTCGTCTTTAGCTGGATTTATTGGCAACCCACTAAAAAAGCCACAGCCCCATAGGCCGAGAATTGTCTGTTGGCCACATTGTGCTTTGTTTATATCTGGTCTGTGCCTACTCTGGATGCTTTGTTTGCTGTTTGTTCCCACATGTCGCTTATGGTGCGTGTAGTGACCCAGTGATTCGTGCATTCAGATGGCATAGAATAATGCCCGGGAAATGTAAGCTCCAAAGCGCTTGGCTCAGCAACGACGACTATAAGCTTTGGGTTGCGCCAGATACAGCAAACCCTCACTGCGCAAAATGCACACTCTGCAGAAAGACGTTCGACATCGCTTCGATGGGCGAATCTGCCCTCAGAAGCCATGCAAAAAGTGCAAAGCACTGTGGAATCATGCAAATGGCAGCTGGAAACTCGATGGAGAACTATCTGGCAGCAAGCGTAAGCAGGCGGTCCACTGGCTCGGCTCCGTCGCAGGCGACCGATCTAAGCAGTGCCTGTAAGTCACACGAGGTGGTTACGGATGCGGAAATTTTGTGGACAATGAAAGTGATTACCTCCCACTACTCGTACAGATCGTCGGCACAAACCGGCGACTTGTTCAAGCGGATGTTTCCGGACAGCGACGTGCCCAAATCGTTTTCCTGTGGGGAGAAAAAATGTGCTTATGTAGCATGTCATGGGCTGAGGCCATTTTTCTTGTCGCGCTTGCAACAAGAGGTACAGAAGTCTGACTATTATGTCGTGCTTTTTGACGAGTCTGGTAATGACTTCCTGCAAGAGAAGCAAATGGACGTGCATGTGCGCTATTGGGACTTGTCACACAAGGTGGCCACCAGATATTACACATCCGCTTTTATGGGGCATTCCACGGCAGAGGAAATTCAGGAAGTGCTTCTCAGGGCTTTGGAGCCTTTGCCACTTGGCAAGATTATTCAGATCTCGATGGATGGGCCAAACGTTAACCTTAAGTTCTTCAGGAATATGCAAGTGCACTTGCAGGAACACCATCAGGTCCAGTGTGTTGACTTAGGGACGTGTGGCCTACATACCATCCACAATGCCTTCAGAGCAGGTGTTGTAGCCAGTAAGTGGGGCATTGACATTTTGCTGACAAGCCTGAGCGCACTCTTTCGAGACTCACCAGCACGAAGGGAAGATTTTTCCACCGTGACCAACCAGGACACATTTCCACTGCACTTTGTGGCTCATCGATGGGTGGAAAATACACTTGTCATTGGAAGAGCTTTGCTTCTTTGGAATGATGGGAAGAAACATGTGGAGTCTGCAAGGAGTAAGCAGGTGAGCTTACCAAAGTGTGCATCCTTTGAAAATGTGTACAGCTTCTGTCGTGACCCCTTGACGCCGGCAAAACTGAACTTTGCTCTCAGTTTTGCTTCCATTCTTAGCCTTTTTGAAAGACTACCAGTGTGACAAGCCAGTGATCTTCTTTCTTGGTAGAGACCTTGAAAGTGTTGTGCGGAAGCTCCTTGTGAAGTTCATGAAGGCTTCGGTGTTGTCTTCATTGGCAGGGGTTGGTGGCTTGCTCAGGGTGGATGTCGACAACCCTAATAACCACACTGCGCTTGATGAAGTGGACATCGGCCCCAAATGTGTTCAAGCACTGAAGGATTCGAGAGCAAGCGCGAAGGATGCATTTCAATTCAGAATGGAGTGTAAACAGTTTCTGGCAGCTGTGACCAAGAAAATACTGGAACGAAGTCCCCTGAAGTCATCCATGGTTAGAAACCTGTCTTCCCTTGACCCGCGGCTCATGTGCTCGAAGCCAGATCAGTGCCTGGTGGGCATAAGGAAGGTGTTGGACGTCTTGACCATGGCAGGAAGACTGAGTGACCGCCAACGAGTATGTGTATTGGCAGAATACACTGAACTGCTGCAAGAGTTTAAGCATGAGCTCCGCATGTTTGAGAGGAGCATCAGCAGGCTCGACGAGTTTTTTTCGTGACCTCTTGTGCTCCAATCCCTCGTACAAAGAGCTTTGGAACGCAGTCACGCTGCTGCTTGTTTTAAGCCATGGGCAGGCCACCGTTGAACGGGGGTTTAGCGTAAACCGTCACATCTCTGTAGAGAATCTGAAAGGTTTGTCATACATTTCACAGCGTATCATATAAGACGCAGTGGAGAGGGCAGGTGGGATTTTGAACGTTGCTATCTCAAAAGAGCTCAGAGTAGCTGTGTCTGCAGCGAGGCAGCATTACAGTGCACACCTGGAATCGCAAAAGAAACAGTGCCAGGAAAACTTGCAGCAAACAAAAAGGCAAAAAATCATGGAAGAGGTTGAAGGCCTGCAGATGAAGAAAAAGAAGCTTGAGGCAGTTGTTGCCCATTTAACGACCTCTGCAGATGAATATGCAGAAAAGACTAAAGCAACTGCTGACATCAAGAAGGTGGTAAAATCGAACAGCCTAAGAAATACCGCAAGAGCCAAGGCTGAGGAACTCAGCAGCATTAAGACTCAACTAGCTAATAAACTAAAAGACCTGACGTGAGCTTTCGCACTTCATGTAGTCGAATGAGACTATGTACAATCTCCAGAACTAACTTCACCTAATCGAATGAAACTGTATGCGCAATAACTTCAAGTGAAGTCAGTTTTCTTTGTTCTGTGCAATAAAAATGTGTGTGATCTACTGTAGTGTTCTTTATTTTTTGAAAGGTCCTTGAAAAGTTCTTGAATTTTTTTCTTGAAAACCTGAACGAACCCTGTACTGTCTCTTCTGTGTCAACTGCCTCATTAGTGTTTCAGTTTCGGTTCCTTACATCGCTGGATTGACCATATTTCCGGGACAGACTCCGCTACCCAAGATTGGTTTCTTTAGTTTTGAACCTGATCTGCTACCCAGTCACTTGGGAGAGGAGGGCTTGTTGTAATAAGTGGTCATGCAATTCATCATGTGACTCTCACGGTGCAACCTGTTTTAGCGTGGACTTTTTTTTACAGTTGCTGATGCCATTTGGGGTCACCTTTTTTAAGCACAAACACAAATTTTGTTAAAGTTTCCTTCCATAGTTACATATTCTCTTCAGGAGCATTTTTTAGAGATACAAAGCATGTGACATTCTGTTGTTAATAGTTCTCTTTTTACAAGTTATGCAGTGTATTCCGTATAAAGTTTGTATGTCATGCAACAATTCTTTGTGCCGTAGCAATGCGATCGGACGATGATAATGCTTGGTGGTGGTCTAATGCAGTCAACAAATGTTGGGAGAAGTATGTGAATGTGGAGGCCCAGGAAGCTTTCACGAATTCAACTCAGGGCTGCTGGGCACACATCTCTGCTTTCTCTAAGGTTGTAAAGGCGTAATAATTGGTGGCAAACAAACTAAACGCAGCAGAGGGTACCACTATCGCAAGTATAGACCCTCTGTGCAGTTATTCGCGTTGTACGGAAGGACGTGGCAGAACGGCGTCCCTGTCTCATGACCAGTCTTGTCTCGGGGAAACAATCCCAATGCCGATTATACTATCCCTTCAAACCACTTCAGCCTTGGTTAAGAATGCAGCCCGCATGCTCACGTGTCCAGCAGCTGCCAAGAATGAAGCCTGAGGTGCGCCGAATTCTTGTCTTCTGACGACCGTTTTGGAGAGGGTCACGATCATCCAGCCTGACGCGTCCAGTCAATAGCACTACGTTTATTGTCAACATATTAATTACGTTACAATAAGTAGCAGTCGGTAAGTTTCTGAACGTGTGAAGCCGGCCATGTCGCGTCGGCGCAAGCAGTTCCTCGTGTGCGCCCTTATTACTGCGGTGGGTCATTTTTCTGCCTTGCCAACGGCTGGAACGCATACCTTTGTCACGTCAAGGGCCCCTGGACACATCCCTTGCGAATCCACCGAAAGATTTCGGAAAATCGGAAGCCGAACCCGATCAATAAAAGTAGAAGTCTCGGCGCCCGGCTACTTCTGCAAGCGAGAATCGAGATGGTCCTCTTGTAACATAGTGGTGCGCCACGCGTGACTAGGCAATTGCGTGCCGCTGCAACGATCGCTTCCGTTTTCTTAGCTTTTTGCAATTAGTGGTCTTTTTGGGTCAGACGGTCGTGATATTTGGACTCGGCAGGCACAAACACGTCAGAACCAACCATTTACTCATTTTTACAGCGGAGCTGTTAAGGGGGCCCTGCAAGGACTTTTTTTACTGGTTTTTAGTTTGCACCGAACCTGAGCGCAGTGAATATAGTAACTTGGTGAAACTTTTATTTTCTCTAAATTCGCTTTATTTTAAAAGTTATAGGGAAATTAAAATTACAAAGACAAGCAAAAAATAACCTCCCTCATGACATCCTTGGTTGCTTGAGTGGCCGTGAACTAGAGGAGGGGTAGTGGGCTCATCGCGAGCGCTCGCGGCTGCCGCACTCCGTGTCGACGGCGCGAGAGCATGTTCTGGATAGGCTGTATGCAGCAGGCAGCCAGAGCGGCTCTCATAGCATTTGCTGCGCGATTAAACACTAATTCGGCATGACACTTCATTGGCCACAAACGACAGCAAACACGGGGTAAAGATCAGTTCAGAATGGGAGCCACTTCGCGCTGCCATACCGCGAAACGGCCAAACCGCAAGACAAAGCTTCTCGCCAAAGGCCTTCGCAACGCTCGGAGCCGGTCGAATCCTCCTGTTGATACGACCGCAGCGCCGCCGCGTACATCTGGGACCTTTCCGTGTTGGCACCTGATTCCACTACTCCTTTCTAGTGTGCCCCGCCTTTTCCACCGCTTGGTGGCGGGTATGTCGAAGGGTCATATCTTGTTTCCATACTTTATAAACTGCATTTGTTTCTTTTCCGATCTAAAATACTGAGCAAAAACTACTTTTATAAATAACTGAAAGGATTTGCGCCACTTATATTTTGTATTTCGACTAAAAAGTAGCTTTTAGCAGCTCTGACCAGTAGTAAGCCCAGGACCAAAGACGTCACATTTTGCGCGCTTTCGGTACCGCGGGTCGCCCTCGTCGGTGGAGGAGGTTTCCGCGTCGTCCGGTTAAAATGCGACGCATTGATATTTAGTTACTCTCTCCGTGCCTGCTGGCTTGCCCGCTGGCTTGCCCGAACCCCAAGAGACGTGAAAACCGCAAAAAAGGTAGTCGCTTAAATATGATTGTGGGCCCCTTTAAGGGGGGACATGGGTCTTTGGAGCCAAAAACTTCCTAAAACTGCATTCTTGTGAAAACGGTAATGGCTGTTGTTCTTCTGAATCTACCCAGCTTCTAATTTCGTGGATGAATATTCGAGCTATAAATCAATTTATAATGTCTATGCGGGCTGAATGTGCATTAAAGTTGACTCTAAAACATTGTTTTCACATAACACAATTTTTGGACTCGTTGAAAATTTGCAGGAGGGATATCTCAGCATCTACAGCAGTCAGAAATATAACCTTTCTTGAAATGTGTTGTTAAATGTGTGAAGCATACAATGTTGAGAGCAACTTTTTTAATAAAAGTCTAGAAAATTTTTTATTTTATCTTTTGTTTTATTACTTGTTAGCCATGCATTGAGCACTGAACTTCAATATGTTGTAAAATCACTAATAACGGGTTTATCTTAAAAGTACTTCCAACATTGTATTCTTTACACTTCGTAGTATCTGGCCATGTGTTAAAAAGGATATTTTGTTAAGCAGTTTTTTCCTTATCATTCCTCCAAACAAAGGCAGGCAAGTTTTAAGTATCTTCAGGGCAATTCGACTGAATGAAGAAATTACAAGATATATGAAATCAGCACAAAAAGCTGAACAAGCTTGTGCAGTTTCATTGAGTTTGGTCATAAAATAAGAAAGACCTCCAAGACCAGTGTTCCCCCTTAAGGGCTAGGTTCCCCAGGATCGTGTTCGGTACCGAAGAAATGTCGACACAAACTGCACCATCTATAGGCAACAGCAGCAACCAGTCTGGTTGCCGCCGTCGCTCATAGATGGCGGCAACTTTTCCAGCTATCATAGGAGAATGGATAGTGGGGCGAGTCGGTGGGAATTCATCGTAGGAAACAGCGGGAAAAAAAGACGAGGACGAAGAAAAAACACACGTGACTTGCGCAGCGCACGTCGCGTGTGTTTCTTCGTCCTAGTCTGTTTTGCGCGCTGTTTCCTACTCTCTTATCAGTTTCGGTTTGGACTTGCGATGGGTCGGCCGCGTGCCCTTTCTTCGAGGAAAGAAGACCGGGTGCGGAAGGAGCGGCGACATATGCAGCAGTGCGAATGGGTCCGCAACCGCCGCTTGCGTCGAGCGCTTCAGATTTTCTTGTGAAAGAAGAGCAGATCACTTGCCTGGAAAGCCACCACCGAGAACAGAAGCTACAGCTTCACTGCTCTTCCTTCTTCACCGGAGTGGAAAGGCTGAAAGTTTTTTTCGAAAAGCTCTTCAGTTTCTCTTTAATTCGTACAGTTTAAGTGGTTTATTTGCTAATGATCACTTTAGGCTTTATTTCCAACGTCTGCCATAGTAGGTAACGTTGTCCCAAAGAAATCAACTCTTTCCAGTAGTCTTTTGTTTTTTTAACTTTGTCATTTTTGAAAGTATGCAGATTTAAAGCCTGCCAGGGATAGTAAATAGCCGGTGCCAGTCTGTTCCCTTGTCATGAGCGTTCGCAATGCAGTCATTCATACTCTCAACGTAAATGTGTGAGCCAGTCGTAACTTTTGCGGCTGTGCTTGAGACTGCCTGCAAGGTGTTCTCAGACGTCGAGTTCCATATCTTGTCTCCCAGGGGTGCAGATCAACCGTGGCCTCCTGTCTCTGGGGAACGTGATCAGCGCGCTGTGTGATGAGAGCAACCACATCCCGTACAGGGACTCGAAGCTGACACGTCTGCTCCAAGGTACTCGGGGTGTTTTTTCCTCTCTCTTAAAAGGACACTTAACTAAAACTGTTTTTCCAAAGGCCCGGATAGAATGCATGTGTGATGATAGACACCTTTCATGAAGAAAAAAAAAATAATTCAAGCTTGTCTCGATTGTACAGGGAGCTACCGAGAAAAAAGAACGGTGTTTTCTGGCCCGGGTGAATAAAGTGTGCATCGCAGAGTGCTCGAGCTCTGCAAGAGTGACTCTAGTGGTTGTTCAACATGAATGATTACACGTTTAGGTTAATGTCAGCCTTGCCACCCTGCGAAATGCTTACATAACACATACACATGCTACAGAGTCCAAACTTCTCTCCCTTGAGCGAATCAACGTTTTAGCGAATAACGAGGGCATGCGTTAACCCATCCGCCGCGCTGCGCTTTACGCCGCTTTGCGGTGACAGTCTGCGGCGGCTCATTACAAAAATGTGAACCCAATGGCCCACCTAAAAACGCCACTTCGCGGCATCTGATTATTTTCTAAATTGTTGTTCGGTGAAACGTGGGCGTTCGCTAAAACGGCATTCGATCAAGTGAGTGCCTCCCCCTTTTTGGATGGCACAAAGCATGGGAATTCCGACGTGTGGGACTTCAGGAACGTCATGAAAGTACCTCTTTCGAGGTCTGGAGTTCGTCATTGTGCCGCGAAGCCACCGCGACCAGGGAAATGCTACTATTACACGTGCAACAAACACAGATGCCACACTTCTCACCTCGAAATTGGCCGAAACAGAAAGGCCCAACCATGTCTGAACACGCCGAACCAACGTGTGCCGCCGAACACACGAACAAAGGCTTTGGGCTTTGGATTGGCTTTGGATCCGTGGCCACCGGATAGATGGATAGTAAAAACCACTGCGGTGCCGTGGAGGGTACCTATCACCTTCTTGTAGTGGTGCAAGATACCGCCAGAAACAAATTTACGAAAAAAATCTAGCAAAACAAAAATTCGTAAAATTTGAAGCATGATTCGTAAAATCTTAAACTTAGTCCCAATTCGTATATTGTACGAAAAATTTGGAATAGTTGGCAGGTATGCGCTTGCGTCTTATCATCATGAACAACCAGCTCACCCAAAACAGCAGTTTTAGCCACGGTAATTCTGCTCAAACTGGCAGAACTGTTTGATTAGGTGTGGGGATCCATCAAAGTAATTTGAGTTTGGGGAACATTAGGTTCCTTGCAACCTAGTTTGGGAGCCTATGCCCCAGCTCGTTGTGTCGATCCGTCCCGTCGGGGCGCTCTGTTGCGACGAGCTTCTGCCTTCCTCATCCGCGGCCATCTCTGCACAGACTCCCTGGGAGGCAACAGCCACACCGTCATGATCGCGTGTGTGAGCCCGGCAGACTACAACTGCGATGAGACTCTGAACACACTGCGGTACGCCGACCGGGCACGCAAAATCAAGAACCGGCCCGTCGTGAACCGTGACCCCAACCAGGCAGAGATCCTTCGGCTGAAGCAGCGGGTGAGTGCCAATGTCTGTTCATTTTACTCTGCGTCGAGGAGATGGCGAGGCTGACGGTTGTGAAGGTCTCTCGATCCTGGTGGAGTAGTGCCTGCTAACGAAAGTAAAATAAAATAATTGTGATTTCTTCTTAAAAGAAATAAATAAATCGTAATGATTTAAATCTGTTTCGTTTTATTTAAATCTGATGTTTTTCATTTGGATCGGGTATATTTGGTGTCAAATGGTTATATTTGGTGTAGATTGTTTTGGTTTATAACAAGTTTATTTGATTTAAATCGGGTTTATTGGATCTAAATTTCATTTAAACCACTGTAGCGGGAAAAGTCCTTATCAGTACTAAATTTATTTTAAAACGGAACAGATAGAATGAGCAATCTGTCCAATTGCTCAAAACAATGCAGAAGAAAGAATTGCTGTACCGTATTTACTCGCACAATGAACGCACTCGCGTAATAAACGCACCCCCCAAATCGGCTCTCAAAATTTCGACTTTTTCTTACTCGCGTAATAAACGCACGCCCAACTCGGACGTCAAAATTTTGACCGCCTCCCCCCACGCGCGCGAAATGAACGCACTTTTCTGTCCTAGTGCAGCGAGGTCGCGAATGCATGAGCAGCGTGGGAGAACAAAACGCTTTGCAAAAGGCGTTAAAAAAATTCGCAAAGATCCACCGGAAGCAAGAAAAAAAAACATGGAGAGTAGCTTTTTTTTTTTTTTGCACAGCGCACTCTGGACTTCGGGTTCGCGCGCCGCCGCGCGCAAGGAGGTAAGAAAGAGGAGCGGAGAAGCGCTCTAAGCGAACGAAACAGCTTGCGAAAGGCGGCCAAAAGAAAAAAAACAAAAAAAAACCCCACGGAACTAAGAGAAAACGAAAACAAAAAAAAAAGCTTTTTTCTTTTTCTTTTTTTTTGCACAGCGCAGTTTGGTTACCGGGGGTCGCGTGTCGCGCGCAAGGAGGTAAGAAAGAGGAGCGGAGAAGCCCTCTAAGCAAACGAAGCAGCTTGCGAAAAGCGGCAAAAAAAAAAAAAAATAAAAAAATAAAAACCACGGAACTGAGAAACAAGCAAAAAAAAAAGAGGAGCTTTTTTTTTTCTTTTTTTTTTTTTTTTTTGCACAGCGCAGTTTGGTTACGGGGGGTCGTGCGTCGCGCGCCGCCCTCAAGAGGATAAGAAAGATAAGCGGAGAGCCTTCCCTTAATCGAACAAAACAGCTTGCGAAAGGCAGCGAAAAGAAATACCCAAGGAACTAAGAAAAAAGTTTTTTTTTTCACAGCTTAGTTTGGTTACAGGGTCGGGCGCCGCGCACAAAGAGATAAGAAGTTACTTCGATTTTTCAGGATAAAAGGTCCGTTTATTATGCGAGTAAATACGGACGCAAAAATTTTACTTCGCGTAATGAACGCCCCCCTCAACTTTGCATCGATTTCTCGGAAAAAAGTGCGTTCATTCTGCGAGTAAATACAGTATATCTAATAGTTGAGTGAATGTCTTATTGGTCTAAACCCTGCCATATTAGAACGAAAGCAGCTTCATTTTTAGTCAGTGTGAAATGCTTCATTTGCTTATTGTTTTGCATCCAGATTTGCTTGCAATATGATATTGCTCGTTTTCATTTTTTTTCTTCACATTTTGATTTGTTTGCAACCAAGCGGAGTGGAAGCTAGAAACTTGAATGCTCCAATAGACCCTTTGCAAAACGTGCAGCGCCACGACAGCAGGGAATTTTAGGAACCCTCGGTACAGATGACGCGCTTTCTCGTTGCGCCTCTGCGACTGTGCGCGCGTCCCGGCTGCCACCACTAGCAGCCGTTGCAGCCATCCCGCCTATCCGCGGAGTCGTATGTCGTTGGCGGCGTACCGTATCTGTGGCAGCGTAAAGGCATCGCGACAGGTGAACTTGTTTTCAATATGTTATTTGTCGTAACTTACCTTCACGTATTGAAGTGTCACCGAATCCATTTAGTTTGCACCGCAACCGTGGCAGTTTTCGACCAGGTTTGACAAAGTGTTAATGCAGCAGACGACAGAGCCGGTACAAAGAAGAGGGATTAGAAAGGGGCAGCCGTTGGCTCGTCGCTCACCCGACTCGGCTGCTCCAAAAGGTGTTGCCGTAGTACCTGCGCCTGCTCGCATATGCCACGTTGTAGCGGGAAGAGGGTTTGAATTATCTGCAAGTTTTAATTAAGAGAGTTTGAATTAATCAGATTTGACCGTATTTCGGAATATGCAAGTTGGATTAAGCTCGTGCAAAAAATGATCCTCGCAGTGCTCAATGCCTTGTGTTGTAATGGTCTTATGTATTTAACCGCCTATACAGTGG
Organism: Ixodes scapularis; assembly: GCF_016920785.2. Classification (NCBI taxonomy): domain Eukaryota; kingdom Metazoa; phylum Arthropoda; class Arachnida; order Ixodida; family Ixodidae; genus Ixodes; species Ixodes scapularis. Next base: position 70,653,975 of record NW_024609837.1, read on the forward strand.
TCAGGGAGTTTATCTGAAATTCTTGGGGAAAACCTGGAAAGTCGGGGAATTTCAAAATAATTTGCCAGACACCCTGTATAAAACGCACAGATATTTTGTAAAAGAATTTCAACTAGTACAGTGCAAAAATGCAGCAGTCTCAACTCTGTATCACGAGCGACTGGATCCCTCTCCACTGCAGGTTCACGAGCTGCAAGTGGAGCTCCTCAAGTACCAGGCAGAGTCGATTGGTGATCGGTCTGGTGCCTCCACTTCCAAGCACGACGTCACGTCTTCACCCGACCAAGAAGCCACATGCTCTCTGGCCACGTGCGCTCAGCAGCGCAGGGCTCTGCTCGAGCACTCGGCCGACCTGGCCGAGAGGAACCAGGAGCTGAGCAGAAACCTGATGTCTGCGCTGGACCAGCTGACGCGCTCCAGCGAGCAGATGCTTCTGGTGAGGGCGGTCACTTGCGCTCCAGTGTGGCATGTAGGTTTATCGTTTACATCGAAATACTGTTGAGGCCGGTTGTAACAAAGTCGACGGGAATCGGAAATCACTTCGCCATATTCGCTTCTTGCTTATGTCTGGCGTCCTTAAAAATAATGCACAAAAAGAATAGAATAGTATGTTTATGTTCATTACGCCTGCAGAAGGCGGTCAAGGCTTCCCTGCATGTGCATTCTGTACATAATGGCAGCCTTCGTACCATTCAAATGCAACAAGCTCCGGTCGAGGAGAGGTCCTGCTACGTGTGTACTGGCCATGTCAATAGTTGCGATGGCGGCCGCAAAGGGCGGTGGCGGTGGAGTCGCAGTGTCATCGTCCCTGGTGTTGCTATCTTTGCCAATGGAAGTGGCACTGTTCAGTGGCCCGTCGTGACCACTGTTCAGTGGTCAGGACGCTTCGAACGATTTCACCCACCGACGGATTCTCGGCAATGAGGATTCCGAAGCGGCACAGGTGAAATCGCTGACCTAAGCAAACCAAAGCAACGCAGAAAATTCATCTAAGCGCCAGAAGTTGTCTGCCGATGCGTGAGAAGATTTCGCCGAGAGAAATTCTTGCGTGGCTTGCCACGGGGGACGCTTCCGTGCCGACTTTTGTGCTCGTCACATTTCACAGGACCAAATGGAGAACCAAAAGCTGAAGCAACTCGTGGACCAGCTGGAGTCCAAAGTCGAGTGAGTGCCTGTTTGCTCTGGAACTGAAACAAACACGGGAAGGTCCACCGTTGCTTTCATTTAGATGGACCGCCTATAAAATGGCAAGTTTCTAGGAACGTGGGAACTCTACAAGCTTCCCAATTTTTTTTTTTTTTCATACCGTCCCTGTTGCCTGGTGGTGTTCCTCGTTTTAAGCACCATGCAGTGAGAAACGGAATGAGAGGAGAGGACGGCACACAGGCACGTCGGAGTACAGAGCTCCGATTGGAACGGTTAGCAGGTAGACTGAAAGGTTAGCTGCCTTTGTTTCTGCTCACTGTTCAAATGCATTTGAGCAGTGAGCCTACCCCTTGGTAGTGGTAGACACAAACTCTTCCTGGTTTTGGCATTGGTACAGTAAAGCAGTGCAGGGACCTGCGCAGCTTGTAAGCTATAATGTACACACCGAGGGGTTTTTGACTTGTTCAGGGTAAGGTCATCATAACAGACCTGGTTACAACAGATATTTGGATATAACATACCGATTTGTGAGGTTCGGTTGGTTTTCCTCTATGCACCACTGACTCAACTTTATATCTGCACACAACATATTCCTTGTACAACAGACCAAAGTCTTGGTTAGAATCAAGGTCTGTTATAACGAGCTTAGACTGTAGTTCTGCATCAGTGAATGGCTCGGGTCTGCTGAAAATAACGCTTGCACTCGGGGTAGCTTGGGTGAAACCCTGGAAGTACTCTTGGGAATCTCTGGGTCCCGGTTCAAGAAGAGACACTCCGAACACTCCAGTTGAGACGAGGTGAATGGTCTTTGTTTGTCCTAAGGTTTTGTCTCTGAAGTTGGAGGTCGAGAATGTCAATCTCCGAAATCCTAATGCTCTCTCGACTCACTAATGTGAATCCTATGGAGATTTTTTTCTGTTCCCTCTCACCACTAGCTCGAACGCACCATTGCGTTTGGTTCCAGTACCAGGCATGCTGAATTGAAATTTGGATATCGTAAAATCGGGCTGCAGAAGCGTTGAATGGGACGCTATGAACTCCAAAACATCACTCGTACATCGACATCTTAAACGGATGGCCATACTTTTAGAAAAAGGTGCGATTAAGCGAGGGCTATGACGTCGTTGTCCTCCTGGAAAGTTTGAGAATGAGGGGAAGCGGCCTCTTTTCTCTCCTTCAGTTCACCAGCTCGACGGGACGTAGCGAGGAGAGAGAATGAGAATCGTAACGAGGCTTGCCTCGCCGGCCGTGTTAAAATCGCTCACTTCTTTGCTAAAAATACGGCGATTGTTTTGAGATATTGCTGTATGATGTTTTTGTGTTTTGCAGCGTCCCGCCTCTCAATCCAGCCCTGTTTTATCAGCTCTAAATTTCAGTTCAGTATCCCTTTAACTATTCGCCTGAAAAAATGGCCGCTGATTTCTTTTTTTACTTCTCCTCGACGACTCTTTAGGCAGCTGAAGAGCGTGGCCGGTGGGGCGGAGCGTGACAGCGTCATAAGCAACATCCAAGATACCATCCATGAGTTCATGGTAAGTACTCCTGCGGACTTCTAAACGTGGTGGCATATAATACGGCAGTCCTGCTCCCGTGAAAGCTGTTTGTTACACGAGACAAATGCGTGGGAGGGTCGCAAGTGGATTGATTGAGAACAAAATTAGCCCCAAGATTTCTTGTCTTTTAACACATCACGCTCGAATATAGCACACAGATGTAATCTCCTAATGCTGATTAATAATCTTCAATTGCACTTAAAGCGTCTTTTCTCAGTCTATATGGGAAAATATATAATTCTAATTAGGTAATCTTAGTTCGTTAGGGTAATGTGTCGCTAAAATTCTTTCCTTCTAAATTATTACAGGGATTTACATGGGTCTATTATGCGTGCTGAAGCTAACAGAATATTTAGTAAGCCATGTTATTTATCCTAAATAAATCGGTCGCAAAAATGAAATAAGCGGGACAAAAATTGCCTTAAGCAGCATCAATTACTTTTTATCTGTTGAGCATCGGGCACAAACTAAAGCTTTAGGAAGGAGTTCAGTTGAACTCGGCCAGTAAAATCGCTCCAAGTTTCTTTCATATACAGTTGACCTCTTTATAATGAACTAGCATCACAAGCAGAAACTTCTTTCGCTATATGCGATATTCGTCATAAAAGTACACACAAATAGACGCGAACGTTCCCGCAATCGAGTCCGCGCAAGAACGTGCAGAGCACTGCGATTTAAACACGAGCTAATTGCGGACCACGCGATCCTCACCAGTCACTAAGCAGCCTAAGAAAAAAAAAATCGGAACATGAGGATCTCGATTTGCAACACAAGAAACGACTTTAGCTGGATCCATTATTTCATTTATTTGAAGAAATGCGTGAGTTTAGGCTGGTGCGTCTTCACCTGGAGGCAACCGCTGCTCGCGTTGAAAGTGTCATGCCCTAACAGACACGGTAGACTGAATGCTTTCGTTTGAAGAAGCTGAACAGACGCTGGCAGATTTCGCGCCTTTACATTCTAAAGCATTAGAACCGAGCCTCTTCCACGTTTGGGTCAAGGCGAGGCCAAAGACTCTTTCGGTCAATCTTGACCGAAAGAGTCTTTGTTTGCATAGCAGTCCTCGATTTTCTTTTTTTGCACTCGGGATGGTCGATATCGTGCTTCGTGCGAGCCCGAATTTTGCAGTGACGTCTTTTTTTCTTCTGACTGCTGTCCACCGCCCTTAAAACCTTCACATTTGTCTCCAGAAAGACTGCTTTCCACTTCGTCGCTATTCGCAGCTTCGTTACGAGTGGCGTGGTTGGCGGTTGGATTTAATCCTCGCCGGTTTTTTATGCCTTGCATAGAGGCCAGCAGTGGCGTCCCGGCCGTTATCCACTCGGTTCATAGATGGCGCTACCTCCCGAAACGCGCATTTTTGCGCATCGGGTAATCTAAACTTTCGTAATTTTTCGTTTTGAAATATTTTTGTATTTTTTTTAACGTTTGAATAACTTTGATAGTATTTTGTGATACAAGAAAAGTAGAAATTGCCTCGCTATAACCGATCGCACGCCAGATCTGACGGTTTCGGTTTCATTACGTACTAGAACTCCCATCCAAATGAAGCATGACCTACCAAATTTGGTGATTAGTTTGCTATATCCGATAATACGCTATATCAGTGTTCGTTGTAAAGAGGTTCAACTGTATCCTTAAATCCAGCTGCTTGAGACTGGAATTGTCAAGCCAATCAGGCGGCGGAAAAGAGAGCAGCATTTGACTAGGTAAAAGGAAGCAGACTGGGCTCATGTATGCTGCTGTTATTGCAGCATCTGTGTCACCAAGTGATGTACCGTGTTTGCACGATTGTAACGCGCACTTATTTTCGCCAAAACCGATGCCTAAAATTACATGCACGTTACAATCGAAACCAAAACTCAAAAGATAAACGCAATACTCGCTGTAAGGCTGCTAGCCAAATCGCCTTCGTGACCGTTTGTTTACATTCGCCATTTTGGTATCCGTATCGCATGTTCTTTCGCCTTTACGGACTTATGTCTGCTGTTTTAAGATGGAAATACAAAATAAATTCCATCAGGAGGCTTTATTTGAACAAAACATCACGCTGGCGGGAAACAATAACAATGCAGCAACACTGCGTGGCCTCTCAATCCCGACGAGCTCGTGAAGGGTTGCTTGGAAGACGTCTCTCTAATAGGCGACGGTCGCGCACTCGTACAAGCACCAGAAGCACGGCTCCTTAAACGCTTTAGACGGAAGCAAGGATGACCTTCTGCAGTCTGTGGACAGCGAAGAACCATTGCCAGATTCAGACTACGGCGACTTGTGCGCGGTATTTATTTTTGTGTATTGGCGTGAGTTTCATAAAATCGGTTCTATGGGGTATGTGTTCAAAGTCCATTATTTTACCTGCGCGGCAGAATCGGCAGCAATTCAATTTTTCAATATCTGGGAGCTAAATTTGCCTGCGTGTAAGAATCGAGGACGCGTTAGAATCGTACAAACACGGTAAGTGGATGTTATGCAGAAGGCATTTTGGAGGCTGCTAAAATCTTGATGGTCTCGTTTGTGTTTTGTCTGCCTTCAAGTGATTATGGTGACAGAAGCGACTTGTGCCGTTTGTTTCAGGAAGGGGAGAAATCGAGGCGTGAGGCAAACGCGTCCCTCTTCAAGGTGAGTGTCCAGAGGACTGCACGGAGCGCTCAAGTTCTTGAGCATTTGTCTCTCTACAAATTGCAATCGAAAGGCTGCTGACAGGCAAAATTCAGGTCCTTTAATATTTTATACCAGCCACAATGTTTTTGATAAAAAAAAAAGAGTAACTTGCACATTTTGAAAATAATGTTTTCCTGACTTCTCAATGGCTGGAGACTATTTGTTCGCAGTCCAATATTTAGTTGCTGCAGACAAGAGGTAAGCCCCTTGAAAGCAGTACAAAGTAAAATGGCTTCCCTGTCCACGGAAGTCTTCTATTTTCTGCCAACCTATCGACGCTAGCATAGCGCATAAACCGAAATATAGGTCGAATTTATTTTTGAAAATGGACCTGAAAAGTCGACCCTTGTCTCGTATAACAGTCATTAGCGTAAAAACAAAAATAATCTCTCAACACTGGGTGGCTGAAGCTGCCATCTTGTTTCTCTTTGCAATCGCCTAGCACTTGTCCACTTGTCACGATAATGGTCACGATTCACTTCCATTTCTGCTCCTTGTTTTGTTATATCTACCGTTATAATGAGCAGAAGTAGAAGACAGTTGATGGTAGCCTAAGGCAATCGCCTATGCAGAGACCCACGGGAATCTTGTAGCGCAGCGAGAGTTTGGTGTATTGGAGAAAAGCATACGCTACTGGCGAGGCCAGGGACAAAAACTGGTGGCTTGCAGCGAGGCGAAGAGCGGTTCATTTCGTGGAAGGACTGCAGTGTACCTCGAATTGGAAACAGGGGTGGCAAATTTTATTTGGAAATCTGCGCACCAGATCGCGCTACCTGTGACGTCAGAGTGCATGCGTACAAAAGCCGTCGAGGTTGCTCGTGCCTCCGGGCTCTTGAAGGCACAATTCAAAGGGACGGCACCGTCCCTTTGAATTGGATTAGTGAACTCGTCATCGGACGAAGGTTCTGAAGAATCTTTGAAATAACGCTCTTGCACTTCCTGTTTTATTGCGTGCGAAGCAATTAAATAAATGTGCCGTGTTTTCTCGTCCTTCCATATCCTTGACCAATTTTGTTTCAAAGGAAAGGTTTAATTTTCTTGCCATAAACTTTTTTTTAGCTTTTTGCAACTTCTAAATTAGGGGGTCGACCTATATTTCAGTTTATACGGTAGTTTCTGTGGAGCTCCAAAACTGTCGGACCAGTATGGGGCTGTAGCACTTCTACCTTTCCCTAAAATTACTCATTGTCCCTCAAAATATAGGCATTTCTTTTCCCTGGCCATATTAAACTTTAAATCTTCTATCTTCAGCTTCATAGCTTGTTTCACAGTTCCCCCAGAGACTGCCCTGTGCCTATGCATCAGGTATTGTTTCACAGTCCACCTGAGGACTGAAACGATTCCTGAAACACTGGCATGCAAAACACGATCCCCCCCCCCCCTCCCCAAAGACTGTTTCGCGTTCTCTCGTTTCTTGTGTCGCAATATCGCAGTTTCCCCAAAAGGCTGAAACAATACCTGAAGCAACAACCCGTGACTGTCTTTGGGGGGGGGGGGGGGGGGGTGAGGATGCACAAGACAGTCCCCCAAATGCTGTTTTGTGTGCTCATGTTCCCGGAATTGTTTCATGATGCCCCTAAAATCTGTCGCGTATTAGTTTCGCAGTCCCCTCCTAAAGGCTGCATTGTGCGTGCCTGTTTCAGGTGGACTGTGATGGAGGTGAGGGCCCCCTGGAGATGAGCCTGGGCCAGCTGGCGCCCCAGCGGGTGGACATGAACCGGCAGCTGGCGGAGCTGGGGGAGATGCTCCAGGCCAAGGAGGACCTGGCTGCCCGCATGCACGCCAACGGGGAGCACCTGGAGGTGGTGCGCTCCCAGTACCAGGTGGGTGGCACAGGTTGGATGGATAGATGGTAACGAATGTACCCCTTTTAACGGGCGTAGCTTGCTCCACCTAGCCTAGAAATTAAGAACCAAAAGTATGATTCCTCCCTTTGCCCTTCTAAGCCAATTTGCTTTCCCCCTGTTATTCCGTAACTTTCGCCAGGCGGCTTGCGATCTCGTTAGGATGACCTTTGGGGGATCGTGCAAAAAAACTAAAAACACGACTTCCCGCTTCTTCCCCTCTCTGAAGGATCATCTTCATCGTAAACTTTATTAATCGGAAAGTGGAAGGACCTTGCGGTCTCTGGTTGGTGCCCTTACTCCAGGGCTCCGTTCGCCGTCCAGATTCGGAGGGCTTGCTCAACCAGTCGCTGCTGATCATCGAGCTCTGTGCCGGAAAGGGCCGCCTCCCAGGAGGAGTCGCCAATTTTACTCCGGTCAAACCTAGTCAGCAATGCTTTTGCACCGGGCCCTCTGGTATAAAGGGTGGAGACTTTGGGCTGGTCCTACATGGGAGTCCCAAATTTCCTTTGTCCCGCCTGTCCCCAGCAGTGTCAGTCAGTTGTATGTCGTTCAATTTTTTCTATATAATTTGCCCCAGTCTTCCAATCTTCCCTTTGTTAAATTGCACTTATCATCCATTATCTTATTTTCGTCTGCAAACACCAGCGCTCCAGCTGAATCCGTGCGTTCTATTGTCTTGTCCCCCCTTTGGCATATGGCACATTGCATATCCCTTTCCTCCTACTTTGTCCTATATGTCCTGGTCCCCAATACTCTCGTTCCAGCCTCAAATAACAATGAGTTCCCCCCCCCCTGGTGGATTATCAAATCAATGGTCCTTCTTTATTTCCTGTTTTTGCCCCCTGTACATAGTTAACCAATTTTTCCTGCATTCTCTTTTCCCACAGTTTTCTCCAGGCTGCTTTTACTTCCTTTCTTAGAGTCTGGTGTGCTTCAGCACTCGACTGTTGGTATTTAAATTTCAGTTTTTGGGTTCGGTTTCTCCATTCTTTGTCCAGGCTTTTCGTATATAGATGATGATATACCTTTCTCGCCCCTCATGTATCCTCAATTGTTTTCCAGTCTTTGTTCAAATTCCAACTTGCCGTTTGCCTCTCCAGCCTTAAAGGGCCCCTGAAAAGAAAAATGTTTTCTTTACAGTAAAGCTGTTAAGGGCTAGTTTCCCCAGTTTCGTGTCGGTCACCAAATATGTCGACACAACTCCGGACCGCTACTGCCATCTATGAGCAAACCTTTCCCAACTTTCCACTCTGGTTTTTGACCAGAGTGGAAAGTTGTACTCAAGGTCGTACTAGGCGTCGTCCTCGAGGTCGTACTAGGCGTCGTCCTCGAGGTCGTGCTAGCGTCGTCCTCAAGGTCGTACTAGGCGTCGTCCTCGAGGTCGTGCTAGGCGTCGTCCTCGAGGTCGTGCTAGGCGTCGTCCTCGAGGTCGTGCTAGGCGTCGTCCTCGAGGTCGTGCTAGGCGTCGTCCTCGAGGTCGTGCTAGGCGTCGTCCTCGAGGTCGTGTTAGGCGTCGTCCTCGAGGTCGTGCTAGGCGTCGTCCTCGAGGTCGTGCTAGGCGTCGTCCTCGAGGTCGTGCTAGGCGTCGTCCTCGAGGTCGTGCTAGGCGTCGTCCTCGAGGTCGTGCTAGGCGTCGTACTAGGCGTCGTCCTCGAGGTCGTCCTCGAGGTCGTACTAGGCGTCGTCCTCGAGGTCGTACTAGGCGTCGTCCTCGAGGTCGTCCTAGGCGTCGTCCTCGAGGTCGTCCTAGGCGTCGTCCTCGAGGTCGTCCTAGGCGTCGTCCTCGAGGTCGTCCTAGGCGTCGTCCTCGAGGTCGTCCTAGGCGTCGTCCTCGAGGTCGTCCTAGGCGTCGTCCTCGAGGACGTCCTAGGCGTCGTCCTCGAGGACGTCCTAGGCGTCGTCCTCGAGGACGTCCTAGGCGTCGTCCTCGAGGACGTCCTAGGCGTCGTCCTCGAGGTCGTCCTAGGCGTCGTCCTCGAGGTCGTCCTAGGCGTCGTCCTCGAGGACGTCCTAGGCGTCGTCCTCGAGGACGTCCTAGGCGTCGTCCTCGAGGACGTCCTAGGCGTCGTCCTCGAGGACGTCCTAGGCGTCGTCCTCGAGGACGTACTAGGCGTCGTCCTCGAGGTCGTCCTAGGCGTCGTCCTCGAGGTCGTCCTAGGCGTCGTCCTCGAGGTCGTCCTAGGCGTCGTCCTCGAGGTCGTCCTAGGCGTCGTCCTCGAGGTCGTCCTAGGCGTCGTCCTCGAGGTCGTCCTAGGCGTCGTCCTCGAGGACGTCCTAGGCGTCGTCCTCGAGGACGTCCTAGGCGTCGTCCTCGAGGACGTACTAGGCGTCGTCCTCGAGGTCGCCCCCACCATAGTACAGCTCCGCTAGTCTCCCTTCTTCACCAGAATGGAAAGGCTGAAAGTTTTTTAACAGCCTGGTTGGGACACGCATGTCAAAACATTAATTTTATGGAAAGATGTTTTTAGAGCAATATTGTAGACGCGATTTAGTTGGCAGTCTCCTCTTTTCCGCTTGTTTCCTCTCGGCATTTTAGGTGCATGGAGGAGAGGTGGATCGGCTATGCTTTCACGTTGAGGTGGAAAGGGCGAATGACTGAGATGGTCATTCCAGAATGACCCCTGATGTCATGGACTTTGCACGCAGAATTTTAAATAAATCTGTCGCCGTCATAATTGCACTAAAATTTTTTTCATTAAATTTATTTTTTGACACGCATGTCCCAATCAGACTGTTTAAAACAAACATTTTTCTTTCTTTTCAGGGGCCCTTTAAGGGGACACTGGCTAAAGGTTTAACTACTAAACTACTCAAGTGATCAGAATGAAATTTGCAGGGGAGATTTAACGTCTGATGTAGGTGTACTGTGCAAACTTTCAGTTCTCTGGGACAACTTTACATACCTGCATAAGATGTGTCGCTCTTCTTTAAGACATCTACGATATGCAAATGAAGCTGTGAAGCATCATTTTGACTGCTTGAATATAAAGTCAGGGTGTAAGACTTGGGGCTGACTAGCTTTTATAACTCAAATGTAAATAATTCAGGAAGAGTTTTTATCAAAGTGAGATACACATCTGACCTGTGCCAATTTTTGAAAAGATAGATTTTTCTCATAGAGGACTTGAACTTAAAGCAAAATAAAGTAGATAGCCCAATTCCTCAGTGAATTTCAGTTCAAAAACATCTTTATCATGGCATCGGAATACTTTTACCTTCGAACAAGATTCCTTCGTATGAAATCTGCAGCAAAAAGTGGAACTGAGAAAAATGTATTCAAACATTGAACTCCTTTACTTTGTTACTGACTTGCAATGTGTTGAAAATATTTTATATCAACGTAACTATTTGGTGTATGGTTATCAAATTTAGTGCAAGGGCGTATAATTAGTTTCTAAAACCGAAAACCTCAATATTGAGGAATTATTTAGAACCATGTCCCTCCTTAAAAGATGCCCAGCCCATGCCTCCCTGCACACCTTCATTTGGTGTATTCCTATGGGCCACCAGTGCCCGCCTGCCCATGCTCCTCTGCCAGGCCTCTGAGTTCGACTGGACCTCAGATTTTAGGCATAATACCGCATTGCCGAAGGACAACCCGGATACCATGACTCCTTTCTGTATTCCCTGAGCAACTTCATATCTATTGTAATTCCATGGTGCCCTGCGCTTCATGGCTGCTGCATTCCTTTTTCCTTTCTTTAGCATATTCTCTTCCTGTTCTTCTAAGTACTGTTTTCCCTCATTCAGCCTTACTTCTAGGTATTTATACTTCTCTACGCGTTCTATTAAAACGTCTTTAATTTTCAGCGGCTCCCCCTTCTCTTCGTTAAACCCTTATTTCCGACTTGTTCCTATTGAAATTCGGGCCCAGAGGCTCTCCTTCTTCTGCGCAGATCTTGGTCAGCTCCTGTAACCTATTCCGGCTATCTAACAGTGCAATGTCGGCTGCGTAGAACATTCCTTGTGGGGGGGACACTGCCAGCGTTGCCTGCTTGGTATACGTTCATGACACGACCCCAGGGCCAGATTTGAGAGAGAGGGGGGAGGGGGGGTTGCTGCCTGCTGTTGCCTTTTTGCGTGGCCGCCGCTCTTCCGTGCAAATTAAGGTTATTATTATCCCGAACGAGTTGCCTGCAATCTTATTGAGGCTTATCGTGGAAAAGGTGCTAATTTCAACCTTGTGTCAATAGATCGCTAAAGTGGTCCTCCGATGGGGCGTGCCAGGTGCCATTCGCGGTTTGGCACGTAAAACCTTCGAATTTGACTCGTGTTTTTTGTTCTCGTGTGCCTCTCCGCCGACAGGCAACGACCAAGGAGCTGGAGAAGGAGGTGGCACTGCTCAAGAAGGAAAGGGACGACCTCTCTGTCCTGGTGGTGTCTGGCAACAATGCCAGCAAGAAGTCCCAGCAGAGGTGACCCCCTCTTGTTCCTTTAAACCGGCCCTAGCGAAGCGCGTTTCTCGGCACTGCAGAATTTTTACGGCGGTACCCCTCTGATACGGCAAACTGGATAGAGTGAAGCAGAATTGAAGTATCTTAATACGTAATATAGGTAATACCAGTGTGAGGAGCCCAGGGTGAGAACACCTGCTATAGGTTGCCCTTGCCCGAGGTTAACCGTTCCATGTTCTCTGTTGCAGTGGCATCTCTGAGCAACGGCGCAAGCGCATCAAGGAGCTGGAAGAGCGCGTTGCGGAGCTCCGCAAGAAAGTCCAGGAGCAGGCCAAGATGATCCGGCTGAAGGAGGAAGCTGAGCGCGCTGCCAAGAAGCTCAAGGCAGAAATCCTGGTGAGAAGGGGTTTTTCTGGTGGCGACTCACAAGGTACAGTTCGCATTGTGTTGCCGTGACTCGTGTTCTTGCACGCCTACCGCAGTGCGCTTCAGTGGGCCAGCTAATTCGACGTTGAGGGCAGTTGCGCAAAGTACTGCGTCAGTGTTTCACTGGCAATGTAGGAAGGGTCCTTTGCGGAGACCTCGTGGAGCGGCGAGGGACGCTGCCAATTTGTGGAATGGTTTATTTCTTTAGCGAGATTCACACACTTCGGTAGCAATGTTTGTAGTGACGAGTCGGTATGTCTTACAGGAATAATAGTGGTGCAATAAGACGCGGGGACATGTAGAAAGAATACACGGACCCAGACTGTGTTACTTTCCCCATGCCGCCCAATTATGCTCCCTTATCTTTAAAGGCTGTTGCATTTTTTGCCAAGTTTGCATTATATCCCGTCATTCAGCTTTTCTTGATGATTGCAAATATCTGGTCAGTTTTTCCACTTAGTAGTACTCCAAGAAAAGTAAAACTTTGCTTTCTGAAACAATAGAAAAACATTTCTTGAACAAAAAATTATGCTTAAACATGCAAAGGGAAAAAAACTTTTTTTTTTTAAACAGGCTAGATGGAAAAAAAAATATTATAAAACAAATTTACAGGGAAAAAAAAAAATGTACAGCTATATTTACGGTGCAAAACGAATTTGTAGTTGGCGCCCATGGGAGCCTCCGCTGGTCACGTGGTAAGCCTGTGCGCTGCCGCGCTGCGTCGCCGCCGCCGCAAAGTCATGCCACCGCCGCACGCTCAGCGTTGTACGATGCAGCTTCAATGCGTTTCTCCACGTTGCCGCCGCACAAGTTAGTGTGCTTTGGGGCGCCGCCGCCGTCATCTGACCGGCGCACAGGTCTATCACGTCTGCGTGCGCTTTTTCAGGAGTTTCCTTCTGGCTCAAAAAGCTATTTATTAATCTTAGTTTTTTGTTATACATACTTCAAACAAAGATGAATAAGTAACTTTTAGAGGCCATAGGAAGCTTTAGAAAGAGCACAAGCACCACGTGACAGGGCCACTTTTCTGCGGCGCCTGCGGGGGCCAACTACAAATTCGTATAGTGCTGTAAATATGGCTCCAAAAATTTTTTTTCTTCCTTGTAAAATTGTTTTATGACATCCTTTTTCCGTCTCGGCTGTTAAAAAAAAGTTTTTTTCCTTTGCATGTGTCCTTTAATGCATGGCTAGATGCTACAAAGTACAAAGAATACAATGTTAGAAATACTTTCTAGATTGAACCTTTATTAGTGCTTTTGCAACACATTGAAGGTCAGTGTTCGTTGTGTGGCAACCAAGTAACAAAACAATAGATCAGTTGAAAAAGTTCCTAGGCTTATGGTAAAACAATTGGCTCAACATTGTATGTCTCGCATATTTAGCAACATATATTTTAAAAATGCTACATTTCTCTCTCTCCGAGGCGCTGAGATATCCACTTATGCAATGTCGTTTTAGCATAAACTTCAATGCAAATTCAGTCTGTGCAGATGTTAAAGATTGATAATATAGCACTAATATTTGTTCAGAAAATGGGAACTTTCCAAAATAGGTGCAATTAAATTCTGCACTGCTGCACGCCCTTCTCCCGCAGGAGATGAAGCAGACGCGGGTGCGGCTGATGCGCCAGCTCAAGGAGGAGTCGGAGCGGCACCGCCGAGCCCAAGGGGAGCGGGACCGCGAGGTGCGCGCCCTCCGGCTGCGCGAGCAGCAGCGGGCAGTGCAGGCGGCGCGGCAGGAGCGCCAGAGCGGCCTCAAGATGACCGTGCTCCGGCGACGCATGGAGGAGGCGCTGGCGGCCAAGTCGCGCCTCGAGGTGGCGCTGCAGAAGCGGCAGGTCGCCGCCGGAAAGACAAGCACCCCGGGAGACATGGCCGCTCGCGTCAAGGTGAGCTTTTCGTCCCCGTTCGGCCCTTTTATAGCTACCGCCCTAAAAGTGCCAAACGCCAAAAGTTTCAGCAATGGCCCCCTCCCCTGTCTCTCAACACCCTAAAAATTGTGAGATTTCCACGTCTCAACTTTTTGGGGAGAACCCTGTTTTCAGAGCTAGACGAGGTGGAGGTGTGCTCGTGGTGAAGAGCAATCGTCGATACGTTGGTTTTGTGGCAAGACGAGAATGTGCGGGGTGTTGTGGCCTGCAGGCCACAGTGGAGCAGGAGCTTGCCCTCGCGGTGGACAGCCGGAAGCTGGAACAGCACGTCGAGGCGCTCGTCGAGGGACGCAAGGACCTCGCAGCCGAGGTGCACTCGCTGCGCCAGGCTCTCCAAAAGCCGGTGAGAAGCGGCTGTTTTTTTTTTTTTTTTCATACATTTGGGTAATTTCTAATTTCTCATGCTTCTTTTTTTTTTTTTTTTTTTATTTCGCTCTCGTCGGTTGCGCGGTCTCGCGGCTAGACAGATATCGCCTAAAAAAAATGTATGGCACATTGCTAGGCAATTTTGTCTTGCATTCATGGAACGTTCTAGCATCACAAACATTTAGCGAAAGCCTGAGTGACCAGACGTCTACTAGATAACAGAAAGTATAAAACAGAGAGAGGACGAAACACAGACGAGTACATTCGTCCTCTCTCTGTTTTATACTTTCTGTTATCTAGTACATCGTACCAACACGCTCGTTAATAATACAGACGTCTATGTTCCCTGCACTCTTCATTGGATAGTTTAGAGCGTGTCATGTGCACACTCGACAGTTCCTCACTCTAAAATTCTACCGCTGCAGAATTTTAGGCCTCCTGAACTTCACGTCGACCATGTCGTGGCGACTCGGCATCCGTGAGCGACGTGAGCAGGCAAGATGGCCCACAGTCGGAATGCAACCCGAAAATATTTGACTTTGCTCACCATCGGAGCTGCTCACACTCGAGAGCTACGGGCCTATACTGCTCCCATACCATTGCCTCGGTTCGAACAAGGGCCTTCCCACTGCGTGCCTCTTGTGCTCGAATGTATAGAGTGCACATCCCCATTTACTTGACATTACCTTCAACTTTTGCGTGTGCACTTGCTCGGTGTTTTACGATAGGTTCGCCTCAATCTTTCGTTTTCCGATCTTTCCTTTTCTTTCTTTCCTTCTCTTTTTATGTGTTACACGAATAAGAAGCAGCTTGAGTTGTCAGTGAAGAGTTGCATTCTGACATCTTGTTTTTGTTCCCTCGTAGGGGAGTAAGGATGCCGCGCTGCGTGAGCGATTGGAGGAGTTGCAGGCAGAACTGCAAGTGCGCAACACCCACATAGGGGAGCTGCAGCAGAAGATCCTCGACGTGGAGGCCGGTAGGTGGCCTCGGCCCCTCCTTGCCCTTACTAATGCAGTTGATTTCGGCGAAGGTCTTCCAGACGGGCCTTTGGTCGCAGCTGAAGCTACCAAAAGAAAAAAAAAATGCCAAGTTTGGTTTCAGTGTGAAGCACAAGTTCGTCTGCTTCCTGCGCAGAAGTTGCGGTGACGTCAGAGTGCCGAGGTCTGATTGGCTCCGATTGAAGAATAGTGGGTAGACCTCAAGGTGGCTTAGCATTGAGGTCTACCCACTGTTTGTCCATCAGAGCCGATCAGAGCTCGACGTTTTGACGTCATGACAGCCCCTGTGCAAGGAGCAGACTGATTTGCGCTCCGTATTGCCTTTAGACTGTGTTGCAGAGTATGTAGTTAAAAAAACATTTGAGAGATAAATTGTGGTTTTGGCAAAAAGTATTCAAGTTGTGTGCTTCGATTGGCTGCTTAACTCTAAGGGTGGTTAAAGCTGCATGCTCGTTAAAGCTGCCTGTTTTGCATCATGAGATCATGCTCTCTGCGCATACTGTTCAGATTCGGAATGCTGCCGGTAGTGCAGCCAGAAGCAGTGACAGCACTCTGCACTGTCAAGGTTAGGTCGGAGGATGTGTGTATTTGGAAGTAAGATTTCGGGAACTACCGTAAAATCCCGGAGCGATAGCCCACCTAACATCAAGAGGCAATCGGCTGAAAATATGGAGTGGGTTAACTTTCGGTGTGCAATCAAGAAAAGTTTAACAAAAATTGCTATTTTTAGGTAGTGTGCCTTCCATGCTTGTTATGGTGGCGAGGGGCAACGAAGCAAAGATGACTGTACTTCCCAGTCAGCAATGTTCGCTTATGTCGAGCCATAGCGAACTGGGGCATTTATGCTGAGGAAATCATTGATCCCAACACCACTATTATTAGGAGTGGGCCATCTTTTGGTGTTTAAATAATATAGCGAATCAAGCCAAACATGGGGGTCGGCTATCTTTCGGGGTAGGGCATCTCAACGGAATTTTATGGTAAGTACTAATCGAAGAAAGTTACAAAGTATCTCTTAAAAAAAAGAACTGAAAAGCAGTTGCTGAAGTTTGTCTTCCACTTTAGAAGTACAGGGAGTTACTGTAGAAGTACAGGGAGTACAGGGCGTGTAAGGAATGTATGCATTGACGGTGCAATGCTGGCAGTTGGGATGAGAATGCGAAAGCTTGAGAAGACGTTACTTTATAAAAACCAACTTCCTCTATGAGCCAACATCCACCTAAGCCTAATATCGTCGAAATGAGAGACGACTTTGTAGCCGCCTGTAGCATCTCTTTCAGTGAAAACAACTTTTCAGCAAGAAAGTAATATTCTTTCTTCCTGGCAACTGTTGTTCACCTATATAAATTCCACGAGCTTCCACAACGTCGGTTCTTTTTTCTAAGCCAACGTCCACCCAAGCCTAATATCGTCAACAGAAATTAAATTTTTCCTAATTAACTTTCGACCCAGGTAACATCTTATCCTCAAACTTTCGCATCCTGTCCCAGCCACTATCGTCACATTCTTGTAAAGTTTGAGCTTTCTGCGGGACAATAAATGCGGTTCTCTTTTCTCGGGAACTCCCTGTGCAAAGTCGCCAACCAATTTTTTGGACTTTGCAGGAACCGAAAAAACATTTGAATAATGGAGCAGTCAGAAAAATTAGCAGATTAAAAAACTGGGCTTTATTACGTCTAAGTGGGCTTCAAAAAAAGTCTGAGGACAACTAAGCATTTTGCGAAAGCATGATTGTTGTTCTTCCGCTTTCTTAATTCGTCTGCGGTGTACTGGGGTGGACTGGCACGTTTCGCTACAGCAGAGGTTGCGGCCGCCGACGATATAAATGCCTGAAATGCCGCCATGTTTCACGGCGCCGAGAGGAACAAATGGCTGCAGTCCCTCACCCCCCTCCGGCAACGCCTGACAAGAGAGCGGTGGCCGAGCGAGCGCTCTCGTGAAGCGGCTGCCAATGACTATCTAGGAGCCGTTTTGCTCGGCCAATGGGACAAGGGGCATTTCTTTCGCGTTTTTTTGCGGTTACAGGCGCCGCCGGCTCTAATGCTTTCGCATTAAAAAACGATCATGCCATGCTTCAGGTTATGCGTCTGCCTGCATTCTGTCACTTTCTATTAGCTTGAGAATCGCTGCCTTCTTTTCTAGCATTATTGTAGAGTAGTTTCCTCGCTTCTTAGCGAAATTTCGCGATGGCAGACGAACAGATGGGGTCATGACGTCCAAGCCAGCCAAGTCCACGACTCCAGAATGGCGAAATTTACAAGGCAAAATGATGATGATGACGACTCCATGCAGTTAAAAAAAAAGCCATAGCATAGGGTCGCCTTGAGATAGGATTTAGCAGCACTCAAGTAGTGCTGCCAAACCAAGCCCATTCATGTGCAGCCAACATAGGATCTAATATTGCGGATTCTTGGTGATGTTTTATTGCCAATTACTAGCAACGATTTAGTCAGAAAAATCAAAATTTCAAACTTCAAGCTGTCCGAAACATCGGTCGTGAATATGCATCATTTTTGTCGGGTAGCTCACGGTTCCTCCTTAACGTCCGAAAAATCTGTCGGCGACTGCTTTTGTAATTGTAACTCGTTACGCCAACTTCAATACATGTTGCTCTACGGCTGTGCTGTCAGTTCAATGGAGATAAAAGTATTTGCACGTGTGGCCCCTAAGTGCCTTTTGGCTGCTTGTTGCAACATAACCACGCTGTGTCGCTGGAGAGCAGAACAGTGCTGCCAAGATGGACGGTTCTGTTTCAGACAAACGGGCAAAGAACCTGTTTGCGGGTGCCTGCGCAGCAGAGTGCAAGCTCATCGGGACGCACCTCTTCCAAATGGTGAGTCGTCCTCCATTGATTTTGTGAGGCATTGGTGGCGTTCATAGCACGACGAGGATGGCACGAAGAAGGGTTTGCCAGTTTTTCCCATCTTTCTCAGATGGTGGAAGGCTGTCATCGAAAGAACTGCAGTGAAACCACACATTTTTTTCAGTGGACCGCCATAAAAATACGCATAATCCGGGAAAATGTAACAATCGTAAAAACTGCTGTGAAAACCTAGTATTTATTCGAATGCAGGTTAACTTTCCTTTGGGAACTGTTATTAAAAATTGAGGGGTTGATCTTTATTTTCAGTCGAAAAATATCTTCCTGTGAAGGCCAGTTTGCATGTGCAGTGCAGCACCGAGTGGGTGCTAATCCCACACTTCAAACAGTGCTGAACTTGACATTTGTTTACCGCTCTCTAATACGATACACTCATGTCTTGTTAATCTGGATGCCTCGCTATTTAGGCAAAGCTCAAAGGCGAACTGGGTAAAGTCATCCACTTTTGTCTGGTTTTTGGGATCCACTTGCATTATAAATATTTTTTTTTTTTCTTGAGTAAACGGAGGTATTCATATTAACGAGACATAGCTGTTATGATATAGCAGAGGCGAGCGTATTGATTGGTGCTGTCTCAAGTTTTGCGCCTGTTGTATACGTATACAGTGTTGCGACCAGTTTGCACCTAAGAGGGTGCCACCCAGTCTCGCATCTCAAATCTTGACATAGACGCTGTTCTTCATGTGCTGTTCCTCGGAGTGGCATCTCATCCTTCTGGCATGCTCGGCGCCACTGGCCAGTTTCTAAGTCTAGAGCGTTGTAAAGAGTTTTAAGGAAATCGTGATATGCGTGCAAGACAATCATGTAGGTGGTGCCACTATGGGTTATTTGATCATGTGATGCAATGTCGGGGTGTTGCATGACCACTTAACTTCATGTCAGTGTCCTGTGACCTCTTTTGATGTCGCCTGACACTACGATATCTGGAGTTCATGCAACACAATAAGGGATTTTAAGTGATCATGGGGTAAGTGTAATGTGAACACCGTGTGCTAAATATGGCGGGAAAGGATTGTATGTCATATTTTAAAGGCCCCTCTAGTCCACTTTCTGCACAGTTCGAACTTCATACTTTTTAAATCCATGATGCATGTAGTACAATTGCCGGAAGACTGAGCTTTCGTTGCGCCACACCCGTACAATCTGGGCCGTCCTCGCAGCTCTCCGAGCGCGAGATCGGCGCGTGCCAGCGGGCTGACGAGGTCACCCGGGAGGCGGAGGACTCAAGGGCCAAGCTTGAGGAGGTCCAGTCCAAGCTCCAGGAGGTGGAAGCCAAGCTCCGAGAAGCTCAAGAGTGCAAAGACAGAGACCTCAAGGCAATGGAGCTGAAGCTCCTGGCCATGGAAAAGGAGCACCAGGATCGGGTACGTTGACCCTTCGCCTTATTTTGTTGCTTTTGCAATACATTTTTTAATGCAGAATGCATTTTAACGGAAATGAACTTTGGGTTTGTGTAGCCATTGAGTCGCTGTGTTGTGCCGTCGTCGGGTAAATTTTGTGGGGTGATGTCCCGCTACATTCTCGCGTTTAGTTAAATCTTCGGGGAGAGCGAACGTGGTATTCAGATTCGCAGGATAAAAGTACACTAAAATCAACCTCTATCTCATTTTGCAGCGAAGCTGTTTATGGCTAGGGTTCCGTGAATTTTTGTGCGTGTCCACAATTATACGGGTCCAGAATTTAATGCAAAATCGCTTCATTCTATGCAAAAGCTTATGTCTCATCACTTGGATATGCATTTTCAGTAGATTAGTTATCAATAGGCACCATTTTCAAGATCGGTAGACTCTCGAGTAGATAATAACGGTTTCTCAGAGATTTGCTGGTGTGCGACCCGTGTCTGCCATGTCTACGCTTGCACTGCCCTCTCTTTGACGTCGTTCCAAGCGCTTGCGTGCCTAGTTTCCTTTCCTTCCGCTCTTCCAGGGTGGCGGTCCCGTCGCGTATGTCTATACTCGGCGACAACTTTTCTTGGCAATGCAGTGGAAGGTACAGGCCCACGTCCCCCTCCCATTTTGAGTGTGTGCGGGCTCTCCTCCTCTCCCCGTAAATGGTGGAGGAGGAGAGCCTGCGTACACTCAAAATGGGAGAGGGGTCGCGGGAAAGTACCTTCCACTGCATTGCCAAGAAAAGTTGTCGCCGAGTATAGTGTCCCCCGGCTCTTTGGGCCTGCGATAGTTCGTACCTTTGTTAAAAAATCTGTTACGTCTGTGTCGTGTGCTAAACAGCGTCGCTGATCATCCATCTTCACAAAATAAAATACTCATAATTTTTTTTTTTTTGAAGAAGTGTTTTGGTTTTTTTAAGGACAGCTTGAATCTGGAGTTTTTTTGGTTTTTGCACATTTGGGGAAACTTCCTAGGCGTTTACCGAAAACGCAGAACCCTAGTTATGAGCGACCATTTTTCATAAATTGTGAATAGATATAATCACGCAAATAGTACCAAAAAACCTTCAGTCTGCACAGATTGATGGTGTTCGAGAGGTACCCAATAAACGGTGCCAGCGTGTTCCCTCGTAAGCGGTCGGTCAGAGTCGAATGCAAATGTGTGGACCAACCTTTATGTGGCAGCTCCCGCTACACATTTCGCCAACGTTTCGGGGACGCACGGCAGGGTGGATCTGACGGAACGGTTGGCGGTGCTTTCCAGAAACTGTGGCGAAAGGTCTTCTGCCATTTTGAGGCCAGTCGGGAGGCTTCCCTCGCAGCCTCCCACCGGTGACACCATTCGTCTTTTCTCCTTTGGCATTTGCAGATGCTGTGCCTGCTGAAGCACTCCGCGAGCACTTCCCTGGGCACGACCCCTACCCTGGACACCTCCCTTGCCGAGCGGCTGGAGATCCAGGTAAGGGACTCTACTAAAGGGCAACTCCGTTCAATATCGAAAAATTTAGGCTTGCATGTAAAGCACTATTAAACAACTCTGCGTCTTCGGATTCGCAAAATGTGGAATATTATTTGTGTAATCCTAATTTAATCATCAGCTGATACCAAAACCGGTTGCGTCAGGCAACATTGGTCTCGGGTCGTCAGAGTCATGGCTACGTCACGTTAAACCACGTGGTCTTGTGACGTTCGGGAGGGAGCGAGAAACAGGACACACGACGCGCGGGCAGGTCACTTCGCTTCGCATGGCGTGGACGGTGATGGCCCGGGGAGAGGGGGAAGGGGAGAAGATGAAAGAGGAGAGGGGGAGCGGAGAAACAGGCCGACAAGCGCGCATGGCAGCGCAAACTAGCGCATCCGCGTTACGGTGATCACGTGGACGCCCGGTCAGCCAACACCGGGAGGAGAAACTCGTGACGTCATCGTTCAATTTCGCTCTGAGAAGTGAAAACAAACAAAACGTGAGAATGACGTAGTCATGCCTCTGACGTAGTGGCTCAATGTCGGCTGCTCCAACTCCGTGGCATTGACTGCGCTGATGATTGCGCCTCACGCCGCATGCTAGAGTTGGCAGATTTCGGTCACTTGGCTCGTTTGAAGGTTTGCTGGCCAGTTTATTAAATATAGAGACGGAATTAGATCGTAATATTTGACATGGGGTCTTCCTATATGATACTGAAGAGGGCTACATAGTTTTCTAAATATCGAAAATGAAGCGGAGTTGCCCTTTAAACCATTTTTATGTGTACGGTTAAAACCCGATCCAACGCAAATCACTTGGTTAAATCGAGAGCTTCCTTAAATTGCATACGGCATTATTGGGGGCATTAAATTCAATGAGCCAAACTTCAACGCGTCTGCATCCAGAAAGCTGTTGCAATACCGCATTCCCGAAGTGCTTGCACGCCGAGGATCTGATTTACGCGTGTACGATTATGGTAGATGAAGACGACCTGTATTGGTAGTGCGTAAAGAAAACCTTGGAAGTCTTGAAGATTAATTTTTTTTTTCGCCAACCACAATCCGTGCCTTTTTATCGGCAAACCACGAGAGCCAGGGAGGGTTCAAATTGAAGTCCATGTGCCTCACCACAAAAGCAAAAAGAGTGCCCTTTGCAATTTGAGCACCAATGATTTTCGCATTTCCTGTGGCGTTTCGAAGTCTCCAACTACTGGCACAGACGAGAAGAAATGCTCGCTCCTTATGTACAAGGTCTCTCGCTGCAAACAAATTGCTTTTCATCAGGGACGGGACTTCATAAGTAGTATTAGCTGGTTCACTCTCCACAACTATGCATTTGTGTCTTTATTTCTCTTTATTTTAATGACATTATTTTATAGATTTAGCAGTATAGGCAATAATGGAATGCTTTGCAAGTAGTTACATCTAAATGTAAATGTAAAAGTGCCGTATTTCATTCGTCTTTGGGTGACCGTAGGGGCCTCAAACCTCGCACGGTGGCACGCGGCATTTCTTTCTCAATACTCTGAAGTCTACATTAGCAATTTAGAAACGTCCCGAAAAGCAAGTTGAGTTCTGCCAGTGCCCCACAACGAGAAAGATTTGGTTGACCTTCTAAAGTGGCATGCAACTGGTGTGAGCTTCTTGCTCACACCAGTGCAGCTTGTGAAGAGACTGCTTGCCTTATACACTGTAGAGTAATGAAATGAAATCTGAAATTGTTATTTCCAGATATTTACTCTGGCGGGCGTCCAGACAAAAAGCTGCCATATGGTAACCTGAATAGGTCTGGGGCCATAAAGCAAAACAAGCATAGCAATCTGGCAGAAAAGTGGGATACATCGAAAAGCCTCGGAGTTTCTCTTACCAACTAGGCATGTACTTCAGTATCAATAAACAGAGTAGACATCTGAAAGCGCAGAAACGTTTGGCAGCAAGCATATAATGTGAAAGCGAGAAAGGTCAAGCGTGAAAAGAGCAAATAGACCCAAAATGTCTGGACATGGCGACACTAAATTTTTGAAAGAGTGCCATATGAGGGTGCTGCTTTCACCTCTGTGCATTCCCGATTTGATTGGTAAAAGTTGTCAAGTAAGGCAGTGTTTGAGTTTCTATTGAACTTCTTGATTCTCTTGGTTTACCGAAAATACAGCTTCCACTCCTCCCCGAAATATTTCCGGAGCATCATTGTAAAGTGGCAAGGGTATTGCATTTGTAAAGGTGGGGAAAATGTGAATAATTGTTGCCAGTTTAAAGTTCAGCTAATGTCTTTCTCTCTGCATTTTTATCTCGTGTATTTTTTACTCTCGTAATCTCTGTGGAAATATTTCGAACTTTTTAGTACTGGTACATTCTGTGAAATAGCAAATTGTGTACACTCTGTGTAAAAAAAAAAACCTTTCTGTAGTTTTTTTTTTTTTTTTTATAAATCAGGTTTATGACTACTGCAGCAGCAAATGCCTGTAGCTCTATTACATGTCTACTTCAGCTTTTTTCCCCCTCTATTCATATTTATGCTGCACCAATGTTCCCTCTAGATAGGTTCTATTGTGTGGGAATCGATGCTAGCAAATTTTGAACATTGGCACGTACAGGGCTGGCCGAAAGGGTTATGTGCCTTTGACGGTGTCGTGACTGATCTGCTTCGACTTTCACGCCGCGGCAGGACAAAGAGATCTCCCGACTCCAGACTGTCCACGAAGAACTCGAGAGGAAAACAAAAGAAGTGGAGCAACTTCAGGAGGTATGTTTTTCTTCTTTTTCTCAATGCGTCGACTGCTCAACGGGAAAAGTGCAAAGGACAAGGACAGCAAGAAGGCAGCACAGTGCTTTGTGTCATCATCTGTCCTTTGCACTCTACGTATTTAATGCGTTGAACCAACTAGTCCACCTCAATATTTTAGTGTTGACTGCAACGAACCATGGGTTCTCAAGCTGGGATCATCTACCTACCGTATATTGCCGCATATAAGTCGACCTTTTTTTCAGGAAATGGGTACCTAAGTGAACTGACTTCGCGGTTTAAACTCTATTGCAACTGGTTTTAGCGTTTGTTTTTGTTCTTGGGCTCGGCAAGATTAAGCTCTCGTTTGTTCTCTAAGTGCGTTCTGCATTTCTTGATGTCGTGCTCATGTTGCTTTCCTTTTACACAGGTGATTAAGCAAGGTGCCAGGCCTGTGCTGGGGGTGGACTACTCCGCCAAGAAAAAGAAGCCAGCCAAGGTAAGTTGTTGGGGCCTTTTTGATAACCTGTTGCCGGACAGTTATCTCAGCACTGTCCCTTTCAGAATGATTTGAGAGCTCTACTTTGGAGGAGTGTACCTGGTCTGAGCTGAAAGTTAGATCGCAAAAAAACATTGTATACCATATTTTTCCGTCTATAAGTTGCACATAGTACTGCAAAGGACTGTGCCTAGAGTATTTCCAGTTGAGGACATGCAGCCGCACCTAGGACTGCACCGCAGGAAGAGCAGGTTATCAGCAGTTGTTGTGCTGCTCGCACAGTTCATGTTGCACAGTTCATGTTCATACTTACAGGAAAATGCATACTAGTCGGTGTGATATAAGACACACTCACAAATATTTGGGAAGGAACTGCAACTTAGTAAACAGGATAACTGGGCGAGTTGGTATGGATTCATAATGGAACAGCGCGAATTTTTGCAAGGACAGAGGAAGGAACTGGACAGGACGAGCGCTGACTAACAACTGAAAGGTTTATTCTCAGGAACCCACGAAGAAAAATATACGACAACACGACTCTCTAATCTCGATGTAAATGCGCATGCGCCTCACAAAATTGGGTGCTATCAGTTACACAATGTTATATGCGTCATCCCCGATCTAAAAACTCGACCTCATTGTCCAGCAAATTCAAGGAAGCCTGACTCACGCAGGCTGACCCCTCCTTCTTCATTCTATGAGCTTCAACAATCTCTCGAGCTTTTTGGTTCCTGTGTTTATACAAAACAACGGCTTTTTCAAGTAACGGTGTGCACGCGCAGTCCCTGCAGTGCAACGCCAAGTGGGAGCTTGCCGTACCTGTTAAAGAACTACCGTGCTCCCGCAGGCGAATGTTGAGGCACCGCCCCGTTTGCCCGATGTATACCTTCCCGCAGGTGAAGGGTATCTTGTATACTACACCCAAGGTGCATGGCACGAACTCAATGCGGTGTTTTATGCCGCACGGGCTCTCCCCCTGTTTCTCTACCTTATTAACGCGCTATTCCTCTGCAGAGCAAATACTACTTAGCTTGTTACGTGCCGAGAACACAACATCTACCCCGAACTTCGAGGCTGCTCTTTTAAAGCCGTGTGACATGTGGTGCACATACGGGATGACTGTGACCTGCTTTTTTACTTTTGTTGCTGCTTTTCCCCGCGCCTCACTCTTAATGCTTTTCACTATTGCTTCCGCCGCCGAGGCGATTACCGATTCCTACCTGGGCGGCAAGGCTTTCTCCCACTCTGTGGTGGCAAGACTTTGTTACCGCGGACAGAATACATGATTTTGCAATGCCTCTTTTGACGAGCTTGGAATGCCCCGATCTAAAATCAAGGAGATTCTTGGTGGTCCTGGGATGATGCCACCAACAAACGTGGCTCTGGCTCACATCCACGCTCAGATCCAAAAACTGGATTGTCTGGTCTTTTGGGGTTTCAAAAGTGAACCTCAGGCCCAAACCCTGCTCCTTGAACGTTTTTAGCGCGAAATCAAGGGTCCGACTAAAGTTACCTTTGTCGACGAAAACTAAATAATCGTCGACATACCTAAAAATCTTTTTGGCGGGGGCCTTCAACAGGCCGTCAAGTGCCCTGTCAACCTTTGCTAGGAAGATGTTACTCAGCACGGGTGCTACCCTGGACCCTATGCACACCCCAGACTTTTGCACATACACCTTGTCATGCCACCCGATAAAGGTAGCCCCCAAATAAAATGACAACACTTCTAGAAACCCTTCGACCGGAATCCCGCATTGGGACCTAAATGCAACTTCATCGTTGAGGTCCGTAATGCATTCTTTTACGCAACGCATGAGGTCATCGTGGGGCATTGAGTAATACAGATCTTCGTCTATGCTAAACGCTGTACAACCCACAGGGTTACTGTTCGAGAGATAGGAAACAACGGCATTTGAGCTAGGGATCACGAAAGGGTCCTCGGCATTTAATGTGTCCAAGTGCTTTTTGAGGTACCCAGACACAACACCCTAGCTCAAATGCCGTTGTTTCCTATCTCTCGAATAGTAACCCTGTGGGTTGTACAGCGTTTAGCATAGACGTTCAAGATCTGTATTACTCATCTAGTGTCGCACAGGGAAGCGAGCTCGCTGCTCCGGTCGTCGGCGCGGTCGGCGGGCTGTGCCAAAAACCGCAGTATAACCGGTATTTCCCTTCGCGCGCCTGCATTTTAAGCGGTATGTAATTACATGGAGTTCTATGGGAGGTGAACCGGTGGTTTAAAAAAACCGCGTTATACCCGGTCCTGCATTATAAGCGGTTACGTTGTAAGTGGTCTATACTGTATAGGATATAAATCGTCCTTACCGTAATCAGTTATTCATCCCATTTTCCTCATGTCGGATAATCGAAAAATGACCGCATCTCTATGTGGTGGATGATGTTGATTGGGGCGAGGCTCTGGTGGTGCTGATGATACTAATTTTGTTCATAGGTAGTGCCGATTGTACAGATTTTTTTTTTTATCGCTCATAGATAGTATTGAGTTCCGGGTTGCGTTTCAACTTCATTATTACAGCTTTAAGGACATGCCGGACTTTTCGTTCGTTTACATCCATGTCAGAAAGAGTGTGTGGTATGGAACGTGGTTATATACGCAGTTGAGCATTTGACCGAGCATTTGACCGCGTCTATAAACGTTGAGCCAATCCATGCAAAGTTTAATGCGATTATATACGCATTTGACCGCAGCGCCCTCTCCTGTATAGACGTTGAGCGGCTACATGCAACGTTTCATCCATGACAGAAACCCCAGCTCTTGAGTTACTGCCACATCTCAGAGCCCCCTACTCGTCCCGCAGTCGTGGCCGAGTGGTTAAGGCGATGGACTAGAAATCTTTTGGTGTCTTCCCGCACAGGTTCGAATCCGCAAACATTTTTTCTTTTTTTAAGAAGACAGATGGGATGGCAATGGATGTGAGCACGGACACCGGACGAGGCTAGACGCGAAAGTGAGGCGGAGGTGCGAGGGGGATGGAAGGAAACAAATCAAAATTATAATAATGATGATGATGTGCAGCTAAATAGAAAAAAAGGGCTAGCATAGTGTCACCTAGCAGTAGGACTGGAGAGTACTCAAGTAGCGCTGCCAAACCAAGCCAATCCATTTGCAGCCAACATAGAATTCGAAATGGCCGGTTCCCAGTGGTGTTTCCCGCTGATCGCTCACAGCGCTTTTGTCCGAATAATCAAACTTTTGGACTTCAAGCTGTCCGAAACATCGGTTGTGAATATGTACTATTTCTATCGGGTAGGTCGCAATTCCTCCTTTAGGTCGGAAATATCGAACAAGACCGAATTATCGGAGTCCGAAAAAACAGTCGGCAGGCTGTAGTCTGCACCTGCAGGTAGTCTGCACTGTGCAAAAATTTTGACTTCTGGACTCTTTCTCCATAGTCTACATACGCGTTTGGGTGACGCGGTACTGCTGCAGCATGCGATATGCCTCCTGGAAATGGTCACGTTGTACAATGTCTGCTTCGCGTTTCTTTACTCTGTTCCTTTCCAGCCCAAGAAGCTTGAGCCGGTCCCCATGATCGACGATTTGGACGACAGCTTCGAAGACCACAGCAATGACGAGAACGACCCGGACTGGGCCGGCAGTCCGATGTTCCCCCAGGTGAGCCGTCGAGCGTGCCGGAGAGAGTCGTTAAAGAGGCGCTAAAGTGGTTTTTGAGGTCGTCTGTTTACGGTCATAACTCTATCTACGGGCTCCGAGCATTCTAGAAAACCCGAGGTTTAGATTGATGTGCACCCAATTTTCTATTAAAAATGGGATCTAAGATAGCAGTGCACTGTTTTCCTTCTATTCGGCGCAGGAACCGGAGCGCGCCATCGAACATGCGATGGCCAGTCATGAAAAATTGCTTCCCGCGTGTGAATCGCGTGTTTTCGTAAGGTGGTTCTCCGAGGGTTGGTCCCCTTGCTTTTGGGAAGCAATTGCTCCTGATTGGCCGTTGCGCTTTTGACAGCACTCCGCGGGTTTTGCGTCGAATCGCAGGAAAAATGGATATGTCACAATTATTTATCCTGTTAACGCGGAATGTTTTACCGGACGATTTCTGTGGCGTTCCGTAACTTTTCGCCTTAACGACACTCAAAAGCATACGACCGTAGATGGACTATTCACTTGTTTGCACGTTTGTGTCAAACCGTGGCCGAGAACATCGGGACCTCTCGTAACCTAACGCGCTTGCACACTGGCGCCTGAATATGGGTGGCCCAGAACACTCCCGATCTTTGCACACATTTTTATAACTTCTAAGTAGGGGTGTGTGAGTACTCTAATATACAAATTCGAATCGAATAGCAAGTTCCCGAATAATTCAATTTGCGAATCGAATTCTTAGTACTCTGTCACTCGAATATTCAATATATTCAGCCAAAGACACACGGTCAGCACGGAGGTGCCAAAAGAGCAGTTTCATCTTCAGATGTTAGCGTCGTGGTGTTCGGCAGACCATGCGAGAAACACCTCTTGGTCCCACCGTTCTGCAAAAATCTAACACACAGCTTAGAAAAAAATAGAAGTAACGAACGCTACAAACTTTATAGCGTGCAGATTTACTCATGATCGTGACTCAATCTAACCTTGAATCAAAACTGGAACATCCCGTTTGCACCGCTTCCAGAGAGGAATTGTTGGGAGGCTGGAATTCCGCGCCATGCGCAATTCTTTTCACGAGTAAAGCCCCTTGTTTCAAATTGACGCGCCGATGTAGAACACACTTGCCACACGCACAGAAATCGGTGACAAGATCACAAAGAAAACCACGTTAACCACGCCAATGAAGCCAGCAGAGTTGTTTTCGTCGTTCTTTCGGAACTGCAAGCCGCAAATTCTGATTCGCAACGGAACAGAAAAATAGTGTGCCTAGATTTGAGAGGGTTTCCAACCGTTCGACAGCCCCGTGGGAATTACGAACTGCGAGAAGGTGACGAAAAGACGAGAGTGTCGATCGAGCAAGCGTCGTCGCTCTTCCATTTGCTCGCCTTCCACGCGACTACACAACACGTGTGCACTTACGACTGATCTGCGCAGGAGCTGCCTTCGTGGTTTGTTTCGCTTGCTCCCTCTTTTAAATGTACACTCTCTAAAACAGGATAGATGGGCATAGCGGCAGTTAGACTGTGACTTGTGCCACCTAACCACATGTTTTCCTCTTACTTCAAATTATAATGTTTTAAATCTGTTTACGCACATTTAACAGCTATCTGTTTATTTATATAAAACAAAATCCGGGGTGCCCTTTTTTCTCCTTTAAAGTTGAGACCAAATATTGCAAAATGCCCCTTTTTTGAGATCTATAAATATAAAAAAAGTACATGTCGCGATGTTAGGTTGTGCTTTTACGAGGACAAAAGGCACACATGGCTGTAACTTTGTTTTTTTTTGTGACATTTAGGGTAGACAGATAATGCTTGTGCGTAAAATTGGATCGTTAGTGCCCAACATCCATCAGCAGCTGCTTTTCTTTTCTTTTTTTCACCAGAACTTTTACACATTAGAGCTTTTGTTCCGTACGAGATACATATTCTGCACCAGGGGCATACTCTGCACATATAATCTAATTCACAAATATAATTTGATTCGGTACTCGACTTGATAACTACTGTTCCGTGTTCACACACCCCTACTTTTAAGCATTATTATTCCATTGTGGGATCACTAATGATGAGAATATTAAGAGCGACTATTTCCCATACTAGACATGTTCTCGGAATACCCAGACTTTATAAACGTCCTGGCATGCTATTAATCACCTCTAAGTTTAGTATGGTTATTGAGAAAACTACAAAGAAAGGTTGTGCGGAAACCAACGTTTAAATTTTCTCACTTTCTTCGCCAGGACTACGTTGCACTTCTCGCCGTGCAGTTCTCTCGACCACAGTCCAGTACAAATGTGTGAGCAGCTTTTAGACCCAGTGTACTTAGTTTTAGCTTAAGTAATGGCACAGCCGACTACACAAATTATTTGGACAGACCGAGCAGCGTCGAAAGCACAGGTCACTTGACGTTTTCTATTCACGATTGGTGGTAGAACATGTACAGAAGCGTGATGAACACTATGATGATGCATTTTTGCAGTCTGATTTGTCCCATCGGCTCGTAGTGCCGGCTGCATCTGGACTTCAGGTGAAATGAAGTAGCATAGCATGTTTGCTTTCTACCCCAACCCCCCCCATTGTACAAATATCCGCTGCAACGATGATTCATCCTTTTGTTTGCAAGGTATAGTAGGCAGCAATATGAAAGAGAATAGACTTCCAAAATTTGTAGGTACATAAAAAAAAACGTGGGGAACCATAAAAAGAATGTGGGAAACATGTTACAGTCCCGGCGAGGGCTAGAACAGAAAGTTTGGATCCCAAACTACATGCTGTTTGATGGGTGGAGGTTAGACAAAGGTTGTGGGAGCTGTGAAACTGGAAAGAAGGATGAACTGTTCACTTTCGTGTTGTTGCCGGTATTACCTTTTTATGCGTTATGGGCATGGCCATTTTGTTGCCTAGGGACGCACAGGTGTTGTCGACGACTGCCTTAGTCCTGAAATGGCAGAGAGAGACGCTCGGTTTGGTGGTGTCTGGGCGTTTCAAACCAGTCATTTTACTCGCAGACGAACCGGAAGAGGAAGTCCCGGGACGAGGACCTTCCGGAGATGAAGGTGAGTTGCTGCTCCCAGTCGATCGTGGATGGGGAGCGTTAGGAGGCCGAAACGCTTCGTCGGCGTTTGGCCGAGGCTCGCGTCCTTTGCCGATTAGAGACGACTCTCAGCCGAACGCAGACTCCTTTAGGCGACGCGGTAGTTTCAACCCTCCGGTTTTGTTGTCTAGGCGGAATCGGTTAAGCTTTCTCGGCTGTTGTCTTTGATGGCGCTGCCAGACTGGCGACCTGGAGTATGGTTCCGCCTGGCCGTTCAGGCAAGCATTCTCTCCGGTTTGCAACATGCGAGGCGAAGTCCCTCGCATTGTTTGCCGCAGGGGTTCTCAACTACCGATGTTATGGGGATGCCTCTAAGCTTTTCAACATAGACTACTCACTCGGAGTACATGTAAAACGATACTTATAATAATTTTCTATTTTCTTCATGCCCCTGAACAACCTCGCAGTTTTGATGTGGTAGAACAAGGTAGAAAATTTAAGAGGCACAATTTATATACTTTCACGGATAATAGAAAAATGAAAAAGGTCAAACTTGTCACGGTTCAGCAATAACAATCGGCATCAATTTAACAAATTTGATTGCTCAATCGAGGGCTTTGGGGACCGTAAGAAGGCCTTGGGGGACCTCATTTGAGAACCACTGGTTTGCAGATCCCTTAGCATGTAAGACTTGTTCCAGGAAAACATTAAATGCGAGGCATTTCGTTCTCGGTCAATAGTGTAGCCTAATCCTGGAACTGTGGCCAGGATGTTTGTAAGAGTTCATTTTGTATAAATAGTTCATTTATTGTTATTTGTTTATTTTTTTACCGTTACATTCTGAACGAACGCCTGCCCAAAATGAAGAGATCAGTTGTGAAAAACATGCGGTGGGCTATCTTTGAGGATGCCACAGCAAAACTTTATCAAAAATTAACGGTAAACAGCCTGGCACCGGCTACAAACCACGCGAAGCAGGAACCGATGCTGCAGATGTCGGACACCGCAAATTTGAGTTTCACGCTGCGAAAAACGCGCAGGAATTCGCCACAAACTCCTATGTCACGAGAAAGGGTACTGCAAGTTACGGACGCAACAAATTCGTGTTTCACGACGTGAAGGACCTGCAGAAACCCGTCGAGAATCTCATCTGACGAGAACGAATACCGCGAATCGCGGACGCAGGGGATTCAAGTTTTATGGTGCGATATACACTAAGGAACCTGCTACAAACTTCAGTCACGAGAACCAATATCGCGCGCAGATCGAGGACAAAAAGCGCGGAAATTCGCTACAAACTCTTGCGTTACAGGAATAAATCCTGCAGATCGCGAAGGCAGCAGAATCGTATTTTACGGTGCAGCATACACGCGGGAACAACTCTCATGTTACAGGAGCCGATATTGTGCGTGCATATCGCAAAAAAAGACAGAGGAACCCGCTACGAACTCGCTTGTCAGACATGCCGGTACAGCAGATTGCGCGGTGGATGCGATTACCATCGGACATTGCGTGGCATCCGATGGATAGGGGGGGGGGGGGGGGGTGATGTTTTCGAATTTTTATGTTACTGCTTTTTATCCAGTGGGCGATCTTGGGGGGGGGGGGGGGGGGTGTTCTTTCGGAACTTTACGGTACTTTTTTTGGGCCGAAAGCCATTACTAAGGGGAGTGGGCTAGGATGTACGAATGGCGTACATAGAACAAAATATTAGGTAAGTTCACATATAAACAAGTTAATCGGAACACTGAGCAAAGCAAAAAATTGGGTCTAATGCCAGCGCACTCGGCGATACGGGAAGGAGATTTCAATCCAGCGATGTAGTGCGTAGGACTCGGTATTCTGGGAGAATCGCATCAATCTGGAAGGATTCTGGGAGAAGCTTAACCTCTGGCTACAATGAAGCCAGAAATAATACAACAATCCAATTGAACGTGGAGTGAATAATTGGATTCTTGAAGCATACTGGAAGGATTCCTGAAGGGTCTGAAGGGTTGAAAATGCAGTAACCAAGGTTCATATGTTACGCTTACCACTGCTAGTGGCCATTTGCTGCCGGACCAGTCGCGGCCTGTTCTTTGCCAGACATTTGCGAAACCATTGGATCGACGTTCAGCGAACGGCATTTGCTCGTCTGCATGCTAGTGTTTTCAACAGTTGTCCAAACTGTGTGCGATGCGACTTTGTGGTGTGTGCGCAGCGCTCCTCATCCAGTGCAGCGTGCAAATGCCGCGGCCTGTGCGGTGCACGCTGCGGCTGCAAACGAAGGACAAGGTCGTGCAGCGTCATGTGCAGCTGCAAGGGGGGCTGCGCTGGTGCTAGCTCTGCACCCTCAATGGTAAGGGACCCTTCTTCCCTAGTAAAGGTGTGGCCACACTAGCATCGCAGATGCTTGCTGTACGTCGTCGGCTGCCGTGGGCTGCCGTCCCAAACCAGTTTTTGCCCTCGACGGCATGCCGACGGCGCTGTCCGAGCAGCCGGCCCGCGTGCGGTTGGGGACTCGCCATTTTATTGTCGCAGAAAGAAGGAGCCAATAAGAGCAGGTGCAGATAGCGACGTTCCGGTGTCATGGCGACGCGCAAGCCGCTTTGCCGTGCATCTTTCCTGTTGCGAAGGAGTGTTACACGACTTCATTTGCGATCTCTATTTGCCCCGCTGCCTTTCGCAACGGAGCGGTGTTTCGAAACCGCAATAGTATTAACGGAAAACACTTGTCGCACCTGATTGTATTGCTCATTCTCGAAAGTAGCCTTGATCTCTGGCACGCAGCTAGGGCTGAAAAGCACTGGCCTGTCCCTCGGGGATTCGGTAGTTCCAACTCTGCCGGAACCAGAACATGCGCCTTCTTGTCTTCAGAGTGCGGCGACGTTGGAAGATCAACGAGCAGGCTAGGGTGGTCCATTCACGCTGTTCACCGGGTCATCGTCATGCAGTCAAACCCACTTATAACGATCCCACATATAACAACCAGTTTTCAGAAAATGTATGAATTCGAGGCCCCACTCATTAAAATTGGTCCAGATAAAACAACTGTTTTTCAAAGCATCACGCTGTTACAACAAAAACTCAAAAATCCGCCTTTGGAAAAAAGAAAAAAGGCCAGAACAGCAGCGTTTTGGGACGCGCTCAAGGTCATTTCCACGGCCAGGCTGCATACTTCCTTGGGGAGAACACACAACTACAAAAGCAAAAACGCCCTCCCGGGTCGCATAATCTGCAGTTTGTGCGTGTACAGGAAAGAGGAGGAGAAGATGTCAATTTTTAAACCGTGCTGCATTCGTACGTTCTGTGTTTGCATACTCTGAATTCAACTCGAGAAAAACTCTATGCTCGGTATAAAGTGGCTAGCCCCATCGCTATCATGACCGTTTGTTTACGTTCGCCATTTTGGTATTTGTATCATGCACACTCTGACGCGTCTACGGACTCGTGTCTGTTGTTTTTAGATAGAAAAAACAAAAAACAGTAGGAGGCTTTATTTAAACGAAGGGGCATCACGGTTGCGAAAAAAGGTAACAAAGCACTGTGTGGCCTTGCAATCCCAGCTACCCGACGATCACGCAAAGTGTTGTTTGAAAGACGACCTTGCCAGAGGCGATGGTTGCGCCTTACATGCGCAGGAAGCGCGGCACTTGAAATGCTTTATACCAAAGCAAGTTTTAATTACCTTTGTGGACGGCGAAGAACCATCTTCGGACCAGTACGCAGCATTTATTTCTCTGTTGGCGTGCATTTCATAATATCGAATCAGCAGCAGTTTACTTTTTGATGATCTGAAAGCTAAATCTGCCTGCGCGTTTGGATAGGGGGCACGTTAGAATCGTGCAAACAGTTTCTTTAAATAAAGAACTGGCTGAGTGAAACTTCCAATACCAGCTTCATTATCCTTATTTATACCGTGTTTTCAAGGCAAGTCCATATATAACGAACTACTGATAACACGACCACTTTTTGCAGAACTATCGCGTTCATTATAAGTGGGTTTGACTGTACTTGCCATGTAGGCAGGGGATGCGGTTTCGGTTGAGTTATGTGGAGGATGGGCGCCAAATTGGAAAAACCTAACGAAGGGCAGACGACGAAAGTGCAAGAAATCTGGCGGAAGTGCACGCGCAACGAGATCCACTGCTGTTACGTGACAAATGCCGGCAAAATGGAGGCCAATGTGGCCCCCTCGCATTGGGATGTCGAACTGTGGTGCCGCCCGGCGGCGCCGACCCGCAGCGCTGTTGCCGCTAGTGTGGTCGGGCCTTAGGGTTTAGCGAAGACGGGTTGTGACCGTTGGTTGTATTGACGTACGTGTTTGTTGTATATGTGAGCACGTTGTAGACGTGGGCACGTTGTAGACGTGGGCACGTTGTAGACGTGGGCACGTTGTAGACGTGGGCACGTTGTAGGCGTGGGCACGTTGTAGGCGTGGGCACGTTGTAGGCGTGGGCACGTTGTAGGCGTGGGCACGTTGTAGGCGTGGGCACGTTGTAGGCGTGGGGGGCACGTAGGCATGGGCACGTTGTAGGCGTGGGCACGTTGTAGGCGTGGGCACGTTGTAGGCGTGGGCACGTTGTAGGCGTGGGCACGTTGTAGGCGTGGGCACGTTGTAGGCGTGGGCACGTTGTAGGCGTGGGCACGTTGTAGGCGTGGGCACGTTGTAGGCGTGGGCACGTTGTAGGCGTGTGCACGTTGTAGGCGTGGGCACGTTCTGTGTCTTTCGCACATTGTGTGCTGCAATCGAAAATATTTGGAAACATGCAGGCGAAGGAACTATACTTGATAGAACGGATCAAATGTTACTAAACCGTCGTGATGCAAACATTTTGGTGGTTATTTACATATGTGGTTGTGCGCACATATCTGTGTTGTTTCTCTTTTAATGTTTTTCTCTCTCCTCTCTCAGGCGACCTCATGCAAATAAAACACATGTCCAGTCAGTATCGTAAGCATTTTTGTAGACTAACAGCTCAAATATTCTAGATTTTGAGGTCGAGGCCGTTTTGGGGCGCAGTTAGCAAAGGTGCAATTTTTCGTTTCTTTTCTGGTGTTTTAGAGGGGCACTGAACCCCTTTCTGCAATAGTTTATGGTCAGGACTCCATCTATGGGCTCTAAGCGCCCTAAGACGACCCAAACGTTACACGCATTTGCGTGGCCGATTTCTTTATTAGAACCTGCACTAAAAGATTGAGACGAGATGGTGCCACTGGACAAGCAAGTGCAGAGCCCTGCCCTTCCTTGTGTGACAAGTTCTGTGGTGTCTGCGGTAGTTCCGTCTTCATTTTAATTTATTTATCTCAAAGTGCCCGAAGGAATTCCAGGGGAGGAGGGGGGGATAAATATTTTAAACACCAAACGCAGAAAATTAAAAAAAGGTTATAC
The DNA here is from genome assembly GCF_016920785.2 of Ixodes scapularis. NCBI lineage: Eukaryota > Metazoa > Arthropoda > Arachnida > Ixodida > Ixodidae > Ixodes > Ixodes scapularis. The sequence continues at coordinate 70,690,278 of NW_024609837.1, forward strand.
AGAGTCTTGCATAAAAAGGAACGAAAAAAAGCAATATTTACATTTTAATGTAGTACATAGGGTCAAAATATATGGAATAATTATTCGCAAGCACACGTAAATTGACTACAATTGGACGTTCGCCACACTGTCGGGCATTCCATTCCTTAACAGAAAGATTTCAAGGACACTCGGCAGGAGGGCAGCCGGATTATGTGCTGGTGAGCACACCTCGAAAAAATTGGAAGCAAGTGGAAGCAGACTTGAGATGTGGATCATGGTAGCATATGCGGCGAAAAAGGGTCAATCGAGATACTTTGCGTCTGTTGCAATATATATGTCGGGACAGCTTTCGACTTTAGAGATGTCACACTAGACGTAAAAGAATAATCCCTAAAAGTGAAGTGAATGGCTTTGTTTTGGATGGATTCAACTTTTTTAAGGAAGTAATCTTGCTAGGGACTCCAAATTAGACCAGCATATTCAACTGTCGAACGAATGAAGGACTTGTAAGCCAAGTTCCAAGGTGATCTTTATAATAAAAAATGTGATGTAACTTTTGGTTTTTTAGAATGCTTATAGCCCATAGATTGAGTTATTACCATAAACTATCACAGAAAGTGTTTAAGGGAATTGCAGAAGCTACATTGAAGTTTGTATCAAAACCCTACTTCTTGAAAACCGTAGATTGTTTTCTACCAGTACACAGCTCAGACTCTGTTAGAGATGAAGTATCAGTTTAGTTTTTTTTTCTGTCTGGTTCCTGCAGGACGTACCGATCGAAGAGGAGAGCAAGGTCCTCCACTTCAGCAAGCAGCTTAGCAACCTGAAGAAAATGCAGCTGCACTGAAGCTTTACCTGCCACATTTTTTAAACTTTTGACGATCAATTTTTTTTATATCTTAAATATAACATCACGCGGAGATTTATTTATCTTATTCATTGCGTGTATCTCCGGTGTAAATATTTTGTATATGATCATTTGTGGCTTGCCCGAAATAAAACTGCATGCCACTTTTTTTTTAGACGGGAGACGCCCTTTTATATGGTTTTAATACAATCCCTTTTTAACGCTGCCACGACCTACTTTCACTGACAATTTTTTTATGCACTTTATATTGACGATAGACTTCGTGAATGCACAATTTTACTGTAGTCCGTTGCAACTCAAGAAGGTAGGGCGTGGGTGAGACAGGCCGGGGAGGAGGAAGCAGACAAAACGCCAAACAGAGGTTCCCCCTTTCTTCTCCAGCGTTCCGTCTGCTTACTTTGCCCGGCCAGTCTTACCCTCGCCCTACCTTCTTGAGTTGCACCGGACTATAGCTCAAGGTACTTCAACTTTTTTGTTTATTTATTCATTGTGCTGAAATTTGGTTTATCAAATATGCAAAAAAACTATGACTTGTCAATAAACTTGTACTTTTAATTAGGTTCTCATGACCGGTTGTTGGTGGCATGAAATTGTTCACAAATGTAAAAATTGTAGATTTGCATTCATGAAGACAAGCTTTGTGCGGTGGTTTTGTTTTAAGCCCAATTTATTTATATTGGTAAACATTTGACCAAGCTGCACGAATTGGAAGCATGTTTTCCCAAAATTTCCCAAAATAGCATTGCTCTGGTGTAAATATTCTGTCTACGATCATTTGTGGTGCTTCATGAGATGAACTGATTGCCACTTTTCTCCTAGTAGTTTCTACAGGTTCCCTTTTTCTTAAGTGGGGAGATGCCTTTTTATTTGTGGTTTTAATGTGTTCCCCTTTTCAGTGCTGTTGCAGTCTCCATTCACTGGCCATCTTTTTTTACGCACTTAATTGACGACAGACATTGTGAGTGCACGATTTAACTAGCTTGATTATTTTGGTTTTCTTTGCACGATAAAACATCTTTAGCATTTTGCACTGCGTGTCTTTGATTAGGATGTTTGTCTCGATGACTGAGTGCTTTGTTTAATGTAAAGCTTGTCGCGGTTATTAGTATGGTTTAAGAGATTCATGTTTGCCGAAATGTCATGGTTTTGGCATAATATACGCAAGAGGTTCGTTTATGCTGTTTTATATGCTCTCATCAGAACGAATTGATCCATGTGCCCACAAAGACAACTGGCCAATGGAGAGTGAATGAATAAAGAAAATCATTATAAAAACTGTGTTCAATCTGGTGTCAGAACCTCATGAATGTGGAGGAACTGAATCATAGAATAGGTGTATAGGTTTAACGTGTGTCGGGCACGTCCGCCTGACAAAAAGGCTGCACCATTTGAATGATAACAAACTTCGTCAGTTTTTAGTGTTTTTGTTTTTTTTCAGGATAGGGGCTAACATTTGGCCATCCTGATATTCAGGTGTCCTCACTTCAGCTTACACCACTGCCTTCACTTTCATTTCCCTTGCAAGCTGTTGTCTGTTATGTCAGGTTTGTAATCTAATGACAAGCAAGATAGCTGCCTCGAGGATTCACCCAAGTGCCAGCAAAGTTGCAGCAATTCAGTGCTCCAGCTCCAACTAACAAAAAAGAAACAAGTCTTAGTGTGTGGTAAACTTCTACAATCGATCTCTGGAAGGGAAGGCAGAGGTTGCAGAGATTTTTCATTGCATGCTAGATGATGGGCAAAAGTGGGCCTGGACAGGAGAACACAAAGGCTTTCGAAAGCCTCGAGAAACTGCAGACTTTTTAGCCTCTTGTCGAAGTATGACAATAGCAGTCCTTTGGTATTATGCTGTGACTCCTCACCAGTGGAGATTGGAAAGTTGTTGGCACACCAAGAGGATGGCGGGACTCAGCTTCCCATCGCATATGCCTCACGAAGTCTTGGCAAGAGTGGCCGGAATTGTGCAGAAGTCGACCGAGAGGGTCTTGCCATTGTCTATGGGGTTAGACACCTTCACTGGTATCCAGGGCTTAAAGTCTAGGGGGTCTCAGACCCCCAATGATTTTAAAGGATGGTCCGAGACTCTCCTCCACAGCCCCAGCATTAGTGAAATGTAAATATTTTTCAGTAAATAGCTCTAATTGTTTTCAGAGATGTAACATTTAATTGGATTATCAATTTGAGGGGTGCAGAGTGGGTAGTCAGCAGTGGGGTTCATTTTATGTGCATCTAGTACATCTCGTCAGACCCCCCCCCCATCCTTCTTGTAGGGACCCCCTCAGCTTGCGGGAGACTTTAAGCAGTGCCAGTATCCGACAGGAAGAAGTTGTACAATCCCGAAAGAATGTAAGCTGCTACTGGGGTCGTTTGGCACAGACAAGTGCATGCCTGATGTCCTTTCACCCCAAATGCTATGGTGGACACTCCTGTTAGTGCCTACAGCTACTGGTGAAGCTGTCTAACCTGATCAAATACCGGAAAGGCCAAAACTACTCTAATGCGGATGGTCTGAGTCGGCTGTGAGTGCCTGGAGGTGTGGACGAACCAACACTACCCCGGTAACATCCTTGCTTGAAGCCGTCCAGTAGCCCCACCTGGAAAGGACACTGCTGTCAAGGGTAAGGTGACCAGACGCCCCGTTTTGGCTGGGACAGTCCCGTTTTTGAGTTCCACGTCTGTCGTCCAGTCTTTGTCCCAATAAAGAATCGTGTCCCGTTTTCCAGAGATGATTTTTTTTATATATATATATATATATATGTGTGCCAACTTTTGCAGCCGAGTCTTGCAGGTTAAAGTCCCGCTTCGGAAAGTTAGTCGTCAACAAAATACGCCCACACCAACGAAGGACCCGAAGCAGGACCTTCCAAATGAGTGCATGCAACTGAATCGTGAATGGGACTGTTTCCTAGGCCCTAGGGCTTAATTCAATATGGTAATGTTTTGAAATGAGAGCAGTTATTTCAATGAAGTTTTTTTTCCCTAATCTCGATGCTTAAAACGCTCCCCCCCCCCCCTTCCCCCCCACTGGGATGTGCCGTTTTCTACCTTGAGGAATATGGTCACCCTAGTCAAGGGTGTAGTGGGTGCTTCGGATGGCCTGATGACAGTTCTGGTGGGTACTTTGTACCGTTTGAAGTAAGAAACGGCTGTCAGTGCGTCGAGGCTTTGTTCTGGGGTAATCGTGTGGTGATTCCAAAGGTACAAGGAGCCAGGTGATGCAGCTCTTGCATGCAAATCATCCTGGGATAACGGCGATGAAGGCAATTCGAGTAACTGTATAGGCTCTGCTAGCAGAGCCAGCGTATAGCATTCCTTTTCCTTGCACTGCCAACTCTTGGCGGCGAAGCGGTCACGTGTGCCGAATTGGATCACCCTCGTGAGAGAATGACCTTGCAGGCATCGAGTTTCGAGCGGAACATATTTCTCGCTTTGCGTTTGCAAAAAGTACATTCTACACTAAAATCGAACGATCTTGAAGGTTCTTTGACCATTAAACATTATGTGTAGCCGCTGGGTTCAGTATAATCGTGTGGTTTTTTAACTCGAGCGACGTTCTAAAACGCGTTTCCAAAGTCCGGGAAGATGATCGCATCTGGCGCTCGCGGAGAGGTGCGCGACCGGTACATCCAGGCACTTTGGACCAGACAGTGCATAGCTACGGCTTTCAAAGGGATGACGCTTTCGTCGGCTACTATGTTCTAATGGCATAGAAAAAAAAAAAAAAAAAAAAACAACCGGGAGAGAAATGACAAGACGGTGCATGCGCATCGAATCTCTGCGGCGCGAAACACATGTACGACGAAACCTTCCGATCCGACGTGCGGACTGCCGGAATGACCTTGGGGGGAGAGGGTTTTCGTAGCATCGGAGAGCGTTGAAAACCCTCGCGTCCGACCGTCGTATTGCGCGGTCGGACGTTTTATCGTGAGTAGCGCCATTTTGAGAGCGAGAGAGAAAAGGGGAAAGGGCTAGCGGCGCTTTCCTCCTTTCTGATTGTGTAGAAAGAGTGGAAGTCCCGGATGAGAGGCTTGGCCGGTGTTGGGCGTCTGCAGTGCCCCAACTTCGTTCGCGCTTTCTTCTACGTTTCAAACTCCCAAACTTAATTAAAGCCATGGTCTTTGATGGCGACAGTCCCCCGGTCATCGGGACACCATTGCTGGGTGATAGGGTGCACAAATAACGACAGAAAGCGTCGAATACTGTCCGAGGACCTATGTAGCTTGCATGGAATCCGGCAAGGCAAGTACGGCTGGAATGTTTTTAAGCTCCATTGATTTCCGAATGACTGGAGATGATGAACCATTTATACATTTTTGCCAGCAATGGGCCTATTTAAACGTAGCCGCTTTTAGTTGTAATCAGCAAGCGATACACGAAACGGGAACCTCAATTAACTTTGTAAACGCCCGGAGCTGCTACATATCGTCTTGCGGTGCTGTTTTTATCTTCGTGTCCCTGTTCTTATATTTCCTTGTGAATGAACGACGAAGACGCTGTAGATGTACTTTTATCGAACCGCAGAAAGCCTCGAAGCAGCCACGAAATACTTTACTATTTGATGCAATATTTTGAGTACTCACCTCCAATTTCTATCGCTGGCACGTTCGCTGCCGCTGTTCCCCCCGTCGCCACACTGGCGGATGCTATGACACAAACAGAGAAACGTGCGCACTGGGCTCGAAAACGCAGATCGCAACACACGAGTCGTTCCCTGCAGCGACTATCAAGCGCCTCAAAGCGCCTTAGTCAACGGAGACAACCCACCAGCAGCACTCGAAGGAGCGCTTTTGCCGGCTCTCTGGTATCGCGCAGGAGATCGCAATTAAAAAAAAAAAAAAAAAAAAAAAAAAAAAAATTAAAAAAAAAATCAATACAACTACGTTTTCAACAATTTCCAGCCTCACCCGGCGGCGGAAATAAAAGCCTCTAACTAAGTGTTGTAGATGATAAAATCGATTTAGTCACCACTACAAATTATCACTATTAAGATAAATTCAGTTACGAAATTTTACAAGCTGAAACAGCAGTTATCATGAGAAAACTCGCACGCACATTGCGAGCGTACCCCATGTTCATCGGCGGTACAGCGTTCGGTGCGCGCTCCATTCACGAAATGTTCCGAGCGAAGTCGAGAGGATGGCGTCGAGGAAACGCCTTTTCGGTTTACGGACGCAATCCACTGCCCCCGGAGCAGGGTTCATGTGGAAAGCGATGGAGTTCAAAGACATTGCAGCCGCTCTCGCCTTGCTGAATTCCTTGCAAGCTACATATGTCCTCGGACAGTATTCTATGCTTTCTGTTTTTATTCGTGCACCCTATGACCCAGCAGTGGTGCCCCGATGACCGGGCGACTGTTGCCATCGAAGCGTCTGGCTTTAATTAAGTTTGCGAGTTTAAAACAGAAAAGAAAGCGCGAACGAAGTTCGCGCACAGCAGACACCCAACACCGGCGAAGCCTCTCATCCGGGACTTTCACTCTTTCTACACAATCAGAAAGGGGGAAAGCGCCGGTAGCCCTTTCCAATTCAGAGAGAGTAAAAGAGAAAAAAATGCACTCCCCCTCTCACCCCGTACGTCGCCTGCTGCGCCGAGTGAGCTGTAGCTAGCGTCCGGCTGGCGTGCAAACTCTGTTTAAAATCGCGTCATTTTGGAACTGTCAAGCGCGGATGCGCAGATTTTGGTATGCCAGTTGTCGTGTAATACTATGCTAGATAAAAAGATTCACAGGGTCCAATTGCGCTGTTACCTGCGTGCAAATAAAAATAAAAAAAAAAACAATAGGGAAAACTGTGTCAGATTTGCCGGTCTCTTTGGCGAAAAGTAAATCCGGTTGCTGTACCTTTTTACTATACGAAGTTCGTACTGGTGTAGGCCTTTAGCGACCATGAGTGGAAGTCTGAAATAATAAATAAAACGTGCTCTCCTGGCGCAATACACGCAGTAGTTGAGGGTAGTACTGCAGGCTGACTCAACTGCTATTTAAGTAACGGAAAAAGGATATGCTAGTTCATTATTTAGCGAAATAGAACAACAGAGAGCTATAGGCTCATTTTGGAGTAGCCACAACTATTCTAAGAACGCGAACCACTTCACAACGGCAGCCACGAGCGAGAGTTCGATGTTCCGTACTGCCCGTCGATACAGCCCAAAGATGGAGAACGGCAACCTCCCGGTTTGTCGTCTGCTAGCGGAGTCGGGCGCGTGCCCTTTGGAATAAACGACGTTCGTGTGCCCAATTTCATGTATGTATGTTTGAAATTCGACTTTTGCTAGGCGTGCCAAATGTGAAAGTTTTTACGGCCGCACCCTGTATATATATATATATATATATTTTTTTTTTTTTTTGATATTGACTGCCGTCGAGTTTCTTCCGCCGATTGCATAAATAGATTTTTGGTACCCCTAAGGAAAAGTGGTGGCGCGGTAATTTTTTTTTTTTTTTCATACCAATGCAGTAAGTTCCCCGATTCTCTTCAACTTCTGCGGTGCAAGCCTTTGGCATTCGGATTAAAGCCATTGGTCCAGTGTTGTAGGTATTACTAGAGCACTATATAGCTCCTTCGGAGCAGAGTAGCGCAATCTAGAACGCCGTCTCTCGGCGACTAGCGGCGAACACCCGGAGGTTCCAACTGCGGTCAGAAATGCATGGAGAACGTGAGCAAATCGTTGTTTCTTCAGTATTGTGGGGATGTACGAAATGGCAATCGTTTTTGACATAATAATGGAGCATTTTAGAATAATTTGCGCTAAGTTTTGTGCCACGCAAGGACGTAACTTGTTTAAAAAAATTGCCTGAGCGGCATCATGCAGCAGACGACACGGCGACGTCACACCATTCACGTGACCCGCTCCGGCCAACCCGAAAAGCCCATCTCCGCTGCGAACGAAAATCGTCTGCTTCAAACGCCATTGCCTTGGAAATTGCCTTCTCAAAATTCGCACACGCATCCGATATTATTAAAACGTTGATAAAGTATTTAGTGCTTTACTAACTTCACGACAGACTAGTTTTGAAAAGTGTGAACTCGCCGTTCATTTTTTAATCAGCCGTGTTGTGTCGATCTCCATGTATGCTGAGTACCACGTGACTCGCGCCGAGCCACTCTGTCGGCCATATTGTCGGCAAAACACGGGGTTCAAAGGATTGCGCTACTCTGCTCCGTAGGAGCTATATAGTGCTCTAGGTGTTACCGGAGAAAAAAACGACGAAATAGTTACTGGCTATTAGCAAATCAAACGAACGCGTTAACGTCCTACGTTACCTCAAAATAAAAGCAACGCGTTACCGTCACCGTTAAAAATATAAATTTTATGTTACGTTTTAAAATTAGGAATTAACATATTTTAGTGTTTTGACGTTACAAGTATGCAAGTATTTAAAAAAAATATTATTCCATAAAAAAAGTGAACATAAATAAGTTAGCTTTTTTACGGTTCCACAAAAATACTCGCAAGAATACACGCAAAAAACCCCAGAAAACAACAACAAAAACGCAAAAAGACTAAGCAATTTATGGCTTGGCATTTAAAAACGCAAAACATATTGAAGTGTAATTTTTGAAAGTTTTAAAACAATTCCGTTACACGTCACTCAAAATAACTAACGTAAGTCCGTTACCCGGTATTGGTTTTAAAATGTAACGAGCACCTTACGACGTTACCTGAAAAAGTAACACGTTACCGGTAATACCGGTACTAGTAACCCGTTCCCGCAAACACTGCGTTGAATGCTCCCAGATTTGAGCGTGGCATAGCCAGTTTCGGTTTGTATATATATGTTAATCGGACTGGGGTTCCCATGCTGACTACCAGATGTGACTTTCTGCCAGGGTGTAAGATAGACAGGTGGGGAAACGAGAGCCAAATAAGCGACCGGATTGTGTCCCACTCGGTTTTCTCTTTTTCTGTGGCGCCATCTATGAGGAGCACCGCGAACTCTCACTCCGGGTGGGCGACCGGTGGCGACCGGCTAAACTGACGGAGATGGTTTCTTGTGTATTTTCATTGGAGGACTGTCGTGCTTTTCGTTTATTTTGCGCACTCTCCCATAAAGTTCCACACAAATCCGATTCCGATTTTTTTCCTCTCGCCGCAGCGCCATCTGTCGCAAATCGGGGGTATCCGCAAGCAGACGAGTACACAATCCAATCACGGCGCTGCGGTAGGCTTCTATGGGCCGTTTCCCCCCCTGTCTATCTTGCACCCTGCTCTCTGCATATAGTTTTAAGTCACGCGCATTGCGTGACGTGTATGCTTGGGTTCAGGAACTTAAAGGTGTCTCCGATGTCTCCTTGAGTCCCGTTTCATCGGACGATACAACAATACCCTGTCCCGTTAAACGAGTAATTAAGCCAATCGCCTTTCCTTATTGGCTGGTGTCGGCCGTCTGTAAGACGGGAGTGAAAAAGAGAGCAACAGAAAACAGGCGTTTGTGAGTGAGTGTGGATGCGGAGGCACACACACAAAAACAAAAGAACAAAAACATGGATTTTTATGTTTTCTTACATAGAAACTGAAACAAAATCCCGAGATTCAATTTATTGATGTATTAGCAAACTTGTTTAGTTAATGTTTGCAACGAACGTCGAAATAGAAATTAATTGTGTCGAAACTAAAAATAGCCATGTCATGCATATTTCTATTGGGAATATTGAATTTCCCCTTTGGATTGGGTTTCATCTGCTGACAGCCGTCAGACGAGTAGCGAAGAATTAGCTAAATGAACAGAAGTTTGGGGTGACGTTAAGACAATTAATATGATATGATACTACACCACAATAATTTGTAAAAAAAACTCCTGCCGTTATTTACTTTTGTTGCTATCTTTTAGATCAGGGGCCTCGAAACGTTTTGGCTAAGGGGCCGGTTTGGTGGTCTAGCGCAGCCTGGAGGGCCAAAAAAATAGTAATTATAAAAAAAAAAATGATTTTAAAACTGAAATTATTGTCAGAGGAAGTATTAAAGTATTAAAAACAGCATCCCAAGGTGGATGAATGCGTAAACTTCAGCACTTAAATTTGAAATTTAATATTTAGCTACTTATGACCCTCCACAAAATGGTTACCAAGAAAGTTTTCAAGGCATACATCAAAGTGCGTGGGAAATTCGGCACATTCGCCCAGTGCAAAAGACTAATGAGAATGGTAAAACTAATGCTGACAATATGGGATAGTTGTGACAAAGGACACAAATCAGAATGTACCATTGGGTTCAAATAAAATGCGAACAGTGAAGGGAATTCGAGCCCGCTACCGTCGCAGCCTCCAAGCTTGGGTTGTGCTTGGCGAGATTCAAACACATATGAGTAGGGTGCTGCCAGGTTGTGCGTCCTACTCGTGTGTGTTTTAACCAGGGTGTCGAACCGGAACCGAACCGAACCGAAAACCGGAACAGAACCGTTATTTTTAGCCGAACCGGAACTGAACCGAACCGAAATCTTCGCCGCCATCTTGGAACTGAACCGGCACTGAACCGGAAAAAAATATAACGGTAACCGGTTCAATACGGTTCACGGTATTTTTTTTTGTTAGTATTACAAATTTATTATTATTGGCACGTGTATTCCTCTACGTATTGATCAAATCGTCATATACAGAATTGCAATGTATAATAAATCCAGGTTTTTTGCGGCGCTTTCTTATTGGCACTATGATTAGCCATCTGTCACAATGTCACGTGACGTCATGATGTCAAGACATGCTGTCAAGTAATGTCACATCACGTGACCCCGTGACGTCACGTGACTCACCGCGTTAAGTCGATTCGAATTGAGGACGTCGCTAGATCTATTAACGTTGTTGATACCGTGACGTCACATGACATCACAACTTCGCACTGAGAGTCACGTGACACCATGATGTACCAGATTTTCATGATCCCGAGTCAAATGCTCTGGTTCATGACAACCAGTATCGCCAAACATTCGGGTAACGCTCGTGTTCAACTCAAAGATTATGATGGGCCCGAGTCCCACTAGAGCTAGAAACAGAAACAAACAAAAGCGACAAGCCTCAGACACATGCAGCATGTTCGCGATGGTACCTTTATACGGCTTTGAGTTGTTCGGTGCTCGCGAAGTTAGCACGAGTGTTTACAAGCCTGCAAATGGTACTATCGTGTGCATGATACTCGTGTTTGAGCATCATAGCCTTCTTTATTCTACAAAGCCTGTCAAATCGCGAAATACTCTGGTTTAAGGCTAGCCGCTGTCGTTTGTTTCTGTTTGTCGCTTTAGTGGGGCTCGGGCATTATAGCCCAACTAAAATTATATCTGAAGATCAGCCCATGCTCTCTGCTTTGCCAACCCTGCGTATGACTATGATAAACACTGACGGTGTATATATTAGGATCAGATCACGTGGCTGATAGTTCTAATTGTGAGTTGAGGAGGGGAAAGCTGTTTCATTTCTTTCTTTCGACTGTCTGCCATTTCGCGGAGGGGCAAACTAATGGATGCTTTTGCAAGTTATCAACGTCAAGGATTACAACTTAGCGGTATTTATTGAACTTAAGGTAAAAAAAAAAAAAAAAAGATGCTGCACGACCAATTTTACATGTATGCACACCATTGAGGCTCCCAAACATGTTTTCGTTATTGCTGAACTGCCTCAGAAAGTTGTCCCGAGAATAGAAGTGTTAAAGGGTCTAAATGTGACGTATTAGTCGGACGTTACATGGAACTATTAGTGTGTACGGGAGGGATACCTGAAAAGAAAGATCCTAGTGGCCTCACGGGGATAGCCGAACGTTGACAGCCGCTCTAAGTCTCACAGGAGTGTCGCTCTCAAGTTCTCCAAGTTTCGACCGCCCTGTATTTTGTTTAACCTTCACAGTTTGGTGCAAAGTTAAAGCAAGGAAGAATTACTGTTAACAAGTGACACAAATATAATTGTCGAGTGAACACCACTCAATACGGAGCAGGCAATCCCTGAGGAATAAAAAGTATCTTAAGGAGCAACTAAAAAAAAAGGGAGTGGGGAGGGCGGTAGTTTTAAAGCATACTGTGTCGTAAGGATTCCTCTGCCCCACATTTTCGGCGCAGACTAGAAAGCGTGGCCTGGAAACGATAGTGACAGATGGGTAGTTGGTACAACTTTTATTTGTAAAAACACTCTTGCCAGAAAGCACGTTTTCGTCGTGCCAGATACTCGCGCCGTGCCTAACGACGATGTAGCAACAAGCAAAATGTGTGCCTCTCAAATACATAGCTTGCACTGAGCGCGAAACTTTTGCAGCGTGCATTTTGCCAAACCGGATTTGATTTTCTCAGCAAGAGCAACTCACAATGACAACCAGTATCTAGTGCGATTACGTCACGTGCAAACCATGTTAAATACTTCAGCTTTCTGGTGAAGTGCGACGTTCGCAACGCCAGCAGTAGACGTCCATTGTGTAAAGTTGTGTAGTATTTATAGTAGTCTCGCGATGATATACGGCAGCCTAATGAAATGTTGGAGCACATGACTGATAAAGAACAGAGTCATGAAGTAAGGTCTCAAAACAAGTGCACGTAAAACCTAAGATAACATTAGCCTCCCGAGGTAGTATCCCGCGACGTTTCGAGCTGAGGCAAGCTGATGCCCAAAAGTGATTTATATTAGGATTCTAAAAAATCTTTGTTTGCCCTGCGCGGAATCTATGTTTAATTAGGAATATCATTTTATGCATTTCTATGCATTTCTTTTTGCAGTAAAGCGTTGTGTAAGGGATTATTTAGAAAAAATTGCGTGTCATCTCCTTATTTCTGCACATTTCGTGTATTTGCCTTCCGATATATCATGTGACCACAGTGTTTTTTGGCATGCCCTGCAACCCACTATTTTACACTGCAAAACAGCTAACAAAAGCACGTTGCCGAAGACACAACAGCTGGCGTATTTTCGAGTATCGTCCTTCCGTGTCGGTCTCAGTCGGTTATGTGAACTTCATAAAGTCAAATTTATCGATGATAATAAAAATATACTTAATTCCTGTCTGAAGATTTGGCAGCATAAATAGAAGATTCTCACCTCCAAGATATATAAGTAAATGCGCCTTTAAATTATCTGAAAGATGTTCGGCAAATATTTTCGGCGCTTTTATCATCAATAGACACGTCATAGGTGATTTTGAAAAGCTTTAAATAATGTTTTTTTTTATTATTTTGAAGCTAATTTAAATAACTATATGTGTTCCTCACGCATATATAACTTCTCAAATATATAGAACTTTATTATCGCGTTTTTTATGTGTTTTCACTATCGCCTTTTTTTACTGGAACGAACGGTGGAACTATGACGATTGCACACTTAAACTCTCAGAAAGTGTCCAATTAGGTAGCTTCCGAATTGAGTAGAGCATGAAATACCACTTTGTTCTATTTAACAAAAATCATCAATTAGCGAGGGTGATGCTTATTTGCAAATTAAATTGACCTGCATTTTGTAAAGAGCAAACCTCAACATCCAGGCTATGCCAGTTTATCCAATATAAGAAAATGTTCACATGGGTAAGCACTGTTTTAGGTCAGATTCGATCTCAGTACTAAGGTGCTCATAGGTTAGAGTGAACAATTTCAGCCACTCCTTTTCGCATGATTCGTCGCCCGCATCATGGTGCTGAGAGCAAACAATATGCTAGTTAGAAAAACAAGCATTGCGATTGTCGCTTAGTGTTCCTATAAAATATAGACTGGAAGGACTTGTCCCGTGACTTTCGTGACATTTTGAAAATTATATTCCCTTAAGCTCAGTCGTCTCGTCATCATATATATATTGTAAAACGTATTCCGTAAAACACATTTCATGATATATATGGCGACGAGGTGCCCATTTGATGATTGTATTCACTGTAATTAATTCCTTAGTTCAAGGGCAAAACCACGATTCAACATCTAATACTGCTATACAAAGTTGTACCAATCACGGGTATTTTAGGCAACCTACTTCACTTCCGAAAACATTTCGATTCAGGTACAATATATGTGACTCTGGTAAACGAAGGGATGTTGAGTAGTATAAACACGACGTTTTGTATGTTGATGTAGATTTTCCTTTCTTGTGGTGTAGGAATAAATAACAGAATTTTATAATTTTGGTACCTGAGAATAAAACTGAATTGAACAAACAATAAAAAAAAACTATATACTGTAAACGACTATTTTTCGTGGGCTCAATATTTCGCGATTTAGGTCAAAGCTGGAGTTTTGGAATAATTCGCGGGTTGTAATTTTCTCGACGCGGTGGAATCTCAATATAAATTTCAATCTGTTTACATTTTACCGAAATTGTTCGCGGGACCCATTTTTCGCGAATTGTAGGCGATTCGCGAAATTCTCAAAAATAGGTCCTCGCAAAAATCAGATCGTTTACAGCAGTTAGTTTCACGGCCTAAATAGCGCCTATTGACAGAACAACGCGGAAAATATATTCTCAATTTAGCGGTTCAAACCGGTTCGAACCGGTTCGAACCGGTTTGAACCGTTATTTTTTGCGCCCCGGAACTGAACCGGAACTGAACCGAAAGCCGTGAACCCGAACCCGAACCGAACCAATAAAAATATCGGTTCGACACTCTGGTTTTAACCTCGCCAAGCACAACCCAAGCTTGAAAGCTGCGCCGGTAGTGCGCTCGAAGTTCCGTCACTGTTCGCATTTAATATGAACCCGAGGCACATGAGAGCGCCAAAAAAATTTTAACAAAGTATATGCCCCCCCCTTTGAGGAGGCGGGGGGGGGGGGGGGGGGTACGGAGGGGCATACAGAGACATGAAGGAAGGGGCTACGTATGGCGACACTGGTGACAATTGACTCCGTAAGTGTGACGTCATGGGTCCAAACAAACCGTTGCTAGGGCCGTTGCAATGGACAAATACATGTGGCTAGGTTTCGCTACGAAACCCCGACCGTTCAAAAATCGGGAGTAGAATTTAAACTTCTAAAAATCACAGATATAGAAAGCTTGAATGTCATATATGTTTCGGCAGAAGTGTGCCGGTAATCGCTTGTTTCCGAAATATTTACGACTGCAACTTCCGGTCCTCAAGATGCCTGCAGCAGACGACGAATGCAAGAATTTCGTCTGCCACACGCCCGCCGGCCAAGCCCGCGCCGGCGACTGAACCGGGTGAATAAAGACAACATTCTGATAATGCTTTTTTTTTTTTTAATATAATGAGCTTCAGACACTTATAATAATTCATAGTGGGGTGCGATGCAAAATATGGTTTATCGAAAGTCCGGGCGTCGATCGAGATGATCGTCTGCTAAAAGATCGCAATGCACCCGTGAGAAAGGCACTTCAGACGATCGGTAGAGATCCCAAATTTTGTTTGCGGACTCGCGCTATAAGAGGGTGCTTCGTACCTAGTTGTAACCATCGCGTGGAGAAAGATTCTTGCAGTTTCTTCAGATTTCCGCAAAACCCCAAAACGCGAAAGAACTGGATAAAAAACATAAGGTGAGTTTATTACAGATTGTACTCTCATCGCGGGTTCGATGGAGATCTTCACCGAAAGAGGATATCCACTAAATTTAATGTATAAAAAAAAAATGCGAAATTGCGATAGACATGCAATATTTTAATAACCTCACAACCTCAATAATAATAACAACAAACGACTTACCTCGACGGCGTACGATTTGTTTCTCATTCTGGCCTGCACTACGCCGGTAACGCACTTGGGGTCGTCGTCGTAACTGATCTGCATGACGTGGTTTGATTTTACGGAATTTTCGCCCCTCTGAACTAAGCTGGGTTCTTCACAGCAAAAAAGACGCACATTGTGGAGGCCTCTGCGGACGCCCGCTGCAACAGAGGCCAGCAAATCTATCGTGTCGTCTGCTACCAAAGCAAAGCGGAGTGGAATACTTCAGAAATGGCTTTCATCGTTGCAATACGACGCTGAGATGACAAGGACATCTTCATAATTAGATATAAAGAAGTTAGGTTGCTTACAAAAAATGATTTACTTACTTATAAGCGAAAATCTAGCCTCGTGTGGAGTCTCCATGCATTAGTCCATAGCAACGTCCCTAGCAACGGTTTGCTTGGACCCAGACGCCAAGTTGTGACGTCATCACTTACGGGGTCAATGTTCAGTCAATTTTATGGAGAGAGGACCCGCATTACGATGCAGTTTCTCTCTTTCTGGTATCTTCGCTCGTGCATTTGGAG
Organism: Ixodes scapularis; assembly: GCF_016920785.2. Taxonomy (NCBI): domain Eukaryota; kingdom Metazoa; phylum Arthropoda; class Arachnida; order Ixodida; family Ixodidae; genus Ixodes; species Ixodes scapularis. The sequence continues at coordinate 70,706,281 of NW_024609837.1, forward strand.
CGCGTTGCAACGCCGTATCTTTATGTGCACTTCATTCAGTGCCGTTAGCAGCAGGTCTGCTGGAAGCAAGCCATGAGCCGCGTGGTTCATTGGAAAGACCGCGGCCAGCGGCGGACCGGCTGGAAGTCTTCCGCAAGCCGGGGTTTGAAAACTTTTGTATTTTTTTTTTTATATTGCTGGTTTATTCATGCTCAGACAAGTTTTTCAATGTTTCCAAAACTCCCCCCCCCCCCACAAAAAAAAAAAACTTTTTTTTTTGGTATTTGTTTTTTGGCTTGGCCTTTAAACATTACGGAAGTTTTCCATTCCTATGAGTGAGCTTTTAGAACTGGTGAATTACGACTGGTCGGCAGTTGAGAGACGTACTGGTTTTCACTTGGAGTTTCTGTATGAAATAGCCCATAGCCTAGTCCAGAAAAGAAGAATGTTGGCGCGTTTTCTTGAGGCTGAGGGGACTCTGCCAGTCCTGCCCGCCCCGATTAGAATTGAATATGTCCGCCGTTTTGAAGCCATTATTTGCAGCGGCGTGACACGGTTCTAACACAATATCTGTGTTTTTTTTTTGTTTTGCACCCAGAAAATATTCAGCGAATCAACCCCCATATTAAGGTTAAAAAAAAAACAATAAAAGTTCGTAAATTGTGCATTTTTTCGAGATATTCCGAATAGTATCCTAACAAAACATACTCCATAAAAAAACAGGAAAAAATTTGACCTACCTTGGTGGGCCTTATCAAAACAAACAAACAAACAAACAAACAGACAAACAAACAAACAAACAAACAAACAGACAAACAAAAACAAACAAACAAGCAAACGCTTTAGAGAAATATAAAACACGTTTCAAACTGCGCCTTGTGCTTCTTTTAATTGGATCATGCGAAGATGCCATGACAGTTCAACTGTGTGTATTACCAAAAACATTTCGAAGTATAAAACGACGAAAACAAAACAAGAGTGCACATAATGACTCAGCCCCAGAGCCTCCAGGAGGACGCGGCCTTCTTCTGAGGGCGGACGCACTTGGGGAACTCCGTCTTGCCCAGAGGAAGCGAGATGAGCGTCTTCTCTTCGTCGAGGTGTACAGAACCGGCCTTGGGCACCGACTTGGACACCAGGACCGCAAACTGGGTGGCTGCCGACGCGAAAGACACGGGGAGTATTAAAGGAACGAACGACAAAATCGGAAGTAAGCGGCGATGGTGGTTGAAACTAAACTGCATCTTCGCAACGTAACGGCTGGTTCACACACTTGCGTTTGCTTACGACCGACTTCTTGCGATCTTCTGCGACGAGAGAGCAGACTGGCACGCTGGCGCCATCCATGAGATGGTTCTGGAACTACATTTCACTAGAGGAAAGGCTCTGCCCCCTTTGCAAAATTAAATGTAGTGCTACATATGACAAATGGAAACTCCATTTGTCATATGTCATAAAAAGAATAATACTAGAAAAAATATAAAATATACGGGACCCCCAAGTGTTCCACGGCTCCCAAAAAGATGGCGTCAGTGTGTTCTTTCATCGTAAGAGATATTAAGAGGTTTTAAGGCACACGGTCGTAAGCAGTCGCAAGGATGTGAACCAGCCTGATGGCCTGTGTCCATCATCTCAAATTTAGGGTAAACTTAATGTCAGATGAGAACAGCAACTTTGATAGTGTCTAATGTTTCTGGTAGAGCATTTCTTTCAATTTGGGTGTAAAGTAATTGATGATATGTTGTTGTTGACGTAGTGGTGTTCGCCTCAAGCCCGCCGGATGTGTTGGGCAGATGGCCCGGGAGCAACGGGCAACGGGAGGGAGGTGCTGTAGACGACTTATTTTTCGCGTGTTCAATATTTCGCGGTTTAGGTTAAAACTAAAGTTTTGGAATAATTCGCGGGTTCTAATTTTCACGACGCGATGGGATCTCAATATGAATTCTAATGTGTTTACATTCTACCGAAATTGTTCGCGGGACCTATTTTTTGCAAATTGTAGGTGATTCGCAAAATTGGCGAAAATTAGGTCCTCGCAAAAATTAAGTAGTTTACAGTATTTATTTTTCCTTACCCCGAACTATTTGCTAGACATATCAGGAACGTCTGGGACGGGGGCAATCATCCACTCACCAGACATTCTCCGATGGCCTTGCCACGGTGCGACCAACATGAACGCGATTACGCAAGGTCATAGCAGGGCTCTTACATAAAGCTAAAGTAATTGGATCCAGGAAAAGAAGCGCCAAGCTCCCCGTTTGTTCACCATTTTGGTCAATTAGAGTGAACAGTTTCTCCTTGACCTATTTATTCTTGGTGGGCAGATCTGAATTCGCTGGTGACGGGTAGCTTTATAAACACGTTTCTTGTAAACCAAGATTCTGCAATAAACACATCAATGACACAAGCACACATCTTCGCACCGCCATCAAACCTGCGGGGTCGGTGCTCGGAACCATTAAAAGTAGTTTTCTTGACTTAAAATAACCACGAACAACAGTATGTAGACCTGTAGTGATTCGCATGATTAATAAGTGGATTTCACGCACACTGCCAAAGACGCTGATATTGGCGGGGAGCACTTTCAGTACAATGATACGCCATAGGGATCTTGGCGCGACTAGTTTGGAATTGGAAGCTTCGAAGAGTCGAATGGAGCGAAATGGCCGTGGGCTTTAACAACTGAGGCCGATCAGCCATCACCTTGCGAGCTTTAGTCGTCTGTATATATCTATTTGTATCCCGCTGGCAGGCAGGGAAGGTAATGGCGCTACTGTTCCAGGATCCAGTAACTTTAATATAACACTATAGGCCCTTTTACCGTTTACAAATATGAAACGCTGCTTGCGTCCCAAGCGACTTCCGGTCGCTCCGTCTTTGCAAGCCTTTCGAGCTTGCTGATGTCTCCAGAGCATAAAATCTACACAGACAATGAAGTTTTAGATTTAACGAGGGCCTTCGGCAATATGTTTAAGGCATAATCTAATATGCCTTAAGCATATTATATTAAGCGACAAAGTATACTATTTTAAGCTCTTACAATGGATTTACAAACACAGAATATACTCCACACCCAAAGAGAGCTTAAGCCCTTGCCAAATACGAGACCCAAAGCGAAGGATGCCTTCAATAAGAATCAATTATGGTCGCCAAACTTTGTCATTTCAGATAATCAAGATGCTAAACAGAACAAATATGACTATAAATTACAGTAAAACATTTTATGCCTTCAAGAAACGGTGCCGAAGCTTTCTCGTGGGCAGTGGTATCAGCTCCTCAGTTGTGTAATATCTAGGCTAAGTTGTTATTTTTATTATGCCCTTATACTTAACTACAAATGTGGCTCTTGACATATATTGGATTATTCTTCACTGCTAAACTAAATGGCGGCCATCAGTCGTATCTTATGCTGTGTCCTTCTTCTCTTTTTTTGTTCCCGCGTAAGACTTTCTTTATGTCTATATTAGTGATATGCTGATTCTGTGTCATACCACGTTACATTTGTTTTACGATACGAATCACGCTTGTTGTGTAACATGTAATTTTGCTAGTTGTTTTTATTGTGTCCTTTTATTTCATCTTTGAATTTCACATAGTTGAATGAATTGAACTAGCTGTTTCATTGTGCCTTCTTTTTATTATTATTTTTTACTGAATATGCCATGTTTTGCTGACTGTATTTATTGCACTGCTGACTGGTGATCTGTTGGGGGGCAGAGACTGTCAGGCTTCACGCCCCCGAGCGGAAAAACCGCCAAACAAAATAAAGAAAACTAAACACTATATCATAAGAATATTAAAAAAAAAAAGTTTGAACAGATATCGCACTTCCTGCTTCTTTTTGCCTTCTCCCGGAGAAGCACAAGGGCTAAATACTTCATTGGCGTTTCAACCAGCGGTGTTAGGGGGGCTTTGTTCATTATTTTTATAAACCGAAAGATCGCAGGGACGTCAAAGACTGGAGCACCGCCTGGTAGCGTTTACAAAGGAAAGGGTCTATAGATATAAAACAATCGAAGTTGCGTCTTCACTCACGTTCGTCCAGGAACTTGCAGTGGCAGGAGCTTAGCACGGTGAAGCTGAAGGGACCGACTTCACCTCGAGCTCCCATCAGCTCTTCCTTCACGTGCAGTCTTCCGGAGCGGCACATACGGGGATTCGCTACGTGACGTGGAATAAGAGACGTAACCGTAGATGG